>NW_022631039.1:3840398-5040398 GCF_010015895.1 Lontra canadensis | reverse complement strand
ATGGAGGCACGCTGAGTGTGGGGCCATCAGAACCCTAGGATCCACCCGGAGGCAGCGGAGGTGACCTGGGGAGGGCGCTGAGCTGGGAGTTAGATGGCCTGGTTTTAGGGTCGGGCTTGATTATTTTCCTGCCACTCCGTGGAGCTCTGGTTTCCTATATTTCGTGAGATATTGTTCCTAAGGGTCTTTTCTCCGTGACCAAGAAGCTGGGATAGCACTAGAGCTTTGGGCTTTTTTGTGGGGTGGGAGCAAGATTGAGAAGCAAGTCCTGAGAAGGGCAGACATAACGGTGACAGAGGCTGGACTTTTCAGTTTTGCTGGTTCCATGGGGTGGTACAGGGTCAGGGAGCTTCAGAGCCGGAAGGGAACCGATGCAACCCCTCCCATTGCACAGACGGGAGACCAACACCTGGAGATGGGAGCAAATTGCCCAGCCCAGGGCTCGGCTCTGCTCCAGTGTGGCCATCCTGACGGAGCAGCCCGGGAAGGAGAAGAGCAAGGAGGGCACCTAGGGTCCTTCATCCTGAAAGAAGCTTCCAGAAGTTCTCAGAGGTATGGAAATGCTGGGTTTGAGGACGCCCCAGATTGGGCTGATGGTGTCAAGCTGGCAGATAGGGGCGGTGGGCTCTCTGAGACTCAGTCTCCTAATCTGTAACAGGAGCCGGCTGTCCAGGGGGCTCTGATCCAGCCCCACAGTCCACGCCCCGGGACTGGAGCCCCCACTTACCTGTTGGCTTGTCTGTGACTCACATCTGCGCACCAGCTGTAAGGGATTGGAGCATATCGGGAACACTCTTCTGCCCTGCATTTTTACTTTCTGATCCATTTCTAGCTAAGGATTCCACGTAGCAGTGAGAGCGGTTTCTGGTACCACGTAGACATGACCTGTGTGTATTATCTCCCCACATGTCTTCAAGGACCCCATCTGACTTCCATATGGCCTGAGCTCGCCAGGTGGGTTTCGGCGGAATGCTTAGTATCTTGGGCTCTCCAAAGTCTTTGAGGGGCAGTGGTTCAGCTCCAGGGAGGGAGTCAAAGGGGAACATGTACACGGGTGGTGTGTGTGCATGTGTATGTGTGTGGTGTGCACGTTCACGTATGCTCTCTGTGTGTGCACATACACGGACACAGGTACATGTGAGATAGAGGGGGTGGGCCTCCTGGGAGGGTATGGGGAGCCCAGGGTACCCATCAACTTGGTCTCTGCCCCCTTGGATGCTCTCCAGGCAGATTCAATTACTTGCAGTATGGACAAAGCTTCAGTATGGGTGAAAGGGAGGCTGGCTTTGTGGGGAAAAATTGAGGTTGGCCCTTGAACACGTGGAAGGCACTTGACATTTTCTTAAGGACTTAAGGGCTTTTGTGAGTTTGAGATGAGTAGAATGGGATCACCTTACTTCTAGCAGGAAGTACAGAAGGCCTGGTTCCTTTTCTCAGGATTCAGTTTGTTCCTGAATGTCACTCTTTTGTCTTAAGCCTAGATACCTTTGGAAGGCTTCATGTGAGGTCTTAGTTGGGCTGGCTCTAGGGAAAGGTTTGAAGATTTCCTCCTTAACCCCCTGTCGGGAAGGCATCATCCTCTGGCGACAACCCTCCAGGCCCTTGAACTTTCACTGAATTTTGATCACTATGATTGTCCCCATTATATCTAACCTCACTGAGCACCTGCTCAAGGACAGTTTGTAGACATAATCCAACCATCTTACAGATATTGCTGGGTGCCTACTGTGCACCTGGCATTATTAGAAGTGGTAGTGATATAGCAATGGACAAGACAGTTGAAGTCATCACCGTAAGAAGTTCTTCTTCTTGATGGGTGACAGATGACAGAAGGATGAACAGGAAACATATACTGTCTTGTCAGGCGGGGATTAGGACTCTCAAGAAAAAGGAAGCAGAGGTAGGGGGCGAGTGGTTGAAGATGGTTGAGGTGCTCCTTTAGAAAAGGCGTTCCCAGTGGTGAACAGGGAGGAGCAGGTGCAAAGACCCTGGGGTGGGGACATGGTTGGTTTGCTTGAGGAGCAGTGCTGGAGTAGGTCACAGTGTCTGGAGTTGACACTTGTTCTCACAGATGAAGGATGAAATTACTGGCCCACAGGAAACACCAGAGCTGGATCCAATTCCCAAGAGTAAAAGGAGGGGTGATGGTTTAGGAGTGGGATAAGAAGAAAGACAGCAAAATACAGTGGTAGGGGACACACACACACACACACACACACACACCACAGGCACACACACACAGATTGAGAGACAGAGATGGCAGGAGGCAGAGATAAGACCTGGGATTGGAATGGGAGGTGGAAGGGCCAGGAGATGTATGGAAAAGGGGGCTGGAAAGTGGGTCGTACATGCTGGCGAGGGGACAACCTCAAGCCCAGGTGTGAACTTGGCTGGGCCAAGGCATGCCTTGATAGTTGGTAAAACCTTATTTCTGGCCTCATCTTTGAAGGTGTTTCAGGAAGAGATTAGCATTGGACTTGGTAGCCTGAAAGATGAAGAAGTGTGGTCCCCAATGCAGTGGGTATCTCCACTCCGCTGAGGGCCTGAATAGAACAAAGAGGGGAGGAAGAGTGACTTTGTCCTTCATTTGAACTGGAACATCCATGTCTTTCTGCTCTTGGACATGGGCGCTCCTGGTTCTCAGGCCTATGGGTCTGGACTGCAGCTGCATCACTGACCTTCCAGGCCTTCACATTGGTCGTGGGATCTCTTAGCTTCCATAACTGCATGATCTGATCCCTCATCATGAACCCCTTTTTATGTATCTGTATAGATCCTGTTGCTTCTGCTTCTCTGAAGATCCCCACTATGACACCAGAGCCCCAGCTGGCTTCCACCATCTTGCCCCACTCCTGCCCAAGCTCAGTGCTCACCCCGGGGACTTAGGAGGGCCCAAGGTGTGTGGACAGGACCCCGGAGCTGGGCCCCCATGCTTCCTAAGTCCCCTGGGGAGACCAGGATCTGAAGCCAGTCTAACCTCTGATGGTAGTGTCTTTCCTTCCCCATCCCTGTTTCAGGCCAAAGGACAGGGGGATCCTGTCCTGCCTCTTTGCTGGGATCAGGGATCAGATCTATAACACTTCGTGGGAGACCAGGAGTCAAAAGGTCAATGGCACAAGATTTCTGGCTCACTGAGTCGTGGCACTCTTAGAGCCTGATGGACGGTGAAATAAGGTCCGGCCAGGGAGGGAGGGGCTGCTCAGAGACCCACAGAAAATCAGGGACCCAGGCTTCTTGTCTCTTAGACTCTGCAGCCCCGCTCCTGCCCTAACGACCAGTGTCCCTTGATCACACACCTGCCTGATGTGCTGGGTCGTCGTGGAAAGCCTTCTGCTTACCAGCTCCTTGAGGGCTGAACTCGGCACAATTTTGTATGCTACAAACACTTGCCAATTACACATCTTTTTTTTTTTTTTCCCCCCGCTTCCAAATAATAAAAGGCTGGGAGTCTCCACTCTGTGGCCGAGCACTGACAAAGTGTCTTACAGTGACGGTGGGCTTGGAGGATGTCGTGTCACTGTGTGTGGGGCATGCCCTGCGTGGTCTCACTGCCAGCTCAGTGCCTTGTCCCCTGCACACTGGTCCTTGCCCCGTGTCACAGACACGGCCCGTTGGCTGACTTCCAAAGGCATGGCTTTGCCAGGGCTGGCTGGATAGAGAAGTGGATTTCCCCACAGTAAAGATAAGTGCAGTACGCTGGTCTGGTTGGAGAGATTTCTGCCACGCCAGCAGGACTACAGACCGGGCGGCTTACGCAACAGAAATCTATTTTCTCACAGTCCTGGAGGCTGGAGTCTGAGATCAAGGGGCCGGCAGGGTTGATTTCTCTTAAGGCGTCTTCCTTGGCTCTCAGATGACCCCACATCCTTTCTGTGTCCCCGTGAGGTCTTTCTCCTGGGTGTGTGCCTCCCTGGAGTCCCTCTGCATGTCCGGATTTCCTCTTCTTATGAAGACACCGGTCAGGCTGAATTAGCCCTCCCAAAAGGCCTCATTTTAACTTAACCCCCTCTCTGAAGACGCCCATTCCCCAAACAGTCACAGTCTGTGGTCCTGGGTGTTAGGTCCTGCAGATTGGAGGGTGGGACACAATTCAGCCCGTAACGGCGGGGCTTCATGCGTAGTGAATAAATGTGTGAATGAAGTTTCAGAGGCCAGTTTAGATGTTTGTTTTGTGTGTTGAGGGAGTAAGCGTAGGGGTCTCGTGGGTGTCTCTTTGTAAATGCGTGGGGACGGGCAGAGGGACGGGCTCAGATGATTCTCTGTGCAACGCTCCTCCCTTGTTGGGGCTCTCCCCTCCATCTCCTTTTCTCTGAGACGTCGAGACTGGGAAGAGCGACATGACAGCTGATGCTGTCAATGGGACAGCCGCCTCTCTACCGAGCTCATGATGGCACCTGTCGGGGCCCGGGACGTGCCAGCTTCTGAAGTGACATTGATCCTCTTCCTCAGAGAGCAGAGACAGGGGCACGGGGACACACAGATGGCTTCCCTTTCGCAGCAGGGCTTCCGCATTTCATACTAGACTAATTTTATTTCATTTTATTTTTTTAAAGATTTTGTTTATGTATTTGACAGAGAGAGGAGAGAGAGCACCAGCGGGGGAGCGACAGGCAGAGGGAGAGGGAGACGCAGGCTTCCCGCTGAGCAGGGAGCCCGATGCAGGGCTCAGTCCCAGGGTTCTGAGATCATGACCTGAGCCGAAGGCAGACGCTTAACTGACCAGGCGCCCCTCAACTATTTACTGATGCAGAAAGACCACAGAGAGCCGTCTACACCATCTCTATGAAACCACCGAAATCCACCATTCTGTGCTTCGGTGAAGCTTTGGATGATGAGAACAGGTCTTTCCCCACGTGGCTCAACTGTGGGATGGAGGGAGCCATTATGGGCTCACGAGGTCAAGGGCACATTCTGACAATGTTGAATTCTCCCTGCAGGTTTAAAAGTCTCCTCGTCCTCTTGTGTCCTGGAGAATGGCTTCCCACCGAAAACCACCCTTCTCCATACGCCTCGGAGAAGACGCACAGATGTTCCCATTGTTTACCCGTGACAAGGCCAGACCCACAGCCTCCGAAGACCCACCTTTTCCCTCACAAATGATCAGCTGACATGCTGTCCCCGCTAATTGACTGGGACAAATGCTTATCGACCACACTTTGTTTAACCTGCTCTCCTCCCAGCCTCCTGAACTTTGGTAGCAGAGAGCCCCTCCAGAGAGGAGCCTGGCTTCGGGATCAAACATTGTCTCGGGCTCCCACCCAACTGCCTCTCCGCTTCCCCACACAGCGTTCTTTCGAACCTTCTTCCTAACCTTCCTGTGAAAGGAAAGATCTCTTTGCTCAGCTCTTTGAGAAGCTCAAAGACCTGATGGTCAGAGCCTTCTTCCTTTTCCAAAAGTCCCTCAGCCCTGCAATAATCCTTTTGCAGAAAAGGTTTCCTTACTGAGTCCAGATTTGCTTTCATTTGATGATCGTCAGGGGGTCGTAAGCTCCTATCAGGGGGACAGGACAGGGCGGTCTTCTTTGTTCTGCTAATTCCCACGTGGCATGTTGACACGTTCCGGCCGTCAGAGAGGCTCTGAGTGCCACCCGTGAACCCATTTACGAGCACGCGATACCCTGACTTGGCCCGCCTCTAGGTCCTTGCAGGTGGGACTTGGTCCAGCAGTTGGATGGGACCTCCCTGTCTAGCGTGACAATCAGCCCATGACATCGCTAACCATCTAACGGAAATAGAAGCAGGGGTTCCCACGACTAGTGCTTTATGCAGAATCTGGTCCCTTTGGGGGTAATGAAAAGAAATGCCAGCTGAGATGTCATGGAGAACACCAGCGAGGTCCCACCTTATAAGCCCTGGCCACCCTTTCCTGCTTCCATTTCCATTTTCCAGAGGCAGTTCTAGAACCATCACCTGCCACGTCCAGGCTTTCCCTTCCTCAGGGCTGGTGTTGGTGTATCTCACGCCCACCCCCGTTTCCATTATGTAGATCAATTTAGCTCTTTTCGCCTGGCATCCCAAGTACCCCGGTGCCAGCTGACAAAGATTTTTTTTTTTTAGCAGGATGAGGGAGAGGTGGTGAGATGGGAGGAGCTGGATGAAATCCCACCTCTTAATAAGTCCTGCTCCTGTCATATTGCAATCAGGGGCCAGCTGGGAAAAGGGCATTAGGAGAGGTTCTCGCGCGATGCTCCGGTGGCATGGGGGTGACCGGGGTCACCGGGCTTTCTCAAGCTCGCTCCCCCTGTTAATCCCTCTGCCCTGGGGCAGGCTGAGCGCAGACTTAGAGCTGCACACACCGCGCTCGGGGTCAGCCTCCAGATGCTCGGCTGGATGTCTGTGATCCGTGAGCAAATCTGTTACACGCCAGGTCAACCTCCAGCAACTGTTGGCAGAATTAGAGCCTGGAGAGCCATGAGCCCGACGCAGGAGCAGAGGACTGTGGAGGCTCCCCCCCCACCCTGGAGAAGCGCACCCCTGGGCCCGCCTTGGTGCGCCTCTGGGTGCGGGGTTGGTGGGGGTTTGCCAGCTGCCGCTCGTGCTGGCGGCGTGGGGAGAGCTGATTAGAAACGCCTCATGTTGGCTCACCGGCTGCAGAGCCAGCGTGAGGTCCTTTCCCAGGACCTGGGCCATGGTGGCAGCTGGCACTCGTCTTGCTTGATTATCCGAAGGCTGTGGATGTGGGCAGACACACGCGAAGGCATTTGCGGGTCCCAAAAGCCACATACCAGGCACCCGTTCCGCATGGCGGCTGGGCTATAGGGATGAATGATGCCCGGAGCCTTGACTTGGAAATTTCATTCTCTCGATGGTTGTCCATATGGGGGCAGCGAGCTCCCAGGGCTATTTCCCCACGTTCCCGTTCGGGATGTTATGACTATGCCTTCCTTGCGGCATGCACCTGTCCTCCAGCAGATGCACATGGGGAAGGTTATGGCGAATACGGTTGGTATATAACTTTTTGGTGGACACAGGCAGTCCTTTCTGATGGGTTCATCACTAGGAGCGGAGGGGCTGGGTCATAGGACGGGAGTGTTTGTAGCTGTCGCAGGCACCGTCCAGCGGGTTTGAAAGGTGGTCAGACCGTTTTGAACTCCCAGGGGCAGTGTGGGAGATGGAGAACCTTGAGGCTGAGTGTGTGCTGGGCACTGGGCTGTGATCACTGCAGATTTTGTCCCTCTCATTTTACATATCAGGGGTCAGAGGCTGAGATGGTGAAAGGAATTGCCTGCTGTCCCACAGAGAGGAGATCTGAGCCAAGGCTGCCATAACCCTAAGGTGGGTCCTCTGTGGGCTCTCCCACGCTCAACAGCACAAGTGCCCTATCCGGTCGCTGGCTGTTTAGTCTGTATTGGGGAGCAACCGGGCCTGGGACCCATTGCTCGTAGTTTTGGAAGCCCAAGGAGCCAACAGATGCTGGTCACCTCAACAGCACACAAAGCAATGTTCCAGAACCATGGCCTCCTTCCCAGCTCTTGTTCCTAACTGACACGAGTCCCCAGCTGCCTTTGGGATTATGGCTTGGGGTATGTTCTCTGCTATGGCCACTCATTTTCAAACCTGATGCTCACCTTGACTTTGTTCTTCTTTATTATCATTAAAAAAAACCTGAGCTGTAATTAATTTTATTTTTATTATTTTTTATTATAATTAATTTTTATGTTATTATTTTTTGTATTATACTTATTTTACAATTTTATACTATTTTTAAATCATAAAAATTTTAAATTGTATATTATTTTTAAATTATAATTTTTATATTTTTATTTTATATTATATATTATATAATTTATATATTATATATTATATAATTTTTATTTTATATTATTTGTCTATAATATATATTATTTATATCATATATAATAAAATATATAATATTTTATATTATTTTAAATTATAAAATTTTATGATGTATTTATTTTATTATTTTATCATTAAATTATGGTTTTATTTGTTATTATTTTTAAATAAATTTTATTGATGATTAATTGTTAATTTTGGGTGCACCACATAATGGTTTGATATATAAAGATTGACCCCGACTTTCTAAATTATGACCTCCATTAACACCTCTTGCTGAGTATTGTAGCAGAAGTTGGTGGCACCTGTTATGGGCTGACTTGTGTCCCCTTAACTTTCATAGGTCAAAGCTTTAACCCTCCGAATCTCAGAATGTGACTGTGTTTGGAGATAGGGTCTTGAAAGAGGTAACTAAGTTAAAATGAGATCCTTAGTGTGGGCCCTGATCTAATCTGTCTGGTGTCCTTGTAAGGACGGGAGATTAGGACACAGACAAGTACAGAGGACCAGCAATGAGAGGAGGGGAGGGCCATTCACAAGCCAAGGCAAGAGGTCTCAGAAGGTCCTCCCCGACAGCTGACACCTTGATCTCGGACTTCAGGCCCCAGGACTTCGAGGAGATCGGTACTTTGTCACAGCAGCCCTGGCTGACCCATGCAGTACCCCACTGGTATCGCCTGGGCACTTCCCTTTTCTTCTACTTACCAGACCTGTGATGGCCAGCATTGTTCCTTCTCCTGAGGCTTTCTCAGGGCAGACTCAATGGACCCTAAGCTCTGTAGAATGACCCTAACAGCCTTCACCAATGCTGGTGGGAGTCGGAGGGAAAACCACCCCACCCTCCTCACCCCTCAGATGGGAAAACTCCAAGATGCGTGTTCTACATGGTGTTCTAGAGGTTGGTTACTTTCCCAGTCTCCTACCAGAGTTTCCTAGGACCACCTCCCCGAGAAGCTACTTGAGGTCTCAATCCTTGTCTCAGGCTCTGCTTCTGGGGGTGCCAACGAACAGAACTGTGGTTCAGAGTTTCCTTCTGATTCTAAGCCCCCCTGGATGAATACACTTGGCAGTTGTGCTCAGGCCGTGGGGTCCCCTCCCTCTCTCTGTGTGACCCCTTGATCCAGGACAACTGCCAGCTTTTTGCAGCTCGTGCTATGGACTCTGTCTAGACATTCCAGGCCCCACCCAAGAGGCTGGTACCCAAACCCCCCTTGAGTGAGCAAACAGCTTCTCATATGAGATGGACAGGGCTGAAACTCATTAGATAGTAGAGGCCAGAACCGAGGGAAGCTGCCAGTCTGCTCAGGGAAACAGGTCCTTTCAGAAAATCCCTGAACTAGACCAAACACCGCCTGATAGTCTGCCCGACTTCCTGTGGGCCTTCCCTTGCCACATCTTGTCTTCCCTTCATCTTCTTTTCATTATTTCTTAATGCTTCAGGGTCATCTCTCCGGTTTATTTTTCCTGCAGAGCCCCTTCCCCTTCTCGTACCCAGGGAGTTCAAGAGAGGTTGGAGGCGTCTTCTCTGAGTCATGCCTGCATCCCTGAGGCAGGGGGTGGCTGGCTTCCAGGCATTTTTATTCCGGTCTCATAAAGTCCTTTATCATGGTGGAGGCAAGGCTGTCAAAAGTCTGCTTCTCTGCAGAGCTGAAAGCCTAGGAGCTATCTGTATTTATAGGATCCTGAGAGTGTCCAGGATATTGGGGGAAGAAATAAAATTGCAACGAACCAGCTAACACCTGAACCTCAGGTTCGCCTGAAGGCAGCGGGAAGTCAGACAGGCTGAGTGCAAGGGACAGGCAGCTCTGCTACTCTTCAGTTAGTATGATCTGGGGCAAGTGACCTTTCTTTTTTCTTTTTTTAAATAATTTTTAAAATTCTGTTATGCCAGTCACCATACAGTACATCATTAGTTTTTGATGTAGCATTCCTTGATTCATTGTTTACATATAACACCCGGTGCTCCATGCAGTCTGTGCCCTCCTTAATACCCATCAGTGGCCTCACTCATCCCCCCAACCCTCTCCCCTCTCAATCCTCAGCTGGTGTCCCAGAGTCCATAGTCTTTCATGGTTTGTCTCCGTCTCTGATTCCCCCCTTCATTTTTCCCTTCCTTCTATTGTCCTCCATGCTATTCCTTATGTTCCACAAATAGATGAAACCATATGATAATTGACTCTCTCTGCTTGACTTATTTCACTCAGCATAATCCCCTCCAGCCCCGTCCATGTTGATGCAAATGGTGGGTAATCATCCTTTCTGATGGCTGCATAATATTCCATTGCATATACAGACCACATCTTTTTTGTCTGTTCGTCTGTTAAAGGGCATCTGAGCCTCTCTGAATGAGAAAGACAGTACCCTTGCCAAAGGGTCACTGTGAAGGTTACAGGTGATGGTGTATTTGAGGCCCCATGGCTAGTAGTTTGGGGGGAGGGCTCTCCCTGTGTCTCCATGTGACCTGATTCAGGGGCCCTGAGTCTTTTGTTAAAACACTAAAAATCAGCTAAATTTATTTTTTGAAAGATTGTTTGTTTATTTATTCCAGAGAGCAGGAGGGAAATGGGGGGTGGGAGGGAGGAGTGGAGGGAGAGGGAAAAGCAGACTCCCCGCTGAGCACAGAGCCTGATGCAGGGCTTGATCTCAGGACCCTGAGATCATGACTTGAGCTGAAACAAAGAGTTGGATGCCCAACTGACTGAGCCATCCGGGCATCCCCAAATCAGCTTTATTGAGATAAAATGGATTATTACAATAAAATACACCTACTTTAAGGATTCAGTTTGGCAAGATTTGGTAAATATGTATACTCATGTAACTACTACCCTAACCCAGGTATAGAACATTTCTACCACCTCTGAAGTTCTCCCAAGCCTGTTTGTAGTCTGTATTAGTCTGCAAGAGCTGCTATAACAAGTGCCACAAACTGAGTGGCTTAAACAACAGACAGATATAGTCTGATGGCCCTGGAGACTGGAAGTCAAGATCAAGGTTCCCCAAGGTAGGTTCTTTCTGAAGGAAGGGTCTGTTCCAGGCCCCTCTCCTTGGCTTGTAAATGGTATCCTCACATTGTCTTCCCACTATGTGTGTCTCTGGTCCACATTTCTCCTTTTTATAAAGGTATCATTCATATTGGATTAGTGATCTAATGAGCTCATTTGAACTTGATTACCTCTGTGAAGACTATCTCCAAATATGATAATATTCTGAGCTACTGGGTGTTAGGATCACCCAGTTTTGGAGGGAGGACACAGCTAAACTGCTACCACAAGTGGAGAACACACCTCCGCCCCATGTAATCACTGATTTGCTCTCTGTCACTGTAAATTAGTTTTCCTGCTCCATAGCTTCTTATAAATGGGATCATACAGTGTATGCTCTTTTGGAATCTTTTGCTCAGTGTGCTGTTTTTGAGAATAATTCATATTATTAAGTGTATCAGTGGGTTATTCCTTCTTTATTGCAGAGTAGCGTTCCACTGAATGACTATACCACATTTCATCTACTCACCAGTCAATGGACCCATGGGTTGTTTCCTGGAACTATTTTGACCATGATCCAAAGTGTAAGAAATAGATTTTGCATTTATATCTATGTGCTCGCATGTACATATGAGTTCACATGAAACAGAAAAAAAATTCATGAATACTTATCCTGGTCCATTTCACTCCACTCCATTCCATAAAATGCCAGATGTGACCACCAAGTTAATTTTTTGACCCATAAGTGGATCATGACCTGAGGTTTAAAACTTTTCTCTGTTGGGAATGGTGGAGAGGTGCCTCTCACAGGAAGAGTACAGGAAAGATAACAAGATTCTACAATTTTGGTTTGGCTCCACTTTGTTATGTGTCTGCTGAACAGCCAAATCTAATCTCAGATACCACAGTAGATACAGCCAATGTCCATAAGGAGTGTTGGTTAAGATGCACACTCTGATTCACAAGAAAACACAGTGAAATCTTTCTGGCCAAGATTTTTTTTCATGTTCAGCTTTGGTATCTGATTCTGAAGATGAGCTCCAGAGCTGAGTCTAGCTCTTTCTTGGAGGATGGGTGGGTTGACTCCCAGCTGCCCACCTCATGGAAAACTCTTGGTCCATCATGGAAAGACAGTATCAGGCAAGGTTAAGCTAGGTTACATTTCATGGTAACAAACAACCCCGACATCTCAGTGGCTTAACCTTCAAATACTTATTTCTTGCTCATGCCACATTCACTGAGGGATTTGTGACTCTTCAAGTCAACTCTCTTCCATGTGGTGATTCAGTGATCCAGCCTCCTTTGATCTGGTGACTCCATTTCAGCAGGAGCTCTCTTTTATGATCCAACAATGGGAGGGGAGAGGGTAGATATATAGTAACTGTGTTGCCTTTTCTAAGTTTTGGCTTGAAAGCAGCAGCTATCACTTCTTCCCCAACTCACTGGGTATTATTGGCCTCTAGAACATGGCCCTGCTTTTTTTTAGGGGATGGAGAATTCCAGTGATCTATCTACCTGGAGGGGAGGAGCCCTGGTGAACTGATGAATGCCAGCAATGTCTCCATAGACTTCTGACCCTGAGGATCCCTTGCCTCCTGCTTATAGACCTCCCTCCCACCCTCACCACCTGCCTCTACCTGCTCTGTGCTCTGGCTGGTCTGTGAACCCCTCTTCCTGCTCTATTAATAGAGTCTGGAGGGACTGGACTCAAGTTCTCCTGAGACCTTGACTTTGAATATATGAAGAATTTGCTGGCACTTTGCTTGCCTTTTTGGAAGTAGGTGGGAATATGGTCTCCAGCCAGAGAAAGTGGGGAGTTAAGTATGAATTTGTCTGGGTCTAGACCTTGGTTGCCTGATTTATACAAGGACATGCTGCCTGGCTTACCAGGAGACAAGACAAACCTTGTTGGAGAAGTCCCCATGAATCATCATCCAACACACCTTCTGTCTAAAAGCGGATAAGGTCACTGACACTCTTTTCTATTTCTAGACTTCCATGTCAGCCTGAGAACTTCCCAAACAGAGAGAGCCCTGGCTGCAAAGAGAGACATCCCTGTCATGTCCCTCTTCATAGGAAGTTCTGTGCACAGGTTTTATGAAAATATACCTACAGTGTGAGTGAGGACATCCTGTGTGCAAGCCTTCTGCTGACTCCAACAGTTAAGAATCTGGGCCTTATTTATAGGGCTGCCACCAGGATGTGACAGGAGGAATTGAGCATGCTGCCAGGGTGTGGAATAAGATTTCCCAGAAAGACATTCAGTGGGCTAAAGCAGCCTCTGGGGATTGAGGGAAGAGACAGGCAAGGTGAATCAGACAAAATGATCTGGGCGGCTGCCTGTGGTGGCCGACCCTCCTCCTCTAGAGGGGGAGGTAGTGGAGCCTTCCTGGGGACCTTTGGTCAGCATCTTCAAACTGAGCCAGAACAAAGGTAAAAATGTTCATATTTCCCTCAATATCAAAGGAACCAAGCATGTTCTCAATTATCCAGGCATTTTCATGGGAGGGACATCTTAGCTTTGGGCAACTGGACTTTCCCTTCCTCTCCTCTCTGTTTCTCTTCCCCCTCCACTCCCCACCTTCCTTTTTTTTTTTTAAAGGTTTTATTTATGTATTTGAGAAAGAGAATGAGCAGGGGGGGGGAGGGGCAGAGGGAGAGAGAGAAGCAGTTTCCCCGCTGAGCAGGGAGTCCGATGTGGGGTTCGGTCCCAGGACCCTGAGATCATGCCCTGAGTTGAAGGAAGAAACTTAACCTACTGAGCCACACAGGCACCCTCTTTTTTCCCACTCCCTGGGGTAATCATTAGGGCAGTTCACAACATACAGGCTCTCTCTCCTCTGAGAACCTGCTAAGCCTGCATTTTTCCTCCCATTTGGAGTGAAGTTTGTCTGTGTGACTCATTCTGGCCAGTGAAGTGTGAGCAAAAGAAGCTCCAAAAGCCAGTGTGTGTGCAGTCTGCTTCTTTTCCCCAACCACAGTGACCAGTAACAGTTGAGATGTCGGCTGCCCCAGCAGCCTGGATCCTGGAATGAGTAGGACATGGAGCAAATCCCCCAGCTGACTCATGCTGGACCTGTAGCAAGAAAGAGAACAAACATTGGTTGTTTAATGTCCCTGAGACTTTGGTGTTATTTGTTACACAGCATCTCCTGTCCTACCCTGACGCATACACTCTGCATGCCACAACCTTGGGAATGATACATTCTTCTGCACAATAGACTTGAGTGTCCACACCATTTTTTCAATACAGTGCCTCCCTGGTCCTCTTAACAACCATGAAGTGTGGTCCTGGAGGTGCCAAAGGAAATGGGCCAAGGGGACGTTGGCCCAGGGGAGACAGGGAGGGAGGTGAGTCCTCTGAGCTGCCAACCAGAAAGAGAAAGCTGTAGGTAGGTGTGTCTGTGCTGGGAACCTCACTGCCCTGAGTTCCCATCAGCAGGATGTTCCACGGAGAAGTTGATCTCCCAAAGTGGAAGAGTTTTTCTCATTTGTTGGCGATAAATGATTCTTACCCTTCCAACTGACCAGCTCCCATCTGGGATTTATACAGTGCTCACTGCTGTTGTGAGCGCTCTCTCTTTGGCTCTGTGTTCCTTACTGATTGAGGCTTGGAAGAAGCAATTTTTTTTTCTTCTGGTGCTGATGAATATGCTTCTAGCCCGGAGTTTAATCTTTTCCTTCTTAGTTTTGCCACCTTGACAGTCTATAGCTTTAGGATTTTGAGCTTGATTAACCTCTTCCTTGAAACCTTACATTTTCTTTGTGAAGATGGCATTTTGGGGGGGTCTGGCTGGAGCCTCTGAAGGACAGGAGCATGGGAGGAGGGTCTGAGGAAGCTGCTCAGGACCAGGAGCCTCTGTTATCCCTCATTCCCCAGTGCAGGTGCCCGGACAAATGGTGGGGGCATGGGAGCCTGAATGCCACCTGCCCTAACAGGGAACACATCTGTCTCCAAAGGCATCTTTTCTTAATTTGCACAAAGGCACCTTGCGGACTAACTGTGGCCCTTCCCTTGTCATGGTCATGCTTGCTGCTGTCCTGTGAACCCACACCTGGAATTGTTGGAGGGCCCTGATTGGCACAGGGGTGCCGTGGGGCCTCAGAGCAGTCAGGAACGTGCCACTCCCCACTTGTTAACTCCTTGTCTACTCATGTCCCTTCCTTGGAAGCTAGGAGAGGAAAACAAACAGTATCAAAGTTACTGATCTTCGTCTTTGATTGAAGAGTTATACCCCCAAGATTTGGCTTCAATCCAAAGTGGCCAGAATATGTAGAAGCACCAAGATCAGCAATTCAGCTGCTAAATAGAAATCATGCCAAAAGGAAACTGCATTGCAATAGGAAGATGGACACAGCCAAGCTGGAAACATACAGTTTGCATCTGTTGCAGAGAAGCAACTTAGGTAGGTGGGTGTGCTGGGTGTGCAAGAATGCATTCCCTTCCCACTCCTGCCACCAAAAGATGTTTGCATCCTCACCCCCACAACCTGCTCATATGTGGTTTACATTGTAAAGGGACTTTGCAGATGTGATCAAATCAAGGATTTGGAGTTGAAGAGATTATTCCGGATTATTTAGAAGAGCCCAATGCAATCATAAGTGTCCTTGTGAGAGGGGTGGCAGGAGGGTTGGAGTCAGAGGGGATGGGACCATGGGAAACAGAGAGACAGAAGGAGACATGACCACAGAAGCAGAAGTTGGAAGGATGTGATTGTTTAGAACCTGCCACTTGGCAGGCACCAGGTCAAGACTTCTTGCATCCTCGTACCAATCTGCAAGAAAGGTATTGTGGCTTTACTTTGTGGATGAAGAATAAGCCTTGGGGATATGGGGCCCAAGGACACAGAAAAGTGAGTGGATGCCACCACAAAACCCCATTGCTTTATAGGGCATCACACCTTATTCCTAATTTGGAACACCTTCGAGAGGACCACTTAAACAGTAACTATGGGACAGCGTTTTTGTTTGAAGGGGAGGAAACATTTTCTGCCTCCTTGTCTTTATAGGAAATGCAATTCTTAAAATTTTTAACTACTGACGAATACTTCAGATTCTTGTGATGGGCTTGGAATTCTATTCACGTCTTTTGAGTTGGGAAAAGTTGAATCCACTTCGGTATGGACATTCATTCCCACAGTTCTTGAATGTCCATTTTGAAATGAGTTGCTCTGTATTTCTTAGCTCCTCCCTGTTACCATGAAGACCTAGGTCACAAGGGCAGCTTGTGGTTCCATAGTATTCTGGATTTAAAATGATGCTACGATACTTACTGTTTTTCTTAGCCTCCTGGCTTCCCCATCTGAGACCCCAAAGCTCATTCAGCCTGTGTTTGTTTCGTTGTATCATGCCATGTATTGTCAATTATTTTTTCCCAATTTTTTATCGTGGTGCAATACACAAACACGAAATTGATCATTATAGCCATTGTATGGTTCGGTGATATTAAAATACCTACCATGTACTACCATCCATCCCCAGAACTCTCATGCTCACCTCTTAATTATGCCTCCTCCATTATGGGTTACATGGTATCTTCTCCTACCCATCCCTCTGCTTCTTAGCGGGGATTCTTGGATGACCACCTCCATCCACAGGAATTTCTTTCTTCTCTGGAATCCCATAGCTTCACGGTTGGGACCGACATATTCCCGTTCCTGGTGTTTCCCCTTTTATCACACTGCACAGCCCCTGGGAGTTTCCTCTGTTTAGATACTCCAAACTGCATCATCAGAATGTGAATGCCTCCCAGATCCGTATCTCTAGGACAGGATGCTGCTCTGTGTTCCGGGCCCCCTTATTCCCCACCTCCCAGACTTTTTCTTCTCCCTGCCCCCCATCCCCAATTCCAGATCCTGCTGGAATCAATATTGTCAGAACTGAGATCACTTCCTTTCTCTCCCAACCAACTCCTCTTCTTGTAATTCCAGTGTGTCCTTCCTCTTCTCACTCCCAGCATCCTATGGGGATGGCTAAGACTGCCTCTCTGTCTCTCTGGTATGGCCTGTGCATCCTGGGGATTTCTTTGTGTCATGCAAGTTTGGGCAGGTTGGTAGTCTTTCCAGGGCAGATCAGGCTCACCACACTCCCTGCATGTTCCTCTGTCCCCAGGCCTGTGCCGGGCAGGGCCAGCAGTGGCTCCAAGCTCCCTTTTGGCATCCTCAACCTGTCTCATGCTGCAGAAGCAGATGCTGAGATGGAATTTGGGGTGCAAGATGTCTGCTAGGGATCACACTTGTGGCAAGAAGGGGGAAGGAGCAGCTCTGACCAGAGAAGTCAAATGGGAATGCACAGACCCCTTGAAGCCCCGGCCAGTCTGGTAGGGGACCTCCAGGGAAGGCACTGCCCTTCAGAGCTGTCCCATGTTGGGCCAGAATGGCTGAGCCTTTGTATCTCTGCCTCGTTTGGTCACGGGGCACAGGCTGCCTAGGAAGGGCATGACCTTGGTTCTTGGCAGACCTTGAAGGACCAGGGAGTTGAAGGTTGCCCTCTAACCATGCTCTTCTTGGCTGGGCAGCCAGGGTCCCCTGGAAGGAGGACCCAGAGGCTGCCATCTCATCCCTCCCCCATCCCTCCTACCCACCTGCTGCTCCCCCTAGCCTGCTTCTTAATGGCAGACAAGTTGGCTGGGCAGCCAGGGCCCCCTGGAAGGAGGACCCGGAGGCTGCCATTTCATCCCTCCCCCATCTCTTCTACACACCTACTGCTCCCCCTAGCCTGCTTCTTAATGGCAGGAGAGTTTCTTTAAATCTGGGCATGCTAACAGCGGTGAAGTGGTTTGCTCAGTAGGATATGAAAAAGCCTTACTCAATTTGTATTAATGTTCTTAACCTCTGTGGAGGGTTTCCTCTTGGACTGCAGATCACGAGAGCAGAGTTTCATTGCCCTGGTACAGGGGAAACGATTTTTCTCCTTTTACAGGCTGCAATAATGCTTTACAAGGGTGCCCTTCACTTGCTAAGATATTAAAATGATGATAAATCAAAGTTCAACACTGCGGAGGAACCCCAGCTTCATTGACGTTTAGAGGGGGCCCTTGTAGATTTCCTGTAGGGTCGCCCTCCATCCTTCTATGTGAGTTTGTTCTTAGGTGACCTGAGAATTCAGAAGGCGGCACAGGGAGGCTGGGAGCTGCAGCTGGGGAGAGGGAGGCTTGGAGCTCTGTCTACCCGGTCCAGGTGGAGCCCACAGCAGGTGGAGCAGGGGGAGAGGTTGGCTGGCTGACCTCAGGTCTCTAAGCAGTGGGATGGGAGGGGCGTGTAGATTTCAGAAGGGCTCGCCCCGGTTCCCCACACCCTGTCCCTGAGCTCCTCTCCCCAGATCTGGTATTCGGAGAGGCCGAGAATGTTGTAGCCCTTCAAGAATGGATCTAGCAACAGGGACATCAATGCTCTTGTTCTGGGACCTAGAGCAGGGGAGCGAAGGGAAGACTGAGCAGGGAGAGGCAGCGGAGAGGCAGCTAGAGAGCCCTGAAGACAAAGCCACAGCTGCCGCTTTGCCAGACCTGAGCTCTGTGCCCTAATAGGTTTTATGGCCGTTTCTGCCAGACTTGTCATCTTGGTTACAAGTGTTGGGAAGCTTTGATGGTGGTTAAAGGTGTCCCTCGGGAGCACCTGTCAAAAATGTACCTGAAGAAGACCCAGCCTGTTACCAAGCACATGAGTCTTCCTATAAATATTTAGATTGATGGGGGAAATTGTGGGGCAGGGTTTGGAGCCCACACTTTCCGCTCAGCTCCCCCGCTAGCATGGGGTCTGCAGGGACTCCATGAGCCTCAGCGAGACTCGCTCCCACCCAATGGAAGATGGGGGTCGCTCTATCTCTCACCGAGTTGTCGGGAGGCCCCAGGGAGATACAGGTGTTGAGAGGACTGGACAAAGACGTCCTTATTATTCCCAGGAGCAGAATACTAACCACAACACGTAGGTGGGGCTCACCGTGGGCCAGGGGCTTCTCTCCGCACTCCACACGTGTTAACTCACCGAGTGTCCTCAAGCAAACCGTGACCGTCCCCTAATTCCATTTCACAGAGAAGCAGGTGGGGGCACAGAGAAGCTGAGCAAACTTGGCAAGCTCACACAGGTCAGAAGTGGCAAGGCCAGGATTGGAAGCCGGGTGATCCGGCTCCGGAAGCTGGTCAGCTTTCAAAGCCACAGACCCAAGGCTGCTCCTTGCATAGTTGAACCCAGACTCACAAACACACAGGAGTGGTGTGTGCAGAAGTTACTTTTTCATCTCGACCATCTCCAGGGGAGTAAGCAGAAGTCAGTAACCTCTGATTTTACCTCCGTCAGTGGGGAACTATGTGACCTTGAGGCAGGGTCACCATGTGCAGTTGCCCAGCTTGTTTACAGCACAAAATGGCCCACCCCCGTGGGCAAGTAGGGGCTGAGGTCTAGCTTGCACTCTGCTCAGCAACCTTTGCCCCCTGGCATGAGGCTGTGTCTTCCCGGAGGGTGTACCTTTCTCTAACTCTCACAGATTGACTGGGCTGATTCTCCTTAAATCAGCTTCTCTTTCCCTCTACATCTCAGTTTTCCCCATCCACAACATGATAGGGTACCATCGAGATGACCTCTGGGCTTCTGAGAGCTCTGACATCCCCTGACTCAACAATGAATCTCTTTGTGGGCTCACCAAAGGGCCGTTTCAAACCCACTTGGCCACAGGCTGCTTTTAAAAACCCTCCAGCTGGATTTCTTGGCCTAAATCCCCAATGATCTGTACCTTCCCATTCCCGAGAGCTCTGACCAAAGCTGTGGGTTTTGAGGGCCCTCTCTTACTGGCTTTCATTATCCTGCTCGTTGCCACAGACGAGGGCCGAGAAAATGTCCCCAAAAGCTCCCATTGGCACAGAAACTAGAAACATCTGGTGGCATCCAAGGGCAGCTGGGTGCGGGTGTCTGGTGGTGGGGACGTCTGCACTCCCACTCAGATCTGCACACAGCTCTGCAAGCAATCGGCCTTCCGGACGGGGTGGCTGCTCGCGGTCGGGGAGTGCTGGCGGGGCTTCAAAGGGTGCTGTGGAAAATGCGGGGGGGGAGCGGCGGGGTGGGAACACTGCAGCGGCATGACCACCCTTCCTCCTCTGATCGTGGCCTGGCGGCTCCGGTTTCCAGCCTGCACAATGCAGATCACGTTAGCCGTTCTTTCTTCCCTTCTGCTTCTCCACTAGCATCTCCCCAGCATCTCCCCACACTGTGTCCATTCTCCCCTATCTCCAGGGAATCCAGTCCCCTTCCTGGGCTGTCCTGGCTCATTGCAGTCACCAGCTGTCTTCACCGGCGGTTGAAAACTATCCACCCCTAACTATCCTCACCCTACAGCCTGGCTGGGCTGCAGGAACAAAAGGGCATCAGGGACCCTTTCCAAAGTCCGAGGTTCTTAGTGGATCCCACCTCTCTTCATGTCTTTTTCATCCTTACCCACTGCCCAGGGGCAAACCTCTCCCAGGAACCCCTCCAGCTCTCTGGGGTTCTCAGGACGAGAAAACCCGCACCCCTCACCCCCCACTGTCTTCACAGCATGCTCCGTGTGCATCCTGCCTTCCCTTGTCCTGAGCACACGGCAGCATTTCAGTAACAACTATGGGAGGAGCAGCCTTGGGTCTGTGGCTTTGAAAGCTGACCGGCTTCCGGAGCCGGATCACCCGGCTTCCAATCCTGGCCTTGCCACTTCCGACCTGTGTGAGCTTGCCAAGTTTGCTCAGCTTCTCTGTGCCCCCACCTGCTTCTCTGTGAAATGGAATTAGGGGACGGTCACGGTTTGCTTGAGGACACTCGGTGAGTTAACACGTGTGGAGTGCGGAGAGAAGCCCCTGGCCCACGGTGAGCCCCACCTACGTGTTGTGGTTAGTATTCTGCTCCTGGGAATAATAAGGACGTCTTTGTCCAGTCCTCTCAACACCTGTATCTCCCTGGGGCCTCCCGACAACTCGGTGGGAGATAGAGCGACCCCCATCTTCCGTTGGGTGGGAGCGAGGCTCGCTGAGGCTCATGGAGTCCCTGCAGACCCCATGCTAGCGGGGGAGCTGAGCGGGAATTGTGGGCTCCCGACCCTGCCCCACAATTACCCCCATCAATTTAAGTATTTATAGGAAGACTCATGTGCTTGGCAACAGGCTGGGTCTTCTGCAGGTACATTTTTGACAGGTGCTCCCGAGGGACACCTTTAACCACCATCAAAGCTTCCCAACACTTGTAGCCAAGATGACAAGTCTGGCAGAAACAGCCATAAAACCTATTAGGGCACAGAGCTCAGGTCTGGCAAAGCGGCAGCCGTGGCTTTGTCTTCAGGGCTCTCTAGCTGCCTCCCCGATGCCTCTCCCTGCTCAGTCTTCTATTGCAAGACCCACATTTTGGTGCGCCATTTTGGCTACCGCCTCCCACCCCCGACTCTCTCTCCCCATTTTTTCCCTCGTGTTTCAGACCAACTAAATGAGAATCTCTGAAGGAGGGGAGACCCAGGCACTAATATTGTTTTATAAACTCCCGGATGTTTCTAACGGGCAGCCAAGGTCTGAGAATACAAGAACTAATTCACAGGATGACAGATGTCATCAATTGATAATCCACTTGTACCCATGAGGGTCTGTGTAGCTGATTCACAATAATGTCCTTCAGGGTGGGGACCACTTCCGAGCAGTGGGCAGAGTCAAACGAACCGTGCAAAGGATGGGAGGCGCTTGGGGTCTGGCATCCTCTAGGAAGCTCTTACCATCTCTAGGTCTGAGGGGCAGGGATAGGATGGGGTTCCTGGACTCTGGGGGGAGAGTATTCCAGAGACATGCCTGTGAAGTAGGGCAGAAGCGGGAGACATGCACCCCTGCCTCTCTCTGCTCCTGTTATAGGATTTTCCAAACTATTCTCCAGAGCTGGCTGATACAAGAGGCATCTTAGATATACTATTCAGGTAACAGTACTCGCCCCCACCCAGAAGAAGAGCCAGCCAGGAAGGAGTAGAGAATGGATTTGGGGGTGCTACACTCCTCCCAAACATTTGCATTTCAACCCAAACGGATTTTGCACGAGGAAGAGATTTTCAACCCAGAACAGTGCTGTATCTGGACCCACTGCACGGGGAACCCCCTGGGCAAATCCTGCTGCAGCAGCCACTCTAGGGGTGGCCCCCCAGCCCTGGAGTGTTCCGTGTTTTAACAAGCTCCCCTCCCCTCTCCTCTCCAGCCCGTGCTGATCTGGTCTCCAGTGTGAGAACCAGCCTAGTCATTTGCAAAGTCAGCGAACTTTGCAGGATGGAAGCATTTTGAGAATGGAGACAGGGAGGGTAGCCAGCTTGGGAAGGACGTTGTGATAGTTCTAGAACACCAAGAGAAATAACAATACAGAGAGATGCACCTTCACACCCCTTCTGCGTCCTTCCTGCTCTCCAAATCGGGCATCTCTCAGCAGCAGTGTCCCGATGCTGCCCACCGACTCCCCAGCGGGCTCAGGGCTTTCTCGCCGAGCCCTCTAGAAATGCAGATCCTCTCGCCCTGTCTCTGCATCTGTGATCCCTGAGCTCAGGCATCTGTATCTTCCGTGCTTCCCGATGTTTCTGACGTGGGGGGCGGTTGGAACAGCCCTGAGCTGCATGCCACATGCCATCAACATGCATGACTGAGCATCTCTTCTGGGCCGGAGATCTTCTATGCATCATTTTATTTTCTGCTCTGACAGCCTAATGCGTGGTAACAGTACCTCCAGTTGGCCACCGGAGAGACCAAGAGAAGGGCTGGCTTGCTTAAGGTCACAATTGGTAGACGAGGGGGTTTCAAAAGCAGGTTCCCCCAGACCAACTTCTCGGTGCACCATGTTGGCTACTGGCTCCCGTCCCCTGCTCCCCTGGCATCGTTTTCCTGCTGCCTGCTGGCTGAAAGCTCTTTGTCCTGTTCTGTCAAACTCTGGCCCTCTGCTCTCTGGAAACAAGCAATTGATGGGAAGACATCCTTCCTTGGAGGGTCGTAACTACACAGCAAGAAGGAAAGCGGCCCCTCAGGATTATGTTGTGTTCACAGGAACCTTTTTTTCTTATGGATTCTGCTATTAACACTTAAAGGGAGTTTTACTCTGGGGGGGAATTTGTCATGGAACAGACCCTCCCTGGAATAGATCTTTCTGAGTGCTGTCACGTCGCCGAGAGCGTGAGATTCCCCTCCTCCAGCATCTGTCTTCCCAGGCCTGGCTCTCCACATCCGTCTGAGCCCCACACCCTCCTCCCAGGCATTGCTGGTCTGTAGCTTCAAGGCCCCTCCAGGAAAATGAGGCAGCAGGGCAGCAGGGCTTGTCCTCACCTGGGGATGGACAAATGGGGTCTGAGGTTCTCCCTCTCCCATCAGCCCATCAGTCCTGGCACTGGCCACGTCTCCTCTTCATAGACATCTTTCTGTTTCCTGGGACTCAGTGAAGGTAGATGGGTGGGTAGGTGGGGGGTCAGGGAGGTTGGAGAGCAAAAGCCCAGGGAATGGAGGAGGGAGGAGACTTTCAACATCGTTACCTAGGAGCTCTCCTGCCCTCCCCCCATCTCGGAGCCTGTCCTCAAGCCCTCAAGCTACTTGTCTGCTCTCCATTCATATAATTTGGCTCTGATGCCAACTCTTCCACACCAACTGGGTGTTCTACAATTCATCTCAGTTCTGACACTACCCTATAGACCCCATAAGTGAAGGGCTCAGCCCACAAGCCTGCCTCCCCTCCAGAGGTCTATGGTACCCTCAAGTCACCCACTCTTCAGCCTGGCTGACTACGGATTCATGGGCTCTCGTGACCCATCAAGTTTAATAATTTGCTGGAACAACTCTCAGAAGGCAGGGAAGTACTATATTTAGGATTACACTTTTATTAGGGAAGATACAGCTCAGAACAGCCACGTGGTAAAGCTACATGGAGCAAGGTCTGGGAGGGGTGCAGAGCCCCCAAGCCCACTTGGAGCAAGCCATCTTCCCATCATGTGGATGCCCTCAGTAACCTGGTTCAGCCTTACTGTTTCAGAGTTTTTATCTGGGGTTTTATTCCATAGGCACGATTGGTTAATTCACTGGCCACCTGATTAAACTCCATCTCCAACCCCTCCCAACTCCCTAGAGGTCAGAGTTGGGGCTGAAAGTTCCAGATCTTTAATCTAATTGGTTTTTGGCTTTGTGTCCTCTCACTCTCCATCCCGAAGCTGTCCAGGGGCCCCTCCACCAGGAGTTGAAAGGGACTTGTTATGAATAATAAGAGACACTCTTATCATTCAAGAAAATTCTGAGTTTTGAAGGTTTGTGGCTAGGAACTGAGAACCAAGGTCACTTTCATTATACCACACTCACAATCCACGTTATTTCCATGATCATGGTGATTGGGCTTCAGGCTTGATTGTCCCCTCCGGGAACTATTCTGTCACTGAAGCCACTGTTGGAGATCTACTATGTGCAGGTGATTCTCCGTGGGGCTTTCTGGACATGGTGCCATTTAATCAGTGAAAAGGTCTCATTTTGTAGTCGGGGAAACTGAGGCACGATTTTGTGACATTCACAGGTCATCCAGCCAGTGAAAAGTGGAGCTATGTCATTTTGAGTCGAGTCAGGAATTCTTCATCTCTGTATCTACTACTACTTTTCTTTTCCTTTCAAGGGTGACTGGAGGTTTTTTTTTTTTTTTTTTAAAGATTTTATTTATTTATTTGACAGAGAGATCACAAGTAGGCAGAGAGGCAGGCAGAGAGAGAGGAGAAAGCAGGCTCCCTGCTGAGCAGAGAGCCCCATGCGGGGCTCGATCCCAGGACCCTGGGATCATGACCTGAGCCGAAGGTAGAGGCTTTAACCCACTGAGCCACCCAGGTGCCCCATGACTGGAGTTTTTAAAAGAGATACCATACATAAATTTTCCTGGATTCACATCTGTAACCCCACAGGGCCGAATGAGCCATAGGGACTGGGGACATGTCCTAGAATGTCTCTTCAAGCAGGGAACAGAGTGTTCTTGGCTCTTCAAGTTGTTTTGGTGGATGAGAAAGCCCTAGTTTTGGGCTGGCCTAGGATTCTGAGTAAGTCATGGCTTTGACACTCCTGCTTCTGGGACCCAGGACTGCTTCTTTAAGGATCTTGGTGGTAGCCACTAGGTCTCTGATGGAGTTAACAGCTGGGGAGTGTTAGACTCAGGGCTTTTAGCACCCTCAAAGATAGCATAGGTCTCATGATATGGTTCGGGAGTTTGGGTCCCCTCTCTCCCACTTAGTCCTTCAATCCAAATAACATATAACTATTCCTTGAAGCCTCAACATCCTTTTATCTGGGATGAGATGTTTTATTCCCTAGGAAGTCCGGCTGAAAGAGGGCAGGAAACCCAAAGATAATTGTCAGGAATAAGATATTCTATCCATTCTGTCAATTATGTGATCGCTTTCTCACTAACTCATCCATCCATCTGCCCATCCACCTATCCATCCATCTGTCCTTTCATCTATCCATCCATCCATCCATCCATCCATCCATCCATCCATCCATCCATCCTTTCATCTAACCATCCATCCATCCATTCATCTGTCCCTCCATATATTCATCTATCCATCCAGTCACCCATCTATCCATCCATCCATCCATCCATCCATTTATTCACCCAGTCATTCATCCATCATCAGTCTGCATAGCCACCTATCCAGTTGTCCATCCATCCATCCTTTCATCTAACCATCTATCCATCCATTCATCTATCCATCCAGTCATCCATCCATCCATCCATCCAGTCATAATTCCAACCAGTCATCCATCCATACACCCATCCAGTCATCATCCATCATCTGTCCATCCATCTAGCTATCTATCCATCTGCCCATCCATTCATCCTGTCATCCATCCATCTAGCATTTCTTGAGCTCCTTGCGTACTGCAGGACCTGTGTCTGTGGTGACATGAAGGAGGAGCTGAAGAGTCCCTGTCCTCTTAGAGATCACAGTGGGCAGCTGTGGGAAAGGATTATTCTGGCCTCCAGTGATTCCAGGCTCTAGGGAAGTCGGGGGAAGATCAATGGTCGCTGGAGATTTCTGAGGTCCGTGCTGAGATCTGTGGTGGGAGATCTTCAGTGACACTGGCTCAGAGGCCTTGACTGTTATGTGGAAAAATACAGAACTATCTGTTTAAAGGCAAAAGAACAATGAAAACAACCAGAAACAGAGAGGTTGGGACTCTGGAGGGTAGAGATGGCAGGTGAGCTAAGGATTTGCAGCCATTCTTCTCCTGTGGGCATTTGCCAATTCTTCGTTTGTGCAAGAAGTTGTTAAATCAAGGCTTCGTGACCAGGCACCAAGAAACCAAGAGGCTGACCTCTTCTGTGCACAAAGCTCACTGCCTTTCAAGTCGAAGAGGAAAAGAGTGAGCCTAGGATTTTGCCCAGTGACCAGCAGACAGTGGGTCTTCAACTAGAGTTTGAGTTGATGCCTCCTGGCCCTGTTTGCAAGAGAGAACTCCTCTTCCCCTCATTTCTTCTAATTCCTCTTTGTTCCAAACTTTGTAGCTTTTCCTGGAACAAGTACTACATAATTGGGTTTTCTTCTCCCTCCCTTATTTCCTTCCTTCCTTCCTTCCTTCCTTCCTTCCTTCCTTCCTTCCTTCCTTCCTTCTTCTTCTTCATTTTTTTTTTTGGCTAAGTTAAAATGAATTAAAGATTCATGTTGCTTAAAGGAGTATTTTGAGAATTTCACAACATCCCCAGGAGATAATTGGTGTCTCCCCAAGGAATCACCAGGCGCAGGCTGGGAATGATGGTGTAAATCACTTGAGTGCCAACAGCAGCTTTAATTAAGTTTTTCCAGAATCAGATGCTTATTTCACTGAAAAGTGCTGGGCTTTGTTGACAAGTGACACATAACATTTCATTCTCCAGGGATTTTTTTTTTTTAAATTTTTATCATTGGAAGACATCCTCATGGAGACCTGGTCTCCACATTAATTAATCAACCAGTCAGTGGGGGACACAGGGCGGGACTTGGCCTCCGCGGGAGGCAGGAAGCAGGGGCACATTTCCCCACAATCTCATGGTCATCCTGGGCTCCTCAAAGGGTTTCCATCCAGTTGGGGACACAAGACCCCAACACAGCAGAATCAGGCAGGCATGACTCCAGGTTATTACTGGCCCTGATTCCCTGAATTGGGGCACTTTCCACTCTCCAATAAGGTTCCCTGGGCCCCACAGAGAAGCGGGCAGGGAAGCCTCAGGCTAAAGCTGGGAAAGGAATGAGGGGAGGATAGTGGTCAGAAGTTGCCACTTTGCTGCCCTCTCTCTCTTGTGGCTGGAAAGACACCGGGAAGGGAGTCTAGAGATGTAGGTTCTAGTCCCACCTCAGATAAGACCTGAGCATGACCTCTACTGGCCCCTCGTCTGGTTCTCAGAGCTGCTGGAACAGAGTTTCCCACTGAGGTTCCTCTTCCTGGGAGAGGCTGGGGGTCTGTGATGCTAGGGTTCACTTCAATGCATTAGTACTGGGGATCCCCCAGAAACCACCTGACACAGCACGGATCTCCAGAGACATTCGCAGCACCGGCTTGTGTGATGTGGCGCTGACTTCTCACTCTGTGCCTTCGCTCCATTTGCAGTTCAAACAGGAGACTCCAGAGCCTTAGCTCAGAGCCTTAAATGTTGGCTGTACATGGGGATTGCTGGGGAAGCTGTTTCCTATCATAGATGCACAGACCATCTGAGCCCGGGGATGTATTTTGTGGCCCACCCAACGACAGTGGCCAGCATGTGACCCAAGCTAAGCCAGTGGTAATATTCCATCCTCTCTGAAGTGACTGGGTAGGCATGTAACCAAGAAGAGCCAGTCAGTGTCCTTCCTTCAGACTGAGAAGAAACGGTGGATTATTTGCATTTTTGTTTTGTTTTTCTTTTGTTTGGCAATCACCTTACTTGGCTGAATGGAAAAAGTCAGTCTAAATACTAGGAGAGAAAGAAGGCAATGCATCGAGACATACAGGTCTGAAAGATGGATAGGTGGGTTGATAGATTGGTAGACAGATGAATAGACAGATGGGTAGCTGGATGGATGGTTAGATAGAAGGATGGATGAATGTATGTATGTATGTATGGATGGATGGATAGATGGGTGGATGGATGGGTGGATGGATAGATAGATGGTGGATGGATGGATGGATGGATAGATGGGTGGATGGACGGATAGATAGATGGGTGGATGGATGGATGGTTGGAGGGATGGATAGATGGATGGATGGTTGGATGGATAGAGATAGATGGACAGATAGATGGGTGGAGAGATGGACAGATAGAAGGATAGATAGATTAATACGTAGATGGGGAGTTGGATGAATATATTGATAGGTGGATGGATGGATGGATAGATAGATGGACGGGTACATACCCAAAGAGGTAGATGGATAGATCGAGTTCTGGCTCCATTGTTGTAGCTCAGGAAACCTCTCTCTCTGAAGCCAGAGTGAGCTCTCATGTTCTAGCCACCTGCTCCGTGAAGTGAAATTGCCTTTGACTTCTGTCATCTGCCATAGGAAGAGCCCTCCCTCCACCACTCTCCCTCCTTATTGCCTCTATTCCCTCTTTCTGCCCTAGGCCTTGGCCTCCCGACTCTAAGGCATTTCTAGGTGTTTTCTGCTGGTCCTTCTAGCAAAGATGGTCTAAGATTCCAAACTCTGCAGGCTGCCCGGCCACAAAGCACAAAGTTTGCAGAACAGCAGCTCAGGCCACCTAATGTGTGTAACAAAAGTGTTGATAGCACAGCTTTCCAAGTAAATCCGGAGTCTTCTGTTTCTAAGGGAGGGATGGGGATGGCTGCATGTGCCGGGGCAATGGAGGCAAATTACTTTTGTTCTCTGCAGAGAGCCTGTGCCCGGTTTGTGTGCCTCCCCAGTACCCCACTGAGTTGGAGAATCTTCCAGCAGGGCCGGCTTCCAGGCGGGTGACAGTCAGATTCAAATCACTTCTGCTCCCCAGCTCAGCACTGGGGCCCAGGTGCCTGCTGGATTGAGAGCACAGGCCCCCCCCCTTTCCTCCAAGAAATCTCTACTTAGCACAGCCAGAGCCTGGACTGTTGTCATTAGGAGGTATAAAATCCTAATTTATATTGCTGGGAGGGTAATTTATACACTAATGTAAATTTTTTTTACTGCTGATTTTTGAGCAACTGATGTGCAATTATTTCCGGCTCCCCTTCCGATGCAATTCTAAAATGACTACTGCTAATACCTTAATATTCTTTACGATTGCCAGAGATGATATTTTTCCCGGATCAAATGCATCCAGTGGGGTTTGACATAATTGGGTTAAAGATTTCTCTTTCAGAAGCTGTAAGACATGTGAGGCTTATCTGCGCTGGCGGGCGTGGTTGGGGGGGATGGGGGGTGATGATGGTGGAGGCCTTTTGTTTGCTCTTCTCCCAGCCTGGAACCCAGATCTCTCCTACATGCCTACTGTGTGCTCAGCTCAGAAGATGCCACTTTGCTGCCGTGACACAGAAATGGTAAGTGCCCCCGACAGGGTAACTCTCTGGGGGAAGACGGTCTTTGCTCTAGGAATGCACCAGGGCATGAATGGCTGGCCTCACCCTGGTTTGAACTAGGGCTCACGACCCACGAAGGGTGGCATGTCAGGTATCGCCATCAGCTGGAGAACACAATAGGACGTCTTGAGTGGTCTGGCTGCACTCAGAGGCCTGTCCCACATCTACAGCAAGAAACACATTGTCTTGGGGGGCGCCTGGGTGGCTCAGTCGGTTGAGCATCTAACTTTTGGTTCCAGCTCAGGTCATGATCTCGGGGTCCTGGGATCGAGCCCTGCATCGGGCTCTATATTCAGTGGGGAGTTGACTTGAGACTCTTTTTCTCTCCCTCTGCCCCTCCCCCTGCTCACATGTGCATTCTTCCTCTCTAAAAAAAAAAAAAAAAAAAGAATGACATTGTCTTCAGAATGTGTCTTTCTCCCTGGCCCTGGTCTGGACAGCTGAGAGCTGGCCAGACGGGGACCAGGGAACACAGGCCTTTGGATATGTGTCCCCAAGCCATGCTCTGACCTGTCCACCGTGCCATCCTCTTCCAAATAATTAACGCCAACCCCAAGATCATCATTGGCACCAATATTTACTATGACCCGGTGGTAGATTTTAATTTTGATTGTATCTACCAGTTTCCATTTTTCTAGCTGGGACCTGCCAGAAAATGGCCTCTTAAAAACTGAGACCATTTTGAGACCTCGGCCTGTGTCGAGATTCAAGTAAGGTGACGGGAGAAGCAGGAATTCGAAGATCCAAGCAGCAAAAACACTTGGCGTCTCTTGCTGATGCTTCTTGGGGCCGACGCATGACGGCAATGTCTGACTGCGCTCATTGCCATCATTTGATTGTCCTTATTTGTTTTCTCCTCATGATCACTGACAGCAATTTCAGCTTGGAAAAGTAAACCCCGACATGACATAGCTGTGACTAATAATAAGAAATAATATTGATATAGGACTTCCTCTATGCCAGTGGCTCTCCTCAGGATGGTACTGCTCATTTATTTGATTTGACGACAACCCTAGGAGGCGGTCACTACCGTTTGGCACATGGGGAAACAGAGCACCGTCTGCTTAAGGCACTGGCTGCTGGTCCCGCAGCAGGTAAAGCCATAGAGATGGGGCTGGTGCTCAGGCTGCGGGGCTCAATGTTTGTCTTCTCATCATGTGATCTCAGACTCCCAGCCTCCAAAACCATAAGAAAATGAATTTCTGTTGTTGAAACACTTGGCCGTGGCCGCCCGAGCAGACCAAGACACCCCCTCTTGGAGACATCCCTATGAATGTGTTATTCCAAATCGAAGGCAAACCCCTTCTCGGTTTCCTTCATTTGTTATTTGAGGCCAACAACCCCCAACACAGTGCTCCCGGAGGGTTATCTAGGAGGTCATCCTGCTGGGGATAATGATTGTCACAGCAACACACAATAATAAAAGGGAGCTTTCTAGGTGTAAAAGTCCACTCCAGGCGTCTCATGCGTATGGACTTCTTTCTTCCTCCCAGCAGCTCTGTAACATACATACTCTTAGGCATCTCTCCATTTTACTGGTGATGCAACTGAAGCCCAGGGAAGTTAAGCAACCTCCCCAAGGTCATGTGTGTCATCAAAAGAAATGGAGACCATCTACAGAAGGACAGGCAGAGGCTATTTTATTCAGAGCTTCTATAACAAGGGAGTCAGCCACGTCACTTGCGTTTGGCAGACATTCAAAGTTGGAATGTGGTTGTGTAGCGCTTCAGCAGCCCTTTTGTGACCATGAGTGATAAGTTCAAGGACAGAAAGCCAACATCCTGTGGCTGGCAAAGCAGGGACATGGAAGGAGGCTGTGTCTCTGATGACATGGCTGAGCACTGCACACAATCTAGCACACTCCAGGCTTCTTTTATTTGTGAGAACTGATGGCTTTATTGCTGGTGGTCAAGTTTGCTGTTGTACTCTGAGCCCAGTGGAACAAAGCAGGGCCCACCCAGGGCTATCTTTGCCCTCACCTCACCTCAGCTTGGAGGCAAGTGGCTTGGCCTCTTCCAGTGTTGCTTCTAAGAAAACATCTCCAGTTCTACTCCTTTGTCTCCTTCCTTCCTTCCTTCCCTCCCTCCCTCCCTCCTTCCTTCCTTCTATCTCAACTCCTCCTTCCTACCTTCTATCTCAACTCGTATCCTTTCATTTTCTTGAAAAGCTCCCCTTCTTTCTCTTTTATTGCTTGGGGACCTCATCTCAGACCCATCCCCACTTGTCACTTCCGCTCCTACCCTCTGCTCCAGCTCTTTGGAAACACCTGCCTTTCTCCAAGTGCTCTAGTGGTGCCTGGGTCCTCCGGGAGTGCTTTCCCTAGAATTCTTCTGCTCCTCTGGTTCCCATACCTCCTTAGGGGCTAGATTCTGGGGAACATTCTTTGATCTCTTCCCATGGTCCCTGCCCCTTGGAGTAACCTGGACTGTGACGTCTTATGGGCAGGGACCAGCAATCAACGGGTACTGGCTAAATGACACATTTGTTATCATTCCTCAAGTACTTGACATCAAGACGCCTTCCAGGCACTTTTTGTGGACCACACATCATCCAGATCTTACGGCCACCGCTAGGGTGTCTTTGGGGACATTCTGGCCAGAGATCAGGGAAGCCCTATCACTTTGTCAGGCTCTACTTACTGTCTTGGTTCTTTTTATAACCCAGTGAGCAAACGATGCCAATCTAAGACATAGACATGACACCAAAGGGATTTTAAAGAGAGTCCCTTTTCTTTTCTACTCAAGATAATAGGATGAAATGTGATAAATTCTCCCTGATTGATCAGTCTTGTATTGGATGAATCACCCCACTCCCTACCCCCAAAAGTCTGAATAGTGGAAGGGTGATGAAGACAAAGAAAATTTTGTAGTTGGGCAAAATCTGGGGGTCTGACCTAGCCTTACTGGGGGAGGTCCTTTAGTTCTGAGATGACTGGCAGGGGCTGCAACCAATCACAGCTTTCCTCACTCATTCAGGACCTGAGGAAAAAGACCGTCTATTCTCTAATAAGAAAATAACAAAGTAGCAAGCGTGCACAATTTTTTAAGCTAAAGAGCAAGATAAAGGAGTTATGCAAAGCACTTTATACTTCCATTTCCTTCCGTGAGCATAATAAGGATAAATGATGTTCTAGAGCAACACATCCAAGGCTTTGGGAACCACGATGAACGTTGGTGATGTCTTAAGGACCCGCCTTTCCAGAAGGAAATGGAAGTGTCACGTGCCACAAAGCCCCTAAGCCTGAGATGTGGGATGTTCCTAGTATCTCTGGGAGCCAGTAAGGTCTCTTACTCCCATTTTGCAGGTAAGGAAACAAAGTCCTGATGAAGGTAATTGGTTTGCCCAAGGTCATGCATATAAGAAGTTGTGGAGCTGAGTTTGGAACTCTGTCTCCAAAATCTGTGCTATCCTGCTTGGGAACAAAATGATGAGCCATCCCATTTCAACCTTTTCATCTGGGCTTCAGGGAGGATGATTACAGCTCATATGCTACTAACAATGCCCAAGGAGCTCTCACACTTCTCTGAATCAGGTAGATGGTTCTTTATGTACCCAGAAGCTCAGCAGTCTCCTTGGAACTGGGCCACAGTAGCCCCAGGGCCTGGCAGGGGAGGCTGTGGTGTGTCTGGTATGTGTGGGCTGGGGTTTTGGGGAAGGGGTTGTTTTAGGCATCGGTGGGTGTGGCCGGTTTCCTTCACGACCCTCACCCCTACCATCCTGGTGCTGTAAATACACCTCGCCTCTGGGGCACCTGGGTGGCTCAGTGGGTTAAAGCGTCTGCCTCCGGCTCAGGTCTTGATCCCAGGGTCCTGGGATTGAGTCCCGCATCAGGCTCTCTGCTCAGCAGGGAGCGTGCTTCCCTCCCCCTCTCTCTGCCTTCCTCTCTTCCTACTTGTGATCTCTGTCAAGTAAATAGATTAAAAAAAATCTTTAAAAAAAATACACCTCGCCTCTGACCCCTCCTCTTCTGGGCCTTTGGCACGATGAGCCCAGGTTCACAGTCTCCTGAAGGGTGCTGGGTCTGTGTCCCCTGCGGGTTGTGACTCAAAAAGCCCTGGACCCCTTCCAGGATCACTTTCCTGGCTTCATCTGGAGAGAAATTATCCTCCAGAGGCTACTGTTATTAGCTTTGGCCCCAGGCCCATCACACGGGGATGTTTGAGTAATGGAGGCAGAGGGAACCTGGGTCAGGGGACACGAGTAGATGACACTTCCTAGCCTCCCTTGCAGGAAGGTAAGGTCATGTGACTGAGCTTCAGCCAGTGAAATGGCACAGAATGAAGGCCTGTCATTCACTCAGTGGCCTGTAAGATCCTCTTGCCTAATCTTCCACTTCTGTTTACCTTCGATCAGAGACAATTTTGTCCCATGGCCATAACCAACTGCAAAGAGACTGGCAAATCTAGTATCCCCAAAGAAAGGGCAACAGATGTTGGTGGATAGTGAGCAGTCCTTCATCATATAATTGTACGAGAAATGAGCATGCACTTGCCTTGTTCCTTTTCCTACCCCAGTGGTTAAGAGGCAGATGTGATGGCAGGAGCTGGAGCAGCCACTTTGGACCCAGATTAGGAAGCTGCATGTTAAGGTTGGTAGAGCCTTCTGATTTTGGCATGACTTCCTTGGATTGTTATGTGAGAAATAAATATGATTCTGACTTGGTTAGGCATTGCGCTTTGGGTCTTCTGGTTACTACAGCTCAGACTGTCCCTTCACAACTATACTCCCGCTACTGATGAACTAGTTAGCTGGCCAAAGATCCAGAACAAGTATGCATTATTTTGCTTTTCTTCCTCAGGACACGCCTCAGAAATAGAAGGACAATTTCCATCCTCAATATATGATGGGAGTCTCATCCCCATGCCTGTTCCTCTTCATGATTTCTCCTAGAGAGTCCAGCAGGCCCTCACCCAGCGGCATTCCTGGTTGTCTGTCCAAGCATCACCTTGATACCTACCACAGATCTCTAACTCTGATCGTGAGAATAAGAATGCTCGAGATAACAGAGCACAGGCTGACGGGAACCATAGAACAAGCTTCGTATGCTTGGAATGGCTAAAGAAATAAAAGGAAGGGACAAAAACCATAAAGAAGGAACAGCGCACCAGATTCTTTTTTTCCAATTTTTAAAAATTATACGACCCACACCTGGTATTGATCCTGTCATATTTAAACGCAAAACAACTCATGCAAAAACCTCATCACACAGCCTCGGCAAATGCCAGACATGTGTGTATAGTTAGACTTTGCAATTCTCTGAAGAAAGAAAACGAGCTTAAATATTTTAATTGGACTCACATGTCTCCCGGGCCCTGAGCACGTGCTTTCAGGATGCTGCTTGATTTAATGGCCATATCAAGGATGTAGTTTGTTTTCCAGAATGCATCATTCTTTTTAGCCAAGACATATAGCCATTGGTTCTTGTAGGGGCGTTGTTTTTTCCCCCCTTCCTGTGTTTTTTCCTCCCCATTAAGCTAAAGTACTTAAGAATCAGAGATGAGCGCAGAACGTCAGGCTCCTGTAGGTGACTAGAACTTCAAAGACATGGGGTGCCACCCTGCTGCTTTCCAGACGAGGGAGTTGGGCCATGGGGGCAGAGGGACCCGCCTGTGGAAGCAGCTGGGGAGGGCAAGCAGTGGCCTCAGCACATGTGTTTTGGTTTGCTCAGCCTGTTGAAGACGAATCTGACTTTTACGTTTATGAGCTCATGTTGACTGGTCACTCTACTCCTGCCTTCAAGAGCTTGGAGCACAAAGGCAGACCGTAACTAAGAGGTTCAGAGGTGCATATTACTTCCATCTGGTGGGGTGGTGGGTCTTTCCAACATGGCCTTTGGAATGGATTCTTTGTGTTTATTTCGATTGTGATGAAAAAGTCTGCCCCGGTTTCAGCCCAGTAGAACCGTGCCCTGCCCCTGGCCCACCCCTGTCGTGCAGTGGTGGGAAGGTGAGAGCAATGTACGATGGCAGGACCCAGGGTAGGGTTTCCTGCATGCTGGTTGAATGGGGAGTAGCAGCCATTTACTTTTGAGTTAGAATTTTGGTTCTCCGCCCCCGTGCCCGGGGGAATTTGCATTTTAGGCTGGGGTTCCCCCGGTGGGGTAAAGGTTTGATTCTTGGTTGGCAAGTTTCAGCGATCAGGAAACCAGTGGTGGGTGGGGCAGTCTGGGAGCTCTGCAGGCCTCTCTGCACCTTCCCGTGCCCGTGTTCCTTGTGTTAGCCTGTGGATAAGGCCCAGGGAAGCTTTTTCGAACAAGCCTGGGGAGAACAGCCAGACGAACCAAGGCTCGTGAGCTGCCCTGAGCTGTCATCTGCTTTCCTGCATCTTGAATTTCAGGGTAGAGCAGTTCCCTCTTGTTCTTCCAGAGCTCTCCTCCGTCCTGGCCGCCTCTGTGCAGATCTGTGTCTCTGCTTGGAAATGTTAGCTGTAGTGAAGGAGTGTTGCTGATTCTGGGCAAGCCATCCACCCATTAGAAATGCTGCTTGTCCCGTGACTGCAGCCCATTGCTACATGCTGTATCTGCTTATGCTTTGGGATGCATCTGTGCAGGGAAATGCGGCATTTTTAGTCAATCCTCACAGGACACATCTGACGAGGAGCTCTTTCTCTTAGCTAACTTTGCGTGACCCCCGTCTACCTGGTTGAAAGAGAAACTCTTTGGAAGGTGACTGGTTCTCATCTGGACAAAGTAGCTTTGACTTTGGATGAAAGTGTGTCTCTCACCCCTGCTCCATCCTATTAATCTTGGGGTACCTCATCCATGGTTCCATCCTTGCCGAATTGATCCTGAATTTCTAGGGGCCAGAGGGGGCCGGCAGCAACAGGGGACCCCAGAGAGGGTCCGAGACACCTTGACACTCAGCCAGCATGAGCCAACTGTGCTGTTCTCAGCTTCATTTTTTCTTAATTAGCTCTAATTACTCTGTCATCATAAATGTACTGACATCGAAAGTCTTCAAGTTCCTTTAAGCAGCTGGCAATAATCAGCCTCATTAATCTTGCTGATTCCCATCTTTTGAAGATTGCTGGTTTGCTTTAGAAATGATGCTCTGTTCAGCGTCACTTCCCACCTCTCACTGTGTGCCTCCGTTCTGCAGTGAGGATGTGGCCAGACAACTGGGAACCCCATTAATGCTCCCTGGGGCCTTAACCTCTTTCAGGGTCTGGAATGGAGGAAGGCACCTCTCCTGGGAGATGCTGGGAGGCCCCACTGTGAGGTGACACAACGGGAAGACAGGCCACAGGGCGCCACCCAGGTCTGCCTTGGCTCATCTTGGCTCCCTTGGGCCAGGGTCCCACAGTTAACAATTACTTAAATATGTAATGATGGCCACCTTCCCCACTCTGCTCTCCCACCACGTTTTGCAGCTGGGATTCCAAGCTGTCCAGGATCTCCTGCCTGAACTTTGTCAATCCTATCCTCCTTTTCAGGAATTCTTTGGTAGTGGGGCCAGCGGGGGCACCTGTGGTGTTTAGTGCCTTGGTAGCAAGTTCTGGAATCAGGATGACTTGGACAATGTTTATCGAGGGTAGGCGGAGGCAACATAGAGGAGAGGGTCACAAATCAGGACAGTGGACCCTCGTGTTCATGGCTTTGAACTTCGTAGGTCTGCTTATACATAGATTTTTGGGATAAATACAGGGCAGTACTGTAAATATATTTTTCTTTCTTACAATTTTCTTAACATTTTCTTCTCTCTAGCTTTATTGTAAAAACATGGTATGTAATACATATAATGTACAAATGTGTGTTTATTGACCATTTCTGTTATTGGTAAGGTGTCTAGTCAACAGTAAACTATTAGTTAAGTTTCAGGGTGTTAAGAGATTTACTGGATTTACAACTGTGCAGGAGGGTTGGTACCTGTAGCCCCTGCATTGTTCAAGGGTCATCTGTATATAAAGGAGGTGGGCTAAGGTCAGGCTGGGCAGGTGGTATTGAATGTCTAGTTCATGGGACAAATTAAGGCTGGAAATGGGGTGTGAGCAAGGATTCTGGGCCCAGGATGGAGTCTGTGTATATGCGTATGTGCATATGCATGTGTGTATGGGTGTGTGGGTGTGTGGGTGATTACATGCATGCATGGGGTATGAACATGTGTATGTGTGTATATGTGTGTGTTTGTACAGAACTGAGTACAGAACCAGGGCTGGGAAAAGGGAAGGAACATTGGAGTTCCTTTCCTTGATGGGTGCCTGGTGATGCAGAGAGACTAAAAAAGCCAAGGGTGCCATGAGAGCCAGGATCCTTAGAATAAGTTCCCTGGGGGCAGGGCTGGCTTTTGACATTGGTCCTCATGAGGCTCAGAGCTCTCTTTCTGGACCTTAAACCAGGATGAGCTCTTGCTGTTCTGGGCAGGGGTTGGGCCCCGGTATTTCCCCTCTTCCATTTGATGGTCTAACTTCTGGCCTCAGATCTTTTATTATCGTTTGTCTTTAGACGTTGATTAGACATGCAAATTGAGTTCTCAATGTTTTGTCTTGACAGCTTCTGGGGGCTCCAGACAAATCCCAACAAATGACCGTAACACATGGGAGTGTCCCTCCCGTCCCCTTCCACACATACACGTCAGATGACTTCTTCTCGAGTAAGCCAGGCCCCCTTCTCCTGTAGCACGTGAGACACTCCTTTCACTGTCCCTCACCTTTATCCAGGTCAATCACCAAGTGGCACTCCCGATGGCGGCCATTTGCCATGTGCTGGGCGTCCTACTTCACAGATGTTTTCTCCCTGAGTCTTCCAAATCCATGGAGGTAGGGACTACGAGTTCCATTTTACAGATGAGCAAGTAAAGTCACGAACAGGTTAGATATTTTACCTGAAGGCCAACAAGGTTAAGGGACAGAGGTAAGAATCGAATCCAGGTTTGTGTGACTAAATCTTGACCTTTCCATAATGTCAAACCATCTGCCAAGCCAATGGCCAATGGCAAACTTGGCACCCAGGAGATGGGCTGCAAACAAGCACGAAACCTATCAGACTTTGTACCAGGAGCTGGAGGGTTTACAAGAAGAAGATGGCATGATCCCTGCCATTGAGAACCGTCAGTCACATCACCTATTACTCTGTGAGGTTTCTGTTTTCATCAGAAAACAGTTTGGAACCTGGACTAAGTCCATCCTCAACCTCTGGCCCGTGCCCTTTTGGTCATGGGATGCCCCTTGCTTGGAATGCTTCCCCCATTTAATTTTTTAAAAAAGATTTATTTATTTTAGAGACAGAAAGAGAGAGAGAGAGAGAGAGAGAGAGCGAGCCTGGGGAGGGGGAGGGAGAGAAATCTTCAAGCAGACTTCCTGCTGAATATGGAGCCTGACGTGGGGCTCTATCTCAGGACCCTGAGATCATGACCTAAGCCAAAGGTGGGCACTTAACCGACCGAGCCACCCAGGCACTCCCCTCCCCCATTTAATTTTTTAAAGGATGAACTGTTTTATTCAGAGATCATTATAGATGTACATACAAGTGTAGGAACTCATTTGGACATCCGGTATACCCTTTTCCACATTCACCTCAATGGTGACATCTTGCAAGCTAGAGTACAGTGTCATCACGAGGACCTTGACCTTGACCTTATTCAGTTATTCCCAGCTTTACACATATTTATGTGTGTGTGTGTTTCCTTCTATGCAGTTTTACCCCATGTACGTTCCAGTATCCATCACCGCAGTCAAGAGTCAGAGCCGTTCCATCACCAGAAGGATCCCTTGTGTAGTCCTTTTCCAACCACACACACCACCTCCTACCCACGGCCACTTCATTTTAATCTTGATCTTTCCTCCAGCCCAGCACTGGCTGTGATGCCTCCTTGAAGTATGCTGCCTCCGGCTCAGACATCTGCTTCCTGTCTGGGCCCCTGTGTGGCCTTCAGAGTTTGCTGCCTTGGAAGCAATCCTGAGTCTTGGGAGAGAGGGAGGGGTCTTTGCAGTCTGAAGGAGCAGCTCAGATTCCAGACCCCGCACCTCTTTTCCCTGCGTGGCCTTGGGAAAGTGACTCCTACCTCATCGTGCCTCAGTTTCCTTACCAATAAGATGGGGAAGGTTATGCCAACCTCTTGGGGCCGTGGAGATCATTCGGCGAGGTAACGCCTATGAAGGTCCAGCCTGCTGCTGGCATGGGGCAGGCCCTCTTTCGTCAACCCCAGCTGGACTATGAGACCTTCCAGGCATGGGGGTTCCGGAAGTGGTTGCTAATTTGGGCCCCTCTCTGGGCGCGCATCTCCTAGCTCCTGCTCACGGGACTGAGCCTTAAGAGCGACAGTCCTTGCTGGAACTGGGGAGACAGATGCCCCTTTGCCCCCGTCCAACCTCCCTCCTTGCTAATACTGGGCTCATAAATCTAATCCAGCAGATCCAGGTTCTGTTGATTCTGGGCAGAAAAACTCCGGGCTGGCGGTGGCGTGGGGTGGGGTGGGGGTGTCCCTTCCAGGGCCTACCCCTTGAAACCGCCTCCCTCCAGAGCCTCCTGCAACCCCCCTCCTGCCAGCCGCTCATCCTTGCAGCTGACAGAACTGATTACTGCCTGTGAGTGATAATATAATTCAGTTCCCCTCAAGGAGAGATGCTATCAGAGAGGCTTTTTTAAGAGGAAAAAATATATAATATACTGGTTGAAAAGGGCTATCTTTCTTCCTGGAAGAACAGTTATTAATCTCTTCCTAGTACATTTTCATATCATTTTGGACATTTATTTCCAGGCCGTGATATTATAAAACCAGGCGTTTGTGTCAGTTCTGATGCGGGGTAACATGCCGGAACATGAAAAGGCGTAATTACTGCTGCGGCCGTTGGAATTGCTAACGAGCTCCTGACATTTTCAAATCGGACCCATTTCTCAGTGATCCAGAAGTGAGCCCTGCAGCTGCGTGGGCTGCATGGCAATGAGGCAGCTCCCGGCTCAGGGGGAGAGGAAGGAGAAGGGGTGGCAGGCGGACGCCTTCCAGTCTTCCAGCTGAACCCCGGCGACAGGCACTGACGAGTGGAGCTGGATGGCGGTCCTGACCCTCGGCCTCGAAGCCTCCTTCCGCCCGCCAGAAGAAAGGAGGCTGGTCCCGGGCTTTGGGGCCTTTATTTTCCCATGGACGGTTGTCAAGTCAATAAGTGTTCACTGAAGACTCGCTATGTGTCCCGCCCTGGACGGGGGAGTGGCTGGTGGGTACGGGGAGAGCGATGACAAATGCGGAGTTCCTGCTCCCTGAAATTAGAAGAGAACGCCTCCCTCCGCACCCTCTGGTGCAACCAGGCTTTCTCTCCCTCATCCTTCAAGTGCCGGCAGCAACGGCTGGAATTTGCTAGAAGTGCAGATTCTCCGGCTCCAGGGCCGACGTCAGGAGGCCGGGACTCTGGGGGTGGGACCCAGTGACCGTGTGAAGGGGCCCTCCAGGTGATGCTCATGCACCCTCCAGGCTGAGAGCTCGTGCCCTGCATCTTCCTCTGCCTGTCCTGGGGCTTCCAGGTTAAAACGCAGACCCCCAAGCTGGCCTCTCGTGGGGTGAGCTATGAGTGGAAGAGCCTGGAGTGGCAGTGGCCGCAGCGTTGCCTGGGCCCCACACCCCTGCTCTGTTACCCACGTTCCCACCCCTGAAAACTGGCAGGGGGGCGGGGGGATGCTGGGAGCCTCATGGGTCTCTGTGACTCTGTGAATGGAACAGGTGCACATGAAGGCCTGAGCAGCAGACCCTTATAGGGTCATGGCTGTTGGCTGGGCTGGTCCCTAGAATGGGTGGCTGGGAGGCGGGGGGGCGGGGGGGGCAGGGGACAGGTGGAATGGAAGCTGGGGAAGCCAGAGGGAGGGATCAGAGATGTTCTATCTGCACCCCTCAAGCCTGGACGTCCTCCTGTGTCCTCTTGAAAAATGGCACTAATATCTGAGAAAACAGGCCTGGAGGTCCTGCTGGGTTCCTCTCCTGCGGGTGCCCCATCCCCATCAGTAGTCAGTGATTTCTCTCTCCTGCTCTCTCTGTCCCCAGCGTGCCTGCCTTTGTCACCCGGATCCCGGTGGCGGCATCCAGACGCGCACCCAGCTCCCTCATGCTGTCCCCGCTCCCTGTGGCCAGATGGCAGGGAGCCCCGAGTGACAGGCAGTGAAGAAGTAGAAGCCAGAGGAGAAGTGGGGTCCAGCTGGACAGCTGACGGGTCCGGGGACAGAGGATCAGAAAGCCGGGAAAGGCAGGAGCTGGTGGAAAATGAGAGATCCAGATAATGGGGCCGGGCAGCAGGAGAGTAAGGACACCTTGGGGGCTTTGCTTGTCTGACCCCTGGCCTGGGCACCCTCCACGGGCATCTGTCAGTCCCCATGTGGTACCTTCAATGGGGAGGTGTCAAGGCAGCTGGGTTTGCCACTTACTCTGAGATGCATGTCCTCAGGGAGCCGGGCAAGAGCTCTGTGGCCCCTTATGACCCAGCCTCAAAAGCTACATGGGGTCACCTGCAGCCCTGGAGGGTGGAGAGAAGGATCGTCAGTGGCTTGGATTCTGTGTTAGGGAAACTGGAGACGAGCGGGAGGCCAGGGGTGGGGAGACAGCAGGAGTGGGTTCGGGAAGATCTCAGGAGAATGCTGTGGGCGTGGCTGGGCTGGAGAAGACCCAGAGCTAGGAGGGGCAAGCAGACGGCATGAGAGAGGTGTCGGGGGCACTGGGTTACAGGAGTCGTTCGGCCAGAGGTGGAGGGACAGACAGAAGGTGGACTCGGGGGGCAATTTCAGACCTCAAGGTTTCCTGGTGGCCAGTGACGAGGCGGTGAATGTGACCTTGGTTGAGGTGGCGGGAGCGGGAGGAGAAGCTGGGCACTGGAGAGGTGCCGACGAGGACCTCTTGGATGTGGAGAGCAGGACGGTGGTGGGCAGGTCAATGGGAAGGAGTCTCGGTGGATGGAGGCTGGTGCTCGGAGACGGGAGGAAGGAGGTGGGAGGAGGAAAGAATTAGCCAAACCTACTTAAAAAAAAAAACCACAAAACATTTTTAGTAAGATCGACTTATTTGAGAGAGAGAGAGACAGAGAGGGAGAGAGACAGAGAGCAGGTGGAGGGCAGAGGGAAAGAGAGAGAGAATCTCAAGCAGGTTCTACACTGAGCCCAAGCCCGACCTGGGGCTCGATCTCACGATCTCAAGTACCTGACCTGAGCCAAAATCAGGAGTCGGACACTTCACCGACTGAGCCACCCAGGCGCCCCCACCAAGTTGCCCTAGATATCTCCTGCCCATCCCTGCAGGAGAGGCACAGCAGGGCTTCTGTGGTGAAACTCCCAGTTCAGCAAACACTGGCCAGCCAGGCCAGGCCACACTGCGTGGTCTAGAGAGAGCCTTACATTACAGATGCTTCCGGACAAAACCAACTGCCCCACGTTATATTCTGGAAGGGGAGGGTATGCAAAACTATTCAATGCTGACCTTGAGGTTGGGGCCTTTGGGCTAACCGTGGGTGGGTTTGGGCAGGCCCTGGGGACAACCCTCAGGTTCCTCCCAGGCAGGCTGCAGACACCTCTCTTTGGTGACGGTGATGACTAGAAGAAGTGGCAGGTGGACAAGAAAGCAAGGGAGGGGGATGAGTGAGAATGACCAGGGGGCCTCGTTACTGGCCAGGGATGTCCTGGGTGGACAGTCAACTAGAAGAGCCCAGAATCCAGCTTCCGGAGACCCTGGTGATGCTATCTCTTTTGTTACCTTTTTGGGTAGTTCTAAATGTTTGACGGTGGATGTGTATTAGATGTGCAATGGGAAGCAAGCACACTTCATAAGGCACACAGAGAGATCTTCTGAGGCTGGGGAGGAGAACGTTCCTCCAACCGAGACGCATGAATTACGCTGGCCTGGGTGCGGGTCACTGTGGACACAGGGGTTTGGCTGGGGAAGGTCTCTGTGGACTGCTCTCCTCCCATCTCGCCCGGGGTTTTGTCGAACAAACTTGACGTCCAGAGCCTGTGACGAGATTCCGGGGGCCTGGGCAGGCTGTTCTGGTTTTGTTTTGGACCAGGGCTGTGGTTCGCCTGGCTCCCGGGAGGGGACACTTTCAGAGTCTGTGCTCAGCTGTTCCCTTGGTGGCTGAGGACACCCGACAGCTGTAGGACTGACCTCCGAACCAGGATGGCTGCAAGGAGCCAGGCAGACCATGTCCCCTGCAGGGACCATATCCGTCATGGGGAGCTGGTACCAGAGCCTGAAGCAACCACAGAGGCCCCAGTCCCTCTGAGGCCCTCGTGATCCCGCCCAAGCCGCTTCCCCAGTTTTCCCCCTTGCACACTTCTCTCTGACCTTGTTTCTGTTCCTCCTACAACCCCCCTGCAGACTAGACCTGCCTGAAACGGACCCGCTGTAGCCTGGGGCAGGCAGGTAGGTAGCAGGCCGGTAAGCATCCGTGATCCCACGGTATGTTCGTGTCTGAGGGTCCATCTTCCATGGGGTATCAGCCGCCAGCTCTCGTGGAAGGAGCAGGAGAAAGGAGGAGATAGAGTCTTCTGTCTCTGTGGCAAGCAGAGGAACGGGTAAAGGGTTTCTCTGTAAGAGGTGAGCCAGGGAAGGCTAGGGAGCTCAAAGGCCACAGAGGTGAGGGCATCAGAGGGGCGCGACAGGTAGGGTGAGCCCGGGACTGACCACGAGGCAGAGCGGCCCCGGTGGTGACTGGCTAGAGTACCTGGAGGGGTGTAGGCAGGTGCCATCAGGGGCATCCCTCCTGAGGTCTGGGTGGCGTCTTTCTGAGCGCTCTCCTTTAAGACAGGTGGCCCAGAGAGGAAGAGTGTAGCTTCGAGAAGTGGTCTCCAAAGGATCCCACATTGTTGGAACCCAGGGGAGTGGAGGTCGGCACAGACACCGTGGGGATCCCAAGGCCAAGTGCAAACGCGGAAAGGAGCGGGAGGACAACCTCCCGCTCAGCGGCGTGAGGCAGAGCACAGATGTGCAAAACGCAGAGGCAGAAATAGGCATGTCCCATGAGGAGCCGCGCAGCGGTCACCTGGGAACGCTTACGCATCAGACAGTGAGCCCGAGGTAGCGGGGGACTCTAGGGAGCCCACCTGGTCCCCAGAGGCGTGCCTGTTTGGGGAGAGTGCTGGTCCTGGTGCTCAGGCAGCCCAAGGAAAAGATGGTGCAAAGGATCCAGATGACACGTGCCTGGATGTCCGGTGGGTTACCCGGTGTCATGTTGGCCCAGGTGACTCTGAAGGACATGAGTCCCAGGCTGTACTCGTGCCCCTCTGTCCCTTTCCTTCCTTGACCCCCTTTCTCAGAGTGGAGCAGAGAAGAATGATCTGCATGTGTCTGTAACTGTATGGTGTGTAGACCGTGGACCCCTCTAGGGTCCCATGGGACCCGGCATGCAGTAGGTGCTTAATAGATACCTGTTGAAAGAAATCGTCTGTCATTCATGCTTGATGTTCTCTTAGTTCTTTTCCACCCAGTGACCCCCCAACCCCCAACTCCTTACAGCTCCAGGTTAAAGATGGAATCGTGAATCTTGGACACAAGCTCCCCGCCCACTCCGGCGCAGCTCTGATGGAGCGCCCCTCCCCGCCTCCCCCAGATGCTAGTGCAGAGGCTCGGCCGTCCACATCAGACCCCCACATCAGACCACATGCCCTGCCTAACCGTCCCAGGGCGTGTGGTGCGGGGAGTACGTAATGATTTGCAGGGATTTGGACACGAGACCGTAACTGTGCTCCCTTGGAGAAAAAGCTGTACCCCACGGGCTTCGCAAAGTTGGCCATTGTGCTGCAAAGAAATCAAAACCAGAGAGAGGTCTTCCTTTCCTCAGCGGGTGCATGCTGGAGAAGACTGTGACACAGCCCACAGCCCATCCGTCTGGGAGGGCTTGGGACGCACCAGATGTGGTTTTGGGTTGCAGGGGCCACACGCTTGGGCGGTACAGCCCATAATCCTCACAGCTGCCTGGGATCTGCTCTGATGGGCTTCCTGCTGGGTGCTCTCCTAGAAGCTTCTTCCATTTGTCAAGCCCTTTTGTGTGTGCTCGAGGCTCTCCACTAAGCCCTTAATCTCATGCCGTCCTCCCAACAGCCCTGGGTATCAGAGCCCCCGGGGATAGGTGAGGATCACATGATTCCCTGAAAATTCTCCAGCTTCCTGGATTCCATGTGTCTGTCCCTGAGGCCAGGCTGCCCCTCTGATGTGCATGGCTGGGGAGCACCTTTTGATGAGCTGGGAGGGGGGCAGCGATAGGTGGGTGGGTAGGGGAGGAATTTCAGAGGCCTCAGCCGACACGGTCAAGTTGGCATCATTTGTCGGGGAAATAAGTGAGGGGGAGCTGGTCCATTTGGGAAGTAAGCCCTGGCAGATTCCAAGGACGAGGTGAACTCTCGTTGGTGTGGGCCTTTGGCACGGAATCCCTAGGCATAGCATGCGGTGGTGAGGGTCCCAGGCCTGGCAGTTCAGGGAGGCGACCCCTGGGTATAGGTCAGCCTGGGCCCCATAACACCTTTGGTGAAAAGAGCCACAGTGGAGGCCACTTGGGTGTTGCTATTCCTCCCCGTGGGTTAAAGATAAGACGGGGAGTTTTCTTTCCTTGCCTTCCGTCTGTCGATCTCTCCCCGTCTCTCTCTCCCTTTCCGTCTGTCCGTCTGTCCATCCATCCATCCTCTTTATCCACTCATCCCTGGCTGTTACAGAAGAGATTTAGAGGAGGCACAAACCAGGGCGCCTGGGTGGCCCAGTTGGTTGAGCAACTGCCTTCGGCTTGGGTCATGATCCTGGAGTCCCAGGATCGCGTCTCACATCAGGCTCCCTGCTCAACGGAGAGTCTGCTTCTCCCTCTGACCCTCCCCCTCATGCCCTCTCTCTCATTCTCTCTCTCTCTCAAATAAATAAATAAAATCTTAAAAAAAAAAAAAGGAGGCACAAACTTCACTGAGCTCTGAGCTTTTTCTGGACGGGCTTTGGTGAGGATCATGGGCAAAGCCTTAGAGCCGACTGGCTGAGCCCAGGCCTCAGTCTCCTCATCTGTGGGCTGGTGGAGTTGGACCAGGGGCCCCCTGAGGGTCCAGGCGAGCTTGGCTTGTCCTAGGAGTCTATGAGTCTTCGACTTGGAGCCAGGAACCCTCCCGGAGGCTCTGAGGAGATGCTGGGGTTCCTTTCCAACTTTCGAACCCATTTGGCAGCCATGGACAGAGCCTCCAGGGCCGGAGGGAAGCTGGGAGCCAGGAGGCTGCCTTGCATGAGTGAGTGATTTGCACAAGGATGATTTGTGAGGGCAGAGCTGAGGGCAGCAGGGCTCGGGTTTCCCGGGGCCGCTGGCGAACTCCGACATCTGCTGTTTTTCACTCCAGTGAGACTGATCTGCTCCAGACAGGCTCCTGCAGACCGTTTCCAGCTGTGCCGGGGAAGTGTGGCAGAGGCTGTGTTTCATCTTGGAGCTCTCTCGGGGCCGCTGGGGCACATGGTAACTGCTTGAGCTAAGAGGCCAGTGGATTTGACAACAGGGCCCCACATTCCGAATGATCTCTTCTGAGCAGCCAGATTTTCCTTCCGAGGTGTTACCCTCACTTCAAAGCAACGTCTGCTCTAGATCTGGAACGGGGCTGCCCTTGCGTGGCCTGCCCTCTGGGGACCAAACCGCATCACTTTCCGAGTCTTTATTTCACAGAGTAGCATCGCAGAGGAGAAAGATCCCCAGCTGGAGGTCAGGACGCTGCCGTTGGAAATGTGGGATCTGTGGCTTCCCGCCTGCCATGACCTTGGACAAGTCATGTGACTCTCCAATGTCTCAATTCCCTCCTTTGTAACTTATGAAACTTGTATCTAAGACCTGATGCCCACTGTGTATATAATTTCTACTTTTCTCAGAGGTGAGTGTTGCTGAGAGCAGTGGACACCAGGTTGCTGTGGGTATCAGCAAAAAGTATGAGCATAAAAAAAAAAAAAACACAGTAGCAGCAAATATCATCCAGCCCCAGCTCAGGGACAATGTCCCAGTTTTGCAGGACCCAAGAAAACTCTATTCTACATTGGCCAAGATGGAGTGAGAGGTGGTGAGGGGTCCTGACCCACGCTGGAGGACCCAGGGAGGTAGCCAACAGGGCTAGATCGATGTGCACCCCTGTAGCACCTCCAGGATGGGTGAGGAGTTGAAGGTGGTTGGGGGTTGTCCCCTGCTCCCATTAGCAGTTAGCTTTCACTGGCCAATAGGACTAGGACAATGCTGAATGCCCATAAGTTGTTAGCGAATATCTAGGTTCACATAGAGGAATGATTACAACTGAAAAGGTATTTCCATATTGCAGGGAAAAAAGACAAATGAGAGGAGAAGGGATGGGAGAAGAAGAAATTGGAGGGGAGTATGGTCGATTTGGGCCATGTTGACTTAGCTAATTTGGAGCTTTATTTCCTGGATTCCCTTCCCAGCTTTGTCCCAGGATAGCCTGGGCCACAAGGGACGTCCACATGATATGTGGAAGGTGGACGTGGAACAGTGGCCACATTCTTTGCTCAGCCAGCAGGTTGGAGCAGGCCTGGGGCCCTGTTGCAGCTCCTGTGGGCTGGTCTCAGGCTCACCTAATTGGCTCTGGCTTCTCTGACTCCTGGGCCAGGGGTGTGAGAAAGAGCAGCTTCTTCTGTAGATCAGCCCCACCATTGAAGGTGGAGACTGAAGGGGATGGAAGGCCAGTGTGAGTTCTGGCCCATCCTCACGGGTCACAGAATGGTCTTTACTCTTTCTTACTTTATATCCATCTTCCCTTCCTGACCACTTGCCCTGTGGACTTCAGGCTCCTGCACCAGACATGGAAACAACATCCTCTCATGGTCCACGTGACCAGCTCCCACAGGTGCACAAGGTGAGATCCCTGGTGGTTCTCATTCTCTGATCTCTGCTTCTTCTGGTGTAGGAAGTGAAGGGGAAAAAGTGAGAATATGATGGGAATGAGAATAATGGTACAAGAGGAGAGTATGGAGGTGGAGGGTTGGGTAGCCATGGAAAGGTATGGGCAGGGGACAGGACTGAGTGTGTGAAAAGTGAGGGGCAGGAGCCCTAGCCAGCTCTGAAAGCAGAAACAGGAACTTTGTGCAAGAAGTTGGCAGTGAGTGGCTAGTTTTGCTGGGAATGAAAAATGGAGATTGCTCTGGACCTGAGACTTTGCTTTGCTTTGGCTGAGACTCATCCCTTCGGCAAAGACCACTTTCTTCTGGGAACTCTATTTCCTCCGCCATATCCCCCGCCTGTAGCTCTCAACCCTGGCTTCACACTAGAATCGCCTGGGAACTTTTAGAAATGTGGATGCCCAGGCACATGCCAGGACCATTAAATCAGGGTCTCTGGAGTATGGCCCAGGCTGGGTTTGAGAGAACACTTCCCAGGTGACTGTATTGTAGGGCCCGGTTGAGAAAGGCAGGTCTGTAGCAGACACATCCTAAGGTGGTTCCCAGCGAACCATGGTCTTACATAATCTCCTCCCTAGAGTGCATGTGAAGCCTGTGACTTGCTCCTAACCGATATCATGTGGCAAAAATAATGGGATGTCTTTCTCTTGATTAGGTAATGTTATAGGGTCAATGGGGTTGGGGCCTTGGGGATAAACATCCCAGGCCCTGTCCTTCTGAAGGACAATTCTGAGGGCATTTTGGATGTTTCTCAGAGGTCCAATGTCTGAACAGAGTCTGTCTGGATAGTGCAGACTGTTTTGCGCTGTGTGGGAAAGTGTGATTTGGCGGTTTCATCTCTGACTTCTTTAAGAGACAGCAGAGCACGTATTAACTGTTATCCTCTACATAATGGTGACCTTGCTAACTCATCCTTTATCAGTTTGTCCTTCCTTCTCTCCTCCCTCTGCCCGCTGCCTTTTTCTTGCTTCTTGTGATCACCTCCCAAGTAAGCTCCCTGCATCCAACTCCTTGCCTCAGGCTCTGCTTTTACGGGGATCCAGGCTAACACGGTGTCTTCTGGAGTCCCAATGCATAATGCAAATGTGGGAAATAGGGCCTTGGAGCCATTTTCATACAATAAGGCCTCAACATGAATCATTCCATCCACATGAGGATGGGGGAGCAGTGTCCAGCATGGTGCAGTCAGTACCCCATGCGGGCAGTAAAGAGGAGTGGTTATTGTGGAAGGAGGCCATCCAAAAGTGTACAGAGGGGACAGTAGGGGCAGTGTGGGAGCCACACACCAGATGGGACCCTGTCTTGCTGTAAAGTTGATGGCCCCCCAACCCTTCTCCCTTAGATTCTCAGCCTCCTCATTCTGGAAGTGTTTTCTCACTTTGGCTCCTCTTAGGCTCTGCAGTCACTGCTGTGAGATCTGGGCTATGTGGCTAACAACACTGAGTTGGAGCCTCAGGTCTTGGGGACAGCCCTGGAGCTCGGTCCTGCCTGGGGATGAATGTGTTGTGGGAGAGGAACGCTAGACTTGGTGTCAGAAAATAGCTCTAGGTGCTGACTTTGCCATGAAATGGCTGTGTGCCTTTGGACAATACACTCTACCTCTTGAATTTCAGTTTTCTCACCCAAACAACGGGAGTGATACATACCCTGCACAGTGATTTTGAGGGTTTAGTGACTGAACGGACATCACGTGTTTTGAAAACATGCATTCAAAGACTGGAGGGAACAGCATGGTATCATATACCAATTTCCTTGAACCTCATCTCCCAGACTATCTTTATCAACTCTCCAAGTGGAGCAAAGTCAGATGAGAAGCTAATTTTAAAAATAAAGCCACACAAAAGATAAGGGAGATTACCAGCCATTAACTCTCTTCCAAAGCTTGGTCTGTGGCATTTGTTTTCACACTACAAAAGTAAGATAAACCCAGAATGGAAAATTAGGGACATAAAGAAAAGAAAAAAGGTCCACATTCACAATCACGGACCCTAACACGCTCTTAAAATTTTTATGTTGTTTCCCTCCTGGTGTACATGTTTAAATGGTCACAATTCTAATTTAGATGCTACATTTATGTATTTTGCTTTTTTTTCACTTAATATCATCATAATAATCTTCTGTGTTTCCTCATCATCTTCTTTAGGTCCGCAAGACAGTGTGCTAGGCACTGGAAATCCCAAAGGGAACAGGGGAGCAAGGCTCCCAGTCCTCATGGAACTTTCTGGCAAGGGCAGAATTGCACACATTTACAGTATAGCATCCTTGTGAGAATTTGCCTTTACTAGGTTTTCCCATCACCCTTGATACAGTCCTAAAGCTCCATTCCACGTAATGCTTTGGACCATGTTCTACGCTTGCTTGTTTTCCATTATATTTGCTAGTCTCCGAGTCATCTTTTTTGTTCTTCTCAAACTCTCTGGTCTCCACAAATCTCTCATGCTAAGGCATGAAGTTGTCATTTTCTGCATTCCTGCTTTTTTTTTTTTCTCGTCATCACAGTTCCTTAAAAAAATGTATTCCTCGTTACTTTGACATCTGTTGTCTTTTGGCTTCTTTTATTTGCTGTTAACCTACCTCTTCATAATGCTGCTGCATGATAACGAAGTTTTATAATGATTATTAGATAATGCCATGAAGAGTAGCACAGTAGAGTTGTACCATGACATACTTAATCCCCTATGGTTGGGCACTTAGGTTATGCCTCTTTGAGTCCCTGATGTACAATGCGGAGACCAGCATCTCTCATGCCCACAAGTTCTAGTTCTTTCCATTCACTGCAATTTCACCTTCACCATGGGAAACATCTTGCCCTGTGACCTCCTTGTGGCTAAATCCAATGGACCCCAATCCCTCTTTGCCTTATTTGGCTGATTGGCCCCACTGGGTAATTCTCCTTCCCAAAATGCTTTTCCTATTTTTGCGACGCATTCTCTCCTGGTTCCGCTTGAGCTTTTCCACGAATGCCTCCCAAGCAACTGGTTAGCATCAGTGCCCCCCGCATTTCCACCCCATCCCCCTGTCTCCACGCATGCTTGCCTCAGGCACCCTTGTTCTTTCCTGTGCCTTGACCCGCTATCTACGCACTGATTCCTGACTCTGTGTTTGGCCTTGACCTGCAGACTTCTAAAAATGATGTTGTTTGAATCATGCTGACTTTAGGACCTAATCCTTAATGAGTTTGACGCAGGCTGACACCGTTCTAAGCCCCGTGAGCGCGTCACTTAGCCTGATCTGCAGACTCCCTTGATAGCAGGTGCTATTAGGTCATGGCACATTAGCCGTCCCCACCTGAATGTCCCACGTTCTGTCTCCTGAGTTCTCTCTCCCTTCATCCCCTCGTCCTACTCCAGTATGGCCGTGGGCATCTCTTGTTGGCAATCGTAGCGCCCTTACAAAATCCTACAGCTTCAAGGTCTTGCCTTCTGCATGTCTTCTCGATGCACCGAGAGATCTTCCTAAAATGAAACACTGGTATATCGGTCCAGCTCCGACTGAAGTCTGAGATGAAGGCACTTCCCCTCGTCTTTGGCCTCTTGTCCTGAACGTAGCCATGTGGCCACCCCCTCCCCCGCTCCCTCTGCAACTAATGCATTGTCTGTTTCCACTTGGTCGTGCCATTGTCTACCAGCCAGCCTTCTGGGCTCTTCTCTTAAAAAAGGTGGGTGCTCCTGTCCAGCTCCCCATGCCAAGCCCTCCCCCTGCTGGCTGAGCCCCTGATGCGGATTCTGATTGTGCCTGGAGAAGAGCGCTCCTCTCTTGGTCTCTACCCGACTGTTCTGCAGTGATCCACACTTGCCTGAGATTAAAATCATCCTACTGCCCCTACTAAGCAATGAGTCTGGTTTCAAGGAGATGCTTCACGCATCTTGCAGGAAGGACAAGAGGGGCTGGTTTGCACACAGCTGGCTGAAGCTCACCCATGAAGCTCTCATCCTTGGTTGGAGTGTCCAAGTCTGGGTCAGGGCACATGGTTCTTGCTCCCTGGACACCAGTCTATTAGCATGCCCCAGGGCCTTTGCACAGAGCTTGGGAGCCTATCAGTGGAGGTAGCCAGGGACTTGGCTAGCTGGCCATTGCATTTCAGGAAAGACAGGCCCAGAGAATAAGCTGTCCAGTTTCCAGGCCTCACAAGAAAGTTCTGGGGAGCAGAAGGACTTCACAAAAGCATTCTTGGGTGTTATTAAATCAGTATGTTCCTTTGGAAGCAGAAAGGACGGCCACTGTTCCCTGGTGTTTGCTCAGAGGCTGGATGACCTTGGAGTTTTGTTCCATTTGGTGGACATCTTGCAATGACAGTGTTGTGGCATGTGAGCCGGCTCAGGCTGGTTGTAAATCATAGGGTAGGGCTATCCCAGGAGGGGTGGGGAGGGAGGAAAGCGTTTTAAATTTCCACCAAGAAAGAGTCAGTAAATGTTTTCCAGAAACTTCAGGTTCCAAAAAGTGTGACCACGTGTTTCCTCCCACAGTTGACAGGGGAAGGCCAGAAAGCAAGGGAACCCCGCAAACCAGCCTTTGATATTACGGGAGGAACTTTGTCATAAGGACTGACAAAACTTCAACACACTCAAATCTTTTAATTCTTGGACCATTCCAGTAATTTGTCTTAAGGAAGTAATTAGAAAAGAACACCCAAGATTTACCCACAAACATGCTTGACATAAGGTTTTTATAACAGCAAAAATAAAAACAAAATACAGAACATAACACACACGCACATGATAAAAACAGCTCAAATGTCCAATTATAGGGATTAACTTAATTTAGGTCCATCCCTGTTGGACTCTGTCCAACAATTTAAAAGGCATGTTCACCAGGAAATACGAGAGACCCAGGAAAATGCTCGTACTACAATATTAATTGGATAAAGCAAATATGTATGAACGGAAAAAACATTGAAAGAGAATATCCCCAAATAGTAATAATCTCTTGAAGGAGTGGGATTATGGGTGATTTTTGTATGATTCTTTGTACTTTTATGTATGTTCAACTATTTTCAACACCATATGCTGATGTTGTAATCTTTAAAAGAGATGTTTAGAAAGATATTAAAAACCTTAACAGGGTCTGTCTTTTCTTGGCGTGGGGCTAGGAGAAGAGACGTTCCCCATTAGTCAGATATGTGTTCTGATCCTATTGGGATCCTATTGGGAATGAAGAAACAAGACCACGGGAACAAGGAGGGCTGAGCAAATACTCCTACAGGAAGCTTGAGATGTCATGGCTGTGTTTGAATGGTTGAAATGGAATCAGGGTTTTGGATGTCCCACTGGCCAGGTCAGAGCTGTCCCAAAAGGACCAAAGGGGATTTCTGTCTGGCCAACTTCATGTCTTTGCCTGCTGTCTTTATTGGTTGGTTGGATGGCACTTCCCCAGCTGGAAATCTGGAACCACCCTTGACTAATTTTCTGCCCTACTCAATGGATCTCCAACTAGAACTTGTAAGTTTTCTGAATAAATGTCTTCTGCAGCTCCATTGCCCTGTTTCAGGACCCCCTCATCTCCTGACCAGGCTATTAAAAAGGTTCCTAGCTTGCCCTCCTTTCAGTTTGACTCTAGGACTACAGACAGATTGTTCTTTTGGAATTGCAAATCTGCTTCTGCTATGCCCTTGCCCAAATCCCCTCCTTAGGTCTTTATGGTGTTCAAGGTAAAATCCAGATTCTGAGTTTACAAAGCCTTTCTTGATCTGACCCCACCTTAATTTCATAGCCTTGTCTCTCCATGCTTTGCTTCTAGCCCTTTGCTCCCTCCACTCTCAGCCTTCTAACCAATCCCTAAATGTGCCAGTTCCTTTCTTTGGTGGTTGCCCATTCCCTCTACGCCATCACCTTCCTCCTCTTCTCCATTTGGGAAATCCGCCTTTTTATCCCTCTGGAGTCACTTCATTCTCATCACCCAGTAGGGAGAACAGAGTTCTTCCTTCTCTGAGTTTTCTTAGAATTTCATAACACTTCTCTTCTAGTTTAACACGTCGTCTTGTTTGGGAGGGTTCAGATCTTCTCCATTAGAGCATAAACTCCTTGAGATGATGGCTGGTTCATTTTTGCCTTCCGCAGTCCACAGCATGGGGACCTGGCATGTGGTGGGTGCTTATAAGTGTTTGTTGAATGGCTGAACAAAGTCAAGGAGAGCAAGGTGTGCCTCCAACACAAAGCAGTTGTGCCTCCAACACAAAGAAGAATCTTCTAACCAACGCTAGGATTATATTGAATTTCCATCACCAACTCAGATTGGCTGTTAGTGGTTCCCTTCTGTGCTTTGTTTTGGAGGGGCTTAAGGGTGCGTCTCAGATAAGGGATAAGATGTTTCAGTGATTTCAGGATATTTTAGTTATTTATTGAGGATTAACAGATCACCTCCAAATGTAGATGCTTCAAACAGTAATAATTATTTACTTTGCTCATGAATTTGAAATGTGAGCAGGACTTTATGGAGACAACTACGTCTGCTTCATATGGCATCAGCTGGGTAGATGGACTGGGTGGACCAGCTGGACGATTCACTTCCAAGATGGTGCACTCACATGGCTGGCAAGCTGGTGCTGGCTGCCAGCTGGAGTTGGGCTGCTGCTGTTGGCTGGGGCCTCAGTTCCTCTCCACATAGGCATCTCTGGGGGACTTCTTGTGCTTTTTCACAAGGTGATGGTTCCAAGGGTGTTTGAAGAGACCTGGGCAGAAGCCACTTCAGCTATATTTACTGATCAAGAAAGTCACTAAAGGTGGATCCAAGGGGAGAGGATTAGACTCCTCCTCTCAGTGGGAAGAGTAGCAAGAAATTTGTCTTGACATAAAAAAGATGGAGATGGCCTATTTTCCAATTTATTCTAACCACTAGAAGTAATTCCACAGTGGAATAGCATGGATGTTATTGGAATCGTCAAAATATTAAAGCCCTAGAGTCAAATTGCTGGATCTGGCAGTTGGATGAGCTTCCTGAGAAGGTAGTCTGCTCTCCACCAGAGGAGGAATTCAAACATGGACTGGTAACCACTTTGTAGAGATGTAGGGAGCAAACTTTCAAGGAGGAATGGGATTGGATTGAGGTGAAGAAAATATATTTCTCATATCTGTCAGTTCATTGGGATCAGCTATGGTCATGACATCAACCTGGTGTTCCCAGCTCCAATCATCAGGCTCTGGGATTAAGCAGATTGGATGATGATGGCATTGGTGATGATGGCAGTGATGATGGTGGTTGTGATGGTGGTGATGATAGTGGTGATGATGGTGATGATGATGGTGGTGATGGTGGTGGTGATGATGATGGTTATGGTGGTGGTGATGATAGTGGTGATGATGGTGATGATGATGGTGGTGATGGTGGTGTTTGTGGTCGTGTTGGTGGTGGTGATGGTGGTGATGATGATGGTGGTGATGATGACAGTGCTAGTGGTCATGATGATGATGGTGATGATGGTGATGCTGGTGGTGCTAATGATGGTGGTGCCAGTGGTTGTGGTGGTGATGATGATGGTGGTGATGGTGGTGTTGGTGGTCGTGTTGRTGGTGGTGATGGTGGTGATGATGATGGTGGTGATGATGATGGTGGTGATGATGGCAGTGCTAGTGGTCATGATGATGATGGTGATGATGGTGATGTTGGTGGTGCTAATGATGGTGGTGCCAGTGGTTGTGGTGGTGATGATGATGGTGGTGATGGTGGTGTTGGTGGTGGTGGTAATGATGGTGGTGATGGGAATGCTCTTGTTGTTGATGAATATGATGGTGATGCTGGTGATGCTGGTGATAATAGCCAATATATGTATAATGTTTACTATTTGCAGGAGCTGTTTTATTACTCTACTGTAAATATTTTAATCTTCATAATGACCCAATAAATTAGAGCTTACTGTGCCTATTTTACAGACAAAGAAAGTGGAAGAGAAGAGATTACATAACCTACCCCAAATGTCTCAGCCAGAAGGTGGAGCTGGATGGCCATCTGGTGGGTGTGCTAGGAACACTTCCTGATCAGTATAGGATGTCAAGCCTCTTGTCCTCGATTTTCATTCTTGCCCTCATGGTAGTGCTCCTGTCTCCCACTGTGAGGAGCTTTGCTCAGCACACATCTGGCCTTCTGAATGCAGAACTGCTAGGGGCTGGCCTGAGACTAGCCAGGATATTATGAAAGAAAGTGTAAGAGTCTGATGAGCAGGTGATTCTTTAAAATCTTTCCTGGGCAGAAGGACTCTAGCCTGTCTGAACACTGGTTCTGGGATGTGATTCTGGGATCCCTGACACACTTCCTCCACTGGACCTAGAACATGGTTTTAAAGCAACCAAACTCACTACAGACTTCCTAGGGCCCCCCAGACCCCTCAGATCCTTTTCCCCATGTAGCTCTTGCTCAACAGGTAATTGTCATGATTTCCTTAACAGCTCCTTCTGCTCTTTCAAGGCTGAGTTCAAGAGTTTCCTCCCTCTTTTATTGCCCCAGCCAGGGTGAGGCCCCCCTCCTTGTTCATTTCCACAGTCAGCCCACATCTCTGAGTTAATGCTTAGGACATCTAACTATTCCTGGGGTTCTCTGGCTCTCTCCTACAAAACAGGACGCCCTGGTAGGCAGGGCTTGCTGTTTACCTGCCCCCAATTCCCACTTCCTGGCCCACTGCAGGGACTTCATCAATGTTTTTTAAATAAAAGATCCTTCCAAGGGGTGCCTGGGTGGCTCAGTGGGTTAACCTTCTGCCTTAGGCTCCAGTCATGATCTCAGGGCCCTGGGATCGAGCCCCACATTGGGCTCTCTGCTCAGCAGGGAGTCTGCTTCCCCCTCTCTCTCTTCCTGCCTCTCTGTCTACTTGTGATCTCTTGATCTGTCAAATAAATAAATAAAATATTAAAAAAAAAAAAGACCCTTCCAAAACCCAACATGGTGTAGGATTTTTCTGCTTATCAGGTGCCCCTGCTTGGGGACATCCACTTCTCTTTAGAAACTGACTATATTTTTAAAAATCCCAACCTGATGTGCCTTCCTTAAGCAATAGCTTACTGCCACTTATTAGAGTTCCAATATCTAGAACCCTTTGGTTCTTGAACGTCAACACCCACCGGCCTCTCTCGGAGGGCTGGCGGAAACACAGATCCCGCTGTTTCTGTAGGGGTGGAGTGGGGTTGGAGAATGTTGGAGAATGTTCACTTTCCACAAGTTCCTAGGGGACGCTGCTGTGGCTGGTCTGGGACCACTCTGTGAACCGCTGCTGGAGACTTCACAGAACCTGGATGCCAGGGAACACTCACGCTGCTTCTGAGAGCAGGCACCATTTCTTTTGTTTTTAGAATCCACAATGTCTTTGCTGCCGTTTGATTCCAGCAATGTACAACTCAATTTCTGGTTTTCATAATGACCGTAGGAAAGAGAGATGTATCTTGTTGCGGAAAATGTTACCTCCATCACACAGATGCCTAATGCCACAGCATTCGAATTGTGTTCTGATCTTTCCGTTTATTAAAAACAGCGTTAAATTACTTGGTGTGTTCGTGGCAGCCCGGAGAGGAGGAAGATGCTCTAGATAGTCAGGAAACCAATGAGCGTGCAAACAGTGAGCTTTCCAATGTGCTTAGACTTAATGGAGGAATTTCTTTGGGGGAATATACTTTATTCAAAATGTAGATGGTACGTGAAACGTGAATGAATCTAAGGTCACTGTTAAGGCATTCCTTTTAGGAGCTGCCACATGGGTAAACGGGAGATTTAAATGTGGGGGGGGGGCCCAGACTCTAGGCAGCTGGAGAGGGAAGAAGATGGGCAGAGGGAAATGATTTTCAAATATCCCTGACTAACGGGGGGGGGGGGCGGCTATCTCTGCTTAGATGTTCACTGGAGGTCTGTGTGGCGATAGATTTTCTTTTACATCTCTCCCAGGCAGAGATTTCAGGCATCAGAGAAAAGAGGGTGAGATGTATGCAGATGGGTCTGGTTTAAAGGGATGTGCAGTTTATGCAGGATTTAGATAATCCCAGGTATGGGACCCACTAGCTACTCAGCACTGAAGGAAAATCCCTGGCCCCAGGGGCAGCTCAACCCCATATCGAACTAGTTTCCCAGTTGTCTAGTAGAGCGTCTTAGGGCGCTGTCTTTCGCAGGTCTAGAAAGCGTGAACACTACAAACATACAGAGAAAGCCATGATCGTGAATTCCATCAAGAAGAGGACAGTTCCCCCAACAATAACACATAACGGGCACTTGCTTTTCAGGTCCTCAAACAGATAGGTCCATTATAAGAATAATGCTCCTTATAAATGTATAACACAGAGATACTGATGGTCTTAGAGTTATAGTCAATCAAGTGGAGGGGGGCAACATAGTAGTCTTTGCCACCTGAGCCTCTGTTTTTGGGCAAAAGTCTTTGGAAAATAACTAGAAACCTGTTGTACTAGGTCAAGTAAAGGATTATGATGAAGATATAGCAGACAATGCCATCGACATCTGGCTACAGAGGTAAAATAGAGCCAGGGACAGGACTGCCATGTTCAGTTGAACAAGCTGTACACTGTGCAACTCCAGAGGCACCAGTTGCATGGACTAGGATGCCTAGGGTGACCTCTGGAGTTGTGCAAGAAGGTGGCCCTGCATTGGAACAGGTCTGGAGAGCCAGGGACTGAGGCCTCTTTCTCCATCTATCAGGTCTGAGGTGATTCCTTTAATTTTTGCTTATCTCTGTGTGTCTGCCCCATTCCTCTCTGTCATCCATCCATCACATCCCTCTTTATTACCTTTCTTTGGTATAATAGTTTTCTTTAACATCTTCCACGCTTCTTATGTATTTTTTGTAGTCAGTCTCCTCCTAACAGAAAGCAAACTCCACGAAGGAAGGAATTTTTGTCTGTTTGGGATTCTTAGCTCCGACATCAGTGCCGGTGTTATAAAATACGCATTAAGTGAACAAAAGAGAGTCTAGAAAGACAAACATATGAATGTAGAAATTCATAACTCTCACGTTCCAGCACAATAATAAAATTCGGATTCCAACAAACACGCATTACGTTTAGAGGTAAACATCTGTGGATTTTTTTCCTTCCTTCTTTTTTTTCTCCCACTGGCAGGAGGCTTGAATACAAACTGTGGAGTTCAAATCCCGACCCTGGCCATGCTCAGTTTTGCCCTTCCGAGTACTGCTCCCCAACCGGTGGATCCCCATCCCAGGAAGGAGGCTCCAGCCCAGGGGGGCTCCTCTTTCCCCAAAGGTGGCCCCAGGGTTTAATGCCTTGCTTGAACATTTTGTATTCTCTCTTAAAGGATCCAAGTTTCCAGGCAACTGGCTCTCAATTTCCGGAATTCCCCTTCCCGGGTTACGGGAGGGAAGCGAGGTCCCATCAGAAGATGGGGCGCCTGGGTGGCTCAGGGGGCGCCTGGGTGGCTCAGTGGGTTAAAGCCTCTGCCTTCCGCTCAGGTCATGATCCCAGGGTCCTGGGATCGAGCCCCGCATCGCATCGGGCTCTCTCTCCGCGGGGAGCCTGCTTCCTCTCTCTCTCTGCCTACTTGTGATCTCTGTCTGTCAAATAAATAAATAAATTAATTAATTAAAAAAAAAAAAGAAGTGTGGCTGTTTTTCTGAAGTTGCCTCCCTCCCCCGACACCCCTCCCCTCACCCCCCAGAAGTCACTGTATAAAGCAGCCTTGGAACCTTGCAGTGACTGGAGTCAGGCTTTGACCAGAGGATGGCACTGTGGGCGTTTCTAAGAGGCAGCTGAGCCATTTGAAAAAGCAATTTCCAAATGGCACTAACAGCTACACTTCAAACCCTGCAGGGAATGTTAGAAAATGTTAACCCCCGAGTGGTGGGGAGGCAGGGACTGGAGGCAGACATGGGCATCCTCACGGCAGAGGCCGGCCCTGGAGGGCGGTGGGGGCCGGTGGAGGGGTCAGAAAGGAATGACTGCCCTGCCCAGCCAAGGGGCTGGGGGTGCTGGCGTCCCTCCCTGGGCTCTGCTTACCCAGGGCTTTCCAGGGCAGATCGGCAGCCCCAGCCCCAGCGGGTGGGTGCTGGGTTTCCAGAGCTGGCTTCCGGATTCTACAGTGGGAAAACGGCAGGGGGTGGGGACGATGGTGGTGGTGGTGTTGCCTGCTTTCCTCCTTCTGTGCCTGGTTGGATCAGTTATTTACAGTGTGATTTCAGCCCCCCTGGAGGGCCCGGGCCGTTTTTTTTTGCTCATCTTACAGCTTTCCAGAATGGCTGGCATGGATGACACTCCATAAATTGTCATCAGATAGATGACGGACTGATTGAATGAGTGGATCTTTCATTTGGGGAAGAATAGAGAGAGGCTCTTCAAGAGAAAAAAGAAGAAGAAAAGAAAGAGAGCATTTTCAAGTGTCTTCTCATCGCTCCGGCGTTTATGCCATTGTTCCCGCTACCACCAGAATGTTAGCCCTCGATGGCTCCCAAAGGGCTTTGGCCCAGGTTCTTTTTGTCCCTGTTTGTCCCTTGGGCCTCCCGTCACTCCCTGCTGCTTCCCGGAGCTCCTCATTTAAGCCTTTTCTTGTCTCTGTCACCCCCCACCCCAACCCTTGCATTAGAACCGGCAGGGGACACACCCCATCTCCCAACTGGTTGGGGATACTTGAGAGCATCCTGTGGTGTTTAGGACAAAGAAAGTGCTTGGTCAGTGTCTGGGAAATTGGGCACAAGCTTAGCACTTTCCCCAAGTGACTACAGCCATCGTGGTGTTCAGTCTTTGTATTTCCTTTTTTTTTTTTTTTTTTTTAAAGAGCGAGAGATTGCATGTGCACATTTGTGGGAGGGAGCAAAGGGAGAGGGACAGAGACAATCTTGAGCAGATGCCACACTCAGCACCACGCCCCACGCCGGGCTGGATCTCATGACCTTGAGATCATGACCTGAGCCAAAGTCAAGAGTCCAACAGTGAACTGGCTGAGCCACCCAGGTGCCCCCTTGCAATTCCTCTTTAAGGAAGGGACTTTTTGGGGTGGATTGTATTTCCCCAAGATGGATACACTGGTATGTACCCACCACCACGTTCTTGTGATGTGACATTGACAGTCTTCCTTCTAGAGGTGGGGTCTGTGTTCCCTCCCCTTGAAGCTGGACAGCCTTTGTAAATTGCCCGGTCCCTGGATGCTGAGAAGGTGATACAGGGTGACTCCTAACGTGGGGTCATCCAAGGAGGGAAAACTTCCCCAGGGGCAAACTCCAGAGCTTCTTGATTCCTGTCTTGGGAGCCCTGAGCTGACACATAAGGGATCCAGTTACGCTGGAGTGTCCATACAGCAGAGGTCGCACAAGAAGAGAGCGTGGGAGGAGCCCCTCTGTTCCAGCTCCAACCTGCCGGCTGAGGTCTCAGACACCACAGGCCAGAGATCAGGCATCCTGTTAACGCTCTGTCCTGATAAGTGACCCAGAGTCCAAGAACACAACAAATGAGGGTTTCATACCGCTCTGTTCTGGGGTGATTCAATACACAGCCCTAGTAACGGGGCATCTATTACCCCTTCCCTTTCCCAGGTGAGGTGAGACCTCGTGGGCAGTCAAGCGGGCACTGGGACCCTGCTCTTGACTCTCTGCCCAGTGTGCCTTCCAAAGCGCCTTTCTTGATGTTGGCTTTCGTGTCAGCCAGGCTAGAGCTGAAGACATAGATTTGGTTTAGGGGAAGCCTTTGGTCTTTTCCATACATCAGCAAAACAGGAACGGAAGCTCTAAGATCTGCCCAAGGTCTATTGAGTGGCAGGGGAAACTTCAGCCTGGGGTTTCTGGTCCAGCATGACTGGTTTGAGATGGAGTGGCCTCAGGAACATCAACCTGTTCTGGGACCTTCTGAAAGCCACCCACCAAACCCTCCAACATGCCAGCAGCTGCCTTGCAAAGATTCACAACTCCAATGCTTAATTGGTTATCGTCACCATGGGCTGTCTTTGAGGGTGCAGCCAAGAGGCCACGGAAACAGGGAAAAGCCACAAACCACAACGTTGCCATGAAGACATCACTGTAACCATTGATTTGGGCCATTTACACCCCTTTCAGGGACCTCTCTTGGACCACTTAATAATCTCCAGGTGGCAACCTCAAGATGGTCTTGTCCGTGGATGTTCCCATCAGAGCCGGATGTGGGCATGCCCAGGCCGTCCTGGTGAGAGGACCACAGCCTCTCAGCGAGTCTCCATGACAAGGTGGTAGGCTCCCATTCTCTGAGATGAGCAGCGACGTCTCAGTCTGGGCTTGGGGGATGTTGGTAAGGAGACTTTCCGTGGCAACACAGAAGTGTGATGCTGGCTGTGAATTTCAGCATCGGTGGGAATCAGACACCACAGGCACACTTAGCAAACCCTACTACCGCCGCGAGCTTTGTGGCTGAAGGGTTTCTGCTCCTCCTAGAATGGGTTCCTAGAGAAGTCCCCTTCTCAAGTCCAGTTTGGACCCCCAGTTGTGGGGTAGCTGTTGGGAGGATCCTGTGATACAGAGAGCAATAATGTAACTTCTGGTCATTGTGATGACCTATTGTACTTAGTCTTGACCTGGTTTGTATCATTACAGCAACATGGTTGTCACGGATGGAGGCTGTGAAGTCTGTGACTCACGTTGATCATCGTGTTGAGCAATTTGGAAGCCACTGTGTCATTGGGACATACAGTCATGCCAATGTCAGGTTCCTGGTGACTGTGACTGGTCACGTCCTAATGCTGGTGGGCTCTGTTCTGTTCCAGGCTGTGTTGGCAGTGTTAAGGGGCTCACACCAATTGTTCTGAATAATTCAACCTGGTGTTTCTCAGGCTTTACAATACATTGTAACCCCTTGGGGGTCTTGTGGAGCTGTAGGTTCTGATCCCGCCGATCTGGTGCAGGCTGGAGAGTCCAACAAACTCTCATTAGGGCCAGTGCTGCTGGTTCTGTAGATGCCACTCTGGGCAGCAAGACTTGCTAGACCAGCGGTGCCCAGCGGAACCTTCTGCGGTGATGGAAGCCTTCTATTTCTGCACCATCCAATATGGCAGCCACCAGCCACAGGCGGCCGCTGAGCACCTGATGTGTTGCTGGTGTGACTGAGGAATTGACTTGCAGGTTTTATTTAATTTTCACTAATTTGAATGTGGATAGCCACACACTATTAGTGGCTGTCAGGTGGGACAGCATAGCCCTAGTCTATATGATAGTGTGTATCCGAATTCCCGGTGCTGGGCTCCACCCCGAGGAAGTCTGGATTGGAGCCTGAGGATTTGCATCTCTAACAGATTCCCAGGTGATGCTGATGCTGTGGGTTTCAGGACTCTGGGAAAACATGGGAACTCTGGGAACCATGCCAGCTGGTAGTATCTCATCTCTGAACATCCCTGTGTGCTGGTTCCGGTGGGACCAAAAGCTACATGCCACGTCAGGTTAGATTTGATTCAAACTTACCCCTAATGGTGTGCAAGCTGGAGTCCATCAAGGGATATCTTGTGGGAGGTTAAGGTGGGAACAGTGTTTTGAACCAAATAGAGGGATCCTGAATTAAGGCTGCCCTGGATAAACTCAATGGCGCCTCGTTGGAAGGGACCTTAGAGACGACATGATTTGTCCTCCCTGTTTACAGATGGGGAAACTGAGGCCCAGCCAAGCACAGTTGACTGTGCACCCAGCATTAGGACCCAGGTGGGTGCTTCTCTCCACACTGCCTCAGTGCCCGAGCTGGGGTAGGAGAGTGGACAGGACATGGACTTTGAGGGTGTCACTTGCAGAGAATAAGAACCCTCCGCAGGGATGAGGCAGGGCTCTTCACGCTTAATTCTTCAGCCCCAAACAGGAGGCAGCTCTGGATGTGATCCCTGGGTTTGGCAGTCCTCATCCAGAGGCTACAGCACTGTGATTTTTCTCCTCCTTTCCTATCCCGCTGGGAGATTTGGTTGCTGGGCAATTTAGCAGCTCTGGTTAAAAAAGAAAAAAAAGGAAGAGAATGGGAGAAGATTGAAATCACTGGTGGCAATGCAATTCTGAGGACCTTACGTACATATTTCAATAATCTATGGTGCTCCGTTCCCGGTGTGAACACGCGCAGACAGATATACCATGGTGACATAAAATTGCTACCATTCATCAAACTCCCGCTGTGAGCCAGACACAGGATCAAGTCCTTTATATTTCCGATCTCATTAAAACTTCACAAAAAGCCTACGAGGTAGATGTTATTGTTATCATTTTTTAGATGGGGAGAGGAAGGTCTGGGGTGATTAAATGACCAATCCGGGTCACACAGCTGGTACGTGGAAGGATGGGGACTCGGATACAGTGCGCCCGATGCTAAATTCTGGAGCTTTTTCATCGTGCCAAATGGGGTGCAAACTGGGAGGTGCCATGAGCTCCCCAACCCCGCTTCCCCGGGGCTGGCGCTTCTGTGTGGTGTTGTCCCCCATGTGCACACCCTGTCTGCCCCAATCCTGTGTAGCACCCAAGAATGAGGACGAGACCCTTGAAGAGTGAACGTCAACCTGGCCCTGAGCCAGGTGTATAAGTCAGAATGATTTTAGTTTTAAGTTATAGCAACCGAAATTAAAAGAAAAAAGGCACGGTGCTGGCTTGGGTGCCAGAGAAGTTTGAGGGAGATGAATATGGTCTTCAGGTATGGCTGGATCCAGGGTTTTAGTCCATGCATCACCAAAAGTCTTTCTCTTTTTCGTTTCCCAGTTCTTTTTCTCCAGGTGGGTTTCATTCTCAGGCAGGCTCTCCCTATGTGGCAGTATCTGATAGCTATGGAGTTACATAGTCTTAAAGCTGAGGAATCCTCAGGAAAAGACAGCAACCTCCCGGACCCACAACTGCACAACTTGGGACCCACAAGTCCCAAGGATGATTCCCATTGGTTCAACTCAGGTCCTGTGGCCCTCCACCCACCAATGGCTGCAGCCAGGGGCATGGAGGCATCTACTTATGCAAATTCCTGAAGATGGGGCTGGGATCTGACCCACCTGACTGTTTCTTTACAAGTAGGATATGTTCTTTTACCAGACAAAAGCGTTAAAAACCCCTCTACCCCTACTACCATCTGCTAACCTGGTTTACACAGTGAATTGAAGGCATCTTGCCGGCCAACCAAATGGCCTGGAATTAGGCTGCTGTCTGTGCTTTTCGAACATCAGCAACCTGTTCAACCTCCTAACTGCATAATCCAACCTCTGGATGCCAATACCCCCCTCACAACATGGGGTCTGTCCTCACCCCACCCCACATAGCTGATCACCTGGCTGCTGGCTTCTGGTGGCGCAGAGGCGTGTGTCGTAACCTCCTGGCTTCCCGGCTTCTCCTTGAGCTGTCTTCGGTGGCTCTTCCTTTCACCCTACAGCCCTCCCAAGACTCCACTGTCCCCAGTGAGAACACCTCCAAGCCAACATTATCCAAGAGATGTTCACGGAAGGAACCTGGCCTTCCCATGTCAAGGTACCTGGGGACTACCTGGTTGGTTGACCAGATCTCTGTATGGCTCAGAAGTAGCAAGGGGCTATTCTGAGCTGAAAGTTCCAGGTTTTGGTAGTCCATTTCTTTGTTCATTCATTCATTTATTTTCCCAAGCTCTGATTATCTGCAGGTCCTGCCAGCCTGCCAGATGGCGTGTCCCCACGGGGGACAAGGCAGGACATCATGAGGATCTTTTTGGTCCGAGCTCCTGGGCTGTGCCATCACTGGGACCAGCCTCTGTGATGATGTTCCTGAACCCAATACCCCTCCTACCCTCCTGTTCCTCTTTCTCTCCTCTGATCAGCACGCCATTACTCCCAAGTGCCCTGCAGCCAAACTGCCCTGATTTAGGGCCGGGATGATTAGCACCCATGAGGGATACAAAACAATGGGGTAAAGATTTGTCTAGGGTGCGGCCAGCACAGCCAACACCTGATTTGGCAGCTTCCTTGGGAAGAAAAGAAAAAGGTGTAGGAGAGATGTCAAGTGAGTCAGGGCAGGCTGCTTGTAGGGAAGGGAGGCTTGGGAATCTTTTTTTTTTTTTAATATTTTATTTATTTATTTGAGATAGAAAGAGAGAGAGAGAGCGAGAGAGCATGAGCATGGGGGCAGAGGGAGAGGGAGAAGCAGACTCCCTACTGAGCAGGGACCCTGAGGCGGGGTTCGATCCCAGGACCCCTGAGATCATGACCTGGGTCGAAGGCAGACACTTAACCCACTGAACCACCCGGGCACCCCTCTTGTGAAACTTAAAACTATATATATTGCATGCATTTAAGCACCTTTACTAAAAGGAATAGCAAACAAACGGACATACACTTAACACTTTGCGTCTTTGCCAGACACGGTGTGAAATTGTTTCCTCTACACATGGGCCTCTTGGTCTTTGTTCTCGTACATCACCTTGTGCAAAAGGCGTGAGCTGCCATGAAGTGGCAGAGGGAGGACTGGAACTCAGGTCTCCTGGCCAGAGGTGCAATTTTGGAAACACAGTAGTGGAAGAAACCTGTAAAGGTCCCGGGACAAAAAGGGGGCTGGAGACTGAGGGACGGGGTGTGATGTAAGACAGAGGCCAGGTGAGACGGGACCCGCGCAAGGTGGCTCCGGCCGGTCAGTTCTGCAAGGAGGCAAATGACAGCCCTGAGGTCTGGGCTCAGAGGGTTTTCAGTTGACAAGGCGGGTCACAGAGAAGTGGGAAGTTTCCTGGAAAGGGAGAGCTCGGTCACAAGTGGCACCTATAAGAGGTAATTTGGATAATTGGGTGTAAGACAGTATTTCAAGGGTGCCCGGGTGGCTCAGTCGGTTAAGCGTCTGCCTTCAGCTCAGGTCACCATCTCAGGGTCCTGGGATCGAGTGCGGCATGGGGCTCCCTGCTTTGCGGGGAGCATGCTTCTCCCTCCACCTGCTGCTCCCGTTGCTTGTGCAGGGTCTCTCTCTCTCTCTCTCTTTCAATCCCGCAAATAAATAAATAAATAAAATCTTAAAAAAAAAAAAAGACAGTGTTTCAAAAGGGAGGGGTATGGGAGAATAGGTAAGGGGGGGGGATTCCGTGTGCTCTCATGAATCTCAGACAAATCTGGGCCTTACAGCTGCTGGGAAAGTGGCTTTGACCCCAGCCCCTGCTTTCCTGTCCCTTTCTTCCCTCCAGGGACAGCCCTGGAGACCCTGGCAGGAAGTGAGCCTTCCCTGCTCCCATGGACAAAGAGGCCGTGGTAGCTGGGCCACATGACAAGCGGCTTTTATTTCTACAGGAGACCAGGGAAAAGTCCTCACGGACCTGGCTACCCCTTCTGCACAAGTATTTATGAGCTGCGAGCGTTAAGATCATAAGGCTCCCATATTGTGCCTTTTTTTTTTTTTTAAAAAAAAGCCGGTAACTTAAGAAAATGTTTTCTCCATAAGAGAAACTTCAAAGATCCTGGTGAACAACACACTAAAAATTATGGAGAGACGGCATCACACACATCTTGAATATCGGTACAAAAAGTCAGGCGGGCCTCTTCACAGCTTAAAGATTTCTTTGTTTTTCTTCCCTGCTTACCATCAAACACGAGACCGAAGCTGTTAGGCATTTAGCCGCAGTCATCTGCGGGACAGGCTCGCCAACCAGATTCTTTTTCATCCAGAGGAGAAGGCTTGCAGAGGCAGAACGTATTGAAAACATCTCTGCCCTTAAAAAAAAAAAACAATAATTTTTTTCAAAAAAACCTCCTTGTGGTTGCTGAGGGGCCAGGTGGCCTCATGGTCCTCTCCGTGGAGCCCCGGGCCGTTATCTAGGGCTGTTCCATAGACAGACAGAAAGTGGACAACCTGAGCTTCTGGACCTGTGTTTACCCGTGCGTTGGCCAAGTGGTTTAAACGTGGGGTCCTTCAGTCTCATCACCTATTAATTCGGATCGTGATATCGGTGTGGGCTGTTTCACAGTGCTGTTGAAAATGTCAAAGGTGGGGGGCGTCTGCCTGGCTCAGTTGTTAAGCATCTGCCTTCAGCTCGGGTCGTGATTCCAACGTCCTGGGATCGAGCCCTGAACCAAAGGCAGAGGCTTTAACCCACTGAGCCACCCAGGCGCCTCTGATTCTCTGATATTTTACCCCGTAGATTCCCTTCTCTGTTTCCTAAATGGAAAATGGGCCCAGCTCATCATCTCTACGAACACAGGGGCTTGATCCCAACACTCTTCCTGGGACACACTGAACGCCCTTTTAAAGACCTGTCTCTGATCTTCATTTTAAGGAAGAAGCAATAGCTGACCACTCCAGTATCTCTTGAAATGAATCTTTGGAGACTCATTTATGTGACCCATGGACCTCTGAACACGGAAATCATGGCAGCACATGATGTCAGCCCCTAAATGGTTGAAGAGTAAAAGAGAAAAGGTGTAGTTAGTTCATGCATGATTGTCCCTCCCAGGAAGACGAAGCAGGGACCTCGTTGAAACACCCACTTCAACTGGAGTGACCCACATTTACTAAGGACTTGATTGCATGCAAAGCCCTGGGCCCACGTGCTTTGCATTTAAGTTTATATTTAACTCTGACATCTACTCTTGGAAGTGGGTATTTTTATCAGATTTCTCTTTATTTAAATATTTTTGTTTATTTATTTTTAAAAAAATATTTAATTTATTTGTCAGAGAAGGAGACACAGTGAGAGAGGGCACACAAGCAGGGGGAGTGGGAGAGGGAGAAGCAGGCTCCCCGCTGAGCAGGGAGCCCGATGCGGGGCTCGATCTCAGGACCCTGGGATCATAGTCTGAGCCGAAGGCAGAGTCTTAATGACCGAGCCACTCAGGCACCGCTAGATTTATTTTTCCGAGGAAGAAACTAAGGGGTAGAGAACTAAGAGCTTGCCCAAGTCCTGGGTAAGTCGTGCAAGAAGTCAGAGATGGGGCACAGATTCAGGTCTGTCGGATCTGATGCTTAGCCGCCAGTGGGTTTCTCCTCTAATTTTGCTCCTGTACCAGTTGTTTTACTCAAGTTTGTCTGTGAGCAAGAGAAAATCAACTATGGTGGCTTAACCAAGCCTAGAGTTTATTCTCCCATATAATCAGGACCTCACGCAGCAACCCAGGGCTAATTCAGGTCTATCTTTCTGTCCCATCATCCTCCGCATGCCTTTTCCCTCCTCACAGTCACAATGCAGAGCACAGCGTGGACTGCACTGCTTAGCACCTGCACGCCAGGTGCAGAGAGAAGGAGGAAGAGATTTATTCTTGGTGGGATTCATCCTTTTAATCTGGGGGAGCTGGTTTCCCTAGAAAATTTCAGTTTCTAGCTCCTTGTCCAAAATGATGTCACAGAGTCATTCCGACCTGAAATGGAGACTCCAGTTTTCTTGCCTCTAAAACAGAGGAAGGCAAGAAACACAGGGCTGGGAATAGTTAGGGGAAGCCAGTCAACAGTTGCTGCTCAGTTTCTTGACTGCATTCCTCCAAAGTTTACTCGTGGGCATGACCAGAGCAGAGCCAAGGTTTTCCCTAGGGGGAGAATCTCTTGACGTTAATGGTCTGTGCTGACTCAGCTCCTGGTTTCCTTGGTCCCTTCTGGTGGTCGCATGCATGCCCCTACTTGTGGTTGCTTGAATCAACCCCAGAGCACCAGAGGATGGGGTCTGGCATTGTTCTTGTGGGAGCCTAGAGTGTCATATAGTCTTTCCTCTTTTCTGCTCCCCATCAGTTCAGCTAGAACCACTGCCTCAAATTCCAGTTCTCTGGCTCCAAGTCCCAGCTTGTTTGGTCAGGGATCACCCCTGTGGCTTTCCCTCTGTTGTAGTCACTCCACAAAGGTGGGATGGACCCTTCTACTCCCAAAGTATGGCTCAGATGGTGAGACTGATGATTCCATAGGTGGACTGAGAGAAGAGAAAAGGACTTACTGCTGATATAATGAGGCTTTCTGGGGACAGCGGGATGGGAGCCCATTCTCTGTTTTGGCAATGGCAGGGGGGAAGACTGGCTTGGGGTTTTATGATGGTGGCCATAGCTTGGTACAGGACACCATAAACCAGGTGGTTTAAGCAACAGAAATTTCTTCTCACAGTCTGGAGGCTGGGAAGTCCAAGATCAGGGTGTCAGCACAGTCGATTTCTCATGAAGGCTCTCTTAGCTTGTGGGTGGCCCGTCTTCTTGCTCTGTCCTCCCATGGTGGAGAGATAGAATGAGCTCTCTGGAGTCTTCTTTCTATAGGGGCATGAATCCCATCATGAGGGTTCCACCTTCGTGACCTAATCACCTCCCAAAGGCCCTATGTTGGTCAGTTTGGGATTCTATAGCAGAACACCATGCCCCGAGTGACTTAAAAACAAATAGACATTTATTTCTCACAATTCTGGAATCTGGGAAGTCCAAGGTCAAGGTGCTGGCAGATATGGTGTCTGGGGAGACCCTGCTTCCTGGTTCACAGATAATCATCTCCTTGTGTCCTCCCATGGTAGAAGGGGTAAGGGAGGTCCCTGGGGTCTCCTTTATATGGTCATGAATCTCATTCCTGGGGGCTCCACCTTCATGACCTAATCACATCCCAAAGACCTGACCTCAAAATACTATCACACTGGGTGTTAGGGCTTTAACATACGAATTTTGGGAAGGACGCAATTTAGTCCATACTAGGTGGCCAGGGGGTGGGACCAATGTGAGAGCTCTCATGCACATGTGGTTTAATCTTCCCATCTCTGCTAAAGTAGGGAGCACCTGGGATTTCTTATCACATTGCCTAGGTGTGGGGCAGAAGGGGAAGGAGGACTGGTAGAATTTGAAGCTTTCAACGTCTAACATCAAAAATGGAGCCAGACTCTTAATTACCCCAGGCCTCCACCCTGGGCTCCCCTCATGGATCTGGGCTATGGGCAGTGTGTGGCCCATGGGGGAGATGCTGTCTTCTGACCTTTTATTTTTTTTTTTAAAGATTTTATTTATTTATTTATTTATTTGAGAGAGAGAGAGAGAGAGAGAGAGAGCGCATGTGTGAGGTAGTGGAGGAGAGAGGGGCAGTGGGGGAGGGACAAAGACAAGCAGACTCCGTGCAGAGCTGGAGCCAGACGTGGGACTCGATCTCATGACACTGAGATCATGACCTGAGCTAAAACCAAGTGTTGGCCATCTAACTGACTGAGCCACCTGGGCGCCCTTGCTTTCTGACTTTGAGCATCACTTCTGCCTGGTCTCCCTTAGCAAGATCCTGCCCCCTTGACAGGTTCCCTTGGATCTCTGTGCACTCTGGAACCACATTTTAGTCTACCGCAGCCCTGGACCTTGTCTACTGGGCCCTGGTTAACCCTCCCAGGGTTGCTTGGGCCTACAGAGGATCGATTTAGTTCTTCTCTCTCTTTTTGTAAAATCTGAGCTGTGTTGCTGAGATCCCAGCTTCAGGCAGAACCATGTACCTATATGACTTACCACAGTCATGTCATGACATCTGCCGAACTTGAGACTTTTAGCCCTGGTGTCTCCATGAGACCGTATTTGTGTTTAATGAAGAACTGAAACACTGCGTTACCATCCTCCTCCTCCTCCTCCTCAAATATTTCTTGGGCATCTCTTGATGGCCCTAATCCACAGCGTAGCACATGGACACTCAAGGATATAGGTGTGACCTTCTCCCTGAAGGGATCTGCAGTCAGACTGGCAGGACTTAGATATCAAAAGTGGGGAAAAAGGTAAGAAATAGGTGTCAAACAGTGTAGGCCAGGTAATGATTTGGAGAGCTCATTGAGGGTCGGCACAATAAGGGAGGCTTCCTGGAGGAGGTGGTCCCTTGAATCAAGCTGAAGGAGCTTGAGTTATTGATAAGCACAGTGGAGGAACAGCCATCTGTCTCCCCTCTTCCAACACGTGTGTTCCTGTTGGTGATCGTTGAGGGGAATTTGATAGTGTGAGCAGGTAATGTTTCAGAATTCTCTAGAATGATTTTCATGGGGGAACTTATCGGAATCATTAAGAAGGGTGAGGTCTGTTGTACCCAGGGATCTTGCAAACCAGGAATGAGTCCCAGTGGGAAAGAATGCCAAGGTCTCTGATCCCCGATTCGTGAGGCCTTACCTAACATTCTGCAAATGGCTTCCTTAGAAGAGGGAGAAGACTTCTTGGGTCCTTGTTCCAAAATCCATTATGGATGGGTAAACATTTTTATTTTATTTTATTTTTTTTAATTGAAGTACTGTTGACACACATTGTTACATTAGTTTCAGGTGTACAACATAGCGATTTGACAACTTTCTAGGTTATGCTACATTCACCACAAATGGAGATGCCACGTGTCACCCCACAGCACTGTTAGGCTGTCATGGACTGTGTTCCTCATGCTGCACCTTCCACCCCGTGACTTATGCATTCTAGCATGGAAGCTTGTACCTCCCATTCTCCTTCACCCATTTTGTCCAGCCCCCGACCCCGCTCCCTCTGTTTGACCTGGATCAGTGTTTCAGAACCTAAAATCAATGTTAATTATTCCTTTTAGTTTTCAACATGAACCAGTTTTAGGCAAGTCATTTCACTTCTTCGGGGCTTAGTTTGTGCATTGGCCTGAAGGATAACTGTCTACACCAGTCATAGAACCAGTCATTCCCCTACACCAGTCATTCCCCTACACCGGTCATTCCCTAGCCTTGTAAATTTACATGTCATTTCTCCGCATGTACACTTATTTGCTTTACTCATCACAGCTCTTTTTTATTTTTATTTTTTAAAAAAGATTTTATTTATTTATTTATTTGTCAGAGAGAGAGAGAGAACACAAGTAGGTAGAGAGGCAGGCAGAGGCAGAGAGAGAAGCGGGCTCCCTGCTGAGGAAGGAGCCCGATGCGGGACTCGATCCCAGGACCCTGGGATCATGACCTGAGCTGAACGCAGAGGCTTAACCGACTGAGCCACCTAGGCGTCCCCTCATCACAGCCCTCATGTGTGTGCTACTTTCTATACTTTATGGACAATGGAGAAGAAGGAGATCCAGAGAAATCCAACAGTCTTCGATCTATCATCTATGGGAGCATATATAGAAGTAGAAGTCAGAGCTTGAATCCAGATCTTTGGGATAACGTTTCAAACCTTGTAGCTTCTCAAAATACCAATCAATCAAACAATGCCTACAGGAAATAAAAAACAACCCGGAACCTTCTGCGTGGTATGCAGGGACAACGTGCCTGGGAGTTCCATGGGGGTGTCCCAGGGCTCTTTCAAGAGGGAATATTGTGATCTTATTCTTTACACCAACACAATGCAGGCAGAGAGGTCCACTGTGGAAGTGGGGACCCACAGCACGTTTCAGGAAGAGCACCTCATTTTCAAGTGACTGTAGTGTTTGAACATCTAGGATACAACATCTCCAGCTGCTGGATGTCATGGTTTTCCACCAGCCAGAGGGTCTTGGGGCTATCCTTGAGTGCTGGTAAGTTTTTGGATAAACACACACACACACACACACACACACACATACACACAGCACTTTCTCTCACTGCTGCCCTATCAGCCTTCAGGTACTTCTTGGTTACATTACATGGCGAGCTGGAACTCTTGATAAAGGAGCTCTGTACAGTGATGACAAGAATTGATTTCCAATTTCCTGCAGAATGACTCTATCATTGCTAGTGACTCAGGCAATTTAGCTCATATTCCAGGCCTGCCTGGGGGTTATAGATCACGCTGACAGCTTCCCAGTCACGCAGGAGGTGGATTTTTGACAAGAGGAGGAAGGGGACATTTGCAGAGAGTTTTACATGGTGGGTGGCCAGAAGAACATGGCCGCGCCGGGACTTGGGGCCCAGTAGGCATCCTGCTGGGCATGTCGGGGTAAGCCAGTGTGTGGTTGGGCTTCCAGTGGGCTGTTGGGGACAGCTCTGTCCCCCTCTCCATAAGCTGTTCATCCTTGCTCAGCTTGACAACACCTGAAGGCCCAGCCAAAAGACAGAGGGTATCGGTTTCCAACAGCTTCCTCCTCTCCAAATACTTAGACAGCATCTATCTACTAAGGGTTAACACATAGGCACCTGGGTGGCTCCATCGGTTAAGCATCCGGCTGGCGATTTTGGGTCAGGTCATGATCTCGTGAGTCGCGAGATCGAGCCCGGCATTGGGATCTGCGCTCAGTGGGGTCTGCTTGAGATTCTCTCCCTCTGCCTCTCCCCGCACTCACGCTCTCTTTCTCTCTAATAAATAAATCTTCTTTAAAAAAAAAAAAAGACTAAGCTTTCCCCTTCTCCATCGCACCTGTTATAGCAGGTGCAATTCTTTGCATTTTCTCTTGATCCATTTTCATCTTCCAAACCCACACTGGTTGCACACTAGGTGCGAGATGAAATTGCTCTCCCTGGAAGGCACACCAAAGGGACAGACGGTGCCCCGCCTCGGAGTCATACAAGCAAAGCAGCACACAGCTGCGGGAGGACCAGGAGGCCTCCTGTGGGCTGTGAGTCAGCAGAAACCTAATTCACTGAATCCTCACGAGGACCCTACAGGATGGGCCCCTTTACTAGCTCCAGTTTGCAGACAGGGAAACTAAGACAGAGGGGATCGGTCCCACCAGCAGAACGACAGAGTCGAGGTTTGAACCTGGGCCCCCTTTGGAAACGGTCCGTGTTCTACTACGTTGAGCTCTATCCTTCATGAACGGTGGATAAGACGGATGATTGTCCAGCCAGGGGACTGAATGGAACCCCTTGAAACTGACCATCAATTGCCCTGCTTTTGTAAGTACTTCACCGAAGCCTTTTTTTTTTTTTAAAGATTTTATTTATTTATTTGACAGAGAGAGATCACAAATGGGCAGAGAGGCAGGCAGAGAGAGAGAGGAGGAAGCAGGCTCCCCACTGAGCAGAGAGCCCGATGCGGGGCTCGATCCCAGGACCCTGGGATCATGACCCGAGCTGAAGGCAGAGGCTTTAACCCACTGAGCCACCCAGGCACCCATTCACCAAAGTCTTTGACAGCACAGGTAATTCTGGAGTTCCGGGAACTGAGCACGCACGTGCGTGTGTGCAGATGTGAGCGTTCACAAACACACATGTACACACACACACCCGCACCCATATTCACACACACACACACACACACACACACATACACACGCCAAAAGGACACAGCTCAAGAAACTCCAGCAGCAAGGCTAAGACCCAGCTCTGCAGAACAGAGACGCTGATCTCTCCCTCGTCATTCAGCCAAAAAAAAAAAACACTATACTTTAGAAATCACCATCGAACTACCTTCCCAACAGTGGCTCGGCTCGACGGACGCAGGAAGGCGGCTGACTGACCCAGAACCACCTGCGAGCGGGGCACTGTGCTGGGCTCCTTCACAGACATTGCAATGTGCTGATGTCCCCAAAGCTTTACTCTGTGAGGACCACCGTCCCCGTGTCACCATCAGAGAGCCTGAGGCTCAGGCAGATCTCTCCAGATTGTAGAACCAGCCAGAGACAGGGGCTGGATCCAGCACCCGCCTCTCGAGTCCCGGTCCAATTCATCCCAGAATAACACAGACGCTTCCCACGTCGGCGCTGTCGATAATTCTTTTATTCTGACTAACTGACTCTCTTGCATTAATCGCCAGGTTTCCTGGAGACCCAATCGCCCGATTCCCATTCTGAGAACCTGGCTTGTCATCGGACGAGGTCCCAGTGGAGGCTCTGGCCTTGGCCCTCATTCCTCCTCCTGGTCAAGAGCCCCACGGCTTCTCCGTGGGGTCTGTTTGCTCTGATTCCCTCCTTCCCCCATGCCCTCTGAGACGCCACATCGCAGGCTACCAGTCACGCTGGCTCTCGTTAAGGCTTCCAAGGATGTGCGAGACACTGTAATCGTTTCCTGCCTGTCAGGTAGATGCTGCGTGAGACGGAATGTTTGAGGTTGTTTTTAGTTCTGATCAAAGTGATTGAAACAGATGTACCTCGTGAGTCTCATTAAATGGCAGGGAAATTTATGCATCAGGCCTCCAACTTGTCCCACAAAGTCTTTGTACGCAGACGATGCTGCTTTGGTCCTCTTAAACAAACAAGTATTTAGTTTTCTGATCAATACGTAAGATCGGGCGAGCTGGAGGAGAATCCATTTAATCCCAGACATAATGGCAAAGGCCCATTGTGATGTACTCCCGATACAGAGTTAAGAAGTAATTGCTCCCTTCGACAAAGAGAAACATGATCTGCTTCTCATTCATTCACGTGTTTATTCATTCAGTCAATAAATATTGACCGGGTACCTCTCCTGTCTAGTAGGAGGTGTTAGGAATGTTCTGGTGGTGGAGCTGATGTGGTCCCAGCTTCCAGGAGGTCCACAGGCTGGGGCAGGGAGAGAAAGACATTGGCAGAGGATTACAGCACAATGATGCAGGGTAGACTGCCTGTTCAGGTGACCTTACCGGCCATGGGTGGTGAGGCCAGCTTCTAAAACGGCTTCAGTGATCCATGTCTTCTGACATCCATGCCCTCGTGGGATCCCCTCTCCTTGGATGTGGCCTGGACCGCGTGACTCACTTCTCCTAAACAGAACATGGCAAAACATTGGGATGCCACTGTCCAGATTAGGTTACTGTTATGGGTTAAACTGTCTCTCCCTGCCCCTCCCACACCCCAAAACTTAGGCTGAAGTCTAAACCCTGGTTCCACAGAATGTCATGACCTCATATGGAGATAGGATTTTGCGCATGAGGTCCGGTTAATGTCAGGCCGTTGAGGGGGCCCTGATCCAGTATGACTGGTGTCCTCATCCAAAGGGGAACTATGGACACAGAGACAGACATGCATGCAGGGGGACCCCCAGGTGAACATGAAGGCAGAGATGGGGTGACGGGTTAAGGAGCTACAGAGCACCAAAGCTTGCTAGCAGTCTGCCAGAAGCCAGTGGGGAGGCAGTGCCCTCACTGCCTTAAGGGGGGACCAGCTCTGCCCACACCTCGATCGTGGACTTGGAGACTGCAGCACAGAGACCACATATTTCTGCTGCTTTAACCTCCAGGATATGGCATTTTTTAATGGCAGCCCTAGCAGGCTCAGACCATTGCAGAACGGCTGTGATTTCTGCCCTGTTCCTACCCTCTCTGGTTCTCAGCGGCTCTGTTGAAGCCAGCTGCCGTGTTCGGAGCTGCTCCACGAGAGGTCCCCGTGGCCAGGAATATGAGGTGTCCTCTGGGCAGCTTGGAGCAGAAATGGAGGTGGGAGGGACACCGCCGGGGAAGGAGGGAGGGACCCTGGGGGTGAGTCGGTTTAAGATTTGGGAAGGCGGGTGAGCAATTCTGCGTGCTGCTGTGGTCAGGGGCAGGCTGGGGGCTGCCAGCCCCAGGCACCAGGAAGAGCGTAAGGAGCCAGGCAGAGGAGCAGACCACGGTGCAGGGGTCTATGCGCACGGCTCGTTCGGGGCAGGATGTTCACACAGGACAAGGCATACGGTCATGTGGTTGGGGTACGTGAGCGGGAAGAATTCTTTGGCATCGAAGAAAGGAGGTGAAAAGGCATGGGGGTAGGACATGCAGTGTGGGTTTAGGAAGCTAGTGGCTGCTGGGTCTTTGAACAGGTGCTAAGGGCTCTCCTTAGGGACGGGGGACGTAGGGGAGGTGGTGACGAGGCTGAGATCGTTGGCTTTGACCCCTCTGCCCATCGTAGGGCTGAGAGCGTGTGTATGAGGTTTATGATTTATAAAAAGATCACCGGGATGCTCGTTAAAAGTCGGCTTCCCGGGCTCTCCCTGTAGCGTCTAGTTCAGCAGCTCTAGTGGCTGTCCCGGGACTCTGCATTTTAACGAGCATCCCAGCCACTCGGACGTGGGGGCTCTCAGAGTGCACCTTGAGAGGCGTGGTGTGGAGGGAGGCTGGGCAGGAGGGTGAGGAGCTGGAAGCGCAGACCCGGGAACAGGATGAGCTTTGACAGGGGAGGTGGCTGCCCCTCCCCTTTCTCGGAGACTAGAGGGGAGGACGGGTGCTGGCTCAGACGAGTCCATGGGGACATGTCATGGGGATGAGGGGACGCCGGGGAGGTAGGGGTGGAAGGGAGGGTGCGTCCTTGTGGAATGGACTCTGCTGTCCCTATAAATGGTGACGAATGGGATCAGGTAAGAGGGAGGCTGGTGCCGTGGGTGGGGCCTGCCGGGTGAGAGGGGTTGGGGGTGACGGGAGGATCCTCCCCGAACAGAACGCACCAAGTCCTCCTGGTTTGCTGTGTCCATTATAATCCAAGCCTTCCGAGCCCCTTGGGCGGTCCTAAAAGAGAGTCCAGCCCTGGAGCCACAGGGGCTCCCAGAGGGGAGCGGGTGCGGGGATGGGAGGCTGCAGAGTCCATCCGGAGCTCCCTCAGCCCAACGGGCTTGTGTGCGGTCTGTGGTGTTGAGGATGGGGCTGCAGCCTGCTGGCTCTGGGGACCTTCCAGAGTGGACAGGGAGCTAAACGAGTGTCGGCAGGGGCAGTAACCCCAAGAGCCACATCTGTGGGGCTGGGAGGGCTTCTGCGGCTGTGCTCCCATCCTCCAGCCGAACAGCGTGGCCAGTCTGGGTGGGCCTGGATGGGGATGCAGAGCCGCCAGGAGAAAACGGGACAGAGCCGGGACCCAACGCAAGAGCACCTGGACATGGGAACGGACGGTGCGGGGTCACCCAGGACCTGTCACCTTTGACTTCAGGACTCCTGCAGGCGTCCCTCCTTCTGGGCACAGTCCAAGTTCCATCTCCTGTGAGGCCACCCTGCCGCGCGTCCTGATTCACCCACACCTCTAAGGGGCGGCCGCCTCCTCGGGGCTCACCGGGTGCTGGCGCCAGGCCCCCCTGTCCCGCCGGAGCTGGGTTTTACAGGTCTCGTGCAGAGGCGGAAAAGCAAAACCCACAAGTCATCCCGAGCTGCCCTGAGAGGGTAAGGTGGGTTTTCTCATTGCACCCAAATCACCATCTCCTTGTTGAAAATGCACATTCTGGGGCCCCTCAGACCAAGCGGGGGCATCAGAATCTCCCCGGGAGATTCCTGGATCCAGACTAGGAAGGAACTTCTGATTCGCAGGCGTCTTTAATCCCGGAGTTGGGGTAAAGGTGCAGGTAAGGAGGAAAACCAAAAATATCGCATCACGGGCAGCTCCAGGGGTGCCATGCTCTAGGGGCTCCTCAGTGGCTGCAGAGGGCAGCAGGGGTGTTCGGGCCCCTCCCCTGCCCCTCCTGGAAGCTTTGCTGCTTCCTGCCGAGACCCCTCAGGGGCGCTCTGTCCCACACGTGGCCTGCCGTCCCCCCTCCCCCCAAAACCTCCAAAGTCATCCCTCCCGCCCCCCTCAGAATATCTAGAACCAGGGTCAAAGGTTTGGGGAGACTTGGGGGGGCTCTTTCCTGCAGTTGGTTGAGGACCTCCTACCCACCTGCTTGGATCTGGGAGAGCAACCAACCAGAACCAGTCACCCAGTCATCAGGAAGCCCCCACCTTAAGAGCCAGCATGCGGATTCCTTATCTTACCTGTATTGAGCAGATGCGTTTACAATTGCAGATCAATGAAAAATATGGACTGCACCGCGCAGTGTTACACAGTAACGGAAATGTATGAAATGCGTCACTGGTCATTCAGAGGCGGGAGATCTGCTGTGTGCCTCTACGTTTTATCAGAAATCTTGGGGTCTGTGCTCTGGGACCACCAGAATTTGAGTCTGGAATGGTCTATCTTTGAATAGATTTCTCACTCCTTTCTTCCCTTCCTTTTTTTTTTTTTTAAAGATTTTATTTCTCCATTTTGAGAGAGAGAGAAAGAGGCAGAGAGAGCACAGCAGTGGGAGAGGCAGAGGGAGAGGGAGAAGCAGACTCCCTGCAGAGCTGGGAGCCTAACATGGGGCTTGACCCCAGGACCGGGAGATCATGACTTGAGTGAAAGGCAGACGCTTAACCTTCTGAGCCACCCAGGCGCCCCCTCCTTTCCTTTTTAAAGTAACTTCAGTAGAGCGCCAAAGTGGGGCTTGAACTCATGACCCCAAGAGTCACAGGCTCCACCAACTGAGCCAGCCAGGGCATCTTTCCTTTCCTTTCCTTTCCCTTCCTTCCTTCCTTCCTTCCTTCCTTCCTTCCTTCCTTCCTTCCTTCCTTCCTCTTTCTCTCTCCCCCTCCCTCCTTCCCTCCCTTCTTTCCTTCCTTCCCTCCCGTAATCCGAAGAAGGCAGCAGAAGAAGGCAGCAGGCTGCAAAGCATCTTATTAATTCAATTTTTCGTTTGTTCATTCACGATCTAATGATACTACTGAGTGCCCTGCAAGGCACCAGGGACAGAGCAGGGAAGCAGACAGACCCATGTGGTTGGTTTCTTCTGGGGGGGCAGCTCCTGGGGGACTCCTCTGGGACTGCAGGCTGCTGAGCTCAGGCATCTTCCTCTGCACGGAAGGCATGCGGGACGTTGTGCCTGTCCTTCTCCACCAGCTCTCCCCGCACCCCTCCATGAGAACTGGCACCAGTGCACACAGTCAGATGCCTGCCCCCCGCCCCCCGTGTGCCTCCAGACCCCATCACTGTGCAGTCTCCTTCCCTGCCTTGCCCTTGCAGCCACGCGGGTGCCAGAGAGCTCCGTGGTGAGGCCCCTGCCTTTGGGATCAGGCTCCCTGACTCCATGTACCATGCCAGGAGAGGGACTTGAGGCTTCCTGAGCTTCATAGACAAATTGGGGGTCACTGTGAGTGTTTAAACGAAATAATGTGTGTGAAGGGCCAGGATAGAGATTGCGACTTGCCTATCCACTGTGCAATCTCTTCTTCCATAGTTACAGAACCCAATATATACATACATACAATGGAGGCGTAATTGATATAAAGTATCCTATTTTTTTCAGGTGTATATCCTAGTGATCGGATATTTTTATACATTACAAAGTGATTCCCCTGGTGAGTCTCGTTACCACGAGAACCTTACATTCTTCTTTCTTTTTTCTTTTTTAATAAACATATAACGTATTTTATCCCCAGGGGTACAGGTCTGTGAATCGCCAGGTTTACATACTTCACAGCACTCACCATAGCACATATGAGAACCTTATATTTTTAAAGGCAGTTCTTGCTTGGCTAAATACTGTACTTCTCCATCTCCTTTGCAGTGTGGCGGGGAGGGCAAATGAGATCAACACAGAAATCATTGAGTGAAGATTTGGAAAAGCTCTTTCAAGGGCCTATTGCCTCTCCCCAAACCCTATGTCCTCACGCTCCCTGTCTGAAACATGGACGTGATGGCTGGAGCTCCCACAGCTATTTCTGACCATGGGGGATGAGCTTGAGGATAAAAGCCGCTAAGGATGCTGGCATAGAAACACTGGAGAAGTTTGGCCGTTAATGATTTTTGGGGGAGTTTCCACAATGGCTGTGGACTGCCTTCCTTCTGACTTATAAGAGAAAAAGGAAATCCCAATCTTGTCACACCACTGTTACTTCAGGTGTCTTTGACCGGCGTTATCAGCCAGAAACAATTTTAAATGGATACGAACACCTTCCCCAGTGCCTGCTCTCTGTGAGCATTTCCTGTGGTGCCCATCATGATGGTTGACTGACGGTGGTTAGGACAAAGCTGACATGGCCCGCTCTGTAGTCAGCCTAAGTCTCGGGGTTGATCTCCCCGGTTCGACTTCAGATCCACAAACTCAAATGCTAACCCTCAAGATTTCCTGCCCTTTCCCACCATGGGGCATCCCACTCACCCTAATCCTCACCCTGAGACGTTTCTTTCTTCCAAGAGCATCATCAGTCCCATTTCACAGGTGAAAACACCAAAACTCAGTGGGGGCAAAGTTCCTTCCCGCTTGATGTTGGGCTGATAGCAAGGGACAGACACCCTGCTCTCAGGACCAGCTGTGTCCTTGAGGCCCCGATGACATGCAGAGTGCCACGGAGGGAAGAACCCTGGGTCTGGGGTCGGACAGATCTGTGTGTCGATCTCGATGCTGCAGCTTGCAGCTGTGTGGCATGGGATGATGACTTTATTTTTTGGAGCCTCAGTTTCTCATCTGCAAAAGGGGAACAATGACTACAGCACGCGGGACCAGAAACAATGACAGGAGCTGCCAGTAACAGGAGCTGACCCGAGCAGGCACTCAGGCCGAGGTGGCCTGTGCCTCTTTGCTCTCTCACTCGGATTTACAGGAAACTCAAAAGGTTTTCCCATTGGATATATTAGTTGTGTGTGGGGGGGGGGGGGGGGGGTGGGGGACGACCTTCCCTTGGCTCCAGCCTGTCAAACCAAACTGGGAGGTAAGACTAGATGGCTCTGAGTCCCCTTTTCTCCATCTAGCGTGGCCAGAAATTCTCAGAGGCAGCTGCCTAAATACACGTTCTGCTAAGGCTGATGGTTAATCTCTTTTCCTTGGAAACTGACTTAGTGTCCTGCCTTCCCGCGGGGGAGGTGTCATTGGCAGGCATGGCTGGTTCGACAGGAGATGTGCTAAGAAGAGCGTGTCTCCATTCCCTGCGTATAGCCGGGGTCCCTATCATTCAGGCTCCCAGGAGCTTCTCTGCATCCCCTAACTCAAACGGACGGACTCCAAAGGAGGAGAGGAATCTTTGATGTAGAAGTCACTCGGACTAATGGCATAATTACTCCACAGAAGCATTTGCAAAGTAATTATGGGCTATTGTTAGGATTATCTAGATTTTTTTTTTTAAAGGAATGAAGCTTTGCTTGGAGTTAGTGATTATGGGGGGGGAAAAAGGCAATGATATGTCTGTACATTTAAAGAGGAGAGAAATACTCCCCCAGGACTCCTCCTCCCAGAGCAATCTGCCTCTTTCCCACCCTCCTAATGCAAAACCAGAAACTCACCGAGAACCCACCACAGACCCTGAATGTGCGTTGTTGCCTTCTATGCCCTGCTTGGAATGTTCCTGGTACACAAGTGCAATTTTGAGAACTACTGGCTGTGGAATAATTTGCTGAAAAATGCATTTCTCGGAAGGAATGGAAGGACCTTGAGGCCACATTGGGAATGTAATGAAGCCTGGGGGTCCTTACGTGGGAACGTTCTCCGGTAGCTCTCATCAGGACCTCGTGCCGGAGCTGGGCTTCCCTCTTGCCCCAGCTCCCTACCTGGGATGTCTGCAGGGCCCTGTCCCTTGGCACAGACCCCGCAGCCTGCTCTCACCCAGCGCACTGCTTCTGCTCGAGTGGGGCTGCAAGCTAATTGAGATGCATATGACAATATTAGCTTTTTAAATATCGTATTAGCTCTCCATTAGGATAAATGAGGTACGCAGGAAAATGGTAACAGAGCATTAGTCTCTGCTTCTACTTCGCACATTGATTATGTCCGGATGAGATCCTCAGAGCCTACCCCAGAGATGGTGGGAGGGGAAGGCCGAGCCCAAGAGTGCTCTTCCTAGAGGGAAATTCAGTCTGAAGGTAAGCGGTGACCGGAGAGAGGGCATCGGGGAGGAGCTGTCTTGGGTGGAAGGGACTGGGTCCGTGTCAGTCCCCTGGATCCCAGAGGACACTGAAGGAATCCTCCAGGCAGCCTGGGACAGAGCTGATAACAGTTATGAATCCCCAAGATATGGAAGCAAACCCAAGTGTTCCAGGATTTTTGTCCCTTAGTGCCCGCGGTTCTTAGTCATGCCGCTTTGAAGAATGAAGAGGTAGACAGATGAGAGTGGTGGGCAGCAAGTTTATGAAGTGACAGTACACAAACCCCCTTAGATTTAAATACCAAAATGGTAACCCTCTTGTGTCCCCCTCCCTCTCTGGGAGATTGCTACTGTCCCGTAACACTTGGGTTTGCTTCCTTATGTTGGTGATTGTCAGAAATATGTGGGATCCCTTTTATAAGGGCACTAATCCCATTCAGGAGGGCTCCACCCTCGTGACCGAACCACCTCCCAAAGGCCCCGCCTCCCACCACCTCCACATTAGGCATTACCGGTGGGGGGCGGGACACATTGACCCCATGGCCCAGGCTTGGTGGGCACCATCCTCTGGGTGCGTCTGAGGCTTTGTGGCCAGGTGGCTTGCCAGCCACAGACACAGACTCTCATCAGAGTAAGATAGTCATTTCCTGTGAACACAGAACGTGTGTGTGTGGGCAAGGCTGGTAGCCAGTTCAGATTCTGCCCTTGGTCATGAGCTGACCCTCGGTCTTCTAGAGAAGACAGCTTTATGGGCATCTGATGTCTGGATGGCTGAGGTGAAAGTGTCTTCGATATGAATTTGTCTCTGGCCTTGCAGTGCCGGGGGTCTGAGTCTACTTAGTGGCGAGACCTTGACGAGTTCACCTCTAAGCCTCAATTTCTCATCTGTAAAATGGGCCTAAGAACCTTTTCTCATCGGGCTTTGGGGGGAATTAATGAAATAATCCCCCAGAGGGACAGTTCCTCTGTATATTACGCTGGGAAACAGCAACAGATATTCTAGGTATAATAATAATGAGATATTATTAATAATAATTAGTCATAATAAATAATAATATTAATAATAAAAATATAATTTTGAGAGCTGGAATAAGACCCATTCTGGAATAAGACCCATCTCAGCTCAATTTTTGGCTTTTCTGTTCATTGGTTGTGTCTCGGGCTCATCATTACCTCCTCAAGGCTCAGTTTCCTTACCTATAAGATGGGGATAATAGCTGTTCCTATTCTAGAGAGTTAAGAAAATAAAGGGTGTTTATTTATTATGCTCAGCAGAACGTCTGGCACACATTGTATTTCTTATTTACCTCTGTGTTCAGCTGTGAGTTCATCCACATGTACTGGAGATGGCCACCTTTTGGAGCTGCTTCCCTAGGGCAGGGGTGAGGGCGTCTCTCTGAAGGGAGTGACAGCCCGTTTTGGAGCCTGGCTGTGGGGTGCAGGCTCCAAGGCCAGTCCCTCCGGGACAGAGCTGCTGGGTGGCTCACCTTTGCCTTCCTGTTCAGCTCTGGGAGACGGGAAGTCCTCAGTGAATAGCTCTGGTCTGAGCACGACACGAGACCAAGACGACCCTCTGGGACAGTGTGTCACTAAGTCCCGAGTGTCAGGGTGCGCATGATCTGAACAGAGAGAGTCCAGATGACAAGGCTGGACAGTCAGGAGGAGCTTGTTGGAGGAGGCGATCTGAACGGGGTCTCGAGGAACGGATCTGCACTGAAAAGGTTGTTGGGAAGTAGGGACGATTTCAAAGTTGGGGTAGCCCCGTCAGCAGTGGTGGGGGCCCCAGCACGGGGGCAGAGAAGCCAGTTTCTTTGGAACATAATGTATGTATTAGAGGTTAGAGGGTGACAGGCAGCCTGGAGAAAGGGGTAGGAATTTGCTCTCAGTGTAGGGGACTGCAGAGAGACGCGGAAGCGCTGGAAGGCGACAGCCCCCTGGGAGCATCTTACAAGGCTGAACTGTTGCAAGATGGATTTAGAGCTGGCCCCGGGGAGCAAGGACTGGACGGGGCCGCCTTTGCTGGAGCATCAGGGCCCTGTGTGGTGCAGTGCGGAGTCTCCTTCTGCCTGTCTTCTGATTCAGGGGTCCTGGGAGATTACACAGCCGGCCTGTGCAGTCACTTAACCATGACCTGCGGATTAAATCGCCTATTGTGTCAAGTAATGAGTCATTTTCCGAGGCCTTTGTGTAAGCAAATGGAGCATTTATCTGGGTCCCAGGGAACCTGGGGACACCTTGGAAGCAGGAGATGGCTTTGAAGTGGAGTCAAATGAAATCCTTAAGCCTCTGCGTCTACAGGTCCATTCATAAGACATAGGCTGTCGGCTTCGAGGGCAGAACATTTTCAGAGCAAAGAAACTTTTCGGCAAGAAGTCTCGAAGAGGGAGCCTGGCTGGAGCACACAGAGCTTTTTTCCGGTCTCATTAGTCAGGACACCGTGCACGGGCAAAGTGTTGGGCAGGTGGGGGACCTGGGTCTGACGTCCGGCTGGGTCACAGTCCCATTGTGTGACCGTCGGGGAGCCAGAATGCACAGACAATGAACCCTGTGTTGGATGTTCCTGTGATCGCTCATTTCACCTTAAACCACCCCGGGAAGCAACTTACTGATGAGGCAGTCGAGGGTCCTTCAGGGACTGCCCTGCTGTGGAGAGCCTCCTCGGCCGAAAGTCACGCCCTCTGGGATGCACACTTAGGAATGGCTGCATATGGGAATACGAGGGTCAAGCCGTCTCTGTCCAAACCAGACAAGTTCTGGAAGGTCATGCCGGCTTCAGGCCGCCTGAGGCTGTCGGTGGGTCTGGTTGCAGCTGGAATTCTCCCCAGCCACTCCTTGCCCCTCACAGGTGTGGAAGAGAGGCGCCCCCTCCCCCCCCTTAAAAATGCCCTTCACACTAAATTCCATCTCAGAGTCTCCTTCTTGGGAGACCCAACAGGTGACACGCAGTGAGAAAAGTCTCTTGGCCCCCCTCTGGGTCTCAGTTTCTTTTGCACGATGAAAATGGTGCACTGAGTCAGAGGTTCTCAAAGACTGGTCCCCAGAACCCTGACGGCACCCAAGACACTTTAAAGATGTCCGTGAGAACAAGATTATTTTCACAACATTATTACCAATATTTATTTGCTATTTGCACGGAAGGTACCAAGCCCTTGGTGCCTTCGTAGGGGCGTTAAACCATGCTAATCTCATTGTATTCCTCACCGGCAAGCATGAGCAGTCAAAAAAAAAAAAAAAAAAGCCAGTGTCACTTGAGAACGTCCTTGTTGGGGGCACCTGGGTGGCTCCGTTGGCCAAGCTTCCAACTCTTGATTTTGGCTTGGGTCATGATCTCAGGGTTGTGAGATCGAATCCTGCATTGGGCTCCATGCTCAGTGGGGAATCTGCTTGAATTTCTCTCTCTACAACTCTCTCTCCCTCCTCCCCACCCTACGCAAGAAAAAAAGAACGTCTTTGATGAAGCAGTAATAATTATTGATTTTATTCAATCTTGACCCTTGACACTTCTTTCTACTATTCTGGGTGACCCAGCCAGAAGCAGGCACACCAAGTGGGGTGGCTGCCTTGAGAGAAAGCCCCGTGTGCACGTTCCCGTTGTAAGCTGAACTAGCTGCTTTTTTTTATGGAGTACGGTTTTTACTTCAGAGGACAACTGGAAAAGAAGCCATGACACATTTCTTCTGAAAATGAACAAAGTGAGCCTGTCACTTCAAGGAAAACGCGTCACTGTATTTGTTACCAATGATACAGTTCAAGCTTTTTTTTTTTTTTTAAGACTTTATTTATTTATTTGAGAGACAGAGATCACAAGTAGGCAGAGAGGCAGGCAGAGAGAGAGGGGGAAGCAGGCTCTCCACTGAGCAGAGAACCCGATGCGGAGCTCGACCCCAGGACCCTGAGATCATGACCTGAGCTGAAGGCAGAGGCTTTAACCCACTGAGCCACCCAGGCGCCCCATAGTTCAAGCTTTTAAGCGACTATTAGAATTTGGGGAAGCTTACCCTGCCCCAGTGAACTTGACAGCTTTCCAATACTACAGGTTAGCTTTTCCTGATGAGGTCCGTGATAAGACTAACTAATATGATTTTTGACTTTATATAATGAAGCGTGTCAACATTTGCAAGACCCACCCAACTCAGCGACCTACCCTCTTTCCAAGCATGACGTCACAAACTCGTGTTCCGGAACTCGTGTTCCGGTCCCATTTGGCTGAGGAGCAAGATGGATCAATGAGTTTGAAAGTAACAGAGAATGAGGAGTTCATTTATATGGTACAGATTCCACATTGTATCCAACCTTTTAGAAACTACTGCTTGTTGCGTTTTGGCATAGTATCCCAGAAGGATATACACAATTGTCAGTGGAAGCTATATAGTTATATCTTCCTCTCTGAGCCCGGTTAGGAAGAGTTCTCCACTTTTATTTCTTTTTTAGAATATTTTATTTATTTATTTGAGAGAGAGAGAGAGAGAGAGAGAGAGAGAGAGAAAGCACAGCCAGGGGGAGGGGCAGAGGCAGAGGGAGAAACAGACTCCCTGCAAAGTGTGGAGCCCAGCATGGGGCTCGATCCCAGGACCTGGGTATTGTGACCTGAGCTGAAGGCAGACACCTAACTGACTGAGCCACCTGGGCACCCCAGGTTCTCCAGTTTTAGTGATTCGTGTGATTAGATTAGATGCACATGGGTCATCTCACCATTTAAAGGTCCTTCCCCTTAATCACATTTTCGAATTCTCTTTGCAAAGTAAAGTAACATATTTATGAGTTCAGCGGTGAGGGTGTGGACATCTTTGAGAGGTCATTATTCTGCCCACCATCTGACCCCAAAGATTCACTTCTGTCCCACACGCAAAACACATTCACTTCATACCAAGGTGCTCCAAAGTCTTAACCCATTATAGCAACAATCCAAATTCTTAAAAATTTCATCTAAATCTTATCTGCTCCAAAGTTCCAAATCTTGTCATCGTAACCATCTAAGTCAGGTATGGGCGAGACTCTGAGTGTGATCGATCCCTCCTGGGACACAACTCCTCTCTCTATGTGAACGAGAAAACAAGTTATTTGCTTTTAACGTACAATCGTGGGACAGGTGTAGGATAACAGTTACAGACATCCTGGTTTCAACAGGGAGAAAATGGAAGGGAAAAAAGGAATCACACAGCCTCAACAATTTTGAAACCCAGGTAGGCAAACTCTGTTAGGTCTCAAGGCTTGGAAAGAATTCTCTGTGGTTTGTGGCTCAGCCCTCTGGTTAATGGTTCCACCATTTTTCTGCCCATCACAGGGACCTTAATTGTTTTAAGACTGCAGAGGAGTCCTGAAGCCGAAGGTTGAGAACCCTACATTAGCTCAGATGTCCTGGGTGTTGGCGGCCAGGAGGACGGTTGAGAAGGATCCTGAGTTTGTCTGGAATCAGCAGGAAGAGCATGTTGATCAGTTAGGAATGTCTGCTGCTGAAAGGGACATGATGACACAAAGGCCCCTCCAGATTGGCAGTCTCTGGCACTGTGAACACTGCCCAAGAAGTGAAAGCACAAGCCAAACTAGGACCACAAGCCTTATAAGCTGAGCTGGCCCTGGGGAAAATTGTGGGAAGTTTATTTTTATTTATTACTATTTTCCCACCTTTTCTGTTCGGCAGTATCTCCCCCATTCACAACTTTAGGGCCTTGGTGTGTTTGATCAATCTTACAGAAACCTTTTATTTTTTAAATAAAATGTTAAAACAAACATTATTATTTTTTTCAGTGAAGAGTATATGATGAGTCAGGCTAAACATACCAGCCTTCTTGGAAGACTCAACCTTTATCACAACACAAAAGTCTTCAGCTGGTCAATTTCAAACTTTTTAAACCCGTGTGTTCCCTTCTACTGAATCATAAAAGCTTGAGATTTCCCATCCCCATATAGCCGGGGAGCCACAGTGTCGTCTCTACATTCCTACCCGTCAAGAAGATCTTATTAAGCTTCACTTTCTGAAGTCCGCGTTGGGAAAGTATTTTTGTGTTTTCCAAATACGAATGACAACATTTGACTATGCTTCTTCAACACCCTCCTTAATCCCCATTGCCCTGCAACCCCAAAGTTGTCTTAAAAAGTACAGATCTCTCTCCCCACCCAACCCTCAGTTGAAGATCCCGGTGTCAGGTTGTAGCAGAATGTATTTTCCAAATTGGCACGAACAGCATCTCCCATTCTCTTGACAACTCAACAACATAACAGCTTCTCACTGAGAGGCGAAGTCTGGATCCCCTCTAAGGGAATCTGGGTCATCAGTGGCTATGGAAGAAAGGGGCACTATGTGACTTCTGAAGCGATGTCCTAAAGCAGTCTTGTTCCCACCTGGTCCTGTTGGGACTTCCATCCTTGGAGCCCAGCCGCCAGACAGCCAGGAAGCCCAGGCCATGAGGAGAGACCACGTGTAGGTGCCCCAGCCAACGGTTCCAGATGAGGTTCTAGCTGACAGGCAGCCCGCGGACCCCCGACAGGGGAGTGAAGGTCCAGTAATTGAGGCTTACCAGTTGCACCCCAGGAATTGTGGAGCAGAAATGAATCGCCTCCACTGAGTCCTGCCTAATTTGTGGGCTCACCAGCAAAATAGATGATCGCTGTCGTTTGAAGCCCTGCACCTTGGGGTGGGTTGTTACACAGCAACAGTAAAGGAAGAGGGTAAGAGGGTATGTCGTTGGTGGATTATGGGGAGAGATGTCTTTGGGAATGAAGCTCCACCCCATGTCTATCCCTGACCACTGGGGTCCACAATGTGTAGTTGGGGAAAGACGACCATGAGTTAGTTCCCCATTCCTTTCCCAGTGTTATTAATCAAATCCATGTGGCCTTTTTTAAAAAATTTTATTTTTAAGGACTTCGGGTGAGCTCAATTACTTACTTGGTCTTAGCCTCTTCTGTCAGAGGAGGAATTGGGCTAAATCTCTCAGCTCCTTTCCAGCTCTGACATTCTCATTTCCTCTCTCATTTTATGTCCCCATATTTCTCCTTTTTTTCAGATTTAACAATGAAAATTGTAAACTCAACAAAATCTCCACATCTCTGCTAATCCACTTGGGGCAGATAAACTGCAGGAACAGGGTTTTTTTTTTTTTTTTTTTTGCTTTTTTTCCCCCTGGCTCAGTGAATTTGACAAGTGTGTTTGCACACCGCCTGGTGTTTTGTCTGCATTTTCTCACTTGCGGATGCCGGGAGCCCTACTGATGACACAGGGTTCCAAGGACAGCAACCATTTGTCCTTTTAATTCTTTCTTCCTTTTTTCTTTTTTTTTCAGCCTCCACCTGAAATATTTATGAATCTTTGTTTTTTCTTTAGGGAGTTCAAGCTAAACAATATAGTTTTTGTTTTCAGGGAAGCTCTGATTGTAATAGATTCATGCAGAAGGACTAACCCGTAGTTTAAGAGTTATGCGTTAGGTTTGCACACTGGGAGTCTGGCAGCTGGCAGCTCAACAAAGGACAGCTCAACCAAAATTTGGAGAAGAGATCTTGCTATGTCTCTCTTCTCCCACTAAGTTGCTTGATTGTTTTACTCCAAGGCATAAATGGGTAGAATCGCTGCTTTGCCATATTCCTCCCAATTTCCAGATTTCAGGCGGAAGAGCCCCCTGGATGTTGGTAACCTACATGGTTGCCATGTAGGTTACGTGATGTTGCAAACCTGTAATGTGAAATCACCTGCCTCCGTGGTGTGTGGCCCTCGGAAAGGGAGTTCGAGGTTTGGAGGTTAGCCAAAAGGTCTGCAGCCACAAAGATGGGTTGACTAGAAATTGACAGGGTATTTAAAATACATTCTACATATGGACATTGCAGATGAGCTGCCCTGTTCCATTTTTTTTAAAAGATTTTATTTATTTATTTGACAGAGAGAGAAAGATCACAAGTAGGCAGAGCAGCAGGCAGAGAGAGAGGGGGAAGCAGGCTCCCCGCTGAGCAGAGAGCCCGATGCGGGGCTCGATCCCAGGACCCTGAGATCATGACCTGAGCTGAAGGCAGAGGCTTAACCCATTGAGCCACCGAGGTGCCCCGCCCCGTTCCATTTTTGACATCTAAATATTTATGAAATGTATATTAATACATACGGGGAACTTATATATTTTTTCCATCTGCTAGTGGTTATTTGGGAGTTTGAATGATCTTTTCCTTTCAAAGATACCCATCATAAATATTTTATATATGCATCTGTACCTTTGACATATAAGAATCTGTAAATAGAAAATTACACAAATGGATACAATTTAGAAATATATGTTCTGGACTGTAACATAATCTGGAAAGAAAAGGTATACAGGAAACTTGTCAATGCCATATCTTAAGCCCTGGGAAACGTTTGGCTTGATGCTAGTTAAACTGGATTTGTACTTTTTTTTATTGGAGAGTTGAAATTTTTTATTGGAGAATTGAAACCACTTTCACTCATTGTAACTAATACATTTGGTTTTACTTTTATCATATTATTTCAAGCATTTGGTCATTCATATTCAATTATTTTGCCTTATGGGCCATGTTTTCTTGGCTCTTTTCTTTTGGGATTGTCAATAGGATACAGCCAATATTCAGTCTTAATAAGTGGTTAATTGTACAATTTAAAAAACCATCTTTGTTTGTACATTTCCTATACTTCTTAAATGCAATGATAATACAAGACCTTTTGACTCTTCTTTCTGAAATGAAGAATTTGCAATGGGTTTAGCTGTTCCTGCTCAATTTTTAGACCATATCAGTATCATCTGAGGTACATGGTGGGATGCATGTGCTTATTAATATTGACAATTTTTAATAATATATAACCTGTTTTTCAGGAATCCCTGTAGACTTGGACATTCATTTAATTACATATTTCTCTCAATTATTTAGACAAACTCTGGTTAATGGTCACCATTCTTCATTTTATAACTTTTCAGGTCTTGAGTCCTTTTTTTTTTTTTTTTTTGTTTTGTTTTGTTTTTTTATAAGTAGGCTCCGTGCCTGACATGGGGCTTGAACTCACGACCCTGAGATCAAGAGTCACACGCTGTACCAACCAAACCAGCCAAGCACCCCAAGTCCTTACTTTTGATTCATCTGCCAGGTTAGGGATTATAACTTTGGTTAAAGGTTTTGGGAGAAGTGTGTCAGTAACATAACTTTCTGTGGTGTTACCTCAGACTGCCGTTCCTTTGCCTTGACACATGAACAGCATGGAGGGTGGGCGGCTAGACAAAAAAATCCCTGGATCACAGGATTCCCCTCTAGCACTCCATAGATATTGCTTTGGTTTTTTTTCTCTGTTTGAAATGATGGAATCTGATGGTCACTGCATTTTGGTTCTTTTTGAGAACCTGTATTTTACTTTTTTGCTTAGCTTAGTGGCATGTCCCTCCAACCTCGATATTGAAAAATGCCACGAACATGTGTTTTTGTCTCTTTTCATAACTTTACTTAACACAGGAGTCCTTTTGGTTTGCATGCCCAGATTTTTTTTTTCAAACAAAAGAAAACGTCCTCCTCTGAAATCACTGATTTTTCTTTTCTTCCATGTACTCTGCTTCCTCCCTTAGGAAAACCGCTAATCTAGGGATTAGCTATTGGATTTCTAGCCCGTATGTGTATTATCTCCTCACTTATTAAATTGATCTTTCTATGCTTCCCATCTCCCTCAATCCTACTGAGTTTACCTGGTTAACCTTGTCCACCACCAATCAATTTTTGCCACGTTAAATTTTGCTTTTTCAGCGCTTCCAGTGTGCATTTTATTTTTTATTTTTTTTAAAAGATTTTATTTATTTTTTTGACAGACAGAGATCACAACTAGGCAGAAAGGCAAGCAGAGAGAGAGAGAGAGGGGGAAGCAGGCTCCCTGCCGAGCAGAGAGCCGGACTCGGGGCTCGATCACAGGACCCTGAGATCATGACCTGAGCCAAAGGCAGAGGCTTTAACCCACTGAGCCACCCAGGCACCCCTCCAGTGTGTACTTTAATTCTGTTACTGTTTTTAGCCTCCTTGCGTTCTTCCTATCTCTGCCAGCCCCTTCTTCTTCTGAGCCCACATTTCTGATTTTTCACCATTCGAAAGAGTGCACGTGTCACAATGAGCGTGGAGTAATGTATGGAATCGTTGTCACTCTATTGTACACCTGAAACTAACAGAACACCGTATGCTAACGATGCTGGAATTCAAACAAGATATTTAACCAAAAAAGAAAATAAAACCGATTTACGAAGCTTCTTAATTATTTAAAAGTAAGAACACAAAATGGACACATTCTGAACATTTCTTCTGTTTCCTGCAATCAACTGATTGCCCAGGGAAACTTCTCCTTTTCCCCACTTAGGGCAAAGTTCTCATGGGCATATTATGTAATTTTTTATAGACCCACTTTCTGCCCCCTGTGTGTGTGTTTCTGTGTATCTTCTTTTTTCTTTTTTAAAAGATTTTGTTTATTTATTTATCTATTTATCTATCTATCTATTTATTTAAGAGAGAGCGTGCACACCTGAAGCCTCCCCAGACTCTGTCTCCCATCTCTGCTCTTTCCTGAGCATCCGATTGAGGATCCAAATCCCCACCCCTCCCATCTGAGCCTCCTGGCCTCCCACTCTGGAGCCGTCCTGGTGGGAAAGGGAGCGATGGCAGACTTCAGAGCTTGACAGCTCCCAGCAAAGCTCTGACATCTCAATTTCCTTCCCAAACTCCCAGGTAATCATACTGGCTTAATTTGAATCAATTACCCATGCTGACCAATCAGACGTGGCTAGCAGGTGGAGCCTGGGAAAGGACTCGTGATTGGCCAAGCTTAGGTCAGATGATTACTCCTGGACCAATCAGCTGCAGCTAAGAGTGCTCCCTCGTCCCCCGTCATTGAGCAAAATGGCTGCTCCCAGAGGAGCTACAGGAAAGGCAAAGATGGAGGAAGGGCACTTTCCAGAAGAGCCAGGGGGACTGGGGCGACAAAGCAGGGTGTTCCGTGTATGGAGCAGAGAGGATGCGGATCTTTACAAGGAGGCACATTAAACTTAGCTTTTCCGCAGATACATCGGACCACAGTTAATTCGATTTTGCAGAAGCCTCTGGGAATGAGTGTTGCGAGGAGGCTGTGTTCTAGAGGACACAGGAAGAGAAGGGGGAAGACTGTGGGGTGGGGAGGGGGAAGCAGAGGAGCTCTGGCCGGCTCAGGAAGGAGCTTTACCCTGGAGAGGGGGCTCGCCGTCTTGGTTTCTGGCGGGTGGCTTAGGCTCTGGGTCTCCGAAGTAGGGGTCACGGCAGTGGTGTTGGGGTAGAGCAGGTGGGTGGACCCCTGAGGCGGCGGTGTGGGGTAGAGCCCTCTGCATCCCCCACTTGCCTTACCAGATCCTTGCTACAGAGGTCGAACCCAGAAGGACCTTCCCGTGTTTCCCCAAATCCCAATTTCCTTACAAGGTGCATTCTGCCCGGAGCTGATTCCAGGACCTTCATTCCGGGACCCACACATCTGGATTCAGCTCTTGGCTTTGATCTATGTCCTTCTCATCGGCCCAATAAATAGCAGGAACAGTAGATAATCACCAGCTTTACCATGCAGATCCACGACTGCCGTTTGTTAATGATGAGGTCTGCTCCGGTGTTTTTCTTTCTTTCTTTCTTTTTTTTTTTTTAATATTTATTATTATTTGAGAGAGAGACAGCATGAGAGAGGGGGAGGGTTAGAGGGAGAAGCAGACTCCTTGCCCAGCAGGGAGCCTCATGTGGGACTCGATCCTGGGACTCCAGGATCATGACCTGAACCGAAGATAGTCACTTAACCAACTGAGCCACACAGGCACCCTCCGGTGTCCTTTTTAATAAGGTAAAGTAGATCGTGTACTGCTAGCTTAATGTGCTGCGTGTGACTTGAATCAGGGATTTCAGAGGAACTGTGGCTGGCTGGTGCTGGTGCTCTCAGCTTGCAAAAATAGGGGGCTTCCTTCCACTCTCAGCAAAGCCCTTTGCCGTCCACAGGATTATGGGAAAGAGCTAAGGGCAGCTTGCTGGGAGTGGGCGTAACCAGGAAACAAACAGATCAGGGTTGTTCAAGGTTCTTTTTGGTTTTGCATGTTCTCCAACTGAGACCTCCCTGGGAGACTCAAAGAGCTGAGTTATTCTAGTTAAAGGAGTCCCACATTCATCTTGTAACTCTGCCACCAACATGGCCCTGGGTAGGGACCCCTGCATTCAGCCAAGCATAGTTTGAAAACTGCTGGTTAGAAAAGGCATCAGGGAAGGGTCTGGCTCCATTTGTGTTCAGATGTTGCTCAACCAATGGAAGCTTCCCTCTTCCTTGTTCTAATGCTGCACTCCTTCCTCAGAACCCTCTCGCCATTTTATGGATTTTCTCTATGGAACTTTGATCACTCCTTACCCTTGTCTTAAAAATTCAGATATATGACCTACCTCATTATATGTGCTCGCTAGTCCGTAATGTACTCAAAGGAAGGATTCATTGGTTCCTCAAATATCCAGTCAGCATTCCCATTTCCATGATTATGTCTTGCACGTATGTGCACGTGTGCACATGTACGAGTGTACGTGTGTTACCGTTGTTTGAATCAGGATTCTATCAAAACCCACCATCACGTTTGGCATTTTAATCTTCACTGTCGTCCCCCTTTTCTGTGTCTTTTTTTTTTTCTTACAATCTCTTTGTGTAAGGAAATGGGCCATCCACGCTATCAAATTTCTCACAGTGAGATTTTTTGCAGTTGGCAAGCTTTAATATCACACATTTAAACAGAATTTAATCAGGATTTTCAACAGAGCTACACATTCATTTTCCTGCAGTATACCGTATGGATTCTCAGGTCTGAATCCATGGGGCCCTTCGCTGGTGTGTTCTCTGGCTGGGCGCACACGCTTCTCTGCTTGAGGGCCCTTTGCTCTAGCTCGGCCAATCCTGTTGTGTTGCTACAGTACTCTCTTCATCTCAAAATCATAGATGGTTAAGGCATGAAGGACCCTGAGTCACTCTTATATCTATGAGTCCTATCCAACTGGAGTGTTCTTTCTTTCGTGGCCTCTCATCCATATGCATCATTTTTAAGACCAGACTCCTATCCACGTGGGAACTCAGTATGAGCGAGCAGGAAGAAAATGTAGACTTTAGAGGTAAAAATATCAGAGTCAGACTCTTAGGTTGGCTCTTCTCCAAAGCCTTCTGATCTTGTGCCAGTTATTCAACCCCTCAGAGCCTCAGTTTTTTCACCTGTATAATGGGAATGTTACAAGGATTGAAAAAAGCAAAATGAAACAGAACACAGCATTCTTTCTGTTGCTTGGGCCAAGCACCTCCGTGTTATTCTTTCTTTTCTCTCTCACATTCCATAGTAGAGAAAAGACCATGAAGAGAAACTCAGTATCGTATAATTTGGTCAGTTCTTCCTTTTGAGATTTTTTTAAGTATAAGAAATCTTTAAATACTAGGAGTAGTTAACTTTTATTTATCACGAGAGAGAGAGAGAGAGAGTTCTTTCTGGCAGTGTAGCAAGGGCCTTATATCTAACAACTCAGTTAAACCTTGGAACCCTAGGAACTAAGTATTATTATCATCACTCCCATTTTTTAATTTAATAGATGAGGAAACCAAGGCCCAGGAAAATTCAATAACTTGCCCAGGGTTACACAGTTAGTAACTGGTAGCACCTGGATTTGAACCCAGGCAGTCAAGCTCAAGGGGTTTCTTAACCCCAGCCCAGCCATTCAGTCCTTTGGAGCTATTAAAAAAATATGGAATGCATTGCATGCCAGACTCTGCCCCAGATCGACAAAATCAGAATCTGGAAGGTGGGCCCAGACATGGGATACTTCCTAAAAGCTCCCAGAGGCTTCTAGTGTGCAGCCAGGGTTGAGAATGGGTGATTGTACTTGTTACATTGTATGTATGTTGACATATCTAACTCTAAGGAGACCCATGCCCGTGGTTAGTATCAGTCCTATCTGCACCCCCCCTCGGGTGTCTACCCTTGAGTGTCCTTGGGTGTTATGTGCCTTTGTGGAGTGGGGTTGGGTGTTCAAGGCCCCCTCAGATATCACATCCCAGACACCTGAGAATCGGGGAAGCTCACAATCTTGTCAAGTGACCTGGGGAGCCACAGGCAAAGTGGAAGGGTGACCACACTGGCCACATCACCAGTGACTGCTGGAAGATGCTTTAAAAGCCTTGGCAGGACCTGTCACATCCCAAATGAAACACATACACATGTCAGTCACTTTTACATATTTCTCAGGCCAGTTGAGGTGAAAGATGTGTAGGCTTTGAACCATCAGAAGAATGCTTCATCAGCTGTCAGCCTCTGGACACAGTCACGATCAGATTTGTAGTGACCCTTAGATTTTGTCAGTCACTATGTTCCCTCACCCATCTGGGAGATTGACAGTGCTGTCCTGTCACTTTGTCAAATCGAATGACAGCCTCTCCAGATTTGGTTATGCGTGGACAAGAGAAGCTGTCACAGAGACCTTGTCGATGTGATGAGCCAGCGGCAACTTACCACGGTCACACGGCGTGAATAAGGAGGACAGGGCAATTAGGTGCTCTCCAGCGTTAACACAAGAAGGTTGACAAATTAAAGCTTGTCAGCTTCCTTCAAGCCACTCAATGATCACAAGATTCTGGATGCTGGCAGATGAGGGCAGAAGTCTGCAATGGAAGTGATGGCCCCGACTTTCCACTTCTCTTTTTTCTGTTTGCCCAACGTAACTGGGAAGAGCAGGACTTCCCAAAGAAACAGCAAGATGTCTGCCATCTTGCAACAGCTTCTGCTGGGTGTTCATTGCACCAGGTGGAAAAAAGAAAAGATGCTGAGTTTGGATGCTGTGGTGCAAGTCTTAACCAGTCTCCCATTGGCTTATTTCTTTGCACGAAAACAGAACAGAATATATCAGAATCCATTACACATAGTGGAGTTAATACTGCTTGTGAAATACTGATTTTAGTTGCAAAAATATAGAAATCTTCGGGTGTACTGGGTCATGATGCAAAGTGTATTTTTATCGTGAGTCATGGTCAAGAAAATTTGAAAACCACTATCCCAAGAGCCCAGGGGTGAAGGAGTGAATTCTACCTATCTGTTCAGATGGACAGATAGAAATGGAAAACACACTTCTGAGTCTTTAACCGGGTGCCAGCCCTGTTCTGGGCACTTGAGAAATACTAAGTTTATTTTTTTTAAGATTTTATTTATTTATTTGACAGACAGAGATTACAAGTAGGTAGAGAGGCAGGCAGAGAGAGAGGGGGAAGCAGGCTCCCCGCCGAGCAGAGAGCCTAATGCGGAACTCGATCCCAGGACTCTGGGATCATGACCTGAGCTGAAGGCAAAGGCTTAACCCACTGAGCCACCCAGGCACCCTAAGAAATACTGAGTTTAATTTAATCCTCCCAACAACCCTATGAAGTGGATACTGTGTAATCAAACCCATGTCACAGATGGGGAAATAGAGGAATGATAGGTTAAGATGGGGTAGGGGGCAGAGAAATGGTCCCTGAAGACACCCACAGGCCTAATGCCCCAGACCTGTGAATGTTCCCTTACTTGGCAGAGGGACTTTGTAGATGTTATTAATCATATTGAGGATCTTGGGATGGGGAGATTATTTTGGATTTTACAGGTGGGCCCAATGAAATCATGGTGGTCCTTAAAAGAAGGAAGAGGGAGGAAGGGTGGAGAGGCAGAGTTAGAGAGGGATTTGAAGCTGCTTCCCTAGCGGCTTTGGGGATGGAAGAAGGGCAGTGAGTCGGGGGAACCCAGCAATCTCTCTTTGGCTTCTGCCTCTCTCTGTTTTGACCCTTTGCTCTTCTCTTCTCCTCCAAGCCTGTAACCTTCTTTGAGATTTGGCTGAAAACTCATCTCTTCCAATGAGCCCTCCTTGGTTAATGGCACTTCAACGACAGTACGGCCATTGTGGATGGACCACCTTATGCTTCCATTCACAGTACGTGGGCAAGTCCATGTGACCACAGCCTCAACAATGTGGTGTATTGCTATTTTTAAAAGTCTTTGTGACAGTTTTTAAGGGAGAATGGACACACATCGGCTGAAATAGATCAGCAGTCTTTTCTTGATTAACTTCCTTAGCAAGTTGACATGTCTATTTTTGAAAAAAAAAGTGTGTGTGTGTGTGTGTGTGTGTGTGTGTGTGTGTGTGTGTATATCCCCTACCCCCAGGAAAATTGTGTGTGTTGTTGAGCCAAGAAACACCGAGACATGGTCAGTTCTCATTCTTCTCTTCTTTGTCATGGTCGTATCTGCCGAGTGTCAACTAGTGCCCGAGCCAATACGCATGAAGTTGTAAGAATAGAAATCCACAGAAATGAGAAGGAGTGATTTATTCAGATGGGAAGACATAGGTTTTTGTGAAATAAAGAGGCGTAAAGGCTGTTTATATTTTGTTACATGTTCCAGGTGGCTAAGGTTTTGTAAAGATTAAGTGTTCTGGTTTCCATTGGTATGTGTCACAGGGCTCTGTTTATAGGATTCCATTCTTGGGGTATTTTATTAACCCTTGTGAACGGAATCAAAGCAGCGTAACTCGCGACTCGGACGTCTGTATGGCACACCCGTTTGTGTTAAATCGTAAGACGGTTGCGTCAGATCAAACAATGATTCAACAGCAAGGTTTCGGCTCTTCTAGCCCTGTTCTTTACAATGATACGGGGGTGCCTGGGTGGCTCAGTGGGTTAAGCCTCTGTCTTTGGCTCAGGTTATGATCTCAGGGTCCTGGGATCGAGCCCCGCATTGGCCTCTCTGCTCCACAGGGAGCCTGCTTCCCCCTCTCTCTCTGCCTGCCTCTCTGACTACTTGTGATCTTTCTCTCTCTGTCAAATAAATAAATAAAATCTTTAAAGAAAAATGATACGAAACCAGGGACCGGGGGTGGAGGGGTTGGATTCCTATCCCAGGGACCTTAGGCAAATAATGGGACCTCTCTGGACCTCCGTTGGGATTGAATGTTATGGCCTCTAAGCTATGTTCCCTTCCAAAATTCCATGTTCCTATAATTCTGATTACAGTGCTGATCCATTCATGCATGCAAAGTGCTGAATATTTAAATGATTGTTCACAGGTTACACATTTCATCACTGTCAAGAGCCCAGAATTGCATGGAGGGCAGCACTTTCTTCTCCAGTTACGTGCAGAATGTAATTATACTTTAAATGACTTAATAAAGGAGGTGGGTGTCCTCCTTTGCCGGGGCTCATCTCAGTGCTGTGCATGCTCTATAGGCAAGGGCTGCTTACTGTCTCTTCCAAATGGGCCCAGACCCCCGCTCTAGTCATCTGGTCTACCTGGTCTGAACCCGTGCATTTGCGTTCCTGATTAGGGGTAGCAATGTCTCCCTTATTGCTTCCTTGCACTCCCTTGAGGAGCGCTTACCCCAGGATTATCAAGAGGCTATTTTCGAAGATCTGTGATCCATAAACCCCTCCCCACATACATACGCACTCACTCCAATCCACACGATTGTTTCTTGAACACACAGGGGTTAGAGGCGCTGATCCCCTGCACAGTTGGAAATCCACATCTAACGTTGGCTCCCCCCAAACTTTACTTACAGCCTACTGAAGACCAGAAGACGTCCTGATAACATAAACATGTTTTGCATGTTATATGTGTTAGAGACTGTATCCTTATAATAAAGTACGCTAGGGAAAAGAAGGCATCTTTAAGAAAATCATAACGAAGAGAAAATACTGCCCTGTGTTATCAAAAAAGATCCCCATGCAAGCGTAGCCACACAGTTCAAACCTGTGTTGTTCGAGGGTCAACTGTATACATAAATTCTTCTTCTTCTTCTTCTTCTTTTTTTAAAAGAGGGCCGTGAGAGTTGTAAGCAGGTTTTGCTGTCAGGACACTGCAGCTTAAATTTTGATTTCAGTGTGTTCTATTTGTGCGACTTTGGACAAATCCTTCAAGCTTGTTATGCCTCAGTCGCTTTATCTGTACAATGGGCATAATGAAGCCCAGCAGGATTGTTAGCTGTTGTGAAACACCAGGAGAGAGTGTGGGAGGCTCAGTGCTCACACGAGCACTCCGTAAGTGTTAGCTCGTAGCGTGTCTAGTTAAAGTACGAAATGTGCACCTCTTCTCTTTCCCAGCAGCCTCTGGTCCTTTTCCTTTAATTTCCTCCACCTGCAAAAGTACAGAATGAAGGCTGGTGGGTGAGTCTCCTGCTCCCGAGACACAGCTCAGCTATCCTGATTCTGCTGGCTGGTCAAGAAGCTGGAAGGTCCAGCCAGCCTCCAGCAAGGAGTGAGTGTTGGTGGCCCATTGTGATTTGGCATTTTGTCTATCTGACCATAGGGCTCGAGTAGAACCATCTGTGTCTATAGGTCAAGCCCAGAAAGGCCTCGCAGATGTTCTAATGGGCCGGCAAGAGCTGCAGGAGCTCTGTGCCTCCGTTTCTCACTTGCACAGTAATGACACTCCTGTGGCAGGGCTGTCTAGCTCCCAGCCCCACACTGGGCTGCGGTGGGTAAGGGTGTGCACAGGGCAGTGTGGCCCTTGCTGGTGGTGACCTGCACAGCCCACACATGGCGGATCTGATTGGACTGTCTGTCTTGGGTCTTCCTCACACTCAGAATAAGGATTTTTTTTCCCTGAAGCCTTAAGGGGACCTTTAGGACAAGGTTCTATTATGCTGTGCAGACCAGAGGCTCTCAAATTGGAGAGCGCGTCACCATCTCCTGGAGGCCTTGTTAAAATACTGATTGCTAAGCCCCAACCCCGAAGTTTCCCACTGAGTTGATCTGGGTGGGTTGTGAGAATCTGCATTTTTTACAAGTTCCCAGGTGATACCGATGCTGCTGCTTTGGGGGCCGACCCTCTGAGAACCTCTGATCAAGACCGCAGTAGCCTCCAGGCCACTGGGTAGTTTCATAGAGCCGTCCCTACTTTTACAAGTGAATTTGCCCCAAAGAACCAAGGCCTGGCTTGTATGAATGAATGGTGCCTCTGGCTGAGAGGAGTCTAAGATCTGAGATTGATAGCTGAACAAGACGAGACTTTGGTGTCCTCTGTCACAGTGTCATTATCCCAGTGCTGTGTGACCTACATGATAGGCGGAAAGATGCCAACAGACACAGTTAAAGGATGCACGATTTCTTTCGTGGGAGAGACTATGAGAACGTTGGGAGACAGTTCCCTAAAGCAGAAGACAATACGGTGAGCTCCCAGATGGTGGCTTGAGCTTCCCAGCCCAACCCCAGTCCCCACGAAGATGTGCGGCGGCCACTGGTTTCTTCTGTGTGGTGTGAGATTTTACGAGGTGTAAGAAGCTTGCCTTTGCCGGAGAGGCTCGGAGAGGTTTCTGTGCCATGTACACCTTCCATTACACACGTTTCGGTGACTCTGGCCAAGCGCCTACCTGCTCAGCTGTAAAAATGAGTAAAAGCAACATTATCACATTCCTGCAAGACGGGCAGATCGAAGGTCACCTTCATGCCTCCTTTGGTCCAAACTGTCCCTTTTCGGCTGCCTGAAGTGTCTCTAGGCTCTGGGTCTCTCCTGCCTCGGTGTCCGCATCGACTCCTTCCCCAGGAAAATGTGCTTTCAGATGATCAGAACTTTCAAAGGGGAGGAGCTAAGAAAGGGGGAGGGAGGAGGGCAAAGTTTCCCTCAAATAGAGCCTGATTTGGGGAAGCTCAGAAGTTGGGCAGGAATTTTATTTTCTTTATGGGCCTAGGCAGGTGGGGGCAAGAGAGCACAAGATAGATAGATTCCCTTCTTTTGAGTATCTGGCCCCAAAGCAGCAGCCTCAAGCAGCCTCTGACTCTTGGGGGGTACTTTCGGGGCAAATGCATTTGTCTCTGGAGGAATGACAAGCCTCTGCCCCCGAGGCCAGTTCTGGCCATGGTTAATTGCTCACTTGCAGGAACTGCTCACTTAGCACAGCTCCTCTAACCTTTCCTTCCCTCTCTCCACCCAAGCCTCAAGCTGTGGGCTCTGCCTCCATCAATGGGACAAATGCAAGACCAGAGGTATGAGAGTTATCTCTGGGCTTGTGGGTCATTTGCTCGCCTTCTTCTCCGCCCTCTTGGCCTCCCCTCTCTTGACTCTGCTGGTGCCCTCCTGGAAGGCATCTCTGCTTCTGCTCCTCTCTGCTTGGTCGGTCTCTCTGTTGTGGTGTCTGGGCTGGTAGGGATTTCCAGGAGCCCTTTCCACGAGAGGTGTCAGTTCTGTCTGTGTTCATTCTTCTGTCTATTAATTTACCCAGCACAGATGCATGGAGTGTCATGATTGCCAGGCCTTGGGCAAGTTCCCGGAGATCTACCATTCCAGCCATGATCAGACGCCCCGTGTACCTGTCAGGCTGTCACCTGCTGAGTTGCAATGCCCCTTGGCCGTTCTGAGCATCCGCTTTTCCAAGCCGTGGTTCCCACCTGCTGGGTGACTGACTGGTGTCTGGAGCTCTTGTTAAAAACACAGACTCCCAGACTCCTTCCATGAAGACTCCAATTCGTTCGGGCTGGGGTAGAGTATGGAAATCTATTGCATTTTTACACGATTTCCGATTTGGAGCAAGAGAAGATGATTCTATAATTTGAAAGGGAATTTAAATAATAATGATCATACCCAAAGCTTTTGAAATAAAAAAGTGCGTGGGGGACATTTGGCAAATATTAAAACACATCATAAAGCTTCTGTAATAAAAACAGTAAGGTGTTTGGTCACACAGATCCATGGAAACGAAAAGAAAGTTCAGAAGCAGATCTAAAGATATGAATACATTTTGTAATGTATTGCTGTATTTGAAATCAGCAAGAGGGAAATAATCTGATCCATAAATTGGGTTGAGTAACCATCTGGAGGAAAAGCAAACCTCGGTCCATGCCTCATGTCTACACCAGGATGAATTCCAAATGGATCGAAGGTCTAAAAGCAAAATATAAAGGCATGAAAGCCTCAGGAGAAATCACGAGGGTTGAAGTATGTAATTTACCTGGCCCTGTGTGGTGTTCCGCAGATATTGTTAGAATTGTCCTATAGATCTTATCACGGCTGTCATTAAAATTAATATTAATGCATACAAATGCCCGATGGCTCAGACACACAGAATTCTATTCTTTTGGTAACTCTAGTTTTCATACACTCATGCTGCTTTTCCCCAAAGAAGGAGCCGTAAGAGGGAAGGGACACTGTCCAGAAAAGGATGCATGAGAGGCAAGGTGAATCCCACTCAGCCAGACCCTCTCCAGTCATAGGGGAGAAAGGCAGGTATTTTCTCTGAAAGCTTTTCCTGGCTCAGCCTTACTGGTTGTCTGCTCATTAAAAAAATTTATTTATTTATTTAACACACAGACAGGGATCACAAGTAGGCAGAGAGGCAGGCAGAGAGAGAGGAGGAAGCAGGCTCCCCGCTGAGCAGAGAGCCCGATGCAGGGCTCGATCCCAGGACCCTGAGATCATGACCTGAACTGAAGACAGAGGCTTAACCCACTGAGCCACTCAGGTGCCCCTTGTTGTCTGCTCCCGATGCTGCCCATGTCCTTGGGTGAAGAAGAACACCCATCACAGAAGACTAGAACGTGGGACCCCCAATGATGTACCCCATCTCCGTTTACAAGACGAACCCTCATGACCGGATTTTGGGAGGATGCTCAGAGGCTTGTAAGATAGTGAAGGACGGTGGAGGGAGGGCTAATTTGTATCATGTTTGACTTGGGTTAAGCTGAGTGTTCTCAGAGATAATACTCTAAGTATCATTTTTAAGAGAAAAAAATTTGCTAAACTGAACTTAATTGAAATGAAAAACATCTGGTCTTTCCCAAACACTGAGCGAATAAGAAGATGTCTCGAATTGCTATATTGTGCACCTGAAACAAATGTAACATTGTGTGTCAACTCTACTTCAGTTACAAAAAAGAGAGAGAATTAAAAGATAAGCCATGGCCTGGAGGAAATATATTTGCTACGAGATCTGTGTCCAGAGTGGACATTTCAACAAAGAAGATGTGTGGATGGTGATAAGCACATAAAAAGGATGGTCCATATTATTCATCATTAAAAATGCAAATTAAAATCACAATGAGGAGTGGTGGCTCAGTCATTAAGCATCTAACTTTGGCACAGGGTCCTGGGATTGAACCCTGCACCGGGCTCCCTGCTCAGCGGGAAGCCTGCTTCTCCCTCTCCCACTCCCCCTGCTTGTGTTCTCTCTCACACTGTCTCTTGCTCTCTGTCAAATAAGCAAATAAAATCTTAAAAAAACCCCCACACAATGAGATACCCTTGCACACCCATTAGAATGGTTAAAATAATAAAAGATTGATTGGATTGATGATAAATCAGAATGGGTTGTCATTCCCGGCTGGTGGGACACTCACTTCGGAAAAGAGCGTGCCAGTTTCTTTACAAGTTAAACGCACACCCTCTATGTGACCGAGCCAGTCCATGTCTAGATGGACCCTGAAGAGAGAAGAAAGTATTCTTCCTTGCATGCGCATAGTATTTTTAAGAGGTGACCGCTGGAAATAATGCAAGTGTCATCAACGGGTGAATGGGTAAATGCATTGTGGTATATTCATATTAGTGGAACACGACCCGAGAACAAGAAGGAATGGACTATTGAGACACTTGGCATGACTGAATCCTAAAATAATTATGTTGCATAAAAGGAGTCAGGCAAAGGTAAACACTTACCACATGATTCCATTTATATAAGACTCTTGAAGACACAAACAACTCTACAGGGATGGAGAGCAGGTCAGTGGTGGCCGGCGGTGAGAGGTGGGAGCAGGGAAGAGGGATTCCCAAGGGGCACAAAGAGAATTTTAGGGGTGATGACATGTTCATTTTGTTGAATCGGGTGATGGTTTCACGAGTGAATCCGTATGTTGAAACCTATCAACCTACCAACCGTATGGTTTAAATATGTGCACCTTCTTGGGTGTCATTTACAGCTCAGTAACACTGTGAAATATGGACTAGTGACTGAGGGAAAAACACCCATTCACTGGAAGGGGGAAATTCCTGGAGAAAGGAGAGACTCAGCAGATAAACGGAAATTCATTTTCTTACAGTTTTGGAGGTTACAAGTTCAAGGTCATGATGTCCACAGGGTTGGTTTCTTCTGAGGCTGCCCTCTTTGGCATGTAGATGGCAGCCTTCTCCCTGTGTCCTCACAGGGTCGTCCCTCTGGGCGTGTCTGTGTCCTGATCTCTTCTTAGAAGGGCATCGGTCAGATTGCATTAGGACCCATCTTAATTACCGTATTCTAACTTAATTACCTCTTCAGAGACCCTATCTTCAAATGCATCCTCATTTGAGGCACTGGGAGTTAGGATGCCAGCATACGGATGTCAGCGGTGGGGGACACAGCCCAGCACATACCACGGTGCCTTTGATAAAATGATGGCAGTGTCCATGGCAGGAGAACTCATCTCGAAACCAAGCAGACAAAGATCCTGGCTTCTTCACTCCTCCTTAGTCCCCAGATATAGGCTGTGTCCCTGAAGCCATCAAGGTCTCCCTCATCGGAAAGTGGCAGACGACGTTGTCGGTTACTTGCTTGGCCGCTGTCTCGTGGCCCTGTGGGAGAAGTTGAGTCTGAAATTAGGGAGCATCGATGCCAACCCGGGGGAAACATCTACCATCAGACGTTCTAAGTGAGGAACGGGCACCTTGTTCCATTTGCTGGTGTATTATATGCTTCATCTGCCAGAACCTTCGATGCAAAGTCCACCAATAGGTACCTTGAAGATCGCCGTGAGGACCACATGGGATGAAGTGCAGAAAGTAAAAATGCTTGGCACGTAGTGGATGCATCACTAATGGCAGCCTTCCCCACCATCGGAGAGAAAGCCAGCCTTTGGACGTTTGGCGAAGGCACCCCCTGTTTTCCAAGAGCCCTGCTAATCCCTAAAACAGAGTATTTCCAGGCGGCTTCCAAATGTCCTTGTGGCAGGATGGTTATTTTTCTTCCCTAACTAGTAGCAGGTGTTTGGCCGTGTCCATTAAAAGCCATTCCGGGCTCCCCTGACAAACGAGTTTTTTATTTAGTGGTGTAGGATCAATAATGTATCTCATGTGAACTATTAAAATGGAAAATGTCTGCCAGGCTGACAATCGTATTATCGATATGTACCGAGCAATAAATTATGTGAAACAAAATGGAGCAGCCGGCCTTACAAAAGACTTTTCTGGGGGGCACGGCTGGCTTTGTTACAGCCGCAGCCACGGTTTCCCAGGGCTGCATTTGGAAAAGCACTCGAGGGAGCTCGGGCAGCTTTCCATCTGAAGTGGCTGCTGGCTGTCTCGGCTCTCCTAAGTCACACGGAGCCTGCTTGGAATAAGTTCCTCTCCCCTTCTCCCCAGCCAGGTCCCGGCTGAGTCCGTTTCTCTTCCGCCTGCAGTGCCCGTCCTGATCCCAGACCCTTTGTCAAGGCTGAGTGTCCTCCAGTCACGTGTCCCACATCCAGTGAGATGGCATTTTGGGCACCTAGCCTTGTTCCCATTGGGTGTCCTTGATACTTTTCTTCAAAGCCAGCCACATCTCACCACCACGAAATAGGATTTCTCCAGGATTCTGGTTTGGGTCCAGTCCATCTTCCCTTCCCGTCTGTCAGTTGCTGGCCTCTTGGCGTGATCATCCCGCTCCCTTCCCGTTGTCAACCTTCCCTGGGTTGTTGGGACTGGAGAGGTTTCCACCATGCCGATAACTCTTTATTTCAGGATTTCTATTTTCTTCATCGTCATTTCCATAGAACCCAGCCCTTGGATGCTATCACTCTGGGGTATTGAGTCGCAGGGCGTGCCAGGACCTCGAGTCTCAGGAGGAAATGGAGAGGAAGAAGGCAGGGTATCAGGCAAGATGGAGGCTGGGAAATGGGCTTGGTGGTGGGGCCGACCCCCAAAGGAGGTGGTCACAAGTCTGATGCACAATGTCAATGGTACTTGGTCAACTTGGGTTGATCCACGGCCAGGGGAGAAGCTGACAGTGGAAGGTAGAATATTACAGCCCAGACCCCTTACTGGGAGTTCAATGTACAGATCCTCCCCAGGGGGAGGAACTGGGCATTACACATGAGTCTCAGACATCCCTAGGAGCCCGGACACAGTTCTCCAGAAAACCACTTCTGATCCGAGCCGTCAGTCTGTGTGAAGTCTGTGGCTCTATCTGGCCCAAGGGAATGTCGATCGGGACAGTATGTGTATTGGGAGGAGAGGCCAGATTAATGAGCATATCTGAGAGAGAAAGAATATTTGAAAGGGCACATTAAATATTACAATTTAATTTCATGATTGGGAACACAAAATGTCCATTATTTTCTTAATAGAAATTACAGATGATAAAGTTTCACCAAAACATCTAGGATTGGGATGCAGAAAGAACAGAGATGCTCAAAGAAGAGGGAGCATCTCCAGGGACAGGACCAGCATCTTGATGGGAACATCAAGTGTGTGGTTACTCAGAAGGGAATGGATTTATCCAGAGAGTCCTAGTGGATCCCCTTAGAATCCTTTAGAATCCAAACCTCTGACTCATAGATGAACCTAATTCCATCTAACATAGGGTCAGGATTAATTTGAGAAACCTTAGCTTAGAAGGAAGACCCTAGCAATGTACCTTTTGGACTTTTCCCTCCGTCCTGCGTTGACACTGTTTTTCTTTTCTTTTTTTTTTTTTTTCAATGATGGCACTGAAGAAGGAAGAATATCAGATTTTCAGATGACACAAAGTTGAGATCCTCACTAATGTGGTAGGTGGTCCCTGAAGATGGCCACCATCAATTCTTTCCTTCCCATAAGTATGTGGTGGTTCTCACATCAAGAGTGGGAGCCTTGAATCTGGGCTAGCCTTAATGACTCATTTGATAAACAGAGTATGGAGAAGTGATGTTCTAGGATTTCTGGGGCTAGCTGATCAGGAGCCTTGTAGCTCTTGCCTGGGACACTTGGACTGTTACTATCTTTGGGACATTTGCTCTTGGAACCTTGGTCCTAGGCTGTGATTAGCCCAAGCTGAGTAGAAAGACCACAAGTAGGTACTCTGGTTAACAGTAGTTACCTCAGCTAAGCTAGAGAGAGAGAGAGGATGAGTGCTCATGAGATGGGAGAGGGGCAAAGGGAGAAGGAAAAGGAGAAGCAGAATTCCTGCTGAGCAGACAGTCCAACTTGGGGCTTGACTCCAGGATGCTGAGATTAATGACTTGAGTTGAGGGCAGACTCCTAACCAACTGAGTCATTCATGAGCTCCGTTGAGCGTTGAGTCTTGATCATACAAGGTGGGATGTTCTGCTAACCCAATGCACCTTCTGCAGGGTACAGCAAGCAGAAGAATTGGAAAGAAATCCAATCCCAATAGAAATGGTTCCAGGGAGGCATCCCCAGCATCCCCTGGCATCCATTACCCAGAGCAGCCTTACTTATTTCTCTCCCTCCTTCTGCGTCTCCCCACTCCCACCCCCACCTCCAATAACCAGAGATTCTACTGCAGAATTGAGCTTAATGTCTCCTATTCATTCCCTAAGCGTTGAAAGGGATAATTGGGAGGTAATTGCATTACTGTGCAGTTTGTAGTTAACCTTCTATTTTGGCTCTTAACATGCATATCTTTGCTCCAGGAGTACATTAAGGATAATTATAGGCAATTCCCTGCCAGATCCAGAGAAGGGGTTTGCAATGAGCATGGGAGCCCACCAGGAAGGAAGAGTTAATATAGCTGAGTTTGAAGCATACCCATGAAGGCAAATGAATTAAGGTCAACTTGACATGAACTTTAGCCAAGCAGAGCTGGGGAAGATTAAGAGTCAGATAAAAGTCCTTTCTTGAGAATTATTGCATCTTAACAAAGCCCAGAGAAACTGTCATGTGCTCATTTATTCAACAAAACCCCGAGTTCTTTCTCTCTGTTGGGCTTTGGTGGGACGGGGGGCAGACAGTGTTGAGAAGGATCTCTGGTCCTCGGCTTGGACAGACATTTGTCAAGGCACCTCCATACGGGATGGTCTCCAAGATAGGTCTTTGGGTTCTGATGCGATGTGCTTTAACCTTGAGCACTGTTGAAAGAAATAAATCTGTCACCCGTGGTGTTTAGGAAAAATCAATTATCCTCTATAATTGTGCACAGACCCCTGGAAAAATGAACATTTATGTTCCTTCCATCTCAAATGCAAAATAACCAAGAAAAAAAAAATCTTGATGATGGAAGCTACACTCAAAGAACTCGGCTACTGCGGGCTCCCTGTAACCAACCCTGATTAATGCAGGATCTTGGGTCAAATTGTTCAACTGTCCCATGACTCAGTTTACTCATTCATATAATAAGTGAGCTGTGCCCAGTCACTTCTGTCACTAGTGTTTATTTGGCCTCATGACTTTGTATTTACCTTCCTCCTGCTCAGTATTAGGTCAAAATATCTTAAAAGAAAGCTATCCACATATAGGCATCATTGACATAGTATCTTGCTGCTCTGTCTACCTGGGATAATCCAAAAAAAGAATCTGGCAACTTTTAATTTTCTGGCTGCCCAGAAGTCAATGAACAGATACTTCTTTGTCAACCGACGAGATTCATGTCTCTTGTTTTCCATGACACGTCATGGGTCGAGCTGAGAGGGCTTTATTTTCCTCTCTCATCCCGGGGAAGGAAAGGCTGGTGAGCAGGACAGATTGTTGAACATGGAGTCTCCTTTACTATACGGCTTTCTTTGCAGAAAGAGCCCTGGTAGTTGCTCACGGATTCCAGACCATATTGATGAGGATTAATGATCCTGTAAATAGGTGTTTAAAATAAATAAAAGGATGAAAACAGGGATTAGGGAGAAACTACAGTGGGTTAATAGATTAGGTGTTCAGATGCAAGTTCCTACAAGATTATTTTAGCAATTAGCGGGAAACATTTTGTCACAAACAAAATAAATCTGCAATCAGAAAATAATTTGCAATCAGCTTTGCAAGTAAAATAGCATCCTTTCCCGTCAGTTGAAGGCGTTTTGAGAATTAAATGATCAAGTCAAGAGCGGTGCTTTCGGAAGGTAAATGGTTAGAACCGATTATCCTGGCAATTAGCCAACTGTGAAGCATCAGTCGGGCAGGCATTTTGCAGAAAGCATTTCCCTTGAAGAAGATGTCCAACCGCACCAAGAGCAGAAATACCTTGGTGTGGGGAGGTTGATGGTGCCTTCCCGGAAATCAGCAAATGTGCTCATAAAAAGTCTTCGCCCGCCACGAAGGCGGCTGTCTGATCATAATGGATGTGACCCTCTGCAGCGCCACTCAAGTCGCTCTGTGTGGACAAGTAACCAGCTCCTCCAACATCTCCAAGAATCAAGGTCTTTGTGCACGCTGAAGATTTCTTTGGAGACCAAACTAAAGGGTGAAAGTGGTTTCTGCAGATGACCAGTCATTCAAGCAATTAAAGACCTACCTAGAAGAGACCATTAATAGGCAAGTTATCAATATTTTGCCTACCTTTTACTGCTAACCATAAAGACTCAATTCAGCTTTAATGGGTGTGTTTCAAGCAATGACTTTCCCTCCTTACTCTGGCTGTAAAATGGAAACTGCAAATCTGGAAGGGCATACAGGCTCACAGTGTACTGCTAATCTTCCCCCAAAGGGACAAGACTGTCTAGATTTTGCAGGGGATTTGTGTACTGCCAAGTAGGAAGAGTCTACAGTCATTTCCCAGTTTGTCTGTGTCTCTGTCTCAGTCAACGGGTTGCTAGTCATGGATTATCCAGCATTTTCCTGCCTAATTTCTCTCTTAAATATTTATAAAACTTGCCTAGGCTGCAAAGATCCAAGAAATAAAATAGAATTATCTTAATAAAGGAAAGGTTGGGATGTGTCATTCTGATTTAGAAAGCCCATTTCATGGTGTGTGTTGGAACAAGAAATAATTAATTTGGGAAGTCCTTGATCTCTGACTGGAGTTGCATTAATGATATTATAGTGTTAAATATAATAGTATTTCACCTTCATTATCCTTGTGTTCATTCGGAGCCCTTGTCTTCACGGTAAGAACTGTGTCCATGGCTGGAGATGATTAAAGTATAAAAGATTGAAACGGAAAGGGGTAATTTTGTGGAGCTCGCTATTTACTCTGGATCTTAGCCACTTCTGAGCTCATATGTCTTTGTCTCTCTCTCCGCCTTTTCATTCTGAAAGAGTTTGGCTAATTCGGTTCCATCATTCACTGACTTCACTTCTTTCACAGCCCCGAGTTTATGGTCTACCCAAAGTCAAATGAGACAGTATTATGGACAGAATGTCTGCAGCTGCCCCAAATTCAGATGTTGAAATCCCCAATCACAATGTGAAGGTAATTGAAGGTGGAGACTTTGCGGGGCGGGGGAGGGTGTTAGGTCATGAGCATGGAGTCCTCATGAGTGGGATGAGTGCCCTTACGAAAGGGACCCCCGAGACCACTCTCCCTCATTTCACCAGGTGAGGATACAACAAGAAGTGGACAGTCTGCAACCTGGAAGAGAGATTTCTCCAGGACATGGCCATACTGGCATCATGATCTAGGACGTCTAGCCTCCAGACCTGTGAGAAATACAATTGTGTTGTGTAGAGTCCTCCAATCCATGGTGCTTGGTTAAGGCAGGCTGAACAAGGACGCTGGGTTTGTTAACATTGCTGGTGGGCTGCATTTCTTTATCTCATCTGTTTTTTGTTGACACTAGGGAGGATGGGACAAACCAGTGCCAGTTAGAGAAGCCCACACCACTGTAGACTAGACCCATGACAGTGGTTGAGAGCATGTGCCTAGCTCTCTGACCAGCTCTGTGCATGCGAGGAAGCTGCCTCCTTTAATTCGTTGGAATCACTCCTCCAGATCCTGCTAGGATCCTTTAACATTTTTGGATTTTCTTTCATGACAGGGACACCACTCTAGACCTCTGGCCAATTTCTGAGTGGCACTGCCTGATCAACCCTCATGCTTGGTTCTTGGACTGGGTCTCCCCATGGTCCTCTGGGATTGCCATGTATGTGGTATCCCTGCCCAACATTCTCCCTGGGTAGCAAAGCACTCACTTGTGGCTAGATTTTTATTGTTGTTGTTGGTGGTGTTGTTGACTGTCATATTTTTTTCCTCCCAAGTTTTGTGATTCTCAGTTGTAAACTCATATTAATGACATTCATTCCCATGATAGTTCTTGGAGGGCATGTTCAGAGATTGTACCTCTGCCTCTGTTTGCTTGGGGACACTTGCTGGTTGCTTGGTGGCACTGCTACCTCAGGACCACTTTGCATTCTCAAATTGTGCTTTAAAAAAATTAAATAGTATAAATTCAGTTCCCAAACCCCTGTGAGTGCATATTTGTAGTAGTTGGGATTTCTCAAGACAGATTCTGAAATAATCCCTACTTTCTTCCTTCTAAGGAAGGTTTAGCAGGACATTTACCTCCTCATCTCCTCTTGCCAGGGGAAAGTTTTCTTTCTAGTTCTTGGCTTATTGTACAAGAATGTCATTGTACAAGAATGTCTGATCTTTGTACATTGTACAAGAATGTCTGATCTTATTCCTGACTTCATGTGGACCCCAGGTTGTCTGTCCCCATTTCCCTGCATGGCATGGATCAGAAGTGCAAAATCCTGGGGAGTAGAGAGGTGGGAATTCAAAGCTACCCAGGGTAGCTCCTGGATTCAAGATTCTACTACATTCCTGCCTTTCTGCTCACATTTCCTTTCTTTTGATTCTTTTTTTTTTTTTTTTTTTTTGAGGGGGAGATGGGCTTTGAGGGATTTCTTTACTGTCTAGACTACTAGGCTATGTCTTTAAGAAGACATTTTTCTTTTTCGATCCAGCATTTTTTTTTTTTTAGGTATTTCATAGTGGTTGGATTTCTCAGTCTTTCTAGTTCATACCACTGCCAGAAGGCTGCCAATAGTACCTTTGTCTCTCCCTCAGGACAGGCATTTCATTTTCTATTATTGATATTTGCTTATCTTTTCTCTCTCGTGGGGGTGCCAACTTTTTGTGTGACCCATACGCCCATCTCCATGACTTGCCAATACCACGTTCTGGGTTGGAGAACTTAGATGACAGATGGGATTTAGTTGAACCTCTGGGTCCGTTTGTACTGCGACTGAGAGATGTCTTACACAGGAAAGGCTACGTTATGCTGCAGTAACAAGTATGCCTGGAAACCTGAATGATGCAAGCCGAATAAATTCATTTCTGCTCTTAACACAGCCTGATGGGGGTCTCGTAGTTCTCCAGGGCATCTCGCTGCCCACTTGGGGATCTAGATTTCTTCCATCTTGAAGCCCTGCCATCTGGAATGCATGGTCTCCTTGGTTCCAGGGACAGGTGGCACATACCATGCAGTGTTTTCAAGTTCCAAGCCTGGACAGGGCTTATGTCACTTACATCACTTTTGCTCATATCTCATTGGCCAGAAATGGTCACATGGCTCCACCCACATTCTGGGTCCAGGAAATGGATGGCAGGGCATGGATATTTGGGGAGTGCCAACAAGCTCTGCCAAGATGGAAAAAGAGATACAGCATTTGCTGTCCCCAAATCTACTGTTAAGTTTATAATTAAGAATTACTTAATTGTGTGTATGCTGTTTGATTTCAATGTAAGTTACCGCTTGCGTGTGGATGTCATAAGTCTTGGTTGAATATGGGGAAGCAAACCAGAAGCTTGATTTTTAGGTTCTCTTTTGGCTCGTGAACTTAATGAGTTCAAGCGAGATTGGAGGTTCTTATTTAGTTATTTACTTGATTTTTAAAACATTCGAGTATAATTGACACACAATGTTATATTAATTTCAGGTGTACAGTGTAGTAAGTCAACAATTCCATATGTTATGCTATGCTCACCATAAGTGTAGCTACCGTCTGCCACCATACAATGCTATTACAGTACCATCAACTATATTCCCTATGCTGTGACTTTCATCCCTTATACTTAGTCATTCTATATCTAGAAGCCTGTATCTCCTTCTCTCTTTCATCCCTTTTTGCCCATCCCTCTCCCGCCTCCCCTCTGGCAACCATCATGTTGTCCTCTGTAGGTACAGGTCTGATTCTCTCTTTGCTTGTTTATTCATTTCTTTTTGTCTTTCAGATTCCACATATAACTAAAATGATGTGGTATTTGTCTTTGTCTGACTTTTTTCACTTAGCATTATGCCCTGTAGGTCCATCCATGTTGTTGCAAATGGCAAGATCTCATTTCTGATGGCTATGTAATATTCTATGTCTTCTTTATCCGTCCATCTGTTGATGGACCACGTGGGCTGCTTCCATATCTTGGCTATTGTAAATAACACTGCAGTAAACATAGCAGTACAATTAACTTCTTGAGTTAGTGTTTTTTTCATTTTCTTTGCGTAAATATGCGGTAGTGGAATTATGGGATCATATGGTATTTCTATTTTCACTTTTTTGAGGAATGTAGGTTCTAGTTCAAATCACCCTGAATGTCCACTGTTACAAACACCCTGTTGTTCATAAAGGGGGTCCACTCTGTCTTATGCCCTCCAGCCCTATGAAGGCCCATAGCAGTCTTTGGGTAAGACTGCCCATGACCTCCTTTTCCTGGACTCAAATGCAGGGCTCTTTATCCCCATAGTCCGTACCTCCACTGAGGGGTTGAGGACCCTGAGTTGGGCAAGGGCAATGCATTCAAGAAATGACAACTCTGGTAATGGGAGTTTTCCTGTCTTCTCTGAAGTCAGCCCATTTGTTCTGGGAAAAGCACTCAGTTTGAAATTAGGAGGTACCTTTCTAATCTTAAGACTGGACCTCTGCTTCTGTGCTGGGAAAACCAGGCTTAACGCAGCTCTTCAATGCTATGATTCTCCATAGAGGTGTGCATTTAAGAACGTTCATTCACTCAAAACACACATACTGAACATCTTTGCTGTGTTAGGCCAGATGGGGGAATGCAGAGATTTCAGGGATCCTAAGATACAGTTTCTGCTTCCCTAGGTCTCCTGCTCATTGCTTCTTAACCAGGGGAGAATATATATAAAGATGGAGAGTTTCTGTATACTTTCCTGAACATAAATATATAGCAGGACAGAAGTGGAGACTCTTCCCTGGTGTGTCTGAAATTGTCTCCAGGTGATTCTGGTGGCTACTGTTGTTGGAGAACCTCTGCACTAGCTAGTGAGGGGAGCAGACCAGGTCACAAGTAATATGCACAGAAGGTGACAACCTTCGGGTGAGAAGTGATTGCTTCTATCCCAGCACTTCTTGGAAAGCTTCCTGTAGTAGGAAGGAAGGGGGAAGAAAGCCAATAGTTATGCAGTGTCTTACCTATGCATCAAATTACCTAAATAGTTGCACCTTAATCTCACAATAGCTATGGAGTCATGCTGTTTCCTTCATCGTAGAGAGAAAGAAGCAGAGGCTAATCCACCTGCCCCAGAGAATATAGCTAGTAAACGGGAAGCTAGAATTTGAACCCGGACAAGGTGGTCTTGTAGTTGGATCTCGAAGAATGAATGGTGGTATATCAGTTAGCTAATAATACAAAACTGTTGGGAACAGACAACCCAAAGTCTCTTTTTAAAGATCAGAGATCTGTGGGTCATAAATGAGTGGGTCAGCTGGGGGTTGGTTGGCATAGACTAAGCTTGGCTCACTGGCTTTGCTGATCTTGGCTGGGCTCAGTCACACTTCTTGGGTTGGCTGGATACTGGCTGGTCAGGCTGGATGGAGTTAAGTGAGGTCTCTGTTTTACTGGGACTGGCAGGCTGGGCTGGGGAATGTTCTTTTCATGGTGATGACAAAGGCTCGGGAAGGCAAGTGGAAATCTCTAAGTTCATCTAAGATCTAAGCTTGGAGCTGGGACATTACCACTTCTACCTCATTCTGTTGGCCAATGTGAGTCACACGATTGAGCCCAAGGTCAAAGGGTAGGGAATACATTCTGCCATTTTAGTGAGGGAACTTGTAAAAGCACACGGCAAAGGCAAAGAAGGAGAGGTGAAGAATGGGACCAGTAATCGTACCTATCCCTGGTGGACTTCCAAGAACTTTAGAGGAGAAGGAAAGTGAATTGAGTGGGATTGTAATGGATTGAATTGTGTGCTTCTCACCCCTCAATTCACAGGGTAAAGTGCTAACCCCCAGCAAGACTATATGCAGAGACAGGACTTTAAGAAGGTAATGAAGATTAAATGAGGTCATGAGGGTGGGAGTAATCCTATAGGACTGGCATCTTTATAAGGAGAGAAGGAGAAGCCAGAGGGCTCTCTCTCCGTATGTACACAGAGGAAAGGTGATGTGAGACCACAGTGAGAAGGAGGCCGTCGGTAAGTGGCAGATAAAGGAACCTTGATTTTGGTTTTCTAGACTCTAGAGCTGTGAGAAAATAAGCTTCTGTTGCTTAAGCCACCAAGGCTGTGGTATTTTGTTATGCAGCCTGAGCTCACTGATACACAGTAGAAAGGAGAGAGAGAGAGAGAGAGAGAGAGAGAGAGAGAAATATTTATTGAACATATACCTTTGTTGAATACATTTTCTCACATACTATTTAATCATCTCGTCAAATTTATTATCTCTTTTTTAGAGAGGACAGCTATCCATGGATGGGCAGAGGCAGAGTTCACGCTAGAGTCTGCTACTATGTGCTATGTGCTTTTGCCTCTGGAATGAAGGTCAGCAACTTTCCCTGCACAAGGGCCAGAAAGTGACTCTCTGAGGCTCGACAGACCATGTGCTCTCTAGGGTAACCACTCAGCTCTGCCGTCGGAGCACAGAAGCATCCACAGACAATACATCAACAGACAGGCGTGGGCGTATTTCACTAAAACGTCATCGACAAACACTGGAAGTGGGTGGGAGTCACCGGCTGTAGTTTTGATGACCTCTATTCTGTAATATTCTTCTTTTATGGGGCTTGGCCCATCCTGCAGGGGGAATTCTCGACAGAAAGACAAGTGTGTAGGAAGTCATGGATGTGTGTGAGTGCATGATGGATTCAAGAGATAGAAAATAATTCGATGAGATGGGAACAGGTGGTGTTAATTTCAGGTATGGGAATGGAGGCCGTGGGAAAGCTAAAAAGGTAATAGGGTCCTTGGTCATATTTATCTACTTGTTGAGCAAAGCTCTTGCCTGTGGCAGGCCCTTTGATAGGCTCTGGGAACACCCCATAAAGGATACAAAGGCCAATCCTTATCTTTGAAAGAGGTGATAATTTAGAAGGGAGAAAGAGACATGGCAAGGGATGGTTTAAGGAGAGGAACAGGTGCAGGGCAGAAGCATCGAAATTCTATGTCCCACACTGGAACACTAAGCTGAATTCCCATCCAGGGGGTGCCCTCAATGGTTCCCCCAAAGACCATGCAGGAGAGAGCGTTGCTTGTTGAGCAGAGAATCAGAATCAATGAAATCGATGCTCTAGTACCTTGCTTAAGAATCTCCTACACGTGGACATGGGCTTTTGGAGAGCGAAGCTGGTATGACTATTTGAAAGAGTTAACACATTGCACTTGGAAGGGAAAAAAAGAGCCATGTGGTGGCAAAGAATTCGTTCCCTTCTTTGGGTGGCAGCCACAGGATTCCTCGCCAATTAGTAGCATCTGGTCCCCACAGAAGAGTCATCCCTGGTTGAGCTGGCGGATATCTCTAGATGTGGCACTCTGTGAAGTTCCTGATGGGCCATCTGTGATGTCTTCCCTCCCCAGATACCTTGGGCCTCCCGCCCCCTCCAACCCGTCTGCCTTTCCTTTGAAATATTTTTAAACACTCAGACCTGAGAGCAGGACCAGCTCTCGCTTTTTTTAGAGACGAGGGTGAGATTACAAGTTGCTTTTTTGTGCAAATCCAATAAAAGGAAACAGTGACTACATGAACCGCTATCACTTATTGGGCCCTTACTGTGGGCTGTAGTCAACATTTTACCAAAAACGTGTTTTTTATTTTTTTATTTTTTTTTAACATGCATCTCAGAACAACTGCGTGAGGATGTAAGTGGCTTCATTATTCTGATTTGCAAACGAGGGACACAGATCTCAGAAAGGTTACTTCCCCAGACCAATACTGCATGGTCTCTAACTGTTTGAACGAGGATTCTAACCCCATGTGGTCTGAATGGACAGCTCAGATGCTGACATTGAACGCAGGGGGAGGCCTAAAATTCGTGTCCTGCCAGAAGTGGGTGTTTAAATGGTGATGTTGATTTGTTTTTCTCCGCTTCTGGGTAAAATGAGGATCCCATCATTCTGAGGGGTCCCTTCCTGATGAATATTATTATTTTTTAAATAAGATTTTATTTATTTATTTGACAGACAGAGATCACAAGCAGGCAGAGAGGCAGGCAGAGAGAGAGGAGGAAGCAGGCTCCCTGCTGAGCAGAGAGCCCGATGTGGGGCTTGATCCCAGGACCCTGAGATCATGACTTGAGCCGAAGACAGAGGCTCTAACCCACCAAGCCACCCAGGCGCCCCCCCAATGAATATTATTATAATAATAGATGCAGCGGAAGTATTTATAATTGCAAATGATTTCACAGTTTGCAGGATGCTCTTGCTGACTTTACAGGACATTGCGAGCTGTTCTTTGCTTTCCTAGACTCACAGACACTCTGTTTTCCTTTTCTTAGGCAGGGCAGGGCCGTCTCCTGGAACTCTTGTGTACTAGCTAATCTGAGAACTCCTGGGCCCACGCTCTCCCGTCTAAATCCAGTAAACTAGCCTGTTTTCCAAGTGGATTCTGTGGGGAAGGGAGGAAGGGAATGAGGCTCCGTTTGCTATTCTGACGCCTTGTCTTCATTCACCGGGAAGGAGAAGGCCTCGGTCTTAATGAAACATAAAGAAGTCTGCAGACGAATCCTTTGGCTTCCTGTCAGAGGCCCAGACTGAGAAATTTAGACTTACTGGGCTTGTGGTCTTTTAAGTAACTGGAATAAAACAGGCCATGGTAGCCACCAAAGGCTCCGGTTATCGTCCTAAATTGATACGTCTGGCTACTTCACCCCCTTTCAATTTCAAATGCAATTTGTCCGAAGCCTCCAATTTAAATCCCGTAGATCTTCTCTAAACTAAATAACAGGCTACATAAGTCCGGCTTCCCACCAAAAGACCAAGGTTCTGCAGGCGTCTGTGTGCGCGCAATGGGGGGCGGGCAAAGGATCGCGGCTGGTAGGAAGAGACGCATTCCCACTGATGATTGAATTTAAAGCTCTTTCATTTCTACTGGGGATTTGGGATCTAATGAAATGATCAGGAGTCCTGCTGGGGCCGGCCTGCCCCACTGCATCCCCCAGACACAGACCTTGGTAGTGAACCCAGGATGCCCCCTGCCGCCCAGCACGGGATCTGCCGCAGGACCCATCACGTGTCTCCTGAGCCCTTTCCTTGGCCTCCAAACTGATTGCTGCCTCCAACCCAGCCTCTCCACCCCACTTCCAAGCATCTTCCAGCAGGTTTTTTTTTTTCCCTTCCCAACACACAAATCTGCTTAGCCTGCGCTGTAGGTCAGAAACCTTCCTGGACCGCCCAGAAGGTTAATTTCCAAGCTCTTCCAAAGTGCGTCCACTACCCAATTGTGTCCTCTTCCCCACTGCCCGTGGGCACCTCCTTCTTCCAGAACGTGACTCTCATGCTTCTGTTGTGCCCTTTGCTTTCCCACCTCTGACCTTTGTCTGCTGTGTTCCCACCCGGGGAACGGCCTTATTCCCCCTTCCTCCCACCAACTCAGGCTCAAAGGACGCACCGCTCTGTGCCTGGAATGGAAAAGCATAACATTGTTAAGAGTTGGAAGGATTCTTTGAAGTTGGAAAATTTAATTTCTATGGAAATGTGCGTGTGTGTTTCTCCACTTCTAAGTCTCCTTCTGCAAGATCCTGCCCAAATGTTGCTTTTCCAGAAAACTTCCAACTCTCCTGGCAGGTTATCCGTGCTCAATACATTAATGCATGAATGCACGAATACATGTGGGAGTGGAAGGGCAAAAGGTCCTTTATCTTTTATTTTGTCCAAGGCTGTAGAGTCAGGGACACTTAGATTGTTTTCAGAGTGAGGAATGAGCTCGTCCAGTTTCAGAGGGAGAGAGAGGTCAGTGTCATAGGGCAAGTGGTGGCAAGTTAGTGCCAGAAAAGAAGGAACAGAACACAAGAGTTCCTAATTCTGCTTATATGTGGCCTCTGTCCTGTTTGGGTTTGCTACATCCATGGGGCTGTTTCAGGGGGCAAAGGCTGGCTGACCACTTACTGGTTCCTCTTCCTCTCGCCATGACTCCTTCAAACGAAGTGGCTTTAACCAGGGAGTCCCCTTGACCCGGCGATGATCATGAGCGGGATTTCAAAGTTGAGAAAGACACGGCCTGGCTCCCCAGGGAGCTTGGGCCAGCCTGTGGGCATGAAGGGGGCGGAAAAAGAATGCAAAACGGAAGCTGTCAATTATCTTGTGAGTGGAGGTGGGACGTTTGGGTCAGTCCTCTCTGGGGAGGGGGCATTTCAATTGCGTCTGGAAGGTGAGCTGGATTTTTCAAGAGGAGGGTGAAGCGAGCGATCCCTGTACAGCAAAGGTCATGTGCTAAGGCCCTGTGGCATGAGAGATCATGGTGTGTTTGGGGTAACAGGGTGTAGGGTCACGTGCAGAAGGGCCCCAAGAGGGTGGGCAGAGCCAGCTTACCAAGCTAAGGGGATGGTGCTTTGTCCTCTGACGTTAGTCAACTTCGGCGGCCAAAACGAAGCATCAGCCTGCACAGTTTAAACAACAGACATTTATTTTCTCCTGGTTCTGGAGGCTGGATGTCCCTGATCGAGGTGTGGGCAGGTTGGTCTCTTCTGAGCTCTCTCTCTCGCTCTCTTTTTTTGCATGCAGAGAGCTGTCTCCTCCCTGTGTCCTCTGTGTGTGTCTGAGACCCAATTTCCTCGTCGTGTCAGGACCCCTGTCCTGTTGGATTAGGGTCTACCCCAATGACCTCATTTTAACCTAATCACCTCTTTAAAGATCCTGTACCCAAAAACGGTTGCATTCTGAGGTCCCGAGGATGAAGATTTCAACACATGGATCCGATGAATTTGTTGCGGCGGGGGGGGGAGGTTACAACTCAGTGGGTAACAGGGGACAAATGGAGGTTTTTTAAGGATTCATTTGGAACCCTCTGCTCTCGTTTTCTTGGCCTGTGGTGTGTTCTAAATGGCATTAATCCTTCCTCTGAGGGGTCTCTAAATATAGAAGCCATCTGCTGTAGTGCAATATGTTATCACTGGTCCCCCACTGAGCAGCCGTTTCCTTGCAGGCAGGGAGGGGAGGTGGCCATGAGCCCGAGGGGAGGCAGCCAGCAAGGAGCCCGAGAAAACCCCACAGTCGGGGTCGAGTGAACTCCAGCACCTCCGAGCTGATGGAAGGACTCCAGGACCCCCAGATTCTTGTGGGGGCTCCATGCACACCGATTCCAAAATCCCAGCACCCTCCTTCCTCCAAGCGCGCGAGTGCGAAATGGTGATGAACATCTTTGCTCATTAAAAAAAAAAAAAAATTCCTTCTTACAGAGCGAAGTGGCACCTGCCAGCCCTGGTTGGTGGCATCTCCTCGGTGATTAAGGGGAACTCACCGTGCGCACGGGCGCGCTCTGCTCAGACGACACCTGTCCGGGGTCCCTCCGCCGGCTGGGTTGCCCCTGTGCTCTCACGGGGAAGGACGATTTGGCCCTCCCGTTAATGACTTTTCAAGTTCTAGATTTCAATTAGGGAGCTAATGACTTCTGGCCATATTGCCCCCATTAAGGACATTTTCATTATTAAGTCAATTTTGTTAGAATGGAAAAGACTTGCCAAGAGAGAATTACGGTTCCAGGAGCCTCTCCCATTCGCCTCTGTCTCTTCCTGCTTGAAGGTGACAGAGGGGCAACCCGTGGTGTAGACGTTGCCCAGTGTGTGCCAAGTATCTGTGACCCGCTGGCTTAGCACTCAGTACTGCCCTGCGCTGCAGGGAATGCAAATGGCCTGTGTCTTCGGAGGGGGACGGGTCAAGGTCTAGCAGAGAATTGCATTTTAAATGTAATTCCAATTATTCCATAATTTCAGTCAGGTTCATAAGCATTATAGGAGGGGCATGCATGAAATATTACTGGGACACAGACGAGGAGAGGGGTGATTAATTTGGGAAGCCTCTGCAGAGGATGCAAAATTTTCCGTAGACCTTGTAGGATGCTGAGGAGTTTGCCAGATGAGAAGCAAAATGTATTCATTTCCTAGGACCGTCAGGACGCAGGGACGCAGGCTGGCCGAAACCACAGAAATTTTGTTTTTTTGTCATTTTGGAGGTTAGACGTTGGAGATCAGGCATTCCTCAGTGTCCTGTACCCTCTGAAGACCCCTGGAGAAGGATTAGCTCCAGGCGTCTCCCAGCTTCTAAGAGTGTAATGCACATCTCCACATGATGCTCTCCCGGTGCTTCTACTGTGTCTTCCCTCAGTCCCTTTCTGTTTCTGTGTTCAAACCTCCCCATTTTGTGAGGACACCGGTCATATGGGATTACAGCTCTCCCTACCGACCTCATTTTAACCCGATTGCTCCTGTAAAGACCTTATTCCCAAAATGTAGTCACTTTCTGAATTACTTGGGGGTTAGGATTTCAACATAGGAGTTTTTAGGGAACACAGTTCAACCAAAAGGAGCACCCGTGGCACAGGAAACAGGACCCACAGAGGCATGAGGAACAGAGAGACAGGGATAGCGCTGGATCGTAGCCCACTTCAGGCCAGCGACATGTGGGATTTCTCCAAAGCAATGTTCAGAGCCGCTAAGTGAGCTTGCAGGGAGGGATGAAGGGATGAAAGGAAAAACAAAGAATTTCTCTCTCTTTTTATCTATTTGAGAGAAGGCAAGAGGGAGCACGAGAGAGGGGAGGGCTAGAGGGAGAGGGACAAGCAGACTCCGCACTGAACAGGGAACCCCTCGTGGGGCTTGATCCCAGGACCCCGAGTTCGTGACCTGAGCCAAAGGCAGACACTTAACTCACTTAGCTCCCGAGGCGCCCCAGGAGAGAGAGAATCTTAGGCAGGCTCCACGTCCAGCTTGGAGCCCCCACACAGGGCTGGATCTCACGACCTTTACACCAGGACCTGAGCTGAAATCAAGACTTGGAGGCTTAATCAACTGAGCCACCCAGGAGCCCTGCCCTTACAGTTTTTAAAGTAGCGATAATTTTTCACCTACAGTCTTTATTCGTGTATTCCCATAGGCACAACATTTTGCACAATACACAAAGGCAATCATTTATAGGCTTAGAAACCTTTTTCCGCCTTGCCCGTTCTTGTTTATCTTGCTCTTCTTCCTCCCTGAAAGCTTCTTCCCTGCCCCACTTCTGCCTCCACCACTATCCGCCGCCCATGCCCCCATGCTACTGACCCAGGTGCCTTCTCTGACATGTCTGTCTTCATCTGCATCCATCTTTTACTCTAGAGGACCTTGTGGAAATCCTACTAAACTTGCATTTTTTTTTTTTTTAAATGGGAGCAATATTGACCTCTAGGGGATGAAACTTGTTCTTGGGAGGTGAACAGAATTTTAGCTCTTCAACGGCCAGGGGCCTCTCAGGTCCGTTCTCTTTGAGAACACAAGCAGCGTTGTTCCTGGAGTGGGTGACCTTGGAAAAGAGCTGGGGGGAGCCTGTCTGAGTCATATCGGTCTCTGACTTTCTCCTCTTAATGGCTGCATTCTGCCGCACGGTGTGGGGGGCTCGTCATTTCTGGAGCGACTCTCCTATTCGTGACCACTCATTCTGTTTCCAGAGCTTTGCCCGATGAAGAAGGCTGCAGCCAACTCGTTGTTGCTTTTGTTTCTGTGGTACTTCTCAGAGTGGGGCATCTTTGCCATGAGAGATCTGATTTTTAATTTGGTGAGAAATGCTCCCAGAGGGCTCACGTCGGAGGAGACGCCTTCCCTGCTAGCGATGGATGCTATCACTCTTTCTAGCATTTTCCCCTCTGATGATTGTAAAATGATGCCTTGTGGCGGCTTGAATTTGCGTCTCTCCGACTAGCAGAGAATGCGCACATCTTTTCACACGTTTTTCAACCCTGTGGGTTTGCACACATGTGAATTATCTGTGACTCTGTGGTCGACTCCATTTTTATAGGGGGGTGGTTTTTGTTTACAGCCAAGAGCCCTTTATATCGCAGAGCTTTGTCCTTCAACCAGCATCTGTACAATACCTTTCTCGGATGGATTACCACTCTCTTGACTCTACACGTCGCGATGACTGTATCTTTGACGACATTCCTTGCGCGGTGCCTTTTATTCCCATTTGTTTTTGTTTGGGTACGAGAGATAATATAGACTGTTTTCACTTTTTTCCAGACTGATAATGAGTTTCCCAGCACATTTTATAAATAATCCATTCACTTGCCTCTGAATTAAACTGCCGTCCTTGTCATAAATGAATTTATAACACAAAGGCATCTGATTTGGGCTTCTCTACCCTTTCCCACTGATTTATCCATGCCGTGATCGAAACTAAATTGACTGATTATTCTTTAAGACGTTTATACAGTTCCCAAGCCCCAAACACTCACAGAAACAAAAACCACTCGTCAGAACTCCACACGGAATTGCATTAAAATTATATATTAAATTTTGGGAACATTGAGTATATATTTTCCCATTCGTTCAGAATTTGTTTTATGTATTTTAATAAGCATGCATTGTTTTCCTCTCACGTACCTTGTGCTTTCTTCAAAAGCATATTCGTAGGTATTTTGTAGTTTTTGACCTGGTTATAACAGGGACATTGTGGGAATAAAGAAAATGTATAGATTTTTTGTTCATTTATCTTGATTAGAGCTACCTCTCTGCACAATGGGGGAATGGAGAGATGCTCAGAGAAACTGGGACATAGGATTCTTGTGACAAACATTATACTTTACTGTCCCATCCCATCCCATGTCATCCCGTATCATATCATATCATCCCATCCCATCCCATCCCATCCCATCCCATCCCATCCCATCCCATATCAATACATCCCATCCCATCCCATACCATATCATCCTGTATCATATTATATCATCTCATCCCATCCCATCCCATATCATATCATCCCATACTATACCATATCATCCTATCCTGTCCTATCCCATCCCATCCCATCCCATCCCATCCCAGCCCAGCCCATATCATATCATCCCATACTATACCATATCATCCTATCCCATCCTATCCCATATCATCCCATCCCATCCCATCCCATCCCATCGCATCCCATCGCATCCCATTCCCTCCCATCCCATATCATACCAGACCATGTCACACTATTCCATCCTGTCCCATCCCATCCCTTATCATACCATATCATGCCCTATATAAGATAATATTACCAAACACAACACAATATAATATATACTTTAGAGGAGTTGTGTCTGTGTTTTCTCTTAAGGACTTTCTCAGGATTACTAAGACAGAGGTTAGTCTTCCTTCTGCCTTTGTCACTCCAAGGTGGTGACGTGTTAGTTGGAGAGAATTGAGTTTTTCTAATGGACACACTTATGGTTGCACTGGCCACTAGACCCAATGTCAGTCCTAGATGGGGTGGGGTGAAGTGGGGCAGGGGAGTGGCCTCCAGGAGAACCTTTGTCTTCTCAGCCCACCACCATGTGGCAAGGTGACCCCTGGACCAACTACCTTAACCTTCCCTGTGGCTGTTTTCCACTCTCTTGGCCCTCCCCAACTTTCCCCGAGGCTGGCTTAGGGTTTTCCCCGCTCACAGGTTCCAGTAACTGGAAACACCGCCCATACCTGAATGTCTTCATTAGCTCAGGCCGTGGTAACAAAGGACCACGGAGGAGGGCTTAAGCAACAGACATTTATTTCTCATAGTCCTGGAGGCTGGAAGTTCAAGGTCTAGGTGTGAGCAGGGTTGGTGTCTCCCGAGACCTCTGTCTGCTGTGTCCTCATGTGGCCTTCCCTCCGTGCACAGGTATCCCTGGTGTCCCTTTGTGTGTCTGAATTCCCTCTTCTCTGAACGGCACCAGTCCTACTGGATTAGGGCCCACCTTGCTGACCTCACTCAACTTAGCCACATCTTTAAAGGTCTTACCTCCAAATCAGTCACATTCTAAGGTTCTGAGGGTTTGGGCTTCCACATAGGGATTTTGGGGGGGAACAAAACCGCCCAGAGCACTGAGGATCAGTGGGGAGAGTGCAACCAGAAGGTCCTCAGGCTCAGGTTTAAGGCTGCCTTTCTCCCCCTGCACCCCCAGTGTATCAGCTGTCACCGAGAGGCAAGTCCAAGGCAGCTAACTCGTGGAGGACAACATGCCCACGGTCCTCTGCTGCAGACGCGAGCTCACGTTAGAGACCCCCAGATATCTGGGCCCAGACTGCGGTCACCTTGGCTTGACCACCACCGCCAGCCTCTCCTGAGATGCTGTCCTTGTCCCTCAGCTTCCCACACCTCCAGCACTCCTCCCCTTCATCGCATTCCCCCCCCAATAAGTTTTGCAAGGAGGGATGATTGCTATTTCTAGAAATTTCCTATAAAGACCACAGATGAGAACAAACAGTGCAGTTAGTATCCCAAATTCTGAGTCCAGGGACCTGTTGGCCAAGGAGCCCTCTCGGGGCCCCTGGTGTTGCTGGGAGTTGCCCGCTCTGCAGAACCAGCTTCACTCCCCCTCCAGCCTCCAACCACGGAGGAAGCTGAGTGGGGGCCGCCCAGGAAGAGTCTTTGGGAGGGTATTGGGAATCTGTGGGAAGAAGCACTCCCTCCCCAAGGGCATATGTGGTGAAATCTTCTGGCCCTCGTGATGGTTTCCTATGTGTTCGGGATGCCTGGAGTATTTCCCACCATGCCGGAGGCTGGAAGGTGGCTCGGTCCATCTGGCTGCTGGCTGGTAGAGCCGCCTGGGGCACTGTGGCAGGGGAAGTGGGGAGAAGGGAGCGCTGGAGGTAGGGTGGGGAGAGCAGAGGCAGTCCTGCGGGTTGGCTTGCTGGTGGTGAGCTCCCCCATGCTCAAGTGGACATCAGCATCTAAGCTATCGAGGGGGTACCAATTCTCCCCCGCCGCCACCTGCTGAGAGTCGAACCCTGGACCCAAGAGGCTGGTGACGGTCCATCTGAGAGAACAGAACTCCTCCCACCCCAGGCATCCTGTGTGTCTGGCCTCAGCTGGCCCTAGGAAGGGAGAGAAAGAGAAGAAGTTATCCCAGATACAGAGATGACATCGTAGAGCGAATGGGAACCCCTTACTAGGGATCAGGGTTCTTTTATGAAAAGGAGCTGAATCGGAAATTATGAAATCGAATTCCATGCTGTTCAAAAAGAGCGACCTCCAGCCCAGGAGGAAGGGGGTGGGGGGCTGGACAGCAATGGTTGTAGCACGAATGAGAAAAAACAAAATCCATTTTATGTTTATATGCTAATGAGTTGAGCCCCTCCCTTACATGGTTATTACGGGCATCAACTGAGAGAAGGTCAGATTACGACGCCTGTGGGGGATTTTTGTATTTTAGGGGAGGGTTCAAAAGGCCCAGACATTTGTAAGACAGGGAGAAATTTCTACAGTAATAGGGTGACTGTTGACGGCATGGAAGGTTCATTTGTGGCAAGAGTCATGCTCTGCTCCCATAGGGGAGACAAACTTGTAGCCTCCTTCTCTGTCTCTGTCTGTCTCTGTCTCTGTCTCTCTTACACCCCCCCCCACCAGTTTTAGACCAGGCTTCAAGGGGCCAAAGCAATCACGTAATCCAGAAATGACAGGAGTGTGGGCTGAGAGACATTAGTCACTCAGTTCTCCTTTAATGACAGATGTGAATAATCAATCATGACACAGAGTTCCAGTGGAACTGAAGATGATTTATTCTCTGATGTAGAAAAGGGAGAGTCCACTGTAGCAATCAAGGAGGGCTTCCTGAAGGAGGAGCCTTTTAAGCTGATTTTTTTGAACCATGGGCAGGGTTTAGAGAAGTGACTTCCATACTTTAGGTGGAGGAGGCTCCGGAGACCGTAGGGAACTTGTGAAGGCCAGATCTGGAGTCCATGCCACGAGACTCTGATGCAGTCTGTATCAGGGGCCCTGCGAGAGTCATCAGTTTTCATGTTCCTTGGGTGAATGAGATACGTGGAGAATGGGGGCGCTGCTGGCATGGGGGGCGTGGCATGAGCAAGGACGGGCAAGTGGCAGGAGGTTGCAAAGGAAAGGAAGAAACATCAGTGCACGTGATGGTTATTGGTTGTGCTAGAGAGAAAACGCAGGCAGAGGTGGGCTGGGACTCTGGGGTGCTCTGGGATCTGGGGGTCCTCTCTGAAGACGAGAAGGGTCCAGGGGCAAAGGGTAGTCCATACAGGGTATTTTGGTGATGGCTTTATAGTCAACTCATTACCACACCTGGGCTGGTTACTATATATATTGGAAAAATAACCCTCGCTGCTCCTCCTGCTTTCCTGTTCTTTGATAGAAACAATGAAGGTGATAGTAATTTAAGAAACTGAGAGTTCTCATTTACTTGGGATGTACCATGTTCAAGGGACAGTTTAATCTTTTGCAAACTTGACTTCCAGTCCCTGCACCTGCCCCACGAGGAGGTGTTGTTACTGTGTCCACACCCAACATTGCTCGGGGAAGGAAACTCAAACCCCGTGAGCTGTGATTTGTACCAGGGAACACCCGAGTTGGAGCTCAGATGCCCGTCCGAATTCCTTCAACATCCCCTTCCCTCCATCGTCCCTGACCTGGAAGGCTGCCCAGGGTCCGCTCTGGATTACAGGGTTACTGCGTCACATTTAAACAGTTGGGCAAGGCAGCATCTGATGTACTTGGGTATTTACTGGTAGTGATCTTCTTCTAGCACCCTATCCCCCTGGGGACCCTCAGGATTATTTTGGGAAGACCGTTAGAGCGTTAGGTGCGGGACTGCAAGTGAGCCAGTGGAAATGAAGAGCGGTAGTCATTTGTCATCACGATCAAAGTGACTTCACTGAACTCAGGCTGAGTTGGTTTGGGGACACGAGGGATACCTTAGGGGGCGAACAGAACCATGTGGGGCTCCAGAAACAAACTCAGTTGGGCTTCTGCCCCGCCCACCCATTAACCCCATGACTTGAACAAGGGGCACAACGTCCCAGAAATCCAGCTCATTTGTACACGGGTCTCTGGATCCCTGCTTCTCAGGAATCCTGTGAAGACAGGTGACTCGGGTGTGCCCTGGTGTCTGTTCAAGGACGCTCATAAATATTACGTATGTATTATGTATTATGTCATACATACAGGCAACCTGCCTCCAACAGGGCCAGTGACAGACTGGACAGGAATGTGCGGTTCCCATTCGTGGTGGGAAGGGGAGGGGGGAGAGAGAGTGAGATTAATTGAAAGAGAGAAATGCTCATCTCCCAGGAAGGAAGATTAGTGATCCGCCCCTGGCTGTCCTTCGGGGCACCTGTCCCCCAGATCTGCTGAACTAGAGCAAAGAGACCCAAACTGAGAGTGACAGGACCATTCTGCGGCCGGCGTCCCCAGGTGAAAGGGACGTCCAACAGTTTCTGCTACATCCTCCCCCCCATCCCTTCCTTGCCACAGGGGCATCCGGGAAAAACGACAGGCAGAAGGAAAGCACAGGAGAACTGACACTAGGTTGTTGGAATGGGAAGAGACACTAGCGACATCTGCCCGCTGCCCAGGCCCGTGGCAAGCCCCCCACAGGACTACAGAGAGTGTCTGTGATTCCCCGTGCCATGTGCCGCTTCTCCCCGCGCTTCCTCCAGACCCTCACTGAACGCCCCCGAGTGTGCTGCTGGGCCCGGGGCTGCCTCTGCCCGCAGGAATCTGTCTCCTTGGAGGGCTGTATCCCTAACAGGTGGCAACTCAGCAGGGCCCAGCCAGGACAGAGGCAATGCAGACGACCAGCCTGGGCTCTGGCCAGGGAAGGCTTCCTGCCCGAGCGACTGTCTTTTGTCACAAATCTGAGAAAATGAGTGGGAGCAAGGTGACAGAGAGGACCTTTCCAAGAAAAGCCATAGAAGGAAGGAAGAAGGTGGGCCCACAGAGCACAAACAATGAGGCTGTCGGAGGCGGTGGCTGGGGGCCAAGCGGGAGGGGTGCGGTGAGCCTGGGGGACAAAGGTGAGGCTGGAGAGAAACTCAGGATCTGGGTCATGGAGGTCATTGACATTTTGCCCGAAGCCTATCCTGGAGCCAGTCATGAATTTAAGCTGGGTGCAGGGTGATCACACCGGAATATACCAGATTGTGCAGAGCTGTTGAATCGTTAGGTTGTGTCCCTGGAACTAATGCGATATTGTAGGTCAACTATACTCAGATTAAAAAAAAAATTTAGAAGAGATCCCTGGTCATGGTGGGTTTTCTTACAGAAATCTGGCCCCAAAGATGACAATGCTTAGAACAAAGGCTATGACCGTGAAGACACAGTCTGGAGGTCAGATTTCTGAGAAAGGAAGTCACGTTGGCTGGACGTGATGTCTGGAGGGATGTGGGTGTGGGGGATGTGTCTGGCTTGGGCAGCTGGAGGGATTGTGGGACAAACCCCAGAGACGTGGGTTTGGGGAAAGAGGTTGAATTCAGCTGGAAGTGTGTTGACTCTAAGTGTCCCTGGGGTATGAGCATTTGGGTTTGGAACGTTGAGGGGCACTCAAGGTGGGAGTGTGGATGACAAGCTGTTAGCACTCGGGGTTCGGTTAAGGGAGGATGTAAGAGTGGGAAGAGAAGGGGGTTGGACATTGGCACTGCGAACAAGGCATTGGGGGGCCAAGAAAGAGGAATGGAAGGGGAGAGGCGGAAGCAAGATGGGGTGTCATGTCCTAGCAGCCAAAGGAGGAGGGCTTTTGAGCCAGAGGGAGGCTCATCACTGCCTGGGAATTCTAGAAAGACCAGATGGATGGAGGACCATCCACCCAACTTAGCAGCGAGCAGCCATTGTGACTTGACAAGTGTTTCAGTGTTGCGGAGGGAGGTCGACCTGAGTGGCTTGAGGAGGAACTAGAAGGCTGAGAACCAGAAGCCCTGAGTGTAGAGAGTCCCTCTAAAAGTTTTGGCTCCGAAGGGGCTAGTTCAGGAGGACGTGCCATAGAGGGGTGGGGCGGGTGTAAGATGTAAGAGACTGAAGGGTTCTTGTCAATCAAATAGGATGAGTCATAAATAAGGAGAGGGCAAAAACCCAAGAGAGGAAGAACGAGGATGGGATGAGGTGTCTGTTGGAAATATGATGGGTTCTCCAGTGGGGTAGGGGCTCAGGATTGTGTGTTGTCCTGCTGAGAAATGCCTCCACAGTTCTGACGGCATTTTCCGTCCCCTTTCCCTGCCATTTTCCATCCCTTGAGGCATCCCTGACACGAGGATGGGTGGTCATATTGATTGGCTGGGGACTGGGAACATTAGCCAGACTCTGCAGAAGAGGCAGAAGATCTCACACACAGGCAAGAGCAGCAGAAGTGTGGTCAAGGGAGTGCAAGTGTGGTGGGGACAGGTGCAGAGATCATGGGGATGGCTGAGGGCTCTCAGTGAGTCTCCGTGGTGGGTGGTTTCAAGCAGCAGGTGGCATTCCAGGTCTCCAGGAACCGTCATGGGGTTTATGGGCATCTTGAGCATCTGTGGAAGGACCCCAGCGAGGTGCTGAGGGTATGGGAAGCATGCATCAGGGGTCCCACCCAGAAAAGCATACTGGGGAGAGCTGGGAGGGTCTCAGGGTCTCCAGGAAGCCTGGAGGTCAGGGCAGGGCTCTAGCTGGTGGAGCTTGAGTGCCAAGTGGGGGCTCTGAAGCAGAAGCTGAGCCAAGTCCCGTGCCCTAGGGAGAGGTGGAATTTGAGGGCAGGGAGTTCCTGCTCCAGGCCTGCTGGATTCCAGGATGTGGTTGTACCGTCCCCAGGGGAGATCAGCAGCTAGCATCTCAGAATAGCCAACGGCAAGGGTGAAGGTAGGGGGTAGGTTATGGAGTGACCCTGACACCTGCAGTGTTGGCCACCAACCTCTCAGAGGGGCTCTCAGGGGCTCTGTGTGTGTCAGGAGGACCCAAGGTACACCAAAAGAGGCCCTGGCTCAGGCAGGACTTATGTACGCATCTCCCGGACAAAGCGGGATGAGCAGAGCTTTGGAAACAAGATAGATCTGGGTTCGAATCCTGACTCCATCCATAGCTGGGAAATTTCTTCATGTTTCAGAAGAATTCTAGAAATTCCTCATCCGTAACATGAGGGAGAAAGACACAGGAACGAGAGGATGTTTTGAAAGACCCAGCCATGCTGACTGACCCATAGCGGGTTCTTCACAGATGATGGCCCTTCCTTCCTCCTGAGATGGTATTGTGCCTTTGCTAAAGTCACGCTTGTTAAGGAGGGCCCCAGGGTGCTAGATGGTGGAGCTTGGTCCAACAAAAGATCAGGGGGAATTAAATAGAACATTCTCTTTCCCCCAGGTCCTGGAGGAGGTATAGGATGTGCCTTGAGGGACCACAATATGGGGAGTTCAAGGCAGGGACCAGGCAGAGAGAGAGAGACAGGATCAGGACCTAGGCCTTTATTAGGTTCCCTGGGTGGGGCGACTTGGGGTTCTTAGGCCAAGGCAGCATTGGCCAATTCATCCTCCGAAGAGCAAAGGTTTTGATAAGCTTTGCTGGCATCTTATTTAAGGGGTGCACAAAAATGACCACATATTCTTTGAAATTCTTCCCATTGAGAAATGGGGCTATGGCACCTCCCTTCATATCTGGGAATTCTCCATCATTGCCTGACCACATAGCATATGGCAGAAGGAATGCTGTGCCCGTCTCCAGGCCCAGATCTTAAGAGACTGGCAGCTTTACTCCTTGTTTCTGGAATCCCTGGAGACACCCTGAGCCATCATGCTAGGAGGAATCCTAAGTAGCTAAGAAAGCCCACGAGGAAAGGAAGAAGGATCTCCGATGAAAGCCCCAGCTGAGCCACCAGCAGCATGTCTGCCTGTGAGTGCGCCATCTTGGACTTGGGGCCTCTGGTCCCAGTGAGCTGCCCCGATTGATACCACGGGGAGCAGAGATGAGCCGCCCCTCCGAGCCCTGCCCAAGTTGAAAACTTTTGAGCCAAGTGAGTGACGATGATTGAAGCCACTAAGTCTTGGGACAATTTGTTACAAAGCGGCAGGTAAGTGGCACCTGGGGTGTGGGGACTCCAGGAAGGTCATGGGAGAAAGAATCATAACCCATGACAAAAGTCCATCGTAAACACTGCTTATCTGTCACAGTGCAGCGAGCCGCTCTGCCTGTTTCCAGCCGCCTGGCCGTGGATACCTCCCTCACTCAGGACGAGTCTGTTTTTTCGAGGTTTGGTGGCAGACTGAGGTCACCAGGAAAGAGCTTCAGGCTGCTGTCCATGCCAGGCAGAGCCCTGGGCTCACTGTGGGATGGAGGGAAACAGCAGAGGGTCTGGACGGGGAGAGCTGCCCCCGGGCACTTAGCTGAGGAGGGAGGAAGCCTTGTCTGTGTCTCCTTCCCTGGAACCAGGTGGCAGTCACGCTCTCCTCATAATTAGAGGCAAAAAGAACACCCTGGGGTCCCTCATCCCCATAAAGTGCTCCATGAGCCCAGGGGAGCTCTTGGCGAAGACAAAACAGATGGTACAGCAGAGATTGGAGGTTCTCACCAGAGGGGGTCATATGACCTCCAGGAACGAGGCATAAACAATGCAGCACCGCTTCCCACCTTCCAAATTAGCTGGGAAAATAAAAGAGAGCCGAGTGCTTCCGCGAGCTGAGGGCCTGGAGTTGGCGGCTTGGGTGATATGTCACCGGGAGCGTCTCGTCCTGCCTGTCTTGGGGAGCCCCGGCTGATGAGATGCGCTGAGCATTATTAACGCCACTTTGCCGAAAACGCTGTACACTCAGACTAATGCCTTATGGCATTTGCTGCTTTCCTGGGGCTCCCAAGATGGGGAGGAGTCCGGAAATAGCAACTCAGCGCTGGTTGTCAAGGCAACAGCATCCTTCAGGATGCACCAGCAGGTGCTGAGCTGGGCACTGGGAGGGGGTGGGGGGACAGAAATTGCAAATGTAGATCCTACCCTCCACGAGCCTCCATTCTTCTTGGGAAAGACAAGGTTTTGGTTTGTGAATCTCTTGGGGCAGAATTTCCCTAACGAGTTCCCAAGGAGCACAGGTACAGCGAGATATTCACTAGCGTTCAGAGACGAGAGAATCGTGCGGACAAATAACTTCTCAGAGCACGTGGACCAAGCAAAGTTAAACGTTGCTGGGTTTCTCTCTTTGAAAAGCTCACGTGCATTGTGAGGGAGAGATCGTTTGCAGCATTCCCCTGCATTATCTGACCATGGAAACTTGTTCGTGGAGGGTTTCAGGGGATCAGGAAACTACAGAGTGGCTTTGGGGACCCGGAATTAGGAAATAATACAAAGCGGTGTGTAATAAAGTTCTTAGAATGTGTGGAATGGCTCGGGAGTACAACAGTGCTCAGGACAGGGGGAGCTGGTCCTGGCTGGGCCAGGAGGGGGGTGGCTTCATGGAGGAGGAGGAGGCAGAAGGGAGAGAGGGAAGGGAGTCTTCAGATTCTGAGTGGAGGCAGGAATGAAGACGGAGTTCCTGGGGGATGTAGTCGGTCCTCCTCCTGGAGCTTGGGAGCCCTTGGGGTGGGTGTAAGTGCTGTGCAGGGTTCATAAGGTTGCTTCTACCTCATTACCAAGCATTGGAGGAAGCAAACTCTTCTCGTGTTATTCCTGTTCCTGGAATGACCTTCCCTCTCTTATTTGCATACACCCCTGCCTTTGACAGCACATTCGATTATCACCTCCTCCTAGAAGCCCTCTCTGGAGCTCTTGACTTGACTCTGTTTCACTGTGCTTTACTTTCTTTCTTTCTTTTTTTTTAAAATTCTCAGACTCTACGATTGCCAGTATATTCCTCAATCCCTGAATCTTTTTTTGAGTTTTTTTTTTTCTTACTGTGGCAAAATATACAAAACATAAAATTTGCCCTCTTAGCCAGTATCGACCGTACGATTCAGTGGCAGTAAATACAGCTACAGGGTCGCACGGACATCACCACTATCCAGGTACAACATTTTCATCACCCCCAACAGAAACTCCGTGGCATTAAAGCAATAACTCCCCATTCCTCCCTTCCCTGAGCCCTTGGTCAGGTCGAATCTACCTTCTATCTCTCTGAATCGGCCTCTTTTTATTTTATTTTATTTTTTATAAACATATAATATATTTTTTTCCCCAGGGGTACAGGTCTGTGAATCGCCAGGTTTACACACTTCACAGCACTCATCATAGCACATCCCTCCCCAATGTCCATAATAACCCCACCCCCCCTCCCAACCCCCCTGAATCGGCCTCTTGTAGAGAGTTCGTGTAAAGGGAATCATACAATATTCGTCCTCTTGGGTCTGGCTTCTTTCACCAAGCATGATGTCCTCAAGAGTCATCCGTGTTGTAGCCGGTGTCAGACTGTCCTTCCTCTTAACGGCTGAGTCACAGGCCGTCGTACGGATAGCGCCCATTTCGTCCATCCGTTTGCTGACAGCACACAATGGCTCTTGTGAATAAGGCTGCTGTGAACACGGCTGTACCGGGGTCTGTCTGGTCTACCCGTGTGTACCGTCGCCGCTTCCTCCACGGGGCGGGGGAGGAGTGGGGACGGTGCCCATCCCAACCTACCAGTCGGCATGCTGGATTTCCCTTCCGGAATGGGAACTTTTCAGCCAACAGATACTGGTTGCACATCTGCAAAGCAGAACTAAATCCTGCCCATTGGGGACACGCTTTGAATTGGGCTCCCTTCCTGATCCGCGTATGCAGAGGGACATGGTACGCTGGGCTAGAGCTGAGCAGGGTGGGAACCAGCATAAGGGATGCTGTGGGGATTGGAGGGGGAACCCCATGCTGGGGAGACCACTCGTAGTTGTTCTCAAGATGCCCCGATATTGGGAGCTCAGAGTTCTGTACACGCACCCCCGCTGAAGTAGGCGTGTTGCAGTTTTTTTTTTTTAAAGATTTTATTTATTTATCTGTCAGAGAGAGTGAGCACAGGCAGAGGCAGAGGGAGAAGCAGGCCCCCTGCTGAGCAAGGAGCCCAATGTGGGACTCGATCCCAGGACGCTGGGATCATGACCCGAGTCGAAAGCAGCCGCCCAACCAACTGAGCCACCCAACCAACTGAGCCACCCAGGCATCCCTCGTGTTGCAGTTTTAAGGATTGCTCCCGAAGGATACCTTGAAAATGGAGGTGCCTTCTGTCTCTGCTGATCAGTCCAGGGCTCTCTCTGTCTCCTTCTGCTGCTTACACACCCACATGTGCACATGCATGCACGCACGACACACACACCCTCTCTGCTCCTTGGAGACCACAAAGAATTTCAGACGGGAAAGATTATGGCACTCGGACAAAAGTTGTTGAATAATCTCCTTAGAAGCCCGGACAGCTTATACATACCTCTGCCTGAAGCCACTCACAGGGGTGGCGTGTTCCCTTCCGGGTTCTCTCATCCCGGGGAAAGACAGATACGGAGCTCTTGCTGACAGCCTCGGGGGTGCTGCGGTGCCTTTCTTCTGTCTCAGGTCAGGAATGACACAGTTAGCGATGATCACTTAATTGCCTATTTATCAGAAGATGGTGTTGGACCAAACCAGGTCAAGCTCAGCTCTCCCACTGGCCAGCTGTGAGTCTTGAGTGAGCTGCCTTACTCAGCCTCAGCCTCCTCTTCCGTAAAATGGGAACAATAATGCCAGGCCCTCTAATGCCCTTGTATGGTGCCCGGGAGCACTGAATAGGATTGTCCCCCTTGTACTGTGGAAATGCCCTTTCCTTCAGGAAAACAGGCGCACATTCCCCAACAACAACAACAAAAAAATAGAGGCAAGGGGGGAGGGGAGGCACTTTCCCAAATCCTAGCTCCGGACCCATCCTAACACCTCCTAAGATGTGTATATTCTAAATTCTAATTCTCAGATGAAACCCCAAGGCACTTTGAATGGAGCGGAAGGGCACCGAACCCTCTACCTGGAGGCCTGGGCCCCTGGTTTTGTTCCTTTACTGACTATGTGTCCTTGGGTGTCTTTGTCAGGGCTAGGCTTACGGATCCCACATTCCCTTTGGATGTGTTAAAGAAGTGTTATTGCCAAAGCAACTCCTGAACTTTGGTGGCTTAACTCAATACACTTCTTCCTCACTGTCCATTCAGTAGGGTGGACGGATTTTATGGGCCAGCCTGGAGGCGGCGGTCGCCACTTTCTTTAATTTTTCTATTGGCCAGAATTTGGTCCCATGGTCCCATGGCAAGGGAGGCCCTTGGACGAGGAGCACCCGGGTCGCTGCCTTGCTGGGGAATCTTACCCCTCTGGAGACCAGGTTCTGTGTGTGAAATGTGGAAGCTTTGACCTACAAGCCCTGGAAGGCTTCTCCTTTCTCCAAGGGCCCGAGAGTCTCTTGTTTCATTTTCGCTTGCGTTTCCCAAGCCGATTGGGTTTGCTTCTCATCCTAGGCCCGGCTTCGCTGTGTGGACAGGCAGCCATTCACGGACGAGTCTGTTCAAAATGCTAATCAAAGTCCGAGGGCCCCGTCATCACCGCTCTTGAAACAATGTCCAGACCCATCCCTCTCCCTCTGAGTCTTTGGAGAGACCAAATTTGAACTCATTTCATCAAGGCCAATTGTCAATCATAAGGAGAAATGTATATGAAATTTTAATTGCAAGATGTTCCGTGCAAATTTAATGAGTGGAATAAGAGATCCGAGAATTCCCGCATTCTCGGTTCATGCATAATGTTGACTTAAATTGGCTCTCCGGAGGTGGAGGGAATTGCATTTTTAGAATTTACACACCGAGAGAGCAAATGGAGTGGACCCTGAAGGTTAAGGTCATAAATCAGCATCATTTAACTGGCTTTGAGTGATTGCTGTAGACCGTAATGGTGAGGAGTGCTGGCTATGGCCACCAGCGAGTACTCTGCCTCTGATTATTGAAATGCTGCTCAATATTCGTAAATCAGTGGTCATTAATTCCCCCAAATAGTGCCTGTCGGTTTTCTAAATAAATTTCCAACCTGCTAATGGAGATTGAAAGAGGCTGATGGGTACCAGCGCACAATTGAAATAAATGAGGACATCCCTCTGACACTCGGAAACATGTCTTTGTTGGATGGCGAAGTCACTCTGGGACACAGAGAGGTCCCAGCAGAAACCGCTCTGCATCAGAGAGAGGGAAGGCCGGTTCCGGTGGCTTCTCCCAGCACCTGTGATTTCCGGAGACCCTGGCCTTGATGTGTATGTCTCCATTTCCGAAACTTTTTTTTTTTTTCTGCTCAGGACCAAATCAAATGATTTAAACGCCTCCATGCAATGGCCTGTTCATCCCCGTTTACCTCGGAATTGGAAATTAAGCACACAGCACAGCGAAAGGCTGTGGCATTTATTGGATAATGTGAGAGCGAGCGAGGGATGGAAATTGTAATTGGGGCGTCAGTCACTGGGGTAACAGATTTGGGAAGAGATCAAGAGATGAAAATGAACATATCCTCGTCATTTCACGAGCCCGAGAAGCGATTTCATTATCGCAGACACTTAGAGCCTGTGTTCATTTTCTCTCTGCCTGGGTTCTGGGTTGGATTCATAAATTATACATAACAGTGACCAGACTTCTGGGTGAGGGCGTTGTGTTGGCTTAAACGGCAGGGGCCACTCTGTAAGGATTGCATTTGAAATCTGGCAGAAAATGAGTTTTGTGCGTGGGGGAAATGTTGCTTGGGTGTGTGTCACACGTGACTTCACCTTGAAAAAGAAAATGGAGCCAACAAGGGGTTGCCGAGTATAAATGCTCTTTTCTTTCTTTCTTTTTTTTTTTCCTTAAAGATTTTATTTATTTTTTTGAGAGAGAGAGAGAGCATGAGGTGGAGAGGGTCAGAGGGAGAAGCAGACTCCCTGGGCAGCAGGGAGCCCTATGCGGTACTTGATCCCGGGACTCCAGGATCATGACCTGAGCCGAAGGCAGTCGCTTAACCCACTGAGCCACCCAGGTGCCCTAAATGCTGTTTTCAAGAGCCAGAGCTCACCATAATAGCACAGACTCTTAATTCCAAATTTACCAGTCATTGTGAGCAGAAAACAGCAGGGTAGCTATGAAACCTCTCCCTCTGTCAAAAAAAAAAAAAAACAAAAAAACCCGAGGGGGGTCAGACATGATGGGGGCCTGGCCCCCGGCTGACAGCTATAGAACCCAAATCCAGGCCAGTTGCCGTGAAAAAGAGCAACAGCTAAAAACCGTATTCCTCTTGGAGTGTGAATTCAATCACCCCACGCACAAAAGCAATTTGGCAATATGTACCAAGAGTCTGAAAAATGTTCCTGTTCTCTCCCTCCTTGGGGATTGATTCTCTTCACCCTTAGCACAGATTCTCATTTCTAGTAACGGATTCCAAGGCAGTAAGTGGACACAGAAAGAGGTTCATGGAAGCTTTATTTCAGCAGAGCCGAGGCAAGCTGCAAGTCCAACCGTGGGGGGATGGTTACGTCTCTCCAGAGCATCTGGTCCTGGACCATTAAGGAGCCATTCGAAAGAGAGCATCAGAGAACAGATGCCAACATGGGGAAATGCTCATAGGAGGTGGAAAAAAGGAGGCTCCAGATCTGGATGCCAAGGGTGTCCGCACCTCTGTCAAGACGCGTGGCAGGACACCTGGAAACAGACCGAGAGGAAGCCGGCATTTCCTCCGGGGAAAATGTTTTTAATGTTCTGGTGGATGGGGACGTCTCGCTGGGGTATTTCCAACCTGATTTTTCTTTATAAATTTTATTTAGTTTTTTGAGGGATAGAGAGAGAGAAAATGAAGCAGAAGCCCTGATGAGCAGAGAGCCCGATGCGGGGCTCGATCCCAGGACCCCGAGACCATGACCTGGACCAGAGGCAGACGCTTAGCTAACTGAGTCACCCAGGTGCCCTCCAACCTGATCGATACTCTTGGTCCCAAGAAGAGACAACATCTGAAACAAAAAATTTGGTTCGCTACAAAATCATTTCCCCCCACGATTTTAAAAATTATGAAATGAACTTAGCAACAAGGGGTGCATATAAAAAGGGGGAAGTGGAAGAAAAGGAAATGACCCAATGTCACCATCCTAAAGGGAAAAAATTACCAAAGACAGCTAACTGTTAAACAACGATTTGACTAACTTAGTAAGCTTTTCTCCCCTGCGTTTGCTTTCGGCTGTCCTCAGTATGATCCCCGAAATAAACTTTCTGCAGATCTGCTAGGGGCTCCTTGTTTGTTACGGGATGGAATCCAGAATTGTTAGGGGCCATCCAAGATTTCCCCTTGTTGCATCCCTCCACGTTCCCTAATACAGATCCTGCCCTGCTCTTCTCCTCTTGCCCTCGATGCTTTGACCCTGGCTTCCTCACCAACTCCTCTTCTCTCGTCAGAGCCCAGCGCAAATATCCCCTTCATGATGCTTTTGCTCACCTTCCCCAGTCGGGGGAGTGAATGCTTCTCCCCCTGCGTTTTGGCAACCCTGTTATTTACTGTCCTAAGCAAATTCTTCATTGTATTACATTGTATTTATCTAGCTTTGTCTCCGCTCTGGTCTCTGGGCTCAAAGTCTTCAGACACATTCAACTCTCCTCTGTGTCCCCCGCACACAGCACGGTGCCTAGCCCACGGTGGGTGCACAGAAAGGGTTAATTTAATATCTGTTGACATTTTTTTGAAGTAGCCTGAGCAGGGCTCTTTTGAGCACATTTTGTGATTTTTCTGATGATAGAAGCATGCATCTATGGCAGAAATTTTGGGACTGCGGAAAAATGAGGAAGGACCTGAAGGTCCCTTGTAATTCCAGCACTTGGAAATGAAGACGGCACAGCAATTCCTGTGTCTGAGCACACGAGCACGTACACACACAGGCATTCTTGAAAACAAATTCCCAGTGTTTGCAACTTGCTTTTATTACATCATAGGTATGTATGTACATTATATATATTATTATGTTACTATATGCAATATATTATTCCATTATTATATACAATATATTATTACATTATTATATAAAATATACATGTGTATGTATTATTATATATTATTACATTGCATAGTATATATAATTATATATATTATTATATAATATATATTTATGTGTATCTGTATAGACTTGAATAGAATATAACTATACTACATATATAAATATAAGGATATCTATGTATAATTGTTTAACTGATCGTTTATCAGTGGGCATTTAGCTATGTTAGGCAATTTCCAGTCTTTTCCTTTCCTGGCTCCTTTCCTTCCTTCTTTATTCCAGTCAACAGAAATGGGTTACCAGGCACCATGTTGGGATGACGCATGATGAACCCCTGTGCATATCGCTGATTATTTGCAGAGCATAAATACCCAGGCCGGAATTTGTATGTTTTCCGAGAGCTACTAAGGGCATCCCCTCTGGCAAGTACGCTGACGTCACAGCCCATGGACTTTTACTCCCTTAAAGAACAATACATTCTTTTTATTGGATGAGCTGGCAGGAGGATCTTAGTTCAGAAGGCCGTGAACTAGCAGCTGGAGAATGTGTCTTCAACGGTAAGATCTCGATGGTCCAAGTGAAGGTAAATACACAAAAGCTTGACTTTGGCTCTTCTTCCCTCCTAGCGGGGACCAGTTCCCAAGGCTCATCCCTGTTATGTTAAATCCATGTTAGGACAGGTTTGCCGTGAGCCACAACCAAAGCCTTTGAGTGACTAAAGTACTTAGAAGACTTTCCCCCGTCCTTACAAATACGTACCTTTTTTGATTATAGAAAGAACGTATGTTCATTGCAGAACTTCTTGGCAAATAGAGACAAGTGTAGGAATGTACTAGAAACCACTCATAATCATACTGTGGCTTATATCTGGGAGGATGATGTTCATGTCCAACAATAGACTTGTCTAGTGATGTCACCTGTATAGCCTACCTGTGTTCCTGCCATATGAACCCCAAGTTAATAGCCAACAACTCAAGGTCATTGGGTCTGACCTAAAATGCATGGGTTGTTCTGATTTTCTCAAAAGACTCAGCCCTCAAGATGCTGAGAATCTCTAACAGTGTGATTCCAATAAGAATCAGGTTCATGAAACGGGCAGAGGACATGAACAGACATTTCAGCAAAGAAGACATCCAGATGGCCAACAGACACATGAAGAAGTGCTCCACATCACTCAGCATCAGGGAAATACAAATCAAAACCACAGTGAGATCCCACCTCACACCAGTCAGAATGGCTAAAATTAACAAGTCAGGAAATGACAGATGCTGGCGAGGATGCGGAGAAAGGGGAACCTTCCTACCCTGTGGGGAATGCAAGCTGGTGCAGCCACTCTGGAAAACAGCATGGAGGTTTTTCTGAGGAAGTTTTTTTTGTCCTCGACTTTTTGAGGACAAAAAGTTGAAAATAGAGCTACCTTAAATGACCCAGCAATCACACTACTGGGTATTTACCCTAAAGATACAAATGTAGTGATCCGAAGGGGCATGTGCACCCGAATGTTTATAGCAGCAATGTCCACAATAGCCAAACTATGGAAAGAACCTAGATGTCCATCAACAGATGAATGGATAAAGAAGATGTGGTGTATATATACAATGGAATACTATGCAACCATCAAAAGAAATGAAGTCTTGCCATCTGCAACGATGTGGATGGAACTAGAGGGTATCATGCTGAGCGAAATAAGTCAATCAGAGAAAGAGAACTATCATATGATCTCTCTGATATGAGGAATTTGAGAGGCAGTGCGGGGGGTTGTGTGGGGTAGGGAGGGAAAAAGTGAAACAAGATGGTATTGGGAGGGAGACAACCATAAGAGACGCTTAATCTCAGGAAACAAACTGATGGTTGCTGGGGGAGAGGGGTTGGGTTATATACACTGGGAAGGATATGTGCTATGGTGAGTGCTGTGAAATGTGTTTAAGTCTGATGATTCACAGACCTGTACCCCTGGGGCTAATAACACATTATATGTTAATAAAAAATAAAAAAATAAAAAAAAAAGAATCACGTTCATGGTTAGTCTGACACGTAGGCAAAATTGGTCACTCCCTGTATGACCAACCAGGTCACTGGACCACATGACATGTCCACCCCTTAAAAATCTATATCCAGGGGCACCTGGGTATCTCCATTGGTTAAGCATCTGACTCCTGATTTCGGCTAAGGTCAAGATCTTAGGGTCATGAAATTGGAGCCCTGTGCTCAGCAGAAAGTCTGCTAGAGATTCTCTCCCTCTACCCCTCCCCCTGTTCATGTTCACTCTCTCTGTCTCTAAAATCAATCAATCAATCAATCTTAAAAAACACCTCCATCTATCCTTTTTCTTCTCCACGATCCAGCCGCATGGGAATCATGCGTGTCTCCTTGGGTAGAGCTCATGCTGTTATGTCTCTGTGCCTTTGCCTTATTGTTTGCTCTTCTTAGGACATCCTTTCCTGCCTTTGTCCACAGCAGGATGCTGCTCAGATGACACCTCCTCCAGGGAGCCTTCCCTGCTTTCCCCAAGGCAGAGTCAGTCGCTTACTCTCTTGTGTTCCCACAACCCGATGTAAAAACGGTTGTAACAACGCTTATTCGATGGCACTGCAACTTCTGGGATCCTATCTGTCTCCAAACTCTAGGGGACAACTTGGTTGTCTTTTGTGACCTCAGGACCCAGCCGAGCCGAGGGAAGAACTGAGTGCCTCATCTTCTCTGGGTCTTCATTTCTTAGGAGTCCTGACGAAATAGGACATGTGATTTAACACGCGTTAGAAGAACCGGGGGTGACACAGAGGGGAAAGGAAAAGGAGACATTTGCTGCCATGGGGTCCTGGGCTGCGATGATTTTCCTCCTCCCTCAGTCCTGAAAGCCCGCTGCTGCCTGGAAGGGGAAGCGCCCGGTACTCCCTGTGGACAGTGTCATCTCAGATCCACGGCCGCCCCAGTGGTGAAGCGAGGGCAGCGGGTCTCTGTGGAGGTGGTCTGAACTCTCCCGCTGCTTTCTTTGCTCATTTGCAAAACCTCGGCAACGGCTTCGGGTTCACGGAAGGATTGATTTGGCATCGACTCTCTCGTTTCCAACCTTGTTTCATCAAAACCGTATTGCATTGATGTTCCTGCCTTTAGTGATGACATTTTCTGCAGAAAGTAGCACGTGATGAGACAGATTTTAGCCTCTGAAAGGCATATTCTGAGACTCTGCAAGACGCGACCTTTCTGGGAAAGAAGCGTGAAGAATAAAGAGGACAGAGCCCCATTTCTCATGAGCCCCGTCACGTCCTACGCTTCCAAAGGCTCTTGGCTGCCTCTGTCTTCATGTCCTGGACCTATGGTTCCATCTTAACCTCCCAGGAAACTCACAGGTTCCCAGTGAGACAGCAGGGTTGGGTCCCGCGGCCGTAAACCTTAGCTCCCAGAGCTGATGGGCTGAATGACGTCATCAGAAAGACAGGGGTCTCCCTGTTTCATTCTTCTGAATTTCTTCTTCATCTCCACCTCCTCCTCCTCCTCCTGGGGTCTTACGTCCACTTGAATCCAGGTTGTAAGTCCCTTTGGCTGGGATTATCCACCTTCAGCTCTGGATGTCTTCGGCATGGCCAACTTCTCTTCCATTTCTCCTAGAGAAGAGTCACTCACCTATACCCAGACCCATAGCAAATACTGAAAATTCAACGGTGGTTAAGAGGTTCTTGACCTCCAATGGAGGGAGTGAAAGGCACAAAACCATTATAAGTGCAACTAGTTGTCTGAGGTCGAGGGGGCACAGGGAACCCACCCCAGGAGGCCAAGCGTTTGAAGAGCACAGACGCTGGGGTCAGGCTCCTTACCAGCCTTGTAACGCCTTGGAAACTTCTGGGGCCTTTCCAAGACTCCGGGTACCCACAGATGTCAGCCCTCGTTAAAGGTCTGCACGGAGTCAGTTCGGACCTCAGACAGCATCTCTGGACAGAAGAGCTCGAGCTACCCTGGTGGGACATACTACTTAAAACGAGGACAAGGTTATTTATGTTTTCAGGGAGATGGGAGCATGTTACCATGCCAGGAATACAGTGGAGAGGAAGACGGGAGTGATGCGGTCGAAAAGGCAAGGACGGTGAACACCTGTCCTTCCAGAGGGAGAAGGAAGGAAAGGAAATTGTAAGAGCGCCCCTCCTTCGCACTTCAGAGCTCTGGGAATGGAACCAGGAATTGCTAGGGATTGCGTGGGCAACCTCTCCCAGTATTTGCGAAGCCCCAGGCAAGGTATCTGGCCAATTACCATCAGCATATGGAGGGACTATGTCCCAAACCGTTCATTTGAGATGCTCTACCCAATCACTGCTCCTTCACTGGGAAATCTACATGGCGTGTGAACATGACACTTGTCTCTGTAGACACATGCAGAGGAAGGGCCGTGCATTAGATGGGACTAGAGCCCAATTCGGGGCTCGATCCCAGGATCCTGGGATCACAACCTGAGCTGAAGGCAGATGCTTAACCCACTGAGCCACCCAGGCACCCCCTAGCTCGCGATTATTAACTACATAGCTGAGGACGAGTGTTTCTCTCTCCCTGTGCCTCAGTTGCCCCAGATGGGCAGTGTGTCATGTGCCAGGCACAACAACAGCTCCTTCGGAAGAGTAGCTTTCGTTTGTACCATTTTTATGGAAGCCTTAACCCATCCGCCTTGAGTCTCAGACTCCTCAGAGTGGCCAGACCCCCATTCTTATGAGCACGCATGGCCAGACACCGCTGAATAAGACAGGTGACAACCCTGGGATGAGGAAAATCAGGGTTCTAATGGGAAGACATGATTTGGAACGTGAACTCTGTGTATGGGGCTTTCAAACCATTTTGGTGGATTAGTCATGAGCACAAACCAGAGCAGGAGGCAGTCTCTGGTTTACTGGTGGACAAGAATCACTCCCTGTCTTCGTTTGGACTCCCATCTTGAGCTGCGAAAAGGGAGGTGGCAGGATGGAGAAAGACCCAAACTCTTGTCCTCACTCAACGCCAACCTAGTGCCCATGACCTTGGGCCATCACCCGACTTCGTGTGGGGGCCAGATTCCCTCCTCTCAAAATGGGCTGATTGGATCAGGTGGCTTCCCAGGGCCCTTCTTTTTCCGTGATTCTGTTAGTCCATGAATTGGAGACCACGTTCTCTTCTGGATGAATAATGAACTTTGTTTCTCTATGGGGGGCAGGGGAAGTGTGCGTCTGTTTCTCTTACTTAAAGAGTAACAGAACACGGTGATACAAAGCCACTAGTCTCCTTGGAAACAAAGAGAAGATGAAACTTGGGGTTTTTCATTTTCCACCACTTTGAGTTAATACAGAAATGTGTGTAACCTTTTCTAAATTCCCACACTTTCCTAGCGGTTATAAATTACATAAAGCAAAGATCTATGCCCACAACTCTTGTACCTGTAATATGAGAATACGATGGTGTATCCGCTCAGAGCACAGACGTATGACTGCTTTTTTGCGCACCTTTCATGGCAAAGATTGACTGGGATTTGGACCTTTTTTAGAGTCTCCTGCACTATTTAGGAAGGGCTGGGTGCCGGCGGAGGACTGAAGTGTTGTTTTAGGTCCAGACCCCCTTGGGGACATGACAAAGGCAGGTGTCCTGAAGGAGACAGTGCCTCGAGCAGCCCACCCCCACTCTCAGGAGTCGCAGACCCTCTAAAGTGTCCCTGCATTTGGGGAATCTGTCCAGCACCTGACACACAGTTCTCACCTCTGCCCCGCCCTTGCCTCCCACCTCTGGGTCCAGCTCAGAGTGCGTGGGACTCAAGCTGTTCATCTCGGCTTTCCCCCAGAACCTCATCTTTCATCTCTCTTGGCCCCTCCCTCGGCTCTCACTCTCACCCCTAACACCTCCATCAGAGCTCACTTCCCTGGCAGAGCTAATGTGCTCGCTCATCCTCCTCTGGTTTTTCCCTCTCATGCCTGAATGCTCTCTCTCCTGCACCCAGGGCGGGGTCGACCGTCTAGTCTAGAGGACACTGTGTTCTAGAGGAACGGGACCACTAGTCACGACAGTGGCCTGTGGTCACCCCGGGCTTGAGGCTGCAGTTCTGGCTAGGCTACCTGTGCGGGGAGTGCAGCAGAGGGAACATCTCTGACCAGACAATGTACTCAGCCCTTGGGCAGACCAGTCCCCAGACAGTGGTGCTCGAGTCCCCGGTTTGGCGTTCGGGGGTATCCTCTGGGATTTTATAAGAAAAAGAGCTTCCAAGTCAGGTGAGCTTTCCTCACGGAGTTAGACGTAGAATTACCACGTGACTTGACGATGCCACTCCTACCTGCATCCTAAAATAACTGAAAACAGATGTTCAGGCCAAAATATGTGAATAGCAGCATTTCTCACCATAGCCAAAGGGTGAAAACAGCCTAAATGTCCACCAGCTGGTGAAGGGGGAGGCAGTGTGGTTCACGATGCAACAGAGTATTATCCACCCATTAAAGGGAATTGGGGACCAACATACATTAAAACACGGATGAACCTTGAAAATGTGATGATGTTAAGCAAAAGGAGCCAGATACAAAGGGACATATATTCTGTGATTTTATTTATATGAAATTGTCCAGAGGAGGCACATCTATAGAGGCAGAAAGCAGACGAGGAGAGGCCAGGACGGCATGGCCGGCGCAGGGTGGGGCCGGGGGTGGGGGAAGGGTTGAGGAGTGACTGATGATGAGTGTGGAGTTTCTCTTTGGGGTGATGAGAATGCCTTAAAACCAGACCAAAAAATGGCGATCTTACAACATTGTGAATGTATTCAATGATGCTGGATTATACCCTTTAAAATAGTTAATGGTTAATCTTATTTCATGGACATTTGATCTTAATAAATAAAAGTTAGGCCAGACCCCAATCTGCTCTGAGAGGTGGGCAGACCCACCCAGAAACCAGTCATGTTCCTAGAGCGAAAATCCAGCATGAAGATCACATTAGGAATGGGTTTGGGGACATACATAACAGAAATTGTATTATCGATAGATTAGATAAATATGGATGGATATTTCTCACCCAGAAGTCTGGGGTGGGTGGCCCAGGGATTGCTATGGTTGGCTCAGCGATGATGTTAGGGACCCAAGGTCTCATTCCTCTGCTCCATTATTCTTTGCAGGCTTTTGCACTCAAGTGGGGGAGGGGGTGGGATGGGGGAATGGCAGAGGGAGAGGGAAAGAGAGATTCTTAAGCAGTCTCTATCCATGTCTAGAGCAGAGTCTGACTCAGAGATCTCACAATCCTGAGATCATGACTTGAGCTGAAATCAAGAGTCGGATGCTTAACCCACTGAGCCACCCAGGTGCCCCTGCACTGAATCTTACTGCCTCACAATCACAAGAGGGCTGCTGCAGGACCAGCAACTATATACATGTTCCAGGCAGGAACAAGGAGAAGTAGCAAAGAGTCAAAGGGGCATTCCAGCCGAGGCAGACTTTTCAAATAAGCTTTCCTGAGGCCTCCCTTGTCAACACCAGAATTGGTTCATATGATGTCCCATCTTCATCAAAGAGGGTATTTGGGAAAAGGTACCTATATGAGGATGGGAGAAGAAACCTGGAGAATGAACTACATGGAATAACCTGGAGGTCCTCAGGGCAGGAGCCTGGATCTCAGCATGGCTGGGTCAGCAGTGGTGAATTTGGAGCCCAGGACTGCAGACTTCAAAACTGCAGCCTTCAGGAAAAGGGTACTGTTTTTCCCTGGGGAGGGCTCATAGGGAACTTGATCTATTTATTCTTTTTTTTTTAAAAGATTTTATTTATTTATTTGACAGACAGAGATCACAAGTAGGCAGAGAGGCAGGCAGAGAGAGAGGAGGAAGCAGGCTCCCTCTGAGCAGAGAGCCTGATGCGGGGCTTGATCCCAGGACCCTGAGATGAAGGCAGAGGCTTTAACCCACTGAGCCACCCAGGTGCCCCTGATCTATTTATTCTTTTAATTTTAATTAAAAATTTTTTTCTATTGCAATTTTTTTTTTTAACCTGGGGTGCTTGACCCATGTTAACTATCAGAATGTAAAACTAAACTCCTTTAGCACTTAGTCGAAAGCAGGGAGCCTGTTTAGCTGCAAAACACCAGAGGGAAGGCAGGTGCACTCCTTAGGTAATTCCTGCCTCATCCGAAGCCAAGGAAGAACTGGTCCTGAGTGTCAGGCTGTGGCCCCAGCTGGAGGAGGCTGGGGCGAGCCATAGCCACGAGGTGAGGTTCAGCACGTCCGATTTCCTCTACAGTCACGACTGTGTGAGCAAGTATTGCGTCTTTTTCATCTCCACACCCCCAGAGCCTAACGTAATTCTGAGCACGCGGTAGCCTCAGTTAACTCCATTCATGCTTTCAAGATGAGATGAGTCTTCTGACTCTACAAGTATAGCCTTCATCTGGTATGTGTAGGCCACATAGGGGCACAGAGGGGTGATATGGGATATGTTCCCATAAGAGATTTTCTTCCCAATGCCAACATGGTAGGGTATTCTCGGAAAAACTCAGGTTCTGTGGTCGATAAAGAAGCAGCTTCTAGCGACTGGACGTGAAAACCCACAGCCATTTAAGCAAATGTTCTGACTTGGAAACAAGTGAATCAAAGGACCAGAGTGTAAAGGCACAAACTGGCCCAAGTGTGCGTAACCGTTTCGTGTACTGTTAAAAGTGAAGGGAGTGATTTTGGTCAATGATTTGCTAACAGTTTGGAAATTAAATTTCAGGATGTGTGAAGATTTTATTAAAAAAAAAAACAAACCCAAGATGGGATGGGGAGGGAGACAAACCATAAGACTCTTAATCTCAGGAAACAAACTGAGGGTTGCAGGGGGGTTGGGGGGTTAGGGTGACCAGGTTATGGACACTTGGGACGGTATCTACTATGGTGAGTGCTGTGAAGTGTGTAAGACTGATGATTCACAGACTTGTACCCCTGGGGCAAATAAAACATTATATATAAAACATTATATATAAAATGTATACAAACAAAATATAAAACATTATAAAAACATTTATACAAAAATGTATAACATATACATTATGTGTAAAAAAAATAGAAAAATATATTAAAAAAAAAAGTCACGAGAGCACTAGAATAAGATGTATGTTGATTTTTATGTTCCAGTCCAGGACAGAATTTTAGTGAATGACTGGTACACTTGACCACCTAAAAATTAAAAATTTTGGCTTGGCAAATTATTACCATAAACTAGAAAAAATAACATAACATGAGCTAGAGCATTTATTTGCAACATATATGACAGAAAAAAGTGTGATAATCTTAATATATTGAGAGTGTTTACAAATCAATAAAATAAAGGATGATAGCCCTCGTTAAAAATTGAGCAAAAGTTATAAGTAGCAATTCACAAAAGAAGAAACGCAAATGGCTGAGAAACATGAAAAGAGCTCTGTAGCATTCCTAATTAAAGAAACATTTAAACAGGATGTCATTTTCTGCTAAAAAATCGGCATTTTGGAAAAAGACAGTGCTAGTTTTGAAGTCGAGGAAAGGGGGCATTGCATACACTGATTTAACCTGGGGCATACTTTTTGGAGTGTGATTGAATAATAAATATAAAAACCTTAAAACTGTGCTTATTTTTTGACCTCGAAAAATTCCGTTTACAGGAATTTACCCTGAAGAACTGCCCTGGGTACAGGCAAAGATTTCTTTGCAAGGGCATTTATTGCAACATTGTTTATAATAGAAAGAAATTAGAAACAATCTGATTATCCAGTGAAGGAATGGCTAACTAATTTTGTAGAGCAATGCAGCAGAACATCATGGGACAAGGAAAAACAGCACAGAAGTCAGGGAGTCAGGATTAGAACCTGTGCAACGAGAAAACAGACCTACAATCGTGTGTACGATATGACCCCGTTTTAAATGTGGATATGGGTGTGTGTGTCCGACACGTATGCAGAGGAATGCAGGTAGTATATATTGGGATAACCTCTCTGTGAACATCAGTGTTTTTATATCTAACTACCACTCATATAATCATATGTAGAAACAAAAATGTAATTAAAAAAATACCCTGAACTTAACTCTTTACTATGTATCCTCTTCAGCAAATTAGTTAACCTGTCTGAACCTCAGCGTTACAGCAGCAAACCTTGCATAAAATATTGCCCTCTTTCAATGGTGGTGTAGATGAAATGGGCTATGTATGAGAGTTCCTGATCCATATTAATCATTCTATAAATGCAATGTCCTTTATTTTCTATGGTTACATTCTCTCTCCCTTATCAAAACGTGCGCTTAAGAGAGGTTCTACTATTAAGCTGTTCTATTTTACAGTGAATTTTAAATTAACGTCTTTTTATCCCCCCAGATGGATTTTATTCTAAGTCTGTGGGGTTTTTGTGGCAAAATGAAAGGTTTGTTTCTATCACTGTCTATTTAAAGAATAATTGCAGCCATTTTCCAATTTGTAGAAAAATTGAAGTCAATGCCTTGAATTTTCTCAATTTTAATTCTTCCACTCCAAAGCCGCATCAGAAACTTATTCTTAAACGTTTGTCTCCTGCCGCTGAGATCACAGCAGAAACTTGCAAGGACTTGAATCCGAATTAGCCAAGTTGCCTTTGGTTATCTGCATATCCCTGGGTTTCTGTAAAGCCAGGGCTGATTCTGTGCGTAGACCAAGTATGGGAAATACTTCATCAGAAAAGGTGTTCTTGTAGATGGAGGTGTAAGATGGCTGGTCTCCCCAAAGTTATAACAATCAGCAGGTGGCAACCCGTGGGTGGGGTCATGAGCTGGGGTGACAGTCACGCTGTCCTGTGGGCACGCACGCCTGTCTGCCCAGCTTCACAACGGACCTTTGGTTAGCACTCTGGGAATGCAATGTGCAGTTTGCACCGTGTCTTGTGCTCCATGGCTCTGGGTCATGGGCTCTGGGCTAAAAATGAGAGGCTGAAAAAATTTCTTCTTTTTATTAATTATTTTTATTAACATATAATGTATTATTTGCCCCAAGGGTACAGGTCTGTGAATCGTCAGGCTTACACACTTCACAGCACTCACCATATCACATACCCTCCCCAATGTCTATAACCCAACCACCCTGTCCACAGCCCCCTTCCCCCAGCAACCCTCAGTTTGTTTTGTGAGATTAAGAGTCTCTTATGGTTTGTCTCCCTCCCAATCCCGTCTTGTTTCATTTTTTCCTTCCCTACCCCCTGAGCCCCCCACTCTGCCTCTCAGATTCCTCATATCAGGGAGATCATAATTGTCTTTTTCTGAATGACTTATTTCGCTCAGCATAATACCCTCTAGTTCCGTCCATGTCATTGCAAATGGCAAGGTTTCATTTTTTGATGGCTGCATAGTATTCCATTGTGTATATATATCACTTCTTCTTTATCCATTCATCTGTTGATGGACATCTAGGTTCTTCCCATAGTTTGGCTATTGTGGACATTGCTGCTATAAACATTTGGGTGCACGTGCCCCTTCGGATCACTACATTGTATCTTTAGGGTAAATACCCGGTAGTGCGATTGTTGGGTCTTACTTTTCAATTTTTTGAGGAACCTCCATGCTGTTTTCCAGAGTGGCTGTACCAGCTTGCATTCCCACCAACGTTGTAGGAGGGTTCCCCTTTCTCCGCATCCTCGCCAACATCTGTCGTTTCCTGACTGGTTCATTTTAGCCATTCTGACTGGTATGAGGTGGTATCTCACTGTGGTTTTGATTTGTATTTCCCTAACAACGAATGATGTGGAGCACTTTTTCATGTGTCGTTGGCCATCTGGATGTCTTCTTTGCAGAAATGTCTGTTTATGCCCTCTGCCCATTTCTTGATTAGATTATTTGTTCTTTGGGTGTTGAGTTTGATAAGTTCTTTATAGATTTTGGACACTAGCCCTTTATCTGATATGTCATTTGCAAATATCTTCTCCCATTCTATCAGTTGTCTTTTGATTTTGTTGACTGTTTCCTTTGCTGTGCAAAAGCTTTTGATCTTGATGAAGTCCCAATAGTTCATTTTTGCCCTTGCTTCCCTTGCCTTTGGTGATGTTTCTAGGAAGAAGTTGCTGTGGCTGAGGTCAAAGAGGTTGCTGCCTGTGTTCTCTTCAAGGATTTTGATGGATTCCTGTCTCACATTGAGGTCTTTCATCCATTTTGAAAGGAAATGGTCCAGTTTCATTCTTCTACATGTGGCTGTCCAATTTTCCCAAAACCATTTGTTGAAGAGACTGTCTTTTTTCCACTGGGCATTTTTTCCTGCTTTGTCAAAGATTAGTTGGCCATAGACTTGAGGGTCTATTTCTGGGCTCTCTATTCTGTTCCATTGATCTATGTGTCTGTTTTTGTGCCAGTACCATACTGTCTTGATGATTTCAGCTTTGTAATGGAGCTTGAAGTCTGGAACTGTGACACCACCAACTTTGGCTTTCTTTTTCAACATTCCTCTGGCTATTCAAGGTCTTTTCTAGCTCCATATAAATTTTAGGATTATTTGTTCCATTTATTTGAAAAAATTGATGGTATTTTGATAGGGATTGCATTAAATGTGTAGATTGCTTTAGGACGCACAGACATTTTCACAGTATTTGTTCTTTCAGCCCATGAGCATGGAACGTTTTTCCATTTCTTTGTGTCTTCCTCAATTCCTTTCATGAGTATTTCATAGTTTTCTGAGTACAGATTCTTTGCCTTTTTGGATAGGTTTATTTCTAGGTATCTTATTGTTTTCAGTGCAATTGTAAATGGGATCAACTCCTTAATTTCTCTTTCTTCTATCTTGTTTTTGGTGTGTAGAAATGCAACTGATTTCTGTGCATTGACTTTACATCCTGACACTTTACTGAATTCCTGTATGAGTTCTAGCAGTTTTGGAGTGGAATCTTTTGGGTTTTCCACATAAAGTATATGTCATCTGCAAAGAGTAAGAGTTTGACTTCTTCTTTGCCAATTCAGATGCCTTTTATTTCTTTTCATTGTCTGATTGCTGAGGCTAGGACTTCTAGTGATAGTGGACATCCCTGCCGTGTTTCTGACCTTAGGGGAAAAGCTCTCAGTTTTCCCCCAGTGAGAATGATATATGCCCTGGATTTTTCATAGATGGCTTTGATAATATTGAGGTGTGTACCCTCTATCCCTAAACTTTGAAAAGCTTTGATCAAGAAAGGATGCTGTGCTTTGTCAAATGCTTTTTCAGCATCTATTGAGAGTATCATATCATTCTTATTCTTTCTTTTATTAGTGTATTTTATCACACTGATTGATTTTTAGATGTTGAACCAAACTTGCAACCCAGGAATAAATCCCACTTGGTCATGGTGAATAATCCTTTTAATGTACTGTTGGATCCTATTAGCTAGTATTTTGGTGAGAATTTTCGCATCTGTGTTCATCAAGGATATTGGCCTGTAATTCTCCTTTTTGGTGGGGTCTTTGTCTGGTTTTGGGATCAAGGTAATGCTGGCGTCATAAAATGAGTTTGGAAGTTTTCCTTCTGTTTCTATTTTTTGGAACATTTTCAGGAGAATAGGTATTAATTCTTCTTTAAATGTTTGGTAGAATTCCCCTGGGAAGCCATCTGGCCCTGGGCTCTTATTTGTTGGGAGATTTTTGATGACAGCTTTAATCTCCTTACTGGTTATGTGTCTGTTCAGGTTTTCTATTTCTTCCTGGTTCAGTTTTAGTAGTTTATACATCTTTAGGAATGCAACCATTTTTTCCAGATTGCCAAATTTGCTGGCATATATTAGCTCATAATATGTTCTTATAATTGTTTGTATTTCTTTGGTGTTGGTTGGGATCTCTCCTCTTTCACTCATGATTTTATCTATTTGGTCCTTTCTCTTTTCTTTTTGATTAGTCTGGCCAGGGGTTTATCAATTCTTTCAGGAACCAGGTCTCAGTTTTGTTGATTTGTTCTACTGTTTTTTTTTTTTTTTGGTTTCTATTTCATTGCTTTCTGCTCTGATCTTTATTATTTCTCTTCTCCTTCTGGGTTTAGGCTTTCTTTGCTGTTCTTTCTCCTGCTCTTTTAGGTGTAGGGTTAGGTTGTGTACTTGAGACCTTTCTTGTTTCTTGAGAAAGGCTTGTATCGCTATATACTTTCCCCTCAGGACTGCCTTTGCTGTGTCCCACAGATTGTTGAACAGTTGTGTTTTCATTTTCATTTGTTTCCATGAATTTTTTCTATTCTTCTTTAATTTCCTGGTTGGCTCATTCATTCTTTAGTAAGATGCTCTTTAGTCTCCATGTATTTGTGTTCTTCCCAAATTTCCTTCCCAAATTTGTGATTGAGTTCTAGCTTCAGAGCACTGTGGTCTGAAAATATGCAGGGAATGATCCCGATCTTTTGGTACCGGTTGAGACCTGATTTTTTACCCAGGATATGAGCTATTCTGGAGAGTGTTCTATGTACACTAGAGAAGAATGTGTATTCTGTTGCTTTGGGATGGAATGTTCTGAATATATCTGTGATATAGTCATCTGTGGTGTCCATCTGGTCCAGTGTGTCATTTAAGGCCTTTATTTCTTGTTGATCTTTTGCTTGCATGATCTATTTCAGTGAGGAAGTGTTAAAGTCCCCTACTATTATTGTATTATTGTTGGTGTGTTTCTTTGATTTTGTTATTAATTGGTTTATATATTGTCGCCTGCTCCCATGTTAGGGGCATAGATATTTAAAATTGTTAGATCTTCTTGTTGGACAGACCCTTTGAGTATGATATAGTGTCATTCCTCATCTCTTATGATAGTCTTTGGCTTAAAATCTAATTTATCTGATTATAAGGATTGCCACCCCAGCTTTCTTTTGATGTCCATTAGCATGGTAAATTGTTTTCCACCCCCTCACTTTAACTCTGGAGGTATCTTTGGGTCCAAAATGAGTTTCTTGCAGACAACATATTGATTTTTTTTTTTAATTCATTCTGATACCCTGTGCCTTTTGATTGGGGGCATTTAGCCCATTTACATTCAGAGTAACTAACGAAAGATAGTGCCATTGTATTGCCTGTAAGGTGACTGTTATTGTATATTGTCTCTCTTCCTTTCTTGTCTGTTACTTTTAGGCTCTCTCTTTGCTTTGAGGACCCCTTTCAATATTTCCTGTAGGGCTGGTTTGGTGTTTGCAAATTCTTTTAGTTTTTGTTTGTCCTGGAAACTTTTTATCTCTCCTTCTGTTTTCAATGACACTAGCTGGATATAGTATTCTTGGGTGCATATATATATATTTTTTTCATTTAGTACTTTGAATATATCATGCCAGTCCTTTCTGGCCTCAAGGTCTCTGTGGATAAGTCTGCTGCTAATCTAATATTTCTACCATTGTATGTTACAGACTTATTGTCCTGGCCTGCTTTCAGGATTTTCTCTGTCACCAAGACTTGTAAGTTTTACTATTAGGTGATGGGGTGTGGACCAATTTTTATTGATTTTGAGTGGAGTTCTCTGTGCCTCCTGGATTTTGATGCTTGCTCCCTTTGCCATATTAGGGAATTTCTCTGCTATAATTTGCTCCAATATACCTTCTCGTCTCCCTTTCTTCTTCTTCTGGGACCTCAATTATTCTAATACCATTTTGTCTTATCGTAACACTTATCTCTTGAATTCTCCCCTCGTGGTCCAGTAGTTGTTTGTCTCTCTTTTGCTCAGCTTCTTTATTCTCCATCATTTGGTCTTCCATATTACTAATTCTCTCTTCTGCCTTATTTATCCTAGCAGTAAGAGCCTCCATTTTTTATTGCACCTCATTAATAGCTTTTTAAAAAATTTCAACTTGGTTAGATTTTAGTTCTTTTATTTCTCCAGAAAGGGCTCTTATTCTCCAGAAAGGGATCTCTAATATCTTCCATGCCTTTTTTGAACCCAGCTAGCATCTTGAGAATCATCGTTTTGAACTCCAGTTCTGACATATTACCAATGTCTGTATTGATTATCTCCCTCACCATCAGTACTGCCTCTTGCTCGTCTTTTGTGGTGAGTTTTTCTGCCGTGTCATTTTATCCAGATAGGAATATATAAATGAGAGAATAAAATACTTAAAGGGTGGCAAAGAACCCAGGAAAATGTATGCTAAGCAAATCAGAAGAGATCCAAAACCAGGGGGAGTAGAAAGGACAAAAAAAGAAATAAAAAAAAAATATATATATATTAAACTGGTGAATAGAACAGAGCTACCCACTTGATTTTGGGTGTATTTTGGTCTCTTAGAAGAAAGTAACTCCCAAAATTTTAAAGAAAGAAATACACACACACACACACACACACACACACACACACGGTAAACACAATGAAGGGATGGAATATGACTGTAAAGATGAAAATTAAAAAAAATTCTAAAAAAGGAATTGATAAGTTGATTGGAAAAAGAAAAAAAAAAAGAGGAGGGAATGTGCTCAGGCTGGAGATTAGAACAAAGCCATATGCTAGATTAGGGTATATTTTGATCTATTAGAAGAAATTGTATCCCAAAATTTCTTAGAAAATAAAACCTATATGTATACAAAAAATAAGGTTAAATACAATGAAGGGATAAAATATGATTATAACAATGAAGGTTTAAAAAGATTTTTTTAAGAAAGTTATTGTTAAGATAAACTAGTTAAACAGGGCACCTGGGTGGCTCAGTGGGTTAAGCCTCTGCCTTCAGCTCAGGTCAGGATCTCAGGGTCCTGGGATCGAGCCCCATGTCGGGCTCTCTGCTCAGCGGGGAGCCTGCTTCCCCCTCTCTCTCTGCCTGCCTCTCTGCCTACTTGTGATCTCTCTCTCTCTGTAAAATAAAAAAAAAGATAAACTAGTTAAACAACATTAAAAGAGGAAAGAGGAAAAGTTAAGAAAATAGAATAAGAAAAAAAATAAAATAAAGAAAATTTACTTTGCAATACTAAAGGATCATGGGGAGAAAGCCATGAATTCCATGCTTTGTGTTCCCATCTCTGGACTTCTGCAGTTCTCACTGATCCGTGAGCTTGTCTTGGCCAGATGTTCTTGCTGATCTTCTGTGAGGCCTGTTGCCATGATTCTCAAGTGTCTTTGCCGGAGGCGGAATTGCACTATCCTTGCCAGGGGCCGGGCTAATTCATCTGGTCTGGTTCGCTTTCGGGAGCTTTTGTTTCCTGAACATTTTCTGTAGAGATTTGGAGGCTGAGAATGAAGATGGCGCCTCCTCATATCTGGCCTGGAGGAGCTGAGAGCTCAGGGTTCCCTCCTCAGCGCGTGCTTGGAGAAGAGTCGTCAGTCCCTCCCGTCTCCCTGGTCTCTGCCATGCTCCAAACTCACCGGCCTGTGACTGAGCGTCTCTGTCTCTGGCCCGTGACCCCATTTGGAGTCTCCAAATCCAGCAGATTTCTGCTCTTCCCTTCTGTGCCGCTCCTCCCGGAGAAGGAAGGTGAGTTTCCCCGGATCTGTCACTTGTGGGGTCCCTACTCAGACAGCAGTGGCCTGACTGTGGTTCAGATCACGGTTTAAGGTAACCCCGAGCTGAGAGCCCCTCCTCGGCTCCGTCTCTGATGCCAGCTTCCCCGCTCTGATTACCTGGGGACTCTGCCACACTCAGACATCCCCGATCCTTTTGTGACCCCGTGAGACCTGAGACCACACTGTCCCCGTGAGGGCTCTACCCCTGCTTAGCCTCTGGAGCGACGTTCCTCCACGGAGTAGACTTCTACAAGTTCCAATTTTGTGCTCCTCGGCTCCGCCCCTGCCCGGGAACTGGCCCCTCCCCCTGCCCCATGATATGTCTTCCTGTATAAGGCTGGTCCGACCTTCTGGAAAGTGTTTCTGTTTCTGTTTCTGGAAAACAAAAATTCTCTCTTCTTCACTTTGATCTGTTGAGTAGGTGTTCGGGATGGTTTCATAACTAGCCGAACTCCTGGGACCTCATGTCATTTCTGTCCGCTACTCCTCTGCCATCTTGCTTCTCCTCTTGGCAACCCTTTCTTTAAGCCGAATAAGAATCCCTGGTAGAAATCAGACTAAATCAGCAATTCCCATTGAGGATGCTTTTTAAAGTCTCAAACTGTGTCCTAGATAACGAGACGTTTCTCCTCCAGATGATCTCAAACGGGCCCGTGGCCAGCTTTCCCCCAGGTTCGTTAATAACTCCATCCTGGTATCGGTCAGGCCTCCCTCTCCAAGGCCCGGCTCAGCCACGAACCTCATTAGGATCCGAGTCTGTGTTCCTGGCAAACAGCTGCTTCTTGCACTTGAGAACCGACGGGGAGAAAAATGGTCCCTGCCGTTCCTATCAGCCTTAAGCAGAAACATCTGCTCTACAGGAGCCTTTTGCTGGCTTGGATCACAGGGAAGAATGCCTTCCGGGGGGGGGGGGGCAGGCGACAGCACCTCCTCCCCGTGGGGTGACGTCAGCCAGGGAAAGACTGCTGGGCACCGTGGGCCCTGGGTATAGTCTGCCTGCCAGGAGCACAGAGCTTGAGCTGAGCCTTTTATAAAGCTTTTAAAAGCAGAAATCCTGGCTTAAAAAGAGAAATATTGCCAGGTGGTGAAAAGTGCTCCCAACGGAAAAAAAAAATAAAGAAAAGAAAAGCTGATTGAATCCAGGGGTTCTGGGGCTTTTGTTCTTCTCTCCCCATCAGCCAAGCAACAAATGATCTCTGGTGTGCAAGCATCCAGTGAGACGAACGGTTTTCTTTCTTTCTTCCCACTTTGTCTGGCATCTGGTCACGTTTTTCAGTGTCGAGGCACAGATTACAGAAGACCAGACAGGTGAGAGGTCTTGCCTGGAACACCAGTCCACAGCCTGAGTGCCTATCCCTTCCTCCTCCTCAGCTTTCTCTTCTCCTTTTCTCAAGGATTTTATTTATTTATCTGAGAGACAGAGAGAGAAGGACAAGCAGACTCCCCACTGAGTGTAGAGCCTGAAGTGGGGCTCGATCCCATGACCCTGAGATCATGACCTGAGCCCTGTTGTCTGCTCCGTGGGGCTACCCCTTTGCATACCACTGGTGACCGCTGGGCCAAGCCGTGGTAGGGAAGAAAGGCTCTCAAGGTCAGCAGGAGTTAGAAAGCCATCCCCGCCCCATGTGATAGTTAACAGTCACCCCCCGACTGATGGTATCAAGTCCCACAAGCCCATGTCCAGCCCGTGCAGGCGGGAGATGCAGGAGTGGGGCTGCGTGGAGCCCCTCTGTTTCCTGTCTTCTTGCTGCATCTTCTACGTCTCCTGATGGTTCTACTGCCTGCTCTGACCCCTGCAGGCTTGGGGTCCAGGGAAGGAGAGGAGGTCAGGGGAATGGGACACCCTGGAGACCATGATGTCCCATCTCTTCCCCTGAGGGGACAGAGGGGCTCTTTCTCTTGGGGTTACATTCGTTGAGTTTTGCTTCTTCAGAGACCCTCACCCTGTTCTGGGGACCTCTCACCGGTGGTTCCCTTGATGTACGTGATATATTCTCCCAGGACCTGTTGCTTGTTCTCTTGCTGGCTCCTATCCTTCTGGGGGCATCCCTAGCTTCTCTCTGCTGAGGTCCATCGTGCCTCTCCATGGCCCTGTTGGACAGGGTCTACACCGTCATCTGTGGGAGACACATGTATGCTCTGTCCTGACACCCCAGGAGAGGAAGGAACCAAATGCCACCCCTCTGCTAGGGTCTGTCTCTTAGCGCCCAGCTCGTTCCTCTCTCATGCTTTGTATTTCTCATGGAGGACAAAGCCACTGGCCCTTTATGTCTTCTAATTTAGGGAATACGTATCAAGTACTTTGGGGGGCTTCTGTTGATGTCATATGGCCCCCTCCCACTCTGAGCTTTCAGGGCATGGGCTTCTCATTACAACAGCTGCCTCTAAACCCTTTCTTAATTTCCCATTCTTGACGTCGGTAACACCAGGCTTGGTTTAGGAGACTGTCCCATCCCCGTGGAGGCCAGGTGAGGGTTGGGATGAATCACAGCTTTCTACAAAGTAGCAGTCTTCAAGAATCTGCCCTAAGCTGCACCCCATAACCCTCCGTACGGGAGAGGTTGGAGTTGTTAACTAATCAAATTCTGGGGCACCTGGGTGGCTCAGTCGGCTGTGTCCGACTCTTGGTTTCCGCTCAGATCATGATCTCGCGGTTGTGGGATGGAGCCCCATGTCGGGCTCTGCGCTCTGCTCCGAGTCTGCTTGCAGATAGGTGTCTTGGATCTCCCCTGGGATGTGATGTCCATCGTCTTCTGTGCCTCCTGGTCGGCAGCGCACTCTTCCCCGACTCTGCTGGCTTCCCACTTGCCTCTGAGCTCTTGCAGGGGAGACCGAGGCTTGGTTAATCTCGGTTTTCAACCACCAGCGCGGGGCTCAGCGTGCGGTTTAAGTGCTTGGTGCGTTTTTGTCAAACCAATGGATAGATGCCACAAATTCTCTTTTACGCAACAGCCCATAATATTGAGCAAACAAATCATCAGATACTGTGTCATTGGATGGCAGCCTTTGTGGGTGTGAAGGCATTAGTGTGTGGCTGGCTCTGGGGCTGCGGTGGAGAAAGTGCACGACGAGCCTGGAACGTTTTGGTGCCGACAGGTAAGACATTGCTTTGAAAAAACAATAGGACCGTGTCCGAAGGACGTAGGAACCCGCTTGACGGAGCTCCCGGTCACCAAATCTGAGGCTGAGCAACAAAATAATGACGGCAATGGATTGTAATCCATAGAATAAAACCACTCTCCAGGAATCCATGCTGGCCTATGGTAGTAAATATTAAATTAACTGAAGAGCAGGGAAAGTGTTTCCTTATAGTAAGAATTCTAGTTACTGAATGTAGACAGAAGGATGGGACACAGTAGTGATCACTCTTTCAGGCAAAAGTCATGAAAGGATGGTCCAACGAACAGGCAGAAGTAGGCCGAGAGACTGGATATTCACACGGTCTCGAAGTAGTTCCCTCCAAGACACTTAACTAATCACAAAGGGACAAAGAGTAACTCTATGGTAGACACAAGAGCTGGTCCCACTTTGTCCAGGGACCAGAGTTAAGATCATTAGCAACTGAGACACAACGTGACGTCAGGGGCTGATCTGAGGTACTGAGAAGGGCACAATTTAGCTTCTGTGCTTTTCCTGCTGAGTGTAGACGGGAGGAAACCTCAGAAAAATCCCAGTTCGGTAACACCTTACAAAATAAGTGGCCAGAACTCTCCACAAACGTCAAAGTTGTGAAAGATGAAGCCAGGACAAACCTGAGCCCAAAGAAGGCACGAGGAGACATAACAACTAAATGCTCTGTGGGGTCCTGGAGAGGATCCTGGATCGGGGTGAGGACATTAGCCAAACACTCGGAGAAGTTTGAATGAGGTCTGTGGATTAATTCTTAGTATCGTCCTGCACTTGTGTAATTTAGATCATTGCACTGTGCTTGCATAAGATGTTAACATTTAGGGTCGGCAGAGTTCAAGGTTCAAAAATAAGTAAACAATGCCCAAGGACGTGCACTGCCCCTTGCCCGCTGGCCTCGGCTACCTTCCTGGCTTCATACCCCTACCCTTTGCTAACCAGCCCAAATGGTTCCCCTGTTGTTAAGTGCAAATGAAAACTTAGGTCTTATTTTCCCAAACGATTGCATAAAAGCCAGCACACCCTATTTCCAGGCAGTTAGTAGCTCTCTCTGGAAGCTTGTCCCCATCTTGCCATCGAGTGTCACCTTCCAAAGCGGGGTTGGTTTCCGTGCACAGCTACGTCAGGAGCCATCCAGAGCCTGCTGTTGCGGCTTGTGGACACATGGTGTCGCTGTTGGCACTCTGTCCTGCATAATCTGCCAGGCTGGGTCTGTGTCCAAATCTTGGCAGGGACTTCTGGGAATTTCTGAGAATGAGCCTCACTCCCCTCTCCCCTCCCCCATCCCCAGTTTGGCTGAAGGCACTCTGGGCTTGGTCCCCCTGGGTTGTCCACGAAAGCTCAGCCCTTTCAGCAGGCATCCATGTGCCCCCTCCTGGAGCCCATCTCATCCCGGGAAGGCTGGTTTGGGGTTTGGGATTGGTGTCAGCACCCCACAGCTCGGGGACCCTCTACCTCCTCTCTGTGGACCTTTACCTTCAAAGCGCTGCAGGCAGGGGGGCTCCTTGTCCTCTTTTCTACTCTAGGGGGAGACTATTAGGGCAGAAATCTCTAAAGGATCCTTGCTGGGTACTTCCGAGGCATCTGCCCCTAATCCTTCTGGGGAGGAGCTAGCAAACACGGTGTGATTTTCTGCGCCCTCTCTCATTTGACAAGAGAAAAAACGGAACTCTGGGACACTCGATTTAATCACTTTCCTTGACAAGGAGATATCAAGTACCTGCTTTGTGCTGGACTCCGTGCCGGGTTCTTGGGGTTTCTAAGACAGAAAGACACAGTTTTGATTGCAAAGCTAGACACAGAGGCGGTAAAGCCAATCAAGGGGGGACGAGGGCTTATAAGGATAGGGTGCCATGGGCACACGGGAGGAAGAGGTCTTGGACCGAGTCAGCCACGGAAGGGAGCCCTTGAGGCCTCGAAGACAAAAGGTACTGGCTGGTGTGGGTAGGGGGGAGGAAGGACACGTGGCTCAGCGGACCCCACCCCAAGGCTGACTCTGAGCCCCCTGTGTGTCCACCCTGGGCTCCCCGCACCTCCTTTGTGGTTTGCCTCATGCCGTGTTGTTACCTTTCCTTCATCTGCATCTCTGTGCTGGCCTGTGAGCTCTGGGAGGGCAAGGACTCGTCTGCCGTGTCCATAAGTGTTCCCAGTGGCTGGGACGTGGTCGGCTCTCCGTTTTCAAAAATGATGGATTAATGACTCAGCTTCACGTATTAGTGGCAACACAAGAGGTGGTTGGTTCCATCCGGCTGGAATGGTGATGTTTGGGAGGGAAACAGTTGCAAAAGCTCGCTGGTCTAGAACCTTCTGTACTAAGCGGAGGAGATTTTACCTTATCTCAAAGAGAATGGGGAGCCTCAAAACACCATGGGAGGAAGGATAACGCTGTTGCATTCATGTTTTGGGGCCATCTCCTCAGCAGTGTGGGGGCTTCCTGGAAGGGGACAGTGGGAGGACAGTGAGACCTGCAGGAGGCTCTTGCTGTTTTGGGCAATAACAAAGAGGTCCTGGACCAAGGTCCTATGGGGCTGGAGAGACGAGCATTTGGCAGACACTGTGGAGGCAGCTGGAGGGAACAGTGCTGGGGTGACACAGGGCTCTGGTGGGATCTGGCTGGACAGCAACTTGATGGCACTGTTGGTCCCTGCGGGAAGCCTTAGCCAGGGGCTTATTTGGTGGGAGAAATGAATTTGGTTCTGGACCCTTGGAGTGGGTGGTGCCTGTTGGTGGGACATCCCGGACGAAATGTGAGACAGAGCATTGGACATGTGGGTCAGGACACAAGTGGGGGAAACATGGGCTGGTGAGGGAGACTGGGGAAAGATGGAGGGAAAGTCAGGGCATCTGCAGGTCACCATCCAAAGTGAGACCATGGAGAATGCTGGGCACTCTGAATGGAGCCGTAGGCTTTATTAATAGAGAAAGACCCAGACTAGGAGACAGAGAAGTAATTGGAATCCAAAGGCTCATGGACCCACAGAAATCGAGGATGAAGATGTTTCTAGAAGAGAGTGGCCCACGGGGTCAAATGCAAAAACACAAGGCAACCCAATAAAGACTGGACACCGCCCATTGGGTTGGCTTTTGGTGATCCTGGGGGAGAGGTGGGTTGAGGAGAGATGGTGGGGTGAGGTGGGAGGGGTCATGGATCCCTCACTGTCTTGTCCCTTTACTTTGATGACTCTACCTCTGTGCCCGGGCTTGTCAGAGCCTTTCCTCCATTTCCTGCCTCTGCATCCTTCCAGACCCATCAGGGTAGGGGAGAGACGGTCTCAAAGGATGAGCTAGACAGTGGGCGGAGGCATGGCTGTCTTGTGTGGGATGGACAGGGTACCCTCACCTCCTGCCAGGATGAAACCAAACAAACATTATGAGAATGGCCTCCTGAGTGCCAAGTTGGAGAGGAGATCACGTGCGGCTACAGCACCCATAGCACCCCCCTCCCCCGCGAGTCAGGGCTTCTTGGCCACCAGGGGCTGGGTATTCCCTCCCTTTGCTCCCCAGGAGTGCTTGGTATAGAGAGTTGAATTGCCCTAAAAGGCAGAGCTGAGAATCTGGCTCACATGCCAGGCAATCACCTTCTCTTTCTTGTTATTTCCTCCAACAAAGATATCAGAAGCTCAAAGAAAGGATATCTGGGAACTGGAAAGCCTCTGCAAAGCGCCCCCACCCCGCCTCCTTGGGGATGGGTGGAAGCCCGCCCCCCAGGCCTGGGGCTGAACAGGGGGTCCGCCAGGCGCTGCGGGTCCTGGGGGACACGTGCGGGCTCTCCTCCGAGCACCGTCAGTCAGGATAACATTTCACACTGCCATTGATTTTTATGTCTTTCTACACTAATTAGACATGTTATTACTAATCTTTGGTAATCACCACAAGGGGCTTGTGGAAACTCTCAGAGATTTCAATCTAGATTAAAAATAAGCAACATTATCACTTCTGGGAAAATGCAAAGAAAGCACATGTTATTCTAATGTTTAAATCAATAAAGCTGTCCTGCTTCTGTTTTGTGCTGGTATTGATGAAATTTATAAAAATCCCCTTTAAATTTCCTTCTGTCCATCTCGGGTCCTGCAGGGGAGCCTGACTGATTTCTCCGAAGGCATCTGGTGTGCGTGGGGACAGACCGCCCACATCCCAGGGACTCTGGGTGGAGTGCAGAGACCCAGGGGGCGTGCGGTGCGGGGGACGGGGGTCCCCGTGGGGCCCACTTTCCACTCCTTTATTTTGATGTCTGTGGATTCCTCTTATTAAAGGAGCTTTTGAACTCACAAGAAAGAAAGGGAGAAAAGCCTTTCTTCCTTAATTAATCTCTCTTCCAATTGTTAAATCGCACACTTTAATTGCAAAACAATCTGCCTGCCCCGAGGGCAGATTCAATGATGTAGGGGCGTGAGGTAGGGGAGGGGAGGTGAGCATCTTAAGCAGGGGTCCTGTCACCGGGGAACGCAGAAAAGAAATTACCTGTGAACGCAGAGAACACCATCTAGCACATTCTTTCCAACAATTGAAACTAATGTGTTGACACAGAGAGAGAAAGGAGCCTCCTTTAATGTTCTGTGAAGACATACTGTAATTTGTAATACCTCTGATCAGAAATTGAGGCGGCATATGGACCCGAAGTGAAATAAAGCACAGTTAACTTTCTGCCAGGCGTGGGGAGGGGAGGGGCAAACACATCTCCGTATGACATTGCCGCCACAGTGTTTCCTGGCATGAGCAGTGGGGACAGCTTGTGTACCCAGAAGGATGCCAATGTGTACCACAACTCAGGAGGCAGCATGCGTTTCCATGCCTGCTGTGTTTGCCAGGAGCTGTACTCAGCTAGTTGCCAGAGATGTGGTTCAAGATGCATTTCCCAGCTCCACCGCCTGCCTGCCCCCCACTGTCCCCCCGCCCCATCCACCCCAACCTCCCCACTGTCTCCAGGATCAGTCTTGGGGAGCTCTTGGTGCAGCAGAAGAATGTACGATGTATGTGTCTCTAGGTGTGAGTTCAGCTTTCTTCCCAGGGGAAGAGCTCCTTATTTCTAAGAGCCCCAGGCAGCCAAAGTACTTGGGCACGCTTGTGTTACACCCCAACCACTGTGTTATGGATCCGTTCCCTCTAGATGACCGGTCATAAGCTCCTTGAGGTTGTGTGATAAAAATGATGATGGAAATAATTGGGATATGATTGTTCTGTGTGCCGGCTCTGGTTTAGGCACCTTACCTTCTCTGGAAACTGTCTGGTAGCCCAAGCAGGTATGTGACTTAGACTGGGCTGCTAAGGCAAGGTACCATAGCCTGGGGGGGCTCCGACAACAGACATTTATTTCTGATAGTTCTGGAGGCTGTGAGTCCAAGGGCAAGCGCTGGCAGACTTGGTCCTTGGGGAGGGCTCTTTTCCTGGCTAGCAGATGGCCACCTTCTTGCTGTGTCCTCACATGGGGGGTGGGGGAGAATGGGCAAGCGGTCTGTGGTCTCTTCATAGGAGGGCACTAATCCTACCCTCCACAGTGGTGTCATTACTGTCATTTGTTAGTAAAGAAACTGAAGTTCAGAGAGATCCAGGGTCTCTCCGGAGGCCACTCAACCACAGGAGGGCAGAATTGAAAGCAAACCCACACTTTCCACCTCCAAAGCTGGCTCTTTGCCCTCCCGCCATGCTATTTCCTGAGCCGAGTATGGGTCCAGGACCATGCTGGTGTCCAGGGATGCTGGTTGAAACATGGAGTGTCTTACTTGGCTTTCTGTGACGTCTGTCTTCTTGTGATCTTGACCTCCTACAGCAACCTCCAGATTCTGGAAAGTTCCTCCCAATGGAAAGACTCTAGTGAACCCCCAAACCCTTTCAGTGAGCACAGGTCAGTGAACTCCTGTGGAAACTTCAGCTCAACCACCTCTGTTCACAAGGCAGGGAAGACCGTGCCCATTAAACTTATCACGTCAGGTGTTTTGCATATTTTATTTCCGTCGTCATTATAAGCTATTTTCACGGAGGAGAAGATAGTTTCACGGGGGCTAAGTATGTGCCTTACCGAAGGTCTTGCAGTCACAAGCAGCCGAACAGTGATTCTAAACTGGGGCTGTCTTACTATTATTTGGCGACCCTGCTTTTATGAACCAACCTGGTATTTTGTGGGAAGACCTTCCTGAACTCGAGTCCTGAATTTCTGGCTGGTGCTCGGACAGCCAGATAACACCTCAAACTCGGTATACATCACATACCTAAGTCCTGGCCAATCAGATGTGAGCGGGAGAACCCCCACCCTGACACAATTTGCCCTGGACGTCCCCAATTTCCTGTCCAGTGGCTAAATGCAGATGTGAAAATGCAGCAACTTCATGAAGCCGAGAAGGAAGATAAAGACCTGGGCCCCTTCTGACCTCAAGGAGCTGATTCTGCCTGCTCTTCCCAGACAGTCACATAGGAGAGAGATGCCCTTCTGTCTTCCAGAAACTACAGCATTTCAGGGCCTCCTTATGCAGGAGGTTCTTTGGTCTGTTTGGTTCTCCCTTCCTCTGCCTTTGAGGATGGCTCCATTCAAGCTCAAAGCCCACGATCATCTTTGATGTGACCCCTTGCTCTGCCCTTGACCTCTGCAGATGATGTTGAGGTATTACAGCATGAGATATATACTCAGAAAATGGAAGGATTCTTATCTCAGGGCACAGATGGAAACCAGGGTATATTGAACACTTATTAATTGCAGACACTCTCACAGATTTCATGAAGAATTGTGTTGCTTCAATATCACTCTTCAATGACTTTGGTATAATGTTTACACTTGGCTCCGACAAAGGCTTTTTGAGTAAGGCAAGATAGAGCTCCAAGTATCGTAATGGGGAAGGACAGCAGACTCCTTAGTTGAGCATATGTGGCTCTCTGCAGCTGGGTCTGCGCCCACCCTTCCCCTTCTGCTGCCATCCTCCCACTGCCCTTGCCATTTCAAGTCTTGCCACTTGGCTCTGTCCTTCCAGATGCTTTTTTCTGGAATGCCAGTGGCATCTTGTCTACCAGAAGGCTCAGACTCATCTATTGAGACTAGCTCATCGCTTTCCTTCATGGACTCTTCCCCTACGTCCTCTGCCCTCCACCCCTATTGGTTTTGCCCTGTGTTCATGGACTCCACTGCATAGCCTCCAGGGCATATGACAGACATGCCCAATAATGGCTCTTGGATGTCATCCATCCAACGCTGGAACACGGCTCTCCCAAGGCAAGAGCCTTGTCTTATCGTCGCTTTGTTGTGGGTCCCAGCACAGTTCCTGGCACCTGGAAGGGTCTCGGCGAATACTGAATGAAATTGTACTCCGAACAACAATCCCGTGAGGTCCATGTGATTATCCCCGTTCGCCATAAGAAAAACTTGCTCAGAACCAAGGTAGTTTGTAAGACCCACGCTTGGGTTTTGAGTATAGATCTGCCTGATGCCCAGAGCCATGCTTTTTAATGTCACCTTATAACTGCCTTTTATATCCCCCGCCTGTAGAGAGTGATTTCCTTTCAGAAAGAGGGATTTTCTGGATTAAATGTGTCTAGACATCTCTCTCATCTTAATGCGGATTTATTCAGAGTGAAGCAGACTTTCCCTGACTGATGGTAACACGGAAAAGAAAAAAACAGTGGCCGTCACTCTCCAACGCTGTCCTTCACGCAGCTCCCTGGACGTGTGGTCCTCACGGGCTCTGGAAATGGCCCCGAATGTTCCCTCCTTCCTTCTCTCTCTCTCCCCCTCCCTTTTAAATGAAAGAGTCCAGATCTGGGCTTCTCCGTCTGCAGTTCTGATCTGGGGAGGGTAGGATTATTTTGGGTCATTGGCAGTGGAGAGTGTCTCCTCCTGTGACCTTCATTTCAGGGATTTAGCAGTTGGTATTGAAGTCTATCCCACATACCAGCAGGTGGGGCCTGCAGCTAGTTTGGCTGCCGTCAGCCTTGTGTTGGGAGCGCCTGGGAATCAGGCAGGGCTTTCTCTTCCAGCTCTGACTTACTTGCCTCTTCCCATCAGATGCCGATTTTAGTTTGCACAGGGTGTCATGCATCCAGCCCCGAGAGTTCCGGCATGTTCTCTACTTCCCAGCCTGCTCCGTGCCTTCCTGCAAGACCTGCTTTGCTCTCTGACCTTGGCTGTATTCCCTCCAGCTGTCTCCCTGGTCTGACAGGGCTGGAATGTTGGACCTGGGACATCACTGAGGAGGTGTGAGGCAGGGACCTCTGAGGGATTGAAGAGGCTTGGGGTTTCCGAGAAGACAACAGCCACCTAGACGCCCTTCACGTGGTAGTTACCCATCCAAGCTGCGCCTTGAGGTCTCTGCAGACAAGCAACTATCTTATTCATAGTTTATGTGGGTCCCAGGATAGTTCCTGGCACCCAGAAGGATACCAGCAAATACTGTGTGGTAATGGTGGTCCAGTGCCAATCCTCTGGGGTCCACGTGACTGTCCCCATCTGTATGCAAGCACTTACAAAGTGACTGTTGGGGAGGGGAGGGGAGAGGACATGGACTTGTTCAAAACCCGTTTTTTTTTTTTTTTTTTTGGTTTCAGTATATGCGTCCCTGTAGATGACAATACTCAGACTTTTCAAAACAGATCCTAGTGCTTCCCCAGGTGCTGAGAACTGGGCTCATGTTTTGCTTGGAATTCTCTCTAAATTTTTACCACAATCCTTCGAGAAGGTAATTTGCGTAGCCACTAAAAAAGAAAAAAAAATCAACAAACCAAGGTTCAGAGAGGCTAAAAGACTCCCAGCTATGGGTGGCCCCATGGAGATTTGAACCCAGCTCTGCCCGATGCCAGAAACGTGCTTGTAAGTGCATCAGCTCCCCACATAGCTACCCCGTTTCTAGGACGTTTCTAGAACCTGCTGTGCTCTGATTCCATTGCAGTGGGCCCCAAACTGAGCCCTCCCACGAGGACTAGCAACTGAGTGTGAGAAACAGAGGTTTTCAAAGAATGTGCTGTTGTGAAATTTATTCTGATGCCAAAAGGGGGTCTTGAGGGGGATTAAAGAGGCATTGTACCAGCTCTTATGCTCTCCTGATAAGCCTGACTGTGAACTGTAGTGAATGCAGCCGTAATGAATAAAAGAGAGATTTATTAGAGTAGGTCATATTTGGTTAAGTACTTTATATGTACGACGAGCATTTCACTTGTACGTATTACATTTTCGATGGGTTTTCAACCATTTTCAATCCATTATTTTTAACTCCTTGCATTATATTGATGGTAAATTAATTACAACAATTACAGCTTAAAACCCCATATTGTCCAATCATAATTTAATTCATTTTAGTTCCTCTTTTTGAGTTTGGTTAAAAGGCTGAAGCACTTTAGAAAACACTGTCATTCCCTCCAGAATCCTGTCCTTGTGTTCCGTGTTTCTGTGGTAGTTTGAAGGCGGGATGAGGATTCAGTGGGGAGGGCGGGGGCTAGCTGGCTCCCCAGGGGACACCGCCATAAGGCCACCAAACAGCCTGGGTTGGGATCTGGATTCAGCAATCTGCTCGGATCCTTGGATAGCTCACTTAATCTCTCTGTGCCTCTGTTTCCCTACCTGTAAAATGGGGGTAGTGACCAAGTCCCTACTTCATGGGGCTATTCTGGGGATTAAGTGAGTTAGTGGGCTCAACCCCCAGTAGATGCAATGAGCCGAGAATAAGGGTTGGCCATAATTATCCTCACTCTAGGATAATAATGGCTCTAGGGGAATAATGGTGGGTAGCGTTATCTCATGAACCAATTCTAGTCTGTAAGCGGTACTTTTCTGGAGCCCCGTATGAAGACAGACCCAAAGGTCCAGCCAAGGTCAGAATCTATAGTGCAAAGTTTGATCGGAGAGGTCTGCCCTGGGCACAGCTGTTGGGAGAGGTGACAAGTCCTATTAGGTCTGGAATAATGCTTGGTAATCCCTCTGTTATTCCTAGGACTGGGCACAGCGCTTGGCCGCTGCCAGGCCAGATTTCGCTAACAGGGCTGAGTGCTAGCGTCCGGCCATGCCTGAGGCCGGCACTGGCCTGGATGCCTCCGTCAATGAGCCCACGAAACACCTGCTTCTGCCTCAGTCCGTTTGGGCTGGATTTTCCAGTATGGGGAACAAAAGGCTCTTTTTAAAACAATTTTCATTTTTTGCAGTGTTCATACCTATTTTTTTTTGTATTTTATTTTATTTTTTCAGTGTTCCAAGATGGATTGTTTACGCACCACCCCCAGTGCTCCATGCAGTAGTGCCCTCCTCAATACCCACCATGCCCATTTTATTAACTTCCACTTACTGGAATTGCAGAGGTCCCACGCTCATGGTACAAACATATTTACAGATGTTAGCCCATCTTGAAAAAGAAGGAAATTCCATATTCTGTGACAATGTGGATGAACCGTGAGGACATTTATGTTAAGTGGGAATAAGGCACTCACGGAAAGACAAATTCTGAGTGATTCTACCTCTGTGAGGTGCCCAGAAGAGTCACGTTCACGGACACGGAGAGCACAAGGCTGACCGCCAAGGGCTGGTGGGGCGGGGGAGGGGGTGGTAGGGGGAGAAGGGGAGTCAGTGCTCAGTGGATATGAGTTTCAGCTGGGGGAAGAGAGAAAGTTCTAGAAACAGATGGTGGGGACGGGATGCATGGCAGTGTGAATGTACTCAGTGCCACTGACCCGTGTGATTAGAAACGGTTACATTTCTAAGATATAATGGTTACATTATATCTTCTTTGCCACATAAACATTCATGGTCAGAGACAATGTAACACCCAGGGACAAGGTGTACTGACGCAGGTCTGGCTTCTTTCTCTCCCAGGCTAGTCTGGTTCAGGCTCCCGGGCCAGGGGACGAGCTCCACGTCTCTTGCTTTGTCCCAGCACTCCATCCGTGCATTCGGGCTTCCTTACTTCTCCTGCTCTTTTTCCCCTGCTGGAATCCTGCTCTCCTCCCTCACCTGCTTCGCTCCCACGCAGCTTCCGGCCCAGCTCCGTGGCGGCATGATGTGTTCTGCCCCTCTGAGGCTTCCCCAAGGGGGAGGGCCCTGTCTGCGAGGCTATTTCCAGACTCAGAGCTTCCCCGAGGCCTGGCCGGCGTCTGGCTCATCTCCACGGCTCTTGGGCCTAGCACGGAGCAGATGTCAGCGACTCTGCGGAGGCAGAAATCTTTGATGGTTCTCTCGACTGCCTGGAGCTGTGATTTCCCAAATGGCTCCTCCTTCCCTTCCCTCCAGCATGGCTGTGTGCACGGAGGGGACTGGATCATTTTCCTGCAGTTTGATGTTAATGAGGGCTGCCAGACTGCCTGAGGAGCCCTGCTCTGGGGTGCACTCTTAATCGCCCCATTATACCCGGCTCAGCCCGGCAAGGACACAGGGCACTGGCCGGGGGCCAACAGGACCGTCAGCAGCAAGACTGAGCCCAGGATAGAATTAAACCGCGTGCATCTTGGTTTCATTTTTCCTTCCCCGGATGGCACCAGCAGATGGACAATGCTTGCCTTGTTTCCTTTTCCTCTCTTTTGACAGGAGGCTGTATTCCCACCAGACCCCCAGCTAAGACAGACCAAGAGAGAAACAGAACAGAGAAGTAGGGAAGGAGGAATGCGAAGCCGAGGATACAAGACAGAGGGAGACCTTGAGAGCAGGGCACAAGGGGTTACGGAATTTCTGGTCTAGCAAAAGAACAGGTTGCTTCTTTATGGGAGAGGGGAACTTGCATTAAGCAACCATTGGATCACAAGACATGTTGACTTTAAAGAAACACCCTGCATTGTGCTATCCTGGGGGTAGAAGGAAGAATCTATTGTTCGACTGGGAGACCTGTCTCCTGGATCCCTCCCATCCCTTGGGGTGCTTGCCCACTGACTGCAGTGTCTTGTTCATTCCGCCTGCCGAAATGTGATTTTCCTCTCTGCTTTGGCTTAATTGGTGGAGTGCCGAGGAACAAAGCAAATATTTGTGCAGCTCGAATGCTGGTCTTGGGATTGGAAGGTAACATCGTTCGGTGTCTGCCTGTGAATTGTGATACACAGGCAGGAGAGTCAATTTGCTCTGGGATCGATAGACGCCGTCTCCATTGGCAGAGAACTTGTGGGGCTGCCTTCTGAAAAGCGGAGGACACGGGACAGCTCCTCAATGCCTGGCTCAGTTTAACATGGCAACTGGACAATGGTTTTATTTCTACTCTGATTGTTTTTCAGCTCAAGAATGATGAGCACCTTCCCCGTAACAACCAGCTCAGTGTTAATCCTGCGGAAACACAAGAATCTAAGATGTGGTCACGCGGCCTGAAACGCTTCCTCTGTGTGTGTTACCTCTTTGATATCCCATGAAGTCCAAGGGAATGGTCACCTCTCTGGAAAGCCTCCCTCTGCTGTCATGTGGAGTGACCCCCTGTCCACTGCACATTCTTGGTAATCGCACTCTGTCCACCATGTCTTGGAAGTGGCCAATCACGATGCCGGGCTGTGGCTGTTGTGTTTTTAAGGTCCCTTTGGTTGGTTGCAGCTACGAAGCATCCACCTGAGCTAGATGAAGACCTAAACGAAAATCTACTATAAGGACAAAGGTGCTCTCAGAGTTCAGAGAAGGAGCTTAGTCAGCCCTCAAGGAAAGACCAAATGGAGAATGAAATAACGATCAGAATTGGCTTTCTCTATGTCTTGCTTTTTGGGAAGTGTCTCCGTCCTTCTTCTTTTTCTCTTTGCTGATTGATTTCTTTTGCTTCCTCATCCCCATGACAAGTGGGACATGGGCCTCTCACGGCTCTGGAGCCCAGGCAGCTCTGGCCAAGTGTTGAGACCCAAGTCTGTATTCGTTCCCTAGGGCTGCCCAACAGAGGACCAAAAACTGGACGGCTTAACACAACAGCAATGTATTGTTTTACAGTTCTGGAGGCTGAAAGCCCCAAATTGGGGTGTTGCCAGGGCCCTGCTCTCTCTGAAGTCTCGGGGGAGAATCCTTCCTTGGTTCTCCTGCCTCCTGGTATTTTCCAGAAATCCTCAGGTTGCCTTTGTAAAGACCTTCTTTCTAAAAATGGTCACCTTCGGAGGTCCTGGTTGTTAGGATTTCAACATATCTTGTTTTTGGTAGGGGGGACACATTTCCACCCATAATGGAGTCCAACCCAGTGGCTAGGAAGACACAATGCCTGTTACGTTCCCACCAGCCCTTGATGGACTCAAGGATTTGTTCCAGATTTGCCTGGAAAATAGTAAGTTCTTAATAAGAGGCGGCATTAATGGAGCCCTTACAGTGGGCTCTGTGTATTCTCAGCCAGTCATACTATGAAGTCACTGAACTCTTCAGGTCAGCTTGGGGATGGATAATTGCTTTTATCCCCATCTTATGGAGGAAGAAAACATGATCAAGAGGAAATGGTCTCCCTGGGATTTTAAGCCAGCCATCATGGTCTGTGCTCTTATCATCAACTAGGTGGGTTGATCCTGGGTGTGGAGTGGAGGCAGGAGGCAGGAGGCAGGTGGGTATGGTTAGGGAGGAAGCAAATGAGGGTTTAAGGGTTTCATCTGCAAAACCAGGCAGCTAGCTTAGGCTCTCCTACTGGAGACATTATGGTCCGATATTGAACATAGGATGGTGTCTGCAGCAAACTTAGAGCTCTTCCCTGCTTGTGCGTGGGGGTTTTGATACCATGAGTAAAGAGTATTTTGGTTCCCCCTGTTCTGTCTCTGGGTTCCAAGCTCTCAGCTGTGGTGCCATCTCACTCAGGAGGCTCCTTTTGGGGAATCATAGGGTGTCTGTACCTCCCCTACCACCTTTCTCCAGGCACGTCCTTCTAGAAGTTGTCACTGAGGCTTCCTCTCAAGGGCTCCTGACACAAGCTTCATTGAGGCAGTCAGCTCACAAATGGCCACAGCTGACTTCAGCCTGGGGCTCGGAAAGCAGACCTGGTGTTTGCATGCTTCCTTTTCCTAAGGTCCAGCTCCTGTGCCCCTTTTTCTACTTCCAAATGGAGGTGGTGGCTTCTGATGGCTGCCTGCTGGATTCTGATAGCTGATCTGTCTTTTTCCTGGAAAAGAAGTGAGAGGAAGGATGTATCTTATTACCTGGACATGGATGAGGGTCTCCTGGTGGACGGAATGATTACCTAAGACTGAGGGTTTCACCCACTGGCTCTGGACAATAGAGGCCAGCACTGGATGGGACACTCCAGGATCTGAAGCTTGTCATTGATTGGTCACCAAGCCTGAAGCCCCAAGAGCTCCCTTGGGACCAGCCCCTTGGGCTAGATGAGTTCATGACTTCTGGTTCCACTTTCAGTGCTAACCACTGACTTCACACCTGCCTGGCCTCTCACTCTACTACTTCCTAGGTTAGTGGACTTTGAATGTTATCTCATCTCTCTTTACTGGCCAGCATTCAGTCTGGGAAGCAGAACAAGATATATTTGGAATAAGGGATATAGTATGGGAATTAGACTTTAGATCTAGGAGGGGAGTTGCCAGATCTGAGAAGTCACTAACTGGCTTTCTGAAGCCCTGGTGATGAGGAGGCCAGGCAAATCCAGCTCCCAACAAAGAGGAGCTCCTACAGAGGCTTACAGGAAACTTCTACCTCTGTGGGTCTGCAGCCAAACAACTGGTGGGGGGCAGGGCCACGGTTGGTCTGCAGGGTCAGCCCTTTGGCAGAAGAACTGGGCCTGGAATGGAGGAGAGAAAGAATAAGTGTTTTCGTGTGACATCCTACCTTGAACCTCTGTGGTATCCTATCTGACCTTGAACCTGTGTGGCATCCTACCTGAACTTGAACCTCTGTGGTATCCTACCTGACCTTGAACCTGTGTGGCATCCTACCTGATCTTGAACTCCTTTAAAGAGCCCCTGTGTCACTTCTGTTCTGCCCCTGCCCATCTCACACAGCTTCCTCTTGTGGTGTCTCTAGATCAGAACGCTGTGGGGATCTATTTGGGATAATATAGTAATAGCTACTGGTATATTTTCATTGTCATTTCCTAATAGCATTTACCAGTAATTGGAGGTTTTCTTAGCTCCCAATTCAACGTGAATACTCCTCAAGGAGTCAAAAGCCTTTGAGAGGTAGACAGGGCTCCTCTTGGCACATATCATAGCTTTCATCCTGAAGCATTTCAAGGGTTTGGGGCCATCTCGGAGAAGATCTTAAAGATGTGTCACATAAAGGGAATCTTTCATACAGCCTCAAAGATCCTCAGGGTTTTCAATGGGATTCAAGAGGCTGAAAGATAGATGTCGTGTGTGTGTGTGTGTGTGTGCGCGCTCATGTACATGTTCTTGTGTATGCATGAGAGAGAGAGGGAGAGAGAGAGAAGGAGAGAGTAGGAGAGAGATCCTGGCTGCTCCTGAAATTATGGATGTTATTACTGGGGCAAGTCAAAACAAAACAAAAAAAGAAAGGAAATCCAGAACTTTCTTCTTCTCGAGACCAACGCAGATCCGTATGAGGGCTTTTGATAAAGGTATGAAGGTCTCTAGCAAACATCTCTTTCAAATACTGTAGGTTTTGCACATTGGTCTGTAGGTACAGACAAAATAGTTAAGTGTTTAATTTCAAAGGTTAATGAAAAATAGAATTCAGAGGAGCCTATTACCATCATTTCTGCAGGAGCTAGACTTTTGATTCTAGATGACTCTCCCTCCAACCTGCTGACCTCACTCATTTGTCCATTCCACTCAGGTACTGGGTAATTTTGTCTGTCGGCATCTCTCAGTCTCTAATAACTTGGGAATGTATAAAAATCAAGCGCTGCTTTCAAGGAGAATCCAGTCCAGTGAAGAAAAGTTAATGCCCCATTCTCTAGAGGCTAATACTCAGCCTCTCATTTTTATAGCTAAATGGACTTGGGGATCAGGAAACCACTATTTATAGAGTGTCTTCTGTGGGTGGCCCTAACCTGTGCACAGAGACAGGATGTACATAAAAATAAGACTTAGGACATAGTCTGTTTTCTAGGAGCTACAGGGTTTGATGGGGGGGGGGCGGTTGGTGGGACACCATATTTGCAGAGTGCAGTATGCAGGAACTATAGGAGAAATGCACTTGGAAAGGACAAGCAATGTGCTTGTCCTTAGTGAAATCTTCCAGTAGAACACCATGCCTGACACAGAAGTAAAAAGTCACACTAGGGGCGCCTGGGTGGCTCAGTGGGTTAAGCATCTACTTTTGGTTCGGGTCATGATCCTGGGGTCCTGGGATGGAGCCCTGCCTTGGGCTCTCTGCTTGACAGGGAGTCTGCTTCTCCCTCTGCCACTCCCCCTGCTTGTGCTCTCTTTCTCTCTCTCAAATAAATAAATAAAATCTTTAAAAAAAAAAGTCACACTAAGTTGGTTTGTCAGAAGAGAGGATGGACAGAAGGCAGACTTGCAGAAAGGGACGTATTAAAACCCTAACTGAATGGAAAGACAGTATTTTGTTTTCCTTATAAAAGTAACGTTCATGTGATTAAAAGGGGTTTTTGACAGATATGAAAAGGAAGAGTGTGCGGAAACCAAAAGTGAAAATCTCACTTTTTTTGAAGTAAGGTTTTGAAAATTTTACTTACCCACCTCCATTTTTAGGCTCAAAATGCAGACTGAGCTGACTTTCAGCTTTTAATTCTTCTGTTGGTTTCCACCATCAGCCTGAATGAAATACTCTGCGAGAATTTTTGATCCATCAGTATAAGGATGGTTCTGCTGCCTTGTCCTGCATTCCCCCCAACATCACTTCAGCATTTGGGGGTGTAGAACACTTACATTCTCTTCTGAAATCGTACAAAAATCTTTTAGGCTTTGACCAAAGGCTGATTAAAACAAAACCAAACCAAACCTTGAGAATCCACAGGCAGCATTTACAATAGTATGATTATGTAAATGCTATTCACTATAGAATTGGGTAGCATGATTAAACCCAGGGGACCCCATGGAACCCTACCATCAGTGTTGGTAGTTGCTGTGATGAAAAGCCCAAATCAACATGAAACAGGAAATGAAGATGGCAAGGTCTAATTTGATCCTAAGGTCTGAGGAGTTGTGCAGTGCCCAGCAGGGGCATACATACATACATACATAGGCAGTGACTGTGGTTATTTAACAATGATATAAAAATATAAATTTTTTCTTTCAAATTTTGTTTCAAATATTCAGATTATGTTTCGAATCAAATTATCTCTCAGATAACTCCTACCTTCTCAGGACATAAATATTTTGTTTGGCCTTAACCAAGCAGGACTCTTAGGTATTCCTTTTGGACTAGGGATGCTGTCAAAAAACTTAATAAGTCAATGAGACTGTCGTGGACTGAGAAAGCTTTGGACAGAACTCTGATATAACCACTGTTCTAAAAAATTCCTTCTGGCTGCTGTGTGGAAAACAGCTGGGAGGGGCATAGAAGTGGAGGCAGGGAGATGAGTTGGAAGTAGACCCAGTGAAACAGAACCAGGGATTGAATGGGGATGAACTCAAGACCCCTTGTGAGGAGACAGATGACAGCATCTGCTGCTGTGGGAGGTGAGCTTGGAGAGTGGGGGTGGGGCCAGTTCCATCTGCCCAGGTCATCCAAAGGCTTAACTGGCTCTTAACAGGAGACCTCACTCACCTCCTTGCTGTCTGTTGCACAGAGGCCTTGGTTTCAAGCCACATGCATCTCTGGTGGTGCTGTTTGCCTGTCCTCACGACACGGCAGCTGGCTTCCTCTAGAGTGACTGATCCAAGAGATAGCAAAGTTGAAGCTGCAGTTCTTGGTCTCCTTAGTCTCACTGAAGAGAGAGACCACTCAGAACCCCTTGATTCTGTAGGCGAGAGGCCATGAAGACAGCATCTCCCATCACCAACAGTGGGCTGCTACCTGCTGGAGCCTAGGTGTCCAAGTCTCCGGCTGAGCACCTGGCCCATTTGGCAGACTCCCTTTTCGCTCTTGCATTGTACTTTGGAAAGCCGGCCAGTTGGGCACAGAATGTAAATCAGAATCTGTGCCTCCTTGTCCTTAAGTTTTATTTCCTTTCTCCTTGGCTTGAGAGAAATCGGTTCTACATCACTTTTAGACTACAGTGACTCAGTGAAATGCAATCTTGACTAAAGCAAAATTGCTTAATTAGACAATAATATTAGAGAAATTGACCATTATATCTGGTTATTGACTTTTCAGATGGCCTGTATTACCATTTATATTCTTTCCAGTTGAGTTTTTAAGCATGAAAATAATTTATTGAGGGATTGTTCTTAGAAGCTATTTTTAATAGCCTAATGGCTTTTTAATTTTCAAATCGTTTATATTCATCAGCTGGAGCCAAGAAAGGAGTCAGATTGACTCTCGCTGCACGGCTGTTCCCTTCTCCTTGGTTATTAACTGTTTATACTTGGATATCAAGCCACTGGGGCTCAGGATGTCAGCAGGGGCACATGAGGAAGGAAATGAATTTTTGGGCTGGTAGCCAGAAAAATAATATTTAGTTGCTGTTTATTGATTGACTGCTCTGTGCCAGGCACTTAATGTAGATTTTCCTTTAATCCTCTTGATAATCCTAAAACACAGATATCATTATAAATCTTTAGTAGACCGAGAAATGAAGGTCATCATGGCGGATGCATGTTGATGGGTAGACTGTAGGTGTCTGTTGATACTTTGTCTCCACATAACTTTTAATGGTGCTCTCCTTCAGTTTCGATATCATCCCAATTTGGGCAGTAGTTTCACTGGCCGCTCTGCTTATGGGACGCTCAATACTGTCCTGAACACCACGGCTCTGTGACCCTCACAACCACTAATGATTTCTTTTACTGTCCTCCCCTCAGAGTGGATGAAACTGAAGCACTGAGAGAAAAAGGTCAAGGGGAAATCACTGGCAAAGTTCACAGAGCTGGTTAATGATGGAGCCAGGCACTGAGCCCAGGCAGCCACACTCACACCCCATTCCCTTTCCTGTTACACAAAGCTGAACGGCAATCAATATCACGATTTCGAAAATGCAGACCAAGGAGAAAGTTCCATGAGACTGGTTATTGGGTGAAAATAGCAACAACACTATTATAACCGCAGGAACATTGAATTGTTTTGTTGCGGTGGAACTTTGTTATATGAATAAGCTGCAGGAAATCACATTTTTCTGTTGTCAGGATCTGTCGAGGAAACACAGACTCTTTATATTGGATTAGCAAGAAGAACTCGTGCTTTGCAAGCCATGGGGCAGCTGGACAAGATATGCATACATTTCTTACTTCCTCCAAGCTTAATTAGACAAACTTGGCGATTGCCAACAACCACAGTTATTCTTGGGAACTCAGGCTGCCTTAATACAAATTTAGCATCTAAAACCATGGCAGAGCTTTCTGGATGCTGGCACCATCACCCACGACTAGAACAATGCAGAGGAGGCACGGGTGAGGTAATGTGTGTTTGGTTGAGGTGACCATCTGGGGAGGGGGAACAACAGCCCTGTCCTCCAAGGAAAGCTTGGGGAATTTGTGGCTGTTAGGTCAGAAGAGAAGACCAAAGGCAGGGCATGGAGACTGTGCACTTGGGATTTGGAAGGGATATAATACAGGACCTGTTCTGAGTGGCCTCAGAGCTCTGATGGGGAGACGGAAGCTGCAGGAAGAGGGTCTCCTCCATTTCTGCAGATGTACATGGCAGCTTCTGGATGGCTTCAGAGGGACATCTGGCTGGATTGAGCAACACGTCCTTTATCTCTCCCTCCTGGTAATCTGATGGCACTCTTCACCTCCAGACGGTGTGAACGTTCACAGAAGACTTACTTGGTTGTTGACTGGGGTCTCCAGGCCCTTGAGGCACAGAGAAGAAGCCCAGATCCCCATTTGTTGCCCGTGGGTCTATGATGTCCTTGCTAACATCCGTGCAAATTTCCAGAGGGCTTGCATTGTTATGCTCTCCTTTGGCTGTGAGCTCCTCTTCCTTGATGTAAGGATTGGGCCATCTTGTCGGCTGTCTTGCTCTCTCTGTTCTACATCTAATTAGCCTGAATCAATGTTAAGGTTTAAACAGAGATCACCTGCTATTTGCAGAATGGGTTTATGGGTGTATTTTGATGAAGGAGGGGCTGAGTATGTGTTAGTAGACTTCAGAAGTCTTTCTTGTTTTTCGTTTTTAAAGATGTTATTTATTTGTGTGTGTGAGAGAGAAACAGAGAGAGCACAAGTGATGGAGAGAGCACAAGCAGGGGGAGGGGCAGAGGGAGAGGGAGAACAGGTCCCCGTTGAGCAGGGAGCCCAACCCGGATCTCGATCCCAGGACACTGGGATCATGACCTGAACCAAAGGCAGGCACTTAACCAACTGAGCCACCCAGGCACTCCTCTGCAAGACAGCCTCTAATTGAACATTAGGCATTTCATTCCTAAAATGTCTTTTGACAACTCATCACCAGGGAACTTTTTCTAACCTCTGATTGTACATCACTCCCTATTTTGCCCTTTTTTCCTTTCTTCTCCTTTCCGTATGGGAGCAAGTTTCTGATATCAAGCTGTTTGGCCAGCTTTGTCATCGCCTGATTTCCTGTTGACCTCCAGGTTCTAAGACGGTGGCCTTCCAATGTTTTGACCATGACCCTTAGTTGAAACACTTACTATACTGTGACTCAAAACACTCATGTAACACTTAACTCGTACCACCTCTGGTGCTCTTGGTCGGGTATTGTGTAATCTAGGGTATATGCAATGCTGTATTACCTGATCTGTTTTGTCCACTCACACCCCATTCCATTTTACTTCTAAATTTTAGTCATGACTCACGAATGGTGCACACTGATTTCACAACCACTGATGTATCTGAACTTGAAATTTTCAAAGCACTGCTCCTACCTTTTTTTAACTCAAGTGATTTGCCAAGTACCTTTCTGTCACTGTTTTGCATAAGTGAGTCCCAGAATGCAAATCTTTTGAAGCGAGATCTTGTTTTTGAATCCCCTACATTAATTAGCTTAGTCGCAAACACAGAGCAAGATAAAGTAGACCCAGCGTTTATTGATCAGTGGAATCGTTTGGATCCTCCAAACATCACTGCGATCTGAAAGTTACTGTCTCAGGACCAGGACAGTAGGCTAGATGCCATCTGCAGCCCCATTAGAAGCTGAGCAGGGAAGGCGTTTGTACGTGGCAATGTGCTCTTCAAATTCTAGTTCATCCAAAAGTACGTGTTGACTGGATGTGTGCTGAGCCTGGTGCCAGGTTTCCCTACGGAAACTGGAAACATGAAACCTACTCTCATCCTCGACAAACAATGAATTTATAACATATTGTAGGGAGTGTGGTGTCAAAGCATGAATGATGAGCAGTGGGGACCCAGAGGGAAGGAAGCACAGAACACGCTGTGTGGAGTTGATTGAGGATGGCCAAAGAGAAGGGACTTGGAGGCAGAAGCAACAGCATGTGCAAAGGCCATGAAACCTAAGAGCAAGGCATGTCTGGCGGAGATCAGTTCTGTGTGGCTGGTGTAAGCGATGAGATGCAGAGGGTAATGGAGATAAGAGGCTGAAATCAGACTATAAAGGACTTTGAGCTTGGACAGGAAGCCATCCAATGGTTGTAAAAGGAGGCCGCAGAGGATGGACCAAAGGTAGGGAGGCTTAGAGAGAGTGGCTGGCTAGGAGACCAGGGATCTCTGTGGTTCACATCTGTACCTGTTAGGCAGTGACATTGGGCATAGCTGTCTTGTGTGTGGAGTCATCAGATAGTTTCAGGGGTGGCAGGCAGGGCTGTCACTCTAATCAATGAAACCTTGATCTGGCAATTTCCTTGGAGGAAACTGAGCCAAGGCCACAGGACTATCTTCTCTGTCTGTTCTTCTGGGAGGGAGGAGATCCCGAGGGCCTGTATGGACCGTCAGGAGAGGAAAGTACCCATGGCACTCCTTGTGGTGGCCACTGTGGAGATGTTCCTGAGGATGTCTCCATTACACAAGACCGGGTCCCCTCCACGTGAATGTAAAGAAAATTACCCTTTTCCTGAGTATTTGTCTTTTTCGTCTCCCTGACACTACTAACTGCTTAGGCTTCCCTGTTTACATCATTTATGACACTCACTGGCTTATCACTGTGAGTGTGGGAGCTGTTTTGATATTTTCAATCTCATACCTACTGTCCGCCTCTTTTGTTACTTTCCTCCACTCCCCGACTCCTTGGCATTATTTTTCTATTCTTTTATTATTATTATTTTTTAAAGTAAGCTCTATGCCCAAGGCGGGTCTTGAACTCATGACCCCGAGATCAAAAGTCGCATGCTCTACTGACTGAGCCAGCTCAGCACTCTTATTTTTTCCATTCTTTTTAAAAAAATTTATTTATTTGACAGAGAGCCCAAGAAGGCAGAGAGGCAGGCAGAGAGAGAGGGGGAAGCAGGCTCCCTGCTGAGCAGAGAGCTCGATGTGGAGCTCGATCCCAGGATCCTGAGATCATGATCTGAGCTGAAGGCAGAGGCTTAACCCACTGAGCCACCCATGCACCCCTTTTCCATTCTTTTAAGACACTTTTAGACTATCAAGAAGAAGGGTGGGTATGAAATGATAAGTAAATAATCAAACCCCTAGAGGTAATATTTCTTACCTCAGTTTCCGTATGTGTGGAATTAGTAAGACTCTGGGTTTGCTCCAGGCAAGATGGGTGGTGCCCACACATGGTCAGCACGTATGGAGAGGATGGTTCTCTCACTTAGGGCAGTGACCAGGGCCTTCAGCCCCATCTGCCTGAGACCAGCCAGCCAGAGCCAACACTCCCTTCCACAGAATTCCAAACCGCAGGAGGACTGGAAGCTGGAGTCCCCGCAGCACCTGCAGAGATCTGACACGCAGGCTTCACCCACTCCCGGTGTTCGCTTTACTTGTCTCCCAGGTGTGACCTGTCTGGAGGCAGCCACAGGCACAGGGACAGAGCTGGGTCCATGGACCGTGAGCGTCCAGACAGCTGTCTCTGACCTGTGGGCCAGGCAAGAGATCTCTGCAGCTGGGCAACTACGTGGATGGGCCTTTCTCATGAGTGCAGAGAAGGCGTAAAGGCTGGTGAGTGAAAGGAGAGTGTATTAGTTTCTAGTAGCTGCTACAACAAAGATCCATTAATGAGGTGGCTTCCATAACCAGAGTTTCTTCTGTCACAGTTCTGGAGGCGAGAAGTCTCAAGTCAAGTCACCAGCAGTGCCATACTCCCTTCTCAGGCTCTGGGGCAGAATCCTTCTTGGCCTCTTCCAGCTTCTGGTGGCTATGGGTGTTCCCTGACTTGTACCCACATCCCTCCAGTCTCCTCGCCCATAGTCACATGGCTTCCTTTTGTTGTGTGTCTGTCTTGAAACTCCTCTTACCTCTTGCATTTTAAACAAATGTTATTTAAATTCAATTTAGTAAACCTATAAATACTGTATTATTTAGTTTCAGAGGTAGAGGTCACTGATTCACAGTTGCATAGAACACGCAGTGCTCCTTCCATCCCGTGCCCTCCTTAATGCCCATCACCCAGTTACACCATCCCTCCACCCACCGCCCCTCCAGCAACCCTCAGGTTGTTTCCTGGAGTTAAGAGTCTCTTACGGTTTATCTCTCTCTCTGTTTTTATCTTATTTTAGTTTTCCTCCCTTCCCCTATATTCATGTATTTTGTTTCTTAAACTCAACATATGAGTGAGAGCATATGGTATTTGTCTTTCTCTGACTGACTTATTTTGCTTAGCATAATATCCTCGAGTTTCATCCATGTTGTTGCAAATGGCAAGATTTCATTCTTTTTGATGGCTGAATAATATTCTATTGTATATATATACCACATCTTCTTTATCCATTCATCTGTCGGTGGACATCTGTGCTCTCTATATTTTGGCTATTGTGAATGTTGTTGTCATAAACATTGGGGTGCATGTGTCCCTTTGAATCCTCTTTTGTTTTTAAGGATATGTGTGATTGCTTTAAAGACCCACCCAGATAATCCAGGGTAAATGCTTCCTCTTTAGATATGTAATGTAATTACAATTCTTGGCACTTAAAATAATATTCACTGTTTTTTTCCCTTATCGGGTGATATTATTCAGAGGTTCTGGGGCCACCATTCAGCCCGCTATGGAGGGGAAGTCTCTGACCTTGTTGACAGAAGAAAAATGTGAAGGCTGGAGGTGGGGAACCAGCCAGTTACATATTTTGGCAATTCTATTTATTAATTTAATTCTATTGATCAGTTATATTTATTAATTAATTTTATTTAAAAATGGGCATTGTGTTTCAATTTTGTCCTTAGTTGTGGCAGCTCGGATTTTTTTTAGTTATCCAAGAAAGGTCGCAACCTGTCAAAAACCAGGCTCAAGATGGTCCTACTGGTTTTTGGGCAAGCCTTAAACATCCCAAGTCACCCTAATCTCTTCCATGATCAAAGCATTTGGTCACAGATCTAGGGCATGGCGAGTCAGATGCCTTATATTTTAAAAATAGTGCTTTCTTTTTAAGGAAATATTTTGTGTCTTTGTTTTTGCTTCAACTTTCCAGACTTTTGAAGCAAGAAGACTGCATTTAGTTGACATTTCTTTCTTATTTAAAAAATCTTATTGCACTATATTTGTCTCATCTTTTTAAAGTCTTTCCAACATACACATTGACTGAAAGATCCTCAAACCACACTAGAGAAGGTAAGGTTGGCATTATCATCCAATTTTATGGATAGAAAGACAGAGTCCCAGAGAGGTGCCCCAGATTAGGGGCCTCCGTGGTCAGTGGCAAAGCTGGAGTTAGAATTCTTAAATCCTAAGCCACTGCTGGAGATGTCACAGGGTTTACTCCACATCATGTCAATCTTACCTAAGATTCTGGAGGTTTGGAAATGCCACAGAGACTTTGACTGCTGGCTCTTTGCAGGGAGAGACAGAGAGAAAGAGAAATCATTCTGAGCATTGACTTTAAAAAAAAAAAAAAGAATTTTTTTGTTTGGTTTCAACACTGACAGGCTCTTTCCCCTCTGGACATATGTGAATGGACCACATCTTCTTGTCCCCAGTAAATGTTTTTTTTCCTGGCCTATTGCCTCTTGGGGAGCATGGGAGAGAGGGTGCAGGTGTTGGCGTAGGGGGAAGGGGGATGATGTGGGTGAACAGGGGATTTGGGCTTGGTGAGAAGTCCAGGTTCTTGAAAGGCACATTTTACCCCACACTTGTTGATTTGGGGTGAATCCTTAGCTCTGTGTCGACTTGTACGTGAAAATCTGTACCTAGCTGTTTCTGCCTTGTGCATCCCTGTCTTCTTACCTTGTGAATGTGGATTGTATTTAAATGGGTTTTTGCCCCAGGTCTGGTCCATGCACCAACATGCTGGATGCAATGCCATCTGCAGGAGGGAGGCTATGTATGATTATGTAGGAGACTGGATCCAGTATGCAGCCCTTTTTGGAAAGCAGAGTTGCTATATCCTGAATAATTTATTGGAACCCCCTTTCTAACACAAAACAAGAGTTAAGGGAGCTGTCTGGGATGAAACAACAGTTCATCAGGCTATCTTAACTTGTCATCCCTGCAACCCATTCTGTTTCCTTTCACATGCTCCATTTTTGCTAAATGAACTAAATTTGCTAAGACTTAAGATTAAGGAAATATAGAAAACAATTTAACCACTAACAGCAATGCACCTACTACCCACAATGAACAAAGGCAGACTTTATCATAAATGCTGTAGATGTTTTATTATTTTTTTGTCTTTATTTCATTTTTAAAAAAATTTTTTAAATTTATTTTCAGCGTAACAGTATTCATTGTTTTTGCACCACACCCAGTGCTCCATGCAATCCATTCCCTCTCCAATACCCACCACCTGGTTCCCCCAATCTCCCACCCCCCACCCCTTCAAAACCCTCAGATTGTTTTTCAGAGTCCATAGTCTCTCATGGTTCACCTCCCCTTCCAATTCCCTCAACTCCCTTCTCCTCCCTAACTCCCCATGTCCTCCATGTTATTTGTTATGCTCCACAAATAAGTGAAACCATATGATAATTGATTCTCTCTGTTTGACTTATTTCACTCAGCATAATCTCTTCCAGTTTATTATTTTTGAAAAAGATATTTTTAATTTATTTGAGACAGAGAGAGAGAGAACCTCTCTCTTATAACCTCTTTTGCTGCATCAGACAGATTTTAGTATTTCTGTTCTCATTTGTCTCTTGTTTTCTTTTTAAATTTCTCCTTTGATTTCTTTGATGACCCATTGGTTGTTCAGTATCATGTTGTATAATCTCCACGTTGTGCAGTTTTTCCAGTTTTCTTCTCATAATCCATTTCTAGTTTCATACCATTGTGGCTAGAAAAGTTGTGATTTCAGTCTTTTTGAATTTATTGAGACTACTTTTGTGGTCTAATGTGGCATCTGTTCTAGAGAAGGTTTCCTGTGCCCTCGATCTGCTGCTTTTGGATGGAATGTTCTGTGTATCTCTGGTCCATCTGGTCTAATGTGCATTTAATGCTGATGTTTCCTTATTGACTTTCTGTCTGGATGATCTGTCCATTGATGGAAGTGGGGTGTTAATGTCTCCTCCTTTTATTGTATTGCTGTTGATTTTCCCCTTTGAACTGTTAATGTTTCCTTTATCTATTTAGGTGCTCCTATATTGGGTGTTTACAAATGTTATATTTTCTTGATAGATTGACCCTCCTTATCATTATGTTTTTGTCTTTTATTATAGTATTTGTTTTCAAGTCTGTTTCATCTGTATGAGTATAACTATACCAACTTTCTTTTTATTTCTATTTGCATGAAATATCTCTTTCCATCTCTTTACTTTCAGTCCACGTGTGTCCTTACTTCTAAAGTCTTTTGTAGGCAGCATACAGAGGAGTCTGGTTTTTCAATTCATTCAGCTGCTCTATGCCTTTTGATTGGAGAATTTAGTGCATTTACATTTAAAGTAATTATTGACAGGTATATAATTATGGCCACTTTGTTAATTGTTCTCTGGCTCTTTTTTGTAGTTCTTCTCAGTTCCTTCCTTCTTCTCTTGCTCTCTTCCCTTGTGGTTTGTAACTTTTTTTAGTGCTATATCTAGATTTTTTTCTTATTTTCTTCTATGTATTTACTTACTGTAAGTTGTTGCTTTGTGGTTACTATGAAGTTTACATATAACACCCTGTGTATATAATTGTCTGTTTTAAGTTCATAACAACTTAAATTTGAATACATTCCAAAACTCTACCCTTTTACTGTCTTTTCTCTGTTTTTGATGTCACATTTGACATCTTTTTATTCTACATATAAAACTAATTACTATAGTTTTAGTTAATTTTACTGCTTTTGTCTTTAGACCTTCAAACTAGCTTTGTAAGTGATTAATCCACTCTCTTTACTATATATTTAAATTTTAGAGTGAGATTTTTACTTCCATGTTTTTTTTCATTCCCAAAATTGTTTTATTTATATCCACATCCAATTACAACTTCTTTCTCCCCTAGATAATTTTTTTATTTTTAAAAAATTTTTATTTAGTTTTGAATTTCTTTTCAGTGTTCCCGAATTCCTTGTTTATGCACCACACCAAGTGCTCTATGCAATACGTGCCCTCCACAATACCCACCACCAGGCTCACCCAACCTCCCACCCCTCTCCCCTCCAAAACCCTCAGTTAGTTCCTCAGAGTTCACAGTTTCTCATGGTTCATCTCCCCCTCCAATTTCCCCCAATTCACTTCACCTCTCCATCTCCCCATTGTCCTCTGTGTTATTCCTTATGCTCCACAAAAAAAAAAAAAAAAAAAGTGAAACCATATGATAATTGACTCTCTCTGCTTGACTTATTTCACTCAGCATAATCTCTTCCAGTCCCGTCCATGCTGGAATACAAAAGTTTGGTATTCATCCTTTCTGATGGTATTCATCCTTTCTGATGTAATACTCCATAGTATATATGGACCACATCTTCCTTATCCATTTGTCTGTTGAAGGGCATCTTGGTTCTTTCCACAGTTTGGTGACTATAGCCATTGCTGCTATGAACATTGGGGTATAGATGGCCCTTCTTTTCACTACATCTGTATCTTTGGGGTAAATACCCAGTAGTGCAATTGCAGGGTCATAGGGAAGCTCTATTTTTAATTTCTGAAGGAATCTCCACACTGTTTTCCAAAGTGGCTGCACCAACTTGCATTCCCACCAACAGTGTAAGAGGGTTCCCCTTTCTCCACATCCTCTCCAACACACGTTTACCGTCTTGTTGATTTTGGCCATTCTAACTGGTGTAAGGTGGTATCTCAGTGTGGTTTTGATTTGAAGCTCCCTGATGGCCATGCTTTCTTATCATTAATTAATGCCATTTGTTTTTTTCTTAAAGAAGTCCTTTTATATTTTTTGTAAAACCAGTTTAATGGTGATGAACTCAGTTAGCTTTTGCTTGTCTGGCAAACTTTAAACCTCTCATCTTCTGAATAACAGCCTCACAGTAGATATGGTGACAGATGGTAACTAGACTTATTGTGGTGATCAGTTTGCAATGTATACAAATGTTGAATCACTATGTTGTATCCATGAAACTAAATATGGTGTGTCAATTAGACTTTAATAAAAGAAATCTATTTTCAGTCTCATAGGTTCAGAAATGTAATTTATTTGCACATCATTTGTGGATCCATCTCTCAGGAAAGGACTTATTCAGATAGCACAGCCTGATGTGTAAAATCAGCATGCCAATTTTAACATTTATCATGAGAAATGTAACCGTTGAGGGATGGACGCTTAAGACCTCCTGCAGCATTCTTTCCCTGGAGGCAAGCTCCATGGGAAGCCACATAATAATCAGGAGGCTTCCTATTGAGCATGGAATATAAGCAAAGGAGTTTTTAATTATGTGATTTTGAAAGTTTAATGGCCTCAGGGCCTGTCAGCTTGCTGAATCCATGTCTGTAATAGGGGACTTCCTTGCCAGTGGGACTGTCACATTCAAAGCCCCCATTTGACAAGGTGTCCTATCCTCTGGACAGAGCTTGGGTGGTCACTGCCAGCATTTGTTTTTCTGTGTTTTTTTTTTTTTTTTCCTTTTCTACACTGCCATAAATGACCCTATTCTGTATTTAGATTTGTTAAGATCTTCAGTCCAGTCTTACTTGGGGCTGGGAGCAAATTTTTTCTAATATGATTTTGTAGGGCACTGGGTTGGCTCAGTCAGTGGAGCATGTGACGCTTGATCTCAGAATTGTGAGTTCAAGCCCATTTTGGGTGTGGAGATGACTTAAAAATAAAATCTTTAAAAAATAATGTGATTTTGCAAGGCTCTTCTCTGATTTACTCTGGATAACTTCATAGCTTAACTCTTAGTGTTTCATCTTATTATGTCCAACTTCTTGGTAGGAGGAAGTAAGACCCACTCATGGCACAACCCCTTCTTCCCTCAGCAATGCCTATGATCATTATTTGTTTCCCACTTTGTATTTGAAACATCTTAAATTTACAAGCATTAGAAAAATAGTTCGGTAACCACTTATAGGCTATATTCTTTATCTAGACTCAATAATTGATATTATTTTATTGCATTTGCTTCATATTTATGTATAAAATATTTCTTCTCATTTGCTTTGCTGAAAGTGAGATACGAAGTTGTAGACATCATGCAACTTAATCAGTCAGTATCAGCACATATTTCCTAGGAATATACGTCCTCTTGCATAACCACAGTACCATTATCACACCAAAGAAAATAAGTATTAATTCATATTCTAGACTTGAATTTCCCCAATTATTCAAACAATTATTATTAGTCACGACACTATCATCAGTCATAATTTTGGAAGAAAAATGCATTCAGAGTTTGAGGTGCCAAGAGCACCTTAGCTTGCCCTCAATGCAGGCTTAGATAGGTCTGGTCTTCCTTCTCCACTCATCCTGCTTCCATCTGTTGACCTTTCAGAGGGAGAATAAGGCATGAAGAAGTTATAACAAGACTAATGGAAAGAGACCAATGAGAGCCAATGTAAAGATAAGTGGCAGAGTTATGATTTATTATCTTATTGACTCTTAAGAAACTATGCATACTCAACTGGAGGTTTTCCAAACACATTCATGGTTAAGATTTTATATTCAGGCATTTCCATTTAGTAGCTGGGGCCAGAGGCCACCGAAAGGAAACAGTGAATGGAAATCCCAAGGCTCCACCTACTTTAACATCAAGTGTTAGTGCCTACAAGAGTTCTGTTGCACAGGATTACCAGCCTTCTCTTCACAATGGTGTCTGAAGGTATGTATCCTTAAAGAACTTAACACAGGCTGCCTTTCACGTGTTATGGAAATATTCTGCATGTCCTGGATCAAGGCTGGGGGTGTTGCAGGGCACTCAAGGGCATTCACTTGTCTTCAGGATGCAGGGTCCACATCTTAGCCAAATGGAAGATGGTTTTTCCTGAGAGAACTTCACTGTATTGTCTGTATGTCTATAGGCCTAGTTTGTTCAAAGCTTGGTGAACATAAAGATGATAACAACCAGACCTATGTTCCTAGGACACATGTGGATTCCTAGCCATCATGGGAGCAGGGCTGTGCTCTGGTTCCTTGTTGAGGATGGAGATTACCTGTATATACAGAGCTGAACTACCAGGACTGAGAACTGAGACCACCAGTGTGTCCATAGGACTTTATTAAATGGTTCCAGGAAACTCCTACTCAGAAAGATAAGACGTAAACCCATAAATAACTTCACTGCAGGAAGTTTCTCAGAATCAATTTCTTTGGGCAATAGTTTGCTCATCTGGGCAACAGCTCAATGATCAAATAACTGTATACTTACCCAGACTTGCTTCAAGACCCTCACTTTGCTGTGTCCATCACTCGGTTACAGCATGAATTTTGCACAGTGCCAGTCAGATCCCTGTGTTGAAATACCCACCTCAAGTCACTTGAACTAGCTCCCCAAACCTTATTAATATCTGCCTCTAATTTCTTCCTTTTGCTTGCTTCCGAGACTCTGTCAAGGCGATGTCATCTCTGATTGCAATAGGTTAATAAACTTAGTTTTGCTTCAGCAACAGGGAATTCTGGTGGTCTTTTAGGGCAAACCCTGCAGTCAGCAGTGTGGTTGCTGGAAGACAGAGTGCTATGTCTACTTTTGCCTCCCTGTTGTCTCTTGGTGAGTTGGGAACTTTAGACTCCAGGCAGCTGCTGCCTGGAACCCAGGAGATGCTACATTTGCTAACTGTCCCTTCCCTCTCTTCCTCTGGATCATCTTTGGTGACTCACATTTTCCCTCATACACGATACTTTTGGTTGATTCTTAACCCTCATTTCGAATCATCTTGTTCACAGAAGCTGCACATTAGACATTTACAGATCACAAGCATATCTGTGTCCTGGCTGTCACAGGGCAGAGTGAAAACTTTTGGTAGGGTCAGAGGTTCGAAACCATTGAAGTCATGAGGATCTGGACTAAAATATATTGGGCAAGTGGATGGGGGTCTGAAAACTGAGATCAGGGAGTGTGGGATAAGGGGATAAACTGGGCAAGACTGGAGGAGCCCTTAGACTTTCTGAGTCCTTTGAAATAACCTTTGAAAATAACTTGAAAAGGAAGAAGATGGAGCTTCCTGTTGCTCCCCACATTTGGAATGAATGACCCAGACTTTGGGAACTCAATTGACCCAGCACTGTGGTGTATTTGTCTCCGCAGAATCTTAGGGTCTGACCATTCTCCTGTGGATGGGGGTTAAGCTTCCTTTGAAGGGACTGGATGGTCCCACCTTCAGTCACAGACCTGAGATTTGAGGGAGAAAATGTACTATAGAAAATATGGCAAGAGCCTCTCCCTGGGGCCGGAGGAGGTGGCAAAGTGGAAGAGGCAACGTTCCCACTCCTGAGGTCCCAGGGATGATAATGGCAGCAGTATTGGGAAGGCAACCATGTCCAGAAATCTTAGAGGGGATGTCTGGAGCACAGACAGCAAGGGATTGTGTGGTAACAGTGGGTAGTAGGAGGCTGGTCAGGACTGGGGTTGGGTACTGGAGTAAAGGGCCATGACAAAGGGACTGGGAGCTTTTGAGATGCTGAGAATGAGTGTAGAGTCTAGGAGAGACAGGCTTTCTCTCTGTTCTCTTTTCCTTCTTAAGCCTCCATAGCCCTACATTCTTTTCTTTCCACTGCTACTGACAGTCAGACTAATGGCCAGTCATGAATTTTTTAGATGTTGACTACCTTTCTGATAATGAACCCCAACTGTTCAGAATGGCATTGTTCCAGGTCAGCCACCTTAGCAGTTAAGTGTGGAGATATGATACAGTCTGACTAATGAGAAATAAACAGAAATGTTCTAGTAGTTTCCGTCTTTCCTTTTGTTCTTTCTCCTTCTTCCTTTCTTGAAGTGGTTGAAATATGGTCTTTGACTTGAAACACTTCGCTGCCCTTTCATTCAACAAATATTTATTGAGAGTCTGCAAAGTGCCAAACATGGTGCTAGGTGCCAGTAAATGAAGCTTAGGTCATCTCTGCTCTTCTAAGAATTCTATTTCTAATTAGAGAAGCAAATCAGTAAAGTAACTGACCAAATGACAGGAAAATATTAGCTGGAAGTTAGTAATTTGATGAAAATAAATCAGGAACAGGTTGGAGGCTACCGGGGGTAGACAGACAGTGAAGATTTTTTGGAGGTGGTATCTTTGTGAGAGTCTGAAAACAGAAGAAAAAGGTAGCTGTTGAACCTCGTTGGACATTTTTAGGTATAGCAGGGTCCTAAGGCCAGAAGACCCTTGAGGATTCAAGGATCAGAGACATGTGTACTGAGACTGGGTGTGTAGAGGACAACTGTAGTTCAGTGAGCTGAGTCCCATGATGGAGAAGGCACAAGGGGTTCTGACAAAACGGAGCAGAGAGTGGCCACACCTTCCTGGGTCTTTTGTCTTGCAGGTCACTCAAGTGTCCTGGGGACTCACCTGAACCACACTGGAAAATTCACGCAGTTGTGGCTGTATCTTCCTCCGGGCTCCACCTCTTTTCGGCATTGTTCCACAAGATCTGCTTGGACAGAGAGGGCTCAGGGGCAGATCTGGTACCTGCTGGCCTTTTCTGAGCGCCCTGTTAGAGAAGGGCTCTCCTTTCTTTCTTCCCTGTCTCTGTCACCATGAGATGATTAATATCCTCCTGTCCACCATGTCTCTTGTATTTTAATTGTTCTACCTTTTTACCTTTGTATTATGAACTCTTCCTGAATTAAAGTTAAATTTTCCCGATTTCTAAATTTTTGGTGCTTTTGGTCTATCTGTATGAAATACTCAGCTGTATTTTTTTTAAATGATTTTTATTGAATTTCACATGGATCAGCTGTGTGTGGTTTCCATGTGGTCACTTTACATGGGAGTTTCTAGTGAGCATGTGATCCAGGGAGGATGGAAGTCAATAGTCACTTGAGCCTTCAGGACACATGTCTCAGGATTACATGCTGATACTGTCATTTGGATAAAGACGGGGCTACAGAGAGAGAAAGAAACAGACTGATAATAATTTTCTGCTCTGGGCTGGGTAATGTATTAACTAAGCATTTACGTCAGGGGTGAGTGAACTCGGGTCTGTGGAACAAATCTGATAAATAAAGTTTTATTGGAACATAGCCATGCCTGTTCATTTACAGATTGTCTATGGCTGCCTTGGTGTTACAGTGACAGAGTCGAGCAGCTGAGACAGAGACAACGTGGCTCACAAAGCCTGAAATAATGACTACCTGACCCTTCACAGAAAAAGTTTGCTGTTTTGTAAGACTAAGCTGCCTGGATCCCCTCTTCTGTAAGGACTCGTCTCTCCCTCCCACTCCCCACCAATTCTGACAAAAGTCACGGAGAGCCAGAGGAACTAGAAAAGACAGAGGATTTTTTTGGGTTCATCAAGCAAATCAGAAGGGCTTTCAGGGTTGGGCATGAAGCCAATTACCAGAAAGAAGGTTACTTATCCTGGTAATGAAAATAAAATGAGGCCAGAGGTTGTTAATGCAAACTAGGAGTGGAGGCTGAAAGCAGAGGGATGAAGAGGGCAAAGCGTGGAAGTGTCAGAGGACATCAACTTCAGGGACACCTGGAACAGGTGCTTTACTGGGCAAGGTAATCCCAAGTGTATGAAGAGCAGCAGGGTAAATAGAGACCTAGCAGATGGAACTGGGAGGAATTGGGTGGATTCCATCCTCTGGTTTGTGGAATTGAAGCCTCTCTTCTTCAGTAGGTTTGTGGATGCTGTTTCTATTTCTTGAGGGCTGGGACTATGCAAGAACTAGAGTGGCGCTCCTCCTCCGTGCTTAGTGTCAGCCTGGATTCCAGAATATGTGCGTCCCCAACACTCGAGCTTCTGGGCTTTGCCTCCTGCTCCCTCCTCCCTCCCTGCCTTGGCTACGCCACATCCCTCCCTTCACATTTGGCTTCCTGAAATATAGTCTCATTTCCCTGCCAAGCCTCTGTGATTTACTGCACGTGAGCATCACTGTGGAGCAAGTAAGACATTCTTCATTTTCATACCTGACACATGAGGAGCCATAAAAGTAAGTCTCCTAAGTCAGGCTCAAGGGCCTCTTGATTAAGAGTTAAATTGCTGATATGATTTATTCAATTTGAGTTTGGGGAAACAAGGGATATTGAAGATAATGTGATTGGCAGACTCACACTTCTGCCTCTCTCAAGTGCGCAGATCCCTGTTCAGTCCTTGCGGAGATGATGGGAAGACCCCATTTGGGCATGGAATGGGGGAGAGCAGAAGACATGAGTGACTCACTTTCCTGGGTCTGTTTCAGGGAAATGTGAGCTGGACAGCTCTTCTGAGGTCAGTTTGAATGAAGTAAAGTCAATAGGCTAAGTTGTGAGATCGAAGGTGTGTGTGTGTGTGGGGGTACATTATGGAAGGAACGGAAGTTCAGAGGTAAGAGTTCTGGTCTTGACTTACTGTGGAGGAGGTGTGGGAATCCTACAGAGGTAAGTATGAATGGGTCTCAGTTTCTTCACCTAAAAACTGGGATGGGACTAAGTTACATGAAGATTCTTTTCATGGACTTAAGAGAGAATGAGAGATGAGGAAGAAGATCCTGTAAGTTTAGAAAATATTTTTGATCAATTTAACCATGAAGGGGAGCTGGGAATGAGCCCTCTAAGAAATAGAGGGTAAGTGGCATCTGGATAGGGTCCCTTTAAAATGCAAGATAATAGGACACATTTCTTTGATTAGGAATGGAGAAATCCATTGAAGTTATAGAAAGATAGGGGATAATTGTAGCAATAAAGACTCTGGACAGGTGAAAGTGGAGAGAATGTAGAGCTCAAGTGGCTTTGACAGGCACAGGGACAACTCATACCCTGTAACTGGATAAAAGACAGAGTATTTGGGCATGAATGCCAGGAGACAGCTGAATTCGAAAGCAGGAGAGGGAAATCATTCTCCTCCAATCATTCCTATTCTCTCAAAGAAGCACCATATGATGCTGTCAGCCCAGCTGGAGGGGAGACGTCTTGGAGGTTTGACAACAGAGAAGTTGGGATAGCATCTGAGAAAGTGAGAAAGTGAGATTATTAGGGTATAGGACATGGTTTTTGGCCAGTGGTGAGCACTGGTTTGAGAGCTGCGGGCACAGATTTAAAGGGAGACCAGTCAGCATGATTGTGGGGTTTCTCTTCCAGTAGAGTTCAGCTTCCTGAGTGGGGGCACAGGGGTGGTGAGTGGTTGCCTTCAATGAGGGATGGGGTCAGCCCGTTGAGTATCTCGCAGTGAGGGGGTATATGTAAAGGGGCCGTTAGAACAAGGGACATCCAGAACGTAAACTGTGTAAAAAGCAAAACACGGCCTTGAGAAAGGTGATAGATAACAACAACAACAAAAAAACAGGAGAATCAATGAGTTTTATGGAATTAATGGAATTGTTGGAGTGGGGTCCTAAGATAAGCCGGCAGGAAGGTGGTGGTCAGGAACACACATGTTCATATAGGAATTTGAACTCTTTTCTTCATGGTTTCTTTTACAGGTTTAAGTAAAGTCAATAGACTTTAGCCTAAGGACCCAGGTCCAGAGCTGTCAAGGTACCATCATCCCTTCCCTTTCTTTCTCTGTTTTATAATATTTGATCCTTCTGTTGAATTGGTGGACAAGGGCTTGAATTAGTGTAGCCCATTCTTACTATTGCAAAATGAAGTCAGATCGCAAGTCCTATTCACGGAATCTAGCAGTAGTACACGCTGTCATGTATATGTGTTTTTTAATGTTTTATTCTTGTTGGATTCAGTGGAGAATCAGTGGTGTTCTCCGTGCTGTCTTTATGATACCCTGGTCGTACCGCTGATTGGCGAAGGGAGTCCCTTAGCTGTTGATAACGTAAGGCCAGTGTAGAGAGACAGATTCGTCTAAATTATAAGCGTTGGCACTTCTTCAGTACAAAGAGTTTCTGAGATTTAAGTAAGACCCTGCCAAGAGGATTGGTGGGACCCATAGGTAATTCCCATTATACACGTGAGGTCAGAGTCCTGGAGACATTAATACCTGCTCCTCCTGCTGTCTTCCCATCTTAGGAAAAACACCACTGTTCACTCAGCTGCCCAAGCCTGAAACCTTGAGGTCATCTTTTGTTCCCCTGTCTCTTTCACCTACTTCAACACGTGGCTGTCTTGAATGAATAAATGAGTGAATTAATGAATGAGCTATACAACTTCACAGTAGTTAAGGGGACCTTGTTGAACAGCTTGGGCAGGAGGGATACTGTTGTCCTAACTCCTTCCCATTCCCACTTTCAAATAAGAAAATAATTCACTCTGATAATTGTGCAAAGAGCTAAATAAATAAGTTTCAGGATGAACTTATACATTTACTTTATAAAATGCTTTTTAATGTTAAGGAACTTTAAAGTCCCTGAATTACAGTTGAGAATATAATGCGGGTCATTCATGAATTCGTGGGTATGCACATAATTCATTATGGAGTATATTTGGGGTGATTATCCCTACAGTTACTGATGCTTTATCCTGGAAATACCATGTACACATCTTAATTTCTAATTATTATAAAACCACATACCAAAACATTGATATAAAAAGGCATGATTAATGTAGGTGGGGCAAGTAACCTATAGGAACTAAATTGATAATTATGGACTAGCTGTAGAATTTTAATTTAAAATTAAACAGAAAACATCACAGCAACGGGAAACCATGGTTAACTCAGGACAGCACTGAGGACACACATACACACACACATTCACGGATAACTTTTCATAAAACTGTTGAGTTGGGGAGGATTGTATGACTGCACTCTATATTTCTGTTCATGCTGTATTTTCTAAAAATGGACATTGCAATATTTCTGGTCCTTTGAACTTTGTGATTGCCTTGACCAATACAATGTGGGGAAAGGAAGTTATAGGACTTCAAAAACTAGGCTATAAAAGGAAATGTGGACCTGGATCTCCTGAGATTCTGGTCATTGGACCCAGCCACCATGTTATGAGGAAGCCTATGCAACGAGGGGAGGCCGTATGTAAATGTTTCAGCCCAAAGCCTCTGCTGAAGTCTCAGTCAATGGCTATCTCATTCACTTGACATGAATGAATGAACCTTCAGTTGACTCCAACCCCTCGTCTTCCAGCCACTGGCTGACACTCAGTGGGGCAGAGACAAGCTATTCCATTAGTCCTGCTTGGTTACAGAGTTAGGAGCCAAATAAGTGTTACTGCTTTAGGCCTCTACATCTTAGAGTAATTTAGAACACATGCATATTAGAAGCTTTGCAGCACAGACTTGGTTTGGATGGCAAACAAATTTTCTAATAGCATATGGACTTACTTAGAATCCCTGGAAAACATCCATGATTTTGGTTGACCACTTACTTGTGTCTATTACAGAAACTCTCTTCAAAGAGTAGAATCGAGAAAGTAGGCTTCATATTTACATAAAAATGAACATCTATGAAATTGAAAGCTGTTTTTCAATATAAGCCACAGGAAGGACTTAAAATTTTGCGATCTGCTTACAGTTCCTGCCAATACGTCTAGTTTCCTCCCTTATTTCATAAGGCAGACTGTGTCCTATACCAGGGTCCCTTCCATGCAGGGCTGTGCTTGTGCGCTCTCTAAGTTGCCCATTCACACATTGATGTTTTATATGTGTTCGAGTAAATCCTTATTTTTTTTTTATTATGTTCAGTTAGCCAGCATATAGTACATCATTAGTTTTTGATGTAGTGTTCAACAATTCATGAGTTGTGTGTAACACCCAGTGTTCATTAGAGCAAGTGCTCTCCTTAATACCCATATAATACTTCTTAAAACATATTTCAGTATTTTGGATGAACGTTTTATCTGTATTACTAGATCTAGTGGTCAGTTCTCATTGTGCTCATCAGGATCTGTTTGGAGTATGTTCCACACTGGGTCACTGCCTCTCTTGATTCCAGGGAGAAGCAACCCTTCTAGTTTCCTACCTCACTGATTCCTCCTCCTCGGTTTCCAGAGCAGGGCAGGACACCATTCCTTTGCCCAACTGCTTCCTGCTTCAGAGCCCCAGAGCCCAAGGGTCCCTCTTGGCATCTCTTTCCTCTTCTCTCCACACATACTTGCAACCTGCCTGATCACATCCTAGCTACTGGCTGAGGAATTTATCTTCTTGTCTCTCACCTCAGTTCAATATTATTATGTCTATTAATGTCCATGAGGCACCTCTTCCCCTGCTCCTGCTTTGGAAATTGTACTTTTTTCCTTATCTGTAATGATTTACTCCAAAACTTTTCAACATGTATTTTTTTTTATTTCTTTTCAGCGTAACAGCATTCATTGTTTTTGCACCACACCCAGTGCTCCACGCAATACGTGCCCTCCCTAATACCCACCACCTGGTTCCCCCAACCTCCCATCCCCCGCCCCTTCAAAACCCTCAGGTTGTTTTTCAGAGCCCATAGTCTCTCATGGTTCACCTCCCCTTCCAATTTCCCTCAACTCCCTTCTCTTCTCCATCTCCCCATGTCCTCCATGTTATTTCTTATGCTCCACAAATATGTGAAACCATATGATAATTGACTCTCTCTGCTTGACTTACTTCACTCAGCATAATCTCTTTGGAGAACATTGTGGAGATTCCTCAAGAAATTAAAAACAGAGCTTCCCTATGACCCTGCATTTGCACTACTGGGTATTTACCCCAAAGATACAGATGTAGTGAAAAGAAGGGCCATCTGTACCCCAATGTTTATAGCAGCAATGGCCACAGTCGCCAAACTGTGGAAAGAACCAAGATGCCCTTCAATGGATGAATGGATAAGGAAGATGTGGTCCTTATACACTATGGAGTATTATGCCTCTAACAGAAAGGATGAATACCCAACTTTTGTAGCAACGTGGACAGGACTGGAGGAGATTATGCTGAATGAAATAAGTCAACATGCATGTTTGATGAAGTTTCAAGTTAGTAATTATTTTCATTTTCTTCTGAAAAGCACACAGGTTTTAGAATGTTTTAACTCCAATCCCCCTCCTCCTAATTTCTATTGAATTATTATTGTTTTAGGTCCACGTTGCTTTAACTCATTCCCCAATTAAAATTGTACTATTATTTTATAGTATAAATGTTTATTAGATACTGACATGTCTACCTTTTTTGGAGGGGTTGTTTATTATTGATTCTTGGACTCTGTATCTTCCTTCTGGGGTCAAATTCATTTTTATTAATGTACATTTTCAAGAGTTCTTTTGAAGAAGGTATAAGAATGAATGTATTTCTTTGACCTTATCTGCAAATGTTTTTCTACACCCTTCCTTCTTAGTTTTCACACTTTTAAAGTTTTTTTCCTTTCATTCTTAAAAATAGCTCATCTAGACATAGAATCCTATGCTAACCATTGTTTTCCATCAGCCTTTTAAGCAATGACTCCATGGTCTTCTGATATCTGCTATTGTCGATGAGAAGACTGTACTGTTTCTTAACCAGACTTAGATAGTTTTCTTTTTTTTCTGATTTTTTACAGGTTTTTCTCTTTTGAAAAGTCTATCTGGATGTTAGACTTCAAACTAAAAACTCACATTAGTTCTAGAAAATTTTCAATAGCCAATTCTTGGAGTATTGTCTCTCCCCAACCCCTCATTCTTGTCTTGTGGAACTCCGAAGACATGTTTGTTCATTGTTAATTCTTGTATGTTATCCTCTGTGTTTCCTAATCTACCTTTCAGGTTTTCCATCCCTCTAATTTTTAGTGCATTTCTGGTGATTTCTTCAAATCTAATTTCCAGCTCACCAACTATCACTACAATCCCCCCCCCAATTCTATTGAACTATATCCACCAAGCTTTAAATATTTGTGAGTTTTCTAGAAGTTCTATTTGCTCCTTTCCAAATCTGCCTCTTTTTGTTTTTCATACTAATCTGTTCTTCATTGTACTTTGTTTTGAAACTATTAACTCTTCTGTCATTTTAAGTCTACCGATTCCACATCCTCTTTCTTCTGCCATTCTATGCCATTCCGGGGAGCCAGATCTCCCTAAAGACAGATCTCCTGACATCCTCAGGGTGGTTCATTTTTTTCCCATTTTGGCAATTCTGTATTGTTAGTTTATATCAATCAGGGAAGTCTTTGTGCCGTGGGCTGCAAATTTTCCTCCTGGAGCTATTCTCTCTCTCTCTCTCTCTCTCTCTATATATATATATATATATATATATTTTTTTTTTTTAAAGATTTTATTTATTTATTTGTCAGAGAGAGAGAGAGCACAAGCAGGCAAAGTGGCAGGCAGAGGCAGAGAGAGAAGCAGTCTTCCCACTGAGCAAGGAGCCTGATGGGGGACTTGATCTCAGGATCCTGGGATCATGACCTGAGCTGAAGGCAGCCACTTAACCAACTGAGCCACCCAGGCGTCCCATATATATATATTTTTTCTGTTGGTGTCATTCAGGGGGTCCCCTGACTGGCAAGAGTTTGTCCATTAAACATTCGGCTTGTCGTTCCTCTATTTTTCAAATAATGTAATTTAATTTCACAGTGTTATGAAGAACTTAGCTGAGATTTGGATATTTTCTTTCCACAATCTTCCCAAAGTCTTGCCAAAATCTTCGGTAGATAGTCAACTCCTTATAGCCTTCCTAGGAAGGTAGATGGAATTCATCTATTTCCCATTTAAGGAAGAGGCAGTTTTTTGAACCTCTGGACTTTATGCACAGGGTTTGGTTTTCATTCCCCACTTCTCTCAAGCCTGAACACGTGTTCCCTGCCCCCATGTAGGAAATAGAACCCAAGCCACTGGGACCTATCATCTGGGGAGGAAACCAAGTGGTTCTCCATGGAGTCAGCTTGGCTTTCCTTCCTATTTATAATTTTTTCCCATTCTGTTTGGCAGTTGAAGGTTCACCTTCTTAGTTTTGAACCCACCTTGGCATTACATTTTTATACTCACATTGTATGCAAATTCCTGTTTTTTTTTGGCAAGAACGGGGTTAGCTTGTACCAGCTTAGCCACCCCTCCCATGTGTAAATATTCATTTGCATCTTGGCAAGGTAGCATCCATCACCAACTCATTGGAAGGAAAGCCTGAAGCCTTCACAAAAGTTAAAATACAACCAACCAGTGAAACACACACACACACACACACACACACACACACACATACTCAAGCCCATTTGTTGGGTAAAATAATGAAGCTGATAGATTGGATGAACGTTAAAATCCAAAATACTGAACATTTGGAGCAGTATATGATGCAGCTGGTTTAGTGCTGGATGTTCTTGAATCTGAGCCTTAGCTTGGCTGTTCACTAGTGGTTAATCCTGAGGGCATCATTTCTCTGAAATTTGCCTTCCTAATCTATGGAATGGGGATGATACCTACTTCCCATGTTTTCAGGAAGCATTAGAAGAGCTTGTAAGTGTAAAAGTGCCCAGAAGAGTACTGTTAGATTTATACTAAATTTATGTTTATTTTGAAAATGTTCCATTCATCTCATTTTATTAACTAGATTACCTCTCTCCATCTCTATCTTTTAATTAGTTAATTCTTTTGAGAGAGAGAGAGAGAGAGAGCACATACACACGTGTATGGGGGAGAAACAGAAGGGGAGGGAGAGGAAGAGGGAGAGAATACTAAGGGGACTCAGTGCCAAGATCACAGCTTGACATGGGGTGAGACCCCATAACCCTGAGATTGCGACCCCAGATGAAACCAAGAGCCCAACGCCCAACCGAGTGAGCCACCCAGGTGGCCCTCTATCCCTCTTTCTATCTCTTTCATCTCTACCTCTTTTCCAACATACAGGGTGGGGGGTCCTCTCTGTGGCCAGTGGCTACATAGCACAGTCTTTGCTAGGTAAGAATAAACCCTGAAAGGACCCCAAGGAGGACCCACACCTTGCAGATGTCCAGAGTGGAGGACCCCTCTTGTGCTTTAATTCACACCATCTCTGCCGCATTTTAGTCTGGCTGTTGCCATGGGAACTATCTGCCTACAGGTGTAACTTTGCAGCCCCTCTCCTTGGTTGTACCAGGCATCTTTTGCCTTCTTCCCCAAAGCTCCTCTCTCGGGAAGCCCAGAGGAGTCACGTAGCCATTCTAACATGTGCACCTGGGCAATCCTCAAAGTGTGAGGGAACCACACCCATGGGACTACACTTGAGTGGTGCATAGGAGCTGGCATATAAATGCTACCCTTGAGGCGCCTGGGTGGCGCAGTCATTTAAGTGTCTGACTTTTTGATTTCGGCTCAAGTCATGATCTCTGGGTCATGGGATCGAGCCCTGCATCAGGCTCTGTGCTCAGCATAGAGTCTGCTTGGGACTCTCCCTCCCTGTCGCTCTGCCCTTCCCATTTGTGCTCTCTCTCTGTCTCTGTCTCTCTAAAACAAATAAATAAATCTTAAAAAAATATGCTACCCTTTTACGTCCCGGAACAACGGTTCTGAGATGCGTTCTATGTGACTGAGCTCTGGAGGTCAAAGTTCCAGTCTCTTGCAGCTATTAGCCAGTTTAAAATCCCAGTCATTCCCTCAATTTCACTCCCTCTGGATTATACTCCTATTCCTTGGAATTACTTCCTAAGATAAAATACCTGTACGTAAACCCTTGCCTCAGGCTCTGCCTTTAGGGAGAGGACAGGCTAAAACTCCTGCCTGATTCATCCAGAGACTAGCTTTTCCACATGAGTCGGTGAGAACTTAACTCTATCAAGATTTAAGTACTAAGGTTTAAGTGCTGACATTAATGTGAAGACACGTGTATTGACAAGCTTATGAAATGAAGGCATTTGCGTTGCAGAGATCTGTATAATTTGTACCATATCCCTTCCCAGAGAGGATATGAGATGCTTTTATGGATAAAGAGGACAGTTAAAAAATCATTGATATTTCAGAAACTTACAACCAATGCTGCCACATCTGAAGCCCGTCATTTGCTATGCTGAAGGTTTTGGGTGACAGAGCTTCCTAATGACTGGAACTCTGCAACCAGAAGACACGTAAAGAGATAGATAAGAAACAATTAATTATAGGGTATCTTGGAAAATGATAAAAATTAAGAAGGTATTTGCCCCTAAACCTCTCCAGTTTTTGGAGTGATAGACATGATTTCAATTCTCTGGAATGATTCTAATCCCCATGATTTGGAGGTCAATCCTAAAATCCAGCTCAAACTGACTTTTCCATTCATTTCTTGTTTGTGGGATTTGGGGGAGCCGTTGTAGGCATCACTCGCTTGGATGGGCAACGGGTAAGTAGTCAGGGTCTTTCTGATCTTGATGCCCCCTACCAAGGAGCTAGCGGTAATTGCCAGCATCAGAAATGGGGCATCTGGATGATATTTTTCAGCAGAGAACAAGCTTCTGATTTTTTTCTGGACTGTGCTTTGGAGGTCAGATGCCAGAAGTAGAATGCCTGTGCAAGAATTCTAGAAGAGGAGCTGCTCAGGGGTCTCTAACCATCTGCCTAACCATGCTGATTCATGAATTGCTCATATTCTAACAGTCTGTACTTGGGGAAGAAAGTAGCACCTCTCCCCTTGTGTCGTGCCAAGAACACCTCTCCCCTTCTGTTGTGTTGGGCAGCTGGAATTTCCCTCTGACAAAAATATGCAGAGGAAAATATACACTCGCCGAGGTGAGGACGGCTCGGGGGATAGACAGTGGGGTCTCAGCGTTCTGAAAACCCATGTCACCATGAGAGAGATCAGAGTACAGGAATAGAAGCGGCATCCAAAGAAGGAACAGGATAAAGCAGTTCTGAGCTGGAGAAACACCTTATCGACAGATCAAAACACCACGAAGCCCCAGGCAGAAAGAATGAAAGCATCCTAACACCTAGAAACAATCTGGTGAGATTCTTGAACTCCGAGGGCAAATAATCACCCGTGCATTCTCAGGAAAGAGTGAGCTAACCACAAAAGAATAGAAAGTTGAGCTGACGTTTGCAGCATTAAATAGGAGACAACAGGGGCAAATCACGACATAGTTCTGATGGAAAGAGGAGTCATGGTTGCAATTATGCTCATGTGTGAAGTCACGAGGGAGGCATCCCCAGATGGGCAATGACTCAAGGATACCACCACCCACCAGCATATGGTCAGAAAGCTACCAAAGATGTGTGCCAGCCATACAGAGCATGTATGATGATCACGAATCCACAAATTACCAAAGTGGGCACCAGGAAAATGACAGCCAGCCCAAAAGTCATTTAAACACAGAGCAAAGTGTCAATAACTGTTGTAAATATATTTTGAAAGCAGAATGCAAATACCATCATTAGTTTTGGAAAGAGACAATGTTTTTTTGTTTTGTTTTGTTTTTCCAAGATCTATTTATTTATTTCAGAGAGGGAGAGTGTGGGCACAAGCAGAGGAAGGAGCAGGGAAGAGGGAGATGAGCAGACTTTACCCTGAGCCCAGAGCCCAACCCAAGACTTGATCTCACGACCTTGAGATCATGACCTGAGCTGAAATCAAGAGCCAAGAGTTGGCAGCTTAACCAGCTTAACCGTCAGAGCCACCCACGTGCCCTGGGAAGGAGACATTGTTACAAATAAGCTAGATCAAAAGTTTCAAACTATGTCCATAAAAACATTGAGGTGGGGATGCTGGGCTAATACCACCGGTATAGAGTGGTACCATTTTTGATGCTCATGGAGCTAAGTGTAACAGTGAGGTAGGTGGTTCTCCATGGCTCCTTTTGATGGGGACTTTCTCACTGTTTCCATTTGAGTCCACCTCGGCCAGTCTCCCTTTTGTCCCTATCTCCATATGGGGTTTACAGGTATCTGCCCCTCTGTTGAGGGGGGTGTGCTAGGTCTTCCTACAAAAACCTGGACTGTTGTCAGTAGGATATCTTCTGTGGGTGCTGGGTTTGTGTGTGAGTTGTGTGTGTAGTGAAGACCGCTCTTCAGGGCAGTCTGGATCCTTCTATTCTGCCTCTCAGACCTCTGCTAAGGAGGACTCTTCTTGCAGCTCGACCCTATTCCCAGATACTTCTTCCCCACCTTCACCCCCAGCTTCAAATATATCTAGTCTCTGGCAGGGGAGAAACTGGTCTTAAAATCCACCTTCTTCCTCTGTACCTTGACTCTATGCTCTTGCTTTACAGTGAGCTGTGGAAGACGCCCCCCAGGGTCAAAGTGAGAGAAGGATATTCACAGGGAGGAAGCACATTGGCAATTTGGGATATAACCCTGCCACGCTGGTTTCCAGAACCTTCTACATGGTAGGCTATAGCACAGGCACAACACGATGCACAAAGTTATACAACTTAATGTTCCTCCCAAGGTAGACACCAGGGTAACCAGAACTTTTGTACCCACCCTGGAACCACCACATCCTCTACCCTCACAGAAACACCACCCTGATTTTTTTTTTTTTTAAATTAGGAATCGCTTGCTTTTCTGGATATTTCCACCACCAAAACATGTGTCCCCAAGCGCTCTGGTTTGATCTTGTCCCTTTTCTTTACATAAGGGAAGTTGTAGAGTATTTTTTTTTTAATTTTACAACAGATGTTTAAAAATTTTTTTTAAAATTTCTTTTCAGTGCTCCAGAATTCATTGTTTATGCACCACACCCAGTGCTCCATGCAATACGTGCCCTCCATAATACCCACCACCAGGCTCACCCAAACCCCCACTTCCCTCCCCTCCAAAACCCTCAGATTGTTTCTCAGAGTCCACAGTCTCCCATGGTTCATCTCCCCCTCCACTTTCCCCAACTCCCTTCTCCTCTCCATCTCCCCATGTCCTCCATGTTATTCCTTATGCTCCACAAGTAAGTGAAACCATATGATAACTGACTCTCTCTGCTTGACTTATTTCACTCAGCATTATCTCCTCCAGTCCCGTCCATGCTGATACAAAAGTTGGGTTTTCATTCTTTCTGATGGAGGCATAATACACCATTGTATATATGGACCACATCTTCTTTATCCATTTGTCCGTTGAAGGGCATCTTGGTCTTTCCACAGTTTGGCAATTGTGGCCATTGCTGCTATGAACACTGGGGTACAGATGGCCCTTCTTTTCACTACATCTGTATCTTTGGGGTAAATACCCAGTAGTGCAATTGCAGGGTCATAGGGAAGCTCTATTTTTAATTTCTGAAGGAATCTCCACACTGTTCTCCAAAGTGGCCACACCAACTTGCATTCCCACCAACAGTGTAAGAGGGTTCCCCTTTCTCCACATCCTCTCCAACACATGTTGTTTCCTGTCTTGCTAATTTTGGCCATTCTAACTGGTGTAAGGAGGTATCTCAATGTGGTTTTGATTTGAATCTCCCTGATGGCTAGTGATGATGAACATTTTTTCATGTGTCTGTTAGCCATTTGTATGTTTTCTTTGGAGTAGTGTCTGTTCATATCTTCTGCCATTTTTTAACGTGATTATCTGTTTTGTGTGTGTTGAGTTTGAGGAGGTTTTTTAATAGATCCTGGATACCAGCCTTTTGTCTGTAGTGTCATTGGCGAATATCTTCTCCCATTCTGTGGGTTGCCTTTTTGTTTTGTTGACTGTTTCCTTTGCTGTGCAGAAGCTTTGATCTTGATGAAGTCCCAGAAGTTCTTTTTCGCTTTTGTTTCTTTTGCCTTTGGAGACATGTCTTGAAAGAAGTTGCCAATGTCGAAGAGGTTGCTGCCTATGTTCTCCTCTAGGATTCTGATGGATTCCTGCCTCACGTTGAGGTGTTTTATCCATTTCAAGTTTATCTTTGTCTATGGTGTAAGAGAACAGTTGAGTTTCATTCTTCTACACATAGTTGTCCAATTTCCCCAGCACCATTTATTGAAGAGACTGTCTTTTTTCCACTGTGTATTTTTGTTTCTTCGTTGTGCAGGTGCGTGCAGCTGGGGTCCTTCTGTCCTGTCGCCGCACAGCGCTCCCTTGTGGGAACACTCCATTATTTAGTTACCAACCCACTGTTGATGGACATCTGGGCACTGTACAATGTTTGATTTTTACAAACAGCATGGGGGGGCGCACTGCTGTCCCCGTCTCGTGGTTCGCATGTGTCTGCATGTCTGCTGAGTGTCTCCTCATGCTGCTTTATTACCTTTAACTTCCCCTGCTGAGTTATTGATTCTGGGATGTGTATTTTTGCTGTGGCACTTGTATGCTGACTTATGAATGCTTGAGTGATGTTGTGACAGGACATAAAAGGCATTTTAAGTCACAACACTAGTAAATGTTGGGATAATAGTATGAGAGCCATCAGACTACCAGAAGTTCTCATGCACACATAGAGTGGTAGGGTACCCAGCCCTGCGAACTGGTGGGAGCGGGGACGGGGCGTGTCACTGTTTTCCAGTCCATGACCTCCAAGCAACAGGTGCACATAATCACACTCTTCCTGGCCCACCAGCTTTGAACTTGGGCAATTCTACATGACATGTTTTGTTTGTTTGTTTGTTTTTCCAGTTTGGTGCCCTGGTATTATTTATGGTGTTCTGCATAAAGTAAGACTTTAATATTAAAAAACACTATGTCAAGATGAATAATACAAAAGCACATAAAAAGCAGCTTCACCTCAGCTCTGAGTGGCTATTTCTCAACTACACAAACAGCCAGTGTGGGCTTTAAAACTGCTGTTTGGAAAAGATTCAATCATATCTGGATCCTGGAGGGCTATAATGGCCCCCAATCTCTTTTGGAGAATTGAGGGGGAAAAAGAAATGGAGGTGATTTTAGTCTCTTTGTTAAATGTATATTTAAATGTAAAAATAATAAATAATAAATAAAGTGTATCTTATATATGCTTATATGTAAATAGATACAAATATAATATTGGAAGGAATATATTGAAGTGTTATGGGGGTCATTTTTTGTGCAAGGTGAGAGAGGATGCTATAAATAATTCTTCTTCTTGCTTTCTGTTGTTTTCCTGAATTTCTGTACTAAGTATGCTCACTTTCCAACTAGAAGAAAACTTCAAAAATACTGATAGTTAAGGAAATAATTTAGATAAATAACTAATAAATAGTTTTTATTTTAATTTATTTGGAATAAATAATGTTTAAAATAAAACTTTTACTGAAGTTGTAGAGAGCAGAAAGAATCCATATAGAAAACAAGAGGACATAATCCAGCCAGAACCATGAAGCTACAAATTTAAGTCTTAAGCCTTTTGGTGAGTGAGGCTGGATGAAAATTTGAACCACTTCTGTGATCTTGTCGCCTAATAGAAAGGAGCAAATCAGTTTTCCAGGACGCACCTGGTTTTATCTCAGCCACAAACTATAAAGTATAAGAGGAAATTTTCAGGCCAAGAGATCACTTACTCTGGGACACCGACTAACTAACAGTTGTCTTCAATAGTCAAATTTCTTCCCATCCTTGACGTTGACTCTCAGACCCAAAGGCCATGACCTTAGCTTCCCATTCAGGGGAAGGGTTTGGATGGGTGTCAATTAAGGAAGTAGGATTTGCTTTCTTCCTGTTTCTTGCCTTGAATCAAAGCTGGAACTTGTGAGACAGATCGGCATGTCTCCATATATGGTAGACTAAATGACTGCATCACCATATCTGTTGTCCCGCTCTACTGGGCCCAGTCCCATTGGATTACATTCCATGGCACCCCCTGTCCCCATGCTCTATGGGAGGAGACTGTCTCCCACCCCCCATCAACAGCAGGCCTGACCACATTACCTACTAAGGGTAATGGAATATGAACAGAAGGGGTGTATCTGCATTCAAGCAGAGGCTTTAAAGAGCATTACAAGGTCCAATCACCATTCTTTTACCTCTATAGTAAGATCAGTGTGTCCAGAGCAGGACTACGCTCTCAGTCTGGGGTCTGGAATGGAAAAAGGCAGGAGCAGGGCAGAGCTGACTCACAAAGCACAAGGAGAAGAGCAAGGAGAAATATCTGTTTCATATACAAGAGCTACTGTGGGGTTGCTTGTTACTACAGCAACCTAGCAAAAGCTGACTAATACCTAGGACTGCTTTTCTCATGGATTGCATTTTCTGCTAAATGTGAGCTGTGTGGATATGATCTGTTCATCAAAGCAAAATTTATATGCTTTCTTAGCAAGAAAGCATATATAGCTTCTCCCCTGGTGAAGCTATCCTGGGGGTTCATAGAAGAGCTTCAGGGAGCTCGTAAATCTCTTAAAAGAAAATTTTAAGTCTGTGTACTTATGTGCATTTGGAGGGATGGGGAGATTTGGTTCATGGACTTTTTTCCCTGAATTTTTAGATGGACCAAATTAGATCCAACAATGCTACAGTAATATTGGACATGAAGACCGCATAATGGCTGCTTATTTATGGGAGCAGCCTGAGTCTGCTCTCATCCTGAGGGCCGCCATCTCAATGCTTGGGAATGGTGGTGGATATATTTATTTTTCCTCTCAAAGAAGTTTGTGTAAGTTGTCGGGCCTGGACAAGTATATTGCTGACATCTGAGAGTTCTGCAGAATGGTCTTGGCCTGGCACATTTCAGAGCAGGTGTCAGTCTCCTGTGCCACAAAAGAACACTGGTTTCTGCCAACTGTGCAGTTTTGTGCAAGCTGGTCTTCTGGTTGGGACCCGAGAAGGGTTGAGTTGCACATTGTATCGTATTCTCTGATGACCAAGTGAATTGGCTTGTTGGACAGAGTTATTTTAGGCCAATCAATTTTGCTTTGCAGAGTTCCGATTAACTGTGCTGCAGATGCCAATTTTCTGATTTTAGTTGTTTCTGGATGGCCCATGTGTCTGCAGTGATAAAGCAATGCACTTACATAGGCAAGGAAGTATATCCTTACTGCTCTGCCGGGAGAGCACGTATCACAGTCACTGAAGCTAAATCATGTATTTGTATCTGAGTCCAAAAGAGATCCCAGGACTGCTCTTCATTTCTTATCAAGGCTCCATTCCACCCAGCTGGATTCTAGTGGTGATGCTGTGGTTGATGCCTAGCAAGACAGTGATAATACTAGATCTCTGTAGTGTCTGCATACTCTGGTTCATGAAACAAAATGCTGGTTGCATGACATGATGGATATATTTTGCTTGTGAGAATTGTGCTCAAATCTTATAATTTTCTTAGCCAACTTGTGAACAAGAGGAAATAGCATGGAGCAAAGATCAGTAATACACTGTTTCACCTAGGATTTGCTCCTGATGAAAGAGTTGGGCTGAGGGTCTGTCTCGTGATTTGTTGGGTGGATATTTTAGAGGAGGGACCCTATAAGACCATGTATCATTAATTTTGTGGAGGTTGTGCATTTCATTTTTGAAGACTGTATACATTTCCATTGGGTTATGCTAAGGGACTATACTTTAACAATTAACTAGATGCTTGAGCAAGAATATTGCAGAGGATTGGCTGAGCATTGCACAACTTTCCACAATGAAGTCCCCAGTTTGGGAGGAGGACATGAATCCTGGGCATGCTAGCAGCTCTTGTTCACCCTTGAAAGAATTACTACTCCAGCTCTCTTGCCTTATGTTGGGTGGCCCTTATCTAGCTACCCCCTACCCAGTTACTGTGATAGGGATTCATCTCCCTCATCTTGCCCTTGGATACCTGCTGGAAGGAGATGCTTTGGGCACCTTGTAGGGTTTATGATTTTCAGCTGTCCAGGATCAATTTTACCCCTAGGGAAAACTTGGCTGTGACAAGGATGGACCATTGTAGATTTATCCAACTCCTCCTGTCAAGATCTTATCTTGAGATTCTCAGGAATCCCAACCCAACGAGGGCAACAAGCAATTCACAAACACTTACTGAGCATTTACTCCATCTCATGATCATACTAGGCTTTAGGAATACAGATCATCCGTGTTTTCTTCCTTCAGGAAGAAGAAACACCCAGCCATTCTTCAAACACTGGTACCCAACACCTCCACCCATCTGCAGAGCAGGTGTTCTCACTTGGTATTTCAGAGAGGAAATACAAATAATCAAACACAAATGTTTTCAAATTCCCACCCTGCAAGCTTATATCTCATCTCCATCTGAATTTTTCTTCTTCTCCCTTCTTGTTCATTGAAAACGTTGTCCCTCTTCCAGGCCAAGATTAATATCTCTACCTGTACCCTGGATGCCATCTCTTCCACCTACCTTGATGATGCAGAACCTTCTCTCTTCTTCTCTCCTTCTCTGCTTCCCAACATCAATGAAACAGGCCCAAGTCTCTCCCATAACAAACATAAAGCCATTTCTTTGATCCCATTTCAGTTTCCTGCTCTATTTCCCATACTTCTTTCTTTTCATTGCCAAAATTCTTGAAAGAACTGTTTGTACTCACGCAGCGTTATTCCTTTCTTCTTGAATAAATTCGCCTTGGGAAACTGTAGTAGGGAACATCACTGATGGCTGGCTTCCTGCTAAATCCAAGGAGCCCTCCTCAGTCTTTTCCTTCTAGAGTTTTCAGGAGCACTTGGCACTGTTCTGACTACTCCGTCTTACCTGAAATAACCATTTTGCATGTTTTAGGTTGATGGCCACAGTAATGTCATAGTGAAGACCACAGGCTTTATAGCAGGCCTGCTTGTGTTCTGGTCCTGGATTTAGCCTTTACTAGCAGAGTGCTTTTGTACAAGTTCCACAGACTCTCTGTGCCTCTAGTTTGGAGGGCTGTCATGAGAATTTAATTAGTTAAAGCACATAGAACACTGGGAACAGTACCTGGCACAAAGTACACGCTAAATAGTTATTTTCTCTTATTACTTTCTTTGTGTTCTTCTCTTTTGCTGCTGTGTCCTTAAATAATTGGGTCAGGTCCTTATATCCAGTGCTGCACGCTGTTCCTGCTTGCTTACCCCATCAAACCATCTGTACATTGATCATTCCCATGCCTTGCCCCAGATCTCTCTCCTCAGCTTCGAATCTACATACCTAAGTGCCAGCAGCACAGATCTTATGTAATGTAAATGTACTTATATCCATTCTATTCAAAGCTGACCTTGCCATATTCTTTTCCAAAACATTCACAAGAAATGGAAAAACCAACCATGTGCTCCCATTTGGATGCCAGAAACAAGGTGTCTTCCTCACTGTTCTTTCCCCCTTTGTTCCACATCTAATCAATTGCCAAGTTGCTGTCTCCTTGAGCTCCTAATTATCTCTCAAATCTGCTTGTTTTCCTTCATCTCCATTGTTTCTCATGCATGGCACCATCTTTTTTTCCCTATAAGACTGCAGCAGGCTTTATCTGCCTGTATCACTTCCTGCTTAACATTCTCCACCGTGGGCAAGTCTTTGCTACAACATGTTAGTGCCGCTCACTGTTCTGAGCATGAAGGCTAGAGTCCTCGGAGCAGGTATTGGCCTCCTCCGGTGTTTCTTGCTCCTGTTTTAGGGGTGAAGAGGTGGGGTGGACACCACCTAGATTTGAACTTGGGGGAACTTCCATGACATCCACTTCAGCAACTGAAACTACTTTCTATAACTTCTTGAGAGGACAGTGGTCTCAGCTCAGACATTGCTTCCTCTGGGTAGATTTCCCCATCCCACCCCATGTCTGGATTAGACATCTACCCATTTATACTCTCCTTTATGTCTTCTGTTGCTGTGCACGGATCACACTACATTGTAACTGGTTCTTTCCTCATCTCTATCCTTCTACAGACTCTAAGTTCTGTCAAGGTAATAATCATACTGTTACAGGCCGAACTGTGTCTCCCTCAAAGACTCATATGTTCAACTCATAATCCCCAGGACCCCAGAATGTAATCATTTTTGGTATCAGGGTCTTTAAAAAGGTAATTGAATTAAAATGAGGTTGTTTCAGTGGGTTCTATTTCAATACGGCTGGTATCCTCATTATAAGAGGAAGATTAGACACAGACATACTGGGGAAGATGTGAAGGTTCAAGAAGAGAATGGCCATCTACAAGCCAATAAGAGAAGTGTGGGACAGATCCTTCCCTCATGGCTCTCAAAAGGAACCAACCCTGAGACACACTGATTTTGGACTCCCAGTCTCCAGAACTGTGAGTCTATACATTTCCGTGGCTTAAGCCACCTAGTCTGTGTTGCTTTGTTACGGCAACACTAGGAGACTAATACACATATTGTATTCACTTCCCAGTGCTGAGCATGGAGCCAGGAAGAGACTCAGCATCTGATGAAAATTTTTTGAGTAAGTGAAAGAGTGAACCGGCAACTTAGAAGAGCCAGGATTCATCGATCCAGTTTACGCAACTGAATTTAATCAAGTATAGGAAAATGCTATAGACACTTAGAGAAAGTAGATGACCATTTGTGGAGTCCTCATGGAGAAGACCAGACATGAAGATGCAGAATAAGACACCATTTACTGTTTCCATCTTCTGGTGGTTTAGAGTCAAATGTGGAGGGGGATATAGACTTTGATCACAATGAAAGATAAAATTCAAGCTCCCAAGAGACATTTAAACAAGGTGTTACAGGAGCATAAAGGAGGAAAGGGTTGTATTCAGAAGGAGATGGCTGATGGAAAGTCTCATGCATTGAAAAGTTGGTTGTGTTTCAGCAAACAGAAGTAATGTTGACAGGGAAATCCAAGGTGCAGCGTACTTGAAGGCAGAGAGGAAGGAAGTATGTTCTAGGACTAGAACACACCTGGTTTGGCTGGTTCATAGGCTTCTCCTCATGTTGGGAAGCCATAATGGGGCATTATTTGGGAGGGCTTTGAATGCCAGTCTGGAACATTTCTGAATCCATATTTCTGTATTTATCTCTCACAAAGACTGGAAGTATGACTGTTACCCCTTCATCCTCTACCTTCCCTTGAAGAAGCATCCTTTGGTTTCATTATTCATTTCAAACACTATCTTTTTCCCTTATACATTAAAATTTTTTTTTTTTGCTGTAATTTTCAATAGGAAATTTATGCACGGTCAATTAGCCCTCCAAGAACAGGCTCAGCTCTGATGGATGGGCCAAGCTTTTGTTAAGACACCACTCGGTATGTGTGTATATGTTTGTGTGTCAGAGCAAAGACTGGCAATTAGTCTGGAAAACTAATCACCTCCTTCAAACAAAGGCAGCCAGAAATTCGTTTACACACATTCAGCCTTGGTAAATCACTTGACAATCACAGGGCTTTCTGGGGCAGGGTTTTCAAACAAATCTCTCTCCTCATCCAAGGTGGCCTCTGGGGTCATCTTTTTTGCATGCTAGCAACCCCACGCATGTCTGGGTAGCTTGTCACCATACCTCAAGCACAGCCCTTGGACTTGGAAATGTCAGTCCCTCTCCTTACCTGCTCTTGGTCTTGTTCCAGGGCAGGACTGTTGCTAGCTGTCCGCCCCTCAGCAGGAGCAGCATATTGGAAATGTAAGGTGAGCAGAGGTTTGGCAGGAGGTGGGGTGTGGAGGGACTGAGATCTGGTCATGTCTTAAAGGGGAAGGGAAAAGCACTTCTTGCTTTGAAATTTTATCTGAATATTTATTCCCTGAACTGATGACATACCGATGCGGGGCAACTAAGAGTTAGTGTTGCTATGAAACTTCTCAATACATTGGCTCTTCTGGTTTCCCAGGTTTCCCCATCCAAAGACATCTCAAAGCTACTTTTATTAATAACCAGAACGACTGAGTATGAAGTGAGGGAGCCATAAGGTTTGTGCAAGTTCCCCCCAGGACCCTCTGTTATGCTTCTACGCTGGACATGCCCTCCATGAATCTCAGAGATATTGATCTGGAATATGACACTGCGGTGAAATCAAGATCCTTTGCTCTTGGCCATATTACTCACAAGATGCTTGGCATTTGCCCACAAGTATTGCTTTGCGCTCTTCCCCCATCAGCGCTGACCCCTAGAGAAAGAGGAAGCAGAAAATGCCTTAGATCCTTGCTTTTGGGGTACTTGTCCAAATCATTCTGCCAGGGGCTTCAAAACCCGAGTTCAAGTCCTAGAGCTACCAGGACTAGCATCTGAGCCAAACCTTTCTTTGTAGAGTCAGACTCTTATCTGAGAAGAAGGGAGATGGTGGGTTTGAAGGTCTCAGAATCCTCTTAGGCTCTAACATCCTGTGAGGAGAGTTTCAATTAGGACTTCTCGAAAGTTACACATCAACATCCAAGGAACGTGAGGTCCAGCCCATGCCTTCTCGCCTTCTGCCACCAACCTTCACATCTACTCTTGGGCTTTTTCCCTCCCCTTTTATGTATTTTTTAAAATATTCACTTCCCCCTCTCACTAATCATTCCTCCTGAGGTGCAGGAGAGCACATAGTTTATATCCACCCAGACCCCGCCTCTCCCTTCTCCAAGAGTCCCAGGGCCGCCATCTTGGCAGGCGCAGGATGGCCCCATCCTCTGTTGTGGTCGGCTCCCTTGGCACATGGCCTTTGCCTGGATGAACAATCCAACCACAGGTTCCTGGAGCTGAGCACCTGAAGCCATTTTGGTTGTGGAGGGACTTTGGTGAGTCACTGGTCTCTAACCCCAGCGCTTTTCATCTTTATGCTCCTGTGAATTTAAAGGGAAATGAGAACCAGCTGCTTCTGATACCTTTACACATAACTCATCAGAGAGCTGTCTAGGGAAAGGGGTTTGAGAGCTAGAAAACCTTTTTTTAAGACCCTTTGCTTGGGAAGTAAAAATTGCAATGTTTTCCAGAAACCCAAGTTCCATGTCACACCCTTTATTTACTTTTGCACCATCTCTCCCTGGCACCGCCAAATCAGGATTCTCAGGCTTAGTTGAACTATCTGTATCTGAAATAGTCATTCTAATGCGTTGTATTTGTGTCACTCTCCCTGTTTTCAATGCTTCAGTGATCTCACAGGATTCTCATAGAAACCTGGGAAAGGATTTGCCAATGGAAACATCAAAAGGGATCAAATCGGTCTGTAACGGGCACAGCTTGGATCAGAACTACTCTCCAACCCCCCACCCCTCTCCTGGCTCCTAATTCTGAGATCAGGGTTTCTCTCGAACTTGAGTCTGAATCAGAATCACCTAGCAGGGTCCCCACCCCAGAGCAGGTTTGGAGCAGGCCTTGAGAATTTGCCCTCCTAAGAAATTTCCAAACGATATGAACACCGATGGTCCTGGGACGCCATTTTGAAATCCACGGTCTTAAACAAACCCCTACTGGACCCCACTGGATCCCCTGTGAGCATGTAGAGCTGTGTTCCTCAGTCTTATCCAAGCCAGGCAGGCAGAAAAGGAGTCCTCATCCACCAAGCAGGCTGTCACATACTCGCAAAGACTACTCAGCAAGAAGAGGCCATTTTCACTGGGACCTGTCCCCTGATTGTAAGCAAAGCCATCCCAACTCAGCCTCTCATTGTTTCCTTCACTCGGCGTCCCCCACTAGGGCTTTCCGAACCTCAGTTTGTTTTGTCTCCTAACATCTTATGACATTTTCCTGCTATAATCTGACACCTCAGAGGTAATGGGACTGAACACCACTCATAATTCATAGTTTCCTCTCAATGACTATCGCACTTCTTAATGTTATCTCCATATGCGGAATCCCCACTGGGGCAATATTGCCTTTTTGGCATCGTCTGTTAATTTGTTCATTTCCATGTACGTTATTGAAAGCACTCCGAGTCTTAATTAGCCCTCTTTAGCTGCTTTTCCCTACAGCCCTGTGTCACAGAACCAGAGGCACCGAAGCAGGAATAGGCCTAATTAACAGGCCTGTGATGAAAACTCGGGAAAGATGGAATGTGCAGAAGACGGACATGATTCCTGTATCAAAATAGGGGGCTGACGTGGTGACAGGGGAGGTGGACACAGGTAGGGAGAGCAGTTAGGATTTGTCAGAGATAGGTGCTGGTTAGGGTTATAGGGCATTCCCTTTCCTTCCAGAAACTGCCTCCCACGCCGAAATTCCAAATGGCTCTGGAGGGGTTGTCAACTGCAGAACCAGCCGAGATCTCATTCTTTGCTTGAGGAGGGGTCACCTGACTGGGTCTGGCTACTTGGAAGCCTCCATCCCCCTAGCTGTGGGATTGGGTTCAGGCATGAACATGTGATTCTAGTTGGTCCAATCAGAGTTTCTTCCCTGGATTTTTCTGCGAGGTGTAGCTGGAAGGCCTGCCTTTGGCCCTTAGGACCACGGTGTTAGAAGGATGTGACTCTTTGGTGGTTAGGAGCCATCTTCCCCCCCCACATGGGAGGAGACTATTTGCAGGAAAAGAAGGAGGTCCATGGGGTACTTGGGTGGCTCAGTCGGCTGGGCCTCTGACTCTTGATTTTGACTCAGGTCATGATCTCAGTGTTGTGAGATGGAGCCCTGCATAGGGTTCCATGCTCTGCTGGGAGTCTACTTGGGGACTTCTCTCCTTCTGTTCCTCCTGCTCACACACACACACACACACACACACTCACTCTCTCTTTCTCAAATAAATAAATAAGTAACGATGAAGCTTTTTAAGATTTAATGTCATTGATCACTTTGGATTCTGGACTCTCTTGGGACCTATCACCCCTTCCTTCTCTCCTATTTCTTTTGGAATGACAAGGTCTGTCTTACGTCTGCTCCACTGACTGTACTTTGGAAACATAAAATGTATTTGATTTCACAGGTTCCCAGCAGGAGGGCAATTTGCCTCAGAATGAAATCATAACCCAGTCTCATTGACACCTGACTTGATGATATTTAATGAGACTTTGGGCTCTGGACTTCGAAGTTGATGCTGGACGAGTTAAGACTTTTGAGGCTGTTGGAATAAAAGGAATGCATCTTGCATGTGAGAAGGACATGAGTTTGGGGGGGGGCAAGGGGTGAGAGGTTATGGTCTGAATGTTTGCCCCCAAATTCATATTGAAATCCTAACCCCCATATGGGATGGCATTCGGAGTCAGGGCCTTTGGGAGGGGATGAGGTCATGAGGGTGGAAGCCCCACGAATGGGATTAGTGCCCTTATAAAAGAGACCCTACAGAACTCCCTCCCTCCCCCTTTCACCATATGAGGATGCAGCGAGAAGTCTATCACTTGGAAGAGAACCCTGGCTGTGCTGTCACTCTGATCTCAGACTAACAGTCTCCAGACCTGTGAGAAATAAGTGTATGATTTTCATTAGCCTCCCAGGGTGGTATTTCATTACGGCAGCATGAAGGGAGGGAGGGAGGCAGAATGCGGGAGATCACAGGGATTTTAGGGAGCCAGGCCAGGCCCTCAGGCAGCCGAGGTACTAGTCCAGGTGCCCCCATCTACCCCACCATCTTCCCCATCTTGGAACCTCATGGGTCTGTGATGAGAGCTCCTGCTTTCTTCCTCTAGTTCTTCCTATAAGGGCGTAGAATCCCTTTCTTCTCAGGCTGGAACTAGACAGCACTTTCCCTGCTGAGAAGATTAATTGGTATTGTTCTCAAAACAGAAAGGTGTCTGGGCTGGTTTCTGAAGTCTGGGGCCTGAGGAGGAGAGTCCTGTGAGAGGTTTCTTTGAGGTTTGTGTCCTGCTGCTGATGCTCTCTCCCTATTGAGAGGGAGAGAGGGGCAGGGGAGGGCCGCCCAGACCCCTCTCCTTCATAGGTGTCTTATGGCCCATTTGAGCATGTTTTGGGGGTCTTATCACCCACTCTCTCCCCAGTGACATCTCGAAGTGTGGTGGCATCACATTTTGGAAGTGGTACCTGCTGTTCCCCCCAGTGTCATAGTTCCTCGAGGCCCTTGGTCCTTCTCCTTTCTGCTCTCCCATGGCATCTGGAGGTGGTGGCCCCCATGCTTTGTGCAGGAGGGATATCTGAGTCAGAGGGACTGAATGAGTCTAATTTCCTGGGACTTCTTTAGGGAAATGAAAGAGCATGAGACAATCTGAGACCAAAAGGAAGGGGATCAGGGCTGGAAAGGGGCTCCAGTGTCAGCTGTCTGGGTCCCAGTGGGCTCTGAGAATGGGAAGAGGATCTTCTTTGGAGCCTAGGACTAGACAGGGCTGTGGTCATGCCAGCCAGCTTCCCCAGGGAGACGTCTGTGGTAGGACAAGTGCCACCCCAAGTTTATGGCCGAAGACCTGCTCAGCCACCCTCCTGTGGAGAGAGATCTCCTGAGAAGGGAATGGGGTGGGGGAACTTAACTGCTGAAGGAAGCTGGCGACATACTAGAGAGGGTCAAGTTCTAGAGAATCAGAATCTGCAGAAACGGCCAAGAGGCACGAGAAGGTTCCTTGAGAGCATCCAGTCCTTGGTGGTTATCAACCTGGTGTGTGTTCACAGAAGTAGCAGGTGGACAGCAGACCCTAGGGTCTTCCCGAGGATTTCTAAGAATTCTCATACCCTCAACAGTCTCTACCTCCACATCTATGACCATTTCTTTTTAACGCACGCATTTTACAATAATTGCCATAATAATATTTATGCTCACCAGATTTGCAACGATCACTGATTACTAAAGGAATTGCTGCTTTGTTCACTCGTGCTGTAAAACACCAACAGAAAGTCCCGTGCCGTTGGAGTCCTTAGCTCTATGAATGACAGCCACCATAGAATATCTGTAAACACATTAATTTCCTCCTCAGAAAAATGTGGGTTTGGGGTTTCACTTGATTGGAGACCTGGGCTCTTTGATGGAGTAGTAGGTTGTGTATAACATGGGAAACGCTGAGTATCACTGAAGAATTGTAATCTGCTTACTTGCAACTTGAGCAGGCAGGGGGTTGCAGAGCTGGGCAAGTCTTTGTCCTGTGAATGCCTAGCTCTTGGCGGGTGTTCAGTTAGGGTGGCTTACTCTGTAGGATGGAGCCCCGGGCTGCTGACCTCCAGTACAGGATAATGTCTTTGACAATCCTAGAGAGGAAATGTCAGCTATCTCCGAGGGGCTGTCCACATGAGGCTTAGGGGCCACCGGGACTGGCATGGAGTGGGGGACCCGAGCACCCAGCTCCTGGGCTTGGGTGGCAGACGCTTCATGGTTCCTCTCTTCCTAGGCATCAGACTCCTTCAAGTCTCTATAACAAGAGGATCATAACCTGGGTCGTTTAAACGGCAGAATTTTCCCCTCCTAGTTCTGGACTCTGGGAAGTTCACAATCAAGATGCTCGCGGATTTGGTGTCTGGTGAGAGCCTGCTTCCTGGTTCAGGCACGGCCGTCTTCTCTCTGTGTCCTCATGTGGTGGGAGGGATGAAGGAGTTCTCAGCCCTTACTTATAAGGCTACTAATCTCATTTATAAGGGATCCCCCCTCATGGCCTAATTCCTATTAGGAGCTATTCCATTCTGGGGGGGTGGAGGTGGTAAGTTTTTACATATGCATTGGCAGGAAATGCCACCATTAGTCTCTATTAGACCTCATTCCCTTCCTTCCCAGATAAGTCTTCTTCTCCAGCTGTCCACCTTTGCACATCAGGATGAGGTCCCCCCTGTGCCTGTGCGGGTCCATCCCAGCATCTCCTGTCCTCCGCCTCCTGGGGATCTGTTCTGAGTCTGGGGTCACATGACCGATGCAGGTGACTTGGGAGGCTTTCCAGCCTGAAGGTGGGTTGCCGGTGTCAGCACAGCGACAACAAGCAGAGAAAGACACAGACACAACAGAGGAGAAACCCAGCGCAATCTTTGCTGAAAGGTTATTTTGTGAAAATATTTCATGAAAATTCTGCTGTTTAAGCCACCCAGATTATGATCCTCTTGCTATAGGAGCTTGAAGGAGTCTGATGCCTAGGAAGAGAGGAGCCATGAAACGTCTGCCACCCAAGCCCAGGAGCTGGGTGCTCAGGTCCCCCACCTCATGCCAGTCCCGGTGGCCCCTAAGCCTCATGTGGACAGCCCCTCGGAGATAGCTGACATTTCCTCTCTAGGATTTGTCAAAGACATTATCCTGTACTGGAGGTCAGCAGCCCGGGGCTCCATCCTACAGAGTAAGCCACCCTAACTGAGCACCCGCCAAGAGCTAGGGAAGAATGTAACCTATGGGAAAGGCATTCTCCTGGAAATTCTTGAGCGTGTGTGCTTGCTTCGTGGTCCACTTCAAGAGATGTGGCATTGCCATGGCCAAAGGTACGCTCTTCATCAGTGTGTCCTGGAGCTGGTGTTTCCAGGTCATGAGGGCTGATTGTACTTATCTCTTCTCAACTCCACATTCAGTGACGTTACCCTGAAAGGACTGACAGCACAGAAACCTGCAAACACCCCAGTTCAGCTCCCCGCCCAGAGCCGGGTGCTACACATTTATCAACTCACCATGCTCCCAACTGACCTCGATGCACCCTTCTTGCTGTGCTAACCAGCACTCTTCCTCCCCTCTGTAACACCCACCGCCCAGCACCCTTGCGTCCCCGGGGCTCACAGCTCTTCCAACCGGGGAAATTGCGTGCTTCCCGGGAATCAATTACACTTGTCCCGAACCTGTTCATGCAAAATATATTTGTTATAGCAATTACAGAATTAGGTAAATATTGCAGTACTGATGAAATGTGAGTATGAAAGTAATAGAGTTGTCATTGCCATGGAAATTAAGTCAAATGTCTGGGAAAGACTTAATAACGGCAAATTGCTTAAAAAAAAAAAAACAACTGCTATCAAATTGAGTGCAGGCAAAGCAACTGTAAAATTTTGGGGAAGAGTGTATAAATTGGGAAGGGTTCTGGGTTCCTGTTCCTTGAAAGTGTCTCTAAAGTTCTTGTGCTTCTAGTAAATAAGGTGGCGATTTGGAACTCAGGTTCCAAGGAAGGGATGCCTGTTTGTATGTTTTTAAGTTAAAATATGATAATACAGGCGTGCTTCTATCTTCTGTTGGGAATATACTTCACCCCCTTTGCGGTGATGCTGGGACATCTGTCCGCATCTTGGGGAGTTAAATGGCTTCCACTGTGACCCAAGGCACCCAGTCATTACAGCCACGCTATGGTTTTATTTCAGGCAAAGATTCAGTCATAGACCGTTGACCCTTGACAATGTGGACGGTTAGGAACGCAGACCTCTCGCGCAGCAGAAAATCCGTGTGTAAGTTCTCACACCCTAGAACTTAAGGACCAGTTGCCCAGCATTGACTGGAAGTCTTAGCCATCATAGAAACAGTTGATGGACACATATTTTGTACCTTGTATGTATTTTATCCTGCATTCTTACAATAAAGTAAGCTTGAGAGAAGAACGTGTTGCCAAGAACACCGCAAAGAAGGGAGACGACCTTTGTTGTACGGTAAACAACCTTGGTACAGGTGGGCCCATGATGTTCATACCCGTGTTTGGTGTTTGAGGGTCAACACTACTCTGAGCTCTACCGTCTTGAGGGTTACTCCCTGGTCAGCCTCATGCCCCAAACTTCTCTCCATTTGCTTTCCTTTTCTGCCCCTTGCAGAGGACGCCTCCCCTCTCTCTGCTTCTGCAGCTTGTCCTTGAAGCCCTTCTGCTGTCTTCACTGCACTGTAACATCCCACCCTCGCTTCCAAATCCAGCCTAGGCTCGCTTTCCCCCATGATACTCGTCCTGAGCTCCCGGCTAGAGGTAACGTCACCATCCTTGACATTCTCAGATGATTTTATCTGTGTTTCACGAAAGATGTGAATCACTTTTTTTAAATAAAGATTTGATTTATTTATTTGACAGAGAGCACAAGTAGGCAGAGACGCAGGCACAGATTGAGAGGGGAAAGCAGGCTCCCTGCCGAGCAGAGAGCCCGATGCAGGGCTTGATCCCAGGACCCTGAGATCATGACCTGAGCTGAAGGCAGAGGCTTAACCCACAGAGCCAACCAGGCGCCCCAATGTGGATCACTTTTTACAGAAAATTAGTTATGGCATAAAACTGGGGATCTGGAGAGAACTTCAGATTTTCTGGGAATGACCACTCTAATTCTGGAGATGAGGAAACAGGGTCGGAGCCCTGACATGTCTGTTTCAAGGTGGTCCAGGCAGTTAGCAATGAGAGTGACTTTGGTTATGTGAGCGGCCCCTCCCACGTGGAGGGCGGTCTGCACTAGGCTCCACTCACTGCGCCTGTCACATTTATTGAATTAGCACTTAGAGGCTACCTTCACTAAGTATGTTCAGATAGGAACGACCTCTATATTCATTGGAGAGAATTTGGAAAACATGAGATCATATGAAGAAGGAAATACGACCCACTATTTGTCTTGCTATTCAGAGATCAGGATTTTTAGCATTTAGGATCATTTCCTTCAGATTGGGTTGGAAGATAAAGGAATCAAACAAACCAGTATTATGCATAGAAAAATGGTTTGCGGGAGGAAGTGTTTTTTGACTGAAAGAAGTGAATCATTCTGGATGCTGTGTCTGATTCCCATCTAACCACACATCTACTCAAGAAATAAGCGTCTCGGGGCTGGGGGCCGACCTATGCTCGATGCTTAGGGGCTCAGAGATGAATTTCATACGGCAGGTGCCTGCCCTCGAACGTTCCAGAATCTAGTGGAGGAAACAGACGTATAAACAGATAATCACGATGCAGGCTGACAATGGAGAGATGAGCGATGTAAGACAGGATGTAATTACACGCAACGTTACGTGACGTGGATTTTATGGCCTGTAATAGTGGGCTGTGGCGGTTTATAATTTCTCTTATCAAACCGAAAGCCACCTAACAATGACCAGGGAAACTTCCTTTAGAGGTGATCGTTCATAAAGAGGGAATGATTGGAATCTCATGAACCGGTAATTACAAAAGCAAGAGAGGCTACTACGGTGTGTTTTATAACGGCAATCAAAAAAAAATTACAGGGGGACTTGGAAAACGTTCCGTTAATTCACCCCATTACGGTTCCTGTCGGAGCTGAAAGGCGGAGCAGCTACAACTCAGACCTCATGAGAAAGGGGAGGCAGTTGCCACCGGCGAGTCAGGCCCACTCGGGGATCGAGGGCTTCTCGCCTCTGTCGGTGTTGGCAGCCCCCGACGCGACCCTGACAGCTGGTTTTGTCGTGCTGGAGTAGTCATACGCTACGGCCTCTTGTTATTGAGAAGACCATTTTGTGTTACTGAACCCTTTAAAAATCCTCACGGGGCTTTGGTAGTTGTTCCATTCCTCTTGTTTTCCTTTAACCTGTCAGGTCTGTTTTTCTTGGACTTGATGCCTTTTGCCCCGGAATGGGGGGCGGGGGGGACATCAGAGGCAGGTTGTCACCAGGATTGGAGTGAACGGGAACAGTCAGGAGTCGAAGCAGGGTACACTGGGGCGTGGTCTCCCGGGACAGACCGGCCCAGAGTTTCAAATGCTGCTCAGGCTTCTGGGGACCACGAGCGTGACTGTTCGCCTTGTGTGTCCCTGAGGTGTGAGGAGTATGTCTCTGTTTCCTCAGAGGTGGCTCAGAGGAGCTCCTGCTCTGAACGTGACTCTCTCTCTCTCTCGGAACATTATTAGCTTGCTCCTGGGGGAAATGCAATTCTGCTCTACAAGATGACTGACCAGAGACCAACATTGCCTGGGCCTTCATGGGGTCAAGTCCCTTCCTCATTCGGTGCCTCGATTTCCTCTTCTGTAAAATGGCAGGACTGGATTAAGAGGAGGTTTCTGGCTCTTCCTTGCTCTGCAACCCTGTGAAACCCCTCTGGGCTTGGACCCATCTTGGAAGGGGTGCTCCGGGGCTCGGTGTGAGCCCCTCTCCTGCCTCCTGGTCGCCAGGGGTGACTGCTATTCCCATTCATTGTCTAACCCTCTTACCCACCCGCATCCATTCTGCTGACCCTCCTTCCAGGCCTCTGGCTGTTTCTCCACGACTCGCCACGGCTCCTACCGTGAATGCCCTCCAGCCTTTCTGGAAGAACCTGACCATCTTCATCAATCCCTGATTCCTTTTCCTCGTCCCCAATATGCAGGAAAAGAACACTTTCTCTTCTTCTCTGGGGGTAGATCGAGAGAACGTGATTGAGTTCTGGCCACATAGGATTCCAGAAGAGGTGAAGAATGTCCCATTGGGCTTGACTCGTGACAGCCAGTGACTGGCTACCCTCCAGCCCTCTCTGTGCCTCTGCCGTGGAGAACCCGGAACCACATGCCGATTCGGCAGGACCCGGCCCCTCCCGCCCCAAGGTGGAAAGACTGGGGGAAGCCCAAGGCATTCTCCAATAAGTCAGGGCAAATCTTGGTTTGTTCTCCAAATTCTAGCTGCTGCCCTTCAGCCAACCCATGGAAGGAGCATCCTTGGGAGTAGACGGAGTGGGGGAGACGTGACTCGTCAGTTATCCACAAAAACAGTTTGGTGGCTCCTCAATGAATTAAACACAAAGTTGCCATGTGACCCAGCAATTCTGCTGCCACATATATGCCTAAAAGAGTGGAAAATAGACATTCAAACAAATGCCAGTAAATGTTCAGAGTGACCCTCGGAGTGTTGACACTCGCCAGAAAGAGGGAGACAGCCATGAATGAAAGGATAAACAAAATGTGATCTGGCCACACGATGGAAGACAGCCCAGCCATGAAAAGGAACAAAGAACTCAGCCACGCCCCAGCCTGGATGAACCTTGGAAATGTTATGGGAAATGAAAGAAGCCAGTCGCAAAGCCTCACCTGTTTTGTTATTCCATTAATACGAAATGCTAATCCACAGAGACAGCAAGTTATGTTCGGCGGGGGGAGGGAGGTTATTGCTTGATGCGCCCGAGGTTTCCTTCTGAGGTGACGAGAAAGTTCTGGAACCAGAAGCAGTGACGGTTACACAATCCCGCCGATGTCCTTGGCGCTGCCGTCTCGTACACGTTGAGATGATTAAAATGGCGAGTTTATGCTTTGTGCATTCTTCCACAATGAAAAAAGAAAAAAAAATCTATGTACACACATTTTGAGCCAAGGAAGAGAGAAAAGAACCAAACTGACCCAAAACAATAAGACTGTAGCTGGAAGGCAAGTCACGGCACAAAGAAAGAATGCACGCAGTCTTAAAGGTCAAGGTGAGATGGATTGTCGGCCAACGATCACAGGATGACAAAGGTCGGCCCATGGAGGGTCACGCTGGGCTGGAAGTGGATGCGTTCCTTTAGTGGGAAGGTCAAGGGCAACCTGTTGTTCCATCCAGGTAGGGAGAGGGGAGGCTCAGAAAGCATTGACTGCATTGGGTGCCGTGATTTGAGGGTACCACTTGATATCATGCTGAGTCTTCCAGGAATAGGGAGTTTGCAAAGTGTTGTGCTTGGGGCAATCTCTCTAGAAAAATCCTTAAAAGGATTCTTCCAAGGAGCCTATGACTGTAACTCCGAGCTGGTTCCTTCTCTCCTGCCCAAGCCGGCACACCTCTCCGTCACTGTCCTGCCCCCTGCATCTTCTGACACCTTCTTTCCTGTAAATGAGCACGTCTGGCCAGTGTCCCCTGGCTTCACCCAGTCTGTCTGGGAGATGCCACAGAGGAGGCGGCATCTAAGTGGGGTCTTGGAGGAGGAATTGAATATCCCTCAGTGGAGAGGGGAAAGGACCTTGGGAGCAGAAGGAAGCACAGTGTGGGTACGTGTGGGTTGCCTGGGAGTGTGGCTGGAGCCAAACGAGTGGGAGGCAGTAGATCTGGCTGGAAAGCAGCGATGGGATATGGAGTAAAAAGGCTTGTTAGATCACGTTCATGTATCTATCTTATGGCTGGGTTTACCAGCGTATTCTAGAACATTCTAAGGGCACACAGCTTAAGGCTCAGCACCCCACTCAAGGATCAACCAGGGAAATGTGCCCTTCGGAGACACATCGGGTCCAACTGCACTCCAGTTGCACAACTGGCTGAAATGTTGACTCACGTGGTGGCCACAGAGCTAACCGGGCCGCTTCCTTCTAACACCGATGGTCGCGTACGTGCCCTCCCACACGAGCCATGTCTGTGAGCATGGTATTGGGTTGGCTCTTGGGTTCTGACTTCTCTTCTGGGCATGAACATGATGCTGCTTACCATACTAATTTCTCTTACAGATTTAGGCTCCAGGTTTTCCTAGGCCACTGACAGACAACGCCAGGCAGGACCCAGCACCTTAACCCGCCCTGTCCGCTATCTTCTCTCCCTGAGAACCACTTTCCTTCCTCAGACTCTCCTGAACATGAAGAGGCTCATCTCGGGTTCTTTATTAAACAAAAGAGCTCGATTGCCTCTGGTGGGCCACCTGACCTTCATGAAGTAGAGGCCTGCTTGCACACATTCTCTTTGGAGGAAGGGACGTACCCAGAGAGCAGCCTCTCATATTTGGTATTTATTTATTCATTCAAGATTTTATTTATCTATTTGACAGAGAGAGAGAGAGACAGCGAGAGAGGGAACACAAGCAGGGGGAGCGGGAGAGGGAGAATCAGGCTTCCCGCCAAGCAGGGAGCCCAATGCAGTGCTCGATCCCAGAACCCTGGGATCGTGACCTGAGCAGAAGGCAGATGCTTAATGACTGAGCCACCCAGGTGTCCCCATATTTGTTTTTTAAATCAAACGCTATTTCTTACTTCCTTATTGGACAGTAGTTCTTGATTGTCTGATTGTCCCCAAGGGGGGGCGTAGATGTGACACTCAAGAGGCTGTGCTCTGTCTCCTTACTGGGTTCATCTCAGTGGAAACCCGGGTTCTCTGCTTCTCCAGGGTCACACCCCCGGTCTCCCCCAAACACTCAGGGTGTACACACATGAGGGACTCTGAAAGCCTGCATAGGTAGGTAGAGCTCCACATCATTCTTTTTCAGACATTAATGGAAACCTGGCCTCAATTTGCATTCACAGATTTTGGAGATCCAAACATATCTGTGGGTGTGGAAGAAATCACCCCAGGACTGGACAGCTTCTATATGACACATGTTGATTATATGAAGGTAACAATCTGAACCTCAAGATTCTCCCATGTTGTTTTTCCCCTGCAAGGGCTTATCTCTGCAAGGCTGTGGCAAAACAACTAGCCGTGCAGACCTGGAAAATGCTTGCACCCGACATGCAGGAGGGAATCGTCGGCCCCTGATAATTCAAAGGGAATGCAGAGAAGGGAGAAGGGAGTCCCTTCCTAATAGTAGGGAGAGGTACTTGCCAGGGTCCCTTTCTTCCTCCCTCCAGTAGGGAACAATGGGTCTTCCAAAGCTGAGATATTGGCCCAGAGGCCTTCATAATTTGATCATATAATTACCAGGAGAGAAGGGTCGGTGCTTTACCATCATCCTTGTCATGGGCATCTTTTCAATTACCTTGTAGTTCTGGGTCATAATGGAAAATGGGCATGATGCCATTTGTTAGAGCGATCTTTAAAGATGAGACTTTCTGGGCTGGTTTCCTGATTGAATGTGTGTGTGTGTGTGTGTGCGCGCAACATTGTCAACTATCCTTCCAGGCACTCCCATTCCTCTTGATTTACCTCCTTGGGGAGTAAATGAACTTCAAAGGAAAACTGGTTCTGATTTATGGTTGGGCCAGGCCTTTGACTCTGGCTCCTCCTCCATCCTAACCCAGGACTTTGAGGGTGAGAGGGGCTTGTGGAGCTCAGCAAACCCGGGCGAGGGTGCTTGGGCAGGGCCAGACCCCAACGTGTGGCCTGCCGGGGCTCCCTCCCGTGGCTGGATCTGCAGGCTCCCTTCCTTCCTCCCAGCATCCTGCGTGTGGCTCCCATGGCTGGGAGCTCAGCAAAAGGAGGGAGTATTCCAGGATGAGGGAGGTCTGACTTCAGTCCTGGGTGCTCCAGGCTGCAGGCCCCGTAAGAGCTTCCAAACCGGCCTAGAGGCCCTTTGTCTGGGCACAGGGTCTGCAGCACAGAGGAGACCAGCTACACGTCTAACCATCGAGCTGGTGCCTTTACTGCTGAGTGCATAACTTGGGGGGTATTAATGCTTTGTTTTTAGGCCACTTGGTTACTCCAATTGAGCTTTGATTACCGAGTCAGGTGCTTTGGGTTGTGGAGGGAGTTGCGTGATATTGCTGCTTCGGCTCTGAATTTCTTCTCTATCTCTCTTAGGCTATGGCCGCCGTCCCCTGACTTCTCTCTGCTTCAGCCATGTCCCCTTCAGGCCACCCCTGTCCCTGATGTCTGCAGAGCTGCAAAGCTCCTTGACTTCCCTGGACCCAGGGGTCCAGGGGGTCCTTGACTCCCCACTGACCCAGGATATGATGGGAAAGGTGCTGTCTGTGGTCATGCAATGCAGTGGGTATTGTCTGCCAGACCACTTTCTCTAAAAAATGTCAATCTTCCCTTGTGAATCCTCCATCTGAGGTCTTTACAAAGGGCTCCCAGGTGTCTGCAAGGCCCAACCTGAGAGTTTTGGCTTGTTATACGAAGCCCTCCAGACCTGGCTCCCGCCTGCCTCTCTGTCATCTGCTACCCTGCCCGCTTCTCCGAGCTCTGTCCCTCAATGGTCCTCAGTGCTTTGCACATTCTAGACACCAACAGCCCGGAATGTCCTCCCCTGCCCTGTACGCTTGCTACCTTCTCTCTGTCCCTCAATATGCTGTGTCAGCTCCTCCTCCCTTGTACTGTCCTCCACACCTTGTCCCAGAGCCCTGTGCCTGGCATTGTCCTCTAAAACCTGTGTCCAGAACTAGACTGTGATCACATGGTGACAGCCAGATTTTTATTGGACTGTGACATCCTTGTGGGAGGAGACCGGGTCTCATCCATCACGGTATCCTCTGGGTCCAGCACAGTCCATGACCCAGGGTTGGCACATAGTGAATATCTGTGAGGGAAATGAACTAAGTGTACAACAGCCAGTGGCCTGCAGGACCACTGGGTCTACCTGGAGAGACGTCATGCATCGAGGGACACCTCCCACACCTGGGGATGCATCACACATTCGGGAAGACATGGTCATAGGACAATGGTATGCTACGCTGTGAGCTGTGGGCACTAAAGTTACCCAGAGAGGGAAGGGTGGAGACAGTATTCCAGGATTATGTGAGTCTAGGGTTTAAGGAAGCTCTGGGATCACTGATCTGTGTCCTTTCCCCACAGAGGAAGAATTTGAAGTCCGGAGAGAAAGATTGCTGCTTGAGGTCACTCTGAGAGTTGGCTGCAAAGCTGGAAATATCATCCAGGCTCCCTGATTCCCCAGTCCAGGGTTTATCAAGAAAACCTCATTAGGCTGGAAGCGGCAGGCATGTTGATGTTTTTCCTATAAATAATTTAGGGGGAAGAATATAAAACAAAACAAAATTTTGTTACTAAATATGACGCTATAGCTCCTACTTAGGATTGCATATGACATTTTCCATTAGATTGTCTTTATCTGCTTTCAGAAGACCCCCCCTCCTTTTTTTAAAGGGACAGGATTGTAGTGTGTTATTGACATAGGCAGATCTAGTTTCCACATGGTGTGGAATCTGATGTAGCCACGTAATCCCTGTGGCGAGCTTTGTGCTGAGTTCAGGGGAGACCAGCAGGAATTGCTGTCTTGACATTCCAGTGGAAACATCATCATGGGCTTCCAGAGAGGGGTTTGATGCAGTGGAGCTCCCTGGGCATCCATGACTGGAACATGGCGGAATGGGGCCGGAGGATGGTGGGTGGAAAGCTCTGATATGGAGAGAGGGTAGATTTCAGCTGGAGGAGCCAACAAATATTGTCTCTGAAAAGAAATTCCGGGGATCAGGACATCCTGGATTCATATGTCTGGCAAGAAAAGTGACACTGAAGACATTGAATGACTGCTACATGATTGGCACTGTGCTCAGAGCTCAGCATGCCTTATCTCAGTTCTCATGATAATCTTGCAGAATAAGTGTTATTATGATTCCTGGTGGTAGGCAGAGCTCTAAGAGGGTCCCCCAAGATGCACATCCCCGGTGTAGACACCCTGCACAATCCCCAGGACTGTGAATGTGATGGATTTCATTCCCATGATGAGACATGTTATCTGGCACAGTAGGCTTTAAGAAAAGGAGATGATCAGAGTGGGACGGATTTAATTGCATGAGCATCTTAAATATTTAAAAAAATCTGGCTCTAGAGGTCAGAGGCAGAGGAATTTAGAGATACAGAGCAGGAGGGGAGGAAGTGTAAGGAAAGGACTTTTGCTAGTTTGAAGATGGAGGAACCTTGTGGCAAGAATCTGAGCATGTTCTTTGGTGGCTGAGAGCGACCCTTGGCTGGGAGCTGGGAGGAACATGGGATCCTCCGTCCCAGAGTTATAAGGAACTGGATTTGCCGACCACATGCACGAGGAGCCTGGCACTGAACCTTGAGCTCTGGATGAGAATGCAGCCCCCAACCCCTTGATTTTGACTTTGTTGAACACTGAGCAGAGTCTGACCACGCTGTGCCTGGACTTCCGACCTCTAGGACCATAAGCTGATTACAAGTCCTGTCTGAACCTGCTAAGTGTGCGTTAATTTGTTCCACGGGACAGAGAATGAGTATAATCCCATTTTATAGATGCAGAACTGAAGCTGGAAAGATCTTATTGCCCGTGCTAACAAAGCTAGAAGGTGAGGAAGCACAGATAAACAGCCAATGAATGTTCACTATTATTTTAATCAGGGCTCTTCCAGTGGCAAGTTTTTCAGAGACCCCATTCATAATAGTTTGAGAAAAAAAATAAAGAAACATATTGGCTTCTTTAAAGGACTGGGGACTGTGTCTGCTTCAGGCACAGCTGATTCCCTCTCCCGCTGCATTGGACCTCTCCCTCATCATCACCTTGTGGCTTTCTCCAGGTGAGTGTGAATTCCAGGTGAGGTCTCCTTGCTTGGTGGTAAAGATGTCCTGGCAGTTCTGGGCGGCTAGCGTCTTTAAGCTACAATCCAGGACTTTTCCACACACATTGCTTCTGTGCCATGGCACGTGTGATTTATATTTGCGATGTTGGGTTTTGGACTCTGGTGCAGAAGTTAACATTTAATCCTTCTCAATTTCATCACATTATGATTTTTTTCTTTCTTTTTTTTTTCAAGATTTTATTTATTTATTTGACAGACAGAGATCACAAGTAGGCAGAGAGGCAGGCAGAGAGAGAGAGAGGAAGGGAAGCAGGCTCCTTGCTGAGCAGAGAGCCCAATGTGGGGCTCGATCCCAGGACCCTGAGACCATGACCTGAGCTGAAGATAGAGGCTTTAAACCACTGAACCACCCAGACGCCCCATATGATTTATTTCTATTTCTAGCCTCTTCAGACCTTCCTAGTTCCAGTCCACTGACGTCATTCTGGATCTCTTCACGGCATTGGCAAACATAGATGCATGTTTTACCTATGCCACAGTTCACTAATTCAAACACTAAGTGCTTTAAAGCTTTATGGCAAAGTCACAGGACAGCTTCCTCTTGCCTAAGTCATTAACAACACAATTATGAGAGCCATTGTCCAAAACTTCCTCCAGTCAAGGCTCTTTGCTACATACAGCATTTCCCTCATTAGCTGGTTTGGTAATGTAGTTACAAGGGAAATGCAGAGAATTCAACATGATCTGTTTGGGAAGAGTCTCCTCTTTATCCTAAGGATCGTTGCTTGCTTTTTCTAGAGAGTTCAATTCAGTTTAATTAACATATCCTGTATTATTAGTTTCAGAGGTAGAATTCAGTGGTTTGTCAGTTGCATACAACACAAAGGGCTCATATATCACGTGCCCTCCTCAATGCCCATCACCCATTTATCCCACCCACCCACCCATCTCCCCTCCAGCAACCGTCAGTTTGTTTCCTATAGCTAAATGTCTCTTACGGTTTGCCTCCTTCTCTGTTTTCCTCTTATTTTAATTTTCCTTCCCTTCCCCTGTGTTCATCAGTTTTTCCTTGCTTTCTAAGTTCCCACAGAGCTGTTTTTTTGCTTGTTTGTTTTGTTTTTAAAGAATATTTCAGGGATCCTTTTTAAGCTCGACTTTTCTTTTTTAGAGTGTGATCGGTCTGCTTTCTGAAATGAGGAGTGCACATACCCTTCTGCAGGCACTTGAGGCCTCACCTGTGATGGCTGCCATTAGCAATGTCAGTAGGTAACAGGTGCGGGGCATCTGCCATGTACTTCACACTGGCTGAAGTCTTTCCCATGTACCTCTTTACTGGATCCTTCCTCATTGTCCTTCCTCTTAGGAAAGGACACATTTTCTGGGGACTTGTGAGCATTAGAAAACTCAAGTAACATTCCTAGTGAGTAAGCAGCTATGAGCAAATGTTCAAAGGGTCAAATGTTGTGGAGGCCTGATAGGTTCAGAACTAGTAAGGTTGACTAGATTTTGCAAGGGGTCCTCAGTTGCCTTGAAAAGAGCATTTCAACAGTGTTTGGGTGGAAGGCTTGCTGTTATTGGAAATTAGGAAGTAGATAGAAGCCAAAAGCAAAGAAATAGACAGCACATCTGAAGTATTTTTTGATGAATAAGGAAGGTGATTGGCTAAGAACCTCAAACAGGAGGAGTCAAGAGAAAGGTGATTTTTCAGAAGTCCACATGAAATAATGTATATGTAAGCCTCTTTTACCATGCCTGGCACAAGTAGGTCTTAATTAATGCCTTGAAAGTGGCAGAATTGATCATATTTGAAAGCAGAGAGAGGTCCTTGAAAGGAAGGGTCCTTGTTGACTTATCTAAGCCTCAAATGTTCTCAGAAAATGTGTCCTTTTCAAGATGTTGAAAAAGGAAATAGTTGAGGAAGAACAGATAAAAGTAGGATAGGATGGATAGGGTTTTGAGAACAGGTAGAGAAGGCAACTTTAAGGAACGGAGAAAATTCTCTGAACCCTTGGACAGTGAGAGTGGCGGAGCCATAATATTAATTCTGCCGGGATCACAGGTGTACGTCAAGACTCTTCTGGGTGGACTGGGTGAATGGCAAGTCAATGGTAGAGTTCCTTCTGTTGGACGCATCCTCCTTTTCCAAGAGGTCCCTTATAAGAGAGGAAGTTTTAGGAGAGAAGAAATGTGGAAGAGCCATGTTGGATAGTGAGTGAAGAAGGAGAGTGAAGGGTGACGGTCAATTCTATGTATCCCTTGGCTGGGTTAAGGGTTGCCCAGGTAGCTGGTAAAATGTTTCTGGGTGTGTCTGTGAGGGTGTTTCAAGAGGATTAGCATTTGTATGGTATCCTGCGTGAGAAGTCACCCTCACTCAATGCGGGGGGCCATCATCTAGTTCACTGAGGGCCTAAATAGAAGAGAAAAGGCAGAGGAAGGGTGAATTTGGTGTCTGCTTTGGCTGCCTCATCTATCTTCTGCCCTTGGACAGTAGTGCTCCTGGTTCTCACGCCTTTGAACTTGGACTGGGACTTATACCATTGGCTCCCCTGGTTCTCAAGCCTTTGGGTTTGGACCAGAAATGCACCACCAGCCTTCCTGGGCCTCCAGCTTTTGGACAGCAGATGGGACGTCTCAGCCTCTAAGATCGCATTAGCCAATTGCTTATGCTACTTCTCTTTCAATATAACTATATCCTATTGGTTCTGTGTCTGTAAAGAACCCTGATTCATACAGTAAATAAAGATCAGACTCCCCTCTCCACCCACTGCATTGCCCTACAGCATGTGCACAGGATGGTGGGGGTGGGGCGCTGGTGGGATGAACACCCTGGTGCCATTCATCTTGAATGGGGCAGGAACTCTGGTGCTGTTGGCCATAGTGTCCAGCAGATGAATCGAACGAGGGTCCCAGGATAGGTAGGGGTTGGAGGATGAAGAGATGGCTGAGTTGGAGGCTGACTCAAAGATCATATCCTCATTTGCCTCTGTTTTTTCTAGAAGTAGTGTTACTGGATGACACTCTGTAATGCTTTGTATACAACAAAACTTCAATTAACCAATTGCTCAGGGGAATGGCAGTGCTGTGGTTAATTGAATTATCTGATTAACTGAGAGTTAATTAACCAGAAACCCTTTGTAGTTCTAAGTCATGCTGCACACATTCCAGCCTCTCTAAGTTCTCTGTCCTACCAGGGTTGGGAAAGGGAAGGAGTCAGCAGAGAAGGGGAATGGAACTATTTTCTAATGGAAGGTCCATTACGTGGTTGGTCACTTACATGCAAACTGCTACCTGCTTTAATCCTTGAAACTATGGAATGGAACCAACATGACTAACCCATTTGATACTTCACTGAATTGATTCATTGTTACTAAATGTTGCTCTCCTGATTGAGATCATGGATGAATCTCAGAGGGGTCTGAGAATATCAATGGGATATCAAGGGGAGAAGCAGGTCAAGTGGAGGTTTTGGAATCCATGAGCCTCGCATGTAAACCCCGGTCCTTATCCCAGCTAGCTGTGTGATCCTGACTGACCGACCTTGACTGAACGGAGCTGAGGGGTAGCAGATCAAGGTAATTATATGCACTCGGTCTGAGTAAATCAAACTGGATTTAAGTTCCTACTCCTTTTAACTGGGTTCTGTGACCAGTTTTCTCCTTCACTTCTCAGCTTCTTCGTCCACAAACTGTCACTACCTGCCTTGTAGAGTTGCGTGGGTGGGGAGGGGGTGGGCACAGAGGTGGTTCCTGCAGGAACCACTGCTGCAGTGACCATCATCAGCCTGACCCAGGGTCACGGTCATGTTAAAGGAGCAGAGGTGGACGATGTTAAAGATACAGCAAAGAGACCTCCATTTTAGGGTGATTTCCCCCGATTTTCCCTTTAGTGAAATCCCTGATGCTAATCTTCTTTTCCTGTTCTTTTCTTTTCCTCCTCAAAGTATAACATGAAAAACTTGTTCTGGGCGTGGGGTGTGTTTGCTAATTTCGTTCTACCTCTCTTGCACCTCCGATGGAAGAGAGGAAAACACAGTAGGACCCACAGGCGTTGTTTCCCTCTAAATCAGTTAGTTTGGCGAGGTCGCCAGCTTTTCTGCTGCCATCGTATTTTTAGGGAATGGAAAGAACAGTTCCTTTTTGCTCAGAATGCTAGATTTATATTGCTTTCACTTAGCAAGTGAATAATTGATAAGTTGGGGCATATTAACATTGAACAAAAGAGCCCAGTGGTACAAGGGTCCTGGGAAGCCTGCCTAAATCAATATACACTCATGAATTTTGAGCGCAAAAGGTTGAGCGGAGAAGAACACAGATTTAGACCCCCATTAATATTTGAAACACACTCCTCACTTGAGAGCCTTGAGAGAGCCCAAATGTTAACCAAAGGGGCTTCAGAGCAATGGCTTCTAAGCAAATTTGAAAGTAGGGGATTTTTTCCCTCCAAAGATTTCACGAAGAGAATCAATCATCTTTGTTGTTTCTGCTGTCAGAAGTCATCTATTAAAAATCTAATTAGAGTCTTTTTACCAATTAAACATACTGAGGCAGCCCTTGTCTGACTCAATGTTTGTAATTGCTAGAAAAGCAGATGCATCCCACTTTGTCATCCGCCCAGATAGGCTCGAACTTTCCAGCCACTCCTGAAAGCTCCATCCTCCCCACCCAGGAGCTAGCCTTAAAATTTGATTAATCTAAACATTTTGTAAGGTGTCAAAAGAGGTTTCTCACCCCATGCCTCACGGGCACCCAAAGTGCCAGTCCAACGGAGGCCAAAATAACATCATCAGTCACAATTTGCTTTTGAAATGCCTCCTTGCAAGGCCCCCAATTTGAGCTATCCAAGCTGGAAATTTTAAACCAAGTGGGAAAATGTCTCGAATTTTAATGATTCATTGAACCTGGCTATCCTGCTAGAAAGTCATCTACGGTGTCTGCTACCAGTGTGCTGCTCTGACCACCGAGGAAGTTTGGACACTGTGTTCCCACTAACATTCTAATGACCTAGATAAGCAAACAATCCTCTGTAGGTAAAGGACTCACCTTTCAGAAATCATGAAATGGAGCCTCACACTTGGAAGTGGCCAGAGTCAGCATTTCATCTAATGCCCAGCTTCTCCTTTCCCACAGAAAATCACGATTCCCACAGCCATACTCGGGCTTGGCTTGCATACCCATGGTGCCGGTGGGCTCACCACCTCATGAGGCAGCCCATCCCATCCCAAGACACTTCTGACTTCTGGAGGGAGTCTTCTTATATTCCGCTGTATATAACCTGCCTCCCTACCACTTTGGTCCAAGACGATCACTCCTAAGCTTCACACATGCAGCTTTCTGAACACTGTTTGACACGTAATTAGATTGCCAATACCACGTTTTTCCCACAAAGCAGTTAATTTGGAGAATAATTCAGAGCATGTGCTCATTACTGGGTCTTAGAGGCTACAAGAGAAATTTGGCCCCTACACAGTACAGATGGTATTTGTTGTTTTCCCTGGAATCCTCATGCTGTATATCTTAATTAATGAATTAATGAAATTTTTCAGTCGAGTGGTCCTAAGGAGTGCTTATTTCTGAAAGCTCTCCTTCTGCCCTGACACGTGGTTTCTTTGTTTTCCCTCCAATACCCTAATTAACAAGCAAGAGAGGGTCAAAGCTAGCTCTTAGACATGCTGGAAAGGACTGAGATTCTTAAAGGAAAGTCACACTTGGAGATAAAAAAACACCTGCCCCAAGTTCCCTGAGGGCTTTTAACGAGGGCCAGGAACATTAACTATGCTGTATGAGTTGCCCCATCATGAGAGCAATCACCCTTGCTTGGATCTCTCTAGTTTTCCTTGTAAGTAACCGTCTGTTACTCTTCATAGGGGGAAAGAGAGAAGTTGCCCTAGTTAGAAGAACATAGCCTATTAAGTCAAGCAAAGGAGAGGTTTATTCATGGCTCTACCAATTTCTAAGTTTGCTAAAGCCTCGTAAAGCCCACTTTCCTCTACTGCACCATCGGGATAGCAATGCCTATCTCACAGAGTTATGATAATAAAGAAGAAGTGAGATCATCAAATGACTTAGTGTGGTGTATCAGCAAGCTATTGCTATGGAACAAAGTACCCCAAACTCAGACGCTTTAAAAAAAAAGACTTTATTGTTGCTCACAAGTCAATGCATGAGAATTCTGCTCTTTGCACCAGGCATGGCTGATCTTGCCTGGCTTGGCTCATGTGTCTGTGTTGAACTGGTGAATGGGCTGAGGGTTGGCCGTCTCAGATCGCCTCATTGACATGTCTGGCGGGTGGCTGGTGGACAGCTGGAATTATTGGATGCCACCAGCAAGCTAGCTTGGGCTTGTTTACATGGCAGGTGCCCCAAAAAAGCAGGAGAGGCATGCCTGGTTTTGGCAACTGGCATCATGTCACTTCTACCACATTCTGTTGGCCAAAGCAAGTCCTTCAATAGGTGAGGAATAGATCCCACCTCTTGGTAGGAGACGTGCAAAATCGCGTTGCAAAGAGCAGCAATGTTTGCAACCAATCTGCCTCACATGGTATCTGGTGGAAGGAGCCCAAAAACGGTGGCTAGTAGAGATATTTCACAGATGGCAAATTGCAAGGATTAATCTTGTCTGAAGCCTTTTAGTGGAAGCATTTCAAAGCTGTCCATTAGGAACCTCGTATCTTAATCATTGTATTGTTAACACTGGCCATTGCCTGTGGTTATACTTTTGCTGGAATATCTGAATTTGGATCAAGACACTCATGGCAGAAGCTGGACAGGTTTCTAGGTTACTCTGAGTGCAGGATGGAGAGAGCTCCTGGGAAGACCTGTTTGGGGTCTTGCAACAAAGAAATCCTGTTGTTCCTGACCAGAGTGGGAAGAGCCCACTCTAACAGCCATTGTCATCTCCATCCAACAAGGGGAAGAGCATGCCTGGCTGAACATTGCTGTACATCCAGGCCCAGGGTTAGGTGCCTTACATGGACTTCTTCCCTTGGCCTGCTGGTTTCTGGATTATTGCTCCCATTTTCCCATTTCCAAAACTGAGGCTCTGAAAGTCACGGTGATTTACACATGGTAGAGCTGGGGTTGAACTCGGGAAGAAATGCAGCTTGAAAGCCTGGGCTTGTTCCTTCACACCTCCCCACGCCTGGGCCAGCGGCCGTGGGAACACAATAAAGAAGGAGGAGGAGTAATTTTTGGGAATGCCTGCCACGTGTCGGGCACAGGCCTGAGCACATGTCGGTATCACTTATCGTACTCACGGCCTTTTACGTTTAGCGCTATTTTGCCGACGAAGACACACGGGTACAGAGAGGTTATGCAGCCTGCCCAAGGTTGCACAGGCAGGAAGGGGCAGAGCTGAGATGAAGGAATCTGTCTGATTCCTCATCACCAGTAAACCACAAGCCACCTTTGAGCAACAAAGAGAAGAGGAGGCTGTCTTCCTAGGAACCCCTGACCTGTTAGAATGTGGGCTGATTGGTCTCTCAGGGAAGAGCTCCCGGAGCAGCGTAATAGTCCCTGGGAAATGGCAGGGGCTCAGGAATGTGGGAATCAGCTGCCGTCACAGGGGGCTCTGGGTCCACCTGGGCTGATTCCAGTTGCCCCAGCACTGGGGAGAATGGATGTGACAAGATCCCCCCCGTCTTTAATCCAGGAGGCCTCAGAATGCAAACCCCGAGGACACATTAAATGAGCCTGCAAAATTGCTTTTGGCTCTGCAAAAGCCTGCGAAAGTCTCGGTTTTGTGGTGCTTGTCAGTGGTCCGGGCAGAGGCTGGGCCTGGGGGGCGGGGGAGCAGGCGCACCAGGGGCTCAGCCCCAGAAGAGGGAAGAATGACGCATTCCAGGGGTTGGGTCATGTAGAAGGCAAGCAAGACCTCTTGCCTCCAGGCCTACCAGCTTCATCTCAGAGCCTGTGTCCCCTCCACAAGCTCCTTCTACGACTGGTGGAGTCCCCAGGTGGTCACCCTGCCCACTCGGCCCCCTCTGTGGTGGCCACCGGATTCTCCCCTGAGCCCTGGGCATGAGGGCACCTACACTTCTCTCTCTGTTCAGGTGCCCGATGCCATCCCCATATCCCAAACTCAAGCCGGGTATGTGGTCTCACTCCGGTCCTCAGGGACATGCTGCCTGGGGCTGCCCCGCTTCCTGCTGAGCCTAGACCATTGGCTGGAGTGTGCTTCTCAGCTGGTTCTGGGAATCTAGGCAGGACCCCCAAAGTGCTGGGCCAGGGATTTCATCCTTTTCCTCTGCTTTTGGAGGTCTTCCTCCTCCCTCTCCCCTGCTCCCAAGCTCCCAGGGCCCCCTGCCCTACTTCAGATCCTCATCCCTGTCTGTGTCTCTGTTCTTCCTGCCAGGCTGTGCAGCCCTGAGCCCAGGGCCTGGGGCTTGGGCTACTGTACACGCCTGGTCATCAGCTTTGTGTCCAAAGCCCAGCGAATGGGATAGACTAGAACCTCCTCCCCCCGAGATGCCCCCAGCCCCCATCAGCATTTAGTTTCCCCTGTGGGACCCCTCACTGCTTACTCACCTTCATTACTCATATTACAGCTGTCAAAGATGATATTGCAAGAGGTTCTGGGACAAAGACGTCATGAGGCCCCAAGAGCTATGGGGTTTTGCATGGCATAGTCAGGGAGGGCTTCCTGGAGAAGGGAGCTTGGGGCAGAACCAAGCAGGGTGGGGGCTTTGCAGGAAGCATGAGGGAAGCACCCTGGGTGGGCGAAAGGTGGAGAGGAGCTTGCCTCTAATGGGAGAGTGGCCTGTGTGTTTGTGTGTGTGTGCGTGACCGTGCACGTGTACATATATGCATGTGTGCGTGCAAGCCTGCGGACGGTGTGCACGCACGCGCGTGTGTGCACTCGCGAGCGTGCAACAGTGTGGACACGTGCCAGTGCACGGTGTGAGTGTGCACACGTGTATGTGTGGATGGATGAGTGTGTGGCTGTACACGTGTGCAGCGTGTGGGGGTGACTGTGTGCACGTGTGTCGTGGGTTCCTGGTCAGGGAGCCAGGTTGCTGGGCAGAGAGTTGCCAGTTCTCCAATGGCTGGTTGGAGCTGCCTTGAGCAGCAACAGTGAGCCTGTGGAGAAGCTAAGTGAGCAGCTGCCCCACCCCTGAGTCGGCCCCAGGCTGGCTGTGTGTGGTCCCCCGCAGGGGGATCTCTGGGTGCAGGACTGGGGCATAAAAGCTTCTGAGTTCAGCTCTTCTGTCCCCCACCTGATTCCACCAACCAGACCGGACAGCTCAGCTCTGAGTTGCCTTTTGGATCTGTGGCTTCTCTCCACGCCTGTCCGGGTCGGGGGTCTCTGTTCCTGGAAACCCTGCTGCCCCAGTCCACCCTCTGCTCTGCCCTGGACCATCCAGTTGGCTGTTCTCAATGCTTCTCCTGCTTCTGACCTTTCGAGGTGGAGGGAATGTCCACACTCCTGCGTATGGCTTGCTGCCTCCTTTTCTGGTATTCTGAGCCTCCCTGTCCTGTACCCTCCCGTGCATGGCCAGCACCACCCCCTTCTCCAACACCCACTACTTCACACCTCTGCAACTTTCTTTTCTCTTCTGTTTGAAATGTCCCTTCTTGTCTCCTGAAATCCTATTCTTGGCTCAAAAATCACTTCCTCTCAGTTGCTTTTCTGACCTTGGAGGGCGGAATAGTTTGTCCTTCTGGGGGCGTTGCCAATGTCCCGCACTGGTCAGCATTGACTTTTCTCCCCGTGCTTTGGGTGGAACTACCTGGTCCAACCTTCGCTTGGCAGACTCTTGGCTCCCCGGGAGCAGAGACCCTGCCTGATGCTTCCACAGTGCCTGGTGTGGGACAATGGCTAGATGGCGCCTGGCCGGTGTCAGCAGGATGGAAGGGACCCGCTGGCCAGGCAGGGCCTCCTCCAGGCCCTCCCCAGTGGCTCACAGACAAATGGGGGCAGATTTTGCTCTTGGCTGAGTGTCCCCTTCTGGGTCTTACTATGTTTCAATGCTGGGTTTGTTCCTCTCCAATTCTTTCCCCAGTCCCGAAGGGCTGCTTGGGACTTGCAAATCCAGCTTTCTGACTTCTTGCTAACCACAAGCAGGGTTCTTATGGGGGTGTTTTTTTCCTGGTCTACAGGGTCTCTCTGAAGCCTATCACATTTCAAGACCACAATGTACTTCCAGCTGGGGTTGTTTGAATAGGGTAGACCCTCTGTTGATGCCAGGACTCGGGAAACCACACACTGGGAGAGCCTCAAGGGAAAGGAGCTTTTGGAACCAAGACCTAGGGCAGTGTGGGGTGGTGGGTGAAGCTCAGGCAGAGACACCTGTACCCATTGCTGTGGGGACTTGGCAGGGGCCCATTTTCTTATCTCTAGAATGCTGTAAACACGGTGTCTGCCTCTACGGATCACGTAGGACTGAATAAGGTATGTGTGTAACATGTTCAGCGTGTGAAACAGGGTAAACCCTTCAAGTTTGCTATTATAATTATGAATGTGGTTCTTTGCTTTTCATTGTGGCATCGGTTCATAGCATTTGAGAGCTGGATCTAGTTCAGATCCCTACGTGTGCAGTGAAGGAAATCAACATTCACGGAAGGGAAGAGTTGTACAAGATCACAAAGGCAGAGGAGGGGAGCAGAACCCACGTGTGCTGGGGTCCAGACCAGAGTGGTGGTTGTTTTCCCCACCCACTCCTGGCATTCTGGACATGAGGTGTTCAGATGGTGGGGACCTCACTGCCATTGGGAGGTAGGCGTCAGCGGGGTGTCTCCCTGACTTTGTCAGACCCGAGGCTGCCTGGTCACTGCTGCTCTCTGTCCACCCAAGACACCCTTACTGCTGAGCCGTAAGAGGGGAGTCTGGACCCTAGGGATTCTCTCTGCTCTGTTCCACATCTTTGTGCTCTCTGCATGAATGGCACCAGATGATTAATTGTGTTCAGGGAATTTTAAGCGAACCAGGATGTCTTACAAGGTCAGAAAATAGGAGCTCAGTCATGTTAAGTGTCTTGCTCAAAGTCACACAGCAATTGGATAAGGAATCCTGTTCCTCATACTGGGGTCTCCCCTCCCCCCCCACCTCTCTATTTCATTGCCCATCTGAGTCTGGCACACGCCCCTAGGCTGGATTGACCCTTGCAGGGCTCTGGTCCCTGGGCAGATGTCAGATCTAGCTCCATCGACAATGTCATTGGCTTGGCCTTTGGTGGCGGGTTTGAGTTCCTTCTCAAGAGTTGGGAAAGGCACAGCTAGAGATGATGCCAGACAAGTGGGCTGAGTTTCAGTGGGTCACAGCCTCAGTGATAAGTCAGAGTTTTAAACAGAAATGGAACCCAGGGGCCAGTTTCCTGGTGTGGGCCAACCCACTGGGAGTGGCAGCAGGGAGAAAGATGGGTAGGCCTGGATCCTGTCCATTATCTGGATAGATCCATCAGCACGGAGACTCCACACTTGACAGAAGGTGAGGCCAGTGATATCCTCCACACTTCACTAGGATGGACTTTGGGTTGGGGGGGGGACTTGTGGGTTATGACCATGGCAATTCCCAATTGTGGTAGGGAAGGTGGGACCTGATGGGGTGGTCTATGGCTTCAAATACAAGCTATTTCCAAGTCTTAGATGTCTGGGTTGTAGTGTTAGGGGGCATTCCAGGCATATGTGTCTGACCTCATCTGAGACCCTATTTCTGGATGCTGTTGAAAACATTCACCTGCTTTGCCACTGAACATCTCCAAGGCCGGGAGCTGCCGCCATGGCCGCCATTCTCTTATGGGCCCTTAGAGAGGAATCTGGGGACCATCAGGGCCAGGCTCCAGGCTCAGTCACTGTTCTTGGGGTTTGGTACTGTCATTCAACTGAGATGTCTGGCTCTCTCAACTCAGCCAGGAAGAGTATCAGTGTTCCCCAGTGCTCTCCTGGGAGGGAAGTCAGACGAGCCTTCATTCCCATTTTACAGATGAGGGGATGAGGAAGTAGAGAAATCATACAGCTGGCCTTTGGCCAACAGGGGACAAGAACTAAATGTCCTGATTCCCAATCAAGAGCATCTGCAACTACACACCTTTCTCTTCCAGTGAGAGGTCCTCCAATGTTGCCTTGTTTCAATACATTCTTAGAGTCAGAACGTTCTTTGGGGTCTCAATGCTTCATGATGGTCTACATGTTTCTCCCTCTTCCCAAGCAAACCCTCCAGCCTCATGGCAGGCACAGCTGGTTCACTGTAGCCACACTGAATGAGCCATGATTCTCCTGTGCTCCAGACTTTGCCTTCTACTTTGCACATCTCCTTTCCTCTGTGTAGCGTGCCTTTATATCCTATACCCTTCATCCGGCTCACTCCTGTTCTTCCCCCAGCCCTCAGCCAGACCCAGCGTGCCCTCCTACAAGCTCTGTGTCCCTCAGTTGTTGAGGATGTTGAGGTAAGTGCCCTCCTGAAGAGCCTCTGTTGGAGTGAAAGCCAATGGCCCAGCACAAGATTGGTGGTGGGGGTGGAAATGGGAGAAGCAGGAAAGAACCCACCAGACTGTAACGGCCCTTTGGACTTGAATCAGACTGAGGCAGAAAGGAGTGGCTCCTTCCTTCTTGGCAGGTGGGTGAGTCAGGGGTGGGTACCAAGGACAGGTGTGGTATAGAACAATTCTTTGACCTCAGCGTCCCAGTGAACTCCCAGTCTCTGCTTAGATGCCCCTCAAGTAGAGCCTTTAAAAGGCTTTGTGCACTTTAAAGTGGTGATTTTATTTAATTTCAACAAAGTTGGAGCTGCAATTAGATCTGTCCAGATAATTAACTCCAATTTACCAGTTTACAACTAGTAATTAATTACTAAAGTCTCTCCAGTGAGCCTTGGGAAGGAAAGTTGTTCCTTCAAGAATGGAGCTTTGTTCTGAAGGCTTGGAGACACGGCCACCTTTGGGACCTTGTTTTCCCTGTGACCCACTCTGGCTCTGGCTCGTGTCCAGATTGCTGGTGACTTTGGGCAAATTCTTCAACCTGCCCAGCTCTTGGTTTTCTTTACTGGGCAAGAGGAGCAGTTCTTGTCTCATTGAGTTCCTAATAACCAATGATCAGGAGAAACAAGACTCATGAGTTGGGACACATGCCCTTCTCTTTTTGCTGGGCTGCCTCACCGTTCCTGGGGGCAGTCAAAAAAAGCATTCTCCTGCTTCACCATTGAGCATCCTCTAGGGGCTGGAACGGGTGCTGTGGTCATCATTTTTTTTTTTTTAAAGATTTTATTTATTTATTTGACAGAGATCACAAGTAGGCAGAGAGGCAGGCAGAGAGAGAGGGGGAAGCAGGCTCCCTGCTGAGCAGAGAGCCCGACGCAGGGCTCGATCCCAGGACCCTGGGATCATGACCTGAGCCAAAGGCAGAGGCTTTAACCCACTGAGTCACCCCGGCACCCCTGTGGTCATCATTTTCTTATGCACCCTTGGAGAGGAATCCAGAAAGAGTCAGGGCCGGGCTCTGAGCCCAGTCATTTCTGGGTGTTGCTGCTGCTTCATTTTGTGGATAATCTGATTTCTCAACTCAGCCGTGAAGTGTCAATATTCCCTAAACCTACATTCAAAGATATTGGCAGTTTTTCCTACATCTAGGGGCGGTTTTGCTTCACACTTGAGGACTTCTGACTTTTCCATGATCTAGAGCAGTAAATCTCTCCCTTGAAAGAACACGAAGATCAGCTTTCCCACCATGAATGTTGAAATATGGATTGCCACGTAAGGGACTGGACAAGGTGGTCCTTTTCAGAAAGTGGGTCGAAAAGTGGGTCAAAAAGTGGGTCAGTGAGGTGAGTCAGAAAAATGAACCTTGACCCTTGCCTCGAACAACATCTCCAAATCCATTCTAGCTGGATCATAGAGTTAAATATATAAGAGGAGAAACACATCGCTTATGGAAGGTAATACAGGAGCATCTTTGTGGCTTCGGGGTAGGCAAAAACTAGGTAAGTCCCAAAAAACACTTGCAACAGAGAAAAGGATGTATGAATTAGGGTTCACTAAAATTAAGAGTTCTGGTCATCAAGAGACATGAATGAAGGAAGCAAAAAGGCAAACCAGAGAGTGAGGAAAGACATATGTTATAAATATATCCTCAAAGACTCATAGCAAATATTTATCGAATGATAGATCTATTCAAAGACACTTGTAACCCAATTTTTAAAAAGATTTTATTTATTTATTTGAGAAAGTGCATGCACAGGAGTGGAGGTGGGGGGAAGAGGGAGAGGGAGAAGCAGACTCCCCAATGAGCAAGGAGCCTGATGCAGGGCTCGATTCCAGAACCTTGAGATCATGACCTGAACTGAAGGCAGACGCTTAATCGACTGAGCCACCCCAACTTAAAAGTTGGGCAAAGAGGCACTTCACAAGAGAACATATCCAAACGCCAGTAAGCATTTGCCGTGTGTTCCACATTATGTCATCGGGGAAATGCAAGTTAAACTCAAAATACGGTACCACTCGACACCAACGTTAGAAGACCAGGAAAAGGTAGAGTGGCTAGATTGTCATGTGCTGCTTGTGGGAAGGGACTTCGTTTAATTCCTTTGGAAAACTGGCGTTTTCTACTGGAAATGAACCTACATACATGCTATGATCCAGCAATTCCAGTCCTTGTTCCATCCCTCCAAGAAATCCGCATGTGGCAAGGGCACAAGGCGTATGGTAAGGTTCATTGCAACACAATTCATAATGAAGAAAATAGACTGTGCGATTCCATCTCTATGAAGTTTGACAGCAGCCAATACTGTGGAGATGGAAGTCCGCTTAGTGGTCCCCCGTGGGGTGGGGATCAAGTGTCTGTGAAGTACAGGACGCAAGCTTTCGGAAGGCTGGTGGTGTTCCAGATCTTCTATTATGCAGTGGTTCCACGGGTAAGTCCCCTTTCCGAAAAGTTTGACCGTGGTCTGCTTTGAAGATTTGTGCCATTTATTGTATCTTGCTATTCTTTGATCTGGAAGTTTTTATGGAAACCAGTGTTGGCCCTTGCACCGAATGAGAATGGAGGACTGTCCGGGTGATGCTTACATGCAGCCAGTGTCGAGAATCCCTACTCTAGACCGAGAACCAACGTCCTTCACGTAGTCATCACACCGTGTGGCTCTGGTGTGGGAGCCTAGCCCGGGTTAGACCTCTGAAGGTGCGTGGACCCTCCGACCCATCCCTGGGAAATGCAGGCTTTGCTCTGGTGGCCATTTAACATGACTGGTTCTGCCACAGGCACTCATATTCCTGGTTCACCATTTAGACAATGGCCGAATGGTTCTCGGTCATTCTGAGTGTCTCGCCTACGGTCATCCAGCTGGGAAACTGAAGAGCTAGCTTTGAACCTAGGCTCCTGGCTGTTTCCTACCAAGAGATGATAGCCCCAAAGCCTATTCAGAGGAAGAAGGGAAAAATAGGTGAGTAGGTAATTTATAGGTGGGGAGCAGTAGATGAGAAGTGAATCATACTTGCCTTTTTAACTGGTAACTGCTGTAAGATACCCCTCACCTTGTTGTTGTTGTTGTTTTTTTTTTTTTTCTGAATAGAGAGATTCAAATTTATGTTATAATCATTAGTGGGTTTTTTTTTTTGCTTTTCACCTCAAATAGGGTCTCAGATCAAGCCTGTCTCCTAACAGTAATACACAGGAGGATACATTTTGTCTTGCCTCACCACTATTCTTGATCTCCAGCCCTGTAGGAGAACTCCAGACTGGGGAATCTTCCTCAGAAAGGTGTTATGAGTTGAGATTAGTTAGGCAAGTGTCAGAATGAATGCATAAGCAGTGATTTTGCATAATGAGGCATGTAAAATCCCACTGGAGGTTGTTAAAACAGCAGACAGACTGTGGTAAACAAGGTGGAAGGTAGGCTTTGAAAACAGATGGCTTTGAAAACCTGGCAAAGCCCTGTTTCAGACTTTTAAGAATTGGTTTCGTTAGTGCAAGCTATTTTTTTTTAAAATTCTACATGCATATTTTAAAGTTCTGTTTTAATGATAAAGTTCCGTGGGTAATTGAACATCAGTTTATATCCCGCTGTAAAAATGCTAACAGCCAGATGTGATGGACAGCTTGCACAGAGACCTAGCTGTTCTTGTGTACTTGGATTCAAATGTGTTACTTGGGTTTTGGATTGGGGTAGTTTTGTTGACTTCTATGCTGAATGCTTGTATGGCCGGAACTTGCCCACCTTGCTAAATAGAACATCCCCTCTACCACACCCCTGCCGAATTCTCTGCCCATAATCAGAGCTGCTCCGGAAGCTTTCTCCCACAAATGCAACCATTTTGGAAGATGGCATGATCTCTGGAGTCACTCTGCCTTAGTGCGGGAGCTGAGCCCTAGAGCTAGAGTCCTCTTCTTTAGATAGTCCCCACATTCTTCATGGAGTCCCCCATCCAAGTGCCATTTCTAGATGTTCCAACCTCTTCCCAGCGGTGATGAGCTTGGATGTCTCTGTTGACAGAACGACTTACCTCTGAATTCAAGGCTGCGTCCTGTATTCTCTCTCTCTATATTCCCGGACAGTATAGACTTTTTAGAATTTTTATTTATTTTTTGCCACATAGAGCGAAACTCCTTCAATGACTTGACCAATGAAATGATAATAGCAGATACACTACTTGCTACATTGCAGACATATTCTAAATACTTTACTTCTCCTCATCATTTGGTCCTCACAACAATGATATGAGGTTGATGCTATTATAACCCCATCTTGTAGATGGGGAAACTGAGGCACAGGGATTTTTTTTTTTTTTTAAGATCTTGCCCAAGTTTGTATAGCTAATAAGTGGCAAAGCTGAGACTTGGACTCAGTCACTGGCTTACTGCCTCTCACCCTGGGAAACACAACATGACCTCTTGTAGCTACTCAGCTGCAAGTTGCCCTCCACAGTTGAATGTCTGTCTAGAGTCATTTTGGGGTGCCTGCTTGGTTCAGTTGGTTGAGCGTTTGCCTCTGGCTCAGCTCATGATCCCAGGGTCCTGGGATCGAGCCCCGTGCCTGGCTCTCTGCTCAGTGTGGAGCCTGCTTCTCCCTCTGTTCCTCCTCTTGCTTCTGTTCTCCCTGCACTCAAATAAATGAATAAAATCTTGAAAAAAAAAGTCTGGTGTGTGTATGCCACTTGCGCTTGCCGTTGTGATCACACAGTTTGGTTATGACATAAACGGATGCATTATGAACGTAAGAAAGAAAGAAAGTGTGTCTATGAGAAGGGAATTGAATATTTGAGAGAGTGTCCTCGTAGACAAGATGTTAAAAATATGGCTCTCAAACGAGGCTGGATGTAGTCACTCGGAAAGTTTGGGGAGGGGTGTAGACGCTTCTCCGTCATGTCTCAGATAAATGAACGGATAACCACAGAAGATACACCATGACCAAATTATAGGGTGATCATATGAGTGTTGGGGTGCCCCTACCTGAATTGCCAACAGGGCCCCTCTTACGCTCACCTCTCCCAGTTTCTACAGTAAAATATATGGGTCACCCCAAATGTGGGTGTCGTTTAAGGCAATACAGAGAGACAAAATACTAACCAGCCACCTCCTCTTCAAAGAAAAGCCCTCGACTATTCACTAAAAACCCCGCCATTATCGAGAGCTAATACGGTCTCTGAAAGCGAAGCCTGGAACCCTCCCAGCCCATTCAAAATCTGGGCTTCAGAGAAGGTCCTTTGAAAGAGCGTGCTGCATTCAGAAAGGAACTATTTAGGAAGTTTCCTGCTGGTGCGAGACAGGGAGCAAGATTCTTACACTTCTCCCACATGGGAGAAAATCAGGTTCCTGCACCCGAAGCAGCTTCAAGATCAACGAGCTCTGCCCGGGGCTTCACCATGCTGCCATGATGTTCGCGTCTCCACTGACCTGAATTCCAGGAACGCCACCAGAGCAAACGTTAATCTGGCGTTAGTGCGCATAGCCTGGCTTTGGCGCAGGTGTGATGGGTAGCACATTGGTATTCATTTAGTGTCTGACCGGGGCAAGGGGTACTATTTCAGCTTTTTGGTGTGAATCGGTATCAAATCACTAGGTAAATCAGCTTATCCAGGCTCAGTCTGGGGTTCATCCCATTTGTTCCTTTCACCACTCTGTTTAATGCTTTAATTCTGAAAAGTGGTTGTTTGCTCAGGTGGCCTTTCTCTGTTGACAAATCAGATTGTCAGGGTGAGTATTGGTTGAGTATATTTTTCCAGGAATGGCTGAGTGTATTTTCGAGGAATGGTGCTAGGTTCTTTGGGTCCGTGATCTCATTTAATCATCATGGGGGTGGATCCAGGAGATGGGGGGTATTTTGTCTAATGTACCTGATGGTGCGGAAGGTCGGAGATGGGAAGTGATTTGCCCATGGTCATAAAGTTAGGAGGTCAGAGGGCCATGATCAGATTCAGGACTTTCTACTCTCAAACCTTTATGCTTTCGATTCTTCTGTTACTGTGTTTCCTCCCTGTCGAGCTATAGGACCCACCCCCAAATGTCATCGATCAATACCAAAACGTTGGGGTAATGATGCTGCCAGTCAGATCTGTAGGTCTCCCTCAACCTCCCTGCACACTGCAGCTTCTTCCCAGCCTGGCCTTGTCCCATGACACTGTTGCACGTTCTCTTACCCTGACTGCGCTGTGGGCCATCTTGATGGCTTTCAGTGTCCTACACAAAGTGGTGGATCCAGGGGCAATGGGGCATCAGAACCCACTTCATCTTTGAATGGGCAGCAGGAGGCTTTGCATGAACATCTTTGGTGTGTGGTCAGACCAGCTTGGAGACTTGGCCACTGCCGGGCAGACGAGGACAGAGTCTTCACCTTCCATAGCAAGAAACCATGACCCCAAGCCTGCTCTCTGGGGACCGCTGCAGAACCTTACCCTGAGATATGCAGGTCCCCGGGCTGGAGGCCTAGGATCCCGTTCCATGTGTCTTTCGCTTTCAGTATCTGAAGCCAGAGCGGGATTCATGCTTCATCTGTGGCTGGGATTTGGGCTGTGCTGTACGTTGTGGCTTCTCCCCTCATGGTGCTAGTCTTCATGGCAGGCTGGGGTAGTGACAGCTTTCCAAGTTCAGAATCCATTCCCTCTTCCTCTTGTGGTTTTTCCCGCTCTGATTTTCCAGCCAGCTTAATATTAGATGATCTTGTTAGATGAAACGTTTTCATGGAAACATGGAATTTCAACTCCCAGCTTCAGCACAAGGAACTTGGTGACTCTCTGGAGATGGTCCTCTGCAGAACCTTGGGTCCCAGGCACACAACTCTAGGCCAGCCTTCCCATCCCACTGGAATATGATAAGTGTCCATGTCTGGCACCATGATTTCTCCTTGCAGATCAGCTGGCTTTCAATAAATAGAATTTAAACCAAGGTGCTTCTGTATAATTATGTTTCCTAATTATATTATTCGCCGCCTGTAGGCAAAACACAAAAATCCCCCAGTTGTACTGAAGGAAACCTGGTGAGCTGAGCGTCTGGGCAAACCCAATGCTTGTGACAGAGCAAACTCTCGGAAAATGAGAGCCCCTGACCGGGGAGATTTGGGTGAAAAGGTAAGAATGTCTCTATGATAGTTTCCAGCTCTGATGTTATAGAATTCTATCACTGCTCTCTCCTTACATATACATACATGTATGTATATGTATTGTGTATGTATACATATTTATGTCACATACATGGATACGGACATCCATTCTGACTGGGCCAATGTTTGCTCTGTTGGGTGAGTGATCTTCTGAATACGTTCCCAGTCTCCGGCCTTTATGGTTAATTGCATTCAGGTATTGCCCTTGAATAAATCACTGAAGAGATACATCTTCCAGGAGATACGTGACTTGTATTTGAGAAGCCATCCAAGTGCTTCTTGAAACACTTACGTTACAGAGCTAATGGCAGTATACGATCCCAGGTACAGCTAAGGTTCGTATACTTGGGCTGGCATTGTGCCCATCTGAGTAGGACCACTGGAGTCCCGAGTTCATGGACAAGTTCAAGTTCCCCAGACTACTGGAAACATCCCCTAAATGGGCACCATTTTCTTGTGTTCCGTGATGCTTGTAGTGTTTCTCAGAATGTTCTTCTCTCAGGGAGGACAGGTACGGGTCCCACTCCTCCATATCCCACAAAGCCCAGTTCGTCATTGGTGACCCCCAAATTACTTGGGGGTTGATTTGGTTCAGAGGAACAGAGGAAAAAAAAAACACTTGGTGGAAACATTTGCTTGGGATACTTATTTTCAGAATTATAAGTCTAGGTGACCCGCTCTCTCGATGTCCTATTCCTTTTTTTTTTTTTTAATTTTTAAATTAACCCACTGCTGCACGAGACATCACTTAAGAAGCGAGTCTCCTGCTCTCCTATTCAGACTTGATTCTGAACTGCCCACACCTCCATTGCTGGCATCGATATCTTCTGCCCACTATCCTCTATCCTCCTGACTTCTGATTTTGACCGTTCCTCCCCCGGTTTTGGCTTTGCCCTTTCTCTGAGCCTCTAGGTTTAGCCCTGACTTTATGGCTTCGGCCTTGACCTCTCCGTATACCATGGTTCCTCTCTTCCCTCCAGCTGGGATGCTTGGGCCTGCTAAAGGTTGACCCTTCTCCAAGCCCACTCCAGTTCCTGCATCTCTAATCCTGTCTTCCTTCCCAGACCTGCCATATGGCTGACCCTCTCACTGGGCTACCAGAGCCCTTAGGGCATGACCCTTACATTAAGAACACATTTTAGAAACATCCCTTGTGACAATCCCTCTGAGTACAGGTCAAAGATTTGATGGAGAAGAGAGGCCTGCAACAACTCCCACTAAGACCCTTGGAATCAAACACCCTCCCAAGGGAGGGTATCTGTTGAATCTGTCCTAAGCAGCACTTGGGGCCTCTCCAATGAAGCATGGCTTTTTTTGGGAGGGCTGCTACTTATATGGACTTTTTCTGCTCTTTTTTTTTTTTTTTTAGAAGATTTTATTTATTTGGCAGAGAGAGAGAGAGAGAAAGAACGAGTGTAATCAGGGGGAGCAGCAGAAGGAGAGGGAGAAGGAGGCTCTCTGCCGAGCTGGGAACCTGATGCGGGACTCCATCCCAGGACCCTGGGATCTCGACCTGAACCAAAGGCAGATGCTTAACAACTAAGCCACCCAGGTACCCTTTCTGCTACCTTTGATTTACTCTTTAGTGAACAGGAAGTCACACAGAGTTCTGCTATGTCAGAGGTCAGGCAAAGGGATACTAGTGGAGAAAATGTGATAAAACATCAGCACTATCATTTGGAGACCCTTGCTGTTGACTTAGGATGCCAATAGTAGGCAAAGACTTTTTTTTCCCCTACCGTAGGTAGGAATGTTCATAGAAACCCCCAAACCTCCCTATTGAAGTATAATATGCATGAAGTAAATACATGTACACAGTATATGTAAGTGTATAGCTTTATATATTTTCACAAGTGAACATACCCACCTCGTTCGTACCCAGGTCCAGAGAAGGAACAGTCCCAATACCCCCATCCCCCGTAAACCCCTTTCATCTGCCCTTTCAGTTTTTTTTTTTTAATTTGACAGAGAGAGAGAGAGAGAGAGATCACAAGTAGGCAGAGAGGCAGGCAGAGAGAGAGGAAGGGAAGCAGGCTCCCTGCTGAGCAGAGAGCCCGATGCAGGGCTCCATCCCAGGACCCTGAGATCATGACCTGAGCTGAAGGCAGAGGCTTAACCCACTTAACCCACTGAGCCACCCAGGCACTCCTGCCCTTTCAGTTTTTACCCTATTCCCAGGGCCACCACTCTCCTGATGCCTAAGAGCATAGATTACTTTGGTCTGTGTTAGTGCTTTATCTCACTAGAACCACACATACTGTATTAGAACCATAGATATGTATCTGATATCCACCTTCTTTCAGCCAGACTCCTGCACAGGGTATCCATCCACGTTATTGAGACTAATTGTAAATGACTCAATTTTTTTGTCCCTTGGACAGTGAAATTTTCAAAACTTTGAGAACAAAATCACTTGATTTTTATTGCTCTATGATACTCAGTGGATAATATTCTTTTTTTTAAAAAAAGATTTTATTTATTTATTTGACAGACAGAGATCACAAGTAGGCAGAGAGGCAGGCAGAGAGAGAGGAGAAAGCAGGCTCCCTGCTGAGCAGAGAGCCTGATGCGGGGTTTGATCCCAGGACACTGGGATCGTGACCTGAGCTGAAGGCAGAGGCTTTAACCCGCTGAGCCACCCAGGCGTCCAGTGGATAATATTCCTTAGTGCCTACATGCACTTGAATATCTGAAAGCTACTATTTTCTTGTTGTACAAACTCTATGTCTTGGTTGCCACATAATTCTACTTGGACGGAAACCTTCCTAACTACCTGTTCAGTGCTTTGCACTCCTGCTTATATGACCTCATTCTTTCCCCACAGTTGTCCCATGGGAAAACAAATTGGTTTTCATCCCATTGAACAGATGGCTAGGACTCAGGCTCCAAGAGATTAAGTGGCTCGTCCAGATTGCCCAGAGCACTAGGACTTAATTCTTCCTACCTCCTCATTTTGTCTCTCTCTAGATGATGCCTTTGAGCACCCCATCTGATACCCCAGAGCTGATACCTCAGCCATCAACTTGTGTGACAAATATTTATTATTAACCGTGTGTCTTGGCACTGTCCATAGTGTTAGGCATTCATTCCTGAACAAGACAAGCATCCTTCCGGCCATTATGGAACATATGTTAAAGTTCCTTTAAGGTCTTTTAGCTGTGTGACCTTTACCAACATACTTGATCTCTCTGAGCCTGATTTCCTCTTCTAGTGCAGAAGGATAATGATGCCAGCTTCCTGGAGTGTTGAACTCATCTGTGCCCCCATCTGATAACCCAGAACTGATAAAAACCCATGTAAAAGCTGGTAAACACCCTCCAAGTAGGAGGCTTCAGTGTTCAATAGACTGATCAGCTGGTAAAACCCAGAGAAGAGGCAGGCGTCTGGACCCCAGCCCAGGTTAAGCTAGCTGCTGACATGCTGGAGTCTTCACAATCCTCAGAATCATAATTCCTTCTTTTGAGCTATTCAGCAGATCCCAAGCTGGTGAAGTCTTCCCCATAGCATCTTCCTGGCAGGCGTGCAAGTGACCAAAGGGACAGGCAACGGTGGCCTTGGTGACCTGGACTGGGATGTGAGAAATGGAACAAGGCAGCCCAGGGACAGTTCTTGTTGGTGACTGGGAACCAGACAAGGCCAGAGTGAAACAAGGAGTTGGTCCCTCATCTGTGCCAATCAAAACTATTAGGAAAGACAGTGGGGGCTGGCTATGCAATCCCCAAGACCTACAGATTTTCTTGGTGATAATTCTCTGATCATGTCTTCTGGTCTTTAATTTAAATTTGGGGGTTTTGTTTGTCTGTTTGTTTTTGTCTAGACAATTGTCACAGCCTTCTGGAGGGCTGCTTCTACTTCCTGACCTCCTTCTTCCATTGACCTGTCCCTGGTAGCCCTGGGGAGAGTCCGACTTCCCTGCTCTCCTCTGTTAAACCTTCGTGGTCCATCCTTCTTGTCCATGTCTTTAGTCTGGCATGCAGTGGCTCTGTGATCACCCCTGTAACATTCCCATTTGCCCCAGTGCCGCCCATGTTCCAATCAGGCTGAACCAGTCTCCCCAGCATGCTATGCTCTTCCACACCTGGACACTGCATGTAAAATGCACCTTCTGCCTGCAAGCCCATTTTCCTACTTTGTCCCTGGCCAATTGATTTTCTCTCAGAAGGTACAGCTTCGCCGTCTTCCTGGAGGCATTTCCCATTTGCACTGGGGGTGGTCCCTGTGGTAGCTGTGATGCCTTCTATCCAGTTCCCACACACTATGTGTTTGCCCCTCAGTTTCTCTGTTTAGGTGATATGCTCCTAAGATCGTGGGCTTCTAGCAGGGTTAGAAACCATTGTTCAGTAAATGTCTCTTGAAATAAACAGCACAGAGATCCATTGGGCTGGCTTGTGGCAGGTGGATGTGAGAGGTGCCTTGTGTGCAGAGAAAAGAACACAGACCATCTAAACAGCTGTGCCCAGAGATTCTGCTGGGCAGACTACAAATCCCGGAGGACTCACCATACCAGCTTGCCACTCGGGGCATGCGTGAGCCCTGCATGTTACCAGAGGATTTTTCTCTATCTCTGGAGTCCGTGGATCCATTCCCTGTAAATGGAGCCTGGTGTCCAATGCATGTCCGGAGGTGGGGGAGGGGGAAAGAGCCTAGGCGGGAGAATGGAGAAGAAGGATGTGTCACTGAAGTTGCTTAAACAGCTGACAGGTGCACTGACTTAATTGGGTTTTATTCTATTTGATCTTGAATAAAGAGGATTTTTTGAGAGTCAATTTTGTCCTTCTTAAGGGTTCTTGCTAAAAAAAAAAAAAAATGTATATTAATAGAAGAAACAACCAAAAAACCTCCATCCTAACATCTGCTCAGTTCCCAGGTCCTTGCTAGCCAAGCTTGTTACACACGGGGGCAGTAGCATACCACAAACCTTCTCCAGAGCTCCCAGGGGCACTGATGTATGAATCTGGAGCATTCAACGGGAATTTTAACTCTAGCTAGATATTTTCCATTTCATATACATGGGCGAGAAATATCACTTAAGACAAAGTTGGAAATAAATTAAGCAGGGAACCACATAAAGAGGTTTATATTTGCTTTTCTGACATAGTTTGTGAATTTTTATACTCTGAATGTTTTCAGACTGGATCACAAACCTCTAGTTTGAACTCAATTGTGCCAGAAGCCAGTTCCCATCAACCCGAGGGTGTTCCCGGAAATTTTAGGTCAAAATGGAAACTCTCTCCTTGTCAGTGAATGGCTTTTGAATGCCTAGACTGTCCCAGACACTGTCTCTTGAATCGTCACATGGATTACTGAGTTCAGCACTCCAGGAAGCTGGCATCATTATCCTTCTGCACCAGAAGAGGAAATCAGGCTCAGAGAAATCAAGTATGTTGGTCAAGGTCACACAGCTAGAAGACCCTAAAGGAACCTTAATGTATGTTCCGTAATGGCCAGAAGGATGCTTATCTTGCTCAGGAATGAATGTCTAACCCTGTGAACCGTGCCAAGACACACGGTTAATACTTAATAAATATTTGTCACATGAGTCGATGGCTGAGGGTTTGCTGACTCCTGGGGCAATTCTCTTTGTACCGTATGGTGCCCGAAGGAGAAGGTCGACAAGCCTTCAAACGTTCCTGGCGGATGCTCTGTTGCTGTGGCCGCCTTTGGACCCGAGAGGAAAGCTCCAGCCTCCAGGACTTCTGTAGACTCCCACTCCAGAATCAGAGGGCAGGGGAGAGATATCAACACATCTTAAAGAGTGATTTCTTGCTGAACAAATTCACTGTGAGACAAGAGAAAGAAAACAATGCAGCGTGGATTCGGAGCACCAGATTTTGTCCTAAGTAAATTGTGCAGAACTGGGAGATAAGGAGGTGTCAGTTACCGACGGGGAGGGCAGCGTTTTGATTCCGGTCATGCAAACCCCAGAAACATTCAGGCATGGGCATGAAGAGCCTATCTTCCTCTGCACATTCTTGTGCAGGGCAGAAGCCCAGAATAAAGAGCAAATGCTCTACTTGGAAAGGATCACCCCCCCCCCCCCGACCCCGTCCTCCCCATGACCGCGAGTTCACACATGCCTGCCTCTCTGCCCTGGGCCTGAATAAGACATCTTGGGGTTGGAGGATGGACCCTCAGGGTGTCCAGAGAATGGCAATGGTCTGAGGGGCTGGGAAGCTTGCTGAGATCCACTTTGAGACAGGAGCACTGAGAGCCCTGGAGATTCTGGGGACATTCCAGAAAGGGGAGACTGTGAACCAGGGGGAGTGACTGGAAGCCCTCTACACACTTGAAAAAGCTTGTCAATTCAACATGCTTGTTGTTGTCCGTACCTACTGAGCACTGTCCTGCAGTAAAAGGCACCACAACCTTAGCCAAGAGACAAGCCGGTGTGCTTGACGTTCGGGGAGCTGGGCAGATGGTGTCCCACCCACAGGCACCTTCTGCAGGAAGAGAGGGGGCTCAGGTACCCAGTCCAGGACAGTCAGTGGGCTTCACGAGGCTCTTTGATTCTTTGATGGGCACACACAGTGGCTCCAGTCCCAGAGTGGGCTCACAGGTGTCTAGGTGTTTGTGTCAGTCAACAGATGAGATGGGAACCTTATTAAGCAGGTTTCTGGTTCTCTTGGTGGGTGGAGCCAGGCTGGTTTCTGGCCAGGTTCCTTTGCTTGAAAGAAGGAAAAAAAAAAAAGGACATTTACTGAACTTCCTTCAAAAGTGGGTTGTAGAGGGTATTGGTAAGACCTATGGAAACCAGCCCTGGTCCTAAAGAGAGTGAGAGGGGATGGCTGCTCCCTACAGCTTTCTGATGTTTTGTATTATTACAGGCTGTGTCAACTCATGATCTCTGATCGCCAAAATTTACTTTTGATTCCAAGTCTTGTTAATTCTACTGTGAGGGTTAATTTTATGTGTCAACTTGACCGGGTCACGGGATTTCTAGAGAGTTGGTCAGACATTATTCTGAGTGCATCTGTGAGGAGGTTTTTGGATGCGATGAACATTTCATGGATAGACTGAATAAAGCAGGTTGTTTTCCCTGATGTGGGTGGACTTTGGCCAATCTATTCAAGGCCTACAAAGAACCCAAAGGCTGACCCTCTTTCAAGTCAGAGGAAACTCCTCTTGCTTGACTGCTTGAACTAAGACATTGATCTCTTCCTGCCTTGGGACTGGGAACTCTTGGATCTTGAGTCAGTCAGCTTTCAGACTGGCACTACGACATCAACTTTCTTGGGTCTCCAACTAGCCAACTGCAGATCTTGGAACCTCTCAGCTTCCATAATTATAGAAACCAATCCCTTTAATTCCTTATCATAAAATTCTTTATGTATAGATCCTGGTGGTTCTGTTTCTCTGGGAAATTTGACTAATGCATTTACTTTGCAAATGCTTCTTCAATCTGCTTTGTTTCCGATCCCCATAGCCACATCCACCGTCCTCACTGGAGACAAACTGCTTTGGCTGAAGTCGGGGTGAAGAACTCCCACTCTACTTACTGCTCTCTTGGCAAGTCCTTACTCTCTAAAGTGGCTAAAGGGGCTTTGGCTTCATGAAACACGGTTTGAAGCTACTGGTCTACATGTCAAGACCAAGTCTTCATCCTGGTAGTCACGTCAAGCAGAATCTGTCCCCTGGGGACCTCTCCAGCATAGCTTTGGCCGTGCACACTCTGTTTCAGGTGCATACATCTTCTCTAAGCACACCATGCTCTTCCCTTTTGTTCATGCTCTTTCCTTTACCTGGAAGGACTTCTTAGACCCATACCATGCCGCACCCAGTGAACTCTTTTCTCATCCTTCAAGGTGAGCTCAAATGTTCTCTTGTTTGTGAAATCCATTCTGGCTGGGGGCACAGCTTGTCACTCCCTCCTCCGGCTTCCACATCACTTAGCCCATGATACTGTCATGAGATTAGTGTGTTTTGCTCCTTATCTCCCCCACCCCTACCAGTTCTTGGAAAGCCAGGTCTCTGTTCCTTCAGTGTCTAGAAGAGTTCCCGAGCACTTAGCAAATGCATGTTACAATTTGTGGAATGAATGAACAATGAGTACACTGTGGGTACCTGATTATAACTAGATTTTCAAAATATTGGTCAGTGAGACAACCACAGATCCTTTAATCCTGAAGGTTTATCCAGATTATTTGACCTAATTCTTTAATACCACATCATCAGATAATGCCATGCGAGGAGACCAGCATAACATTGGCAAACACAGGGCTGAATTTCACCTCCACCATGGCGTGGAGAGCTTGGAGTCCTTTAATGAATGTACACAGAGAGAGATATCAGAAGATTAGCATTCTTGTAATGAGCAAGGGAGAAACATTCATCAAAATTGCTCAAGTGCTATCAACAGAGCATGTCCAAGCAAAAACTTTCAGTAAATGGTAGTGAGAGATGGAGGGTTTCTCAGGCTGGTCATGGGGAGGCTTGTTAATTTCACAGTTTATAAAAGATTAATGGTAAAGGAAATAGGATTCAGTTACAGTTACCTAATTGAAGAAAATGTTTTGTCTAAAACACAACCCAGAAGAAAACAGTAAGGAGAATGAAGCACTGTCTTTAGAAATAGGGCTTGACCTTCACATTTGACTTCAGAAGTCATGAGGATTCCTAACCAGAGAGATTCTTGCCTCAAATCTAGAATGTGCATTAGCAAATCAACAAATCCCCATTTTAATGGGAGTTTTAATGGGAACTCAGAGAGGGAAAGCCTACTCTTGAGATCTTTCTGAACCAAGAAGATAGATGTTGGCTCCAACATCTGAAATCTTGAAAGGTACATCAGCTCACCTGTGCAGGTGGTTTCCCGACCTGAGCTCAGATATCATGGCTCTTAGGAGTCCAAGGACCTCGCTGGAGTCCAAGGTCCAAGGTCTAACCAGAAGTATGAGTGATATTTTCTAATGTTGAAAGGCATACTCAGAGAAGTGAGTTGACTTCTCTTTGCCTTCAAATGGTGCTTGACCCCCTCCCATCCTGTGTCCAGGAAGCTTATAAAAGACCAGTCACACCAATTGTCCCGACTTCTAGAATTCTATTGGAACTTGACCAATTAGACCTGGCTTCACTTATTAACCTCTTACTAATTGCATGACTTAGGCAAGCTGTTTATTCTTTCTGTGCCTCCATTTTCTAAAGTCTACCATGGGGACAAGGACAGTGCCTACCTTTCAAGTCCATTGTGAGGATAACATGAGATTGTGTATGTTAAGTTCTTAGAATCGTGCCTGGCATTAGGTACAACTTTCCACTACAGTTATTCCACAGGACCTGAAATACAGTAAGTGCTCAGTAAATGTTGAATGAATGACCAAATGACAAAGTGATGAGTCTGGTTGAGATTGTATGTCAGGAACAGAAGGAGACCCTAGTTCTTACATGTGACGCCATTGACTATGGGTCAACCAGAGTGGTGGATTACTCCCAGGTTTGTGTCCTGATGAAGGCCTGTAGAAGAGTGGCAGCTCTACCCTGGGAGGCTTCCAGGAGAGGAAGGGAGTCTAGTGATTCAGGGAAGCACTGAGCACTTATTTCACATCTTGACTGTGATTGAGCCCCAAGGCAGATGCTAAGCCCAGCGCTTTTCCCGTTAGAATTGCTTGATACCTTGTTGAATGAGGTAGAGAATTCCAGTCACTCCCCATCATTTTGGGGCTGAATTGTGCCCCCTCAAATTTATATGTTGGAGTCTTAACCCTTAGCTCCTCAGAATTTGACTGTATTTGGAGACAGGGCATTTAAAACATTACTCAGTTAAAGTGAGATCCTTAGAGTGGGCCCTAATCCAATCTGACTGCTGTCCTTATAAGAAAAGGAAAATGGAATGCTCAAAGGAACGCCAGGGATGTGTGCTCACAGAGGAAAGGCCATGTGAGGACACAGGGAGAAGGCAGCTGTCGGCACACTACAGAGAGAGAGGCCTCAGAAGGAGACAACCCTGCTGACATCTTGAGCTCAGACTTCCAGTCCTTAAAACCGAGAAAACAAATTATGAGAAATGCATGAGAAAATAATTTTCCATAGTGTAAGCGTCCCAGTCTGTGGAATTTCTTTGTGGCAGCCCTGGTGGACTAATTTACCTCATATTCTGTCTCTTAATTTAGCATTTTAGGAGAATTTTGTGGCCTAGCAACCGATATGGGATGCTGTCACCTCTGGGACTTTTTCTGAATGTTAATGGTAAAGGTTAAGGATATAATTCCTGATTTTCCTTTTCCACACTGATGGAACATCATTGGGGCAAAAGGAAAAGGGTACTGGGCTCAGGTCTGACAGATGAGGGTTTGAACTGGAGGCTCCCACCAACTCTGCACCTCTTGATTCTCTGAGCCTCAGTTTCCCCCTTTGTAGCACTGGGGTACAAAATCATCCTCACAGAGAAATCATAAAGGTGGAAATGAAGGGCTGCTATCCACATGGTCAGAACTCAATTGCTTTCTGTACTTTTAAATGTACTCCAATCTGCCTCTCCAAGTGGATTGTGAACCCTTTCCATGAAGGGGAAATGTTTTCCATTCCTTTGAATTCCTCACACACTTGTTGCATATCCTGAATAATTACTTGTGTGTGAACCCACTCCTTGTTATGGGTTGAGTTGTGTTCCTCCCCTATGCCAAAGCCTATGTCGAGTCCTAAAAAAAATGTGACCAATTTGGAAAGGTGTACTTTGTGAAGATGAAGTCATATTAGAGTTGGGTGGGCCTCTGAATAATACAACCAGGGCCCTAATGAAAGGGGGAGATCCTGAAGCAGGTCACACACACAGGAAGAAAGACACGTGAACATGAGACTATGTCAACACAAGCCCAGGAATGTCCGAGACTACTAGAAACTTGGAGAGAGGCCTGGAAGAGATCTTTCCCTAGGCCCGGAGGGAGGGGGAAGGGAGGCCCTGCCAGTGCCTTGATCTCAGACTTTTGGCCTCCAGAACTATGAGACAATAAATTCTGTTTAAGCCACTCGGTTATGGCAGCCCTTGCAAACCAACACCCTTGCTATTACAATCGTTATTTGGATCTAAAGAAGGTTAGACCTTGTAAAGAAGGTCAACCGAAGGTTGAATATCCTTGCTGGAAATGTTGCATCTAGGTAAAGGAAAGCTGTCTGTAGTTTGCTTAGAATAAATGGTATGTAGCAAGCAAGCCATTTGCCCATTCAACATTTATTCCCTCCGCCAAGAAACAAGGTATGTTGGAAAGCACACTTTGAATTCGGTGACCTCTGTGTTTCTGTCCCATGAGCTCCTTAAGTGACCCCGTTACAAATCACATCTCCCTCTCAGATGGGGCCAAGCCATGAGACATACACTGTCCCTTCCAGTTCTGGACTCTGTGGTTTCTCATTATTCATTTAGAATCTGGGGTGTTGATGGGGCTACAAAAATGGACCCAGCTGGTGGGTTCCACAGTTTCCCTCTGGAGTGTGTCACATACCTCTAGTGTCTCCATTCACACCCTCTTGTCCTCTCACTCAGTTTTAGCCACAGCTGTGGTGGGAAGTTCCTGACTGGGTTTCAGCCTGGAACTGATGGCAGTTTACCAAAAGTGCCCAGGGTGGTTTTGCATTTTGATGTCTGGTGTTTCTCTGACATCTGTGATGTTGATAGGACCTCACTCATCAAGCACGTATGCCCAAACCAGGGGTGAGGCAACTCCCAACCAATGAGTCTAGAAGCCAAAAGATACATACTTCTAGGTTGACCTTGGGTGGATAATTCCAAGCGGCCTTCTACACACTCCTCAGTAGGTGTCCTGAGGTGAGCCCCAGAGGAACCTAGCAGTGACCTCAATGATGCACCCATATATGACTTTTCCTTCACCAACCCTGCTAAGATAGGTGGTGACAGGATGCCCTAACCCATCTAAGCTGTGTCTCAGTTCAACTTTGCCTTGGACTTTGACAGTTATGAATCACTTTGCTAAAGCTGATTGCTTCCCATTCTCAATTCCTTGTGTCTCCTTTCTACCAGTTGGAAGCTGGTGGAGAGGAGTGGCAAGTCTCGCACCCCTCATAATTTTTAAGAGACTCTAGTCTTGAGAAGATTCATCATGACCCAAATAAGATGGATAGCGCCCTTAAGAATTCTGGTTCAATGATATTTTACTAGAAGGATTTATGTTATACAGTACACATGCTCCCCAAGCTTTACTCCATCGCATAAGAACATCATCTTGGACCTGAAGTACCATGTCTTGGTATTTCTTGGTATTTACCAACATACCAAAAAAATTTCACTTCACATCAGATATTGGGGGGATGAAGGTGTGGTGTTATGCCAGGCAAGAACAGCAACTTGCCAATCTAGGTCCTTAGGAAGGATCCATGTGATGAATGGGGGAGTTCACTCCTCTATTTGTGAAAGTCCTTTTTTTGTCATCAATTGCAGTAGGAGATGAACGTTTACCCCATTATTTTCTATCATGTGCCTCTTGCTAATCACACTGGTTGCACGTTACAGCTTACTTTAGTAGTGGTTGTGGAACTTGAGGAAATACTGTGCCATCTTGGAATATTAATGCAATTTTATTTCTCTGGGGCATTAAGCCTTGACATACTGGACTTTCTCTACTTGGGGGAGGGATTTTGGATTCTTAACTCAAATAAAGCTCATTTGCTTCCCTTTGTATGCTGGAAAAGAACCCATGGTCTCATATTAGCCTGTTTCCTGTGAAGAAGAGAGGCTGTGAGTTCTTTAAGAGAGATCATTCCAGATTGGCACAACAGCTCTTTTTGTCTCCTTCTCAGGTCATGTTTCCTGAGATCTCATCGAAGGAGAACTGATACATTTTAGAAACTCATCAGAGGGGATGCCCGGGTGGCTCAGTCAGTTAAGCACCTGCCTTCGGCTCAGGTCATGATCCCAGAGTCCTGGGATCGAGTCCCGAGTCTGGCTCCCTGCTCAGCGGGGAGCCTGCTTCTCCCTCTTCCTGCTGCTCCCCCTGCTTGTGTGCTCTCTCTCTCTCTCTGACAAATAAATAAATAAAATATTAAAAAAAAACCTCATCAGAGTAGGAACGGCTTTTCAAGGCAGCCCTCAGTTTAGTGCCTACAAAATGGCAAGGTCTCAACAGTCTGTCTTTGGATGTTGAGGGAATAGTACCCCATAGTTACCAGGCCAGGCACCTTCCCCTTGAATCTCCAAGAAGTACTGATGTGTATGTGGTTTTTCAGAACTTGCTCAGTGCTGGACAATGGGATCCTCCTCCTCTGTGCATCCTAGGGGGGACCTTAAGCATCTCCAGTGTTTTTCTGTGTTTGGAGTCTAGAATCTCCCAGTGTACATGGGAAGACCTACACATTTCCTGGGAGACATGACATTTCATGCACACATAGTTTGCTCAGCAGAAAACAGTCCCCCTCCTTGAGCGTCCCAACATCCCTCAGAGCAGAAGAGGCTAACCTTTCAGCAAGGCTCCCCTGGGGGATTGCAGGGAAGCTGGCTCTCCTTCGCTTAATGACAATTGCCATTACTCGCCCATTGGGACCTCCGGAAATATGCCTTCTGGACAGAGCTCAGGTTTGCTTAGTTTTACCCTTTGGATTTCCCTTTCATGAAGAGCCTGAAAACTTGAGTCAAAGGCAGCTGGTGATTTTTCCATATGCCCTCAAGCCCTATCCCAAGGCAGTATCAAATCGTACTTGCTGGGAGGCACCTGGGTGGCTCAGTCCGTTGAGAGTCTGCCCTCGGCTCAGGTCATGGTCTCAGGGTCCCGGGATGGAGCCCCGTGTCAGGCTCCCTGCTTAGTGTGTGTCAGGGGGTCTGCTTTTCTCTCTCCCTCTCCCACTCCCCCTGCTTGTGCTCTCTCTCTCTCTCAAATAAACAAATAAAATCTTTTAATTAAAAAAAAAATAGCACTTGCTGAACTGGAAGCAGGGGTGTCCACTTTTGCCTGTTTCTCTCGACCTCTTCTTTATCACATCCTTGGTCTACAGTCAGTCCACTTACTGAAAAAAGTAAACCATCTCCGAGACCCTCGCAGGCAGCACCACGTGCCCCCCGCCCCTCACCCCAGCTTTCGATTTGTAACTGGGATCCTGTCCGCTGATTCCTTAGTCTCTCCCACATCAAACCTCTTCTTCTCCTTCATCAAACATTTATGGGCCACTGGGCTTTGTGGAGCCTGAAATGAATCAGACAAATGCCACGCCCCAAGACATTGAGTCCAGGGAATAAGAAAGACACATAAACTGAAAATTATGATCAGTATGGTGGAACCGTAAAGCAGGAAGCCAGGAGTCAGGGAGCCGAGGAGGGGCTCTGAACAGGGGTGCGGGAAGGGTCCCCTGGGAGTGGGCAGTAGCTGAAATGCTAAGTGAGGGCAGAGTTCCTACCATGTTCAGCCTGTGAGACAGGGGTTGGGGAAATAATGACAATGATGATTTGGAAAGCTTGAACTCCATGAAAGGCCCTTGCATTCTAGAAACTTCTAGAACTTGGGCTGTACTCTAGGCCGTGGGAGCCACTGGAAAGCGCCTTCATAAAAGAATGATGGTCTGGACTCCAGTGTGGAGGCTGGATTGGAGGGGCTGGGACTGGATGGGGGCAGCGTCCTCGGGATGGTGGAAGCGTGAACACAAGCACAGCCGTGAGCAGAGTGTGGGGGGAGCATGTGGAGAGAAGGTGCTCACTGAGATGGCTTTATTGGATGGTGGGGTCCATGGGGACGGGAGGGTCAGTGTATGCAGGAGTGGGGGAAGGGTGACAGCAAAGACAATGCAGGCTCTTCAGGGTCTCTGAATTTGCATTATTACTTTGACCACAGAAGCATGTGAGAGAGCCGTGGTGACTGTCACTTCCAATTCCTGCACACACTCCCTTCTGCATGTGGGGACCACTGGCCTCGCCCCCGTCCCATCATCGGTCCCTCCCTTAGGGAAGCCCACCTTCTCCTCCCGCCAGTCTCAGGACTTCTCCCAACATCCACGTGCTGGAGTGTCCTTTCTCTTGGGCTCCGGAGCTCACAGTCTGGACAAATATTGATCTTTGGGCTGATTAATATTGCTATTTATATTAACAATGAATTTGTTCACCAAAAAATAATTAGCACAAGAAGACTGCCTATTATTAGAGGCCTCATTAATTTCACTGAGTTTATTTAAATGACAGCAGGATGTCAAGTCAATAATGATGACTAGTTAATAAATACATCTGATTACTTCAAAGCACAGGGAGGAGGTGACACATAGGCTGGGGGGGGTGATGGGCAGTTTCTGGTCAACAGAGGTGGTGCCTCCTTTTGTAAATGGAGGGGGCCAAAGGTGATGACCCCAAGGTCGGACGTGCTAGGTTGGTGGCCTTGCCAAGTTAAATAAAAGGTCAACTACAGCCACTTGGGGGTTTGAAGGGATATCCCAGGGTAGCCAGCCGTCTGTGACCCCAATGTGTCATGAGATGTCCCCCTTGCCTCTCTTTATGAGACCTCATCAGGAGACAGTGGGAACTAGGGCTAAAATAAAGGCTTTGGATTTGGAATCTGGGTTCCTTCACATCTATCGGTGGGACCTAGGACAACCCGCATAATAAGTAGATAAGACTTGCCTTCTGGGATACTGTGAATTTTAAATGAGGTGTGTTGGAAGGGCTTGGCTGCCCAGAATGTAGAAAGGCACTTGGGGAAGTGACCCCTTCTTTCCCTCCTTAATATTTCCCACTTCTGGAGAAGAACCAAGTGTCCCTCTCCTTGCCTTGCTCAGCGGGGGCATGGCCTTTTCCCACTTCTCGGGATGGACATACCCAGCAGTCTTTCCTTCGTGTTTTGAAGCCACCCCCTTAAGAAGCCTTGGGAATTCCTAATCCCCTATTAGAGGTGATTTTATTCCTTCAAGCTCCTCCCTGCTCCCTGCCCAGAACCTGCAGAAAGCTTTGGGAGCTCATAAAATCAGGATGCTTAGGCAGAGTCACCGCTTCAAACATGGCGGGGGGGGGGGGGGGGGGGGGGGGGGAGCTGGGTCTACAAAGGAACATCCCCTCCTCCCAGCACCGCCAGGGAGGGAGGGAGCAGGCCGGGTTGCTGAGAGAGCCTCCAGCTGGTCTGTTTTGTTTTAGGGAAAACGGGTTCTTTGGGATGTTTTAACCGATCGCTTGGAACTGAGAAACCCTTCGGGGCTTGTTCAGAGCAAATTAGAGCTAGGGTCAACCCTCTCTGAGGGCTGCTGGTAGGAACTTGCATGATTTTGTACACTTAGAGCACCCCCACTTTAAATAGGGGTAAACTTAGACACCTTATCTGGAGGTGATAGCGCAGGCCCGGAGAGGGGCAGAGCAGGGTTAGACCCAGAAGGGATGCTGCAGGGGACGGGGGCTTCTGTTAAAGTCCCTTGCTCTACTTCCACACCTGTCTCCCGCTGTCAGAGGGTAAGCTTTCTGGGAGTTAGGACCCTGTGTCACTCATTGCTGGGACTCTTGTGTCCAAATGCATGCTAGGACACCTGGCCAGGGCCAAGCCAATGTCTCCTGAGCCGATAAGGGAATGATGATGACAGGAGTCCAAGATCCACACGTGTGCCTTGAGCAGGAGCCCAGAGGAGCCCTGGTGGGCAGAAGGGAAAGCTAGGGCCAGCGTGGCCTCCTGCCGGTGAGTGTGAACCCATGGGGCACGTGTCTTGGAACTGGGCCTGTGCACAGCATCCCCACACCAGGCCCTGGACGTGCATGGTCTTTTCCAGCCTCCTGGCAGACATATGGGGAGGAGAGGGTCATCAGAGTTAGAAAATGGAGGAAACCGAGAGACCCACAGATTTACCAGCTTGCTGAAGGCTACTCAGGAAGTGGGATTTGCCAGCTCTGTCCCCTCCAAGCCCCCATGCTTTTTCAGTGTTACTACAGGAATAGGGCAGAGCCATAGGAAAGGAGCCAGAGGACCCAGAGGCAGTTTGGGGAACCTCCTAGAGAAAGCCTTTCTCTCTGGAGCTTTTCTGGTTAGGTTACCCAGTTAGTGAAGTTCAGGGTGCGGGCAGCCTTGACTCGGTGCATCAGAAGGGGAGGGATTGTTGGTTTCTAGCAGGGTTGAGAGGCAGGGTTGGGTGGAAATGAGCCAGACACAAAATGAGAGTGAGAGCAGCAGCAAAGCTGGGGTGTGTGGGCAGGGTGGCCCTAAAGGCAGCGGAACAGGGCTTCCAGGGCAGGAGTGAAGGTGGGCAGTTCCTTCTCCCGGCAAGGAGGGGTCTGGAGGTGGGAGGGGCATATGGATGGCACTGTGGGGAGGGAGGAGCCTGGCCCTGGTGGTCTGGGCAGCTCTGGAGACCTTGCTGCCTGCACCGGAGCTCTGTGACCTTAAGTGTTTGTGTTCTGGGGTAAGGCATGGTCTTCTCCCCATTGTAAAGACACACTCCCTGTTTTGTACCATGCATCGAGCAGGTGCATTTGGAGGAAACACTTGAAGCTGACTCCGGGGAAAGCCAAGAACTACACCTAGTGCAGAAATGGGGCCAGACACGCATTTCTCTTGAGTGTCCTTGGTTCCCAGCAAAACTTAACACAGGAGCCTGGAAGGAGCGCGTGCGAACGTTCTCCATCCATGAACTCAACAGAAGGAATCTTGTCGTTGCTACAGATGCTGGCATTCCCTAGGAGACAGCCTTTCTGCACAGAGGATGCTGCTTCCGGGCACTGCCAAAGACACCTCGAAGAGCCACAGCAGCAAGGGGTTCTGTGCTCCTTGGGGGAGCACGGACTCTTCCCTGGGTTCCTCACTTCACCTGGGACCTCAGTAACAACAGCATTGAACTCCTGTGGTTGACCAAGTCCCCTGCAGAACAGGCTTTTAAGCTTCTGTCCACAGTCCCTCTGCATTGGGCTCAGGCCTTAGCCTGTGGATCTGGCGAGGAAGAATGGATAACACCGTCTGCACCCCAACCTTCCACAATGCCAGTCTGCATGAAGAGACACCTGCATTCCACCAGACCCCACAACCTCCTACATGCACCCAGATGCGCCCCTGACTGAGGCCCCTTTGGGGGACAGGTGGATCTCTGCTTACACTCGGAATGAACTAAGGGGCAGACAGAGGCTTATAGCTGGTGGTGCACCAAGGGCAGGGCAGTGGGATGTCCACCTTGAGTGAAAGCAATAAGGAAACTTATCGTCCATAGAGAATTTAACAACAGTAATAAAATGGGTGAAAAGTTGGTAATTTAACAGCAACGATGAAACAGACTAAAAGTGGGTCAGCTTCTTAGTATTGCCATGCACCAGCAAGTCTAAGTAGTATCAGTGACAAAATGATCCTCCCTGAAGATCTTTTGTAGTGACTAAGTTCGAACCAATTGCTTCAGTAATGTCTAAGCTGTAACGATGTAATACGTAATACAGTAAGCTGCAAGCTGGCATGTTAGTATCTATTTTTTCTTCTCTTGAAGATTATCTACAAATGGAAGTCACTTCAGAGAGTGGCGAGTTTCACAGTTGGTCTCAAAACACACAAACTCACCTGTCCACGTCGCTCCGGATAGGGCTTGGCAATCATTTGAACTTGCTTCCAGTGAAGTTCAGACCTCCGTATTACATATTTCTGCATTTCAACAGGGATTGCTTAAATCACTTCAGTGTAAGGATTTAAGTAAAAGCTATTTGAAACAAGAATTATGGATTAGTCAGCCTTAAAGAAAGAACAGAATCTTGCCCTTTGCAACCATGTGGCTGGAGCTGGCGAGTACCGGGCTAAGAAAAATAAGTCAGATCAGAGACAGACAAATACCGTATGACCCCACTCATACGTGAAATTCAAGAGACAAAACAAATGAGCAACAGGGGGAAAAAAGAGAAAGAGAGGAAAACCAAGAAATAGACTCTTAACTACAGAGGACACACGGATGGTTACCAGGGAGGAGATGGGTGACGGGATGGTTGAAACAGGTGATGGGGATTAAAGCATACCCTTGTCACGATGAGCATTGGGTGATGCGTAGAAAGGTTGAATCATTATAGTGTACGCCCGAAACTAGTATTACATTGTATTAACTACACTGGCATTAAAACAAAAGACAGTTATTTAAATTGTTTAAATTGAATAATTTGAAATAGAAGGTACTGTGGTGATTACAAAGATGAAGAAACAAAATTTCTTACTTCAGTCCTTCATTCCAGGTACAAGCCAGTCTCTGGATTTAGAGAACTGACTCTTTTGGGGGAAATGTCCAGGTTCCCCCCCCCCTCATTAATAAAAGAATATGTTAATATAATGAAGGCATATCACTACATTCCTCTTTCTCCTTTTCATATTGTGATATGCATTATATTTTTTACTGTTTTGGTGAACAGTGTTCACAAAAAGAAAATTTTTACTCTCAGAATTTTTTCCTGGACTTTATTCAGTTTTGTAAATTATGGCTGAAAATAATCTTGAGACACAGAGGAGGGCGATGGTGAGAGATGGCAGCCTGGATTATGTCTCCTGCCCCAAGTTCATAGGTGGAAACCCTAATCCCCAGGATGCCTGTGTTTGGAGATGGGGCTTTTAAAGAGACAATCAGGTTACAGGAGGTCATAAGTGAGGGGTAGACAGCTGCCAACACCACCTGTGCTGGCACGGGGAGCTGGTGGGCTGGGTTGCAGAGAGAATGTCAGCCCTCCAGCGGAATGCTCCAAGGGCATTGTCCCAAGTGTCCATATCTACCTACAATGGCTCTGCTGGCTCCTCATGGGTCTTGTGGCTTCTTTAGTCAGTTGTAAAACATCTGGCCTGGGTCTAGACTAAGCTTTTGACAGGTTGACAAGGAAGAGGAGAGATCCCGGGTGTGATCCCAGCATGGAAGTAGGAAATTCAGGGGGTTATTCAGAAAATTCAGGAAGAGCCTGGTTTACCAGGAACCCTGGCTCTCAAGGTGGGTCTACTGCTCCCTGTGGGTTTCCAAGACCCCTCCCAGAGGTCTCTGAGGTCCCCTGTTTTTCCAGCTGCATGTTTGCAGGAGGCTGGGTTTTCTTCACGTAATTTAACCAAAAGAACATCAGAATGAAGAAACAGATATGGAGCTCCAGTAGTCTTTCATTAAGCCAGATACTAGAAATTTGCAAAAATTCCAATATCGGGGGCACCCGGGTGGCTCAGTCCATTGAGCATCTAACTTTCTCTCTCTCTCTCTTTTTTTTTTTAAGATTTTATATATTTATTTGACAGAGAGAGAGAGAGAGAGAGAGAGGGAGAGAGAACAAGCAAGGGGAGAAGCAGAGGGAGAAGACTCCCATGGAGCAGGGAGCCCAACCTGGGGCTCGATCCCAGGACCCTGGAATCATGACCTGAGCTAAAGGCAGATGCTAAACTGACTGAGACACCCAGACACTGTAAGCATCTGACTCTTGATTTCAGCTCAGGTCATGGTCTCAGGGCCCTGGGATGGAGTCCTGTGTTTAGTTTCGTGCTTAGCTGGGAGTACACTTAGGATTCTCTCTCTCTCCCTTTGCTGCCACCCACCCCCCCTTCTCTCTCCCAAATAAATAAATAAATAAATGTTAAAAAAATTCCAATGTCAGTGGTTCACTAGTTGAAAAATAGAGTAGGTTTTATAAAAATCTATCATTTGTGTCAGCACGCGAGGAACTCATTGTCACTGAGTTGATTCATACATCATTTCTCGGTTTTAGTCTAGAATGTAGTAAAATTAAAGTTATAGCTCACATAAACAAAAGCATCTTGGGGTCCTCAATAACAGTTAAAAATACAAGGGGGTCCTAGGGCAGAAATTTCAAGAATTTCACAACAGAAATTGGATATCTATGTAGAGGAGGAGACAAAGAGACTTTCAGAAAGGTAAGCCAGGGACCATCACACATTACTTAAGATGCCAGGGTGACCCTGTATTTATTTTTGCTAGCAGGACAGAGCCCTCAGAGGTTTCAATGCAAGGAAGATATAGATGGGGCTCTGTTTCTTGACAAATGGATCCGGTGGAGAGCTCAGACAGGGAGCTGGGCCAGCTACTTCCTGCAGTGTCTCAAGAGCAATAAGGAAGGCAAGATGGTTCAGGCCAAGAACACAGGGCAGAGTAGGGAAGGGACCAGACCTCGCAGGAGACACACCCATTTGGGCGGGTCAGGGGCTCCGGAGCTGACTCAGCTATAGCCTCAAAGCCTAGAAGCATGTGGTGTCTGCAGGAGACTTCCTCCAACCAGTACATGGCTCTAAGCTAAAGTTTTGGGGGATTTGAAAGCAGTTTCCATGAGCACTGAGATCTGGTAAAATGACTCCTTATTTAAGGACAAAACCCCAGCCTCGTTTAGAAGCTCTTTGGAACTAGGAAGCCCCCAGACCTGAGCTAGTAATGGGAGGAGTCAGGGGTGGGTGTTGGGGCGTGGGAAGAACGAAGGAGGAGAAACAAGCTAATGAGTGTTGTGTGCTTGTTAGGGATTAACCTTCTGGATCTCCAAAACAGGAGGACTTCAGAGGGAGGAAATCCCTGGCCCAAAGGAGAGTCAAATCCTTTATTGCCAGGCTGAGATCCTGTTTGTGGTACCTTTCCGTCTCCTTTGAGGCAGGCCAACAGAACAGGAGTGCAGACACTGGGAGGGGAGCTGGTTGCCTCCCCAAGCTCCGGAGGGACAGCCAGTTGCCTGCTTGACATTTCAGCGGCGTGCCTAGGATGTCTCAAACTCAACCTGTCTAAATGAACCCCCCCCACCCCGCACGTATCACCTGTCTGCACCCCACGGATGCCTGTATCTGAGGGTGACTCGCCTGGTGCCTCCCATCTCAGCAGATGTCACTCAAAACAGCCCAAATCCCTCCTTCCCTCATCCGTACACCCAATCAGCTGGGAACTGCTTCCCTCACCCATTTTTCCTGCACCGGCTCACCTCCCACCTGGCTGCCATCAGGCTGGCCTGAACCCCACCAGGTCTGAGATCCTTTACACAGGGACCTCCAAACTGGCTTCTCTGTCTCGAATCTCACCGCTGCCCCAACCCCTGTTCACAGGGAATGAGGCTCTTGGAATCGAAACTGGGTCACATCAGCGCTCTGCCTAAAATCGTGCCCTGGCTTTTCCCTGCACTTGCGGGGGGGTGGGGGTGGGGTCGCACACCGTATCTTCTTTATCCATTCATCTGATGAGAAGACAGCACAGATTTCCACAGCTCTGTGGTATGGTGGCAGCTGGACTTAAGATCAGAGAAGGATGACATGGTTCCCTATGAAAGTCTCAAGTTATTCCTTATCCCAGTTTGTGGACCCATAGAGCTTATCTGCCCTTCTAGGTATGCGGACCTTTGCCCCTTGCTCAGAAGGAGTGAAGTTCTGGTTTGGAGGAAGATAGAACCCAGAGCATCTGTTGGGGGCTTAAGTCTCCTATCATGGGCTTCACTCTGGCTTGGTTCTTGCTGGTCCTTCAGGGTCTGCAAAGAGCCTGGGTAATGAGAAGCGAACCGGTCCTCACCAGCCACAGCTGAAACTTCCTTCTGCTGATGACCATTTCATCTGCTGTGCTCCCTTCACCGGGGCGGAAGTGGAAACTGGAGCAAGGCTGGAAAGGTTTAACTGGGCCCCAAATGTGATTAGCCAGGACCAGCTCGCATATGCTCTGCTGGTGTTTAGTGTGCCACAAATTCTAGCATTACCCCGTGGGTCCTAAAAGCCGCTCTGCTTTTAATGTTCCTTGCCTAATTTATTCAAACTGGAATCTAAATCAAAGGGGAACATCTATATAGGGGATAACTTTATAGTTTATCTTAATATAAAGGCTAATAAATGTCATGTTTTAAAGTAGCTTTTTAAAAACAATGGCTTTAACCATGTTATATATTTTTAAAGGAATCTGGTAAACAGTTGACAGAATCTGGTACATTGTAATTTTTTTGGTATTACAAAAACAGAGCAACAAGAACGGGAGAGATAGGCTCAAGGGCACTGAACCAGAGCCAGAGAAGATACTGTGATGTTCCCAGAAGTGACAACAGATCCTCCCGCACCCTCCCATGGAGCTCCAAACAGGTCTCCTCAACAGCAGGGTCCCCTTGCTGACCTCCTTCACATTGGGAAGAAGGATAATTCAGGCTCACGGAATCTTCTGGGAGTCAACATTTCCTGGGTGAGCATTAGGGACAAAACTGTTTACTGACTCCGTCTTGGTCACATGATGTCAAGGGAGACCAGAGCTGGTGATTTAGGGACAACAGCCTATGAAGTGAATCCGTAGTCTTGGTCTCGGCCCGTCTGTGCCTCCACTGTGGTCTCCAACTGGAGGCGGGCCACTTCACCTCAGAGGGCTTCCTGTTTTCCATCTGGAAAAGGAGGGATTTGGCAAGATGGCCTCCGTGTCTTATGGTGTCTGGCTCTGTGGTTTTCAGGTTGTATCTCAGATTCCCATTGTTTTGTATTGTTTTGAATCAATGGACTGATTTCTTGAGTAGCTACTGTGTACATAGCACAATGCTAAATTCTACAATCAATTCTACTCCACAGATATTGACTAATGGATGTTGGGCTAGGTGCTGTGGATATGAAGAGATACAGCACGGTCCCTTTCCTTTAAAAGTATATGGTTCTATTTCAGAAGTTTGTGAAGAAGAAGGAGAGCTTCTCCTGCTATTTCTGGGTTCTTTGTGGACTTTGTTTCATGCATACTCTGGCCATTCACGTGGCAGGACATCTTCTTTTCCTTTGTCCGTCTAGTAAACTCTGAAGTATCCATCCAGCTCCAAATAGATCACCATCACTTCTCTATAGTATTTTCCGGTTTCCAGGCCTATTTTATTTACTTTGTCTTGTGCCTACCCCTTATAATCGCCCTTACACAACATTGTGTTATCCCAGTTTTTAAGATGATGAGATATGGCAAACATATGAGGTATAGAGAATAACTTAATATACATTCATGGATCCACCATGAAGATGAAAAATTAAAGCATAATTAATGAGGCTTTTCAAAAAGCTCCTGGAACACATTGTCCCCCTTCCTTCTTCCCTGGGGGGGGGGGAGTCTCTATCCTGAATTTAGTGCCTACAAAATTAGCAATTAGTGTCCATGATAGACATGTCCTTGTTATTCTCTCCTAAAGTTCAGCCTCATGCCTCAGACCATTCAGATAATTAACTCTCACCTGTAGGTATAAGGAGAGGCTTTGTATGTGCAGCTGGATAGTACTTGGCATTATGGTTTATAGTGCTAAGGTCTCCCTCCTTGATTTAACACTGGTCAGGTTCCTCTGAGCTCTGTTCCGGACTAGGCTTAGTTCTTGGTCTGCTGAGGACAATTTTAGCAAGAGTTCTACGAACCTCGATACCCAGCTAAGCGCCCCATCTCCCCACCCATGATGTTCGGTCTCTCCCTCTCCTCCCCACCCTCCATACCAATCCCAGTTCCTCTTGGTAACTTTTCATCCTTTCTCCCATCCTGCCTATTGGCTAGAATCCCTCAGCTGTCCCTGCTGTTTTCAGAGTGGAGTTCAGCCTCTCTCCCCTATTGCAATAGCCTTGAATGAAGTCTTCCTTGTGTGTTTAATAGGTCCAAAGCAACTTTTCTTTTACAATAGGAAACAAAAGGAGATTGAAAACCTTTCTGCCAGGTCTCTGCATCTTTATGTCATCTAGTATGTTTCCAACTTACTGAACTAAAAAATACATCCTGCTCCCCAAAGGAAATCCACATCAAATCTCTGAAACCTGAGAATATCACTTTATTTGGAAGAGAGAGTCTATGTAGATGTAATTGAATTAAGGTTCTTGAGATGAAGAGATTAACTGTGGACTCTCCAGAAGGATCCTAAACCAGCAAAGACCAGAAAAGACCATTACAACTGCCTAGAGCAGAGAGAGGCAGAGGGAGATCCAAAACCACCCATACAGAGGGGAGGGTGGTGTGAGAACAGAAACAGGGTCTAGAAAGCAAGGTTGCTGGCAGCCACCAGAAGCTGGAAGAGGCAAGCAATACATTCCCCACTAGATTCTTTGGACGGAAAATGTCCCTGCCGACCCTTTGATTTAAAAATTCCAGCCTCCAGAACTGTGAGGAAATAAATTTCTGTTACTTTAAGCTGCCAAGTTTATGGTATTTTGTTATAGCTACAAAGTCTCTCTTGAACCAAACACTGCTTAGAAGCTACAAAGTCTCTCTTGGACCAAACACTGCTTAGAATTCTTTGTGGTCAGGGCACCTGGGTGGCTCAGTCTGTTGAGCATCTGCCTTCGGCTCAGGTCATGATCTCAGGGTCCTGGGATTGAGACTCACATTGGTCTCCCTGCTTAGTGGGGAATCTGTTTCTCCCTCTCCTACTCCCTCTGAGCTCTTTTTCTCAAATAAATAAATAAAATATATATTTTTAAGATTTTTATTTATTTATGTGACAGAGAGAGGTATAGTGAGAGAGGAAACACAAGCGGAAGAGGGAGAAGGAGAGGGAGAAGCAGGCCTCCTACTGAGCAGGGAGCCTGATGTAGGGCTTGACCCCAGCCCCATGGGATGATGACCTGAGCTGAAGGTTGACACTCAGTGACTGAGCCACCCAGGTGCCCCCAAATAAATAAAATCTTAAAAAAAAAAAGGGAAAAAAGAAAAAAGAATCCCCTGAGGTCAGAGTAGAGCACATTCTTTCCATACTATTGTCATAGTCTTGAATAAAGTCATCCTGTTTCAACAAATGTTGGAATAATTTCTTTTTTTAAAAAAAGATCTTATTTATTTATTTGACAGAGGAGGACAGTGAGAGAGGGAAACCAAGCAGGGGGAGTGGGAGAGGGAGAAGCAGTCTCCCCACCAAGCAGGGAGCCGGATGTGGGGGACTTGATCCCAGGACCCTGGGATCATGACCTGAGTCTGGATCATGACACTCAACTCAATGGACTGAGCCACTCAGGCACCCCTGAATAATTTCTTATTTAACAGTTATGGTGCCTGTGACTTAGACAGGATTAGATTCATTATTGGACCCCCTGACCTCTTAACTGGGACCTCCGATGTGCACCTTAAAGTTTCATCTTCGCTCCTCCCTGACGGATTAGGGATCCATTCATGAGTCTGACTCCTGACCCAATCCAGGGCTCAGATTTTGATTCTTAAGATTCTGAGATATCCTAGAAGCTGGATTTGAATCCCAGACAAGAAGAGGCTGAGCTAGAGCCCCTGGCTTCTCTGTTCATTAGACACTGGGGCTGAGTTAGAGTCTCAGTCTTCTTTGCTTGCAAGATACCACTTGTCAAGAGCATGGGAGCTTCTTGGTTGACTGAAATCCCTCCTTGTGAACCTCTGATGAGTGGCAGCTCTATCCTGATGGCACTTTCTGTCCATTGGGTTCCTTGTTGGCCTGGTTTTACCAATAATAATTTGGGTAATTCATTCCGGTCTTCTCGGAAAACTTAAGATCTTTCCAAATTGGCTCCTCTATGACCTCTCTCTTTCTAGCACCTTCATTCCTCCTTCTTCCTTTCTTCAGTCTTCCCACCATTCCCTGTAGCCCCTTGGCACATTGTGCCTTGACTGTTATGCCCACTTCCTTCTAGCTGGTTATAGGATTGGGCACCAAATGAGCTCACCTGTTTGGCTTTGCCCATCTCTGGCCAATGCCTCGATGAGTATATGAACAACTCCCTGAGTCTCCTTATACCCTGGCTCCCTCTGGTCTGCGCATGGCTCCTAGACAGCTCCCCCATTTCAACCCTGTTAGCCTTGTAGCAGGGCTAACATCTAGTCTAGAACCTGATGGGAGTCACTAAGGCAAGGTTTTTGAACAGCGTGCTTCCACACACTGTTTCTTGAGTCCTGTATATGTATGCCGCCTAATCTGAAACTAATGCATGAAATTATCCTTTCCTACAACTGAGGGTGTGCACCATTTCCATTCTCTCTGGAGTGAGAACATGCAAGGCGGGGTGGGGTACCATCCACTAGAAGAAATATTCCATAACACCCAGCCAAGGCTAAGAAATCTCATGTACCATGACAACGTAGAAGAGGTAATTTTTCCCAGTCACAAAATTCTGGGTGTGGACAAATTTGTGATAACATTGGAAAGATTATTTTTTTACCCCCAAAGTTGTTTATACCTAAAATTAATATATACCTTCTCGAATCTTTCCAATGATGTTTACAAAAGCTCTGGCCCTTGAGAATGTATATGAAACACTTAATCTCTAAAAGGTTAAGATTGACTGCAACAAGGAATTAGTCATTATGCTTTAGGTTTATTCCTTCCTCCCTTACTTCCTCCCTTACTTCCTTCATTCCTTCCTCTCTCTTCTCTTTCTTCCTTCCTCTCTCTCTTTTCTTTCTTCCTTCCTCTCCCTCTTTTCTTTCTTCCTTCCTCTCCCTCTTTTCTTTCTTTTTTACTTCCTTCCTTCTTCCTTCCTTCCTTCCTTCCTTCCTTCCTTCCTTCCTTCCATGCCTAAAGGTAACACAGCAGGCAGGTAGAAAGTGCGGGGTTGGAGCCAAGGACTTTGGGGCTTCTCCAAAGCCAGCATCTATTTTTAGAAGGGAACAAAACATTCACCAAAAAGCATGTGTCATCTGGCTGATTCCATACAACATCCTGAATGAATTGAACATACTCTAGCATCTATGCTAAATGTCATCTCAGATGAAGTGAGTTTCTGATGGGCCCACAAACACATCCTTTCTGTCTGTCTCTTTTAGAAAAATCCAGTGACTTTAAATTTTTTAAAAATACATAAATAAATAAGAGAAGTCATAGGAACAGGTTAGGCCTCTCTGAGTGCATATGGGAGTGTGTCAAAAGATGTCAAGTTTTCATCATGTCAAGAGACAAGTATTGGCCTGGGAACAGGGCATACATCCAGAATCTGGGACTAGGTAAATAAAAGATCAGGGAAGTAGGAGGAGAATGACATGGACAAGATAAAGATGGGTCCAGATTATGAAAGGGGCTAAGGTTGATGCTTTCTTCAACGAGCTCTCACTGCACGGTGGAGAGGGCAGAGACAATGGACCTTTGCTGCTCACCTGCTTCTGCCATGAGGGGCCAGTCATCAGAAGTGGAGACCCAGATTCTAATAACCCACAAGGATGTGCTATGATTTTCCACTGAAACGCTAAATGTCATTTTACAGTCATCCTTCGTTTATAAAAAATATTTTTTTAACATAAAATGTATTACTTGCCCCAGGGGGACAGGTCTGTGACTCACCAGGCTTACACACTTCACAGCACTCACCATAGCACATACCCTCCCCAGTGTCCATAACCCAACCACCCTGTCCTAACCCTGCACCCCCTAGCAACCCTCAGATTGTTTTGTGAGATTAGGAGTCTCTTTTGGTTTGTCTCCCTCCTGATCCCATCTTGTCAGTCATCCCTCTTTTTGATCAAAGGCAACCAAAATAAGGTCCTTCTTATCGACAGAAGTAGTCTGGGCTCATTAAATTTGGGCTGATGATTTACATAAGTGCAAGAAGAGTGGTAATTGACCAGGAAATTTTAAGGTCTGGTTTGCTGGGACTTTCCATAAGAAATTTCAGATTAGACTTGTAGAAGCCTCTTGAAGTTAGGAGGCCAAGCCAAGAAGTCACCACCAGGACCTCACCTGCAGAATGTATGGATTTGGATTCATTTATTTTGTCAAGGTCTTAAAATACCCTAAATTTCCTATGCTGGCCAAGAAGTGACCTTCCTTGCTCACCTGTGAGGTTGGAAACTCTGTAATCTTGGTACCTGGCCAGTTTCCCCAGAAGAGCTTTGTAAGCATTGGCTGAATTTTCAAAGTCAATCTTAGTTTCTTTAAACTGTCTGGTCCCATCTGATTCTATACACATCATTCTCAAATATCACATAGCAGTCAAAGCCTTGGTTACAAAACCAATGTTTCCAGTCATGTTCAGTTACAAGGAAGACAGATTCTTATTGAACTCATATAAATAATTGTATTGCCATGAAAATAAGAATACACAATAAGAGTTTCAGTGTTCTGAAGGGATTGAGCAAGGAGAAAAGGATAAATGTTTCATTTCTGTTTACAAAACAAGAATCAGCTAAGTCTGAATTTTAGATAGTTCCCGAGAAAAGGGAAAGGAGTTCCTTATATTCACAAAACAGAACACTAAAGGAACAAAAACAAAGCAAACAAAAGCCAGTAAAGAAATCTTCATCTTGAAGAAAGCTTTATCAGTGCTTTCAATCCCATGTAATTCATTCTTTTTCTGCTTGATCGCAGGTTAGCCATTTTTGTGAACCACTTCTGCTTGTCCACTGGAGTTCTGGAAATCCTTACTCAGTCCAGTAGTATTTAATCTCCGTTATCCCAGCAATGTCTGGAGCCCAGAGTATCTCGCAGTCCTTTCCATGGGCCTCTGAGCTGCTTGCTTTTTGATGAGGTGACACACTCTGACCTACAGCTGATTGCAGACATTATTGAAGAAAAATCGGAATAAAACACAAAACTCTCTGAGGATGCCAAAAGCCTTAAAACGTCCATGATTAAAGATCCTGATAAAAATGACACAACTGACAAGGAAGTGTGGTTATTTCTGTGACATGCCATGGTTTAAAATAATAACCAGATTCACAATTAATGGTATTATATTTATTTTTGTCCAATACCAGGCAAAGCACCATCAGGATAAACAGAGAACAAGGACACTGACAAAATTTTAGGAACTTGATACAATTTCTGAAATGCTTATATTAATAGTACTTACCCATATAAATATAACCTAGGGACAATGTTTGCCATGCAATTGAACATATTAAATGAACCTAATTATTTTTTAACATTTCTCATTTTATGAGGTGCAAGAAGAAAACCTTTTTAGATTTTTCGGGGACCCTCTGGGAAATAACACACTCAGCCAGAGAGCAAGAAGGTTTCATTTAGGATTGCATTTTGGCAAAGTTGTTGGAAATGCCAAAAGGTTTGAGCTCTTTGCTAAATAGAACCATAGGTCACTGTGAAATGATACATAGCTACTTAGTTCACCGAAGTAACAATAAAAGGTTTTCCAAGTAACTATATATAGGAGGTAACATGGTAATTAAAAAAAAAAAAGAAACTTTTTTAGAAGTGAGAAGACTGTTCTTTTTATATACTCAAAGACATGATAAAGTCAGCATGAGCATAGGAGATCATTCCGATGAGACACAGAATTTTTATTTTCAAAGTAGATTGCGCAAAAGGTAAAGGAAAACCTCCCACAATCTCTTATAAAGAGCAGACCAATAGTCCAGGAAAACTTAGTTGTTTTAACAGATACAAAACCAAACTCTAGTTTTACATCAGTATTGACACTAAAGCTCATAGAAAAAACCTTATAGATAAAGCCATCCAATCATAGCTGGGTGGACCTAATGAGATAAGATTTCTTTTTCATGATTTTTCATAGACTTTTTCTTTTTTTTTAAGATTTTATTTATTTATTTGACAGAGAGATCACAAGTAGGCAGAGAGGCAGGCAGAGAGAGAGAGAGGGAGAAGCAGGCTCCCCGCCAAGCAGAGAGCCCGATGCGGGGCTGGATCCCAGGACCCCGGGATCATGACCTGAGCTGAAGGCAGAGGCTTTAACCCACTGAGCCACCCAGGTGCCCCTTTCATAGACTTTCTTCAACTTGGTTGTGATTTATCAAAAAGATTTTGGAAACTGTTCTATGACCAATTTTATAAAAGAATTATTGTTGAAAATTTCACTCTTAAAACTTTTATTCCCCACATTGGCCACACGCATGTAACTCAGAAGACACAGTTTTACTAAACCAATGATATCACATGACTCTTATTTTTCAAAGATTTACCCAAATTCTGAATTGGCAAGCATTTGGGTTAGTTTCTCTCCTTCTGGGAGTTTTAGGAATTATGGTATTTACATAAGCACTTACTTATCTCAAATCCAATATGTCATTAGAAATGGGGAAAATTTGGAGAGACACACATGGGGAGTACCATGTGACTCGACATGGGCAAGTGCTCATGTGACTGTAGGGATGAAGCTACAAGCCAGTGAATATTAAGGAATGCCTCAGACACCAGAAGCTAGACTAGGCACGGAAGGAATCTTCCTTAGGGCCATCAGATAGGGCATGGCCATGCCAACCCCTTGACTTTGAACGTACAGCCTCCAAGAACTGAGACTGCCACCTGGCTCATGGTACTTTGTCCTAGCAGCTCTAGGAAATGGATACAGGTGGGAGGAGTAAAGTGTGGCGGCGGGGAGAAGGTGGAGAAGGAATGATTAAGGCAATGTCTGGAAGAACAGAGGTGATCAACCCCAGAGAAGCCAAGGGTAGGAAGGCTGATGGAAAACATTGGAGAGCAATTTCTGCAGAGGGTCTAAGAAGCTAGGGAAGAAGATTTGGGATCTGACAATTAAGAGATCACTGGGGGCTTCTGGAAGAGCAGTTGTGGGGAAGTTGAGGAATTGGGATTGCCTGGGAAGGTCTGTGGGCCAGCGCTCCTTCCCAGAGCCCACCAGCCTTCTAGCAGCTTGACTCCCAAGGAGCTAGACCACTCACAGCTGGCCCCGTTTGCCTGTGAGGACCACACTGATTCACATCTTGTTTCTGGCTCTTCTTAATTAAGGATGTGAAAATAAAACACTTATTACAAAGGAGAAAAAAGGCGTTTATAGCAGCTTGGGGAATAGAACTGTTTATTAAGAAGGAGAATAAAGCAAAATAGAGAATAATGCAATGAAATTATTCTTAAATTGAGAACAAAGCTCTCAAATCAACATATGAAAAAAATGCCCAACATTATTTATAATCAAAGGGTTGCAAAATAAAGCAGTGAGATGCTATTTTCTTTTTATTGGTTTGGCAAAGATTTAAAAATTCACATGGTCACACCCTAACATTGTGAGATTAGATGTATCTGGGCAGTTCAACACAGTGCTTTCTAGATGGTAACTTGATAGGATATTTTTTTTTAAAAGATTTTGTTTAATTATTTGACAGACAGAGATCACAAGTAGGCAGAGAGAGAGGAGGAAGCAGGCTCCCTGCCGAGCAGAGAGCCCGATGCAGGGCTCGGACCCAGGACCCTGGGATCATGACCTGAGCTGAAGGCAGAGGCTTTAACCCACTGAGGCACCTGGGGGCCCCATGGATAAGATATTTAAAAAGCTTTAAAAAATATCCTCAGATACGGATCCAGAATTCCATTTCTAGATTATTGTTTTAAGGAAATAATGAAAGCTATATGAAAAACCTTTATTATAAGCATATACATTTCAGTGTTATTTATATTTCCAAAAAAATTGAAGCAAATGAATATTCCATAATTCAGACTGATTAAATAAGTTCTACTTCTATGATTGGACAATGTGAGTAAATAATGATTTAGGAAACACTTCTAGACAATAAACATATTCAGAATATATTAATTTGGAATCGAAAGGTATCAAAACAATATTCATAGAAGGAATCAATAAAAAAGGGTTTTAAGTACCTGAAAAAAAAAACTGTACACAATGATTAACGGTAGCTAATTGGGGGTAGTGGACGATTTAAAATTTTTGCTTATTTTTCTTCCTTGATTTTCCTTTTTTTTTTCCCCTAAAGTGAACATGTGTTGATTATAGATTTGAAATGAATATGTTTTGTAAATAGGAATTGAGTCTATTCAAGATTGGGTGTGAGCAAGAAATGTTCGATTCACTGAAATTTTATCAAAAAGGAAGTAGTGAGGGGCACCTGGGTGGCTCGGTCTTGAAATGTCTGCCTTCAGCTTGGGTCACGATCCCAGGCTGGGATGGAGCCCGCATCAGGCTCTCTGCTCAGGGGGAGGACTGCTTCTTCCTCTCCCACTTCCCCTGCTTGTGTTCCCTCTCTGTCAAATAAATAAATAAAATCTTAAAAAAGTGTTTTTTTTTTTTTTTTAATATTTTATTTATTTATTTGAGAGCGAGGCAGTGAGAGAGCATGAGCGAGGAGAAGGTCAGAAGGAGAAGCGGACTCCCCATGGAGCTGGGAGCCCGATGCGGGACTCGATCCCGGGACTCCAGGATCATGACCTGAGCCGAAGGCAGTCGTCCAACCAACTGAGCCACCCAGGCGTCCCAAAAAAGTTTTTTTTAAAGAGGAAGCAGTGAGGGTTCCACTTGATAAAGTTCAGTCCCACTGAGGCAAGATACTTGCCAATGTGTGGATTCATTGGATTTACTTTTCCTGGAAACGGGGCAATTCATGTGAGAAGACCCCAAGGTGGGTGCTTGAACAGTGGGTGGGCCGGAAGTGGACACGAGGCTCCTGATTCATGAACTGTCTACTTGCCCTGCCATAACACCCTAGGCCATCTGTCTTGATGTCTGTCTTATGTTTAGGGTTTCCATTTTGAAGAATTTTCCTTCCTGGTCACTCTGAACATCCCAGAGCACAGGTGCTAAATGCCCCTTGCTAGAACCGAGCTTGTCATCCCCATTCAGGCTCAGTCCACGAGCCAGATCCCTCCAATCCAGCCAGCTGCCCCACACCAAGGCAGTGGAGTCAAACGAGGAGCCCCTAAAACACTGAGCAAAGGAGGAAGTTTAGAAGTGCCCTAGCCAAAAGCAGTTCATGTGTTACCGATAACAACAAGATCAGTAACACCTGGGGAAGAGTTGGTGTAAATTTCAGGGATGAGGCAGTCATTGAAAGCACTAGGTGGGCTGCATGGAAATGACCACGGTCACCGAGTGGACTGTTCTACCTTCTGTTACAAGGAAAGCCCCAAAGCGGGAAGCAAACATGCGATGGAGTAATTACATAGATACTCAATTTGGTTAACATGCAATTAGATTGGCCACATAATATGGAAGTGCTTGACTCCTTTCCAACCGGCCACTTTATCTTCTGCAAATGATTGGTTGACTGTAATTCTGCTAATATGAGCTGCTCTTTAGATCACTATAACGGAATGCGGGAAAAGCTGCGAATTATGTGTTGTTCCTCCAGCAAATGTTTAAAAAGTCCACCTTATTCTTTTTGTGCCCAGAGGTAGCACTTTGGAGGTTTTGGTGTGATTTGTGAGATAAATACATTGGGTCAAATGAAGGAGAGAATTTTTGCCCCGTAAAATAAAGCAAAACACTTGATTTTTTTGTGGGTCGAAATACGTGTTGTAAATATTAGCATGTACCAAGTGATGGGCTGTCTCTCCTTCTTGAGCTAGACTGTGGACTCTTTTTTTTTTTTCTTTTTAAATAGAAATGATAAATTCTGGGATAAGAAGAGACAGAGACCAATCAAAAGGTCTATCCTTCTCCTCTTAGTTGCTATAAGTTGGGGCCAAATGATGTCGACATATTAGCTCTATGCTAATATTATCCATAACTTCAGGGCACCCGAATTGGGCTTTAAGAGAGGATGACAGAGGGGTGCTCATCCTCTCCAGCCAGGTCTCTGGCCACACAACTGGCTGACCACTGTGAGTTGAGTAGGTATTCGAGCCCTGGCATTGATGCTCTCATGAGAGAAATTATGGGTCACCAGGCACACGCAGTTTCCACTCTCTTACCTAGGGCTGCTGTATACAGGTGTGTAGGTCATGTCCTACCTAAGGGTGTCTGGCTGAGGGAGTGAGCAGGAACTGAGAGTGGCACGCTCAGCCATTACCTGAAGTAAGAGATCTTTTCTGCTAATTTGCACAAAGGCCCTGTTCACTCATAGCTAAGCCCTATGCCCACAGGCTTACATCTTCCCAGAGGGAACCCTTCATCTAACTCATGCAAATGACACAAATAAGAAAGTAGTGGCCTTGTCCTTATCCTATTTTGAATCCTTTTTATGTTTATATTTTTAAAAATTCAAGTAAGATTTATATACAGTGACATGCATAAATACTGAAGATACAGCTTAATGAATTTCATATTATCACCTATAGGAAAGATTCTTATGCCTCCTGACCATTAATCCCCAAATTCCAGAGACAGCCGCTGCTCTAATTTTTATCACCATAGCTTAATTTTGCCAACTTCATATATATACATATACATATGAAATTCAAGAATATTCATGGTCCCAGTTTTCACAATAGCCCAAATTTATAATAACCCAAATGTTCATCTATAGGAAAATAGTTACAGTAATAGTAGTTTATTCATATATTATTCAGCAATGAAAATGAGTGAATTATATATACATATATATATGTATGGTTATATATAACTTTATGTGATAGTTATATATAGTATTATGTACTTGCATATATAACTATATATAATATAGATATGTAACTATTGGATCAATATTACCAACAGGTTGACCAAAAGAAACCAGGAGCCAGGCACAGAAGAACCTATTCTGATTGGTAATATATATACACACACACAAATACACCAATAATCATTGTAATATATAATTTAACATATATGCAAATATATGTAATGCATAATGTATGTTGATATAATAATGTTGTATAGTATATGTTATTTTACATAACATCTATAGGATGCATGGTGTGATAATGTTACATATTGCTGAGTGTATATAACATTGTAACACTGGACTGTCCTCATAAAACCCTTGACAGGTGCATGTCTTCATTTAATTTGTCTTTGGTCTGTGCAGAAGGTATGTGGATGTGGGAGACAGACAGGGGTTTATCATAAACACAACAAGGTGGAAATTCCAATCAAGGTAGGTATTTCAGATACAGTGGCTTTGTTGGAGCAAATCAATATCTCCCCTTCTCTTCCACTCTGCACCTGGTACACAGCTACTGAATTACAAAAGCCTTATTTTTCTAGCCTTGTCAGTAACAATAAGTCAATTGCCTTCACATGTTGGGGGTAACAGCGTACCTTCACGCTTTCACCTCAGACCCATGTTGATGCATCTGTTCACTGACCTAGCCGTTGGGAAGAATCTTCATTGTCTTCGACACACCACAGAACATCACATCAAGCATTGATGAGATTGGGCTAAACGGATCTGGTGACAAAGAATCAACAGCACTTTTGATGGGTTAGTGTACGGACTCTCAGAAGTGTGGTCCCTGGCCAGCAGCAGCACTGGGGAACTTGCTAGAAAAGCCAATTATCAGACTACATTTCAAAACTATTTGATCCAAAACTCTTGGAGTAGATGTGGCCATCTGGGTTGGTGATTTTAAAGCAGGCTAAGATTTGATCACCACTGCCTTAGGACAACACCCACATGCCAGAGGATAGAAGATAAATCCCATGAAAATTCAAGGATCTGCCACATAAAGTTTCTAGGTTTCTAGTGGTCCGGGAGTGGTTGGTTGTTCCATATGTTTTTTCAAGGGAGAGGTAACTTGTTGCATGTTATGTTGCTCACCAGGAAGAAAGATATTCACACTTAATGGGCCTTTTTGGCTTTTGGAGATTATCTATGACACATTTGGGGATGCTGCTCTGACCCATTCACTGGGTAGCCCAATTGATTGCTAGTTTTAAGTGAGGGCCCAAGGGAGGAGAAGGCTCTGCATCAGGTCTAGACTGTAATGCTTGGACACTTGGACCTTATAACCTTACCAACACCTGCTATTCTGATTATCTGGGGCATATAGGGTTGGTGTGTGGTACTTCTGACAAATTGCAATGGAGAAATCATGGTGCAGAACTCTGGAGCTCAAGCATGGGATGAGTCTTGCATGGGAGACCCACATTTCAGATGGGCAGTTAGACAAGATGGTCTTTTGCATTTTTCACAGCTCTGAGTCACTGATGTGAGTTGGATTGCCTTCTCCATAACATTCAAGATCTATACTGAGAAAAGAGGACGGGGTGGGGCGATGAGCTGGAGGTGATGGAGAAAGGTAAAGTGGAATGGTGGACTTTGGGCCAATTGACTTGAAGGGAGAGTAGAAAGATACACAAATATGGCCACAAGGAGGCTATTTCATGGTGTTTGTCCATGACACGCCTTTGGGGATGGGATCCAGCCAGCCAAGTTTCTGTGAGGCCATTGAAAATCTGGGAGGACAGGGAGATGAGCAAAGTGAAGATGTTAGAAAATCTGCAGATGGGCAATAAATGTGGCAGGTCTTTTAGGTTAGATTTTATATATTTTAAAGTCAGCCCTGTGACATATGGCTGATTAGCTCCTAAGCAATAAGTCTTTAAGACCACTCTTAAAATAGTTGGGTCTAATTGAGACTCTCTGAATAAGTGAAGCCAGTTCTGGGGTGGTCAGTTCTGGTCTACCATCTTGCATTGCCCTTGCTGCTCTTAAGTGGCCTTTGGAGTACATGGTGTGGTTATGGCTGAGGCATGTAGTGAAAAGATTGAAGTGTGTTGATGGTTCTCACTTTGCCTCCGGGTTTTCCCACTGCTTATCTCTGCTCAGCTCTGTCCCCAAACGCTGATCCCTCGGGAACGCTGATCTCTCACTGGGTCTCCTGGGTCCTGGGGCTGCCGGTTGTATCTGGTGAGTGGAAGACACGACGGGGAAGGGGATCATGGATGGTGAGATGCACAAGCGTTCTTCCTCCTCTTTCCGCCCTGCTCTGTTCTTGTCTCTGGCTTCTCTTTGGTGACTGATTTGAGATCTCAGCTAACCTCACACAATGATCTTCTTCTTCTTGCTTCTTTAGGCCCAGTGGTGTTGCCCCAGCATCCCTGGCTGGTGTCCTAACCCTGCCTACACCTCTACATAGAGGCTCTTCATTATTCTCTTCAAAACCCCAGCAGATCTTACCTTCTGTCACTGTCAGGATCCTGATAGATAAAGGGAGTGTGTTTTAACTCAATGGCAGGAGAGATCTAGCCTCCATGAAGCATACAGTCCATCAGGAAGGAGGGGGACTATAGTTTTTACAGCTATAGAATATGGGCAGTATTATGTATATGTACATGCCTGACCCAAACCAGTGCTTAACAAGCATGTATTCTTTCTGTGTTTGGTTAATTAATTAATTAAGAGAGTAAGGGAGGAGGGACATGAGGTAGAGGGAGAGAGAGAATCCCAAGCAGACTCCCCACTGAGTGTGGAGCCCGAGACAGAGCTCGATCTCATGACCTTGAGATCATGACCTGAGCCAAAGTCAAGAGTTGGTTGCCAAATGACACTACAGACAAAGGGCTGATATCCAGGATCTATAAAGAACTCCTCAAACTCAACATGAATAAAACAGATAATCACATCAAAAAATGGGCAGAAGACATGAACAGATACTTCTCCAAAGAAGACATACAAATGGCTAATAGACACATGAAAATGTGTTCATCATCACTAGCCATCAGGGAGATTCAAATCAAAACCACATTGAGATACCATCTTACACCAGTTAGAATGGCCAAAATTAGCAAGACAGGAAACAACATGTGTTGGAAAGGATGTGGAGAAAGGGGAACCCTCTTACACTATTGGTGAGAATGCAAGTTGGTGCAGCCACTTTGGAAAACAGTGTGGCGATTCCTTCAGAAATTAAAAATAGAACTTTCCTATGACCCTGCAATTGCACTACTGGGTATTTACCCCAAAGATACAGATGTAGTGAAAAGAAGGGCCATCTGTACCCCAATGTTCATAGTGGCAATGGCCACAGTGGCCAAACTGTGGAAAGAGCCAAGGTGCCCTTCAACTGACGAATGGATAAGGAAGATGTGGTCCATATACACTATGGAGTAATATGCCTCCATCAGAAAGGATGAGTACCCAACTTTTGTATCAACATGGACAGGACTGGAGGAGATTATGCTGAGTGAAATAAGTCAAGCAGAGAGAGTCAATTATCATATGGTTTCACTTACTTGTGGAGCATAAGGAATAACACGGAGGACATTGGGAGATGGAGAGGAAAAGTGAGTTGGGGGAAATTGGAGGGGGAAATGAACCATGAGAGACTATGGACTCTGAGAAACAATCTGAGGGTTTTGGAGGGGAGGGGGGTGGGGGGTTGGGCGAGCCTGGTGGTGGATATTAAGGAGGGCACGTATTGCATGGAGCACTGGGTGTGGGTGCATAAACAATGAATTTTGGAACACTGACAAAAAAATAAAATTTTAAAAAATATGCTTTAAAAAAAAAAAAAGAGTCAGCTGCCTAACGGACTGAGCTGCCCAAGTGCCCCTATGTGTTTTGTTTTAATTTTCTTCTGAGGCAAAGTTTCTTTATGCTTCGTTCCTCTTCCTTCATCTTAGGGAATCAATAGCTGACCCCAGTGTGAAAGAATTATACCCCTTACTGTTAGGATGGACACAAGGGATTTAGGCTCTTGACTTTTTGAGTGGACATGATAGTCTCATAGAGGACATATGTGACTATGCACATCTCTGGATTTACCCTGTGGCCTTCCTCAGCCTACATCATCCCTAACCTCCCTGGAAACCATCAGCATGATTGGGATTATCAGCACAATTGAGATAGGCAGACATAGGGGACAGAGTGTCAGAGATGGGCAGGGACATAGGACTTACTTGCACAGACCGAGTCACCTGAGGTCTGCTGAGGGTGTGGTATGCTTCCTGTTACTAGCAAGCCAGTGGCCAAGTGTGGACTGAAATTTGGTCTTTTTTTTTTTTTTTTTAAGATTTCATTTATTTATTTGACAGAGAGAGATGACAAGGAGAGAGGGAACACAAGCCAGGGGAGTGGGAGAGGGAGAAGCTGGCTTTCCATCAAGCAGGGAGCCCAATTCGGGGCTCGATCCCAGGACTCCGGGATCATGACCTGAGCGTAAGGCAGACACCTCCCAACTGAGCCACCCAGGTGCCCCTTGGTTCTGTGTCTTGTGGGTTTTCTCTATGTCTACACAAGACCTTGTGACTGCTTTCAGATGGTCAAGATGATGCATGTACATTGTAAAACAATCTTGTTCTCAGTACAGGAAACTGCTTCGTGGGGAACAGGACCTGCATATTCCAAATCCTGCTCTCCCCCATTTAGAGAGTTCTCACGTTTCTCCTGCTCCGCAACCAGGTGGCTGGGGACTCTTCTGTGTCTCAATTCATTAGTTTGTGGTGGCTTCAAGCTCTAATGGAAGTCTCCAAAGGGACCTGTCTCATCTCTTCTTCATTAAAATGAAATTTTCCCTTGGCATTTCTGTTAGGCACTTCTCCAGGTATGGATGAGAGGGACCGAGAGGCAGGGGAGGGGGCTCCGGGCTTAAATGCCAGCAATCTAATTAAAGGAATGTTTAACCTTTGTAAATAAAGCCCCTGTTTGGCCTGCTTCTCAGATGGGGGGAGAAAAACGAACTGATTTCATGGGAAGCCCCATACTGTGACTGAGGACTGGTGTTTATGACATCCTTCCGGCAGAGGGAACTCAGCCTGCTGTTAGAAATTATTCTCTCTCAAAGTCCAGCTGGCAGCAGATGCAGGAAAACACTCAGCTCAATAAAAACCACCTCCTTGGGTGCCCTTCCTGGTGCAGGGGACTGTTTACCTAAGCGTTTGGTTCAAAAGAGCCATCACTGGGGCCCGTCCGGCTGCTTGGCTTCCGTTCAGAACACGAGAAAGAAAATTAAACGTTAAAACAACAAACAGCGGGAAAGCGAGCAGAAAATGAAATGGACCACGGGACACAGCCACCGATGGGCAAGACGTCCATGGAGTAGAAGTGGTACAAGGAACCTCAGAAGGGGAGGTGAGAAAGAGCCTATGAGCGTGCAGGTAAAACATATTTGAAGGCAAATAAACTGGAGAACACTTGCCGTAGATACGACATCAGAAGATCCGTGTCAGTACTTGTGATGAATTAACTCATTGAACATTTATGGGGCTGCTAGAGATACAGGGACCAAATCTTAGTATGCTAGGGGCCGTCCTGCTGTGGGAGATAGAATTCCTCACCCTCGTCTATGATGGTGGTACATCAAGTGGGCTTCTCTGTACATACTCGCACCTGCATTTTTTTTTAAAGATTTTCTTTATTTATTTGAGAAAGAGAGAGTGAGAGAAAGCATGAGAGGGAAGAAGGTCAGAGGGAGAAGCAGACTCCCCATGGAGCTGGGAGCCTGATGCGGGACTCCATCCCAGGAGACTGGGATAATGACCTGAGCCGAAGGCAGTCTCTTAACCAACTGAGCCACCCAAGTGTCCCATATTTGCACCTGTATTAACAAAAGCACTAGGATATGAAAAGGTCCATGGACAAAGGCCAAGACCCGGCAGCTTACAAAGGAGGAGCTACGCTGGGTTAGAAAACAGTCTAATGTAATGAGCACTGGATATGCAACTGATGCATCATTAAACTCTACCCCTGAAACTCATAATACACTATATATTAGTTAATTGAATTTAAATTAAAAACAAAACCATCTGCAAACATCCTTATAAAGACTGACATGCAAACAGAAATCAGGAAGTTCTAAGCTATTAAATTATCACAATTATTTTTTAAAACAATAATACACAAAGCTAGCACAGATGTGGAGAAAGAGGTAATGTCGTGTGTCTGAATATCAATTAAAGGTCTTTGGGCAGTATTTTGACAATACTTTCCCAGAGTCTTCAACATGTCCATATTATTTTGACAGTAATGATGCTTCTAGGAACTTATGCACAGGAAAGAGTTGAAGATGCAGGCAGGGACTTACATATAAGAATAGTCATAACATAGATTCTGAAAAAAATCAATTTCAATGTCCAACAACAGACAAGTGAGCCATTAAACGGAGACATATCCATACAACAGTTTGTTTTGAGGAAAAGTCCTGATATCATGAGTTTGAAGAATATTTAATGATAAGAAATATGCTCATGATATAGTAACAAGTAAAGAAAAATGGTATGCAAACTATGTATGAGTGTTAGGGTCCCAATTTGGTGAGGTGAAGTAAATATTTACTTGTGTGTTCCAAAATATTTATTCGATTTATTCCGCAAATCCTCTCATGATAACAACATATGGATGTGATAATAATTTCAGAGAATGTCTGCATGGATCAATGAAAAACGCACATCTGAATTTTAGAAATGTTAACATCTTATGAAAGCAGAAAAATGTGTATTTTGGAGTCAGAGAAACGCGGTTTTGGCACACGCTCTACACAAGGGACAGAGAAAAAGCAAAGAAGGATGTTTGGCAGAATGTTGGAGATCTGTGGGTGGGGCGGATGTGCTCAGTCCAACAGACACAAAATTCATGGGGTTTTCCTCTCCCCTAAAGTGTGGTGTCCTGTTTTCCAGAAGATTCTGTGGGCCCCTTGGTTTCTCTGAAGGATCCTCCTTTTGAAAGATAGCCTTTGACTCCATGACCCAGGCTTCTTCCTGAGAAACATTAGAGAATCCAGCACTGGCTTCAAGGGTGGAGGAGGAACAGTCCTGAGAGCCATTGGTGAGTGGGAACTAGAGAAGGGAGCAGTGGGCTCTGTGCCCCTTGGTGTCTGCATTCAGGGCTTTTGGCCATGGAAAGAACCTTCTTCCTGGTGAAATTGAAATGGTTACTCAACAACTTTGGTAGCAGCTTCTGTCCTCAATCAGGACCACGTGGGGCCACCAGCCCCAACCCAGGGATGTGTGCAAGGAGAGAAGGACACAAGGCAGAGTCTCTGGTACCCATTCCTCCTGAGTGCAGAAATCAGATTCTCCCATTCTGGACAATTTAGGGAGGAGAGAAACCTCAAGAGGAAAAAGGAGGTGGCCTGCCAGTTAAATGTGAAGAGGCTCAGTTATTCCCTGGAAAAAAAAATAAAAGCGATGGGACCAACCTTCCACATCCTTTGGTTGTGAAGTGGTCATTCCGTTATTCTACAAAGAGCATAGAATATTTCCTATAAAAAGGATAAACCTGGGAATGCAAGCTGGTGCAACCCCTCTGGAAAACAGCATAGAGGTTCCTCAAAAAGTTGAAAATAAGAGCTACCCTACGACCCAGCAATCGCACTACTGGGCATTTACCCTAAAGATACAAACGTAGTGATCTGAAGGGGCACGTGCACCCGAATGTTTATAGCAGCAACGTCCACAATAGCCAAACTATGGAAAGAACCTAGATGTCCACCCACAGGTGAATGGATAAAGAAGATGTGGTGTATATATTTACAATGGAATACTATGCAGCCATCAAAAGAAATGAAATCTTGCCATTTGTGACAATGGGGATGGAACTAGAGGGTATTATGCTGACTGAAATAAGTCAACCAGAGAAAGACAATTATCATATGATCTCCCTGATATGAGGAAGTTGAGAGGCAGAGTAGGGGGTTTGGGAGGTTGGAAAAGAATAAATGAAATAAGATGGGATTGGGAGGGAGACAAACCATAAGAGACTCTTAATCTCACAAAACAAACTGAGGGTTGCCAGGGGGAAGGGGTATGGAGAGGGTGTTGGGTTATGGACTTTGGGGAGGGTGTGTGCTATGGTGAGTGCTGTGAAGTGTGTAAACCTGGCGATTCACAAACCTGTACCCCCGGGTGTTAATAATACGTTATAAGTTAATAAAAAAATAAAAAATTAAAATAAAAAAGAATAAACCTCAAGTCACCCCACTTCTCACCCCAATAGTGAAGCACTTTGTGAGGTGGTCCCATGGAATCAGAGCAGCAGAGCAGGGATTCAAACCCAACTGTCCATGTGGGTAACCAGCTGGGCATCTGAACCTCTCCAAAACACTTGCAAACGTTTCATCCCTTAGAGGTCTTCCCTTTCACGGTCTGGGAGTACACGGCATGTCAGCCCCCTCTCCGGAGCTCCACCCTGGGCCTCGGGGATGCGTCAGCAGCCTCTGGGGAGTCACATTCCTGCTCCTTCCTAGGGACACCAAGCTAGAGTGTTTCTAACATTGACAGGTTGCCCCTGAGCTTCTGGATGGCTGTGAGCAGAGAAATCTTAATCCCAAAGCAACAGACACCCTTCTGTACCCCAGGCGCTGAATAAATCAGTGGAGATCTCAAACTCCATAATTCTAACAGAGCCACCTCTGATGGCTGTGGCAATTTGCTCTCTCGTGGGTTGGCGGCCAGCTGTAATTGATGAGGAAACGGAGAGCTCTTTGTCTTCCTTCACTACATTTGTCATATGACAGCTGGCTTATCCTTCATCCATTGCCTGTGACTCTCTGTTTCTCTCTCTCTGTCTGTGTCCCTCTCCTCAGGGCACCTGTGGAGCAGACAGATCTCCTCCTCTCTCTACAGACAAGATCTATAAAACAAAACATGTTTTTAATGCAATTGGGCTTTTTGAAAAATGCATAATTGGAGAGTTCCAAAATAATTAGTTTATTATAGTGGGTCTGGAAAAATGAACTTGCATCTCATATTTATGAGCCATTAGATCCCATGTTCTATGAGCCTGATTGCTATTAATGCCAGCAGCATATAATTTAGCATACTTTATTAAAACGTGTCACGATTGAGCATCTCTTGTTCCCAGCCCCCATGTCTGGGGGCGGGGCCGGGTTGTTGCACTGAGGAATCTTCCCAGAGCATTATTTATTAATTTTATTGGGGGTAAAATAGACATAACATAAAATTCACCAAGTTAACCATTTTAAGCACGCAGTCTTGAGTGCACTCATGCTGTTGGGAAACCACCACCATCCATCTCCAGATGTCTTTTCTTCTTGCAAAACTGAAACTCTGCGCCCATTCAACAGTAACTCCCCAGAACCTGCAGCTTTTGCTCTAATTCTCTTCTCTCCACGCCCCTGGTGAGTTCTAACTGTGAGACACTCTTCCATGGGGGCATGGGGCACTCATTCAGGTTCTTTCAGGGGTGGGTGAGGAAAGAGTTAAAGCGTTGACCTGAGGAGGAGGAAAGAAAAGAAAAGACTCAGAACATGGAAGGCGCAGCACAACCTCAGAGAGGACGGTCTTTGTTCTGGGAGGCAGGAACAAGTAGGACCTTGCAAGGCACAAACTTGGATTCTTGTCAGATAATAGATGAAAATCAAAATAGTTATCTCCTGTCTTCTACACATCTTCTGTGTGTGCCTGTGTAGGGCACAGAGGAATGAAGGAAGAGCTGGTCCCATCCCCTCCTAAGGAATGGAAATTCTGGTGTTAGAGAGGGCACGACTCCATGGATATTCACACAGCATGTTAACCTGAAAAATAAAACTCTCAGCTAGATTACCAGCAAAAATGGGTTTATTTGGGAATAGCCAAGAATTGTAATCAGAGATAAACAAGCTATGGCAAAAACCACAGGCAAGTCCATCCAACAAAGGAGAGGTCCACTTTTTTATCAAAGAAGAGGGGAACATTGAGAAGGCTGTTATAAACAAGTCTGTTGGAGGAAACAGGGACCTCAGAGTGTAGTGGCTTCTCATTGGCCGAGTGGTGACAATCTCTCATTGTTCGGGCTGTTGCTGGGGGAGGAGGAAACCCTTTCTTCCTCCTGCTGGGCTAGTGAAGTAGCCTCAGCTTGCAAATAAATAGTCTTCTCCTGTTGGCTTTGTGGTTGACCTTGAGGGTTATTGCATAGGAGCTCGCCCTGCTGGCCTCCCAACTCCGTTTTAAATGTGATTTCCTTTTATTAATTTTCACAAATATGAGAGGTTAATACAAATAATTCCACAACAAAAGGGAACTGGAATCAACTGCAGGTCTGGAATGTTGCTTGGCTGTGCTAAGGGGAAGGTAAAGAATCTGGGTGTGGGTTGGATCAGTAAGAATAGCTCTTCATCACTCCTTTAGCCCCACAGATGGTTGCCCTGGGTTGAGGGGGAGTGGTGTGAGGGGAAAGACTCCCCGAGGTGGAATGCCGGAAGGGAGTAGTGGGAAAGACCTGTGTCCCAGGGTTGGTGCATTCATATGCATTCCTTCAACCGATGCTAGATGGTTAAAGAAAGAGAAGGCTCTCCCCCTTCCTTCTTAAGTGGGCAAGTTGAGCTTTGTGACTTGATGCTCTGGGCTTACTCCAAGGACGAGATAAGAGTCTTCTATTTTTTGGCTTGTAGAGGAACACAGCTGGGTTGCCACAAAAATGGAGCCTGAAGAGTGGGGATATCTGAAGTCAGGAGCAGAGTGGTTTCTGAGATCAGTGGAGGATATAGAGGGTGTGTTGCCACGTGGCCTTTCAGGGCAGGAAGGAGCTTCAAAGCTGTAGCACAGAGAGGCTTAGGGACTGATCTCGAACACTGAGGTCATAGGCACTCAAGAGAAGGACCTGTGAAGCCCAGCACTTGGGTTTTCTTTGAGGCTTGGAGCCTCTGTGTTCCAGCCTGGGCAATACCATGTGTATTGGACCGAGAGTGTCTCGGAGGCAGCCACAGTGGACCAGAGCATGCCCCAGAATGTATGGATGGCTTGATCTCCTGTCCACCCCAGTGGCACCCACCACTCCAGTATGGCCCTACGGAAGAGCAGAGACCTATTAAGAGCTGACGTCTGTGTCTCAGCAGTCTTGCCAAGAGTCTTCAAAACCCAACTTCACTCGATTGGGGGAAAAACGATAACTTAAAACCTTGTGGTTCTGAGCATCACAGAAAAGATACTGTTACGTAGACAACCAAGTCTTGGAAGGGAAAATGGCTCATGGGTGTCCAGTGGGAGGTGGTGTCTTACAAGACTCACCAGGGAAAAACTCTATGGCCTGGTGCACTCTAGAGGAATACCTATTATATTTAATTTCTCAGAATTAAAAATGTATCACCAAGCGACTTTTGAAAAAAGATTTTATCTTTTTGAGTGGGGGAGGGGCGCAGAGAGAGAGACAGAGAGCACAAGTGGGGGTAGGGGCAGAGGGACAAGCAGATTCCATGCTGAGTACAGAGCCTGACGCTGGGTTCGATCTTAGGATCCTGAGATCATGACCTGAGCCAAAGGCAGAGGCTTAACCCACTGAGCCACCCAGGCGCTCCCCCTCCCTCGTGACTTTTTAAATAGAAAGACGTTAACTCTATCTGAGGAAGTTGGAGTGGCTCTGTGCACCCAGGTCACCTGTCTCTGTGTGGGTGGAAGCATTCCGGGAGGCCCTGCGGAGAGGAGATCAGAGGCACTGGCCTCAGGGGAGGGCCTGCACCAGCAGGAAATGCCCCAATTGGCCCAGTTGGCCTAGAGTGAAAATGCAGGAGGAACCAAATAAATATTCAGCCCATGCTGACATCAACTGGGAGGTCCCTCAGATAAAACCCAAAGGCTTTGGCAGACCTGCCAAAATATGTCACGACCTTCGCAGAGGCTGGAAAAGGCAGCAAGAGGAATCTGCTATTCTGGGCTAGACCCCAACCGACGGCGTAGTCTTGGTAGGTGGGATGACATGGAGAGTCCTGAGGATAAAGGGGATACCGTGTGTTTGTGGCAACCAAGGTGAGGAGGGAGACAGCATGGGCCCCACTGGGTATCACAAGGCTCAGAAAAGTCATAGGTACCATTAGGAGAGGTTGAATGGTTTCAGCAAGGTGCCTGAGACCTGAATGCACAATTTTCCAAAGCCCTGGTGAGAGCGAAGGGAGAACCTTCGTAAGAAAACCACCTGTTGTGCTCAGGCGTAAAACCAGCACATCCAGAAGAGGGAAATGAGGGTACGTGGCCCAGGATGCATCTGCAGGAAAAATGTCAGGGAAGCCAAAGCCTCACGTATCAGCAGCGGCCAGAGAAACAGAAAAAAATGCAAGTGGGGGTTTTTAGATGATCATTAGAGCAGAGGAGAGTCAAAGTTGGGCGGGGCCCCCACCTGCTCGGCTGCAGTGATAAAGATGGGTGGGAGAGGGGCAGATGTCTCAGTCCCCACTTGATTTCTGCTTCCTCCCTCTAGAATAGAAATTTTGGACTGCCAAGGAAAACCAGCAGAGGAGAAGCCACATCCTCTGGGGCACGGAGCAGGGGAGGCTGATTATCAGGCTACTGATGGGGTGCTGGGCTTCCCTCCCTTCCTGCATAAAATAGAAACAGTAATCCCTATGAGAGCTTGTCACCCCACAGCAGCGGCCTGGGAACTTGCCACAAATGCAGACTCCTAGGTCCCACCCAGAGCAGAACATCTGAGTGCAGGGCCTGGGAAACGGTGGCCACCAGTCCTTTGGAGGCCAGGCTGGAACCCGGTGTTCGGTCTTCGCTGTTTGCTCAGGCTGGGACCGGATCTACATCACACGGTTGTCAGAGGGCAGGAATGGGAATCTCCCCTACCCTTGCACACTGTAAGACATCTTGAAACTATTCACTCCCCGCAGATGAGTTCAAACATCCTGGCTTGGGCCAAGAGCATCCCCAAATCTTGACCAGACTACAGATGAGCTCCCCAGAGTACCCTCCGCTGGCAAAGCATGTTTCGAAAAACAGCAAGTGGGCTACTCGCCAGTCTAACCAGACGGAAAGTTTGCAGGAGGAGGTTGTAAGGGGACAACAGCCAGAGCGGTTCGCTTCCCCTGCAACCACTCGAGCACCTTCACTCTCCCTCGTCATCAGCGTGGTGCTCCGTGTGGTCGGAAGTGCTCACGGCGCCCGCACCGGGAGAAGCGTGAATGATCTCTCCAGCATCAGAGCACTAATGTGGAACACAGATTAAGTGGGGCTTCAGAATGGGGAGGGGTGGCGCCTTTGAGATGTCACACGACACGTAGGGATCACTCACTTTATGCATTAGGATGGATTACCATGTGTCACTATTAATACCGGGCATATCCCTGTTGTCACATGTTGTTAGGAGAACAATTATTTCACGTCTGAGCAAAAACCTCACTTGGAGGGAGAGTTAATGGCGCATATGGAAGCGTGTGGAAACAGGGCTGGCGTGTCTCCTGAACACAGGCAGCTGCCCACTGCCGCGCTGGTGAACACCTTCCTCCCATTCGTCTGTTTTACTGTACCCGAGACCATGACTGTTTTGCATGGAAGTGGGTTCAACCCCTCTGAACCTGGAGCGACTTAACACAGACTCACGGCTCAAAGGTTAAAAGAGAATTGATTGGGGAGCTCTCACCCATCCCCTGCTCTGTTCCCTGCTCTTGGAAGGATAAATCTCGTTTTCAGATAAATCCAGATTGCTTTTCCAATAGATTGGCTTCTGGCCTCCTTTGCTGAGTTGTACTTTGACATAACCTGGACAGCCTGCTTATAGCTATGAAGAAATCACGCTAACATCTGAGGTTAATTCACTTGATGAAGCATTGGATTTTCTTCCACGCAAGCAGGAAAAATTGTTTGGATGAGGTCAAAAAAGGCTGGCGAGCTCAGGGAACATTCTCCAAAGCCCCACCCCTGTGTGGAGCTCTACTGGACTTTTTTTTTTTTTTTTTGCAGTGCTAAATGAATCAACAGTAGGGAGAATAAAAGCCTTCCTGTTTGCATTGCCTTTTATGTTTTGCATGATTTCTCATTTGTTACCCTAAATGCCTGGTATGATGAGTAGGATGGGTGGAATTAGCCCCATTTGGGAAATGGGTAGACTGAGGCCAGGGAGTGGAACATGGCTGGCCACTCACACACCATATTTTTTAAAGAACGATTTGAAGATTTATTTTGATAAAACATTTCATATCAGAGATTCCCTCATATCAGAGTATATCAGAAAGCAAAATACCCGTATACTGATTTTATACTACATGTCACATTCCAAATTTCCAATCTTAGGTAAGCAAGGTGAAATATACAAGGGTTAATAATTTAACTGTAAGTCGTGTCTTACAAGGAGGGGTCCCTGTTCTCTTCCACTGGACCGAGGTCCATTATCATTCAGCCAGTCAGACTCCAGTGTTCACAGAAGAGAAAGGAAAAGAAAGAGATATGCACATCACATTATCCTGGCATGGGGCAGGGCAGAGGGGGACCAGCTGTGCAGGTGATGCTGCACCTACTTCCAGGCCTCAGGATCCCTGGCATTACCGTGTTCTTTATGAACATTTTATCTGGAGAAAGACCTCCAGTTCTCTGGAAAGGGCCACCCACATCAAAGATTAGTTGAGTTAATTATACTTGTTAACCCCCATTATGCCTTGGTGGTAGATCATGTCCCTGAAGACTGGGAGAAGGGGAGGGAAAGTCAAGAGTTGGGGCATATGCAAGGTTCCTGGAGTTGGTGGGGGCTAAAGTGGACATGCTGGCCTAGCAGGTGTCTGAAGGCCCTTGAAATATAAAAGTGTTTTCTTTGTGTGCAAGAGGCACACAGGAGCCAGAAGAATGAGCCTTTCATGGAGAACTCTGTTCCCCTGCTGTGATCTGAGAAGGAACTACAAGACAGGGACAAGAGACTGACGTCAAAAACGCGGGACAACGAAGACTTCTGATAACCACCAAAAACCAAGCTCAAGCCACAAAAGGATGCAAATCTACCAGCCCTTCTCTGGGCTAACAGAATTTTGAAGAGTCTTTGTTTCTTTCCCCTAATCTTCAGTGAAAAAACGTGTCACGGGTTGAATGATGTCCTCCCAAAATTTATTTATTTGAGTCCTAACCTCCAGCACTTAGAATATGAATGTGTTTGGACACAGGGTCTTTAAAAGGGGAACCAAGTTAAAAGGAGATCATTAAGATGGGGTCTAATCCTGTGTGACTGGCGTCCTTACAAAGAGGGGAGGTTTGGACGCAGAGAGATACACAGAGAGGGAGCTGATGTGAAGACCCAGGGAGAGGATGGCCATTCTCAAAGCAGGGAGAGAGGCCTGGGTCAGATTCTCCACCTCACCCTCAGAAGGAACGGCCCCATTTGGCTTGCGGCTTTCCAGAGCTGTGAAACCATGCATTTCCGCTGCTGGAGCTCCCCCACCATCCAACCTTCCGCAGTGTTTTTTTTTTTAAGGCACCCTGGGCAAGCTGATACAATGTATCGACACACAAATGGCTGGGAAAACATGATGGGAAACACAGATGGGCCTCAAAAGCAGGATGCTAAGTGATAGAGTCTCAATGCTAAAGGTTACTTAGTGTGTGATTCCATTTACAAGAACTATGCTGGGTAACTAAACCCACAGAGACAGAGAGCTGCTTAGTTAGTGGTTACCAGAGGCCAGGCAAAGGTGGGGGAGGGGGCAGAGTGACAAGTGAGTGATCTGGGGTCTCCTTTGGGGATAATGGCTGCACCACAAGGTGAATGTGTTACAGATCAATGAATCACACACCTCAAAGGGGTTTGTTTTCTCAGATGGGAATTTCACCTCCATTTCAGCCTAAGAAGAGGGCCGGTGTCTGTCCTTGGAAGGTAAGAATCACCGTAGAGGAGAGTGGTCGAGTGGACCGGGGCCGTGCTTCCTCTGAAGCGTGTGAAATCCCTGGGGCCAGGGGGAAGTGATGGAGGGCCCCAGAAACTAGTCTGCTTAAAGTGGCCATGGCGTTGGGCAGGGACCGCTGAATAAAGAGACCAGGAAGCCGCCTGACCCGGCCCCTGACATCGTCCACGTGAGTCCCAGGGCTAGACGTGCACCCTGGGCTGCCCTGGCATCTCCTGAACATCCTTATGTCAATATCTTTCCAAACTTTTGAGCCTGGCCTCCCAAGACAGAAGCCAGGATTTCTTTTTTTCTAGGCTCCCTTGCAACTAGGGCACCATGACGCAGACCAGTGGCGACCACCTGAGAACTTGAGCAGGCGGAGGAGGCAGGAGGAGGCTTTTTGCAGAACTGATTCATGGTGGGGAGGGAAAGGATGTCTGGCATTCAGAGGCAGCTGAAGAGGGCCCAGGATTGGGGTCCCTGGCCTGCAGCAGAAGAGTGGATTGTAGGTAGCAGGATCTGTTCTAGAATGTTCTAGAGTGTTCTAGAATGCCAGGTGGATGGCGCTCCTGGCCGCAGAGCCTCCAGCCTTGACCTCGTGAGCCCCAGTGTCCATTCTCAGACAGCATTTTATACCAGAACAAAGTAGGGTCTTGTCAGTGAGAACCTTGACTTGAGTAGCCCGCTGGCAACTTGCTTGTCCCAGAGGCAGAGGACCCTGTCTGTGTGGGACTCCTTCGCCTTTGCCCTCTCCAGATGAGGAGATGCCTGGCCGGTTGCTCTGTGACTTTCTTCCTTCTTTGGGCTGGACCTCACTTGGGAGGTGAGGTTAGAAAGGATTGACCCCCTAGCACGGGAATGGCAAACATGTGTTCCATGAACCATCACATTAATGTTTTCTTTCCCTGCCTGGATGTATGACCTCAGGACCCCCTTTTCACCACGGTGCTCCCTGCATCAACCACTAATAATGGGGACTTAGCATGGTAGTCAAACCCTACCCTCTTTGTCCTCAAGTTTTAACTTCCACACCTGACGCATTATGATGGGAAGGGAGAAAGGCTTTTATGTTCCAATGTGGAAGTGCCACGGGGAGGGACCTCCCCTTACCCCTCTGAGTACGACTCCAGAACATCTTGCCATCCTCATTTTACCACTAGGGGCACAGACTCTTATGGGAACCACATTTGGAAAATTCACATAATTAGGCAATTTCAAAGAAAGCTCGTGCTCCATGGACCATAGAGTCCTTGCCAAGAAAGAGAAGGAGCCAGTCCGGGTGGGGTGTGCCTGGCACTGGGTGCCTCCAGCAGAAGCCAGATCAGGACCAGTGTGAGGGACCAGATCTGGAGGGCACAGGTGGGAGGAGCCTGATAGACAGCGTGGGGACACTTGTACTGGGACACCGTGAGCCTGGTTGGCTTCTCTGCGGTCTCCTGTCCAAGGGTCCTCTGCTCCCACCTTTGAACAGAACACAGAGGCATTGAATTTGTTTGTCTGGAATGGAGACCCTCAGGGACAGAGAGCCTAGTGTTTTGTTTTGGTTTTGTTTTTTAACCTGGATGCCATGAGCATTTGGGACAAGACAGACTTTCATTTCCTATTGCCAGACCATTAGCATCCTTGGTCCTGGCCCAGCAAATGTCCTTAGGACTCCTTTTCTCTTCCCTAGAGTTACTGGGACAACCGGAAGCCTCCGCTCCCATCTCCCAAGAAGATCAACTCAAGAAGATCCGGAGAGGCAGCGGGAAAGGGATGTGTCCAGACTCACAGCTGCGGAGATAGGAGTCGAACAAGATCCCACCTTGTCCAGAGCTCTTCACACAGGGGACACTATGTGTGTGCACGTGGGTGTGTAAGGGAGCATCTATGCATGACCCATGCCACCTCTCAGCCTTGCAAACCTGAGCGTTTTGCCAGAAGTCCATCATGCCCTGCGTCCTGAGACTAGGCTCACAGACAAAGCAAACTCCCCTGCTCCCCCAGGAGCTTCCCTCCGTAAGATCACTCTGAATCACAGCCAGGGGCGCGTTTATTGGAGAATGTTTCTGGTGGACCACTGGGTGTGTTTTCAGCTCTGTTTCCATGGCAGTGACAGCTCAGGCCACGGAGCTCCCTCCGGATGGTGTCCCTCGGGCCTGGACACCTACCTTGAAGACACCGTCTCAACGGCACCCCCCACCCCCAGCAAGATTGTCGTTGAGGAGACAGGAGACATGGTGTGCAAAGGGCTCTGCAGAATGCCTGTCACACGAGCGTGCGATGGATGTCAGCTCGGGGCTGAACTGTCACTTGCAGATGAACACAAGGGAGGCCGCATGAGGACAGGTGACAAAAGCCAATTGCAGGGGAAGACACTGTAGTCCTCCATGGCCGATGCCTTGTGGGGGCTTTGCCCTCCCAGGACCCTCACCCTCCGTTCCCTTGGCCTTCCGAGTGGTTACCCTTTTGCAGACTCTGAAAAGCTGACCCGGGCTGAGAGACTAGAGCTCTGATGTTCTCTCTCTCTCGCTCTCTCTCTCTCATACACACACACACACACGAAGGTAAATCAGTAAATAGACAGTGTCTGTGTTAATTAACTCTGTGTGGGGAATCCCTCCTCAGTGTATATGTGGATCAAATCATCCCACAGGTGCACTTGAAATAATTTCCAATTTTGCTAATTCTTTGCCAAAAATAAAAATTAGAAAAGGAAAGAGGGAAAAAGAAAATCTGACCGGCAGGGAGCTTTCAATCTGCACAGGTGCCCGGACGGCTCTCCTAACGGCTTCTGACGTTCGGACCCACTCTTCCTCCCTGCTGTGTAGCCTGTGGCTTTGTCCCTTCCCGGCCCCACGGAACGACTCTTGGGTACTGGCCGAGGGCCTGGGCTGGAGGCAGGCTTTCTAGCGCCGGGTCCCTGCTGAGGGCACAGGGCTTGGGAAGTCAGACGAGTGAGAAGTAGAGCCCAGCTCTGCTACTTGAGGGTTTTGAGGACGGGAGCTTTGTCTCCAAGCCTCAGTTTTCTTATCTGTGAAATGGGGCCAATACCCATCTCATAGTTGCTTTGGGAGGATTAATTAAAACCCATGCGCGGCAGATCATGTGCTCACGACATGGTCTGTAATCCATCAATCGCACTGGCCACTTCCTTGAGTCTTAAATCTTCTCATTTTACACGCCCAGTATGATGGCACCAGGGTTGCAGTCTCAAGACGTGACCACTGGAGACAGAGCAGACAGAGGACTTACAACAGCACTGGGCACGTTCTCAAGGGCTCAGATGTGGGTTCTTCCCTTTTTCTCCGTGAGGCTGGGATCCTCCAGCCCTTCCTTCCCAATTCTGGTATTTTGGACCATCCTTTTGGCCTTGTGGTGATGTCTTCCCCCAATACCACCCTCCCTGAGAACATTCTGGAGAATCCCATTGGACAGGGAGAAAGACAGACTAGTGTTTCGATGAATAACTCTTGCAGAAAGCATCAGAAAACTCTCTTTAGCAAGGTGCTCAGATAATTGAAAGACTGATCTTGGGAGGCAGTCTGCCATGTGAAATGACCTGGACGCCCCCCATCCCTTCCTTAGAGACATTCGATGTTTAATTTCTCCTGAACATCCTTTCGGTGCCACTAACCATTTCCCTTTACCAAGAGGAAATGTCAGTGGGGAACTGGAGCATCCTGGGAAATTTTCCCTTTTGCCACCAGGGTTTTTAAGCCTCAGCTTAGCTCTGAGAAGGGTGAAGAGGGCACTTCCAGAGGTGGGCTTTTCTTTGAGTAGAGCCTCTGTGTCACAGTTATACTTGTCACTTATTTTGTGGCTGCAGATGATCTCATTGATGTGGCCTTTACACACACTCTCCAATTAGGAGGACTGGATATTCTCCAAAGTGGCAAATTCCCTCCCGGCTTTGCAAAGCAGGGTGATGAGTGACATTACTAATATAGTCATAAAGCCGTTATTTGCATAAGGAAAATGAAGTGGATGTGTAGATAAAATTAAACTTTAAAATGAAATATGGGTACAACAAAAACGGATAATGAATTTAGACACGTTACCGAACAGGTAAGTATGGTGCCTGATGAGAGTAGATAATTTTAATTGGTCTCCTCGAATCAAAATCAATAATAAAAAATTGTACGGCATATCAGAAGCATTATCTCTTCCTTCTGGTAAGATTTGGGTCATTTCTGCAGGATTCCCAGCCCCTGTCTCCTGGGGCAGGTGCCACTCCTCAAGGGCCAGGAGGGAGGGAGCGGTTCAGATCACTCTCTGCTTCTGTAGAGGGCAGCGAACCAAGCCTGAAATCCCAGGACTCCACCGGATCTCAGAATGAAGATCTGAGATTCAGATTTCAGAACCTCCAGAGATGTAATGCTGGACCCGAGTGCCAGTCTTCACCTGGGCCAACTGTAGCCTCAGGAGAGAGATAAAGAACCCCGGTGAGAGACTGGAACCAGGGACTCAGTCTTCATGATCTTAGTGGATGGGAGGAGGAACCCCAGCAACAGAGGCACCTACTTCCATCCCTTCCACAATCCCAACCTCCTGGAATCCTCTGGAAGCTTAGCTCTGGAAGGTTATTCACCTGCTAAGATTCTTTGGCCGGGACCGGATCCCCTTACATGATGTGCCTTCCCTGGTATCGCCAGGAGAACACACACGGAATGGCTTAGATTAGCGGTTGGCAAACCACAGCCTCCAGGACTGAATCAAGCTCACCATCTGCTTTTGTAGGGTCAGTGGGCTAAGAGAAGTTTTCACATTTTAAATGGTTGGGAAAAAGGAAAAAGCAAAAAGAATAATACTTCATGGTATGTGAGATGATACAAAATGCAAATGTCAGCGTCCATCAATAAAATTCTACTGGAGCATAGATACGCCTATGGGTCTGTGGATCGCTTGTGGATTTCTTGACACCCTGGTGGAGCTGAGAACTTACACCCAATACCACGTGGCCCACAAGCCTGAGACATTCACTCTCTGCTTCTTTGCAGAAAAAGCTTGTCAACCTTTGCATTGCTGAAATGCTATCCCTGCAGACCTCCAGCTGGGAGTCGGGGGCTTATGGAGGAGGGTTAGATATGTTAGATACGTTAGGTACGTTAACAAGATCACACTTGTTCGGGGAAGGAGAAAAGGTGGAATCTGCTTTGGAGGAAATCGAGGGTGTTTACTACACTCGAGAAAGTCCCCTGACTTCTCTGAGACTCCATTTCACCTTCTGTGGATGAAGGGCAAAGTGGGTATATTTGGGGAACGGTAGCGAGAACTCAGGAAAAGACCTAGAGATGGCTGGCTGATGGGTGAAGGAATGAATGGGTGGGGAGTGGTCAAAGGTCAGGCCAGGGAGCGGAGAGAGTTCTGGCTTTCTTCTGTGGCCACAGGGGGCCTTTGAAGTATTTTAAGCAGCGAGTGACAAGCGAATGACACTTGCGTTGGAGAGAGAGAACATGGTATTTTGTGACCCGCTGGAGCAGAAAGGTCACTTGGTCAGAGAGCACAAATAACAGAACGCTTTCTGAGATGGGGCAGAGAAGGACACCGGGGAAATCATCAACCTTTCCTCTGGGAGGGAGAAGGGATGAGGAAGGGCTGGCCTCAGGCACCGAGATACGGGATCGCATCATATAACATACTCAAAGTCAGGCCCTGAGAATGGGTGTCATGCAATGGTCCTGGGGCCAGTGAGGGGATGGGGACAGCATGGTGCACAGGGCGTCTCATGAGAGAAAGCAGAGAATCCTTCTCAGAATCATGGGTTCTGGTCCTGACCCCACCACTACCTTGCTGTGTGACCTGAGGCAAATGGATCTACCTTTCTGGTTTTCTGTATTATCATCTGGAAAGCAACAGAGAAAGAGAGCTCTCTCCAATAATCTAATTTCTTTGAAAACATTAATGTATTAGCTGGGACAGATCCAGATTTTGAGAGCCCGGAAGGGGCAGGGGTGGGGCTTTCGGAAGAGATGACAAAATTAGATGTGAAAATAAAAGCTCTTAAGGAGACAAGAAATCTGACAACTTACACATTGCAAAGCTCTTAAAAACACAACAAAAATAACAAACCCCAGAAAAATACCCAATATGTTGTCATTAACAAACGGCTTGACAAATCCTTATACATTCTTTTTCTACATTTTTTGGTTGCATAATTTTTGATCACCTCTTCTTATAACAGTGCTTTTGCAGTGGTTTCCAAAGAGAGGATGGAAAGATAACTCCCCCTGTGAGATGGAAACTTGTTTTTAATGATTGATAATTGGACTGCAGGAAACACATGACTCCCACAGCAGTACTAGCTGTTTGCAGTCTCATGACAGGTCTGTGACCTACAAACACGCAGATTCGAATATATTCAATTTGGCATGACCCTCGACAGAAAACACAAGTGTGGCGCGCATGTGTAATTGCAGGCACGGTATCATTGAGTAAATTCCTGACACAGGAGCATTTCCGCTTTTGATTGGCCATCAAAGTGACCTGAACACTCCACTCACCCTGTTACCTGCCTGATGTAAGAAAAACCTTGTACGTGTGTGTTCCACACCTTGTTCCTGCTTCTGATGTTGTGTCAGGATCCAGGGGAGCTGGCTGTGTACGGTGGGCATTATTCTTGAAAGCCAGGATGGTTAGAGGACGTGACTGTAGAGCATGTGTATACGTCTCATAGAACCTAAACCAAATGTGTCTCTGTTGCCCCTTAGCCAGAACCAGCCATTCAATAAGTTGTATTGGGACCAATGGGGAGCTCTAAAGGAGACACCATATTAAATCCCTACCACACATAAACACATAAATACCTCCAACAAAGTCTGTTTGGATGAAAGACCTATGTGGAAAAAAACCAAACCATAAAACCCATAGAAGGACATCTGCGGGAAATCTCGATGACCTTGGAGTAGGGAAGGATATCTGAAGTCAGATGGAAGAGGAAGACCTCATAAAAGGAGACAATGATAAAAATTGGCTTAAATCAACATTTTAAATGGCTGTGATAACAGACGCCATAAAAATAACTACTATTGAGGTGCCTGGGTGGCTCAGTTGCTACACGTGGGTCGTTGGCTCAGGTCATGATCCCAGGGTCCTGGGATCGAGCCCTGCATCGGGTGGGGAGGCTGCTTTACTCTCTCCCACTTCCCCTGCTTGTGTTCCCTCTCTCCCTATGTCTCTCTCTCGGTCAAATAAATAAATAAAATCTTAAAAACAAAATAGCTGTTATTTTTTGAATTCTTTCTTTTGGTTCCAAGTGTTTGCACATATTATCTCATTTAATTCTAATAACAATAACATGAAGTATATTATTCTAAAGATGAGGATGCCAAGGCACAGAGAAATCATATAATTTTCCCAATGTCAAGTGGCTAGTTTATGGGTGACTGGACCAAGATTAGAGACTAATCACAAAGTTTGACTCACAAAGCTGCCCTTCTTAATTAAGTGGCTCATCTCATCTTAGCTTCTTGCCATGTTACTTGTAAGAAGGTACAAAGACATGTCACAGACTGACAGAAGGTTTTCAATTCAGAACAGCACTGAAGGATTAGTACTCAGAATATATAAAGAACTCTAATGTATCAATTAGAAAAAGACAAAGAGCTCTACAGAAAATGGGCAAGGGATAAAAGCAGATCATTCATAAAAGAGGATGCCAGAAATGCCAAGAGACACATGAAAAGATGCTCAGTGTCACTAAAAATCAGGGAGATGCAAATTAGAACAGCAAGAAGATGGCATCTCAGTGGAGATGCAGGCTCAGCCTATGTGCAGAGGCTAAGAAGTCTGGTTAACACCAAATAATGGGGTAGACATAGGGAGTCGGAGTTCTTCTGAATGTGTGAAATGTTGCAATTACTTCCAGGAGTAAGCTAACAGTTTCTAACAGAGTCAAAGATAGAAATGTCTCTGGATGTGGCAATTTCAAGATCACTTGACTCTATTAGAAATCCTCCCACTTGTGTGTGGGGAGGAAAGTACAAACTTTTCTCTACTGTTCTGTTTCAATTACAAAACGGGGACCTGCCCTAACTTGCACTCAGGTGGGGAATGGAAAAGGGAAACATGGCTCATGCCTGGGACGCCCAGCAGCAATTAAAAGGAATGAACTGACATGTGTCCAACAAGATAAAACTGAACATCATAAATATGAATAAAAACAGGCTCCAAGAGTGCATATAATTGAAGCAAAACTTTATGATTTAACATCATTATTGTGCTGTTTTAAAACTCACAAAAGCAGTGTATTTTGGACACTTCTATTGTGAACCGTACATTGAAAAAAGTCCACAAATGCGTTATCTATTCATAGTTCAATTGTTATAAAGTGAACTGCTGTGTAATCTAAGAGCCAGGACCCCAAAGGCCCCTGTGTATCCCTTTCTAATACAATGCAGCCCCTTACATCCCCATACAGATAACCGTTAGCCTGACTTCCTGTGTATATTACTTTAAAGAAAACAAACAAACAAACTAGTTTTGCCTGCTTCTGAATTTTATTTAAATGAAATTAAATTACATATATTCTTTCTAGCCTTGCTTTAGGAGTCTTCATTCATGATCATACATCTAGGTGACCCTTGTTCATTTGGATGTGCTTTGTAATATTCCCCTGCGTGAATGTAGTAAAAAGAATCCATTCGTTCTACAGAGACTGAATATCTGTTTTTTTTTTTCCCGATTTTACATGTTGTAGTAAAATCACATGGAAAGAAACTATGTTTCATACGGAAGCTAAGGTGTTTGTTACTTCTTATTTATTTATTTATTTATTTGTCAGAGAGAGAGGAGCTAGAGCGAGCACAGGCAGACAGAGTGGCAGGCAGAGGCAGAGGGAGAAGCAGGCTCCTTGCCAAGAAAGGAGCCCGATGTGGGACTCCATCCCAGGACACTGGGATCATGACCTGAGCTGAAGGCAGCTGCTCAACCAACTGAGCCACCCAGGCGTCCCGTAAGGTGTTTGTTACTTCTGAGGGGAGAAGGAGGGTTGGGGAATTTTCGATGTGAATGCCATCCATGGCTTATTTCTTGAGCAAAACAAAACAAAAGAAAACAAAAACAAAACAAAACAAAAAGCTGGAAGACTGAATCAAACAGGGCAAAATGTTCACACCTGTTTAAGTTCTGTGGCGAGTGCAGCACTGTTCTTGTCACATTCTCTGCTTTTCCATATGTTGAAATCGCTTGTCATTTTTAACAGGAAAACAAACTGTGAAGTGTTTGAGGTGGGAAGTCCTTCTCTGAGGCTTTCCCGACTCCGGAAGCAGACTGCAAGATTCCATCCCTGGTCCCAGACAAGCAGAATGAGCTGCTGTGATGTGGAGACTGCAGGGACCATGCTCACACAGGCGGGCTGGGTCAGTGAGCCCCCACGGAACACCAGCAGGCTCCCTGCTCCCACAGCCGCTCTGACTGTGATCTCCCCACATTTGGATTCTCCCTTCAGCTGTGAGGGAACAGACAGGTTGCATCTTGAGATATGCAGCTGATTGCTCAAAGACAGATCATAACAAACCTTACCCGGAGGTTGGGGGTGGGGCTGTGGCTCAGCCAATTCTGTCAGGATTGCCTGCCGGGCCACCAGGAGGGGGAAGAAGGGAAGATTATGACTTCAGTCCATCGCTGGGTGGCACAAGGACTTACCTTGATTCACATGTTTGGGATATGACTGGAAGGAACCTGTCCCACAGGGTTCCCTTTCTGCCTATAACTGCACTTCAATCAGATTCCACCATTAGAAAGCCATTTCTTTGAGTTAAGCCATGAGAATCTCGAGCAGAAAATGAGCTTTTAAATGAGGGTGGAGAAGGAGTGATTGTTGTTTAATACTTCATAAGAGCCAGGTTCTTAGCATATAGCTTTACAACATACACTCTTTTTTTTCCAGAAAAGGATACCTGTGGGTCGCTCACAGCCATACACACAGAAAGTGGTAGGGCCAGAAATCCATGCCAGGTCTGTCAGCTGCTGAAATCTTCCAACCATGCTTCCTCCCAGTGATTAAGTTCTACGGGATTCCAATCTTCTATGGTGAAAGACATCTTTCTGATGCTGTTGACTTAAGCCCTGGTTTTAGATGTGAGATCTGGAGTTGGGGAAGTGACTAGCCCAAGGTCAGATGACAATTTAGTGCTAGATGTGGGGCCTCAACCACACGTGTCCTGAAGTTATATCACAAAACTTGTCACTCCATCTATCTGGGGTGCTTAGAGTAATTCTGTACCTACACCCTGGACAGCTAAGGAACTGCACAGAAGGAAAGAGCTCTGGGCAATGAGGCAGGGATCTGGCCCCTCTTTGCCTTAGCTGCTTTCTGGCCCCACACCCAAGAGCCCATGACTTCATGCCCCTTGACCTGCTTGATCCTACAGGAGTAGGATGCTTCATACCTAAGATGGTTGTGACAATACCCACCCTAACGGTCTGTTAGGACTGTGAGGCGAGTTTTAGAAAGTATTTGGAAGCAACAAAGTACTAAGTGAATGCCAGGGGTTGTTTTTATAAAATAAGCCCATAGTTTCTTGGCCAGGGTGGGAGCTTCTCGACCCTTTGCTCTAACTGTTCTAGCAACATGGTCCAGATTCAGCCTGATTGCTCCTCCAACTGACAGGCACCAGTCTCCAGGACAAGTAATGCTTGTTAGCCTCTCTTGGGTCCGGCGCTTTTATAAATTCTTAATCTTGCACAGACACATTGGATGTTTAGTAAGAAGTTAGTGATTCATTCATTCATTCATTCATTGACTAAAGTCATGGAGGCCTCCCTGTCATGGGATGAACTCACCCAGTTTCCTAAAGGTCTCTGATAAAATATGTAGAATATACCATCATGCAGGAAAATCGTGACCAGGAAGGTGACAGGTAACCCATGAAGCAATGAACTGCCTAAAACCAATCAGTGCTAATACAATGGAATCCCAGATCTGGTCAGAAATCTGAGAATGCACCAAGAAATAGTGCATCAATCTACTGAACATTTAGTCTTAGAGTGTTTTGTTCAATAAAAACAAGAGGATGTTAAAAAAAAAAACCCAAAACCCACATATAAGCAAAAAAAGAGGATGTGTTCCTTTTGCTTGTGAAAGAAAAAAGGAAGGAAAAAAAAGTTAACGAGGCACTTAAAGGTTTTTTTTTTTTTTTTTTTTTTTTTTTGTCTAGCGCTGTTTACACAGAAATTTTCCAGTCCCAATTTGGTGACGACCTCGGGTGAGAGCTACTATTTTTTCCAAGTTTGTCATGACACCCTTAAGATAGGATCAAAACAAAAGAGATGCTAATTAACACACAGACGTCTTTTCTTACATTCTCAGAGTGTTTCCATCTTTATAAATTAAGAGTTAATTTTTATCAAAGTAATGCACACGTCCAGATTTTCAAATACCAAACAGCACTCAAAGGGCTTCTATAAGTCACTTTAGTCCTCTGTAGGGCTTTATTAGGCCCCAATCTTGCTCTCTAGAGGCAATCACTGTCTATTCTTTTTAGCTATTTCTTCCAGTATTTATCTCTTTATTTCTGAATAATATGTGTAGCTGGACGATAAATAGATTTTTTGCTTTCATCCCCAAATTGCAGCTATGGCTTCAAAGCTGAAAATAACAGGTGCTAAGAACTCCCACGGTCTAAAGAGAATTGACAGGATGGCAAGACTTATCTCCCAAGATCTTACTAACATGTGGCAGAAATAATCAGAACAGATAACACTTGTCCCAGGTCCTGCTTTAAACTCCTTAAATCCATTGACTCGTTTAAGTACTATAGTGACCTTATAAAACCCTGCTGTTGTACAGATGAGGTCACCAAGGATTCAACAGGGGAAGTCATTCTGACCAATAGCAGAGATGGGTTTTTACATCGGGTGGTCTGGCTCTTGACCATGACATGGTCTTGACCTCTCAATGGTCTTGAGGCTCTCCTTCCACTCCAGCCTCAATGGGCAGAACACCAAAAAATCTCAAAGGCTTTTGCCTTGGGGAAATCATGGTAAGGATGCAGGGTTTCTTGCTGGCCAAAGGGGTGCTGGGGAAGTTAGCCAAGCATGGGCAATTTTGTTGGCCCTCTGCTGGAAGGGAAGTCGCAGCGAGAGGCCAGGATGTGTGGTTAGGTGGGGTCTGAAGAGGTAAACCTGGGGAGGCCTCCCCGAGTCCCTTCCAAAATCAAATCTATGTTGTAGGTCAACATAGAGATGTTTGCCCTTTACTCTGATCCCCACTTCCTGACCAAACAGGAGGGGGCTGAAATGGCCAGCATGCTTTGATTTCCATGGCTGAGCCTCAGCCCGAGATGGGGGAGAAGGAGAGCATTCAACAGGAACTAAGTTTGCCCTGTTGAAATGAAGAAAGGTAGATTGAACATTTCACACCTTTCTTAAAAGGATCAGAAAGCTGTGTGTCCTGGTCAAGAGGTTATTAAGTGAAGGGAAGATGAAATTCAATATAGCACAGTTGAAGGCAGAGATCAGAGGAGAAAAATAAAAGCATCTTGTGTTTATACCCTCATCACAGGCTGAGCACTCTCCCAGTGGTGGACAGGTGAGTTCACTGAATACATGTTTTTTTTTTTTTTTTACTGTTTCTTGTTGATTTATCAGTTTAAATATGTTCTGTTGTTTTTTAATTCTTGCAGTAAATGATGAATTAGCTCTTTTTCATGATTCCTTCCTGCACACAAACCTATTCTTCTCTAGCCTACTGATTCAGCTACCTGTTTAGAAAAACCAATCATAAAATTTATATTTTTATGGCTGTCTAAATATTGTTCACTAGTGGGTCATACTTTTACTATGCTTACATTTCCTTTCTGGGAAATGTGGGGGAATAAATAATAAACTTTACTTTTCATTTACATTGTTTTCTATATATATCTTTGGAGATTTCCATCAGACCTGTCAATCTTCCCAAATGGTCACACATGTGAAATCTCTCAATTGTTTTTTCCCTTTTTGAGTTCTCTCTCCTGAAAGTTCAATCTTCAGTGCTTGTTCTCTGAACTGACTGAAATTCCCTTGGTCAATTTTCTGCACTGGATTTAGTTTTCTAGATCCCAAGACTTTTTTCTTTCCCTCCTTTCTTGACTGACTAGAACTCTTTGTTTCTTTGTTTCCTTCCTTCTTTCTTCCCTCCCTCTTTCCTTTCCTCCCTTTCTTCCTTCCTTCTCCTTTCTTTCCTTGCCATCATATGTCTGAAAGTGTCTTCATTGTAGTTTCATACTTTTTGGTCACATGGCTAGGTAAAATATTCTGGATTTTTGGGTAAAATATTTGGATATTCTGGGTAAAATATTCTGGATTTTCTCTCAAAGCAGAGGCTGAGACAAAAATATACATTTAGGTAGTTGAGAACTTTCCAGGGAACAAGAGTGAGGGACAGGGAGAGTGGAACAAGGACCTAAGGAAAGACGATATCAAGATATACTGTTGGGTTGGCCAATGCTATAAGGGACTGGTGCTCCATCTCACCAGAACCTTATGTTTATATGGAGGACAAAAGGGAGAAGAAAGAATCCATCCATCATCTCCCGTTGGTCACAGGTGTCCTTGTAGAATTTATTCCTCTTTATTTGCGAGTTGTGCATATTTGAGCATCACGCTTCCCATAGCCATTTCATGCTGTGACATCAGAGGAGCCTGAGGATAGGAAGCGAGGGGTCTGTGGTGTGAAGTTGGGGTGAGTGGCTATCCTGATGCCCTGCAGAAGCCCACTGTTTGGAAGTGGTTACCACAGTAGCAGCTGGAACGAGAGTTGGGACTGAATGGTCAGCAATGACGCACAAGAGGTACTAGATATGGTGTACTCTCGCACCATCCAGATCTATTCAAGTCCTTCATTAAGCCCAATTCATCACGTGATCCTCTTTAAGATGGTGGCTGTCCAGTTCCGAAAAGACATAAAACAAAAAATAAATTTTTTTTTATTACTCTAATAACCTATAGGTTCCACTGCTGCAGCTCTGAGGACCATGTTTAATGTTTATCATCTTTCACTTACATCATCCTTTCGAGATTTCCCTCCCCATTAGCTGAAATTCCACTTGGTTTAGGTTGATTGCTGTTGAGGTGACCTAGACCATCATTCTTGAGGGGTCTGACCCCTGAGTTGCTTTGCCTTTCTGGGTTCTGTTACTGATCACTCAACACGTCCTTATCAACTCGCTGTGCTCTCTGGGCATGACATCCTTGGGGGATGCCCCAGGAAATCCCTTGAGTTCCATATATACTTCTCCCTCCCTCTTTCTAACTCTAGAGCTTCTCAGTAATTAGGATTCATTACTACTTCACACGGAGTTACTGTTTTATTTACTAATGTCTTTGACCCAAGGACTCCAAAGTGACCTGAGGGTAGTCAGAATTTCAAGGTCAGTAAGCAAATGGTAAAATTCTTCATAAAATTTTAATGTTAATAAATATACTTCGCAAGAGATCTTTGTTGCTTTCTGTTCCTTCTTCATAGCTTCCTGTCCTCCTTTCATGATTGCTGTATCTTCTGTATCTTCTTTTCTCCCTCTGACGATGGATTTTTGGGGAATATATATATACGTATATATATACGTATATATATGTGTATATATATATATGTATATATATGTGTATATATATATATATATATATAGTATTTAGCTTTGTTTTCATTTCCTTCAGGTTCTATTTTAATCTGCTTCTGTGCTTTGGTGTCCCTCTTTCATGTTTAATTAGTAGTTAGTTCGTAGTTTGGAGATCCTTAAAATCCCATGCATATTAAAAAGTGATTTTAAAAAGCCAAATGAAATCCTATGGTTGGGGGATTCTGAATCGGGGTATCAAGTCATGATGACCCCTCTGAAATGTTAGTTTCTTGACTTCCTGTCTCTGAGGCTATTCTGTGTCTCAAGAGAAAAGTCCTTTAATCTTTGTCTTGAGTACCATTGGCTAGTTGTAGGGGGCAGTGAGGATGCCAGGAGATAGAGGATTGGTGACATTTATTTATTTTGTAGACTTTCACTTAATTTCCCATTTTAGTCCAACATTTTGTTCATGTTCTCCACCCCATGTCATGCCCCTAAATTTGGAATTACTCTATTTTGGTTCTTCCAGAGAATAAGCTTTCTATTTTCTGTTTGGAGAAACAGTTACTTTTCCACAGTAAGTTTGGGAAGGTACTTGCTCTGTGCACTGAATTTCAACCAACCTAGCTATCATCAGCCCCACACCTGGTAGCTGCCTTCTTTTCATGTGCTGCTGAGCCCACTAGAGCACCAAAGGGTGATCAATCAGCTCATTTTCCCCAGTATTCTCCTTTGAGGATCCTGAGTTTATATCATCTTGGTATTTTCATTATTACTCTATCCATTTCCAGTCTTCCTGAAAGCTGTTCAACTCTCCTGTCTAGACACATTTCCTCTAAATTCCCCTTGATCTTATATTTTTTAAATTTTTGATTGTGATGACCTATACCTCACATACAACTTGCCATTTTAACAATTTTGTCTTATTTCTTTTTTAAGATTTATTTATTTATTTATTTATTTAGCAGACAGAGATCACAAGTAGTCAGAGAGGCAGGCAGAGAGAGAGGGGGGGAAGCAGGCTCCTTGCCAAGCAAAGAGCCTGATGTGGGGCTCGATCCCAGGACTCTGGAATCATGACCTGAGCTGAAGGCAGAGGCTTTAACCCACTGAGCCACCCAGGTGCCCCCATTTTAACCATTTTAATTGTACAACTCAGCATCATTGATGGCATCACAATGTTGGACAACCATCCCCATCAGCTATTTCCAAAAATGTTCATCATGCCCCCAAAACTCTGTACCCATAAGAATTGCTCATGAATTTGCCTATCTTCACAGGTTTGTCCCGAAGGATTTGCCTGTTTAGTTATTTTTCATAAGTGGGAATCACACCATATTTGTCATTTTGTGGTTGGTTTATTTCACTTAGTATAATGTTTTCAGGGTTCATCCCTGGTGCAGTGTGCAATAGAACTTTGTTCTTTTTTACGGTTGAATGATATTTGGTTGTGGATAGACCACGTTTTTTTCATCCATTCATCCACGTGGCTTCTACTTTTTGACTGTTGTGAATAATGCTGCAATGAGTATTGGCATATATCCCCTGACTGAGTCCCTGTTTGTAATTCTTTTGGTTATTACCTAGGAGTGGAATTGCTTTTGACTACCACTGAATCAGTCTCTTTTTATAGGTCTATAGAAACTCTATTTCTTATTAAGTCAGTTTAGATAATCTGTATGTTTCTAGGGATCTGTCCGTTTCATCTCAGGTACCTGATTTGTTGATGTATAATTGTTGATAGCATCGTCTGTCATACTTCTTATTTCTGTATGATCAGTAGTGATGTCCCTTCCTTCATTTTTGGTTTTGGATATTTGTGTCTTCTTGCTCTCTTTTTCTTTGTCAGGCTAGCTAAGCATTTGTCAGCTTTGTTAATCTTTTGAAAGAATTGACTTTGGGTTTCACTGATTGTCTCTGTTGTTTTCCCATTCTTGATTTTACTCATCTCCGTTCAATTGATTATTTCCTTCCTTCTGCTAGCATTGGTTTTTTTTGCTCCTCTCTTTCTAGTTCCTGAAGCTGTAAAGTTAACTTATTGATTTTTAAATGTAGTATTGATAGCTATTGTCCTTTGTGTACTCACTACCTTCATTATAACCCATTAGTTTTGATATGTTATGTTTTTTGTTTTCATTCATCTCTAATTATTTACCAATTTCCCTTGGAATTTCCTTTAGTTTTATTTTAGAGGGATTGGAAAGAAATGGTCCAGGTCAATTAGTTAGGTTTAATTAGACCCCACTGTTAGAATAGTGCTTTATTCTATAAATAACGAAGGCAATTCAAAATTTTAAGGATCTACCGTATGGAAAGGACTGCATTAGTTTCTTCCACAACTATCTTAACAAAATCTTTGTGAGACACTTTGAAATAAGTATCGTGACTATCATTTTACAGATGAAGAAACCAAAAGTCAAGTTTCCTTGGAAAATTGCCCAAGATTACACATTAATAAACGGCAAAGCCAAAATTCAAACCCTGGTCTGTCTCATTCTAAAGTAATGCTCTTGGCACTTCATGTTTCTTTGACCATTTCTGGTTTCCACTTTTTATCTTATGGGAGCCACAAACATCCTTTAAGTTGGGTAAGTCCTTTTTTTTTTTTTTTTAACTATTGCTTCTTGACAAACCAGGAACCTGAGACCAAAGGAGTTAAATAACATTTGTGAATACATAACATCATTTCACAGTAAAGCCAGAGCTATGACTCAAGCTCTCTTAAGTCCGATCTTGTGCTCTATCCCTGACAATACTTGAATCCTAGGTTAGGGGAAAATCAACTTAGTGATGATACCCAATTTTTTAAAATCTGCACAAAAATTCAAAGAAGGCTCTCTTAACCCAAATAAACAGCCAAAGGTAAATATGTATGGAATGAAATGCTAGCAGAAATTATTTTCTTTTTAAAATGAGCACGTGTTTAGGGAGAGGGTGTATGCCCCAGGAGCACCAGAGTCCTGTGGACCCCTAACACATGAACAACAAAGACCATCTTTTAAACAAATCTGCTGACCCCTTATTCTCCCACCCCACCTCCACCCAAATCAGTGATTTCAGATCTAATAGAGCATCTTGAAGATTTTGTGGTAGATCTCTATACTGGCCATGGCAGCACACTGTTCTTCCCTCAATTAAAACTGACCTTGGGGCAGTCCCAGTCAGCAGGCAGGACAAACCTCCATCCCTGCCCTTCTCCCAGGGTGTGCTGTCGCTCCTAATGGGGAAATGATCAGCTCCTGCCCTCCCTGTCTCTCCTGATTAGAATCTCAGGTGTCTTCCACATGGGGACCACACTCAGTGTATTTCGGAGCCAGTCCCAGCCAGGGTAAAAGTTGACCAGCAGTCTCAGGCCTACCAGGGGGCCAGGGACCTGGAATTACTCCTGCTGCTTGCTGCTGCTGGTCCTTCTGAGACTGCCTGACACTTGCCTGGTTGTGCGGGTTTATGCAGAAATAAGTGAGAGTTCTGCCTTTCTCCTTCTACCCTTCAGTACACCGTGGGACTGGAGCTCTAAAGGCTGCTCCTCCAGTCTTAGACTGCTGCTCGCCGCAGGGGCTGAAACCTGCGCTCTATTATTTGCAGATCCCAGAGGGGTCCTTCTATGACAGTAGGGACTGCCTTTTGTACTTGTTCTGCAGCCTGCCCCACCTGCTGGTTTGAACTCCTTCACGGAGCTCCTGCCTGAACCATCCTGGAGCTCACCGATTCCTTTGTACGGCTGGCTTATTGGATAATCCAGACAGTACTGGTCTTAAACCCCGGCCATTGTCTTCTGCCCTGGCTCACACATTTTAGAGAGTCCCAGGGCTATCCTCCAGCCAGGGCATCCCCTTAGGGGCAAGAAACCACTGGGTCAAGGGGATGTGCCCACCTAGAACCCATAACTTTTCCTTCTAGATCTTGCTCAAGATACTTGAGATACAAGAACATTTCCCCCCCACACTAGTTATGAACCTGTTTCCAGGGCCTTTGTTTCTCCCCTACATGCTGCACAGCTCTGGGCTTGAGGCTTGCACAGAGGTAGCTCTTCATGAGGGGCGTGAGAAGAATTTGGAAATGTGTGAGTGTGCGAGGCTTGTTGCATAGCAGAATACAACTTGGGATGGGAAGAAGGGAGCTGGGGGGCAGGGAGGGCTGGGAGGCCAGTGTCTCCATAGTGCCACATTGAGCATGGAACATAGGGAAAGCCAAGAATTCTACATTCCCGTGTGGTTCTTCATGTGGCTGCGAAAGTCTATTTGTCAAGGAAGAAATGTGCGAGAGAACCATTTTATTATTGAGCACTCAGTTAGCTTGGCTTATAACCAGTTAATATTTTTTCTCCGTGGCAGGGGGCCTTCATTTGTTTTCTTACACTGGACCGCACAGGGGTCCAAGGGGGTCTGGGATCAGACCTTTCCCCACTCAGTCCCAGCTTCCTCACTGTCCCTTGTTCTTCTTGAGATGGCAGATAGCTCATCCCCAGGACAAGCATCCGTGTGACACAGAACAGCCCTTCAGCGTTAGGAGAGGCAGAGAGAAGCGAAATCCATCTAGAGAAATTAGAATGTGCTAATAGAAATCACAGGGGCTTTACAAACCAGGAAACCTATATCCTAGCTTGGCCAGCAAAGTAATTTGATTTCTTCAAGCCCTAATTTCCTTGCTTGATACAGAGGGGAGATACCTTTTACTCTAAGGTTGATGAGAATTGAATAAAATGTGCCACTCCAGCGTCTTGCACAATGCTTGGTCCATAGTCAACACTCAGTAATCAAGCCTGGCTCTCCTGCTGATTTTGAAAGGTTTCATTCTCCTCGAACAAGATGAACCAATATTCACTCATGGGCTTTTCCAGCACGTTGCATGGAAAAGCCATTTGCCGCTGGACCCTGACATCTGTCCTAAGAACGATCTTTTCCTTCACCATCCAGTCTATTCTTGGACAGCTGCTGTCACCTCTCTTCTTGTCTCCCAACCTGTCCATTCAGCAGCTCTGGGAGGTTGCTTTCCCGGCGGCATGGGTGGCTTCCATTTCACTTCACCCTTGTTTGCAGTGGTCACCCAGGATTTTGTCTTTGTTGCTTGGCCATGAGATTTTCCCATAAGCATTTCCGGGATGTATATTTGAATGCATCCAGATTGACCTTCCCCCTCTTAGGCTCTGGCTGTCATGGCAGTTCTGGGTGTGGGTACCCTCCCCACTCGTTGAATTAGGGCCATGAATGAGGCTGGTGTGTCCCATCTTCTCAGGAAGCGGAAGGCAGAGGATGACGTAATCGCTTAATTCCAGAAAACTAAGAGGCAATGATAAAGTCCTTCGCTGTGCCCAGAAGAGAAAGCAAGGAGCTTCATGCCTAGCAGACTTCCAGGCAAGCTATGCTGTAACTCCTCCAAATCTTCATTATAAGTTGGTGTGTTACAGGTTTCTTGGCAAAGTTGAATTTTTTAAAATTCTAATTTGGGTTCGTTCAACTGAAAGAGAATAAATTTTAGCCTATAAATAGAGTTCTATAACCAAACTGTCAGAGAGAACCTGGCTGTATGTATGTAGAGGATATATAAAGAGGTGAATGCTTGGCAGGGAGAGACTCTAGGAAGACTGGAATTATTAGAACCTTCTAGCTAGGAAATTCTCTCATGGGCTAGGGCCTCACAAAGGGTGCTCCATCGACACAGCTGCCCAAGGGAAGAAGGAAACATGGACCCACTCTTGCCCTTGTCTTTCCCATGTCCTCTGCTATCATGAAATCCCAGTCTTCTACCTCCTTGATATTCCTCGTCTCCCTTTATCTCCCATCATCCCCACTGTCTCTGTCTTTTGACAGGCCTTCCCATATTCTCCTAAGTCACCTGTCACCTCCAAGCCAGAGAGAATCTTTCCTAGTTCCCGGGGCAAGGAGAGTATGTGCATGATGGTCTCCAGGGGCTCAAACAGAAGGCCAGATCCAAGGGCTAGAGATGAGACAGAACGGCTGTTTCAGGGATAGGTCAGAGCACAGCAGCGAATGACTGTGCATCCCAAGCACTCCTAAGAGCATGGGGGCAGAGAGAGAGAGGTGGGCTCTGAGAATGAACAGAAGAACTAATGGGTTCCAAAAAGGCTGGACTTCCTGGAAGCCCTAGAATCACCCTTGAGAACCCATGCTTTTTAGTTTAAGTACTTCCTGACCTGAGAAACAGATGTGGAGACAAAGGCTTGAGTGCAAGTGGTTTAACTGAGCGATGTTGGCATGGATTAGCAGTGAGGGACTCATGCAGAAGGATGGAAAACAACCTCCAGGTTGAGTGACAGAGTTGGATGCCGCCATAGAAGATGGTGCTAGATACCCAGATCTAAGGACAGGAACAGCTTGTACCTGTGCAAACAAATCCTTTATGCAACTCTTAGATCTCTCAGCCTGAGTGTGTCACCTGTTTCCTGCCTGGATGCCAGTTATTACAGATGGGGTTGGAATCTGGGGGATCTAGGGAATTCTGATCATCAGGTTTGGGAGCTTCAGGTCTAGAGCAGGGAGCAGTATCATCTGTCTGGGCAAAGGGACAGAAGAGGGCTCCTGCAGGTGTCCCACGCTGTGGCCTCAGGCCAGTGTCAACCAGGAAGCAAGGCATACACACTGGTCATGAGAGCAAAGAGCTGTCATTGTATCCCCTCGAAGCGAGGGGACGCAGGCTCAAACAAATGTGCTCACCAAAGTAGCCACCAGAGTCACAGATGGGGCTGAGAGAACCTGTGGCAGCATCCAAGGAGAATCCATTATTTCCAAGGGGTCCTGATGGTCTCAGGTTCGGTATGACCTGTCGAGGCTCCATGTCCCATCTGGGTGTGGCGTGGAGACTGAGTGTTGGCTGCCTTCTAGTTACTGCTCCTCCCTCCTCCACCCTGCTCTCTCTGTGCCCCAGAGACTGACCTGTTTGCACTGCAGCCTCAGGCTTTCTCAGCCTCTGGCTTCTGGTAGAGCTCAGCCCCCTGGAGAGGGGGGCAGGGGGCTCTAGACTTGAATCTCCCAGCTCCCTTCCTGCCAGGTGCCTCGGCCTGCCCACATCTCTACACAAAGTGCCACGGCCCAATCAATCAGCCCTCTCTCTCTTTCTGGGCTCTGGTAAGCCCATTCTCCTCCTGTCCTGGCAGCCCCTGGGGGGCGCGGGGTGAGGTGTGTAAGAGCTTATATTCTTGTCCAGGCTCTTTTCATTACACTTCCCTCCAATTTCCTCGTTGGAATGTGTCGTCTAGATCTACAGCCCCCGTGGATGGGATGAGCTGGGCCTTACACTCAGGAGCAGCCCCAGGTGGGGAGTGTTGGGTGCCCCAGGAGGGTCCCAGGAGGCAGCCAGGAACTCAGAGGGGGGCCAGTTGAGAGAGGTGAGGTAGCTGTGATCAGATGGCTCATGGACACTTGACAGTCAGTTCCCTCCAGAAATTCAGAGCCGGGCTGCGGAGCAGTAGACAGTATCCAGACCCCAACTTTCTAGAGGGGTAGGGAACTCCTAATGCACCCCAGGGCCTTCTAGACCCCCCGGAATCTGGGCGAGCTGCTGGGTGGGGCTGAAGGGAGCAGGTACAGAGAGCTGTCAGAGGGCGCAAACCAACCAGGGGGTGGAAGGAAGCAGACGGGTGTGGACTGAGTATCCGCGGGGCTCAGGGGCCTCACCTGGGTCCTCATTTGCTCTGCGTAGCTGCCCTTGAGGCTGCTCTCGTCATCCCCGTTCTAGGGTGAGGGACCGCGAGGCCTAACCAGGTTCAATAAATTCCCCTAAATCACCTGGACAGAATGCACAGAGATGCTCAATCCGCTCTAGATCCCGACGCCCTCCTCCCCGAGGTTGGGAGGTAGGGGAGCCCCAGCGCGCTGTGCGGATAACCCTGGGTAACCCTGCTGAATGTTGTTCTCCCTCCGCCCCCAATCCCCCATCCCGCCGAGTCTCCCTAATGTTGATCCGAAGGGTAATTTTCTTGTCAGCTGTATAATTAATGGGCCGCACACTACAGTGGTCCTCTGTTATTCTGCTTCTCGAAGATATATTTCAAAATGAATAGCTGTTTAACCAATCACTTGGCAGGCGCATTACCCTTAGGTGTTTCTGTCAGTCAGCGTTTTCACACATTGAGCCTGAAGTAGGCAGAATCAATTTGGGTATCTGCTCTGGGAATGGGAAAGCAGGCACAAATTAGAAATTCTTGGAATATCAGAACTTGTCGCCTATTAGCACGGAACGGAGCGCGTATTGCCCTTGTAAGCTCCTTGGCCCCGCGCTCCAGCGCTCTGGCGTTGTCTGCCACTTTTAATAAAGCGGGAAGAGGTCTTTTGTAGTGGCTCTAAGATAATGTCTGTACAGCGTGTCTGTTCTTACTGGGCAATCACAGCGTTGACTTTGCAGCTCCCTGCACAAAGGCTTCAGGCGGTAGTGTTAGGAAATCTCAAAACTTGCGTTGGCCGGGGAGTGGGAGAATGAAGAAGGTATGGGTTTGTTCAAAAACAAAATTGGGACACATTCAAGGGGTGCTCTGGAGATGTGTTTATGGGAAGAGAGTTTTACAAGATGCTCACTGATGTCAGGGGATTAATAAAGGATTTGGAAGACAAGGTGATTTCTGAGAACCAACCATCCCAACGGACCTGGCCCCTTCCGCTGCCCACCAGTTTTCAAAGAGGCAGAGAGACTCCTGGAAACATTGCTGCGGCCCAGTTCTTGGCCCACGCTGGAGGTCACTTATCTGTTGCTGGCCCGCCGTGGGCTAGGTATCTTTCTGCCTGAGAGGGTTCTCCAGCTACAAGACTACGTTCCGCTCTTGAGTTCAGGAACATGCTGGAAGAGTCAGGAGTTCCTAGGAGAAACTCTCGGCCTCTGGGTGAAGGAGGTTGGTGAATAAACAGTCTAACTTTGCTCAGTGGGAAAGTTATGAGGTGAATCCACATGGTTTTCCAAAGGGCTCCCACGGGATGGAGCCTGGTTGCCTATGGTAGAAAGACATTGATTGACAGCACCATTTTGCATGTGAAAACAGAGGCTCTGAGAAGATCACTGGTCCTTCTTCTATACTCCATTCACACAGTAGATGTGTCTCATCTCACCCCTCTTGGCCCACTTTTATCTCAGTCATTGCTGCTAAAATCTGGCTTCACTCATAGGTGGTCTGACAACTCCCTGTCTCCACTGAACTATGACTCACTCTTTCTGTTTCAGATTTTCTCAGAGGCCATGGAGTGGAACACCTGTGGGAAACTTCCCAGGATTGAACATGTTCAGATTCCAAATGGGAGGGAATTATTGCTCTCTGGGCCAACCCGTGTCGATGGGAGATAGAAGTCCACTGATGGGTTAGTGCTTTCCTTCTCTGTCCAATTGGTGGACATGCTATGTGACCAAGAGGCTCTCAGAGGGACCAAGGTCCAGGTACCCTCTGAAGTGAAGTGCTCCTAAGGCCATATTCCCCAGCAGGTCTGACGCTGCTAGAGATACCCACAGATTTCAATCAGAGAGTCAGAGCGCTAACCCCTTGGACTCCAAAGCATTCTGAAGTGTGGCCATGCCTTCTGTGGTAGAGAGCTGCTTGCTATCTGAAAGTCATCTCTTGTCATGTTGTGCCTTAGGAGAGACTGAACACCCATGGGCCATCATGGGGCTATGACGTGACCAAGTTGCCCACCATTAGCTGGAGATCCTCAAATATACTTGAGTCATAAGGTTGAGACTGAACACCCATGGGCCGTTGTGGGGCTGTGATGGCAAAGTTGCCCACTGTTAGCTGGGGATCCTCAAATATACTTGAATCATAAGGTTGAGTAGGCAGAGCAACAGTTTATTGTATGATGGAAATGGGACATTTAGAACCATTTAGAACAATTCCCAAGGGCACAAATAAGAAACACGAACAGATGGTCTAGACTTGGATATTAAGTACCTCTCTAGGGCTAATGCTTCTCCTTGAAGTTACACTTATGGATTCATGGTGTTCCATCGGATCAGCTGATAGAGGAGAAATTCAGCCATGGTTCAGGGATAGGTTAATATATTTAATGTGCTAATGTTAGATGTAAATATATAGTCATTTATATAATATATAGTTGTATGTAATTAAATAATTACAACATACTATAACATACTATATAATTATATACTATGCATATCATATATTATACACATTATGTATGGTGTATTTCATAGATCAATAAATTATAATCAATATAGCTACATAATTATACATGTTTATGTATAATTATATATTGGGTTAACATGTGCCTATGTTCCCATAATATCTTAATATATAAATGATCACACTGAATACATTCATGCTCATGGAAATGGACCGTCACACACTGGAGTATCCCTGAACAACAAAACATAAAGCAAATACTTCCAAGCGGCAGAGCTGTGATTAGCGCACGTTGTCACTGTCCTTGTTCTCCTGGCAGAGGTGAATGGCTTGTCTGGTTGGTCAGAGACGTGAAAGGGGACAATACTGAAAGAGTAGCAAAAAGGAAGTTTAAGGCAGAGACAAGTGGGTAAACTAATTGGGACGAACACAAAGTGGGCTGAGTTTTGAGTCTTGTTTTAATGATCACCAGAGAGAATATTCCTCACAGCACTCAGTGACAGGTAGATAAGACAGTTCACTGATGGAGGTTAGCTATCCTCTCTCTCAGGGTACGTTGCTGTCTGTACAATGGGCTAAAAAGGTGGTCATGGAAGAAGCAATGGAGGTTATACATTGGGCTGAGACTGATCTAGCTACTGCCATGACTGATCTAGCTAATACCCAACTGGCTAACAGCAGAGATTGACTGAGCGTTCATCATGGTGCCATCCATTAGGAGACCACCCAGCCATTTGGTGGCAGGTTGTTAGGTTGGTCTTCCATCCTACAGATGAGAACTTTTTGTCTTTGTTTGAATTGTCACTTATTCCAGATATGGTCTGTCTTCCCTGCGTTTGTTTCCAGTATGGTAGCCAGTACTACCATAAAAATGACCTATTTACTGACAGGGGATCATCCACCACATGGCTTCAAACCAATGGACCTATTTTATGACCCAAGAAGTGTGACTAAGAGCACATGACCACTGGATCTACTGGTCCTATCATAGACCACATCAATCCTAAGCAGCCAGAGTAAAATAAAGGAATGGTGTCTTAAAGTCTCAGTAAATGTGTCAGTTCAGGGAGCAAAAATCCTGTGGGGTTGGGGTATTTGTTCTGTGATACATTATATGCATTGAACCAATAGCCAATATGTCATATAAACTACAATACAATTCTTGGCCAGGATCAAGCAGTGGAAGTAGGTCTGGTTCCTCTTACCATCACAGCTAGTAACATAGCTAAAAAAATGTACTCTTCTTATCCCTGAAACCTTAGGTCCTGCTGGAATAGAGGTCCTAGCTTCCAAGGAAGAAAGTCTTCCACCAGGGAAACATGGGAAGAATTCCATTGAACTTGGGACTATGACCTCCATCTGGTCATACTGGGCTCCTCATTTGTGTGACCTGGTAGACAAAAGAAAGAGTTATTATTTTAGAAGAGATAATTTTCCTGATTACCATGAAGAATTTGGGATGTACCTATACAACCAGGATAGAAAGTAACCAGTAAGGCTCTTCTTGGTGCTTCAATGCCCTAGGATAGCTAGAAATGGGGAAGTGCAACAACACAGTTCAGGAAAGGCCAAGCCAATTAGGAACCAGACACCTTGCAGAAGATCGGGGTCACCTGTGTAGTAAGCATCCTAGACTTGCTGAAGTGCTGGCCAAAGTAAAGGAGATCTAGAAGAGTAGTAGATAAGAGGTATGAGTATCTATTATACCCTCAAGGCCAATTGTAGTAGCAGAGATCTTAGCTTAATTAATCTGCCATACAATGTGCTTTGTGGAGATTGCTATCAGCCATTTATCACCTTGGACGATTCTGGGTAAACTTAACAGTGAGCTTGGGCAGATCATAGTCATGCGAGTGATGGGTTCCACTGGGCATCCCATGTGCCTCTCTTCATATCCTTTAAGTCCATCTTTTGCTCCAACCATTGTTACAGAAATCCAACTTGCCAAAATATGTAAATATATAGTACCTTGACCCAGGTACACCATGTGTGTCTTGTTTTCTGATCAGGGCTTCTTTGATGCTGCAGCATGGCACCCATACAGGGATCCCGTAGATATTTATACATGCACAGTTCAAAAGTTAGTCCATTAACATCCCCTGGAGCAAGCCTTGGTCACAGGAAGTGGACCAGTGACTCTCAGATATACAGTCCTAAAGATCATTCTGCATAGCTTCTCACAGGGTTCCAATAGGACTGACCTCCTATTTCCCATAGCAGTGACTGGCTGGATTGCTTACCCTTGTCTTTTGTATTAGTTAGTTTTTGCTATATAACAAACCATTCCAAACTTTGTTCACTTAAGATTTAAAAAAGCCATTCATTGTGGGGGGTGGTGTGCCTGGGTGGCTCAGTTAGTTAAGTATCTGCCTTCAGCTTAGGTCATGATCCCAGGGTCCTGGGATTGAGTCCCATGTTGGGATCCCCGCTCAGTGAGGAGTCTGCTTCTTCATTTCCCTCTGCCTCTCCCCCCAACTTGTGTTCTCTCTCTCCCTCAAATAAATAAATAGATTCTTAAAACAAAACAAAACAAAACCATTCATTTGGCTCATAAATCAATGCATAAGTTGGGTAGTTTTGCTTAACTGGGCTAGGCTTGCCCAGATATCTGGGATATTCTAGCGTGGCCATTGGTGGGATGTCATCATGGTTTTTTGTCCTCTAGCCGGCCAGCCTGGACTTCTTCACGTGGAGGTTACAGAGCCACAAAGAGAACAGAGGGGAGGGAAAAAAAAAAAACCAAAACCTTGTTAGTGTCTAGGCTGGAAGTGTAGAGTGTCAATTCTCACACATTCTCTTGGTCAAAGTCCATTCCAAGCTTAGTCCAGATTCAAGTGATGGGGAAAATATACTCTAGTTCTTGTTGAGAGAAGCCACAATGTCACATTGCCAAAGAACACAGATACAGTGAAGGAAATAATGTTGAATATATTTTGCAAATGTTCTTCCACATCTCCTGTGATTGTTAGTGTTATGTGGCTAGGTATGATACCCAATTATGTAATCGAACATTAATCTAGGTGCTGCTGTGGAAGTATTTTGTGGATGTGGCTAACATCTATACTTGGTTGAGTTTAAGTAAAAACGGTAAAAACGGTTGCCCTTGGGAATATGGGTACGCCTCATTTAACTGGTTGAAATTGGTTTCCCAAAGAAGTTCTGCCTCAAAACTGCATCAGCAAATCCTGCCCAACTTCCCAGACTGTTGGCCTGTCTGATGGGTTTCAGACTTGTCAGCCCCACAGTGGCACCAGCCAATTCCTTAAAATAAATCTCTTGATGGATAGAAAGAGAAATGATAGATGGATTCTGTTTCTCCAGAGAACCCTGACAGAACTCTTCATTCTCTGACTTTTCAAAGATTCCACTCCTGTTCCCTGAGATCACATTCCCCCCAAATAAGCTGTCTATAACCAGCCCTTGTCTCAGGCTTTGCTTTCTTGAGAGAACCCAGTCTATGACAGCAGGCCTTTGAAAAGATGGTCACTTTTACATTGTTTCAATAAAATTCTGCGATAAGCCATTTGTTGTCTGACAGTGGGGTCCTGTTTTAGGTAGAGATCCTGAAACTGAACCTGACTAGTGTGTAGGCACTTGAAGGTTGATGGGAAAGTTAGAAATTCAAGCGAAAGATGTCAGGGCTGTGAGTTCAGAGCAGAATCACTAACATCTGTAGCCATGGGGAACCACATCAATCTTGGAGGTTGTTTGGATTCTCAGTCATATGACTGGTAGGTAGGACTTATGGCAGCAAGTCCTGCCCAGGGCCCCTCCCCCTGTCTTCCCCGGTAGATTCCAGAATCTAACCATTTATCACTACCTGTAAAGCTATTGTCTTGGTACCTTGGTTTCTTACCTGGATTATCACAGACTCCTAATTTGGCCTCCCCATTTCTCCTTTTACTCCCCTCCCCTCTGTTCTCCCTCCACAAGTCAGATGGATCCTGGGAAAACACAAAGTCAGATCACACAATTCTTATGCTCACAATCCAGTCAGACTTCCCATTTTGCTCCAGGGTTAGAACCAACACACAGTAGCTTTCAAGGCCCAACATCATCGGGCCTTGATTTTTCCCTGATCTCATCTCTTGTTCTTTCCCTCATTCACTCCAGCCACTGTGACCTCCTTGCTCTACCTCAAGGGCACCAGACACGCCCATGTCTTATGACCTTACTCCTTCCCCCACCTGGTATGCTCTGCCCCTCCATGACTCCCTGGCTCACTGCCCAAGCCACCTCCTTCACCACTCCAGAAGACACCAACTGCCTTGCAGAAGACACCTGACGCATCAGAGTTTGTTGGCCAATCCCCATCACGTTCAAGTTGGGAAAATTGAGGAAGAGAGAGGTTAAGTGACTTCCTTAAGATCTCACATCTGAGGAGACTGGCAAAAGAAACCCTGTCTCACATCTCTCCATTCGAAGAGATGTTTCTCAGAATAATTGTGTTTAGAGAAAGGGGTTTGGCAACTCATCAACTAGAGAACATTTTCATCCGTGTTTGTAGGCATAACCCGGTGTTATTAAAACTGTGATGAGCGTAATGATGGATGTGTATTTAATCCCACGCTGTGTGGGAAGTGGGCCTGGAAACTTCCGTGTTCTTCCACCCTTGCTATCATCCTCGGCAAACCCTGGAGCTCTGCAGTAGCAATCCCCATATGACAGAGCCTGGAGGAGAAGCCCATCCTGGCTTTGTACTCTTCCCTGTGTCATAGTCAATATTCCCTGGCAGGTGCAGAGAACGACTCATTCCCCCTACTCCTCTGAAAATGTCCCTTTCATGTTTCATAAACAACAGCTTTGCTAAGCCATTGTCTCTGTTAGTTATTTTCATAATTCATAATTATCTTAGTTCTTAAAACGTAGACGTACATTTAAAAGCATGATCCAATCGTGCCTGATTGCTGCCACATTGTGTTCAAAGTAATTACCATTCATTTGGCTTTTGAGGCTGTTGAATGAATTTTCCACATGAGATTCCTTAATTTGTACATATTTTATTGCTATAAAATAGGTATTGGCAAGCTGCCTAAACTGTAGTGAAGGCCTTTAATTCCTATCACTATGTGATAAAACAAATTGAGTGCAAACTGAGAGGCTTAAGATAGAACCCTTGAAATGGATTCCACTGGATTTTTTCTTTTTCTTTTTTTTCCCCTAAACCAAGCTCCCCCAGGTGTGAAACACAGGTAAGAGCAAGGTAGTTTAGTTCAGGCTGAGAGCTCAGAACTGTTTTAGCATTTGTATAAAAATGATAATGTCCCTCCAAGATAGCAAACCTCTCTCTTCCCAGGATCTATTATTCCTTGGGGAAAGGATGTTTGGAGAGAGAAGGTTATTAGCATTTTTCATGCATAGCAAGAGAAGTGGAGTACTTGCAAAACAGAGCCAGGGAAGTCTTGGTCGAAGGCAGAGAGTTGGGCTCCAGCGGGGAGCTCTGCCAGCCCTGTGGCCTTTGGGAGCTCTTGGGAAAGTCAGCTCACTTGTAAAATTACACTGTTGAAAGAAGTGATTCCTAAACTTGATTTATAATTTGTTTTCCTGAGGTTATTGCGATCATGGCTTTAGCCAAGAGAACATTCTCCTAAGGATTTCTCTAGGGTTTTAAGAATCCCATCTATCCTTTTTCTTTTGTCCACATTTGAGAAATTGTGAGATGAGAGGAAAGGACGTGGCAGAGGGGTTCAAGTGTTAGGGTAGATGAACTTCAAGGCCTCCCCTAATCCACACATTCTTTGCTCCAAAGTCCTGGGCTGGAGGAAATTATCAAAGGTCAACTATCAAAGGTCTTTTATTCGGACTTCTCTTTCTCAGTTACAATATTAACCTTATTTTGTCATTTCTGGTGTCTCCCTGCCTAGTGTCAAGACTCCTTCATTGCCATAACTTCCAGCTGACAGATGATCCTTTCTACTCAAGGAGGTTCATCTATGTGGACCGTGTTGGATCCAGCTGCCTCCCATGTCTTTACTCCCATGTACATTTCCCCATGATGAAGGAGCAGGAGGCTGGCTGAGGACAAAGCAAAAGCTGGCACCTTGCACCCCCTCTCCACCCGCTCCCCTCGGTAATATGTGTGACATTCCTCAGCCACCCCTGGCTGCCCTAAAGAAAAAGCAAATAGTTAACTTGCAGAGATCACAATCCTGCAAGACAGGAGTCTGGTCTCCTCTGATTTACCAATGTCCTAGAGATTTACAACAAAGAAGCTATCTTAACAATAGCAAAATTTCCAGAGGCAAATAACTCAGTTCCTCAAGCCCTAAATAAAGTTAAATTTCTTCTAAACCCAAATCTCACTAACAAAGATGCTTGATAGCAGAAATGTGAATGGCTTGCCAAAAGACAACATTGATCAAGCCGCAAGACCTCCGGTATCCTGGCGCCTTGTAGGCCCTCTTTAGCATATGAAAGCTCCATTGAAACCCCCCTTTTCCCTCACCTTCCCCCAACCAGCAGGGTACATAACCTGCCATCCCTCACAACCCAGGGCAGCAGCTCTTCCTGCCCACGGGTCCTGTCCCTGTGCTTTAATAAACCACCATTTTGCACCAAAGAGGTCTCAGGAATTCTTTCTTGGTCATCGGCTCCGGACCTCAGCCCACCGAACCTCACCTAGGTTCTAGAACTTCATCACCCACTGACCAATACTGACCCATAGGTAGAGACATATCTATGCCCCATTTCAGCAGGAAGACTTTACAGATGAGACCTTGCACCTTCAACAATCTTAAAGATTTAAGGGTCAAAATTGTTTGGGGCGGGGAGTGGGGAATCACAAGGGAACAGAAGGCCAGCTGATGACAAGGCAGAAGCTGACACTCCCACAAGGCCCCTACCCCCCAGATGGGATATATGTGACATTCCTTATGCGCTCCTGGCTGTCCTAAAGCTAAGGACAGGAAAAACAAATCATTAACGTATAGAGATCACAATCCTGCAAGACCTGAGTCTCCCTTAGTTTACGAACATCTTAACAATCTCCAAGAACAAAGCATTTCTATCAATAACCTAGCTTCCAGAGGGAAATGTAGATCCAATTAGGTGTCCTTATAACCTGTAGTCCATTGACAGATACTGGAAGCAAATGCTCCTCTACCAAGCTCCCAACTATCTTAATGTTAATGCCTTGCTGGAGGGAAAAACAACCTTAACTGGACAATGGCAAGACCTCTGGTATCCTGAGTCTTCTTTAACCTGTGAAAATCCTTTTGAAACCTCCCTTTTTCTTATCTCTCCCCACCCCATAGTATATAATCATCCATCCCTCAGAACCCCGGCAGCAGCTCCTTCTGCCCTTGGGTCCTGTTGCTCTGGTTTCATAGGCTACCATTTTGCACCAAAGCTGTCTCAAGAATTCTTTCTTAGTGGTTGGCTCCGGACTCCACCCCACTGAACCTCAGCTATGTTCCCAAACCCCATCAACTTCATCTGGTCAACGGAAGCTCTTCCAGCTTCTTCAGTCCAATTTCTTCCCACCCGAATCCTTTCCACCAGCTCTGTGCCACCTCTGTGCAAACCAGCACGTGTATGGCTGTTCTTGTGCATTTCTTGTCCTGGAAATGCCTCTAACTTTTCTCTGCTTTCCCAAACTTGCTCTTTGACCCAGACTTAGGGCAGTTGGCATGACTTCCATGTAACCATTTCCAATGGCCCCTCCCCACAACGAAAGGTGTCTTTATTAACACCCCTTTTCCACTTAGTTCCATAGTTCATTAGATTGTTTTCCGGTGTTTGCTACCTATTTCTCTTCTTGCTATAATTAATTATATATTCTTTGAGAAAAGAGTTGATCCCATTTTCTTCCTTCTTTGGTGTCATCCATGTCGAGAAGTCTAGTTGTTCTTTAATAGAGAGTCACTGATGGATACATCCAACATTATTCATTTATTTACATTTAATTGGCATACTTCTTCATTCCCTCTGGATCCTATGAATTGACTTAGTCTTGTCCCCTCTGTTGAAAACACTCATTTTTTTTTTTATCTTTGACATCTGCCCTCCACCCCTCAAAGTGCTCTTTGTAGAGGCTCATAATTTAGATTATTTCCAAACTAGACACATGGACCCTCTTACAGTTTCTTTTGGGTTTTCTGTGTTAGTAGTCAAGAATATATAGATTTAGAGAAAGACATTTAATATAATCCCAAAATTATACTTGCAAAAGACATGGATTTCCTAGTCACCACTGCCCCTAACATAAAAGGAACAGTTTTTTGGGGCGCCTGGATGGCTCAATCATTGAGATGTTCAACTCTCAATTTCGGCTCTAGTCACAATCTCAGGGTCAAGAGATCAAGCCCCGAGTCTGGCTCTGCACTGGGTGTGAAGCTGGCTTAAGATTCTCCCTCTGCCCCTCCTCCCCCACCCCCTTCTCCCACTCTTGCAAAAATAAAAAATCAAATTGGAACTCCTCTGAGTCTCACCTGTGCAGTCATACTAATTATGGAGGCAAACATTTTTTTTCCTGAACTGGATCCTCAAATCATTTTATGTATTAAGATCAAAATGTTCCACCCTCATGGAGTATGGTGGTGGAGCCAGGCAATTCAAAGTGAATTAAACATGACGAAATTCTGGTATGTGTCGTGAAAAAAATGATGTGGGGATATAGAATGACAGGGGAAACAGGGAAGATCTCTTAGGGGTGGTGTCACTCAAGATGATGGCCCGAAGAGTGAGAAGAAGCCAGACAAGCAAAAGGAAGATATCTCCACCCAAGTGATGCGGGCAGCAAGTGCAAAGGCCCTGAGGTAGAAGGGAGTTGGGTGAGAGGCATTTCCTTTTCATGTTCACTCTACTTAGGAATACATTTTAATAAGAAGAAGGATAGATGAGGAGCCTTTGAACAGAGGATCTAACTCTCTGTTGCACAGAAGTGAGACTGATGCCACAAACATGTCTGGAAGGAGGGACTGAACAGCAAAGATGTTTGGTGGATGGTACAAGGAGATAGGACAGGAAGAAAAATAAATGGATTTCTTACACACTCTGCTTTTAGACCAGTTCAGTGTGCATCAGGAAACTGGAGAACGCAAGTCTTCTGTCACAGGGGCAGTTTTTGCTTCCTCCATTTTGTGGGTTGGGCTTTAGTGAGTACCTGTAACAACTCTGATTCCTTTCCCAGTTTTCTCTGACCCGAATTATCTTCCGTGTTTCTCCTCACTTGCTTTCCTAGATTTTCACGTTAGTATGTATTTCTGATTTTCGTGTGTCGTTAAATAAGTTGTTCCCTTCCACCGATGTCTTTCAGCCCAGAACTTTCTCTCCACAAGTCTACGATGTCTGCAAGGTGCTCTTTACCATGCAGTGTTACGGTTCTATTTATTTTTACTTTTTTAAAAAAGATTTTATTTATTTATGTATGTGTGAGAGAGAAATGGAGAGAGAATAAGTTGTGGGGGGGGGCAGAAGGAGAGAGAGAGAGAAGCAGACTCCCTGCTGAGCAAAGAGCCTGATGTGGGGCTCGATCCCAGGACCCTGAGACCATGACCTGAGCTGAAGGCAGACGCCTAACCCACTGAGCCACCACAAGGCCCCCTCAGTGTTAGTTCTAAATGCACTCTGCTCACTGCCATAGCCTGGATGTCAGTCTATAGAGGTGGGATGAGTCAGGGCAGCTCTCCTTCTGTAGCACAGTACTTTGTAGCTGTTGCTTTTTGTCTCTCAAACTTTCTTCTCCTGACATTTATGTTTACAGAACCATGAGCGACTCTGGGCACTCGACCCACACCAGAATGTGAGGATATATGTCCCCCCCCCACGCAAGGAAGGAAACTGTACTTTAGGTGTTATGGTTTGTGATGATATGCATAAACACACACACCTCACAGTGAGTAAGGAAGTCAAAGATGTAATAAATTGTTATTTTACGGGGGGAAGTAAAGACCTAGGGCTAACCTAATTTTGCAAATATTGTATTTTATCTACTAATGGGGCTGTCATTTTTTTCAAACTTCTATTTCTTCAGTAAAAATGGGATCAGATATAGTTTGTTGGAAAGAAGCAAAAATAGACTCTATTTAATCTCTAATGATATTAATGATATTTAGTATCTATCTCCTATGTATTTTTTTTTAAAGATTTTATTTATTTGACAGACAGAGATCACAAGTAGGCAGAGAGGCAGGCAGAGAGAGGGGGAACCAGGATCCCTGCAGAGCAGAGAGCCCAATGTGGGACTTGATCCCAGGACCCCAAGATCATGACCTGAGCCAAAGGCAGAGGCTCAACCCACTGAGCCACCCAGGTGCCCCAACTCCTATGTATTTTTTAATTGCAGACCGTAGTTGCTTTATACACGACCAGCTTGACTCTGCCGTTCTGTCATTCCTAATAGAAATGTTTGTGCCATCCATCTGTGGCAACACAGAGGCAGATCCTCTCCTCAAAATCCCTCATCTCTCCTTGTCCTTATTAAAATTTATTCTCCAGTAGAGTGAGTGAGGAAAGGAAAATGCCTATGAAATCACAACTTGTTGGCATGACAACAGCTTGTGATGGTCACAAATGCTCTCTAGGAACAAGGATGACAAGGGGCAGTGGCAGAGATAAATTGGGGGCCAAGGGAGGCTTAAACAGATCCAGCAAATCAGTTGTAAGCCTCCCCCTTCTTATCACTCACTATGGGCATCAAAGGAAATAAAAGGATGGGGAACACTCTTATGAATTCACTCTAATGTATACAGTCAGACCATTCTCAGTAGTTAGGTAGGCTCAGTAAGAATTTGCTTGTATAAGAACTGGGATGTGCTGTGATCAGCTTTTACAAGTAGCTGAATCCCTTCCAAGCACAAGCATTGAGACCTATATTATATCTGGATTCCTGGCACTTGCTGGCCCTAGATTTTACCCCAAACCTTGGAAAGAAAACCGTATCTTTATGGACATGCCTACAGGGATTTTGACAATGGATGGGAAGAGCTTTAGCCCTGACTCCCAAATACTGCGGATCTTAGCAAAACAAAATGTTGAGAAAGCATTTCCTATAGCCCTTAAATGGAATTCAATACTGATACATCACAGGTCATAAGTATCTCTGGCCTTATTCCAACTGTAAATAACTTATTTGTAATTATTTGCTAGTGTCTGTTATTGTAATTGTAACATGCTAATAGGGGCATCTTTTGTGTTTACCATTTTTAACCTGTTCTGCAAAAATTCAAACACACATAAGAGTAGAAAGGATAGCAAGGAACCTCCAATGCCCATCCCCCAGCTTCTGAGATGATTAGTTTATGGTCAGTCATTTTTCATCTATACTGTCCTTCCCTGATAACTATAAATGTGTCAGTATTTATGTGTATTTTCAAAAATGCATAACCATAATGCCAATGTTGCATCTTATGAAATTAGCAATTGTTTTTTAAGTTTGTCAAACATCCTTTCAATGAATAACTTTCTCCACAATTTTCTCATAAATATCTTTTATATAGTTGGCTTGTTGAGTGAGATCTACTCAAGGGCCATCCACTGTATTTGATTGATAAGTCTTTGAAGCTTTCTTTCATCTATAGGTTCCCTCTTTCCCTCTTTCTGCAATTTATTTTTTATGGATAAACCAAGTCACTTATCCTGGAGAGTTTCCTACATTTTAGACTTTTCTGATTGCCTCTCAGTGGTGTTGTTGAAGATGTTCTTCTGTATCCTCCATGTCTTGTAAACTGGTAGCTATTTCTGAGGCTTGGTGTGATTCAAGTTGGAGGTCCGGCAAGAATTCGTCCGAGGTGGTGGTGTTTTCATTTTACTTCCATCTCCTAGCTTGAGGGTTGACACGGGTTGGGGGTGACTCATGAACACTTGTTGAATGCATGCATGTCTTATCTCTTAGCCCATCACGTTCTTGTTTGGATCCCTTGGCAATTTCCATATGAGGTCATTGTTCCATCTTCTCATGATGGGATAGCTGGTAAAGCCAATGCAGTGTTGGCCTTGTACTTGACTCTACTGACATGGGGATGAAAGCCCTCTCCCAGAGAACTCACTACCTGGAGGAGAGGGGGAGGCGTGGATGCTAGTGGAATTTACAGAATGCCATGGGAATACACTACAAGCTTACTAACTACGTCTCGGGGGAATACAAAGTCTTCCCAGGGGACGAATACCAGCTTTAAAGGGATAACCAGGAGTTAACCAGAGCAATGAGGTTGGAGATGCCAGTCCAAGGATGACCTGGAAATCAAGCTAGGAACTCTGATTTTCTTTTGAAGGGATGAATGAGTTTAAGCAGGGGAGTGATAGGGTCGGATCAGCCAAAAAATCACTGGCAGTGGTTTGGACGTGGAATTAGGTGAGACTGTATTTTAGCTGCAGGTAAAAATGTGGACCATGAGGAGGGGACTGAGCTCTCGCAGGGGCTACAGAGGTCCGGGTACATATTAAGAGTAGAATCCGGGGCGCCTGGGTGGCTCAGTGGGTTAAAGCCTCTGCTTTCGGCTCAGGTCATGGTCTCAGGGTCCTAGGATCAAGCCCCGCATTGGACTCTCTGCTCAGCAGGGAGCCTGTTCCACCGGTCCCCCTACCCCCGCCGTCTGCCTCTCTGCCTACTTGTAAACGAACTCTCTCTGTCAAATAAATAAATAAAATCTTAAAAAAAAAGAGCAGAATCCACTGGAATCTGTAAAGATTTAAGTATGGGGAAGATGGGATAGGGCTTGGGGTTAAAGTGGCCCCAAGTTGTTGGTATGGGCGTTTGTTTTCTGTCCTCTGTATCTTCTATCTTTATCATACAAACATGGATATTTTGGCAAACACCAGAAAATGACTGCCAATTATCTTGATTTGTGAACATCTCCAAAGCATGGGCTGTCCAGAGCAAGTTGAAGAAAAACAAAACAAAATGAAACAAAAATAGCTTTTTGAGTCCAAATCCTCAGCTTTGAGTCCAAGGACTTTCACTTTAATATGAGCAAACTAGAACCACAATGAGATTTTTCCCCAGTGAACAGGGCTAGAGCCCGGGACAGGGTTAGAATGCTAGTGGGGCTGGGGGTTTTCCTGGCAGATTTAACACAGCTCCCTGGGATGGCTATACTTCCTGTTTAGGTCTTTGGGGTTAGTAAGTCTGGAGCCGTGGGACTTCATACTTGTTACTTCATTTTTGGAGCAGACAGAGAACCCAGCTGAGTCCATGGTCCCACCGAGCAGCCTTGGGGAACTTCCCCCCTCCTCAGTCTCTGCCTGTGTAAATGGCCTTCTTAGTGGCTCCCTCCCCATGGTGCAGGATTTTGGACAGAATAAAAGCATGCTCAGGTGTGGGAAGTCTTACAAAACCTATAACTGAAGTTGTAATTAGCTGGCTTGGACCCTGAGAATCCCAGAGCTCTGCTTGCTGTGCGGACTTTGCTTTTACTGATGTGAGTGTCTTGGCAGGTGACTCGAACTGGGAGACAGCTGAAGGGGCTGAGTCTTTTCTTCACCTGTCCCAAGGGTACCTGGGACAGATGACCTCGACGGCCCCTTCATTACTGAACACTGAACGACACTATAAACCAAAAATCATGAGGGATTATTGCTTTAATTTCAGTTGGGAATTCCCTCCTAATCGGCGATCCTCAACATTTTTTTCTAAGGTGGAAAAGTGCTATCATGTAGCTCCTGGTCATGTAGAAAGAACCCCAGTCCCCTGGGGGAGAAAATTGGGTCATCCTTGGGGACTATCTTCACACTGTGGTCAGCAGCAGCCTCCCTCCATCTGAATTACCATCAGATCAAGAAGACCAGAGTCCTGGAGCAAAGGAAGGGCAAGGAGCAGAGGCAGATGCGCAGGGATCTGTAGTATTTAAAAAAGAATTACTTAAGAAAATTTTTGGAAACAACTTTAGATGCACAGAAAGTTGCAAAGATAGAAGGGCACATCTTGCGTACCCTTCGCCAGGCTTCCCTGATAGCTCTCGGATCTCCATCATTGTGATGGTTATTAAGTAAGCCTTTAATATATGAATCATTCAGATAATTACTAAATCAATCATGATAGTGCAATAGTAAACCCAAATGTTTGCATGATGCATGTGGGTCATCCTCTGTCACTTTCTCACACTTACAGATCTGTGCAACCACCGTGGAAATACAGATTATGGTTAATTATATGCATCAACTTGGTAAGGTCATCCTGCCCATACGCGGGGTCCAACGTTCTTCTGGATGTTTCTGAGGGCCCTTTTGGATGAAATGAAACTGGGGGACTTCTGGTAAAGCAGCGTGACCTCCCTAATGTGGGCGGGCATCGTCCAATCAAGGGAAGCCTCTACCAGAAAGAAGACTGACCTCTCCCTCCCTCCCCACCACTGCCCAAGCAAGAGGAAATTCTTGCCAGCCGACTGTCATTGAACTTGGACCACAACACCTGCTCTTCTCTGGTTTTCAGCCTGGTGGCCATATTTTGGACTTAACAACTTCCAAAACTGCATGAGCCTATTCTTGAAAATAAATCTCTTTCTTTACGTAGGCATATCCTGTTGGTTCTGTTTGTATGGAGAAAGCTGACTCACACAGTGCAGATCTAAGGAGTCTCCACTTAAACTAGCTCCTCAGGCAATTGCCAGGCCCTGTGAAGTGTGAGGAGCACTGTCCCCAACACCAGTTGGCCCAGATGGCCAAGCAACAGTACTAGGATCCTGACAGTTAATGCAACATTATCCGGGAGACCCTCTCACAGTGAAGAGAGACGTTTGTCCCAGTTGGCCCAGGGATCAGGAAACTTTTGGTCCCCTGTCCAGCTCCACCATTTGGTGTCTGTGGCATGCTTCTCAGGCCGCCATATGCCTGACTGAGTAGGCATCTGAGGTTCCGTCTCTCCAGCAAACTCCCACATTAGGCTGGAGCTTCCAGTCCAGGGAACCCACTTCTGGGAATCAGATGGGCTGGAGCTAGACCCTGGCTCTGTGATCCTGGGAATCCTGTGTAGCCCAGATTTCTTTATTCACAAACTGGGGGTCCTAAGACCTGATTGACAGGAGCGCCGTGAGAGTTGGTGACATTGTGCCTTCGAGTGCCTGGCACGGGTCTGGGACACAGTTGTCTCCCATTAAATACTACTTTTCTTCTTCTTGTTCCTGTGTGGAGATAACCTTCCCATGGGATTATGACAAAAGGTCAGCTCGAACACACAGAGAAAGAACAGGGCTCACGGAGCTGTCTTCCCGGTTCTGAGCTGGCCTTCTCCCCAGTTCCCTTTTCTGAACTTATGAAGAGATTAGAACTGTCCATTCCGCATCGATTTTGGTTGGACGACACTCATTTTTGCTTTGGAGTCTGTGTTTTGTCATTTTTCCCCGTGGTCCACGCTGACCTTTGGTATATAACTGCTTGAAAAATGAGTGTTCTTAGGGAATAATTCCCTAAAAAAGGGCAGCTCTGTCTCATTCCCCATTGTCCTGGGGACCGGGATCCCAGAGCTTGTCTCGGAATAATCCGTCTGGCCATGCACTTCTCTCCTGGGGAGAAAGGTCCTGAAATGCAATTTATTGTAAAACACACAGTGGTTACAAGCTACCACAGTCAATGATATTCCTTTTATTACCACTCGGATGAGAACAGAAAATGACATTGGAAAGCAGTGAACTCACCAGAAGGGCACAGAAAGTCATTAAATTCAACATGCATCATATTTCATAATCAGAACCCTGCAGTCAGCACTGAAACCACAGAATGAGTTTGTTGAAGTCATGATAATATAAAACCCATTGTATCTGCTTCCTCTGGCTCTTTCTTTTTGGACCCTGGCTGGGGCCAGGCCATTAATCACTAGAGGTGGGGGATGGTGCCCACCACCGCACTCTGGACTGCGTGCGTTGAAAATACATCAGTGTTAGTGGGGAGCACTGTCTTTGGTTTATCTCTGTTTGGGACCATGGCTTTTGAAGGGCGCAGATGTTTTCACAGTTAAACCATCTCCTCAGAGCTCTTTCCCTTGCTTTTGCAAGGTGTTGGGGGGGATGTGTGGCCCCTCAAGGCTTCTGTGGGAAGGGACTGAGAACAAGCCTTTCTTCCAACCAGGGGAGTCTATACCTAGAGGTGGTTGGGGAGCAGATGGATGGCTTTTCCTAGCTGCTGTCCCAAAAGTCATCTAAAAGTCAATGTGGTCCCAGAAGGACTGCTCAAGGTAATATCTACTTGGATAGATCCCAGGCAGACCTTAGAATTTTATTTTGATTTTGCATTCTCTGCCCTAGTCTGTGTGTGTTCTAGTTTGAAATCATATTGTCCTTCTACCCACCTCTCCTCTGGACACCGCCACTTTGTTCTCTGTATTTAAGAGTCTGTTTTTTTCGTTTTGTCTCTTTTTTTGGATTTGCTTGTTTTGTTTCTTAAATTCCCCATATGAGTGAGATCATATGGTATTTGTCTTTCTTTGACTGACTTATTCCACTTAGCGTCATACCCTCTAGCTCCATCCATGTGGCTGCAAATGGCGAGGGCTCATTATTTTTAATGACTGAGTAATATTCCTGTGTGTGTGTGTGTGTGTGTGTGTGTGTGTGTGTGTGTGTGTGTGAGTGTGACCATCTTCTTTATCCATTCATCTATGGATGGATACTTGGACTGTTTCCATTTCTTGGCTGTTGTAGGTGGCAATGCTACAATGAATATAGGGGTGCATATATACTCTTTTTGAATTAGTGTTTTCATTTCCTTTGGGTAAATTCTCAAAGGGTCAAACAGTTAAAAGGGATCAATAGATTAGAGACTTATCTTGACGAGCACTGAGGAATGTATAGAATTCATGAATCACCTGAAACTCATATAACACCGTGTGTTAACTATAACCTCAACATATTTTAAAAAGTGGATAGGTCTTTTGACACTACTGTCAGTACAATTTTAATCTCTTTTATTGTCCAGTTCTTTGCTGCTCATATATGGAAATGCCTATTTTTCTGTGTATCACCCTATGTTCCCGTGACTTTGCCGAATAGTTCTAATAGTTGTTATTTAGTATTCTTTAGGTTGTTCCATGTAAACAACTGTGTTTCCTACAAATAAAGACAGGTCTGGGGCATCTGGCTGGCTCGGTCAGAAGCACATGTGGTTTTTGATCTTGGGGTCATGAATTTGAGCCCCACATTGGGTGTAGAGATTACTTAAATAAATAAACTTGAATAAAAGACCGTTTCATTTCTTCCTTTCAAAAAAATAATATAATAAAATAAAAAACTTTGAAGTAGATAGTGTTTCCCTTACATAAATTAATAATGACCAGTTAGGGAAATGTGGCAAGGACCTCCTGAGGTTTTCTATGCCCTCTGTGTATTGTGTCATAGTCCTGGGAGTGTGTACTTAGGAAGTACATGTCTACAGGATAGGATCCTGGATACCTGATTCAAGGATACAAGTGTGCCATGATGTAACCCCCCACCCATTTTTTTTTTTTTTTTTTTTTTTTTTTAGGAGGGGAGAGATAATCTCAGGCAGGCTCCATGCCCAGGGCAGAGCCCAACTTGGGGCTTAATCTCATGATCATGAGATTATGACCTGAACCCAAATCAAGAGTCGGATGCTTAACCAACAGAGCCACCCAGGCACCCCATGATCTAACCCCTTTTTGACCTCATGTCTTAGCACACAAACCCAGCCACCCCCACTTCCATCACACTGAGCCTGTACATGGTTCGCCTTTGCTCCCCCACCCCCCACCTTTCTCTCTGTTGCCCTTTAAATGCAACCTGCCTGTTTCTTCCTGTCATGATGAGACATATTCCACTGAATTCACAATGATCTGGTTTGTCTTTTCCCTGTGATTATAAGGTCACATGCTCCTCAAGTAACAGAGTCGGGATTCAAATCCAAGTAATCCTAACCTGTAAAATAGACCTCTCAGTTATAGTTCAAGAAGTGTTTTAAATGTTCGGGAAGGTACCAGAGGTGTTGCATTAATATACAGAATCAATCTATGAAGAAAAGTAACCCAAATCAGATCATTATTGAAGCAGTAAAAGACGGAACTGATGTGGCAGAAAATCATATTAGCCATATAAAAGTCAGAGGCAAGAGAAAGACGTTGTATAAAAAATTAACAGAAAAAGAATGGAAAGTGATGGAGGTAGCAGATAGAACAGGGAACTCCAACCTGTCATAGAGAGAATTATAAAAGAGAAGACAACAAAACAAATAGGGCAGAATTAATAATCAAGGATATAAGCAGAGAACGCTCCAAAATTAAAAAAAAAGAGATTAAAAATAGTTACTCAATTCCAGGTAAATTTAATAAGCAGACAACATCACCAAGATATAGGTTTTTAACTCTGTTCTTTTAATTCAAAAAAGTAATTAAAGTTTGTTTCATTATGGAGGGGGTATGCTTCAGTGGGGTGTAAAGATGAAACTATTTCTAATCAACCATGAGCTGTCAAATCACCCATTCCTGTCCTTCAAGGGCACCTCAGGCAAATCCAATGACTTCTTCGTCAGTTTTGATTATAGAACATCCAGTCTACGTCAAAACTTCAACCTCAAACTTGATTTTCATCTAAAATTTAATTCTAAATTCTCCCCTTATGCTTCCAATGGTCAGAGGTTGGAGAGGAAAAGTCTAGCTCTGAGATAATCCACCTCCCCCATTTTCCCTTATGGTTCAGGTTCCCTGCTTGGTTAAGGGAAGGAAAAGAAGATTGAGGAAGTAATTGCTAGATTTCAGACTTTTTCTGGTTACAACTGTTGCTGTAGCCCTAGTCTCATAAGTAGGGTTCTCCTGAGGTCATGTTCAATCTCACCCAAAGACATCTTTCACCACAGACTCCCAAGTGGGCATCTCCTTTTGCCCTCCAGACATCTGAGCATCCAACCTCTTTGACAACATATTGTCTTGCGGTCCTGCTAACCACGGGGCAGTCCTACCAGTTTTGTCCTCTCCTCCAACCACGGGGCTCCCTTGTGAGGTGCTGCAGGATCCAGCGAGGTCTTCTGAATCCTCCCAAGTGTGGGATAACTGGAGTGTGGGTGACTCTCTCTATCTTCCACCCTCTTCTTCCAGGTACACTGTTCTGTAGTTTTCTTTTGTCCTTGTGAGTCTCTTGCCCTGAGATATCTCTGGGAGAAAGATATCTTCATTTTACATGACCCCCCCAAATCTAGGGACTCATGAAAAACTCTCCAAGGACTCCTCACCATGCTTCCCTTTGTTCTGATGAGAATGCCTGAATAACAAGTGAGTTTTTCAGCTCAACATGCATGTGGCTGGAACATGAGATGCCAAGATCCAGCTCTAGATGCCAATGACTCTCTCTTTTCCCACTCCCTTTTTTATTTAAACCGTATTCAAGTGAATTCTAGATGATTACGGTGTCAGAATGGTACCTGGATACAGTTTTTTTCTAGAATATGGGGATGTTAAAGCCATTTTGACTATAACTTTGAGCCTTGATTATTAATTCCGGGGCCACAGGAAAAATCCAATTCAATATCCTGTTACACTTATAACAATGTTGAATATTGCATAAGGGTGAGAACGCACCCACTGCAATTTCAAAAATAGGAAATCATTCCCTTCATGCTTTTCTGAAGTTTATATCTAGCCCTCCTTTAGCAAATGACCTTGAAACTATTTCCAGATTAACTTTTTCATTTTTTCTCCTATGTACACAGGAAGAAAGCAGACCCCCTTGCATTGAGATGAGATCACGTGACTAAGTTCTTGTCAAGGGAACGTGTGCACAAATGACGAAGGTCACTTCTAGGTGGGTCATCAAATGTATCATGCCATTTTCCACTCCCATAGCAGAAGCAGAGGACTCTAAGATGGTAGAGCCACAACTTGGAGAGAGACTGAGTCCCTGAACTCACATCTTCAAAGAGAATCACCTGTGCTGTGACCTAGAAATTAGACCTGTCATACTTATGTTTCCTCCTTGGATGGTCTCCACAACCATTTTGAATTCTTGGCTATTTCATACAACTGTACAATGAATACTTTTGTGCATGTGGGTGTGTACAGTTTTTACTTTGAAAGCACCAAAATCTCTCCCTCCAAAATTATCCTGACATAGAACTTTTATTTCTAGTATATGGCAGCACCTGATTCCTTATACCTGATTCATATTTTATTTCCTATGAGTTTATTGTTCATAGGCTCTGGCCATTTTTGTACTAGGTTCTACGCATATCTTCCTTATAGACTTGTAGCATTTTCATGTATTATGCTATATTATATTATATTATTCAAGAAATATTTATTGACCGCATATGCCAGGAACTATCATAGGCTCTGGGTAAATCACGGTGAATGAAGACACATACCATTTCTGAAGAAGACAAGCATAGGTCTGATAAGTAAGAATTACCCAGACAAGGAAAACAGGAAAGAGGCTTCTGGGTAGAGGAAAATCAAGGCCAGAGGTCCTCAAAGAAAGACAACAAAGACACCTTGTAATGAGTTTGACACTATGAACAAGGGAAACAAGGCCATGGCCATGCAAAAAAGGCTAAGGCAGAGGTACATCTAATTAGTAATGAGGCTAGATGAAAAAGGGTCTGGTTGAGAAAGTAGATAGTAACCTTAATATCTTCTTCTGGAACTTGGGTCTAGGAACTTGAACATAGCTCTGTTTGGAGCTGTGGGTATACTGATGGATGAACCACTGCAGGAAACCCCACTGAGCTCAGTTCTTAGAAATCTGGACTACTTGGGCATATCATAATACTTTAGTGGTGAAGGTGAGAGACACTGGCTGTCCCCAGAGGCCTCATAAGGATTAGAATCCCCTTTCTCCAGGCCAAGTCCTCTCCTTCTTTTAGGACATCATAAACATTTCAACCAGATTTCTGTATCAAGATGGTAGATTCAGCTCTTGAGTTTACCTCCCTTCCCTTCTCCAGATCTATCTCAACTATATTAAAGATATGCAATGCGGTGGATGTTAATTGTTTGTGTATTATATGCCTGTTAATATACCTTCTCCAAATCTGTTCTTTGAGCTTTGGATGTCTTTCCTCGGGGATTTTTAATACTTATATAGAAAAATACATCAGACTTTTCCTTTGTGGTTTTTTAATTTATCTTTGATTTTTCTGCCAGGTGTTCCCTGTACCAGGAATACACAACAATATCATACTACCACAGGTAAGTTATTTTTTTTTAATGTTTTTGTCTTCAATCTACTCAGAATATTTTTTTAAGCGTGGGTGGTATGTGGGGGGAGGTTTAAAGACATTTTTAAAATCTCCCCCAAACTCACTTGTTGAATATTCTTTTCTTTCTCCATGATGTACATTTACTTAATTCCTCCACACACATGGGTCTGTCTGTGAACTGTCTGTCCCAGTCCACTGACCTATTTGTCTATCCTTGAAACACTACCCTCTACTTCATGTACCTTTTAGGCTATGCTGCTCACTAGAAGGGAAATTCTCATCTTGATTAATCTCCATCTTCGAGTTTTTCCTTACATTCACTTCTCCAGATTGACTTCAGAATGCACCTTGTTGATAAGTTATTTCATTGAAATCGTGTTGAATTTACGGTAATCAACGGTAGATAAAAAACAGCTTCTCAGAAGTTAAAGAAAGAAACAAGCCTGGAAAGTTTTTAGAAGCTTACTTTTTTCCCTAGTTAAAGCTAATAAGTGAAAACCATCAAAACATTTGAACTTCTTGGGGTACAATTTTCCAAGCAGAGGAAAGGTCTTGAAGAGGTAAATTCTCCACTCTAGTCAATTGCAAAAAATCACTGGGTTGACATTTTGAGTATTTTCAAGGGATCGGGGTATGACCCTAACTGCTGTATCCAGTCAAACTGTCATTCATTTGTGAACGCTGCCCAAGACATTCTGAGATCTAAAAACTCTAGCATTTTTTCACCAAGAGCTCTTTCTGTGGAAAGGCCCGGAGGGCATAATTCAGAACATCATCGACTAGATAGGAGTGAGAACTCTTGAAAAGGAATGTTACTTTTGAAAAGTGCATGTGACAGCAAGTAAAAGTGACTAGCCATTAGAAAGATAAGTCGCTCAAAATACCAAGGGTATATGTGTTGGAGCGGGGGAGGAATAGTTGTTGAAAAGAGGAGTGTGTGTGTGTGTGTGTGTGTGTGTGTGCACATAGGTGAGTTGCTAAGTCTAGCTCCCTGCTATAATTCTTAGAGCAAAGAGACCAAAGACAATAAAGCAAACCAACATTGCTTTTTCTTTAGGAGATAGTGTTTGAGTTAGACTGATGACAATGGGACGCTCGCTATTTCCTCTGTAAAAATTAGTGAATTGGGGGTCCCCTGGGTGACTCAGTCAGTTGATCATCTGAATCCTTGTTTTGGCTTAGGTCATAATCTCCTGGGTTGTGGGGACCAGCCCCATGCTGTGCTCCATGCTCATGGGAAGTCTGCTTTGGGATTCTCTCCTCTCTGCTCCTCCTCCCACTCTCTTTCTGTCTCTCTCTCCTGAAAAGATAAATCTTTAAAAAAAAATTAGTGGCTTGACATTCAGGTTTCAGATATCAGTCTCTGAATTTTGTTGATCTCCCCTCTTTGAAGAGTTAAAATATAGTAATTGTTGTTCAACTGCAGAAGTTAGGATCCTAGAAATTGTGGTAGAAAAACTCATGATCAAATAAACATATCCTTTCAGGAAAATAAGAATATAGGAAAGAGGACCTCAATGAGCCTTTGTAATTTTTTTCCTTTTCCAAACTAAAACACGTTGAGCAGTTAATAAGAATGATGTTAATAAAAAAATTTTTTTTTACCAATATTTAGTAATAATGAAATACTGCATTATTAATGCCGATTTCCCATATCTCTAGAAGCCTTTCAGGACTTCTCTCTGTATCATTTTGGTGATGCACCTGAAATTCATTTATTGAATCTACATTTGGAAATAAGGATTTCAAGTAATATAGTACAGGGACTATAAAACAGTCATTAGGTGAGTTACAGTTACATCATTAAGTATCGTTTCTTTTTGATAAGTGACAAAGGGAGAGGGGCTGAAAAAGAAAGAACCATCATGGTGTATGGGCTGTGAAATTAAGACCGACCACTGGTAGATCAACAGTGATAGAAATGTCAACCTTAAAACTAATCACTTCTGTGTGCACTGGGCACCATACTTACAGGTATCATCTGCTTTAGTCCTCATTAGGAAGCATTAAAATCATTTACAGCTCAGGAGACAGAAGCTCAGAGGCTTCTAGTAAGCTGTCTAAGACCGCAACAAGTATAAGTTACATCTTTTTAACTCATATATTCACTTAGCACATTCATTGACTATGTATCGGGTACCATTTGGGACTCATCAGTGAACCAAAAACTACACTCTGTTGTATTAATGAGAGTCCTCTAGAGAAGCAGAACTAATAAGCTTGTGTACTTCTAGGTCTATATCTATATACTTCTCTAGAGTTCTCTAGAGAGACAGAACCAGTAAGAGGTCTTTCTACCATCTATCTGTATCTATCTTCTATCTAACAATTGTTTGGTACTTTTCAATAGATTGACTATCTCCTATTGTCATCTTCTACTGGTTCTGTTTCTCTGGAGAACCCTAACACCACAAGCATTAACTAATCAGCATTAGATGATGAGTTCTGGGTTGAGCATATAAAGTATGCAGGACCCAGTCTTACCTTCAAAGTAGGTCTCCCAAGGAAAGAAACAGCCATGTTCGCAAGTGGTTATAATGAGAAGTGTTATTGGAATTGTGGAGAAGACCCATATAAGCATGGAAGTAATGATGACTGAGGGCAGGGGAGAGGGAAGGCTTCATAGGGATGAGATGCCTTGGTCATGTTCTGAAGGATGAATGTCAGGTGGACAGAAGGAAGAAGCAATAGATGTGATGATTTAACAATAAAATGGTGTCATGTTTCACACACAAAAAGTTACTTTTTCTCCTCCACTCTATGCACTCAATTTCTTAAAAAAAATTTTCTGTTCTATCCTTCCATTAAAGAAAAAAAAAACTGCTGGCAACCCACTGTGATTTGGAGTCTCACTGTTAAGTCGTGACCCACTGTTTGAAAACCACTGGTGTCAATGTTAGGGCATCATTGAAGTGTGTTAGACAGAGTGAGGACATGATCACTTGACCTTTGTGATCTCATTCTTTGTGAGGTCTGGACTGGAGTGATGCTTCTTTCCCCTGAAATCACTTAGCGAGACCTTTGAAGAAATGTTGTTTGTCCTGACCCCACACCCAGAGATCCTTATTCAATTGATCTGGAGCAGGGCCCAGCACTGATGATTTTTCAAAGCTTCAAGGTGATTGCAGCAGAGAGCCTAGGTGAGAAGCTGAAGTGTCCTTTTTAAGACTCTTGTCTGTAGACCTCATGCTTCCAGATATAATAAGATACTTGATAAAATGTGGGTTCCTAAATCCACCACAGGCCTAATGAATCATATTTTCCAGCATGGGATCTAGACATCAACAGTTTCATGAGCTACTAGGAACTGAATCGTGCCCCACCCCCCAAATTTATGTTAAAACCCTGATCTCTATTTGGTATGGTATTTGGAGGTGGGGTTTTTGAGAGGTATTAGGGTTAGATGATATCATAAGGGTGGGGCCCCATTGTGAGATTAGTGACCTCATAAGAAGAGACATGTAGGGATACAGTGAGAAGGTGGCTGTCTTCAAGCTAGAAAGGGAGTTCTCATAAGAAACTGACCGTCCTGGTACCTTGATTTTAGACTTCTAGCCTCCAGAACTGTGAGTAATATGTCCTTGTTGTCTAAGCTACTTGGCTTAGGGTATTTTGCTATGTCAGCCCAAACGGACTGAGACACAAGCTTTCTGGTGGTTCTTCTTTACCTCAGTTGAGAACTGTTTCCTTGATGGAGGGACAAGTGCACAAAGAGGGGAGGGTGCTAGAGGCAGCCCTGTGGGTTGGAAGGTGATGCATTATAAGGTCCAGGTAAAGGATGAAGGAAGCTTGAGCCAGGCCAGCTCCAGAGGACTTGGAGAGGAGGGAACAGATCTAAGGTATTTAGGAGGTCTGATAATGAGCCTGATTTTATAAGGAGGATAAAAGAGAGTGGAAAAAGAAGAGCACCCCCAAATTTCAGGCTCACGTGATGGTGTGAGAAAACAGAGCCATTTGGGCAAGATGGAACAAGTGGACATCTATCATATGGACCCCTGCTGACCTAGAGTCCACTCATTCTACACGAACACCCCCTTCCCAAAATACCCCAGGCCTGATGCAACCTCTCTAGCAAAGCTTGACCATGAAACCAATTTTGTGCTTCATTGCACATGTTTTCCCCACCACCATACTTTATCAGAACTCAAAAGAGGCCAGTCATTTCCCTCTTTCATGTTAAGAGAACCTAATTAGCAGCCATCAGTCTATTTCATAGAATATTTGCAAAGTTGCTTTCCTGAACTCATGCATGGCACTGAAAAAATAAACATATCAATAAATAACAGGTACTGGCCTAATTAAGGGCATATTCCATAGGGCAGGTTTCTAATTCTTGAGTACCAGCTCCTATAATATAATTTTTATTGGAGGGGTGATAAAGTCGCCTGTAGACCTGGAGGCACATGGAGTTAGACTACAGAATAGACAGGGGACCCCATGATTTGGTGTCCGGAGCAGGACAGCAAGGACTCCAGAGTTTTGTCCCTCACCTGCCATGTAAGGAGACCTAAACAAGGAGACCTAACTGTTTCCTCACCTGTAAAATGGAGTGAAATAATCACCTTGTGTGGTAATGGTGAGGATTAGAAATAATGATAGGACTAGTGTGGATCAGAGGCTCAAATGGAAGCTATTTGATGGGTCCAATGGATACAGCTCAGGGACAGAGGCAGTCACTCCTGGCCTAGCATAGGTGCATTGGCCTCCTCTCCATGTTGTCAAACTACACACCATGTTTCCACCATTCTTGCATTTAGGTGCTTGCATCTCAGGGACTGACATTGGATCTATCTATCTATCTATCTATCATCTTATTGTTATTATTATTTAACCAATAGGTCTTCATACTTCCTTCCTTCCTTCTGCCTGTCCATGGATAATATTGTTGGCCAATTTCATAGATTTGCACTTGCATGTTTCAGCCTTCCTTTTAGGTATCTAAAAACCAACTGAGAATCCCCTCAGCCCAGTCATCCCATAGAACCATGAGAAATAATAAGCTGCTTTGAGCCACTATATTTTGGGATGGTTGTTAGGTTTTTAGGGAACAATGGAGAAACAGAGTAATAAATAGATAAGGCAGAACATGGTGAGTGTATGATGATTTTTAACTTTATGGATGCCATAATTAAAACAGAATGAATTTCCAAGATATCAGGTCTGGGAGTCAGCCCCTCTATCTTACTTTACCAAAAAATACTGAACCTAGACAAGGGAATGGTCAAACTCAAAGAGGTAAGCAATGGCAACACTGGAATAAACACTGGATCTCCTAGCCCCCAGTTCACAGATCTTACAGTGACCCAAGACAAGGAGATGAGCCATTATGGCCATCATTTGCTGGAGTGAGTCCACAGCTCCTCATCCCTTCTGCCAATCAATTATTCCTCATCATCACTCATATCTGCCACTTCCTCTGCAAATCCTTTCTGCCACTCTTTCAATTCAGGCCTTTGTCATTTCTTGCCATGGACTAGTGCATGGAATAGTGCAGTAGCTTCCTCATTTGTCTGCCTTACTTCCATTGGCATCTCTTCCATCCCAACCTTCCATTTACCAGGCAGCAGAGTGATGACTCTAAAAAGTAAATCAGGTCATTTCCCACTCCGAAAATATTCTTCAAAAGCACCCCTTGGTTTATAGGAAAGTGTTGGAATCTCCTAACTTAGCACAAAGTACCTTCCATGGTCTAGCTTCTGCCTCCTTCCCAGCCTTTCCATTCCAGACATAGCTGGCCACACAGCCCATATTTTTACCTTAGCACGCATTTCTCCTCCCAGAATGTCCTTCTCCCCTTCATCATTACCTTCTAATCAGACCTAAGAGCTCCTCTCAATTATTTCTTTTTGAGGACACTTGATTTCATATTTGTTGTCAAAATAAACACCTTTGCTTTCTGAAAAATTTCCTCCTTTAAAATATTGAAAGTGATTAATTCTGTAACTGAATTTGAAAACTGTTAGGTAGTTCACCAAGAGGTGCTTCCCCAAATGTAAAGTTATATGGTTGGGATGCACTTGAGAGAAAATATCTGCAATTCTAACGTTAAGAACATCATATTCTTCCACACGATTGTTGAGGTTCTGGTGAAGGTGTCTGCTCTGCTGTTTCTGGGAGCATTTGCCCTTTTGGCATAATTTGGTGCAAAGTCACTCTATAAGAAACAGTTTGGTTAAAAAAAAATGCAACACCCATTAGCTCTTCCTCAGATTCTCAAGGTCTGAAATAAGGTTAATTGGATTTGTTCACAAATCCAAGAATCTGCCTACAACAGAGTTTCCCAAAGGGTATTCCATGAGACTCTGGTTCTAAGAGGTGATAAGTATCATTTGAAAAAAGGCTTCTGTGATAGAAATAAATTGAGGAAATACAGAATTAAACAAATTAGGTGATTTTTTTTTTCCTTTGCAGGAAGTCTCAGAGGCTTCTCTATGCTAATGCACATTGATTATCTCCTACGAGAGTCTATGATATGCAGAGCCTCTAGTTTGTTTGCCCACGAATCCTTTCTGTGAGAGACCACGTTGGTCTCATGGTCTCTGGAATACATTTTGGGGAAAGGTGCTTTGCAGGACTAGAGGTATGGGTTCCTGAGATGACTGGGATTGCTCCAGATACCTGTGGGTAGAACCTGAGACTTAAGAAAAAAATAGCTTTAGCTTTCACAGGTGAGGAGGAAACACATAACCACTTCATCACCCTTTGCCGCAAAATCTGTCTTCTCAGAGAGTTAGCACGGCTGGAATCCTACTGGATGGCTAGATTTAATTTACTGTTCACCACGCTTACCCTGAGTCAAGACACATGATGCCGAGAATGAATCTTGTGTCGAAGTGTTCACATTCTCTTGTTCTCCTTTGTTGGCGTTGCTGGAGGGGTGAAGAAAGAGAGGTGTGTGGGTGATATGAAGGTGCTCAGTGTTTGGAGTGTGGTTAGTCGACCAGGAGAGAGGATGTGGATGGATGGATGGTGGGGCAGGGGCCAAGGGGTATGACAAAAGCACATCCAAGATGTCTAAGTGGGCATATGTATTTACTGGAAAGGTCTAGAAAATTCTCAGGTCAAACAGAATAAAAATTTTAAAGCAAAAGAAAGCATTTCTCATTTCTCCCTCTTACTGGTGCCTCAGCCCTACATCTGAGTTAGCCTATAAAAGAGGAGCTTTTTTAAAAATTAGAAACAGAAGGAAAAAGCCACATGTGATCATACTTTATATTAAGCACATGCATTTTCTCTTTTACCCAAGATACACACAAAAAGCCTGAAACCTTAGATGCCCAGGTAAAAAAGTTTGAACTAAGACAATTTCTCAATGCATTTGACATTGGACTATGTGGTTATAGGGCTCCTGGGAAGTTGCTCAGCACACTTTGGGGACTAGTGTCAAAGCAGAGGAAGCTAACAGCCGTTTAGTAAGGGCTTCCCCATACTAAGTATTTTATATATATTTTGATATTTGTAGTTGACACAATAAAACCAAAGCAACCATTGCCTTTAATCTAGGTTGCCCACACTGTGTCATTTTGTAGATTGTCTTGGCCAGGAAAACGCTACAAACAAGGGTCTTGCTTTTTCAGGAAAGACACTCATTTTAGGAAACCTTCAATACTTACTGACAAAAACATCTCCTTCTACTCAGATAATGTTTCCTAGTTTACAGAGTACTTTTCAGCATGTTATTATACCGCATCCTTCCCATGACAACACCACAGGTTTAAAAAAATCACCAAGTACACATTATTATACTAATTACAGCATTCTTGGGTACAGGAGGGTCTTAAAGATCATTCATTCGATAATGCAATAAATTTTTATTGATGGCCACCATATGATGGGTCTGTGCTAGGCTCTGGGCACTTCACAGTCTAGAAGGTGTACTTACATTTAGAGGAATGAAGAAGAAAACAAACACATAAACATTTAAAATATAATTTTTACAGTGATAAGAAATATGGCCAAAGAGGTTGGGGGAGAAGTCAGGGCAACATTTGATGGGTGGGTGAAGGGAGTTGACTAATGGAGACTTAGATGCGTAGGCCAATACAGACTTCTCTAAGGAGTTCTGAGACCAAAATAATGAGACAGAGCTAACCATGTTGGCAAGAGGGAGACTGTGAAAAGGGACTTTCTTTTTTCTTTTGAGCAAAAGCATTTTCGTACGCTGATGACTATGAGAGTCGTGAGAAGGGGTCAGATTCTGAATCTTATTTCGAAAGTGGATGTGAGAAGATTTACTAATGGATGAGTTTTGGGGTAGTGGAGATGGCAGAGTCAAAAATGACGTCATGGGTTTTTAGTCCAATTATCTGAAGTGGATTCACCACTTACTGAAATAAGGAAAATGAGGAGTTTGCCTTGAGATGCCAATTAGAGACCTAAATGGGGGTATTGAGAAGGTAGATCCAGGCTGGAGCTGGGAATTATACATGACCATGCAGATAGTGTATATGCCACTGAGGGAATAAGTATAATTGGAGTAGAAAAGAAGTTGAAGGACTAAGCCCTGGGGCTCTGAAGTGTTTAGAAGTTACACATGGAAAAGGTTTTTGAGGAGGAGGGATTTGGCCAATTCTGTTAAATGGTCAAGTCAGAAGATGATTGAGATGGTCAAGTCAGAAGATTATTGAGAATTAGTCTATGTGGTTAACAACATGGAGGTCATTGGTGATGTTGACAAAGAAAGGGTCTGTGAGATGGTGGGAGTGAACACCTGGTTTGGCAGGCAGGGTCTAGGATGAGAAAGATTGCGGACTGTGACTAGGGATCACTATTTCCAGGTGTCTTGCTATAAGAGGAACTTTGATACATTTCTTCTTCTAATAACTATTGGGTAAGGAATAGTGAAGTCATCTCTTGGCCAGATTTCAAGCATCAGAGGAAGCCTGGAATGAATTGCTTATGTGATGATCCTGGTCTCATGATCTGTATGAGAAGATCTTAGGGAGATGAAGTTCCATATGCAAACCAAGGACTATAAACAAGATTAAGGGAGTGATAAGAGCTAATAAGACACTCGAGAAGCCAGCATTCGCCCAGACCCAAGGAGTAAAAGGAGAAAGTCTAGTGAGATTTTGTCCAGGTTCCAGGTAGGAACACCCTCTACAGACATTCTAAAGAGCATTTAATGAAGTGATTTACAGAGTCAAGGGGAGAGTTAGGAAAACCATTCAGGAGTGTTAAAGCATCCTAGAACTAACTTCTTGGTGAATGTGGTACTCAACACCTTTTGAGAGAATTTCTGAACAACTAAGGTGAACTTGTGATTTTTAGATTGAGACCCAAGTAGAGTCTCTCTCTGTGCCTTGGTTTCCTGTTCTAACCTTCAGGTTAATGACACACCGCAGTAGGCGTGAGAGAAAGAATCAGAATTCTCTTGTTGGGGGCTAGCTTGGAGCTCGTTAAGGACGTATTCTTGCAGTAAGTCTGAACCTGGCTTCGTGGTAGAAAAGAAAAATGAGAGAGAGTGCGCCTAAGGGCAGAAGAAAGATGGATGACTGAGTTTACCTTGGGCAAGCTGGAAAACGGGCAAGTCCAGGCTTCACTACTGTTATCTGTTGGATTTTAAACAGCAATCCTGCCTGATAAACAGGATCCAGCAGAGTTCTGGAATTTGGACTTGGGTTTAGGGTTGAACAAGATTTCACCATTTTCTTACATTTACATACCGTGTTAAGATTTTATTTTATTTATTTAATTTAAAGGCTTTATTTATGTATTTGGGCAGGGAGAGCAAGGAGAGAGGGGACAAGCGGGCTCTGCACTGAGCACGGAGACTGATGCAGGGCTTGATCCCATGACCCTGAGATCAGAATCTGAGCCACAATCAAGAGTTGGATGCTGAACTGTCAGCGACACCCAGGTCCAACCCCTCACCTTTGTGTTAAGATTTTAAAGAGACAACTGCAGTGATTGCATTTGAGGATCCCCATAACTGGAAAGTAGTGAGAAAAGAACATATCAACCCATTTCACATATAAAGAGTCATTCAGTCATTCAACAGAAATCCACTGAGCTCCTATTAAATGCCTAATAACTCTCTTAGGTACTGTAGGTACAGTCAACAGAGAAAAATCACTGCTCCGAATGGATTAAAACTATGGTCCTACCATATGTTGTCTATAAGAGACATACTTTATATTTTTTTAAAATTTGGTTTTATTGAGATATAATTGACAAAATTGTAAGTTGTTTAAAATGGCAATTTGATTTGTATATACACTGTGAAATGATTCCTTTCACCTAGTTAATTAAAAATTTTTTTCTTTCTCTCTCCCTTCCTTCCTTCCTTTTTTCCAGACCATTCAAAATTCTACTTTTGGCAAATTTCAATTATATAATATAAAAAAATATTTTTATATTTTTTATAATAATTTTATATATAATTGTAAGTAATTATATATAAATAATAAGTTACCATTTCTTCCTGAGTATATATAAATATAAATTATATATAAATAATAAAATTATTTATATATAATTACTTATAATTATATATAAAAATATTTTTAATATATAAAATACTTTTACATATAATTGTAAGGAATTATTATTTATACATAATTCCTTACAATTATATATAAAATATAATATATAATATATTATATAATATAATAGTCTTATCAACAATAATCACCATGTTTTATATTAGATCATTAGAACTTATTTATCTTATGGCTGAAAGTTTGTACCCTTTCACCAACCTCCCCCTATTTCTCCTACTCCCCAGCCCCTGGTGGCCACTTATCTACTATCAAGAAACACCATTTGATTCAAAGACACAAACAGGTTGAAAGCAAAACAGTGGAAAAAGATATACCACATAAACAGTAACCACAGTAGGTTGGGACGGCTATATTGATGTCAGATAAAATAGATTTTAAGACAAAATTTGTTTCTAGAGACAAACAAGGACAGTTTATAATTATTAAAAGTTCAACCCATAAAGAAGATATAGTACTTATAAACATTCATGCACCTGACAGTAGTACCCCAAATACATGAAGCCAGAACTGAAAGAATTAGAGGGAAAAATAGATATATTAACAATAAGAATGAGAGATATGAATACCCCACTTTCAATAATGGATAAGACAACTAGACAAAAGATCAACAAAGAAATAGAAAACTTGAACAATCATCTCAGCTATCTAGAACTTTTTACCTAACAATACCAGAATACTCATTCTTCTCAAGTACACAGAGAACATTCTTAGGATAGGCCATATGTTAGGACATAAAACAAGTCTAAACAGATTTTGAAAGGTTGGGACCATACAAAGTCTGTTCTCCAGCCACAATAAATGAAATTAGAAATCAATAGCAGAAGGAAATTTGACAAATTCGCAAATATGTGGAAATGAAATAACTAAGTAACCAGATTAAAAAGAAGTCACAGGGGAAATCAGAAGATACTCTGAGATAAATGAAAATGATAATACAACATATCTGAACTTGTAGCTTGCACCAAAAGCAGTGACTAGAGGAACATTTATAGCTGTAAATTCTTACATAAAAAAGCAATACAGGGATGCCTGGGTGGCTTAGTTGGTTAAGCATCTGATTTCTGATCTCAGCTCAGCTCTTGATCTCAGGGTTATGTGTTCAAGCCCTGCATTGAATTCCATGCTGGGTGGAGTCTACTTAAAAAAAAAAAAAAAAAGCAATACAGATATCTAATCAATAATCTACAACAGAAGTAAATGAAATAAAGAATAGAAAAATAGAGGAATCGACAAAATAAAAAGTTTCCTTGAAAAGACCAGTGAAATGGACAAACATTTAGAGGATTGACTAAGGTTAAAAAAGAGAAAGTTAAAATTACTAAAATTGGTGATGAGAAGGGGACATCATTACCAACCTTACAGAAATAAAAAAGGTCTATAAGGTAATATGATGAATGATTATGTGCTAATCAATTAGATGACCTACAGGAAATGGACAAATTCCTGGAAAGACCACCTACCAAAAGTGACTCAGGAAGAAATGGAAACTTGGGAAATTTGAATAGACCTATATAACAAGCAAAGGGGTTGAGACAGTAATAAGAAAAATTTCCTACAAAGAAAAGTCAAGGGCAAAATGGTGAACTCTACCAAACATTACCAACCCCCCCCAAAAACAAAAAACACACCAATTTTCCATAAATTCTTCCAAAGAATAGAAGAAGAGGGCTCTCTTCCTGACTTTCTTTCTGTGAGGCCAGTATTACCCTAACAGCAAAACCAGACGAGGACATCACAAGAAAAGAGAACTACAGACCAGGAGTTCTTACGAATATGGATGCAAAAATCACCTCTCCCGAAAATTTAGCAAACGGAATTCTGTAAATACGTAAATAAATATACTTTATGACCAAGTGGGATTTATCCCAAGCAGCAAAGTTGATTTAATTTCCAAAATTATGTAATATACCATATAATGGACTAGCCGATATAATGCAATATAACATATGTATAAAATTTAAAAAACACGTATGGTCATCTCAACAGATGTGGAAAAGGCATTTGCCAAAATCTACCAGCCTTTTATCATTGAAAACATTCAACAAACCAGGAAAGGAAGAGAAGTTGCTGCACCTGATAAAGTACATCTGTAAAAATCCCAAAGATAACATTTTAGCTAAAAGGGTAAGATGCTTTCCCTTTAAGATCTCTCTAAGGATATTCTGCTCTTGCGACTCAACATCACACTAGAAGTTCTAGCCAGGACAATTAGAAAAGGAAAAGCAAAAGATACCCACTTTGAAAAAGAAGAAGAAAACTATATTTGCAGATGACATAATCTTTTATATAGAAAATCCTAGAGAATCCACTCAAAAACTATGACAACCAATAAATGAGTTCAGCAAGGTTGTCGGATACAAGACCAATGTGCAAAAATCAATTTTTTCAATTTTTAGTTTTTTTCACTAGCAGCAAAATATCTGAAAATGAAATTAGAAATAAATTGCTTTTATAAGAGTGTACAAGATATTTAGGAATCAATTGGACCAATGAAGTTGTGAGCACTCAGCAGAGGCAGGATGGATCCCCAATCCAAAATTTGGTTCAGATGCTAAGACTGATGATACCACATGGGTATCAGAGATTATGCAAAGCTTTATTACTCACACAATGAAGCTTTCTAGGAAGAACAAAGCAAGTTACCCAAACTGGTCTGAAAATGGCTTTAGAGCTGGGAAAGGAGCCTGGGTTCAATTTTTATAGTACTTAAGAGTGGAAATAAGCTAAGTATTCCTGCACACGGTTTGAGCTTTCCACCAGTGTTTAAGGGAATCTGCAAACTTTCTCATCAGCTTGATATCAGATGTAGGACAGTAGGGAGAGAGGGCAGCATAAGATTTATAAGCTGTCAGTGGTCAAATATATATATAAAAAAAAAGTCAGATTCTTTATTACAGAGGTGCAAGACTTGTTCACTGAAAATAACAGAACATAGTTGGAAGAAATTTTAAAAGACCTAAATAATAGAAAGAAATCTTATTTCTTTACTAAGATAATGGTACTCCCCAGACTGATCTACAGATTCAGTATAATTCCTACCAAAATTCCAGCTTCAATTTCTGCATAAATTAGCAGCCTAAACTTAAATTTCATGTGGAGATGCAAGGGTTATAGAACAAAACAAAGCAAATTTCCAAGAAGATCAAAGTTGGGAGGCTCACTTCCTTATTTTCAAAACTACTACAAATTTATACCAATAAGAGATGCAGTACTGGCATAAAAACATGAGAATAGACACATAAATGAATGGAGTAAAACTGAACATTCAAAAATAAACTCACCAAGTGTGCCAAGACCATTCATAGGGAAAGTAATCATTTTTTCAACAAATGGTGGTGGGAAAATTGGCTGTCCATTTATGAAATAATGAAGTTAGAACTCTACACTATGCACAAAAATTAGTCAGAAGGAGTATAGAATTAAATATAAGAGATATTAGTAAGGTCTCTCAAAGAAAACATAGGACTTGGGGCACCTGGGTGGCTCAGTAGATTGAGCCGCTGCCTTCGGCTCAGGTCATGGTTTCAGGGTCCTGGGATCGAGCCCCGCATCGGGCTCTCTGCTCAGCGGGGAGCCTGCTTCCTCCTCTCTCTCTGCCTGCCTCTCTGCCTGCTTGTGATCTCTCTCTGTCAAATAAATAAATAAAATCTTAAACAAACAAACAAACAAAAAAAAACATAGGACTAAATTTTTGTGACCTTGGGTTAGGCAATGGTTTCTTAGATATGACACCAAAAACAACAAAAGAAAACATTTGTGCTTCAAAGGACACCATCAGGAAAGTGAAAAGACAGCTACATAACTGGAAAAAAAGAATTGCAAGTTACACATCTGACAAAGGATTTATATTCAAAATACATAAAGAACTCATATAATTCCACAACAAAGACAAATTACACAATTAAAATATGGACAAAGAACCTGAACAGACATTTCACCAAAGAAGATATATATTGGCCAATAAACCCATGAAAAGATGTTCAACACTGTTAGTCATTTGAGAGAGGAAAATCAAAACCACAACAAGATGGCTATACTAATAATTTTAAAAAGCAGAAAATAACAAGTGTTGGGCAGGATGTAAAGCAACTGGAGCCCTTATACATTGCTGGTGGGGATGTGAAATGGTGCAGCTGCTAGAGAAAACAGCTTGGTCATTCCTCAAAAAGCTACACATAGAATTAACATATGACCCAGCAATTCTACTCCTCAGTCTATACCCTAGAGAAATGAAGACATGTTCACACAAAAACTTGTTCACACATGTTCAGAGCAGCATTATTCATAATGGTTCAAAAGTGAAAACAACACAACTGTCCATCAATTGATTAATGGATTAACAAAATGTGGTCTGTCCATAGAATAGATTAATTCAGCCATTAAAAAGAATGAAGTACAGATACATGCTACAAGATGGACGAACCCTGAAACATTATACTAAGTGAAAGAGGCCAGAACACAGAAGACCACTTACTGTATAATTCCATTTATCTTAAATGTTCCATATGGGCAAATTCATCGAGTAAGGAAGGATATTAGAGGCTGTCAGACTTTGGAGAGGGGTGAGGAGTGATAGCTAATGGGTATGGGGTTTCTTTTAGGGTAGAAGGAATTTATCTACAATGAGACAGTGGTGATGGTTTCACTACTCTGTTCACATACTAAAAACCACTGGGTTGCATACTCTAAAGGGATGAATATTATGGTATGTGAATTACATCGTAATAAAATTGTTATTAAAAAAACACTGCCTTCAGAGGAGAACAGATTGACAAAGGGCAAGTGTAGAAGCAGGGGGCCTTATAGAAGTCTACTGCCAAGTCCAAGCTCAGAGAACTAAGTTACCTAATACACCCAGAGGGACCTGTGGCACCCAGTCTCCAAAGATGGCAGCTCCTGGTGGACACAACCTCATGTGGTCCCCTCCTGTATTGAACTGACACTGAGCCGTGGTTTGTTTCACCAACTGAAGGCAGTAGAAGTCATGTTCTGTGAAATCTGAGTTCAGGAAACTTCTGTATCTGCAGTTTTGGAGATCTCTGAACTGCTATGTTGAACTTTAGCTATCCTGAAAGAGATTGGACTATTAGGAGAGTCCCATGGAGAGGAAGGACTATCCCAGTCAAGTCCCCAGATGATTCCAAGCCTAGTGACCATCTGATTGTAATCACATAAGAGAGTATAAGCCAGACCAGCAGAAGAACCTCCCAGTGAACCCACACAACTGAAAGATATTAAGTGATTGTTAATGCTTTAAGCCACTAAGTTTTGGGGTGGTTTATTTGTAGGCATAGGCAACTGAAACAAATATAAACACGTAACATCAAATAATTGACTTAATGACGGTGCTCATAAATTGGTCTACTAGGAATCACATGCAATCACCTGGTGGGCCCCTTATTTTCTAAAAGGGGAAATGAGATTTGCAGTGCTTTTACTGGGCCTTTTTCCCAAATCTGTGATTCCAGAATGACTATAAACATTATTTGCCCCTTATGCATTGTTTAAAAAACTGGTTCTACTAACATGATTTATGGGCAAACTTCCTTTTTCATCTTGTATACCATATTTCCTGCCTTCTGCTTGGTGTTCATTAAACAGATGCTCCGTTCTATATAAAGGATTAAATGAACTGGGCTTAAAAGCCATTTTAAAGGGGCTTATTATATTTTTATTTGTTGTTTTGAAACAGTGATCACATGGGCACTGAGTTCATAATGCTGAAAAACGAAGCAGTGGACTCCTTGGGGGAAAAAAAATGGTACTTCAAACCCATGTGTATTATTTACTTCATTTTGAATCTCCATTTAAACTACACAGTATGGGATGAATGGTATGCCCCTCAAATTCATATGCTGAAGTCCTAGCATCCAGTACATCAGAATGTAATCATATTTGGAGAGAAGGTCTATAAAGAGGTGAGCAAGTTAAGATAAAACCATTAGGGGTGGGTCCTTATCTAATCTAATTGATGTCCTTACAAGGAGAGGGAATTTGTTTACATGGAAATATACCAGGGGTGGGCGCCTGGGTGGCTCAGTCTGTTGAGCATCTAACTCTTGGTTTTGGCTTAGGTCATGATCTCACCATTGTGGGTTCGAACCCTGTGTCAGGCTCTGTGCTCAGCATGGAGTCTGCTTCAGATTCTTTCTCTCTCTCCCTCTGCCTCTCTCAACTCACACTTTCTCTCTCTAAAAGGAATAAAATGAAATCTTAAAAAAAAAAAAAAGAGAGAGAGGAAAGATGTCAGGGGTGAATGTGTAGAGGGAGAAAAAGATCCGGTGAGGATAAATCAAGATGGTCATCAGCAAGCCAGGGAGGGATGGCTCAGGAGAAACTACGCCCACCAACACTTGACATTGACCTTCTAGCCTCCAGAACTGTGAGATAGAAATTTCTGTGTTTAAACCACCCATTCTGTGGTGTTTCATTACGGCAACCCTAGCAAATGAACACAACCCAGAAAAGGACTTTTGAGAAGGCATTGTTCTTATTGTCTATTGCTGAGTAACAAACTACCCCAAAATGCCACACCCAATAACCTTGGAAGAGATAATTCTCTTTTACTCTTCTTTTAATAGTTGCCCTAGAGATTAGGTGCTTTTACTTCCTCCCTGGGCCATGGGAAGATACATGAATTCCACTTAGCTTGCTTCTCATTCCCATGGCATTGTTCTTCTGCTTCACTCTAGAGTCAGAGATCACCAAATTCCAGGGCTAAGATACACTTATCACCCCCTCCCCAACCCCCATCTCTGGGGGGTATGTTCCAAGACCCCAGGGGATGCCTGAAACCCAAGATAGTACCAAATCCTATATATACTCTGTTTTTTTCCTATATGTGCATATTTAGGATGAAGCTTCGTTTATGTATTAGGCAAAGTAAGATTAACAACAATTACTAACAATAGAATAGGCAATTATAACAATATACTGTCATTAAAGTTAAGTGAACAGGGTCTCTCTCTTGTGTGTGTGAATTATCTTGTGGAACTGTACTCACCCTTCTTGTTGTGGTGATGTGAAATGATAAAACACATGATGAGGGGAAGTGAGGTGAGTGATGTAGACATCATGACATAGTCTTAAGCTACTATTGACCCTCTCATGGTAGGAGAATCATCTGTTTCTGGGCCACGGGTGACTGTGGGTAACTGAAAGGATAGAAAGCAAAACAGTAGATAAGGGGGACTTACTGAAAATTCATTTGAGGATTTCAAACTAAAATAACCCAGTCAGCCACTGGGGGCAGGGAAAAGGGAGAGGCTCCTGTACTCCAGTCTCTGTTCCCCTGTGCCTGGAGTCTCTCAAAAGCACAATGGAGCAAGATGGCGAGGAGTAGAAGATGTAAATTTCATCACATCCCAGGAATTCAGCTAGTTATCAAACCATTCTGAACACCTACAAACTCAACAAGAGAAGAAGAGCAGCTATTCTAGGAACAGAAAAGTGACCGCTTTCCAGAAGGTAGGACGTATGGAGAAGTGAATCTGAGGCGATATATGGGAAAATAGACCTCAGGGGAGGGCAGGCTCCCAGCAAGTGGTGGAGCAGTAGAGCATAAAATCAGAAATTTTAGAAGTCTGCTCCATGGAGGGACGTTGCTCCAGAGGCTAAGCAGGGGGTAGATCCCTTATGGGGACAGAGAGGTCTCAGGTGCCGCAGGGTCACAGAAAGACCAGGGGTGTCTGAGGGTGGCAGAGTTCCCAGGTATTGGAGCAGGGAAGCTGGCAGCAGAGATGGAGCCAAGGAGGAGGCTCTCAGCTCATTATTCCTGGCACAGTTGGGCCACTGCTCTCCGAGCAGGGACCCCACAAGCAGCAGATCCAAGGAGACTCACCTTCCTTCACTCTGGGAGGTGTGGCACCGGAGTGCATGGCAGGAAGCTGCTGGGTTTGGAGACCCCAAATGGGGCTGTGCACCAGAGACAGAGATGCTTGGTCACAGGCTGGGTGAGCTCGGAGTGTGGCTGGAGACCAGGGACATAGGAGGGATTGAGTGTTTTTCTCTGAGGGTGCACTGAGGAGTGGAGCCCGAGGTCTCAGCTCCTCCAGGCCAAGATTAGGAGGCTGCCATTTTTATTCTCCTCCCAAACTCTATGGAAAGCATTCAGGGAACAAAAGCTATGAGAGCAAACGCAAACAGATGACTTAACCTGTCTCCTGGCAAGGGCGGAGCAATTCTGCCTCGGGCAAAGACATTTGAGAATCATGGCAACACGCCTTTTGCTCTGAAGATCAGCAAGAATATCCAGCCAATACCAACTTCACTGATCAATGAGAAATGCAAAACTCCAGAGCTACAAGAATGCAACACATAGAATCCATGGCTACCTCCTTCCCCGCCATGATTCCTTAGTCTTTCAAAGTTAAATTTTTTGTTTTATTTTTTTTCTTATCCTTTTAAAAAATTTTTCCTCTTTCCTATTTTAACCTTTTTAAACTATTTTATCTTATCAGTACCTTTTAAAAAAATCTAAAATTTTCATTGTTATAGTCATATTCTATCCCTTCATTGTATTTAACCTTATTTTTTGTAGACATATAGGTTTTTCTTTCTTTAAAATTTAGGGATACACCTCCAGATTTAGAGTGAGGGGGTGGAAAACAATTTACCATGCTAATGGACATCAAAAGAAAGCTGGGGTGGTAATCCTTATATCAGATAAATTAGATTTTAAGCCAAAGATTATAAGAGATGAAGAAGGACACTATATCATACTGAAAGGGTCTGTCCAACAAGAAGATCTAACAATTTTAAATATTTATACCCCTAAAGTGGGAGCAGCCAATTATAAACCAATTTATAACAAAGTCAAAGAAACACATCAACAGTAATACAATAATAATAGGGGATTTTAACACCCCCGTCACTGAAATGGACAGATCATCCAAGCAAAAGATCAACAAGGAAACAAAGGCTTTAAATGACACACTGGTCCAGATGGACATCACAGATATATTCAGAACATTCTATCCCAAAGCAACAGAATCCACATTATTCTCTAATGTACATGGAACATTCTCCAGAATAGATCAATTCTGGGTCACAAATCAAGTCTCAACTGATACCAAAAGATTGGGATTATTTCCTGCATATTTTCAGACCACAATGCTCTGAAGCTAGAACTCAATCACAAGAGGAAATTTGGAAAGAACTCAAATACATGGAGGCTTAAGAACGTACTACTAAAGAATGAATGGGTCAACCAGGGAATTAAAGAAGAATTGAAAAAAAATTCATGGAAACAAATGAAAATGAAAACAAAACCATTCAAAATCTTTGGGACACAGCAAAGGTGGTCCTGAGATGAAGGTATATAACAATACAAGCCTGTCTCAAGAAACAAGAAAGGTCTCAAGAACACAACCTAACACTATACCTAAAGAAGCTGAAGAAAGAACAACAAAGAAAGCCTAAACCAAGCAGGAGAAGAGAAAGAATAAAAATCAAAGCAGAAATCAATGAAATAGAAACCAAAAGAACCATAGAACAAATCAATGAAACTAGGAGCTTGTTCTTTGAAAGAATTAATAAGATGATAAACCCCTGGCCAGACTTATCAAAAAGAAAAGAGAAAGGACCCAAATAAAATCATGAATGAAAGAGGAGAGATCACAACCAACACCAAAGAAATACAAACAATTATAAGAACATATTATGAGCAACCATATGCCAGCAAATTTGACAATCTGGAAGAAATGGATGCATTCCTAGAGACATATAAACTACCAAAACTGAACCAGGAAGAAATAGAAAACCTGAACAGACCCATAACCAGTAAGGAGATTGAAGAAGTCATCAAAAATCTCCCAACAAACAAGAGCCCAGGGCCAGACAGCTTCCCAGGGGAATTCTACTAAGCATTTAAAGAATTAATACCTATTCTCCTGAAAATGTTCCAAAAAATAGAAATGGGAGGAAAACTTCCAAGCTCATTTTATGAGGCCAGCATTACTTTGATCCCAAAACCAAAGACCCCATCAAAAGGAGAATTACAGACCAATATCCTTGATGAACACAGATGCAAAAATTCTCACCAAAATAGTAGGCAATAAGATCCAACAGTACATTAAAAGGATTAGGCACCATGACCAAGTGGGATTTATTCCTGGGCTTCAAGGTTGGTTCAATATCCACAAATCAATGTGATACAACACATTAATAAAAGAAAGAACAAGAACCATATGATACTCTCAATAGATATTGAAAAAGCATTTGACAAAGTACATCCTTTCTTGATCAAAACTCTTCACAGTGTACGGATAGAGGGTACATACCTCAATATCATCAAAGCCATCTCTGAAAAACCCACAGCAAATATCACTCTCAATGGGGAAAAACTGAGAGCTTTTTCTCTAAGGTCAGGAACACAGCAGGGATGTCCACTATCACCACTGCTATTCAACATAGTTCTAGAAGTCCTAGCATCAGCAATCAGACAACAGAAAGAAATAAAAGACATCCAAATTGACAAAGAAGAAGTCAAACTTACACTCTTTGCAGATGATATGATACTTTGTGTGGAAAACCCAAAAGACTCCATTCCAAAACTGCTAGAACTTGTACAGGAATTCAGTAAAGTGTCAGGATATAAAATCAATGCACAGAAATCAATTGCATTTCTATACACCAACAGCAAAACCGAAGAAAGAGAAAATAAGGAGTTGATCCTATTTACAATTGCACCCAAAACCATAAGATACCTAGGAATAAATCTACCAAAGAGGCATGGAATTTGTACTCAGAAAACTATAAAGTACTCATGAAAGAAATTGGGGAAGACACAAAGAAATGGAAAAATGTTCCAGAACAAATATTGTGAAAATGTCTATACTACCTAGAGCAATCTACACATTTAATGCAATCCCCATCAAAATACCATCAATTTTTTCAAAGAAATGGAACACAAATAATCCTAAAATTTATATGGAACCAGAAAAGACCCCGAGTAGCCAGAGAAACGTTGAAAAAGAAAATCAAAGTTGGTGGCATCACAATTCCAAACTTCAGGCTTCATTACAAAGCTGTAATCATCAAGACAGTATGGCACTGGCATAAAAACAGACACATAGATCAATGGTACAGAATAGAAAGCTCAGAAATGGACCCTCAACTCTATGGCCAACTAATCTTCGACAAAGCAGGAATGAATGTTGATTGGGAAAAAGACGGTCTCTTCAACAAATGGTGTTGGGAAAATTAGACAACCACATGTAAAATAATGAAACTGGACTATTTCCTTACACCACACACAAAAATAGACTCAAAATGGATAAAAGACCTCAATGTGAGACAGGAATCCATCAAACTCCTGGAGAAGAACACAGGCAGCAATCTCTTTGACTTAAGCTGCAGCAACCTCTTCCTAGAAACATCACCAAAGGCAAGGGAAACAAGCTCAAAAATGAACTATTGGGACTTCATCCATATCAAAAGCTTTTGCACAGCAAAGGAAACAGTCAACAAAACCAAAAGACAACTGAGAGAATGGGAGAAGATAATTGCAAATGACATAGCAGATAAAGGGCTACTATCCAGGGGTGCCTGGGTGGCTCAGTGGATTAAAGCCTCTGCCTTCAGCTCAGGTCATGACCCCAGGGTCCTGGGATCGAGCCCCACATCAGGCTCTCTGCTCAGTGGTGAGCCTGCTTCCCCTCTCTCACTCTGCCTGCCTCTCTGCCTACTTGTGATCTCTCTATGTCAAATACATATTTTGAAAAAAAAAAGGGCTAATATCCAAAATCTATAAAGAATGTATCAAACTCAACACCCAAAGAACAAATAATCCAATCAAGAAATGGGCAGAAGACGTGAAGAGACATTTCAGCAAAGAAGACATCAAATGGCCAACAGACACATGAAAAAGTGCTCCACATCACTCGGCATCAGGGAAATACAAATCAAAACCACAATGAGATCCCACCTCACACCGGTCAGAATGGCTAAAATTAACAAGTCAGGAAATGATAGATGCTGGCAAGGACGTGGAGAAAGGGGAACCCTCTTACACTGTTGGTGGGAATGCAATCTGGTGCAGCCACTCTGGAAAACAGTATGGAGATTCCTCAAAAAGTTAACAATAGAGCTACCCTACAACCCAACAATTGCACTAGTGGGTATTTACACTAAAGATACAAATGTGATCCAAAGGGGCACATGCACCCGAATGTTTATAGCAGCAATGTCCATAATAGCCAAACTATGGAAAGAGCGTAGATGTCCATCAACAGATGAATGGATAAAGATGTGGTATACATATACAATAGAATACTATGCAGCCATCAAAAACCAAAATCTTATCATTTGTTCTATCCATGACATGTATAGAACTAGAGTGTATTATGCTAGGAAATAAGTCAACCACAGAAAGACAATTATCATATAATCTCTCTGCTCTGAGGAATCTTGAGAGGCAGGACAGGACATCGGTCAGTATGAGAAAAAAAAAATGAAACAAGATGGGACTGGGGAGGGAGACAAACCATAAGACACTCTTAATCCCAGGAAACAAACTGAGGATTGCTGGGTGTGGAGGGCCAGGGATGGGATGGCTGGGTTATGGACATTGGGGAGGGTATGGTGAGTGCTGTGAATTGTGTAAGACTGATGATTCACAGACCTGTATCCCTGAAGCAAATAATACATTATATGTTAATTTTAAAAAATTAAAAAAATAAATAAGGGGCAGGAAGGGAGCACAATGCAGCTTCTCAGCTTTCCTGTAGTAATTGACAAAGATGCTCAAGAGAAAAGTAGCCCCAAATGCAGAGTCTGCCTCACCTTGTCCAGGAAATTCTTTGCTCTCTAGTACCTTCAAAAAAATGTTGTTATCCAACTTTTAAAATTTACCTTAACCAGAAGCTGGTCTACAATTCCTGATAGCAATACTATTTTCATCGTAATGTGCCCCTGCAAACTTGGCTTCCTGACCTACTTTCTTTGAGCCAGAAGTGGAAGGCAGTACAGGGAACACCATGTCCAGAGTGAGGGGCAGGGCACTAGGACTGAGTTACAATCAATCTCACCAAGAGCCCTGAGTATTCCCAGACCTTTAAGACAAAGCTCATTGGCCTTCTTCTTCTTCTTCTTCTTTTTTTTTTTTTTTGTAATATTTTATTTATTTGAGAGAAAGAAAGAGAGAGAGAGCGCATGCACAAGTAGGGGAGAAGGGCAGAGGGAAGAGAAGCAGACTCCCCGCTGAGAAGGGAGCCAGATCCAGGACTTGATCCCAGGACCCTAGGATCATGACCTGAGCCAAAGGCAGATGCTTAATGAACTGAGCCATCCAGGTGCCCTCATTGGCCTTCTAAATCTTGGCATTATTGTTGGGAGTCAGGACAAAATTTAGTTCAAGCTTAAATCCGAGGGAGAGACTTTCACAGAGTTTTCTTAGCAAAAATAAGATAAGCTTAATTCTCTTCTGGTCACATGAACCTTATAGCAAAAGCCCTGTTAGAGGTTTCTTTTGTGACCACATTCAGGAGCCTTGACTCTATCCTGAGAACACATAAAATGGTAGGTGAACTTGGCATGTGGTTTAAAGAAGTAAATCAAATGAAGCTTTTAAATGCCCGACACAAGGTCTTATCTGGGGAATGCTGCAGATAGGACAATTTGAACTGTAAAAGGACAAAAAAGAAACTATTACCTTACCTTGAGATAATGCCATCTCCATAGCAGTGAATGGAAAAGAGGAAAAGTGGGAAGTTTTTGTCTCACCCACTGTTAGCTCTATTTTAATATTAGAGCTCTGTGTGATTAATATTACGTCTTGGGAGGCTTTCCTCAAGTCCTCTGTTTGTGTGTTTTACAGGGGCCAGGATATTCTGTGCTAGCTTTGACCCACATTGAGCCGTGGACCACCACCTAGGTCGGGAAACTGTTCAGAGCAGAAGTCGGGACCTACAGATGCAAAGACATAGATAGGAATTTATGCAAAGAACATATTTGGGATAAAGAACGCATGCTTTGAAGAGAACCTGAAACATGTTCTCCGTGGGGTGGACAACTGACTTACTGTGGTTGGCATTTTGCCCCATTCTGTTTAGTTTTCCTAAATATGTTTCTGTTGTGAGTCTTACAATGAATCCTGTTTCTCATTATGAATACCAAAGAGGGTGGATCAGAAACTTTCTGTCCCCCCAGTCCCTTGCCAGAAGCCAGGGCAAGACACATGACTGTCATGGGAAAAGGCATACCCCTTGCTTATCCTGTTCTGGTGACAAGGAGTCCATTAGCCTAATAGACTTGTCTTGGTCCCTCTGCATCCCCTCACTTTACAGCTCACTCCTATCCCCTCTCTCTCCACCAAAGGAGGAGGCACGTTTCCCCTAACAGGTTTGTCAGTAATAAAGAAAAATATTTTGATCTTCAGCTGCCTGCTTCTTGGGTTTGGCTCTCAACTGGTTCTAGAATTGGAAGTAGAAAAAATGAAGAGGAAAAAACCCTCTAAAATGATACTGATCATGGGCTTTAAAAAAAATCCCAGGGGTTCAGTGGGTTAAAGCCTCTGCCTTCGGCTCAGGTCATGATCCCCGGGTCCTGGGATCGAGCCCCGCATCAAGCTCTCTGCTCAGCAGAGAGCCTGCTTCCACCTCTCTCTCTTCCTGCCTCTCTGTCTACTTGTGGTCTCTGTCTGTCAAATAAATACATAAAATCTTAAAAACAACAACAACAACAACAAAAAACCCAATATCCTAAGTCATGGGACTAAGACATTTGCAAGGTAAATAGGTATCAAACTGGGAACCAAAATAGAATATTGTACATGGTGTGTTTTCAACTCGACTATAGTTGAGGGTTTTGCACCTGAGTCTTGAGCAAATAGGGCTACTGTTGGGGGTGGGCATTGACCCTTCCAGCTCATTGCACACTGTGTCCAGAGGAAAATGCCTGACACTATAATACAGGCAGAGCAGACCTTAAGAAATGCAGACCTTTCGGATTCAGCAAAGCTGATCCATGGGGGTCATGACTTACATGTGGATGCACTTGGACTTTGGTCTATGGCAGAGAAGGCTGAGGTACAATGGTGGGTCATCTTAGAAGTTGGTAGGTTGGAAATATCTGGTGGTTAATTTTCTCAGACAGGACTTTAAACTGTTGGTTGCATTGTGAATTAGGGAGTTTCACTCCAACCCAAGCAAAGAGTACCATTCCACTTCTACCAAATTCCATTCTCTTCGAGGTATTTTGAGTGGCATGTAGGGCCAAGAGAGAATTCTTATGGTGGCAGGATTGATCTCTGTGTCTTAGTCAGCTTCAGCTGCTGTAACAAAATACCACCGACTGAGTGGTTTAAGTAAGAAAAATTTATTTCTCACTCTCTGGAGACTGTCCAAGATCAGGGTGTTAGCATGGTTGGGTTTTGGTAAGAGTTCTTTCTGCTTACAGTAGACTACTGCCTTTCTTCTGTGTCCTCACATGGAGAAGAGAGAAAGGACCCTGATATTTCTTCTTCTTCTTAGAGGGCACTCCTCATGAGATATACGCTACTCAAGACATCAAAGAAGATCTCAATAAATAGAGACCTACACTTCCTGTATGATACAGTGGTCTCACTCCTAGGTATTGACCCTAGAGAAATTCATGTGTGTGTTTGCACAAAACCTGTACTCTGGTGTTTATAGATGCCACATTCATGATCACCAGAACCCAGAAATAACCCAGATAAGCTTCAGTGGGTTTATGGGGAAGCAAACTGTGACAAATCCATCCGCTGGAGTATTACTCGGTAATGAAAAGGAATGAATTACGGATAAGTGAAACAATGTAGATAAATCTCAAAGGCATTATGCTTACCCAAAGAAGCCAACCTCAAGTGTTACATATTGTATGATTTCATGGAAATGGCAGCCTAGACAAAGCAAACTATAGCAACAGAGAGCAGACCAATCATCAGAAGGGTAATGGTGGTGGGTAGGTGTGATTGTGATTGTGAAGCATGATGGAAGACTCTACTTCTTTGAGTATGAGAACTATTCTATATCCCTGATGTGGTGGTGGTTACACACATATAGACATATGAAAACCTCATAACACTGAATAAGTTTGGCTGCACAATGTCAGTTTTATTACAAATTTAACTTAAAACATACATACACAAATGTCTAGGATGAAGAGCATAAGTAAAAAAAGAATGAAAAAAGCCCATTTGGATTCATTAAACCAAACTCATCCAATGTGCATTAGAAGGTGAAAATTTATTTTTATGAATTTTAGAAAAATTAATTTTTATGAATTTTAGAAACATTAAATTGTTAGAAACTCAGCCGAGCTTTTTAAGAGTTAATGAAAGCAGCTGAAAAAAAAAAAAAAACCTCTAGATTTTTTTCAAGACTAGGAAACATTACTCAAGGCACGTGATGTCTGTCTGTCCTTCCTTCTTTCCCTCCTTCCTCTTCTTTCCCTTTGAAGACTCCAGGAAAGAGAAATGGCACTCACTCACCCTCTAGTGGTACAGACTTCACCCAGGTTAAGTTCAAAGACCCCTGAGAGGGATTTTATAGCTAAGAAATGTGGGAACGGGGGCAGATATTTCTGAAGAGGCAGGTTCATTTGTCCCAAGCAATTCTGTATTAAGAGGCAGTGACAATGGCTGGCGTAGCACAGGATAGAAAAAAAAATCCTACTCACAAGAAACCACTAGACAAAGCCTATGCTAATTTCAGGGCTGAGATGCTTGGAACACAAAGTCTTAGCAAAGAGATTGAAATCAAGAGCTTTTGAATATAAATTTAGAGAAGAAAGCCATTTTCATTCAGATCTGGTGATAAGGCTGCCAACGTCAATTTTTAAAAGTTGCAAGAAGCCTGGGATATTGTCAGGGCCAGTGTCTGAGAAAGTAGACAGCAGACATAAGGACTCTGCTCCCAGGTAAGTTGAAATACAGAGTAGTAACTAACCTCTTAAAGAGAAATCCTTGCCCACTTGGCTATTCAGAATATGAACTCTAGAAAACTGACAGAGGTCATGGTAAAATGAGACCCAGAAAAGATTTTTTTACCATCTCCTTTCCTTTCTTCATAAACCACCTACTCTCTGCCCCTGCTTTAAAAAAAAAAAAATTATTGTATTATACTCCTGGCGATTAGTTTTATTTTCTAATCATTGCAGGACTGGAACTATATTCATCTTGAGTTGTTAGTTATTAAATTCTTTGTTGGCAGGCAGGTAGAAGACTTGGAATGTTCACATTCTGAGGGTCAGGGTGGGGAGTGGGGGATGTAACATGGGACATCCCCTGTGGAAAATAGGTAGGCAAATTTAAACATTTACAAATTTAAACATATATTTAAAAGTTTTGGGGATAATGGGTATAGTCATTATCTAGATTGTAATGATGGTTTTATCGTATTTCAAAACTGTACACTTTGGATATGTGTACTTTGTTACATGTCAATTCTACATCAATGAATCTGAGAAAAATTATTATGTGTGGTGATCTGAAACCATATATCTATCAACGGTCAGGATTTGGAGAGTAGTGAATTGTGCAAATGCAATATAGGAAACACGAAAGATTCAAAGGTTTCAAGGTAGTGGCTACTTCTAATATCACAAAATAAGAAAGAATAATCATATCAGATTCTTAAATTCTACTCAAGTTGTGGGATGAACACCTGGTTTTTATGATGATCATGTTCAAAGAATCTCTTATCTTTTGTAGCCATCAGGTTAGACTCTAAAGAAACTGCACTCAGTGCTTGATACTAAAAGTCTGTCCTCACCAGGACTTTCATGAGGCCTCCATCAGGAGTAGCCCAGGAATTTCCGATGACTACTCATCACAGGAAGGTGAGTTTCTTGCAGCCTAAATTCCCAGAGAGCCCCTAGGGGTCCACGACAAAATCAAAATCAATAGAACAAGGCTTACACATCAAATAGAACTTTGCTAATTCATAGTGACAAAATAGGAAAACTATGTCAACTCTGAGGGCCACCAACAAAGGTGGGGGTCATAGTTTCAAATTAGGCTGTATTGATGTAAGTGTCTTTAGCAATTTCATATTCAATGTACCACCTTGAGCTTCTAAAGTAAGTCTGTTACCTAGATCTAAATTGACCCCATCCTAGAGAGTTAAGACACCAGGAATGGCTTCGTACAGTGCAGAAATACATTTCTTTGAGAAATATATGCTGGAAAGTATTTATGATGTGAAATGTAAGCTTTCGTTTATGGCCATATTCTTTAATAAGACCCACAATAAAACCTCCTCACTAAGATTTTTTGACATACATTGGTAAGGGGAAGCCTAACAGTTCTGAAAACAAGTTTAGTAGGTTGAGGATGCTGGGGTGAAATATTACAATTAAAATGAGCTTCCTGATCCAATAAGGAATGGGGGAATGAAGGATCTGGGGTTGGGGTAGACCAGCAACAGCACTTAACGTCCACAGGCAAAAAGGGGTGGTTATCACACTGGATGATAAGGCTTTGTGGTATTCAGAAAGGTCTGATGGCAGAGGTCTTCATCAGTGGGCAACTGAAGAGAAAACCAGCCAAGGGACTTAATTTGTCTTAGCTGAAAGACCAAAAAAGAAATACTCCTCCAAATTTTCTGAGCAGAAGCTTGACTTAAGTCACCATGCAAGGGTTACAATGAAACCCACTAAATTCTCACAGAGGAGTCAGTCCAGAGAGGCAGAGTCCCTTGAAATAGGGGCAGATGCCCTTGAAACCCACAGGTAACATAACAAGTAAATACTGTGAATCTGCATTTTAGCTTTTTTGCAAAGTGATTATTGGTTATTTCTAAGGCCATGGTGACCTGATGAAATGAACATATCCCTCTCTGGGGGGATTACTGGATGCTTTCTGAGGACTCAGAATACCATTTTACAACAGTCCAATACTCATTACCAGAATTGTATCATCAGTAGAGATTTTACCCAAATCAACTTCTCAAATGAAATTCATGGGATCCCAAACTCATTCCATGGTTAATTTCTCAGTTTCTGAATATTTAGTGAGAAGAGAGCCTCAAGTTATCAGAATTCCTTTATTGTCTTTTGGGTCTTTGATGAAAAAACTTTTGTAGTAGCAAGGGCCAAAAAGTCCCAAAATCTCATACTGCGTGCTAGAAGAGTTTATTTATTTATTTATGTGTTTGTTTGTTTATTTATTTATTTAATTATTTTTAGAGATTTTATTTCTTTATTTGAGAGAGAGGATAAGTGGAGAGAGGAGCAAAGGGACAGGGATAAGCAGACTCCCCACTGAGCGCAGAGCCCGATATGGGGTTCAATCCCAGGACCCTGACATCATGACCTGAATCAAAGTCAGGCCCCTCACTGATTGAGTCACCTTTTTGGTTCCCCTAAAAGAGTTTAAGTGAAACATATTTGTGAGTATCATGGAGATCGATGTCACTATCAGAAATCTGTAAGATCCAAAAGAAGTATTCATTTTGGGTATCTATTTAATTTTCTATTCCATGTGGGCTTTTGGGTGAGGGCTTGTAGAGAATGATACTAGACTATCATAAATGTAATCAGTGTGGCTCCAATGAAATCTGCTAATTTAGATATGGTTTCTTTCCTGGAACAAATTAATATAGCTCCTGGAAATCAGTATGAATCTGCATTTGATGATTTTATTCTGAACAAGGACAGAAGTTGCATTAATTTGTCAGTGACGGCAGAGAACCTTCACCATCTTAACCTCAACATCATCTTATGTCAACATTTTATTGAGTCTCGTGATTTTATTCTTTTTTAAAGATTTTACCTGTTTATTTAGAGAGAGCATGAGCAGGGGGAGGGGGAGAGGGGAAGGGAGAGAGAGAATCTCAAGCAGAGATTCTCTGGGGTTCAATCTCATGGCCTTGAGATCATGACCTGAGCTGAAACCAGGTTGGATGTTTAACCGACTGTGTCACCCAGGCATCTCAAGTCTCATGATTTTAAACACTACCTATACGCTAACCAACCCAAATCTAACTGAGCATTCTCCCCAAAATCTAGCCTGGTGTATCCAACTGTCCACTTGGTATCTCCACTTTGATGTCTTATAAGGATCTTAGATTTCGTATGTTCAGAAGTAAGTTTTTGACCTACTCTCCTTCCTCATCTCAGCTAATGGCAACCTTATCATCCTAATTCTGCAAGACCAAAATAGAATAAAAATAAACAGAAAAACCTCCCCAAACAAAACCATTCTGTTTCATTATGTTGGCAAATGAGACCAGAGCATGGGAAAGAGTGAATGCACTAGCTACTTCAGGGGAAGAGTAGAGTAGAGTGAGAGCTCCCTTGGAATGCCACCACCCACGCTTGAACCTCGGTGTGGGAACTTGGCAAGTTACTTTAAGCTCCCCAATCCTCAGTTTTCTCATCTGTAAAATGGCAGAAACCGCAGCCAGGTCCTCATAAGGCTTTTGCGATGCTCGAAGGAGTTAATATATTTGGTTAGAACAGTGTCTGACACATAAACAGGACATAATAACTTATTATGTCTGGGTTAAGACATGCATTTCAAAAGATGAGAGATACATCCACAGAAATATTGGAGCTTGCCACCATCAAGACATTTGGGGTGGTTTATGGTGAGTCACTTATTGCTGACAGAGAGAGAGAGAATGCTATATTTGAGTGTGCTGCTCCCACCCTTTACCATCCAGTCCCCAAAGTTACAGGGTTTAAAATGGGATTCAGAACAAGAGAACATTTTCTTGGTTGAAGTGCAAACAACCGTCTTTGTTCCTTTATAACCTTGAAGATCCTTATACCGTCTGTGCCAATTAGATAAGAGAAACCAGAGGAGCCTGTGTCCTTTCTATTAATTAACATTTGGAGAAAACAGTTCTTAACCTGTTAATGGTTCTTGAGTGGACACTGAATTCTTGCCCATGAGGCTTTGAGTGATGATGTGACCTCAATTGCCCATAATGAACTGGGTATTAACTAATCCACTTAACCACAAATTAGGCATATTCAAAAGTGCCGCGACAAGCCTGCCCAGATGCTTCCCTCTCCTGATTTTTTTTTTTTTGAGCATCAAGTAGATTATATTCGACAGTGTTTTTTAGTTAGGTTGGAGCCATGTGGTGGGTTGAACCAATGTGTACAGTAAGATGTAACATATTCCATTTTGTGTGTATTTCCACTGTCCATGGGGCTGAGAGTAAAGAAATCCAAGGTAGTTGTGCTGTAAATGGGAGGTGCTCACATCAGAGTGACACTATTGGGAAGAGAGATATCCAACCCACTTCAGATTGGAATGTGAATGAGAAATACAATTTATTGCATAAAGCTACTAAAATTTGGGGGCTGTTTGCAATAGCATCTAGCACTGATTATCTGGACTGATTAAAGAGAATTCCTCATCGACTGGTATTTGAGACCAAGCCCAAGTAGGTCCTAAAGGCAAACGTCAGTTGTGTGAGCATATAGTTCACATTCCTGGGACACGGGCTCCTGTCACGCTGTTAGCCCTCCCTCCCTCACACCAGAGGCTTCCTGAGGTCTTCATTGTAGGAACACTAAATAGCTTTCCAATTAATTCCTTCTCTGCTTAAATTTAAGCGTGTCCTGGAACCAAGATACACTCATCTTCTTCAAATTTTGGAGGGAGACAGGAGGGTCTGCAAACCACAGGCAAAACCCAAGGAGTCTAAATTCCACCTAGAAAATCAACTTGGCTCTCTCCTCATTCTGAAAACAAGAATCAGAAGGAATTATAAATATATATGTTCTGAGGGGGGTTATGCAGAGAGAATAAACACAGATTCAACATGTTAGAAAAGGAGTCCATGTGCTCTAATATGAGTGTAGAGGGGAAAGCAGGTACAGATATTGTCAGGCAACTTCTCAAAGTCATATAGCCAGACAATGGCAAATCCAAGACAAAAATCCGGCTCTCTTGAGTCTCATTTTCTTGGAGCATTTCATGCAGGGGATGCTGGGGAAGGGGTGGGCTCCCGGAGAGCATCTTCTGAAGCCAGACTGTGTCTCCAAGACAACACACTGGTGATGCTTCTGGGAGGCACCTTTTGAAAGAGCAAGACTGAAATGTAAGGAAAGAGAGAGATTGTATAAAGAAGCTCTGTGGGGGACAATCATATCCTTAATCAAGCCATAATATTGGAATGTTATCACTTTCTTTGAAAGTGTGCCTACAAGGAAAGCATGGTATGTTGAAAATTCCATGGTCTTGCTCCAGAAAGTCACCTGTGGCTCCATTAAAAACTACATAGTATGCCCAGCGACCATTAGAAGGAAATGCCTCCCAACCAGCACGTGTGCTGATGGGCAGATAAGCTGGTACATCCAAAAGTCCTGAATTGAAAATGGTGGTATTGTCTAAACACATAGAGACCGCAGAGGAGCTGAGTGATTTAATAAGATCCTAGAATGTCAAGGGTGCACGAGACATTAGAAGTGATCTTGCCCAGTCTCATCATTTCACACATCAAGAACTGAGGCTCAAGGAGGGTCAATGAATGGGTCAAACCCGCATAACGAATGAGCCTCAGATTCATTGCTAGGTTTCAGGGATTCTTGCTCTGCTGAGAGTCTGCACTGGGGCAAATTTGGGTGCTCCTCAAATTTTTATGGGCTTGAGAACCACCTGGGGGCACCTGGGTGTCTCCGTCATGATCTGAGGGTTGCAGGATCAAGGCCCATGTCATGTTCCATGCTCAGCAGGGAGTCTGCTTGGCTCTCTCTCCCTCTAAAATAAATAAATAAAAACTTAAAGAAGAAAAGAACCTCTTGAGGATATGGTTAAATGCAGATTTTGTTTCCATAGAAATGAGGTGTGGCCCAGGACTCGGGATCTAACATGCTTTCCGTTGATATTGATGTTCACATGCCTTTCAAACTAGGTTGACATGGAAATCACCTGGGGAGATTTACCACTAGTCATACCTGAACCCCACTGGAATGCAGATTCTGATAACTTGCTCTGGGCTGCGACCTGGACTTTCTCTTCTTTTTCTTTTTTTAAAAAATATTTTATTGGGGTAGGGAGAGGGCAGGGGGTTATGGACATGGGGGAAGGTATGTGCTATGGTGAGGGCTGTGAAGTGTATGAGCCTGATGATTCACAGACCTGTACCCCTGACGCTAATAATACATTATATGTTAATAAAAAAATAATAAATAAAAAGTAAATAAATTAGAAAAAAAAGAAAAAAATCAATGGACTGAATGCAAAAAAAAAATTTTTTTTTTGAAAGAGAGCCTGAGTATGAGCAGAAGGTCAGAAGGACAAGCAGACTCCTTGCTAAACATGGAGCCTGACCGGGGGCTCTTCCCAGAACCCTGAGATCATGATCTAAGTCAGACACTTAACCGACTAAACCACCCAGGCGCCCTGGACTTTGTTTTCTTAAATCCTCCCCAGTTGAGTTTAATACACAACAGAGTCTGAGAACCAGCATCATAAAGTCACTTTATTTTACATATAAAATAATTATTTGCAAGGATGATGGCCTTTTGCCATTCTCTAATTTTTAGAAAATTTGCACCATTGTTCTTACTGGTAGAGTTAATTAGAGCTAGGTCAGTGAGGCCATGGTTGGTAAATTAATTATCACAAGGCTGTTGAGCTGATTGACCTCTTATAGTAAATACAGTTTACAACTTGGAGAGAACAGACAATTATCTCAACAAATGAAGTTGTCTACAACAAACATTCATACACTGATAAAGGCCATAAATCAAAACTCTTCAGGAATATTAAAATCAACATTTTAATATTACATGAAAAATCCAGTTCTTCTTAACCAATGGATTTACATGCTCACCTTTCCCGTGACAAGATAGAGAATAGGTAGAGATTTAAGGTCAACTTGATGGTGAGTGTTCTGTAAATATATACCAAATCTCTGTAATGTATCTAACAAGTTATTAATTCAGCACTTGGATTTCTCAAAAGCGCTCACATTCCAAAGCTTATTAAATTTCACTAAAATGTTTGCCAAAAAAATTCTCATAGCTTCTGATTTCAAGTTGAATTATAATGAAAACTGAATCCAAGGTAATTAGAGATTTATTTCCATCCTCCTGATGTACTTTTTTTTTTTTTAAAACGTCATCACACATTCTCCCCACACAGAAGCTTGCCCTGAACCTTGAGTGTGTGGGACAAAGTTCTGCATTTATTTTTTTAAACAGATTTATTTGTTTACTTGAGAGAGAGAGAGAGAATGGGTGAGTGCACACGAGTGGGGGGAGAGGCAGAGGGAGAGAGAGAATCTTTAAGCAGACTCCCCACTGAGCATGGAGCCTGATGCGGAACTCAATCTCAGGACCCTGAGATCATGACCTTAGCCAAAATCAAGAGTTGGACGCTGAACCCACTGAGACACCCCATCACCGCCCAAGTTCTGCGTTTAAAGGCCATCTCTTCTCTTTGTCAAGTTGCCTTGCCTGAGCTGAGCATCTCTGCCTGCCAGGTCCACCAGCCAGCCAATCGGCACCCATCCTAGAGAAGGAAGAGAAATCCAACTTTCTAATTCCAATATTAGAATTGCTAACATGTGTTCTGGTATCTTGGTAAAGATTAAATTACAGGTTTTTTTTCCTCCTGGAATTCACTGGGACTGCTAAAGTGAATTGATAGCAAGTTGAAAAAGAAATCATTCAATGGGTCAGATGTAGTGTTGTTTTGGATTAGAATTGAAGAAATCTGCTGATAAACCTTTGGGACATCATTTTCTTCATTCTTCTGCCTTGGTTGGAGAACACTGACCTTGGTGGGAAAATCAAAATTGAGATTCCATAAAACGATTTCTTTGGAGCCATCTTTTTGGAGTTACAGATAGCTGAGTTTTGGGAAAGGTTTGCACATTGAAATAAACTGTTTGTTCAGCAAAACTGGTAGTACTGAGTTTCGGCTAACCCGTTATTGCGTCCCTGGTTTATGGCATGTAAAAAGAGCTGGCTTAGAAATTCCTTTTAAGGACCTTTTCCCAAAAAGCACACGGCCACAAAGACTTTTTAAGACCTTGACAGTAATTAGTCAACTAAAACCTTTAGAGGCAAAACATGTGGCCCATGAAAGGCAAAATGGATTGATTTCCCTAGAACTCTCTAGAGATCTCTGGAACATGACCCAGAGGGACAAAAATTCCTTTTCTGGAATGTCACACTACAGGTGCAATGTGTAGAAATATGTGCCTCACCCACAAGATGTCTATATCCGAATCCCAGAACCTGTGGCTATGTTATGTTGCATGGGAAAGTGTGCTGGTGGAATTAAGGCTACCAACCAGTTGACCTTCAGCTGCAAAAATTCTCTTGGGTTATCTGGGTGGATCCAATGTAATCACAAGGGTCCTTAAATGTGGAAAAGGGAAGCAAAGAGAGAGAACCAAAGAGGTAAGAATAGGAGGAGGACTTGGCCTGATGTTGCCTTCTTTGACAATGGGAGAAGGGGCCATGAGCCAAATCATGCACAGCCTCAAGAATTGCTAAAGACAAGGGGATTGGCTCTCCCCTAAGCCTCCAGGAAGGAATGCAAACCTGAGGGTACCATGGCTTTAGCCCAAGGAGATCCATGTTGGACTCTTGACCTTGAGACTTGATAGATAATAAATTCATATTATTGTAGGTCACTAGTTGGTAATGATTTGTTATGGTAGTGATAGGAAGCTAATCAGAAAGAGGACTGGATTCTGCCACTTCTTGAATTTTTTAAGGAAGATCATTCTTGGGAGTGTTTAGGTAGCTGTATGTCATAGAAAACCCTTCTTGGTATGACCTTGCCTACCTTCAGTTTGCATCTCCCACCCCACCGTAACTTCCACCTGCTGTTACCGTTAGGGGTCCCGTACTTGCCGTATTTCTTCTCTTTCCATGCATCTTCTCATTCTCTTCCCTCCTTCTTGACTGTGCCACTTCCTGAAAGCTCACAGTGGAACATCTGTTCATCTTCCAAACCCAGCCTTCTTCGGCGGTTTGAATGGGTCATCTTCTCCTTTGAGACACTCCTGTTCTTAGCACATGCGTTTATGAATACACTCAGCTCACTGCAATCAAATTGTTTCCTTCCTGTCTTTCTTACTTTGTTGGAAAAGAGGACTTGTTGATTTACCTCCTGATATCCAGTGTCCAGCACACTCCTGATCATTTTGCCTTTTACATTTGACACGTTGTATTGAATACCCATAATGCACCAAACACATGGCATGCATTCAGTGAGTGCTTGCTGCAGATAAATTAAGGTGAAATATCTGGACATTTTAGGTAGGGCCGTGATTGGCTTTATTCTTGGTGGGACATTTCTTGGTTTCTTTATTCTTGGGACATGGTGTTCCATGTCCCTTATATAAGGACTCATGACCCATTTAACTCAGGGTCAAGTTAGGAGAATCTTGTCTTGCCCATGGAAGTGGCATAATAAGACAATGAAGAGGACAGTCCTGCCATTACCCTGGAGTTAGCCTGAGTTGCCTAGGAGCCACCACTTACCAGTTCTATGGTCTTGGGCAAACTACATAATCTAGTTCTCATTTCCTTATCTGTACAATGGGGATCTTAATAACATGGGGTGCAAAGATCTTATCAGAAGTAAATAAGATAATCCAAAAAGGGCTGAGGGGTGCCTGGGTGGTTCAGTTGGTTGAGTGTCTGGCTCTTGATTTTGGCTCAGGTTGTGATCTCACAGTTGTGAAATTCAGTCCCACATTGGGCTCCACGCTCTGTGGGAAGTCTACTTCTCTCTCTCTCTCTTTCTCTGCCCCTCCTCTCTCTCTCTCTCAAATAAAATCTTCAAAAAGAGATGAAATGCTACTTTGGGTTATAGTTATTATTATAACACATTGTTCTTTCCCCCTTTGGCCTGATTTCCTGGAATTGAAATCTGTCACTTGTGATCAGTTCTTGTGATTTTTCTGATGCTGTGTATCTCTCCTCATGATTTAATCCCTATCCCATTTCTTTTGTCAAGTTAGGCTTTTCTTTATTTTTTTAATTTAAGAATTAACTTGTGCTTTATTTGTATTAAATCCTTTATTTTGTTTCCTCCAAATAGGTTCTGTATGCAGCAGAATATAAACGGTTCATATGAGAAATATCTATAAAACTGGAATGTTAGTACTATTTACCTCATAGGCATCTTGTGAAGATAAAATGAGAGGACAGGTATTGAAATTTGTTTTGGAGATAAACCTTTTCAAAATGCCCCAAGTGCAACGAACATTTATATCAAGTTCATGCATTAGAGAACATGGTGTTTATATTAGTTTGCAAGGATTGCTATAACAAAGTATCACCAACTGAGTGGCTTAGAAAAGAGACATTTGTGGTCTTAAAGTCCTGGAGGCTGGAAGTCTGAGATCAAAGTGTCCACAGAGTTGTTTCTGAGAGCAGTGAGGGAGACTCTGTTCCATGCCTCTCTCCTAGCTTCTGGCATTTTGCTGACAATCTTGGGCATTCCTTGACTCATGGACACATCACCCCATCTCTGCCTTCATGTTCACATGGCTTTCTCTATGTGTGTGTGCCTGTCTCTGTGGTCAACCTCCCATTTTTATAAGGACAACAGTGGTCGAGATTGGGGCCCATTCTAATGACCTCCTCTCAACTTGATCACTTCTGTAAAGACTCAGTCTCCAGGTAACATCACATCCTAAGGGACTGGGGTTAAGGGCTCCAGCATATCTTTTCTGGGGAGACAGCACTGAACCCAAAAAAGTGTCCCTGGGTTAAAAATATTAGTAAAGGATGGTAAGTTAGCTTTGGGCTCATTTCTGTTGTGGAAAGAGGGGTAGGATAGTCTTTTGACCCTAGTACTCTCAAACAAGTAATGGCCATCCTGGGCTCAATTTCCTCTAGTGTAACCACCATGTTTTAGATGAGATGGTCTCTGAGCACCTCCCCTGCTCTCTCAGATGGTATCTCTGTGAAGAGCTGCAGTAGTAACTCACATTTATGAAGCACTCTATGGCTTAATAAGCACTCTTGGGGTACTTAATTCCTAGAAGAACCATGTGAGGTGCCTATTATTATCCCCTCTATTTTTGAGGGATGGAAAGATAAGTCACTTCTCTATGCTTTTAATCCTGGGGACTGTCATCTCCCGACACTGAATGTTGAGCTCCTTCTTCTTCTACAACACAGCTCCAGATTTTGTGAAATGAAAGCCTTAAACTGTTTCAGGAAATTAACATCTGCATCTTGTTACAATAATTAATGCCATGATTTAAATTTTATTCAGAGTGCCAGAATATGGCATTTGACCCATAGCTTGACACAGAAGAACACTTGAAAAAATAAAACCATTCTGTGATTTTAGTCCTGGGTTTGCAAAAATTGAAATATCACCTACTACCACCTTCCAGATGCTGTACTGAAGTGAATCACTTAGGGTTATCAGCAATTATCTCTACTATGAATATCACTCCTTGGAGAAAAGAAATTTATTAGGGTCAGTGGATTTAAGCCTTCAGCGAATTTATTTTCAAAGCTGGAGGAACCCACTGGTTTATTTCTATGTAAGAAAAAAATAAAAGGTATAAAAAAAACCCCATCCAACTCTGAGTGTTTGAGAAGCCTGTTGAGAGGAAAAGGGGAATGCCTGTCCAATTTTTGATTTTATGAAATCTGTTCTTGTTGGTTTTAGTGGATTCTATTTAGGATAAAAGTAGTAAACTGCTTCTGGCTAACAGAATGCATAACTCAAAGCATCACATTTTGGTTCTAAAGTTACACAACAGTGTCTGCCATATAATGACTAATATCTCTGAGATGCAGGGTCCACATCAGGCACAACGTGAAGTGCCAACATGGGTGATGCAGGGTCTTGAGGAAGGGGTTAGCGGTCATGGTAGAGGTCAAGTCCTCAGAGAGCGAAATGAGACAAGGGAGCTATCCGCTCAGCATTGGGTAGGGCTTTCAAGAAGGGAGAGTTTCCTGTGTGCTTTTAGGGTGGGGATGGAGGTGTTTTTTCATGAGATGTCAGTTGAGTGGCTCTTACAAGATGGTGGGGTTTTAGGATGAGGAGGAGTAACAAAATTTATTGAGTTTCTACTATTTGCTAGGCATTGTGCTAAGGATTTGGTATGTTATAGGAATGGCTTTCCTGTAGCTCAGAACCTGGGGTGTGCTGGGGGAGGCTATGCTTGGGAAACTGGCTTCTGCATCACCTACTCTCAATAATTACTCAGGGCCTAGGGAGTGGAGGTGGTTGTGCTTCAGTTAATTGCACTTGGGGGGCAGGCAGGGCAATAGGTGCCTATCTGCTACCCTTAGGTGATCAGGAAGGAGGGAGGTTAGGAGGATATAAACCTTGTGCCCAAGCCCTAGAAAGTTCTTCTAATCTGGGAATCCTCACTTAGAGCACTTCTGATTCTCATGGGAATGAGAATTCTGATTCTCATGGGAATGCTGGGGCATGGGCCACTCTACCTCCATCTGGGGTACCCAGATGCGAACAAGTGGTGTGAACATCCCTCTGCATCCCCATACCTTTGTCACTCAAGAAACTTTAAATCTATAACTGACCGTGTGCATGAACTCCTAATCAATCACATTACCATCCCATTGTGACAATCACACCTTTCTCTGATTTATTTTATTCCATAGGAGCCAGAATAACCCTACCTACTGATGTTGGCCAGCAGCCAAAAACAACCAAGAATGTCCCCACGGGGAACAAAGCTAGATTTGTCACTTGCCATCACTTGCCACAGCAAGGGATCCAGCACATGGTGCAGGGAGTCTTTTCGAAGGGAGATGTTTAGGAAGGGACAGCCAACCATCTCATCTTTGGAACCCAGGAGCCCACACGGAACTGCTGTCCACGGGCCTATTCTGGGACATGTAGATGTGAGTGGACAGGTGTTTGTTTGTAACAAACACTCTGCTTTGGGTTTGATACAGTTTTATTCACCTACTTACTAAGGATTATGTTGACTCTCTGTCTGGCAAGGGCATGTAAGTTACTCTAAGTTGGTGGGAAGGTCAGAGGGGAAGTGAGCCCTGCAAGGTGACGGGTCATGATGGAGGAAAAGCCTTGAATGTCATGCTTGGGAGCTTTCATCGCACTCCACAGGCAATGCCTAGCCACGGAGGGTTTGAGCAGGGCTGAGGCCTGGTTAGAGCTGGATGTCAGAGTCACTGGTGTGGTCCTAGGAGACCAGAGAGTCCAGGGAGCAGGTGGAGAGGCTGTTAGAAAACCAGTAACCACACTTGTAAGACATTCGATGAGCTAGTTAAACTCTATCCTAAGGAACAAAAAGGACAATCCAGTATAGAAGCTGGTAATGCAAGAAACACGATCTTGTCTCCTACATCATTGTTTCTGGTGGTGAGTTCTCATCCTTTTCAGCAAAGTGGTCTGTGATTCTTAATGGTGGTGTGGTGGTTCTCAAAGTGGGTTGCCTAAGACCAGCAGCCTCAGTATCATCTGGGAACTTGTAAGAAATGAAGCTTCTTAGGCCCACCCAGACCTCCTGATATTCTGGGGGCAGGGCCCAGAGATCTGCATGTTCATGAGTTCTCCAGGTGTTCTGGTGCATGCTCACTCGGAGGACCCCGAATCCAGCAGATGTTGGATATACATAGATCTTAACAAGTGTTAAGCTGTTTAAATAAAATAAAATCCCTTTGCATCCTAAAACCTCAGTAGCAATCACGGCTGGGGTGTTAGTACTATCCTTGCAATCCAACTTGGCCTTGTTTGGGATTAGAATATCTCTTCCTGTATCTTTGGAAACATTGAAAGGCCCTACGGATAATTAGAAAATATTGTCTTATAAAATTACAAATCACAAATCACAGTTAGCTTGTTTTTTTTTTCCCCCCCCTTTCTTTGAGACATGAGGGACAGAGAAGGGAGGCATCTGGGGAAATTTTGTGCATGTTAATTGCAGCCTGTAGGTTTCCACTGACAATGTTTTATTTTGCAACCCTTTCCGACTCTTATTAGAAACAGGACATTTTTGTTACTGTTTGCTGCCCCGGGAGTTTTAAGAGAACTGATTTTCTGTCACAAAAGATTGGAATCAATTGCAGTCTTTCTTTCTAGATAGTGCTAAAACATTTATTTAAGAGTTTAGCGGCTCGCCTGGCCTTATCTGTATTCTGAACTGCTTGTCCAACGAAATAAAATTCATTCATGCCTTTGCTCCTTGTGTTATTGACAAAGCACACACTTTATGTGACTCAAAGCCAGGATCCTGTCTTCTGGGAAAGCTTCTCTCTAAACTTGTCTCAAAGAATTATTTTATTACGTGCTTTTTTGTGTGTGCCAACTCCAGAACACCTGAGCAAGGAAACAGAATGATCTGCAGTGGCGATTTGGAAAGCCAAAGGGCAAAGATAAGGGGGACTTCTTTGGCCCAACCTGGATCCTTCATCAGACTACAAGGGTAGACCTGTATGTTTTGCCACTGCCAGAACTCTCAGCTGCTCATTCGCATTTATAGATATGATGGCATTTTGAGTTAGATCAATATAAAAGGGCAGAGCTTTCTTTCTTCAAGACACTTGTTTCTCATCAGATAAGAATGATCTTAGCTTCATCTGTTGTGTGTTCACTGTGTGCCAAGAACGTTACCATTTCAAATCTGGAAATCCCCGTCACACAGCAAATATTCCCATTTTACAGATTAGGGAACCGAGGGATGCTTGTGACAAGAGGGGTGCAGGGTTTGACCTCAACTCTGACTGGCTCCAAGTGGGTTCTGTCTAATGCACTACCCTGGTAAGACACCATCCCCATGTCTGTAAAGGAAATCTCGTCCCTGCTCTCCTGCAGGTGCCTGGAGCCTGGTCCTGCCTTAGTCATCATGTGCAAGGATCTCAGGGCTCCCTGCAGAGGCTCCCTGCGGGGGCTCCCTGCTGGGGAGGGAGCAGAGGACTCACAGCTTCTATATGAAGTCCTTGACTCCTTCATGTGCGCATTCTTAATAAGAAAGAAAACAACCAAAAGGCTGGGGTTGTTTGGGGGTGGGTACCTATGCCAGCATTCTTGGGCAAACTGAATCTTGCCAAGGGTTAAGCTTATCCTGCTGTAGCATCAGAGAGCGGATGACAAAGAGAGAGTGTCGTCATTGACCTGCGTGCCTTATCTGGCACATTTGTCCAAGTTGTCTGACTCCCTCTCTATGTATCAGCAAATATCTTGTGTGGTGGATACATGAAAAGTGTTAAGAAAATATCACATTTATGAATGGCTGGACTGATGATGAGCAGAGAAGCTCATTGCAATCTGTGGCCAAGAAGCATTCACGGAATTCCTTACTGGCAGCATGTACTGAAATCATCAAAGCCCTTTTACTTATTTGTTTATTTTTAGAGAGAGAGAGAGAGAGAGGACGAGTGGAGCAAGGGGTGGTGGCAAAGGGAGAGGAAGATTGTTAAGCAGGGTCCACACTCCGCAAGAGCCTGAAGCAGGAGTTGATCTCATGACCCCGAGATCATGACCTGAGCTGAAATCAAAAGTTGGACACTTAACGGACTGAGCCACCCAGGTGCCCCTAAAATTGTCAAAGCCCTTTTAAAGCTAAAGGCTGCATCTCAGTGTTTCAAAAACGTTATCTGTGTTACCTTTAGCAACAACATGGAGTTATTCCCACTCCCATTTCTTGGATGAGGATGTTAAACTCAGGGTATATAAGGGACTTGCCCAAAGTGCTACAACTCACGGGTGACGAAATTCAGATCAGACTGCAGCTTTCCAGTCCACAGTTGGTGGGACTCAGCTGCCTTTGTGGAGAAGAGCTCTTAGGGCTTGGGGAAGAGGTGAGTAGAAGAAGGGAAGCTTATAATACTGATGCAGATTGATCTTGAGAAAAGTATCTGACCCCAGAGCTAGAGCAAAGAAAGTATAGGAGGAACTCCTTGCACAAGAGAGTAAGAAAAAAATAAGTTCTCAAAAAGTGATGAGGACTCATAAGAGGACTTGGGTGTCAGCCAGAAGGAACTCCTGCAAATGACACTAGATGAAGAGCTGCTACCCAGGATCCATAAAGAACTTCTCCAACTCAACACCCCAAAAAACAAATGGAGAATTCTTGTTGATAAAAATTCCTACATCTTTCCTAGTTACAAATTAAGTCATTCTTTGGATTTGGGATAAACTCAGAAGAAATGTCTAAAGAAAATAAATGTCCTCACTGTGGGGCAAAGCCAACAACTTGACAAGTTTTTCAAATACTTGTTCCCTGTGTATATTTTCTTCTAACCACAAAAACAACTCATTTATCTCAGGTGGCTAGAGAAAGAGGTATTCCACGCAACTGAATTAGATAAAGCCCGAATTAAAATCATTTTAAATAGAAATCTTCCTAAAATGTGTTATATATTCCCTCTACATTCTTCTGTGGAGTTTGCCAATTGAGATTTGACTTTGGTCTTTTTTTTTTTTTTTTTTTTTTGATGACTCCAGGCTCAACACCTGCTGTTAAAACAGACCATCTTTGTGGAGAAGACTTGGACTGGAGGTGGGGTTTCAGGCCACGGTAGGTGGCTGACCCAAACCAAAGCCTGAGTAGGAGCAGAGAAACTCTGGAAGGAGGCCAGGGCTATGGCCAGGTGGGATGCAAGACATGGCAATGAAAGGAAGAAGGTCAGGAGGGCCCACTGGTTTGGCTGAAGGTTGGGCCATTACCCCACCATGCCCACATGCAGAACCCAAGCAGCTCCTGGCACAAGAATGCCCTGATTTCTGCTCTGTTCCCCCAGCAGAAGGGGCATTTCACATCAACTCCATCGTCCTGCTCATCCAAACTTCAGGATCGTCAGTAGTATATACAGTTAGGCAGGAGGCTGGTAAGGTACAACTAGAGAGACACACAGTCAATGTTGCATGGGCATTATAGGGACACTGTTCTTGAGGTTCCCACCGCATGGTTCATTTCTTTGCATTTTGGTATTAGCCCTTGCTTTAACCTCCAAGTACCTGACGTTTTAGGGCTTGGATAACTCATTGGCAGGCCCTGTCAGGTCCTGAAAGTACCACACCATGCAGATTCTGGCCACGTCTACCTTACCCTGAGGATCAGCATTTAGCCGTGTCCTCCACCTTGTCCCACTTCTCAGACGCCTGTTCCTGAGACTATCTTCAGGTCTTTCCTGGTCCCCCTAGTCCTAACTTATTTCCTTGATCTACAACCTGCTGCCCCCACCTTCTCTGGCTCCTTCCTAGGGTGCTGATGTAGAAAGCTAGTCTTAGCTACCACTGTCATGGGATGATCTGTTTTGAAACAAGATGAGACTTGTGGAAGTCGTTGAAATGATTGGCAGAGCAGGAAACGTCCACATGGGCTGAATGGTGGCACAGTGGGATGGGTCCCTGGGATACAGAGAAGCTCTCTCCTCAAAAATCCATTTCCTGATGACTTTCTGATTTTGAAGGAAATGCAAAAGGAATATCCTGAGAACTCCTTGCCTATCACACAATGCACTGATTTATAATGAGGATTTACCAGAAGACACATTGAGTAACAAACCAGACACAGCAAAAAGGATGGGTAGTTAATTACATGGTCAATTGCTCATCCATATTTACACGGCACTATTATGGGATTATTTTCACCTTCCAAAACAAATCCATTTGGATAAATCAATATTATTTCCCAATACAGTTCCCTAATCTCCACTCAGGGAAAAAAGTACCGAGAGGCAAATCTAATACTCTTCTCAAAATAATTGGACAAAATCATATTCAAGAATAGCTCTTCAAGAAAAAGCCTGGTTAATAAGTATCTGACAGCAATCAGAAGACGCTGCTAAAGATTTTAGAGGGTCCCTGGAGGGGGTATACTAATATCCCTAAGAGAATACGATTTTTCCTACATGGAGTTTTCTTTATGTTGTTTTAGTCACCACAGAGTACATCATTATTTTTGATGTTGTGTTCCATGATTCATTGTTTGCATATGATACCCAGTGCTCCGTGCAGTCCGTGTCCTCCTTAATACCCATCATTGGGCTCACCCATCCCCTAACGCCTGCTCCATGGACGACATCACAGGTAAGGACAAGAGCTAGGCATAGAGATCTTTGCTCCTTTTCCACACATCTCTACCCACGCCACCTCCAATCCCACCCAAACCACAGAAGAGCCCAAAGACAGAGTGGGAAAAAGGTGAGGAAGAGGGAACTAGCAGATCATACTGTGGGAGAAGGGGAGGAACTTTGAAGTGGATATGAGATTGAAATTTTGAATAAGACTCAGTTGGGTGGAACTCAGAGCCCAACCCGGGGCTCGATCCCAGGACCCTGAGATCATGACCTGAGTCCCAATCAAGGGTCAGACGCTCAACCGACTGAGTCAACCAGGTGCCTGTCTAGCAGGTGGTTTTTTTTTAAAAAATTATTTTTCCTTCTCCTGATACGATGCTGAATATAGTGTGTGTAAACCCAAATTGTCATGCGTAAGGTACCATTTGGCTATGCCTCTCAAAGCTCACAGCTGGGTGTAGATGCCTAGTGATGATGAACCAAATCCAAATAATTCCTCAGCTTGGCTCTGATGTTAAGGTTCTGGTGTACTTACCTTTCGCGCTTACGTACCTTCCTCTTATCCAGGAAGGGCTGTCTATCGCTTAAAACAGGGCCATCAACCCTTGTCCGTAAAAGGCTGGATAGTACCTATGTTAGGCTCTGTAGGTCCTGCGGCCTCTGTTGAGTACCTAACTATATCACCCTTATGTCAAGACAGACGTAGAAGATATGGAAATGAGCAAGCGGCTGTGTTCACTCAGAATTTTACGGACACTGAAATTTCAATTCACATAATTTTCATGTGTCACAAAACATTATTCTTCATTCAATTTTTACAGCCATTTAAAAAACACAAAAAATATTCTTAGCTTGTGGGCCACACAAAAACGATGATGAGCAGGGGTTAGCCTGCTCGTGCCCTTGAAGATGGGGAAGGGGTCGGAAGGGAAGACGGACACCCAGCTCCAGACTCTCTACAGTTGCGTATGGAGGAGGAATGTGTAAGGAATGACCCATTCTTGGAGGAATGAGCATTGCACTTGCGCACCGGGCAGCCCATGGGGCCCCACTAATGCCATTCATTTCAGTGAGCTCTAACCACTGACCGCAAAGCCACACCAGCTGCCCCCTCACTGGCCTTTAGCAGATCAGCTGTCAGTACCTGCACATCGCTCACAGATGGGCCGGCACAAATGATACTTCTCTGTGTCTCTGGATATTGCTCAGCCCACCCCCGACAGCCCAGGGTAGATATCACGCACCGTAACAGCCTAGGACACACACCGGTCCCCCAAGCAGACAGCGTGCTTGGATGGCGTTGGGTAAAAGCGAACTTTCTCCAAGCTGGGGCCACGTGGAGCATCAGCTCCGTTCGCCTTCCCCATTCCTTCCTGTTTTGACGCTGCATTCTTGGCAAACGTGTTCACTCACCATCCCCTCTGTTTTGCTTTGCAGTTCTGTTCACGCCTGGAAGGCAGCCCTCTCTCCTCCCAAACCATGCCAGTCTTCATCCACACCCTTGCTCATAATTGCCACGAAACAATCCTTGGAACCCTCCGTGTTGGGTGGTGGACAGCTCTCACCACAGTCACTGTGCAGGTGGAAGTCAGGTAGCTGCCACCCACCTGCGACAACTGCCTTGTCGTTTTGAACTCGCACAAATCTCTTGCAGACCGCCTCCTGTATGTGCAGCTTCTTTCCAAAGCTTGTTCTCCAAGAAACCTCGACTTTGCTCTGATTTCTCACACCCCCGTGTTGCCCACGGGCAAGTTCAGTGGTTTCAAAATCTCTTGAATTCCTCCATTTCTCTCCAGCTCCCCCATAGTCCAAACTGCTGAAATCTCTTTTATGGCCCAGTCTCCTTGCTGACCCCCTGCCTCTACCATCTGTTCTCCTCCAGCAGCCTGAGTATAATCGCCTTAACACCTAAAGTTCAACCGATCAATCTGGGTTCTACCTTCCTCCCCAGCTTGTCCTCATTCCCCTCTCTCCTCTTGCTCATGATACCCTGGCCATTGCAGCCTCCTTTAGGTCCTCAAATAGGACAACATTTTGTACCCTCTGGCCTTTTGTGTGTGTCACTTCTTTTGCCTTGAAAGGTCTCTCTCTTGCCACCTCCCTGCCCTCTACCTGGCAGGTGTCCAGATTAAATAGTTCCTCCCAGGGAGACCTTCCTTGTGAATTCCATCTAAAGCAGCCCTCTGCCCTGGTAGATTTCCCTCTATTTGTTTTCTTATTACCACTTACCAGAATTTCCCATTAGGGATTAATTTATTTGTGTATGTATCTCCTTGCAGTGTATTCCCCATGTCTTTCTTACTAGTCATAAGCTCTAGGAAGACAGAACACTGTCAGTCCTGCTTGTGTCCTCTCAGCCTGAATCAGTTGCTAAGTAAGTGGGGGGGGGGTGTTCAACAGATATTTGCTGAACGAGCAATACCAATGTCCTTTGGATCAGAAATTGTGTCTTTGACCCCCTTGCCTGCCTCGCACATGGGAGGTCCTCTACAGATGCTATTTTACTGGATTTATGGTAAAATGATTAAATGTCATGGTGTGAATTCCTCTCTTCACACCCCTAGATTGCCTCCTTCCCCTACAGATCAAGCAGTTTCACAGGGGCCCTGAAATCTCTGGGAACCTCCATTTTTGGCAAGCAAAGGAGTTCGCTGTATTTCCTAATACTTTCTACCTTTTGATATTGTGTCCAGGCACCACTGAGAGATCTCCCCTGGTCCCTGCGTCTGCACACAGACAGGTTTCATGGAATATTTATACCTCCTGGAAGGAATGAAAGTTCAGAGAGCCACACAGACCTGCCAGTTACTTTCTAGGGCAGGAGCCTGAGGACAAAGGAGTGGAGTTATAAATGTTAGCGCTAAAAGGACTCATTTGGCTAATGTCTTCATTTGATGGAGGAAGGAACTGGGACCTGGGGTGAGTCTGGTCTGAGGCCTTAATCAAAGGTGTCTGTTCTGATCTTCTGCCTAAATCAGCTCAGGTGTCTGTCTGTTCAGCAGGGGCAGGGAGACCACGTCTACTCATGGCCATGGTCTGGTGCCCTCACGCTCTGTTCCTGCCCAAATCCAGCTGCGTGTTCTTTGACCTCATTTTTTCTAGTTCTCTATTCATCTGTTCCACTTGGCAAAGGTCACCATCTCCAGGTTCAGCTTTTGTGTTCCAAGTAGATGACCTTTTGGTTTTCTTATCCCAAAGGACTTGGAGAGGCCCTTGTGGGAGATGGCTGCTGGGGGTGGGAACCACGGGCTCCCCAGGTATGTTAGCTAGGAAGTTGCTGTGTCTAAGTAGTAAGTGCTACCTTCTCAACTCCATGTTGTGAGGCGTGATATCAGCCTCGGCAAGCCACATGTGTTTTTATGCTGAATCTCTGTGAAGCACTACTCACGGGGAGCTCTAGAGAGCTGCCCCCAGATCCCCAACCCCAGTCCCCAACCCCCAAGATAGCAGCACTGGTTGAGTAGCGCCCTTTCTCCAGGGGCTGGAACCTGATTCTGCAGGTCTTTCCCTCAAGATCCTAAATCTGAATGATTCCAACCACCTCTTTGGGCTCCTCCATCTTGAGTGGTGGCGATAGTTGTGTCTTTACTTGCACTGCCAAACCTCTTAATGTTCTTGCTCTTTCGGTTCCCTAGTTCAAGGCTCGCATTCAGCTCTCTCTGTCAGATGACTGACATGGTTCTGACCCCTAAAAGGAACATGAATGATACATTGTAGACACTGCTTAGGCAGCTGGACAGGAGATGGGGCCGCAGGTGTTCACCACCTGTGTAATATGGAGTTGGGGGGCGGTGAGCATGACAGTAAAGCTTATGTATCTGTTCTGGAAATAGAGTTGAAGGCTTGTACTTGCCCTGTCCTCTGTGGGATTCACAGCAAATTCTCAGCCTTCTGCAAATGGATCCCCACAAGGTTGAGTGGGGTGGTCCTCAGGACCCTGTCTGGAGCCAGCTTAGCCACTAAGGCAGGAACATCATCTCACCAAGAGTCAGGAGTTTTCCCCACATTGCAGACATGGCCGGATGGCCTAGAATGCTTGATATTTATATCTATCTATCTCTCTATCTATCTTTCCACTCATTTACCTATGTATATATCTGCCTGTCTATATATCTATCCATCCTCCATCAATCTACCTCTCTATCTGCTTATCTATGTATGTAGATATGTGTGCATGTATGTATGTATGTATCTACCTACTTACCTACATATCCATCCATCCATCAATCTATTTATCCATCATCTATCTATCTGCCTATCTATGACTGTCTGTCTGTCTGTCTATCTATCTACCTATCTTCTTTATATCCTTTACATTCCCATTTCTCTAACCTAAGAAAGCAAATTAAAAATAGTACTCATCAAAGACAATGTGTAGTTTTAGGCTAACAATTGTTTGGAGGTAAAAATGTCATAAAGAGCATTCCTATGGATATGAAGACCCACCTTTCAGACGTTCTTTGAGAATATTCAGTACAGGATTAATGTAAGGAAGGAAAATTTCTGGCTACAAATATGGCATCCATTGAAGGAGGCCAGCAGGGCATTCAGAGTACTAAAGAGTGCTCAGCTTGGCTCTTTGGGGCAGAGATGATGAGTGGAAGCTCTTGTAGTTGACTGTTCCTTGGAGTGTGTCCTGATTGGAGAAGGTGAAGTGGCTTCAAACAGGACGGGGAGGAGGGACACCACCAGGGGAAAATGGTCCCTCATGTCTGAGAGCTGTTGGTAAGTCATGTTAGTGTTCCAACTCAGAGGGATGTCTGACCATACCGTTCACAAAGGGAAGTGGCTTATGGTCTAGTGGAAGAAGCTAGCTTCATGGAAGGGAAGAAGCCAATGAGCCTTGATTATATGAGAAGGTGCTGAGTCGTGCAGCATGGATGGCAAAGGGGGGTTCGTGAGTCAAAAGAGAACTTGCTGTGTACTCAGCAGGAAGTGGGAATTCAAAAGGCCTTGGCAGAGATGGGGGCAGACGACAAGTGCACAAGAGAATCAGAAAACTACAAAAACGAGCCAAGGAAAGTTCTCTGTAGGAACTGAAAATCAATCCTTATGTCTTTATTGAGTTTATACTGTTTTCTTAGCACTACGCTAAAGGCTGCAGATGATTAAGAAGCCTTCAAAGAACTTCCACCAGCTGGGGACTCTGTCAGGGTGAGTGGATATTCTGAGGGGCAATGAAGATCCTGCCCAATTCATAATGGCCCAACTGGCATGGTTTTGAGACCTGGTCCGAGGCACAATATAGAACAAGTTGCTTTGGTCCTCCATCTTAGGGAGAAGTGAGTTTCCACAGAATAGAACGTAGAATGAGGAGAAGTTGTCTGGGTTAGCAGAGCCATCGCACACACTGGAGAACCCGACTTGACCAGAAGTCAACAGACCTGCATTTTCATTCCAGTTACTACTGATGTAGCCTGTCCTGAGACAGTGGCCTGATGTCATCTCCCCATGGCCAGTGATGTCCTATTGGGAAATTACCATCTCAGGGTCTTCCACAGCCTTCCTGTCAGTACAAGTCTGTGAGCTATTGTCCAGCACACAGCTCCTCGTTTTCTTGTTATGGGTGCATTACCAATGCTGTTTTTCACCCTTATTGGCTTTAATTTCCTCTGGCTTTGTCTTATAAAACAAAAATTGAGGTGATGTGATGGAAAGAGGCAAGGCAGTCAGTATGAATGAGATGTAGGAAAAGAAAGAAAAAGAAAGAAACAGCAAACGAGTCAGAGAAATTGACTTTAAGCTGGGCAGGGTTAGCCATGAAGGAAATAAGAAGAAGGAAGGGGACAAACAAGAAAGGTTTGTGCATAAGGAGAACACATTTTTGGGTGAAATCAATGGACTTTATGTTACCGTAAAGGAAGATAGTGAAACGTGAGGGCAGGTGGGTGATGGGAAGTGAAGGGAGTAAGGGTGGGACCTTTCCTCTGGGGATAATTAAAGGGTCAGGAAGCAGGGGAGTCCCACAGACCATTTCCTCTTGCCCACATATTAGAATATGAACCAAGCAGGGGTAACAAAGAAGCCCAGAACTATCGTAACTTCAAGAAGAGAGAAATGAGGTTATTTTTTCCCTTTCTGAAATAACAGTCCTGAAGTAAGTGGGTGGGAAGAGGGAGAGCAAGGAGCTCTGCCTCGTGAGGTCATACTGGGTCTTCAGCTCCTTCTCTCTTATGCTCGGCAATCCCCTCAAATGTGGTGCTCATTGGTGTGACCAAAGTTGGGTCAGGTTCCAGACCCTGGAAGGGGAGATTCTGTGAAGGACAGTGTTTTCTTTTTCAATTAGTACTGTGGCACTTCATGTGGTCATGTTTCACCAGTGATTTTTTTAAAAAAAGATATTTAATTTATTTATTTTAAAGAGAGAGAGAGTGCACGTGCAAGTCGGGGGAAGAGCAGAAGGGGAGGGAGGGAGGGGAACGAATTTCAAGCCGACTCTGTGCTGAGCGTGGAGCCTGATGTGGGACTCGATCTCATGACACTGAAGTCATGACCTGAAGGGAAACTGAGAGTTGGACGCTCAACCAACAGTCACCCAGGCGCCCCCACTGGTGATGATTGAGTAACAGCTGGGAAATGTGTCGTAGGGTAGCCGTAAGCCCACAATAACTTCAAGTTTCTGTGACCAGAAGAAGAAGGGGAGAGCTCATTTGGAGGCCAGTTAGCCTCTGTTCCAGGTCAGTCCTGCATATGGTATCTGAAAAGGTCAGGAGTGACCTTGAGCAGACGTTGATTCATCAGCTGGGCATCTACCAGCAGTGAGAGTGCACTCCTTTAGGAACATGCGTGCCCATCACAAAACTTTTTAAAAAGCTATCCTTTATTCATTGCCTCCTATATGCACGGCACTGGCTGAGAGCTTTCTATAAGTATTTTATTTATTTTTCATTAAAATGTAATTATCCCATAGGGGATAGAGTCAATAATATTGTAATAACTTGGTATAGTGACAGATGGTAACTAGACTTACCGCAGGGATCATTTCATAATGTACAAAAATATCGAGTCACTGTGATATGCACCTGAAGCTAATAGAACATTCTATGTCAATTATGCCTTAATAAAAAAAAAAATCACATTCTTATCATCATAATTGGGGCTCAGAAATGTGGTCCTTCCTTGGATATCACAGTGAGCACGTGGCAGAGCTCAATGGGCCAGAGTCTTAGGACCAGGTTGTACATGGCGGTGGGTGGAGAAGTCCTGTCCATGATCTAGCCTCATCACTGACAACAGTGCTATGGGATGGGAACTATAACATCTCCATTTTACATTGGCAGAACAAGACCAAGGGCAGCGGTGAGATTTGCCCTTGGCCCCCCCCCCGGCGGGGGGAAGGCTATCCTCCCACTACTACTTGAGCCAGCTCCATCCATAGTCAAGCACCAAGGGGTAGATGGTTGGGGGAAGCGCCCAGCATGGCCCAAAATATGTGGACAGGTGTTAGGTATAGGGTGGCCCATCTCTTGCCTAAGGGGTGCACAGGTGGGAGCACTCAGGGCTGATTTCAGACAGCAACGAATTCCAATTTGTTATTAATAAAAAGAGTTCAAAAAACATTTGGTGAAAGACCGCGGGATCCGGCGCTATTTATGAGAAGGGTTTAATGGGAGAGCGCGCAGCTGCGGCAGATGGATGTCGACGGGGCCTCTCCAAAGTGTTCCGCACTGTTTTCCTTTGTCTTTGGATAAATTCGGGGGGAGGGGGTGCCACGTGTGAGCCTGGATGGATGGTTTTGAACCACAGCTAATTAAAAACAGGCGCCTCCCCGAGGGTTAATGAGAAAGGAAAGTGAAATCACACAGACACGTATCCCTCTGGTCTGGGCTCTTAGGTCCTGGAACAGAAGGGCCCTTGGCTGGGGTGCAAATGTAGTTACTAAGCCCTTAGGTATGGGGCCAGCAGTGGTAACGAGACACAAGGCATTCTGAGCCCTCCATACCTAGCTTGGTCTGCGGAAGAATCCTGCCTCACTTGGTACAGGTGTTAAGGTGGCTTCTCTCCTGACCCTGAACCTTAGCATCCTTAGGGAAAGGTTAGCTCATGCCCAGAGAGAGTCCGCAGCTGATCCGGCTTGGATGGTCCCCACCCGGGACCTCCAGGAAAATATAGCCCTCTAGTGACCACCCTTTGAGAACCCAAGAAACCCTCCGTTAACTAGCAATGCCTCTGGGAAACATATCCTTTTTTCTCCTAGATGAAACCCGCCCAATCCCCAGCACCTTCCTTTTGCATATGAAAGACCCGGTAATTACTACTTTCATCCTTAAAGCATGCAAGTGACATACAAAATTAGCACTTGAGAGGATCCACTCTTAGACCTTGTTGTAAAGCAAAACTTATTATTTGAAGATAAATCAATTTCTGTTGCCTGTATTTGCAGTTTCCCCCAGATGGCTAATTACTAAAGATAAATGTGTATAAACACAAGCCTTATCCCTCTCCATCCATCTTCCCTGCCTGCCTGTTTATCCAGAGGTTAATAACTGCAATCCTGTGGCGTATTGCCATAGTAATGGCTTTGATGGGCCCGACAAGTTTACGACCTTTTATTACAAACAGAAGGACATGCGTTTCAAGAAAGGAAGGTCATTTTAAGAGATAAATGTACAGATAAGTAGGCTCGATGAAACAGAGCCAAAAGGAAAAAGAAAACAGAAAACAAAATACAAAGGAAGCGGGGGAGCCCCATACAATGACACAAAACAAACAGCATAAATGTCACGGAAATCGGCTTACAGCAAAATTAAATAAGGTTCCTGCGAGCATTAATTTTCATATTTTCTGTTTATGCACTGTTAGAATTATTCCCCGGCTTTGATTTACGAGAGAGGAAAACTGGGCACTATCATTCAGACGCTTGCCAAATTCATTTAAGGGCTGAAACTTCCATTCAGATGGGACCAACTTCCTCTCTGGTGGAGAGGGCAGGTGGAAAGTGATTTGTCTTCCTAGAGTAGCTGAAGATTGACGTTCCAATCTGTTCTGTCCTTCCTCCCCGCGTCCCTCCGTTCGTTTGTTCCTTTTCATCATACATGCTCATGATAACAATGATACAACACAGAGGAATAAATTCTGCCCCTTCCCCATCTCCCATCCCACTTTTGGGAAAAGACCAGTGCTGAGAGGTCGCTAATTAAAAATATAACTCTGATATATGCAAGACAATGTTTTAAGCCATTTACAGATATTAACTCATCTTCCCCTCATAAAAACCCTATAGAGGTACTATCATTGTATCTGTTTTACAGGTAAGAAAACAGAAACCCAGAGAGATAAGTAACATGTCGAAGGGAGAGAGGCAGTAAGAGGAAGAAAATCTTCTTTGTCTGTTTGGGCTGCCCTAATAAAGTCCATGGTCTGGGTGCCTTAGAAACAATGGAAATTTATTTCTCATGGTTCTGGAGGCTGGAAGTCCAAGGTCAAGGTACCAGCAGATTCAGGGTCTACTGAGAACACCCTTCTTGGTTTGTAAGTGGCTGTCTTCTCATTGGCAAAAGGGTCAAGGTTGCTCCTTGGGGGTCTCTTTTGTAAGGGAACTAAGGCCATTCATGAGGACTCCTCCCTTCATGACCTAATCACCTTCCAAGATCCCCACCTCCTAATGCCATCGTCATGGGAATTAGGACTTCAACATATGAATTTGGGAGAGACACAACACTCAGACCATAACAAGGAGGGAATCAGATCCCCACTTTTAAGTATCCAAGGCTTGCTCATCTCTTAGCCGGGATGTCATCCTGCCTCTCAAGCTAGCCACTCTCTTTTGCTGGTCAGTTGTGGAGGGGACCATGTCGACCATGACCACATACTCCGCCCAATACTCTGTTGCATCAAAGAAAAACTATACTACTCAGAGTTAAATAGGCAAAGAAGGCTTTATTCAAAACTACTGTCCTAGGAAGGGAGATTGAATCAACACCAAATACAGAAGGGGCAGCTGGGGACTTAGGACAGGCAGCCAGGAGAAAATGACTAGGAGGAACTTGGTGAGTAACAAGGATGTGGGGATTCTGGCTGAATCGGGCTCAGTGGGCCAAGGAAAAGAGAGCTCAGAGGAGCTCCCCACAAATTTGGTCAAGGAGGGAGTCTGCGGTTGCCTCCTTGAATCTCAGAAATACACAAAGACAGAAATCTATCTGGGCACGTGGCTCTATTCCACGCTTTCCGTGAATGGCATCTTGTATGTGCGGTGTTTGCCCGCGTGTGTCTCAGGGTGGTTCTCATTCAGAACATTCTCAAAACCCCTGAGTTTCAGAAACCAGTCTGAATCTAATCTGAGCATTTAATCCAACAGTACAGAATAAAGTAACTCAAGTTCTTCTACTTTATTTTTTCTTCCTCTCTGAATGCTCCTTACTGAGTTCTATCCCAACTCAAGTCCAATCCCAAACTAACCTTCCAATTAAATTCCATTTCTGTGAGATTTAAAGATTACTTGATTAGAAGTTTGATTTGTGTTCATTCATTTGTTTGTTCATGCAAACCTTAATTTCTTGTTGTATTAGAGTTTTCAGAAGAAACAGAATCTATCTTATCCAATAGGATAGATGATAGATAGGTAGATAGATAGATAGATGATAGATAGGTAGATAGATAGATAGATAGATAGATAGATAGAATAAGGCATTGGCTCATGTGATTATGGAAGCTGACAGGTCCCAAGATCTATGGTTGGCCAACTGGAGGCCCAAGACAGCAGACAGTGTACTTTCACCCTGTCCTGATCTTGAGCCAGTATTTGCCCTGGGCTAAGACCCAGAAAGAGCCAATATTTCAATTTGAGTCCAAAGGCAGGGAAGAATCAACGTCTTAGCTGAAGGCAGTCAAGCAAGGAGTTCTTTCTTTTTTGTGGAGGATCAGCTTTTTGTTCTGTTTAGGCCCTCACCTGATTAGATGAGGCCCACTCACACTGGGGATGCTTGTCTGCTTTTCCCCAAATCCCCTGATTCAAGAGTTCATTTCAACCAGAAACAGCCTCACAGACAAGTCCAGAATAATGCTGACCAAATGTCTAACCATCCCGAGATCCAAGTTGGTGTCTAACATTAACTATTATCCCTGTCTACGTAGATCTGTGCTGGGATCTGTGCTGGGAGCCGGGGACCTGATACAGACAGGCCATTCAGCTCCACTTTGGAGGAACTCATAGTCTGGCCAACACAAGCTTGCAAACAACGTGCCAGTTACTCCACAGGGGTTAAGGGGTAACTTTTAGGGTTTGAAGGAAGGGAAGGGTATCACGAAAGAATCATTAACGGACAGGGAGGCACGACTGAGAATTATACATCCTGCGTGTTTGTATTACGGAGTGTTGGCTGCTTCTTTTCCGTGGAGCCTCAGGCTCCAGGAAAGCCTTGTCCTTCTTACAACTTTTTCTTTGGGACCTTTGAGGGCTTTGAATTACTAAGACCCCTTCCTTCTGTCCTGGCAGCCTGCCTTCTCCTCTTGTCCTGTCTCTGGAAAGCCTAAGAGTCAGACAGGAGATGGTTAATTATAGTTGATAAGAAGCAGAAGGCATAGAAGCCTGCTCTGACTACACTCCACTTTCTTTCTCTTTTTTCTTTCCTAGTCATCATCCCTACCTTCTCTAAGGGCTAAGCTAAAGTCTTGTTAATAGGCTGTACTTGACCTCACCCCCTGCTTTTTCTCAACTTAAAGAGAGACAGCCTGGAGGGAGGCCTCATTTCTAGAAAGTTTTCTTGTTTATTCGCTTTTTCATTTACAACACCTTAGAACTGGGACCTAGTAAGAAAGTGACCCCTTTCCCTATTTGTAAAGAAAGTTTTGTGTGACTTAGACCCTCCTTTTACTTGAACGCATAGATGCTATTCATGCAGGGGAGAACACAGATAGTTTTAAGGTGGCATGAGCTTCTGGAGCTCAGGTCATGTTGTAGAGGATAATACCCGAAAGCCCCCAAGAGGAACACAGTGCGGGATGAGACCCTTGGAGAGAGACATCAAGGCTTCCCCTGCCATCGCATTCTGCTTCCCTTGTTAGTATCCCGCTTTATTCCAAGATGGGGTTTCCAGGGTGACCCGTGTACGCAATAAGAATGAAGCATCTTTTTCTAATTATCGATTGTTATGCAACCAACCATCCCAAGATTCAGGGACTAAAACAATAACAACATTTGTTTTGCTCTTGAATCTGCTACATACGCCAAGCTTGGCAGGCACAGCTTAAGGCTGTTCCATTTGGTGTTCTCCCCACCTCCCGGGGTGGGAGGGGTGGGAGGGTTGGGGCTGGGATCGTCAAGAGGCTGCTCACTCACCTATTGGTGGCTGGTGACGGCCGTGGGCTGAAAACACCTCCATGTGACCTCTGCATATGGCCCAGGCTTCCTCAAAGCATGGTGGCTGGTTTTCAGGGATAAAAATCCTCAGAGAAAGAGAAGGAGAGAGACAGGTGGAAACTGTATTGGCTTTTTGAATCTAGCCTGGGAAGCCACTTAGTGTCCCTGGTGTGTTTTCTGTGCCGAGCATATACAGCTTGTAATCAGGGGGAGGGAAATCAGACCATCGAAGACTGGGCAGACATGTTTTAAAACCATGACAACATCATCCATAGGAAGTTGGTGAACGTTTCCTTCTCCGATCGGCATCAGGGAAAAAAAGTTTACACCGTCTGCACCCACACTTACAAGTGGCATCAGAGTAATGTGAATGATTCCATAGAGAGTGCCAGCTGGCCTGGTTGTGGTCTTCATTAGGTGGCCCTGACATGCTAACGAGGTTCTGAATATTAAGGAGGAAATCCCTGACACCGGCAGGGTTATCTCTCGATGTTCCATGTCCCCAAAGCGTGGGTGCAGAGGGGAATCCAGCTTGGCTGGCCTGCCTTGTTTTGGGCCCTAGAAACAGGCTCTTTTGGATCCAATGGTTTTGCAATCAATCCCTAGGAGAACGGGAGGAGATGCAGCTGGTACCCAGGCTCTAGGATATCAGCACACCCCGGCTGCCCCATTCCCCATAGGGAGACCAGAGACTCACCAGTCCCCTTTCAGAAACCAGTCTGGGTTCAAATATGCTTGCTTGGAGCCCGAGGCATTTGTCTGGCTCTTTTCTCTCTACTCATTCCAGATTTTCACATCTTTGTCTCCTGTCACTCCAGGCATTTGGTTTCAAAACCAGACTCCTCAGTCTTTGCAACTTTTTGTATCATCAATGCCTTAAAACCCCTTGGCCAATGCACATGCCAAATCAGGGCCCCTTGGGTCCCTATGCCAGCCGAATGGTATCAGAATTCATCTGTGTGCCTCAATGTACACATCCGTAAAATGGGGAAATGATAGTATATGCCTTATCAAATTGTGATAGGGTTGAAATGACTTCATTCATGTAACGTAGTTAAGACAGATACAAAGCTCTTCACCGATGTTAGGTATTTTTATTATAATTATTGCTTATATTGCTTTCTATGTCCAGATTCCTGCCTGAGGCTGGAATTCTTCAGAACCTGAGCCTACCATCCAAACTGACTCCCTCCGTTCCCAGCTTTGCCCTGTGTTGAGTTCCTCTTCATTTTCCCTGGGTTCCTGCTGCAGGCGGCATGTCCGCAGGTCTCGAGGACGGGCTGGCTCAATTAAACAGAGGTTCTGTGTCCCTATGCTGTTCCCTCCCAGCTCCTTTCCCTGCCACAAAGCCAGGGATGCTTTTGGAACGGCAGCCCCGAGCCCGTGTGAGGATGACAGACTACGCAAGATGATGGAAGTGACATCGCTAATGACGGAAATCAACGGCTCCAGCCAGAGCCAGAATCTAAAGGAGGAATCAGCAGTGAGTCCCCATGAATATATGGTCGGGCTCGAAGCCCTGCCAGAAATCAGTCTCCGCCAGAAAATTGAGCTATGATTATTACAAAGAGTCAGAATGATGGCTTTAGTCACGACACTTTGGGAGCTCCATAAAGAGCAGCCCAAACCATTTCGACATTAAGTGGAGAAAGAAGGATGGTTTGGGAAGGAGGATCTTGTTATTCCCCGAAAAGCTCCTATGAAGATGTCAGGCATATGGAAATAACAGATGGGAAAGACGTGCCGGGGTCATCACTCTATTGCTGAGCCCTGCTATCGACAAGCACAACCCACGTCACCAGGCAAATAGAAGTGCCAGCACTTGGGGGGAGAGGCACAGAGAAGGGAAAGCGGAAACCGGATATTTCGAAACATCAGGGGGTGGAGAGATTTGCATTAGGAATATGGCACTCTTCCAAGGAAAATCAAGAAAAAGCAAGCATGAAGGTTTGGGTAAGAAAGTGAGCAAGGAAGATCCCATCCAAAGTTGATTAACTGACAGATTTGCTTTCATGTGCATGGAATGTGATAGTTCCCAGGGTTGGGGGAAGATCACAACATGTCACAAATTCTGATGACCATTGTGGACTCTCCTAAAAAATGTCCTTAACATGCAGTTTTGGTAAACAGCATGAGGAACATCAATGGGGCTGGAAAACTCACGGGTTCCCAAATGGCGATTCTAATAGTAGTCTTTTCTCCAATGCAAAGAGATGGAGAGATGACCAGCAGTCAGAGCCTGGACTTCCTACCAGTGTATTTCCAGGGAGGACATCAACATGGGGTCCTCTGCTGGGGCCATAATACCACTGCCTCACCCTCTGATAAGTCACGCTGATGGGGTCGAGCTTTCTTGAATCTGTCCTGCTTGAGTACTTGAGTAGAATCAGGCTAAGTGTCCTCTTTACCTCCTGTCCTTTCTTTGTGAATCAGTGGGGCTTCTATTAGAATTTAGGGTAGGCCATTCTTTTTCCTTGGGATGAGACTGTCCCACCCATTACATGGTGCTTTGCCCCTCACTTTTAAGCACTAACGTTGGTAAGCACATTTTATGGTTATGGTGACTACCTCTGGCCCATTCCTAAATACAGTTTTAGGGTCTGTTGAATATGTAGTTCGTGTGAAACCAATGCTCTGGAGTTGCCTTTCAATACAGGAGTTGATCACTGTCATGGTAAGAAGAGTCATGGGAAGAAGGACCAAAGGACAAACATTCGAGCCTGAAGCTGACAGTAGCAAGTCAAAACCTTCTCCCTCACTCTCAAGTCCTTGGCCTTTGCCCCAGAGCCTGGCCCAGGCCCTGCTGAGCCTTCCAAGCCAGGAACCACTCCAGGCGCTCCAACCAAAGGCCACTCCTCACCTTTGAACAATAGGAATAGGAGAGTTTCAAGAGGAAGAACCATGAAAAGGACACACAGTCCAAACAAGGCAGGACCCAGAGGAGACTCCCGTACATGGCTTTTCCAAGACTTTTCAACTTCTCTGTTTCTCCTTCCAGAGTCTAGATCTCCTGATGTCAGCGTTCAGTTGAGGGTTAAAGGCCTATGTCTACATGGCTTTTCTCCAGTAGTAGGTGAGAGAGGGAATCTCAAGCTCTACCCTCCCCCCAATACTTTACCCTGCAGGGAGGGGAGTTTTCCAAAGGGCAAATCTGCATCTCAGTAAGGCCTGGAACACACTTGTTTGAATCACGTCATGCAGATTTCTTTGCTGAAGACCTTCTCAAACTGGTAATGATATTGGGCCAGACACCTTGCTGAGGATTTCATGTGCATGTCCAGCCTGCTCTAGAAGGCTCCTACTATAAATACCAGGAGTTTAAACCAAAGTTTGGGTATGTTGAGCTAATTGCTCAAAGACCCTAGTCCAGGTTCAAAGCTAGTTCCATCTGTTGTCGGAGCTCGTGTGCTTTATAAACAACATGTCCTTCTGATATGCTAATATATGTTAGGGAGATGCATCAGGTAATACAACCCAAATTTATTTGACCACATGTAACAGATAAGGCCTTCTAGAAGCAACCTCTGATGCTCTGAGATGTGTGAACAGAAAGTTCTTTAGCCTGGGCTCTTTGGATCAATGCCTGTTGAGCAAAATAAGACCGGTTGATGAAGAAATTGAATTCGGCCAATCCTACAGGAAGCTCTGGAGGTGAGAAGGCCCTTCAGATCAGTCCCAGAATGGGACAAGGCAGCTGGGTCTTTAACACCATTTCTGCTCACGAGAGTTACCCCATATTGAGGGTTAGAAGACACAGGACGCCTTAAATGGGAAGCATAGCCTTGAGGGGTATTTCTGTCTTCAGCAAAGGGTAAATTCTAGAGAGGGAGAAGCTGAGAGATAAGTTCTTCAGTTCATGAGCGGGGCATGTGGGCAGCTCATCACAGCATCCACTACCCACCCCCGCCCAGAGCCCTGCTTGGACGTGTGGGACGTCTGCCCAGGCAGCTCACGACACCACAGAGCTTTGCTTGGGAGGACTTGCCTGCAAATCTAGTGCTCCTGGGTGTGCACACACATTTTTGGAAAGCTGTCGCAGAGACTGGCGTTTGGAGGTGAGCGGTTGCTGGTTAGAAGCCACAGGATCTTTGCACATTCTTCTCTTGGAGCTTCAGATAGAAACCTGTGATACTACTTGAGTGTACTCAGTCTGGGCACTTTTAGGCATGCTGAAGAGCAGTGTGGACATGCTCTCTGGAAAGTAAGTAAGAAAATCTACATATAGGATCTAGAGTAAATGATGTTGAGTGGATTACTATTGACTTCAGCTAGTTAGTGGCAGAAATGAGATTTTCAGAGGCTTTCCTGTTCTTAGTTCAGTGTTCTTGCCATCACACCTGCCAGTCCTTGGTTTCGGGGGCAGAGATGTAAAGAAGTTCCATTCCAAAATCCCTCAGCCTAAAGGGCAGACAACCTTATGATCTGAAGGTTTTATTTGGAGACCAGTTAAAAGAAAGATGTTTCAGTTCATTGCTCATTTGTCATTCACCAGGACTGGGATGTCCCTGGGCGATGCTAAGCTAACATTCAGCAGCGTCGACAAGATGACACGCCACACGCTGAAAGGTAGCCTTTGACGGCATTAGAAGAGGGTAATATAGCCTCCCAGGAGTGATGAGAGTGGGAACAAATGTGAATGGAAGATCAAACGTCAGCCTGCTACACAAGACAAGACCGAGACGGGACACAGGGCAGCCTCGGAGGGGAAGAGACGGGACGCGGAATCAGTGCTCTGAAACGGGAACGTGACTGATCTCCCAAATAAACAGATGGACAGATCACAGCCTCATTTAGATGCCACTTTGAGATGACTGCCCCTGGGGTTTTGGCTTCTCTTCTATAAGCGGCTCCTAGGTTTGCCAGAATATAAATAGACTACATTGAGACTTACAGCTTGCAGGGGACTGAGAGACTCAATTGTCTCATTTCATTTCTTTCTTTATCAGAAAAACCAAAGCCCAGAGAAGTCCATTGCTTGGCCTGAGGTGACACAGGTAGTCAGCCACACCATAGATGGGAAGTCAACATTTTTTTTTTTTCACTTGATGATTCATTTATTCTGCAGACATCGAACACTTCATGGGCACAGTCCTTGGGCTTAAACCCCATGGAGTATAGAGTTGAGTGGGGCACACTGATTGTTTCTTGGAGGTTCTCAATCAACTGGGCAGAGAGGCCCATGAACAATTCATGAGGGAACACAGCTGTGAGGACAAATATGAAAGCATTTTGTTGCTAAATGACACATGAAAAGTGCTGAGCGTCCCTAGCTACTCCTGGGGTGTTGAAGGACGGGTGGAGGTGTTGTCCTATATGCCGGTCCCCCTCTGTACCAGAAGATCTCTGAAGGAGAGGTGGGGTGTTTAATTTTCAGCCTCAGCCCTGCCCACGTCCAGAGCCAGACCTCCATGGCCAGACCTCAGTGGGGCCGTGGATGTATTAACTATTTTAGATCCAAAGCAGGTAGAGTCTGGAATTGCTTCAGTCAACCTGGGTCCAAGGTTTTGTGTGCCTGAGTAGCTGCCTTTGGCAAGACTTTAAGTGACCCTCGTGCAAAGAAATGTATTAGAAGGAGAGAAGGGAGTCTCTCATTGCTCCCTGCAGGAAGCATCCTCTGATTTTGTCCTGGTGCCTTTGCTTTCTCCGTGTCTGCATCTCAGGCTTTGAGATGGACTTATCTTTGTGAATCTACCTCATTCTTCTGCCTTCTTTGGCTTACTTTTTTTTTTTTTTTTAGCTTATTTGTCATCATGCATATGTTACGGTTAAATCAACTACCATTCCTGAGACTCTATGACAGTGGGACTCTGGTGTCTACTGCTGTTTGGTTTGCCTACAGGTTCTGTGCTCCAGAGAGAGAGTAAATCCAGCGGGGTCAACTGGAACCAGCTGTCCAACCCTCTTCCGGCCAGCTAGGGTCAGGGGAGTGTGTTCAACTCTTGTAGCCAAGACCCTTAGGCTTTCTCCATCATCAATGGCTATGGATCGTCAATGAACACTGTAGTGGCATGCTCTGGGTAGGTATTCTGAACATGTCTACTCATCATTAGCAGCACACCATGGCCTTTTAGTGACACCTTCAAGATTTGAGAAGACTTCTGCCTCTGATTTTTGTTTTCACTCAAGGGTTCCACTGGTTGATCTCAGCTTCATTGATCATTCAACATGTTGGTCTGCTTGGGCTGCCATGACCGTATTTCAGACTTGGTGGCTCAAACAACATTAATTCATTTTATCATAGTTCTGAAGGCCAGAAGTCTAAGATCAAGGTGCCAAGAGGGTTGGTTTCTGGCGAGAGATCTCTTCTTGATTTATAGATGTCTGTCTTGTCACTGTGTCCTCAAGTGGCCTTTTCTCCATACATATTTTCCTGGTCTCTTCCTCTTCTTAAAAGAATACCAGTCCTATTGGATTAGGTACCCCCCCCCCATGACATCATGTAAACTTAGGGCCTGTCTCCAAATACAGTCACTCTGGGGGTTAAGGCTTTAACAAATGAATTAGGACATGGAGAGGAGGGTGGATGGGACACAATTCCACCATAACACCTAGCAGTCCCTCTCTAACTGGGAATCTTCCCAATAGTTGGGTTTCCCTCTCTTGGAGTCTCGATTCCTGTCTTGCCTCACTTGCTACCAATTGATCACAAAGGCCCTGTGAAAATCGACCAATTCTAAAACAAGCAAAAATTAATCCAAGCTGTTGGGATGATGGTTATCTTTGGGAATTAGAGGCCAGAAGGAGCAGTGGAAAGGCATCTGAGAAGATGTTTCTTGATCTGGGTTCTGGCTCCATGATTGGGTTCAGATTGTGGAAATTCATCAGCCGGCATCCTGATGGCATGTGTGTCTCTTCTCTGTGTCTGTTTGTGTCAGGTATCTGGTGCTGTGCAACAAGCCACCCCCAAACATGGTGATTTAAAACAATCAGAAGCATTACTTTTTTCTCACAGATCTATAATTTGTCAGGGCTCAAGAAGGATAATATATCTTTGCCCCAGTTACTATCAGCTGGGGCAGATCCAAGTCTGGGCACTAAGATCACCTGAAGGCTCCCTTGTTCCCATGTCTTGTTGTTGGGGGAACCTTCATTGGGACTTGGCTCGAACATGCACAAGGGGCCTCCGTAGGTGGTCTGGGCCTCTCACAACATGGTGACTGTGTTCCAAGGGTGAGTAGAGGCAGTTGGAAACCATATTGCTTTTCATGACCCAGTAATGTCACTCACCCCTCATTTTGTTCATCAAAGCAATCACCAAGGAGCATCCAGCTTTAAGGTGAGGAGAAACAGACTCCATCTCTGAATGGGGAATGGCAACATTCTGAAGGCATATTTGGACAGATATATTGCTGTGGCAAATTTTGAGGGGAAGAATTGAATCCTACTACAATGTTGCACTTTAACAAAAAGTTAAAAAAAATAGGTACAATTAAAATGAGAAAAAAAATATACCAGTTTGGGAGAAACAAATCAAGCCCGAGTCACCATCAAGTAGTCTAAAGTCATGTCCCACATCTCAATCCACTTTTAATTTCCCAAGAACCTCTGTCATTATAAGAATCTTTGACATGCAACCATTGTGTGTGGAGAAAAGGAGTAAATAAAATATCAGCAGCAACCCACACTGCAGAGGAAGGCAGGTTATCACACAGGGCTGGTTGAGGCTTCTGTATCCCCCCCCAGTCATTTGTAATCATAATGGAAAAAAAGAACATTATCTACAAAATAGGAGGTGGCGGTGTGCAGGAAATGGAGCATGAAAGAGATTAGTGCTCTGATGTAGAGATTAGGAAGAACAACCCATGTGAATTAGTACATGGGATACAAATATAACACATTCAAGTGTAACTTCAGCACAACTTCAAAGGTTTTGTTACGTGAAGAAATACAAGTTCTCTGAAGCGATATTAAATACAGACCCCCTGCCCCACCCCCAGAATGGAGCATGATTGCATTGGGATGATTTCAAAAGCTTTTCAATTCTAAGGTGATGTCAGAGTTCATTCCCATCCAAACTCTCTGCTGTTGTTTCTGGAGCCATTACGTCCTCTTTGCTCTATCATGGGCCATACCCAAAGGTAGGTTTGTTCTTCCTTACCCCATGACGACACCCAATCCATTTACCTATGTGTTTTAGCTTAAAACTTACGGCCACTCCATCCCTGTTCTCAGAAAATTCCTCAGACCTTCCTTGTTCCATTTCCGGTATTACCACCTTAACTTCTGGCATTCCTCTCATTGCTCATGTCTTACTTCTTCTCCCACCCTTAAACTTGACAGCAGCTCTCATTTTCTCCATTTTGTCTATCTGAGAAATAGATCTCTGTTGTCCTAGACTTCCTGATCTGTGGATATTTTAAATAATTCTTCTATGTATTCAAGTGCTGGTACTTGGATCCCATCCTGACATTAGGCTGGGAGGTCACCAACACAAATATAGGAGATCAGGCACCACTTGGGGTTACAGCTTCCAAGATGGTACAACTTCTAAGACTTGGAATTTGGTTCAAAGAGTGTGAAATCCACTCAAGATAACAGCACCACTGGCATCTTCACAGGTACTGCAGGATACTATTAAAGATAGAAAATTTAAAGTTGAATCATAATGATTTCCAGAAAAGAGTAGGGTTCAGATCACCAAGGACACTGCATGATCCCTCAGGCTTCTTACCTTGCTGCTCCCCGCCGAGAGACAGAGCTTCTTTGAACCCAACACAGGTGTTAAGTCGGGTCTACTTTACCCAACATATTCACGGCAAGATCCTAAAGCACAGTGTCTGGGTTCTCAATTAATATTTATTAAGTGAATGAAAACTGTCTATTTATCTCATTTATCATGAAATTCCTCAGATCACAAAGTTGGATACTCTCAGAAAAGTGTCCAAATGGATTTACAATTTGAGTGTATTTCTCTAACGATGGCTTGAGACACCATTTGGCACTGTCAGCATGAATGAAAACAGGGCAGGGCTTCTCATGGGCAGAACGATGAGGTATGTGAGCACGCCATCCAGAATGATTCTGTCTGGGTCCTTCGCCCTTACCCCCTCCACAACACCTCCTCTTCTTAACCCCCTGCAAAAGAGGCAGAAATAATTATGGTTGAGGGAATGAAAGATATTTTTCCTTTCTTAAGCCAGCTGTTTCCCTAAGATTCAGAGGCTGGTGGATTCTCATTGTGTCCTCATCCCCAAACAAGCTCACCCAAGCTCAGAGCTGGACTTTTGTCTAGAGAAGAGCAAGCATTTGCTGCTTGACTTTCCCTTTTCTTCTCTTGGAGGTCAACCTTGTCCATCGATTGCTACTCAGCCAACATTTCATATTACTGTGTTGACCTCTCTTTAAGAGCCTTTCCACTCCAAAAACATAGAGATGTATTTGACAACAGGGTTATAAGAGGCCTTTCAATGGATATATAATAAAGCATCGTTAATAAATGTCAGCAGAAAATCCCAACACCAAACATTTTTTTATCTTTGAGTCCTTGGGGGAACTTTGAGAAACCACATCTGAATAAACAGTCCAAAACCTTTGGAAATGATACAATTTAATTAAATCCTCAGATATTTATTGAGATCACAGGAAGGGTAAGACACTTAGGGTCTTGATTCCATCTCGCTCAGCAGTGAAAGGTGAAAAATGACCACTACCTTGTCCAGGTGAGATTTAAACAGATGACGAGGAGAAAGGACCTGGCACAGAGTAAGTGCTTTGTAATGGCTCAGGTTTCCTTCTCCTGGAGCTTCAAGAAGATTCCAATCTAGCAAGAAGACTAAAAATTGAACTGTAGCATAAGATAAAATATGAAAAATCCTGTAATAGAGGGCCAAAGGCCCTCAAAGATAAGGAAGGCTCTCTGGGGAATAAAGTCGTCTACATACCCATAGGCCCCCTGTAGGGCTGCCTGCATTTTCCTATACTCCTTGTAGTCAGGTGGATTTGTGCAGAAATGGTTTTGGGAAATGGGCTGTGAGTAGAAGTGATGTGTCATTTCCAGCCTAAACTGTTTAAGAGCTTTAGCCTGAGACTAGCCATCAGACTCTGTCCTGGCTACATCTCTCATAGAAGTCCTGAGATGGAGGGTCTACAAAAAGGAAAAAGCCAGAATCTCTGAGTCACTGTTTAAAGTTGACTGCCTAAATAACAATACAAATAAAAAATGAACCCTTATGTTTAAGCCACTGTGATTTGGAGGTTTGCTTGTTATAGCAGCAAAGATTAGATCATCCTAACTAAGGCACTCTAACAGAACAATATGCAGTGAAAGCCAAGAGGTGAGAGAGAGAGCTCCAGAGTAGAGCAGAAAACTTCATAATAAGCTAGAGAATTGAAAGAGAAGAAGGGTTTACACAAATAGGTGGGAAGGAGAAAATTTCAGTTAGGAGGAGGGTAGGAGAAAAGGCACAAGGACTGCAACCTTCCTTAGTGTTTTCTGTGGGCCACCAGGCTGGACCTACAGTTGAGTATCATGGAGCCTCACATGAAGGTGCTTCTCTACTCTGAAAAATCCAGAAAGTAACTCTGAGATCTGTCTGGGTGCTGACTTGCTCATCCTCAAACTTCAACATTCAAAACTCTTACTTTAAACCCACTCTGTCTTGTTGCAACATAAGGTCTTCTTGTTCTTGGAATAAAAAACACAGTTGCTCACTATCACCCATAAAATATTGCTTCATTAACTTGAAAACTGTAATTAACTACATATCAGCCTTCTGGCTCCAGGCAAATATCCATAATTCCTTTAGTCTTCCCTCGCAGTCTGCTTCTAACCTGTTAATCATTTTCCTTGCCCTTTTGCCATCATCAGTAGAAGGGGAAAAAGCCCTTTAAATAGAAGCTAATCACCCACAGCACTCTGTTAGGCACTTTACAGATGCTCTCACATTAGACTAAGCCAGATACGCAGAGAAGGACTCACATGTGCACACGCATGTGTGCACTTGTGTATGTGAACCTTTTTTTTTTTTTAAGAGCTAGATTAATGGTCTAAAAGAGCAGGACGAAGAGAGAATTATTTCACAAAAGATTTAGGATGTGATTATTTGACATAACAAACTCCCCTAGCTGCCTTTAAAAACGAGAGCTCATTCATCCCCCTCTAAAAATGCTCCCCATTCTTCATTACACCAAGGGCTGGCTGCAAATGCAAGTGTGTTTGTACATGGAGTTCTCTGCCCTCTGAAAGCACTTCTGTGGAAGATAATTGTAGTAAAATGGACAAATGCAGTCACCAGAGAAGGTAAAAAGTAGGCCTAGGCTTCAATGTGCTGTGTGATGAGATCTGTCCAAGGACAGGTGATGAACGCTGCCTCTAGGGAAAGAGAGGTGGCCTGATGACTGGGGGAAGGGGGTTCACTCCTCTTAAGGGGCGTGGGGCAAGGGAATAACCGAGGTAGAGGCAGGTGGAAGGGGAGAAGAGTACTCTATACTGGCATACGGCAATTGCCATACATTGCCTGGTAGAGAGTGTGAGTCAGTACAAGCTAGTCAATGCTGCAGTAACAAGCTCCTCGGGTTCAGGAATCAGGGTGTTGGATCCCAGGGCTCTTAAGACCCCAGCATCGACTGGTAAGCTTATTACCACCCCAGTGACTTGGATCTTTAGGTCTGGATCTACAGATGGTTTAATAAAACTCTCTGTAACTCCCTTGCTATACTTCGATAAACAAGAGCTAGAACCAACAACAGGATTGGACTCAGGGCTGCAGTATCTTTCTTAAGGACGAAGGAAGAGCCTCTGTATCACTGGGACAATGGTACCTGGGGATGCTGTGGTGGTTCCAGCACAACAGTAGTAAAGGAATGAAGTCTTGGGAAGCAGACGGAGGTAAAGCTTTCTAGAAATGGTACCCCCATGGGGACAATGGCTCCCTTATAGGATGTAAACTCCAATGAGGTGAAAGATGGGACAGGCGTGGGCCGTGGTGATTTTCCAATGTCTGTCACATAGTAGGTGCTCAGTAAACATCGCTGAACTTCAATCCAAAGTAGAAAATGACTCAGAGATCTGGAAGCTGGGGGCAAATGCAGGAACAAGGGGGAAATGGTAGGAGGAATTTGCAGGGGATGGATTTCCCAACCGTTCTGTGAGTAGGACAAGTTGCTGAGTAACTTTCACTTTTGTTTTGTCCTTGCTTCTATCAGTAAGCCTAGAATGGCCCAGAGAGATGCTACGTCACAAGGGCCAGAAGGACAAGGACATGTGCCGACTGTAGGGGAAAAGTTGGAAAGGTGTGTTTTGCCGTATCACTTGAATGAATAATTCACCTGGCATAGACTCCCCACCGAGTACCTTAACTCTCCTGGTTCCTGATCTCCTCTGGGCTCCGAGGACCTCCACCCTCCAGGTAATCAGTAATTTGGCTCTAGACTGGCTTTCTCTCATGGTTACTTACACCAAAGAACTTGGCCATCCAGACCCCAAATGCCTGACAAGGAAGTGGGTTAACTGTAGTCTCCTGTTGTCAGTACAGAAGTCCATGAGCTTGGAACCAAAGATACTCCAGAATCTGACTATTTAAACCAAACATTCCACTTACGATCTGGTTCATTGCTCTTTGTACCCGAAAGAGCTGAGTATGTAGCACTGAGCTCCTGCGACTGTCTTTGTAGGGACAATTTTTGCTTTCATGGCCCTGACATTTGTGAAAGTGGAGGTGATTCATTTTGCTGAATACATAATGCACAGAAAATAGTAAGGTTGAATGCAAAAAGCCAAGGCCATCCACTCTTAAACCACACATAAATCTCAGCCTTAGGCTCACATGATTACTTATTCCTCTCATTTGAGCTTGTTAAGTAATTACTACGTAAATTATTAGGATAATGTAATATGCATGACTTTAAGGAATGACAAATTGGAGCTAACTTTCTTAATTTGTTGCCATAGCTACATTTCTAGAAATTCTAAATTGTTCCTCTTCTCATGTATAAATTACTGCCATCCCGCTATTTGTTTAGCTTTGATTGGCTAGACCCTGAGCCCTTGCCCATCAAAGGACTCCACGTCCAGTCTCAAAAGCCTTGCCTTGGGTCCGAGTGGCCTCCCTCAGAGGGTGAGGAGACCTTGAAATGGAAACAAGGACTGGGCAGCCCATCCTCATGGAATGCTACCTTCTTTCTTCTTGGCTTCCCAGTTGACATTAACTCACCACAAACGAGGGGCTAAAGTGGAAACTAGACACCACTTGTGCTCCTAAAACTAAAGAAAGTCACACTCGGATACTGGCTTAGGTCTTAAGAAAAGGTGTGACTAAGCTTTCTCGGTTTCCGTAAAATATTAAAGGACACGTTATTCACATCTCTGCCTGGAAGGTAGACCCACTAGAAGACAAGGGGGACCTTCTAGAATGCAGCTTCCTGACTATCCATTTGGGTTGCACAACAAATTTATCACCACACTTCTATAAAAGGATGAGCAAAGATACATTTGGGCATTAAGGATCAAATGCCAACAAAATAAAAAACAAGAGTGAGGAAAGTAATTTGAAATAGTGGAGCTCAAAGTAAGAAGTCCCTGGAAACTGTAGCATTTAAGACAAAATAACGTCAAATAATATAAATATTAAATTAAATAATATAAATAATACACATTACATTAAGTAATGTAAACCATTTTGTTTTGGTAATAGGTATAAAATTCAAGGGTACCAAAATGTACTAAAAAGACAACTATTAGAAATGGACAATAAATGTACCAGAAAAATGTGTGTGAAAACACAATTCCTTAAACATCTGTATGTTTTAATGGTTAAACATCTGAATAGAAAAATAATTAAGATTGGATTCATGAATATCTATTCATCTATCTACTTCTATCATATCTCTATGTATCCATAACGCTCTTCAATCTACAGAGAATCTACCTCCTTATTAAGCATTTATGAAAGAATTGGCCCTATACCAGGTCTTGAGGAAAACTTAATAAATTTCAAAAAGCAGAAATTACAGGGTTCATATTTTCTGATCACAAAGCAAATAATAATAATGATAATTATAAATGCTTAAAATACCCACTTACTTGGAAACTAAAACAAAAACTGTAATAAGTTGTTGAGTCGAAGAGGAAATCACAACCATAATTATAGACCATTTTAAAAATAATGACAACGGAATAATGCCTATCAACTTTGACGGAAGGCAGGGAAAGTAGAAGTGAGAGATAAATGGGCACTTGCACACGCGTCCATTTTTAAACCAGGAAGGATGTACAGAAACAAATTCATGTTTCAAGTCAAGAAACGTGCCAATGTCAGAGTCAAGGAATCAGAAACACTTTCTGGGCAAGGAGGCTTGCAGGGGGTAGGGTGGGGAGATGCAGAAAGGGCTGGGCTCACCTGCTTTCTGTCCTTAATCTATGAGGTCCACAATGATGAGGGTCAGAGGTAGGGTGGGGAATTGCAAATCTCTTACATAAATGCCCCTGTCCTCTATGTTCGCCCAACAAAACCATTGCTTTTCCTCTCTTCTTTGTTCATCTGGAGCTTTCTGCTTCTCTTCCTACAAACATTTGCACGTGACATGCCGGTCTAAGTTCTGATTATTCAGACGGGGATTGAGATCTGGCTGGCCATCCAGTGTGCATGCGTTTGCTTACGTACCAGCCTATAAATACGTTTTACAGCAGACACAGGTTCGGGGTGCGATTAATTCAAGCAAAAAACCCCATCTAGCCGATGAGACTTTCTTAAGACGACAAATGGATTTAAATGAAATAATGCTTGTAGAGTGCACTCTACACTCGTTGGCACTTTCCAAATGCTCAATAAATATGAACTATTAGACCACTTTATTTCATTGCATATATTTGCGTATGTAGAAAAACTGTAAAGCTATTACTCTATTAATAATAGAGTTTCGAAAAGCGACTGAACAAGGACAAATAAAAATAAATATATTTACCGTAGTCTACCAACATGCTTAAAAATAGAGACAGAAAATCCTATCCGGGAATGTTGCAAAATGAAAACAGAACACATCAAGCAAAGCAAAAACTAGTACCAAATATTTAAAAAAAATGTGCAAGACTTATCTGAAGGAAAATAAACAATTTCACTGAGAAAAATATGAATGAATAATGGAGAGAGACACTATATCCCTTGATTGGAAGACTACACATTTAAAAAAATGTGAATTATTCCCCACTTAAGGTATATTTAAACATAATCTGAGAAAAAATATTAATGGAATTTTGGTGGGGGGAACCTCTGGATCATGATTTTAAAGTTCATCTGGAAGAATAAAAAGCATTAGGAAATAAAGAAGAATAAAAAAAATTAGGAAATGCAAATTAAAAGCACAATGAATGATCTCTTTACACCTGTTAGCATCGCTAAAATAAGACATAATCGTAGTGACTGCAGAGGCGCTGGAATGTCTCACACGTGGCTGGTGGTTATGAGAGTGGAACAGTCCCTGTGGGAAATTGTTTGGTGATTTTTAAATAAAATTTAATGTGTACTTATCCTATGACCTAGCAATTACACTCTGGGGCCTTATCCCAGTTTAACCCTAAACTGGAAATAATCCAAATGTCCTTCAATGGGTGACTGGTTAAACCAGTTCTGGCACAATGAAATCCTACCCAGGGGGAAAAAAAAAAAAGAATAAATTGTTGATATACACAAAATCCTGGATGGAACCCAAGGGCTTTGCGCTTCGTGAAAAAATGCCAGCCTTCAAAGTTTATATACTACCTGCTTCCATGTATATAATATTCTTCAAATGTCAGAACTGTAGAAATGAAGAAAAGATTGGTGATTGCTGGGGATGAGGATGCAATTACTAAGAAAGGGAGGCTGTGCAAAAGGGAACCCTCTTACACTGTTGGTGGGAGTGCAAGCTGGTGCGGCCGCTCTGGAAAACAGCGTGGAGGTTCTTCAAGAAGTTAAAAATAGAGCTACCCTATGACCCAGCAATCACAGTAGAAGGTGTTTACCCAAAGGATACAAATGTAGTGATCTGAAGGGGCACACGCACCCCAATATTCATAGCAGCCATGTCCGGAATAGCCACACTTTGGAGAGAGCCCAGATGCCCCGGACAGATAAACAGATAGAGAAGATGTGTATGTACACAATGGCATATTACCCGGCCATCAGAATGGATGAGTACTTACCATTTACATCGATGGGGAGGGAACTGGAGGGTATGATGCTGGGCAAAATAAGTCAATCAGAGAAATACAATCATCGTATGGTTTCATTTACATGTGGAATATAAGAAACAGGGCAGGGGACATAGCGGAAGGGAAGGAAAACAGAATGCAATTTCCCACAGGGAAATTGAGAGGGAGACAAACCGTGAGAGACTCTTAACTACAGGAAACAAACCGAGGGTTGCTGGATGGGAGGTGGGTGAGGGACGGGGTAACTGAGTGACGGACATTAAGGAGGGCATGGGATATAATGAGCACTGGGTGTTATATGCAACTGATGAATTATTGAACACTACATCTGAAACCAATGATGTACTTACTATAAGTTGGCTAATTGAATTTAAATGTAAAAAAAAAAAAGGAGGATATGAAGTAAAGGAGGATCCCCCTTGGGGTGACAGAACAGCCCCGGATCTTGACTGCTCTGCTGTTTGCATCGGATAAAATTAGAGCCGTGTGTTGTATGTAAAAATGGTGTATCCGTGATACAAAAGTGTTGCTAGTCCAGTTAAGAGTATAAGTGGTACAAATGTCAATGTTCTGGCTTCAACATTGTGCCATAGTTATGTGAGATGTCCCTGGTGCAGAAAGATGGGTGAAGGGTACGTAGAACTCGACATACTATATTTCATAACTTTCGGGAACTCTACTGCTATTTCAAATAAAAAGCTTTAAAACAATCAGGAAGAGGGGTGCCCTGGGTGGCTCAGTTGGTTAAGCACCCAACTCTTGATTTCGGCTCAGGTCATGATGATCTCAGGCTGGTGGGATTGAGCCCTGTGTCCGACTTGGTGCTGAGTGTGGCGTCTGCATGAGATTTTCTCTCTCCCTCTCTTTCTGCCCCTCCCTTCTACTCACACACACTCTCTCTCTCCCAAAAAAACTCAGAAAGGAAAAAGGTTAAGAATTACAAAGAACTATGAAATTCACAAAAATTACAAAATTTGAAGTCCAGAGAGTAGTGTGATCTGATTTGCCCTGGCGGGTACAGAGCATACCATGAAGCTATGTGATGAAAATGTGTTACGAGTCATGAGTCGACAGAGAGATCCGTGGAACAGAAGACTTAGCACTGAATCAGGACCCAGAAAGTGTGATAAAGAAGGAGCTTCAGGGCTCCTGGGTGGCTCAGTGGTTTAAAGCCTCTACCTTTGGCTCAGGTCATAATCTCAGGGTCCTGGGATCGGGCCCCGCATTGGGCTCTCTGCTTAGTGGGGGGGGGGCTGCTTCCTCCTCTCCCCCTGCCTGCCTCTCTGCATATTTGTGATCTCTGTCTGTCAAATAAATAAATAAAATCTAAAAAAAAAAAAAACAAAACAAAAAAAGAAGGAGTGCTAATCAGAGGTGAATGGTCCAGGACTCAACAACTCAGGTTAGAAATTTGACTTAATTTCGTTGAAACAAAATGGTGCTAAGTCCTCCTCTTACACTATACTCCAAAACAAATTCCAGATGTATTAAAGCACCAAGGAAGAAAATAAGTTAATAGTTTGATATATAGGGAAAAAACTTTCTGATCATAAAAACCTGTGTGTTAAATCATAAATATCTTAAGCTTCTATTCATCTACAGCATCATAAACCATGACAACAACAAGGAAAGAAATTTAAGGGGAAATGATTATTATCATTACTCTACTGGAAAAGATCTCTTGAATTTATAAAAACAGAGCATCTCAATGGAGAAATGTAAAAACGACCTCAATCAACATTAACAAATAAAAAATACTAAAATTATTCATCCTAATGAATAATAAGAGGACAAAAAATTAAAGCCATAGTATAGTTTGGCAGTTTCTTAAGAAGCTATAAGCTCTAACACCATATGACCTGGCAATTGCATGCTTGGCCATTTATCCTAAAGAAATGACAACTTACGCTCACACGAAAACCTGTACACAAATGTTTGTAGCAGCTCTATCCGAAAGTCGGAAACTGGGAACAGCCCAGATGTACCTCCATGAGTGGACAGTCTGACACACCGTGGTTTATGCACACCAAGGAATACTACTCAGCAATAAAAAGGAACAAACTCTTGATGCAAGCAATGATTTGGGTAAATGTCCAGAGAATTAGGCTGAATGGAAAAAGCCAATCTCCACAAGGTTTCATACGCTATGCTCCCACTTACACAAAACACTCGAAATGAGAAAATCAATGAAATCGAGAACAGGTTAGTCATTTCCAGGAATTCAAGACACAGAGGTGGGAAGGTGGGGAGTGAGTGTGGTAACGTTAGGGCAACATGAGGGAACTTTGTGGTGATGAAAACGGCTTGTGTCTTGACTATATCAATAGCAATGGTGATATTGAACTATAGTTTTGTAAGATATTACCAATGGGTAGCATGGCGGGGGGACAGGGTACAAGGGATCTCTGCACAATTTCTTACAACTCAACGCAAATCTACAGTGATTCCAAAACTTAAAAATTAATGGAAAAAAATGATAAGGCAACACAAAAGAGTGCTCTCTGGTGTATCAAATGGATGTAGAGATGAATTACAGATAATAATGCGGGGCTGTCTATGATGAGATCAGAATTCTCCCAACAGCTGATGGGAATATAAATTGATACCCATTCTGAAAAAAGCTATGTGACAATACGTATGACGATCTTTTAAATTGTTTATATCCTTGACACGGTGATTTAATACGGAGGGAATCAGTCTTGAGAAGATAACCAGAGAGGTGGACAAAGACGTATGAGTAAGGCTATTCACGTTCCTGTATTATTAATAGACTTGTAGAGAAAGAGAAAGTTCACGGGAAACAAAATGTTCTGCTGTAGAAACTTTGGTTAAATTGAGCCATGTCCGTACACTAAGAACCAGATTTTTAATGACTGCGGAGATGGAAAGAGGCTCACAGTGAATGTGCATGACAGAAGGAAGAAAAAATGGCAAATGAGGATACATACAGACGTGGGAACCCACACGCTTACACATGCATACATACATGTCTGTACACACACACACACACACACACACACACACAACTTGGAAAGGAAGACACCGGAATATTTCCAGTGGATGATTGCTCTGGGGCAGGGATTTGCAATGTCTTCTTTGCACTTTTTAGGGCTTTGCCGGCATTAGACGGAGACCACTTTCACCATCAGAAACAGAAGCAAGCATTCTTTAAACGCTGGAGAAGTGACCACAGCAGATTCCACGATGGAGGGGTCCGATGTAGCCTAAAATTAATTAGAAATAGATGCAAACTGCATTTATAGATCGCTTCCTGCACGCCAGCCCCTCTCGGCGAGGAACTCTTTTCTAACGTGTCCATTTAACATCCTGACCTCAAGGAAGGCATTTCCCCCATTTTGCGGGAGATGAAAACAGTTCAGAGAGGTTGAGTGGATAGCTCAGAGACACCCAGCACGGAGGCCACAGAGCAGGAACCGGACCCTCCCATGCTAATTCTGTGGCTCCCCCTGCGAGGGCATCACTCTTTCCTTGGGCATTTGTCAGGTTCTAGCTAGCATGACTCAGCCCAGAGGACAGGAGTGGAATTATTAGCTCAGTTAAAAAGAAGAGACGGTTTGATGAAGACTTTATTACTGGAAATAAACAAAGTGTTCAGAGCCCAGTCTTACAGGCATACATGAACTTGGAAGCTGCCAGTGGCATAGGTTTTACTGACGATTTGTGAAGGCGGTATCAATTTGGACCTCTACCGTCTCACAGGCTTCGACCTGTGAAAACAGTGCTCTGAGCATGGCTGCCCTGGAGCCCGGATGTGGGGTCGAGTCAGGCACAGCTACAAAATCCTGCCCTCCTCATGCTTTGGTGACTGGGGAATGCTGGGGTCGGGAGAAGGAAGAATGAAGGAGAAGGGAAAGAGGGCATTTGTCATTTTTTTCTTGTGCCCCAATCAAGTGTCCTCCTGTCATCCTTCTCTCCTGTTGTCTACCTCTACCGTGAACCCTAATGTCCTCTAGCTGCTTTTCTTCCTTGTTCAACTCTGTCTGAAACCTGTCGAGAGAGAGAGAGACGCCCTAGGAAGGGCTTGGCTAACGGAAAAACAAAAACACAATAAAGGATCAATAGGAATTTCTCTTCTCAACACTTAGAGTCAATAATCCTGTATATCCATGGGATCAAAAGCTGGTTTGAAAACACATCTGTAAATTCTGCGACGTGCCCCCAATCAAGAAGGGGAGTTTGTGTGCCTTCCCCTTGAAACCAGGCAGGCTTTCATGATTGTCTCTGAATAGAATGTGGCAGAAGGGGTGAACTTGATTTTAAAAGACTGAGGTGGAGAAAGCCAAGGTTGGCCATCTTCTGCTCTGTTCTCTTATGATATTTGCTTAAACGTCTGAGCTGTCATGACGGGGCGGGGCTCCTTGGAAGCTTCCATGGTGGAGAGACCATGCAAAATGATGAGAGGGAAGGAGGGGGAGAGAGAGAGAGAGACAAGGAACTCTTGTCTTTTTCTGACTCTGAGTCTTCCCAAGCTTAGACGTGTGAGTGGGGCTTTCTTCAGAAGACCCAGCCTGGCCACGGTCTGATTGCAACCTTGGGAGAGACCCTGAGTGAGGACCGTCCTCAATCCCCCATAAATCCCAAGAGCCAAGAGAGACAATAATAACCTGGTTGCCATTGTTTTATTTGGCTAATGTTTGGGGCTACTTGTTAGGCAACAAGAGATAACTGAGAACATCTGGATTTGGCGACCGACAGACACCAGGCTACCTGAATCATGTAGGTAGCTCAATTTCTTTATCTGTAAGATGCAAGTTGTGATGTTAGCTCTCATCAAACATTTTTTTGCGGGTCACACAAGAGATAACATATGTAAAACGTTCGGGAAACTGTTGGAACGTCTACTGATATTGAAAATCTACTAATGTTGACAGTTACCCGAAGTAGCACCTACACTTGTGGAAACGTATCCCCAGGGATGGCATTCCCTTGCCTCCCAAGGAACATGAATGTCTGTGGATCCTTGCAAATATATGACACAAAACATAGTCCAAGACTTTATGGAACAGTAGAGTTTGCTCTTCTTTGCTGAGGACAGTAAATACGTTGAAATACGTTGGAACCCCTGGAGACAGGAACTGGAGGTCATAGACATTGGGTTTGAAACCCGGTTCTATACCTACTAGCTGTGTGATCCTGGGCAAATTACTTAACCGCTCTGTGCTTCAGTTGTCTTAGAAGGAAAAAGCGGGAAATAATAAATACATTATGAGGCGTCATGAAGAGTAAAAGGATTCATATACATAAATGATGAAAGAAGCAATGCTGGCTTAGGGTTAAGTACAAACTCTACACACAAGGTAGTCCATTTGGTGGCATCACCATATCCCTGGTTCTAGAATGTTCCTTCTGGGTCAGCCAAAACCAACTCTCTCTACCTCCCGCATGGGCCCTAGTTCTTCCCTCTTGGAGCAACACTGAATAATTTTTCCCTCTCTTTCATGAAAATCCTCCTCAGATGTCTGAACAAACCCAGTCTGACTCACTGGGATTGGTGTCTTAACACCCCAGCCCCTCAGAATGTGACCTTATTTGGGAATATGGTCATCGCTGCTATACTTAGTTAAGATGCGGTCAGACTGCAGTAGGTGGGCCCTTGATCCAATGACTGGTGTCCTTACAGAAGAGGGACGATGATGTTCATGGGGAGAAGGCCACGTGAAGTTGAGTGCAGAGACCAGAGTGATGCCTTCATGATCTGGGAACCATCTGGCAAAGGGGAGCCTGGCCCTGCTGACACTTTGATTTTGGACTTCCACTCCCTAGAACTGAGACCAAATAAATTTGTGTTGTTTAAAGACACTGTGAAATGAACACCCTCAGTCTGCTTGTCCCAATCATGATTTTTAGGGTGCTCTGAAACCCACCACCGTCTCTCTGGAGGGTGTCGACCAGCCAAGACCTGGGGATGGGTGAGGATTGCACAAAGGGGACCCAGGGGTCCTTGAACCATGGCCGTCCCAGCGTAGACAGACCATAGACATACAGAAGAATGTTCTAGGGTGTGGCTCTGGGCTTCACAGGTTCTGGGAAAGCCACAGGGGGACCAGTGTGGCCTCAAGTACCTGTGACTTTTTAGCCCTGCCAGGTTTGGTGTTGCTGTGCGACCACTGGAGTTCATCCTTGTTTCCTCCTGCAGCCTCTGAGCCTCCAGAAGGGGAAACGCAGCAGCTTTTTGGCACCCCGCAGGTGCCGTGAGGTCAGGGATATGAGAACCACTCCAACGTCCGGCTCATTAGAGGTCTTAGAAGTCAGACCCAGTCTCCCCAGAAGGCTCTCATGGTCCACTGGCTCACAGTGTTAGAAGCCCGAAATCAATAAATAACCTTCCTATGGGGGGGCTGTGGCACGGAGCAGGCTGGCCGTGAGCATGAACTCCAAAGAGGGGTGCATGAAAGAGCTTGCTGCTTGCCCTGATGCTCTGTGAGTGAGCGATCTTTGACCTTTCCAGCTCTTGTGCCAATCAGAGGGAGGTTTATCCAGGGAGGAGGTGGGGAAAGAAGTCTCAGCCTGCTGGGGGCGAGAGGAGGGGGTGGTGGTGTGCTGGGACTAAGGGGGTGGGTAATGACCCAAGATCTCAGTCCTGGAATCGCTTGGGAGCTTACAAGTCACTGGGCTGGGACTCTACAAATCAGCAAAAACAGCCAGTGGAGCTCTGCGTTTGAGTCCCACAAGGGGCGGGGGGGTCCTTTCTTAAGGTACAAATACAGGCTCCTCATCAGAGTACCTTGTGGGGAGGGGGCTCCACCCTGGCACCTTATGTGTTGTAAGCTCCCCCACTTGATAATTCTGTGGCCAGACCAGCAGAACTCTGCTGTTATTTTCTTTTTAAATGTGCCCAGTATGGTGTTTTCCTAAACATGATCTCTTTCAAGAATATGAAGGGAGGTGTGTGTAGTGAATGGTGGTCTCTAGAGATGGGTTTTCTGGGGGCAGGGGAGGTCTGGGAGGAACGGATGACTAGGCAATTCTGGGAGGGAGGGGGAAGGAAGGGGGGCAGTCAGGGGCAGAGAGGGTGTGAATGCAAAGAACCTGAGCTAGTTCTTTGCCACTGGCATACGGGGTCCCCCTTGAGCAGGTTCCCAAGCCACCTGGGGCTGGCACACCTATGGCACAGCAAACACAGCCTCCAGGCATAGGTGTGCCTGGTGGCAGCAGCAGCATCCTTCTGGGTGGTGTCTGCCTCAGACTGTGAGTTCTGTGTTTAATTTATCATGTCCAACTGTTTCACTTTTCTAATTCACAAACCCACGCCCAGCAAATCTTACCTGGGGTTACTAAGTTTACAGCGTATTTATGCTCAAAAGGAAGGATTTCTCTCCTGGTCTTAATGTGGAACTGTTATATTTCCCTTCCTGAAATCTGGGAGCTGGCTTGCCGCCCTGCCCTTCTGGGGATTCTAACTTTTGCCCAAAGTGGGCATGTGTGCTGAGACACAACTTCCAGACCCTGGCGTGAGGGACGCTGGAGCAGGGGACTGGCAGAGGCATGGTAGAGTCGAGAAAGATGGTCAGGGGTGGAGATGGGAGGAGAGCTGGGAGCCATACTGGCTGGAGATTGTCATTTCACTTTATTATTAATAATATTATTATTTTTAGCACATTTATGTTTAAGGTACAACCACAGGAAGCCTGATTGTAACTTAGCCAGTGACTGGAAACCCAGAGAGCCAGACCAGAGTGTCACCGCTGTGGCTGTGTTCAAAAAGAAGCCAGCCCCAAAAGGAGTCATTGGCCTGCCATGAATTATTTCAGGAATGTGACATTTTAAAAGTCAATCTGAAACTTTCTGAGCCTCACAGGTGAGGTCATTTTCATGATAAGAAACCCCTGCTGTTCCCTCCCTCCAGGTACCCCCTGCCCACCTCCACAGCTGAAGATACCCTGTCCTGAAACAATCTTTTCTTTAGCTAGTAACTTCTTGCTTCAAGCTCCTGTGGTCCCTACCAGTTTCCAAGGGCTGCTGTAGCAAGGAATTGCGAACTTACTGAAATACAGCAACAGAACTGTGTTACCTTGCATTTCTGGAGGTCAAGTGGGCAGTGGGTTTGGTGTGGGCAGGGTTGTGTTCCTCAGGGAGGCTCTACGGAGGATTCTATTTTCTTAAGTTCCGGCTTCCAAAGGCTGTCCACAATCATGGGGCCATGGCCCCTGCCCCCATCTTCAGAGCCGGCAATGGCTGGCTGAGTCTTCTCCCATCTCCACACTCTGACCCCAACTCTTCTGCCTCCCTCTTCCACATCCAAGGGCCGTTGTGATTACACTGGACCCACTTGGACATCTCGGGATACTCTTAATTAGAAGCTTAATTCTATTTACTTCCTTAATTTCCCTTTGCCATGTCATGTACCGTATCCACAGGTTGTGGGGATCAGGATATGGATATCGTTGGAAGGGAGGACATTATTCTGTCCTGCCATGTGCCCTATGCAGTAAGCTGCCCTCTGTGCCTCTAGAGCCACGTCATCCAATATGGCGGCCAAGAGTTACTCGAAGTGTTGAATCCTAGAAATGGGGTCCAAACTGAGATGTCCCATCGATGCAGAATACACACGGCATTCTGAAAGCACAAGACGAATACAGAATGTATGTATCTCATGAATAACTTTTTAACAGTTGGTCACATGTCGCCATGATCGTATCACCAACCAGACCCCAAGACCTGACCTTTACGGACCCACATGCTTGTACTCACCAACTTTTGTCCCACGTTTTTCCTTACACTCTTCTTCCTGGCTTATCTCTTAACTCAGGCAGGTGAAACCCGAAACCCTCCCACAGGCCCAGACCATCCAGACCAGTTTCAGCTTAACCCCTGATGTGAGCCTGCACAGATGGACCATGGAGTGACCTCTAGAATGACCCACAATCACCTTAACCTTGTTGCAGCACTGTAATCTCCACCCACAGGGGAACCTCAGTCTCATTTACAGAAGGTCCCAGTTCTGTCCAGGCACATTTCCTTCAGGCACAAGGCCCAGCTCTGCATAGGAAGACAAAGCTTCCTTATCTAAATATTCACCCTAACTCTAAACAGAAGGAACCCATCACCCTCAGGGAGTCATGGCCTTGAAGCCATTCCCTGTGATCTCCTTATTTGCTGCAAAATAAAGTTTTCTTTGCAAAGCAGCTCAACCTGCTGCCCTTTCAGATGCTCTGAGAAGCTAACCCAGGCTGGTTCATCTCCAGAATCCCCCCAGAGGTCACCTCCACCTCTTCAAATCTGTCTCACCTTGACCACTGCCCGCCTGGGGTCCTTCCGCCAGTCTCTTTCCAGCGCTCACCCCACTCAACTCTAGTCATGCTGGTTTCCACAAACACTTCCTGGGATCCTGAAGCCTTGGGCCAGGCCTGACAGATTGGCCTTCAGGCCTATGACCTGGTCTTTGTCCATGAATCTGCTTCTCATTTTCAGGGTCAATCTCCAACTGCCTCAGCTGTGTGGACACTCCGGTGACTGCCCTGCTCCATTCCACCTCTTGGTGGATGCTGACCATGTCCACGGGGAACTCTGGGGGTGCCAATGTGGCTTGACTCGAACCTGGGCCTACCCAAGACTTTGGCAAAATCTTAGCCTTGAATTGCGAGACCCCAACCCATGGTTGCAGGGACAGGCCCACGACTTTACAACTGACCCTTTTTATCTTTACAAATCAGTGTGACCTCAGGGCCTTATCACTCTGCCTGGCTCCCCCCCTTCCAGGCCCTGTCCTAAAAACCTGGCTGGCTTCATATCAACGGGCTAATTACTTGTGCTGTAATGATCAACCTGCCTAATTTATCACTTCTTTGAACATTTAATTAGCCAGCAGTGCAAGACAATTAGGTTCTGAATTAGGATAAATTAAACTGCTAGCTTAGCAGCTCTAAGGACACGGAAACTATAACCAATTACATCTACAAAAAGAGTTGACAGAACTGTCAAAGAGCAAAGAGCTACCAGCCCAATGGGCCAAATATTCTGGAGAACCTGGGCGGGGGGGGGGGGGGGGGGTGTCAGTTGTTTTAGCTTGGAAAACAGAGCGGGGAGGTGTATACCTTTGCGAGAACAAAACCTTTGCAGGGGACAGGATTTGGAACCTTTACCCCCCCTCCCCCAACTAGAAAATGCTTCTAGCATCTGCGACAATGGACTGCATGATTATTTTCAAGATTTTAAGTCATCTCTTCACCCCACACGGGGCTGGAACACATGACCCTGAGATCAAGAGTCATAGGCCCAACCGAAGGAGCCAGCCAGGCGCCCCATTTTAGAAGATCAAGTAGAATTAGAAATTTGCAGAAGTCGCATGTCCAATGGCCATGCCTAGGATCATTGTTTTGCTGGCCCCCAAAATTATGGATGGTACCTGAGGATAGGTGTATACGGTATAAATTCCTTACAGAAAGAAAGTCATTTCTCATCCATCTATCTAAGCCAAGCTACTATTGAATATTCACCCCACAATGCTGTTTGTACTCCCCGGGTAGATGCTGAGCTGGGCAGCGGCTGGGGATGGCTGGGGACAGATGTCCTTCTAGCCTGAGGTTCATTCAACATTTACTTACTTTCACTGTGAGGAAAAGTGATTGACTGATGTGGGGCTTCCCCTCCAGACAGGGTGGTGAGAACCAAAGAGAAGGGGAAAGAAGACAGGAGGCCAGGAGCCTTATTGAGCTTATCCTCTTTCTGGGATTTCCCGTGAGTGCAGAAGGACCTCTCAGGCTCAGGGAACAAACGGTCTGCAAAGCAGGCTGTTACCATCATGTGAATCCTTTCACTTCCTTGTCTGTGACTGAAGACCTCTCGTAAAGCCTTGTACATGCGGTTCGGGTCTGGCTCACAGCGGGTCTACGAATGAATACTCATGGGGACTTTATGTGTGGGGTTGGGTTTTGTGTTCTGGGAGATGCCTGGGCCCTCCATTTCCAAGCACAGTGCCATCAGTGGTTAACATGCAAGAAATCCACAAGGAAAATGCAAACTTCAGCATGAAGAGTATCACCAAGTTCCCTGGCTTGACTTGCCATCTCCCTCTTTCCCTACCTTTCTTTTCCGGAGCTCATGTCTACAGCTCAGTCCTGAGTGGGATCACTGCAGACCCCAAAACACTGTGGCTAGTAAAATGGGGAAAACATACTGCAGGGATGTGTGCCTGGTTGAAGGCAGCCTTCCAGAACCATGAGCCAAGTCACGGGCTCGGGGAAGGTGTTGTCATGCTTCCGAATGCCTAAGAAGAGGGGCGATGAGGACGCCAGAGAAAGACGTTTTCAGCATGGTCAAAGGGCAGTTTGATTACTTCTCGAAGGGAAGTGGTTGGCATGCTGTGAATGTTTGGAGGAAAGTGGCAAGTGCCAAAACAGGAAAGCACCCAGTGAGCAAGATATCCTTATAATCCAGAAACCTTCCTGCAGGAGGCAGCTTACAGCAGAGTCAGGACTGTGCCCCAGCTGACCAGCTCTACAAGTCAGGTCTTCTTACCTTCCCAACTCTCTCTCTCTCTCTCTTTTTAAAGATATTATTTATTAATTTGTTAGACAGAAGAGAGAGAGCACAAGCACGGAGAGTGGCAGGCAGAGGGAGAAGCAGGGGCGGGACTCGATCCCAGGATACCGGGATCATGGGCTGAGCCAAAGGCAGACGTTTAACCGACCGAGGCACCCAGACATCCCCATACCTTCCCAACTCTTAAGGTTTTGTTCGTTTGGCTTCGTTTACAACAAGGAAACTGGCAAGACTTTTTCAGGAACAGGCTTTGGCATCACGGTTTCTGGACTAAGGGTATTCCTTGTCCCACCCCTCTCGAATCCCATCCCAGACATGGAGCAAAGCACAGCCAAGACATTTCCTAAACCCTTACTGTAACAGAGGATCATAGCCATTTGATCATAGTCTGGGACATCAGGAGCAAACAGCAGGTTCAGCCTTAGAAATTTTGTGGGGAGCCCAGTTCCTACGAAAGCTCAGAAGCAAATGTCATAAACTCTCCACATCATCTTAGAGAATGTTTGCAGGTATTCATTTCGCTGACATATTTAGAGCAAATTAGTCTCTTCTGCATTGTCTCTCTAAATTGTATCATATCATCACTTCATTAAAAACGCTCCAATTAAGGGAAAGAATGAAGTTCCTATAGGGTAGCTCTCTGTGCATATTAGTCTGAGGTTTTCAAATTAGAGACCAAATCACAGGTCTCTGTTACCATGAGAACCACAGCATTTCTCTAGCTGTTAAAATTATTAACTCAAAGAACACGCATCTTCTTAAACTCTGCCTGTTATTTATCTCCTGTTCCATGGGCTTGTCTGTGCCTAGAGTGAACTCTATTAATCACCAGTGCAAGAGAGGACAACCACTACTCTCTTCCTGTCAGGAGCGGCAAGCGGTGGCAATTCATTTCCCCATGTCACTCCATCCCTCTTGGAGGAGAGAGGAGAGGAAGGACGGAGACGCTCAGGAGTGAAGGCAGTCGGTCTGAAGGAGCCTGAGAGGAGGCACAGAGATGAGAAAGACTGGCTGTCAGTGGCTTTCAAACCCTCTTTGCCACTGCAGACAGGGGACGCTGAGCTGTGACCAGCTGACCAGGTGACCAGTCTAAAAGCAAAGTACAGCGCGAACATCGCCTTCTACCGTACAGAATGATTTCCGAGCCATGCATTCTTTTCATCTCCCATGAACGAGGCATTATTATCCCCACTGAACAAAGAAAGAAGCTGAGGCGATGAGAAATTCCACAACTTGCTCAAAAAGCCGAGACAGTGGGTGGAGAAACTGGGCCCCAAAGTGAGATACTCTGTTTTTAAGTCCCACGTTCCTCCCTCCCCCAAACGAAAAACCTATATGAAGGGGTTTACAGCAGTTTTATTCATAATTGCTCAAACTTGAAATCAACCAAGATGGTCTGCACCCGGCGAAGGGATAAGCAAACTGGCACATTGAGACAATGCACTCTTCTTGGGCGTGAGAAAAAAATGAGCTATAAAACCACAAAGAGACATAGAGGAATTTTAAATGCTTCTTACCCAGTGAAAGTAACCAATCTGAAGAGGCTACATATTGTATGATTGCAACTATGTGACATTCCAGAGAAGTCAAAACAATGGAGACATTTAAAAGACCAGTGGTGCCCAGGGATGAGTGGGGAGGGAGGGATAAATGGGCAGAACACTGATGATTTTTAGGGCAGTGAATACACTTTGTAGGACACGATCACGGTGGGTACGTGTCATTTACATGTTTATCCAAATCCATCGAATGCCCAACTCCAAGAGTGACCTGTGATGTGACCTGTGGACTCTGGACAATTATGATGTGTCGGTGTAGGCTCATGGGTTTGTACCAGTGTATCATGCTGGTGGGGTAAGTCCATAATGGGGAAGGCTCCTCTTGTGTAAGGTCCAGGGATATATGGGAAATCTCTGTACTTTCCTCTCAATTTTGCTGTGAACCTAAAACAGCTCTAAAAAAAAAGAGGAAAAAAAAGTCTTAAAAAATATCTCATGTCTTTGTCTTATTACTCACCAGGCAGCAGGAGTGAACCCACTGTCACTTAAGAGGTCAGAAGAAAGTAGGTGCTGGGATCGGACACTATCATGGGAAAATGGAGCAGGAAGAATGAGTGTCAGAAGTCAGTGGGGCTCTGTGGGAACCAGGGTTGAAGGCTACAGGGGCACAGAGCCTTTTTAGCAAAAGCTCTGGCTGGGCTGTCACCCCTTTGCTCAGCTTGGCTAAGCTCATTCATTTCTCAAGTGTCACAGTGCCTAGTTGTGCGTTCTGCCTGTGGCTGACTCGTTCTCTTAAGGACTTTGTTTATTGAAGTCTACCGTGTGAGACCTCACAAAGCAAACACACCAAACTCCCCGATCAGAAAATCGTAACCTGTGTCCTAGAGGCTCTGCTGTATCTTTTTTTGGTCACTACATTGACTGTGATTTCTAGTACCATACATTAGTGTTGCCGGTTCTGGGGTTTTCTATAGGAGGAATCCCATTGTGTGTTCTCTTTTCAGCCTTCCTTTTGTTAAGCATTATGCTTGTTAGTGCCATCCATTGTGCATGTGGGTGTAGTTTGTCCGTTTTCTCTGCTGTATAGTACTCCCGTTGGGTGAATCAACCATGATACACTTTTTTTCGTCTGCATTTGTTCATTTGAGTAGTTTCCAGCTTGGAGCTAACATGAATTGTGCAGGTGCATACATTCTTCTGTGTATTTGGGGAGGAATATGTGCATATTTCTCTGGATTATATCCCAGGAGGGGAATTGCAGGGTCATGGAAAAGTACGTGTTCAGTTTTAGTCGTTTATTGTCAAGTACTTGAGGCTTTGCCTTGTATTGTGTAAATTAGTAAACATTTGTAAATATTTTTGTAAGTATTTTTGTAAATGATTCTGTGGTTTTGAGAGTCATGGGGTATTAAAATGGTATGATTCCAGTTCTGGATGAAGTCCCAAAAGACAGAAAGCATAAGTATAAATGGGCAGCACTTAACATTCCCAAAGGAGGGTCTATACCAGTTGGGAAAGGTCTAGAATTCCAAAGGTGTCAGACAACCTGCCCTGTGCCTCTTAGCTCAAAACCTACATGGGGCTCATTGAGGTGAAAGTGGGAGAGTCCAGGACAGAGTTGGTGGCTATGTCTTGCCCCCAGTTTCAAAGGGCTTCAAAGAAGCGCCCCAGAGTGCTCCTACGGGTCTCCTCGAATGCAATTTCTCAGAAGGCAGAGTGTAGTGAGCATGCTGGGAGCTAATATACCCGCTTGGACTGCAGGGAAAGGATGCAAGTTTCTCTGGAACAATGGGAGCCTCGTGAGAAGCAGAACACCCTAAAGAGAGGGGCAATTTCAGTAGAAAGAAGCTGAAGTTGGGGTGGCTGTATTAGCTGGCCAAAAGGGTCCTTGCCCTGCTAAGGAGCAGAATGAGTTGGCTTGCCAGGGAGGGGCTCCAAAGAACCCACAAAATGATCTGTAAGCAAGAGGTGGCAGTAAATTCCTGCTTATGGGCGGAGGAGACCACCAGGCTACATAGGGGTCCTACTCAGTCCTGCCCCTTCTCTCTCCTGGTGTCTGACTCCTTTTCTCAAGCAGGAGGGGCCAGAGGCAGCCTTCACAAGACAGAGACAGGAGAGCAGCCCTGGACAGGGAAGTGTAGAATAATTCACCAGCTGGTGCCTTGTTCCAGCCCTACTGCCTTTCCATCCTGCAGCAAGTACAACTGGGCTGGGAATGGTTTAACTTCAGATGCGGCTCAGATTATGGAGTAGACATCCTTCAGGCATACAAACCATTGAGATGAAATTACTCCTGGGACTAACAGCAGCGATAGGCTCTTTAGTTTACAAGAGTGATTTGAGCAATTTGGAACATCTTGCTCAGTGAGGCCACTGGGATTACATGGGAGCAAGGGATGAGATAGGGATGGGCATGTCAAGACAGATGTGTCATGATGCAGGGAGATGTTAGAGGCTTTTTTAGAATGGGAAAATGGTTAGGAGTCATCAGTGAGTACAGACAGCCCTCACCCTTGGGTCAGGTGTAAAGTCTGGTTTGCCCTAAGGCTCTTATTCTCCATTTGGGAGGGAAGCATCCTTCCACATCAAGCAGAGTATGCACACCCTCACTGGTGGGGTTCTTGATACCTTGGGGTTCCTCAATTTGAATGTTCTAGAGCTGCAGGAGAGGGAGTATAAATTATATAAATTATAACCCAAGAAAGTCATTTACAAGCAAGAAAATGACTCCTGGGCAGGCATACTCAGGAAGCCCACCATGGCTGAGTTCCTTAGGCTGTACCCAAGAGGGACTCTCCATTTTGAACCCTGAACTTCAGAAACATGAATAAGAGTGGTAATTTCCAACCTGCGGTCCACAAACCACTGAGGTGGGGGACAGAGCAGAGGTAGGAATTACAGCAAGAAGTCAACTATCTCTTACCATCTTGAGACCACGCACTGCCAGTAAAGCAACCTAGTAAAACATGGCGTCATGGAAGTATTCAACAAGTGTGTAATAAGACGCACACTCTTCAAATGCATTACTGGATTTTTTATAACTCTGGGCCATTATGTAATTCTTCATCACAAATATTATCATGGGAGGCTTTCTTATTTTTTGCTCCCTTAAAGAGATGTCCTTATACCAGATGAGAGGAAAGAGATACACAGGATTGTGATGCCATTGCATTAATGCTAAAACGCCATTTAGCCAGCATGCAGGCTGCCAGATAACTCTGTGAGGTACTAGAGGGATGAATTGAAAATTGTCATTCCGTCAAACTTAGTGACAACATTATCTGCAGATCTTAGAAAAATCAGCTCAGAAAAATCCCTGGTTGGTAGTGATCCTCTCAGATAGATTGAAATCTTTCTAGGCTATTCCTCGGGGCTCATCAATCAAGAGTAGTTGTCATGGTGAACAGTTGAATGGATGGTTTCCATTTAATTATCTTCAGCCCTCTAGATATTGAAGGCACTTGGGGACAGCAGGCTCTGCCGGCCCCTGTCTCCTCAGCTAAAATAACTGTTGCTTTTTCCCTGCCCACCGTCACTTGGAGGCATTCATTCATTCATTTGTTCAATAATGCATACCAAGTGCCTACTATGTATCAGGCACGTTCACCTGCCAAGGATTTCTCTGAAAATGTCAGGCACCATCTATGACTTTGCATACTTTAAGCTGGATCCATAGACAACCATGACAGTTGAGAGTCCATGCTTTGTGTGCTCAAAGGAAGGTGCTGGTGCTTGGGAAGTTACTACTAGGTGCTGGCCAAATGGCCAGGAGCTAGGAGTTGGGTCCCAAAAAAACATTAGCTCAGATAAAGGTATTGACCATGGGAGGAAGCCCAGGTACAATTCCTTCCAGAGAACTGGAGATAAAAGGGGAAGCAATAACATAGGGACAGCAAGCAACGTGGGCAGGAGGAAGCTGGTGATGAGGAATCAACGGGTAAAAGGAGGAAATTAGAAAAGAATTAATAGGGAATTAAGAAGGATCCTGGAGCTGTTCCTTGGATAGCATCATGGTTTCCATACCTCCTATTCATTAGATATCAAAATTTATGATGTCAGAGTCAAGTCTTGTCTTAGGGAAGCAAAGTTAGGTGGAGACCACATACACAATTGACATGGCATCCATCCACCCACCCATCCATTCGTCCATCCATCCATCCATCCATCCATCCATCCATCCAACTATCCATCCATTTGTTTACCTAGCAAATGTTTTCTGAGTGTCTACTGTGCACCTGTCGTCTGGTAGTGAAACACACGAAGCCAATAATTACACATGTTCTTATTTAGTCACAAGTATAAGTCATGCTGTAAAGTCCATGATCAGAGAGAGTGTCAGAGAAGGCTTCCCTGGAGCAATGACACTCAGCTGAGAATGGGAAGGTGAGGAGGAACTAGTAAGAAGAGGCCAGATATGGGGTAAATTTTCCAGACAGGGGGAAAGAATGGATGAGGACTTTACAGAGATATGAGTACCCAGTGAACAAAGATGGATACTGGTCACATCCCAGTGGGCCACTGGGACTTGACCCTATAAGCAACAGCATTTAAAGAGGTGGAGAGATATGAATGGAGTTGCTTTCTTAAAGGAAAACTCTGTGCTGTAGGGAGAAGGTGGTAGACGAAGGCAAGAGTAGAGGGATGGAAAACTATTAGGAAATGAATATGGCAGCCCAGGCAAGAACTCTCAGAGGTCTGGCCTTGAGTGGTGTCCATGGAGGTGGAGAGCAGTGGTTATCCTCACTCTGGTGTCTGGGTTTATAGCTCTTCTACCAACTCCTACCAACATGGTGATATGAACCCTCATTGTACATACTAATGCACACTCAGCAGAGGGAGCTTCCTCCAAACCACAGTAGACCCCTTGCACAACTTCACACCCACCCATAAGGCTAATGGGTTCCATTAGGGAGCATGGTTTGCCTTAAATCAATGGAGAGTCTCTGAATTGGTGGCTTATCTGACAATGATCTCAAATCCAGGACCAGGCCAAGGGGACTCAGGCTCAGAAGGAAAGAGAACTGACCCTGAAAAAGAAAGAGTTTGAGTTATCTCAACACTTAGGGAGCCAGCCCAGGGGTAGCGGTCCAAGCAATGTCTGATGCTCATGGGTTTTGCATTGTATCCGTGTGGCTTTTTAGGTTGATAAGAAAGAAGCAATACAAGCCTTTTAGCATTCTTCCCTCCAGAGTGCTGAGGAAGCTCTGGCCTCTTATCAGAGGGAGTAGGGAAGAGAGGAAGGAAAGAGATGGGAGAGACTAGATTTTTGTCCATTTTTGAAATTTATCTTCAATTCTTTCCCCTCCAGTGACAGGGCCAATTTTCTCTAATTGTCACAGGTATGGAGATGGTTGGTAGAAACACATCAGGTGCCATATTGGCAGCCAAGAGATGTAGTGTTGGTGCCAATGGATGGCACCGACCATGGAGGTGTAGTAGTACCTCAAGAAGGGTGTTGACATTGGCAGTGATGTGTCAATGTCAAAAGTATGGTCCTTGGAAAACATCGAATCAAGCTCCCAATGATCAGGAGATGACCAACCCTGCCCTTGATTAGAATTTCTCTGGCTGTATATCAACTCTTTTAGTGGAAAGTGGACACCTCTGTCTGTCCCTTTGAGGCTTGGTTTTAGGACTCTTGGGGGCTGTGTTATGTATGTCTTGAGAAGCAGGCTCTTGTCTCCCTTGTGTGGTTGGCATTTTCCATAGCACTGCTACGTCACCGATGATGAGTGTCGATGGCACACTGTTGCCCCAACTAGTTACCAGCACATCACCACCGATGTCCACACCCCACACCCTAATGCACTGCTGTCCTCCATGGTTGGTGTCATCTGTTGGCCCCAACGTTACATCTTTTGGCTGCCAAAATGGCAGCTGATGTGTTTCTACCAACCATCTCCATGCCTGTTGCTTATTTTGTTTTATAATCTCTTCATCCTGATATGTAGTCACAGAAACTGAGTCACGAGCGGAGGAGCAAGCCCTTGGCTACCCTTGGAACTACACTGTCCACACACAGTGGCAGTTCTCGAGGCAAACTTGGGCACCATCAATCTCTTCGTGTTTCCCCCACATCAGTTCAAATCTCCAGAGAAATAGAAGTCAAGGATTTGGACACAAACAAGGTCTACTGGGAGAAATTTCTCTGAAGGGTGAGGGGAAGAAGGAGCAGGGTTCATAGAGAGAGCCCTCAGGTCACTATGCAGTGTTGCCATATGCAAGGAGACACCAGGGTAAGGAGAGAGGGAAGGGAAGGGGACCAGGTAGGAAGAGCACTGGACTGTACAGCATCTCTGAGTCTAAGAGTCTTGGCTGGGTCACAGGAACTGCCTGACTTAGTTAGATATTACTGTGTTACAAATAACTCAATATTTAATGCCTCAGCTTTCTTTATCTCAGGGTTTCTGAGATATTTAAAACCTTAAACTTTCTTTATCTCAGGGTTTCTGTGGGTTAGGAATTCTGGAGCGGCTTAGCTGGGTGGTTCTAGCTTGCAGTCTCTCATGAGGTCGCAGTCAAGATGTTGGCTGTGGTTGCTTAAAGACTTGATTTGGGTAAGAGGATGTAGTTTCAAGGTGGCTCGCTCTCATGGCTGGCTGTCAGCGGGAGACTATTCTCTTGTCAAATGGACATCTCCAAAGGCCTGCTTCCCCCAGAGTGAGCCATCCTAGGGAGCAGAACAAGATGGAAGCTATGATGTCTTTTATCACCTCGTGAAGTCACAGCTATCAGTTCTGTGGACTCCTTTGGATGCCCATTGTCGGGGGGACAGTCTGCACAGGGTGTGGATACCCAGGGTTTCTTGAGGATTCAGTGGGGCTGTCTTGGGAACTGACTCTCACACCTCACAATGATTATCTGTTAGAGGACCCCATGGTGGGAGGAAATAGCCTGGTTCTAGAACACATGCTGTGCCCAGCTATCAGATGGGAGCTGTGGGGAGCAAAACATGACTTTCATGTGAATTCTGTGGAGAACCCATGGAGGATTCCTGAAAGATGGGGAAGAGGGAGATGCTGGGGGCTGACCACTCACTGTGCTTCTCAGGCAAGGCTTCCTGGCAGGGAGATCTGAGCAGTACACCGCTCCCATTCCTTTATGTAAGTGGTCTCTGAGATTATCCATTAATCAGCTCCCTTGTTCCAGGCTTCTCTGAGTTCAAGGATAACTGCATCTTCAGGTTGAGCTTGGAACACTGCCTTATTAAGAAGAAGAAACACAGAGAGAGATGAACTAACCCAAGGTCTCCCCCAAGATGACAGAAGCAGAGCTCAAATGAAGGATTCTCCATTCCAAACCCAGGGTTCTTGGCTTGGTGCCATGAAATTCCCATAAATCTTGCCATCTGTGTGAGGGACGGGCTTGCAAGGACATTCCTGGTTGCTAACTATGCCATTAACTATGAGGCACATTCCTATTTTTACTCTTCCGGATGCTACGGCAACAGATTTGATCCCTAATTATGTTTTGCTTGGGCTAATGTAAAAATTAATTTTTGTTCCCTGAACAGCCATCAACCACTGGTAAGAGGAGATAACTGAAAAGATTAATAAATTCACCCAACACCAGCACGATCCACCAGCAGGGGAAAGGACCTGTCACTTGTTACATGTTCTGTACCATTCTCTGTTCATGATGCCTTCTTTCTCCCAACGCTGTGCGACAGATTTTAATATTCTCATTCTAAAGCTGAAAAAATGGAGGGTAAGCAACTTGCTCAGAACTACACGCAGAATAAGTGGCAAGAGAGAACTTAAGTCGTATCTGTCAGAGTCCAAATTTAGTTTCTCTCTCTCCTCCAGTTTTAATATTCACTTAGATTCCTAGCAGCATACAGGTGATGGGAGCAAGAGGGGACAGAGAGGAAAGGCATACAACTGTTCAGAAGGGTCTGGCCAACAGCAGCATTTGTTGGGGTTGCTGCTGTTTGGAATGTATTCTTAGCTTTGGTTCTGCTGCTTAATTGTTTCAGGTCACAGGAGGGTCTGTGAATCTCAGGGGGGAATGGATTCATATTAATTAAACTCACAAGAGACTGATGTATAAATCTGAATGCCACTATTCCCTTGCAAGGGAATGACCAGAACTTCCATGTCCATCCTCGAGGGCTTCCTCTTCCCAGAAGCTTCAGAGGTTGGATTACTGAGCAGAAAGTTGCTTGGTAAGTATAGAATCAGAACCATAGTATCTGGGAGGTAGCTTTGAAGAACTCTACACACAACTCATGTATAACTCTTGGCCTCCTCTCTTATGTGACGGGAATGTTCTGGTGTCTCTCTTCTTTAAACACACCTAAGAAAGTATTGTTGTGTCTTGCTGATCACTTTTGTTTTACTAAACCTTTCTCGCTATCTTCTCTTTGAGGTTATATATATATATTTTCCCCAACATTTTATTATAATTATAATTTGTTAGACCACAGCTTTCTTCGCTAGGCCGCCATATTTAATTTCAAGGCCTCTTCCTACCATTGTGGCTTGCAGATTCCCCGTCCTTGCTAGCATGGCTTCACAAAGGTTTAACGTTATGCATTAGATGCGATTTTCCTTACGATCGAACAAGATAGGTCAATCTAGGGCCTAAGGGCCTCAGCCTCTTGGAGAGTTGTGGGCATTGCCTGAAACCCTCTCTCAGCTGAAGGGACATGCACCGTTTCAAATCAGAGCTGCCGGAACCAGGTCTGGGGCCCTAACTTGAAAGTAGCCCATCTGGATATTCATCAGGTATTAAAAAACAAAAGAACTGGACCAAATAGATTCTTCCTCTAAAGAATCTGAAGTGAGAAATAGAAGTAAAAACAAACAAAAACAAAAAACAACAAACAAACAACAAAAAAACTCAACAACACACAAGCTGTTGGCAGAGAGAGCTTGCCAGTAGCAGGTCACGAAGCAGAAGGATGCCTCCTGTGTCTCCCCGGGCTGCTGGAACAAAGCACCACAGCCTGGACCCCACAGACAACAGGAATTTACAGCCTCACTGCTCTGGAGGCTAGAACTCTGAAGTCAGGGTGTCATTAGTGTTGGTTCTTCTGAGGACGGTGAGGGACAATCTGTTCCCAGCTTCTCTCCCAGCATCTGGTAGCCCTAAGGCGTTGGCTCATAGGGGACCTCCTCTGTGTGCCTTCACGTCATCTCTTTCTACGTGTGGCTTTTTCTCTTTCCACATTTTCCTTCTTTACGTTGGATGACAACGCACCCTAATGACCCCGTTTTCAACTGCTTGCCTTTGCAGGGACCCTATTGTCAAATAAGGTTACATTCTGGTATGGGGGTTAGGACTTCGACGTCTCTTTTTTTGGGAGCGGAGGGAAGATGGATTGCAACCCGTAGAGCCAAACCCACAAAACAAGTTACTGTGGAGCCATGTGCTTCAGGGAGGAGGCCTATCGTGGGCTCACGATTGGGTCTGGCTGCCCCCTCCCTGTCCCAGGGCAGCCTCTGTGGTGGCCACAGCAGGTACTATGGGGAAAGGCCTCAGCAGAACCAACAGAAGGGACAGCAGCACACAGTTGGGAGAGAGGGACCTATGGAGCGCTGTGCCTATGGCCTTGACGTCATCCCCTTTCTTGCTTTAGTGATTGTGTGTCCTTCCAAATGCAATAGTGGCCCACCTCTAGGACCTGGGGTCACCACAGTGGCCTCTCAATGGTCACCAAGCACACTGTCCAGGCATCAAGGCAGGAAATACACATCCTGAGCAGGGAGTTAGTTTACTGTCCCCATGCACTGGCTCTGGGACTCCGGGCTTCCACTCCCTCATGTCAAACGAAAGCTCTCTCTAGCTATAAAATTCTATGATTTTTATCGCGGTCAATCAATTAAACCCAAGGAGTCCCTCCAACAGAAAGCCTTAAGGACGCTTTTTAGAAAATGCCCCGAGTGGGTAAATCACGTGTTCCTCAGTGAGCGTTTATTACCTAACTCTCTGGGAAGCAGACCAGGATTTCTTCCCAAATGTGAGCTTTCCTTAAAGCTGAAGTTATTTTTAAAAGGTAGACAAAACCCATAATATCACTCCTCTATTAATCTGTAGATGTGAAAAGAGTCCTACTAGTTCTGAGTCTCAGATAAATACACAAGAATAATAACAACCCTTGCAGAAAGGTATTGAACGTCAGACAGTTACAGAAGGCGAGTGTTATTTGTTCCAAGGAACCCGTACCATGGAAGCTTCTGATTCTGTGTGTAAGCTGCCAGAAAAGGCAATTACTGTTCTTTTTCTATTTTCGGTCTTGCAATACCTTAGAATTCTCTCCATTGTGGGCCACCTGTCAGGAGGAGCAATTTGGCACCTTTGTAGGAAAGTCTCCATCCCAGACTTTTTTTCAAAGAAATACAAACTCCGGGCATGCGTTGGGCAGGCATCGGGAAGCGGAAGGAAGCCATGTACACTGGCATCCTATAGATGGCTACCAGGTACCTGCTGTACTAGGTGGTTGTGTGTGTGTGTGTGTAGGGCTAAGATGCACGGTTCCTCCCCTCAAGCCCTCCCAGACCAAAGTAGGGACACCAGGGTAGTCGAACGTTCCGTGCTGTGTATAGTTTCTGGGACACGCACGTCCAAAAGCGGAGGGATGATGGAGTCTATTATGGCACGTCCATACGAGCGAGTATCCCGCAGCCATAACCGCCTTGTTTAGGAAGAGTTACTTAATATGGCTTGCTTTTCTACTCGCTGTTGAACATTAAATGAAATAGGCAGGATACAGAGTTCTCCGTATTTTTTTAAGATTTATTTATTCATTTGACAGAGACAGAGAGCGTGCCCGCACACACGTGTGCACAAGGTAGGGGAGGGACAGAGGGACAGGGAGAGAGAATCTCAAGCAGACTTCCTGCTGAGTGTGGGACGTGATCTCAGTGCCTTGATATCATGACCTGAGCCAAAACGAAGAGTTGGAGGCTCAACTGACTGCACCCCCCCAGGCATCTCAGGTCTTCAGTTGGTTTTATGGGAAATAGATAATACATGAAAGAGTAGCTACCATGTGCACAGCATTAACAATAAGAATAAACCTAATTTCCCTGTGCCCATTTCCCAGCTTAGACGGGAACACGGCAATGTTTACATTTTCCTTGATGGCGAGTCCTGCCCTGCTCCTTAGAAATAACTACTATCCTGACAGTTGTATTAATCATTCTTTTGCTTATCTTTATTATTTCTTTATGATGGTTTAAAAAAATACAAAGCAGGAGCTCTATCCTCTTAACAAATTTTTAAATGTACAGGACAGTGCTATTAACTAAAAAGACAGTGTTGTATGGCAAATCTCTAGGTTAATCATTTATATACATATTAATAATCATTTAATATGCCTTTATGTTAATTTTAAAAACATAAGTAACAACATTTATGTTATTCAGTATATAGAGAGGATTTTGCTTCCACATCTTGGCTCTTGTGAATAATGCAATAAACGTGGTATATGAACAACTCTTTGAAAAGCTGATTTCAGTTCTTTTGGATAATGACTCAGAAGTGGGGTTGCTGGGTGATATGCTCATTCCATTTTGATTTTTTGAGGAACTTTCATACTTTTTTCTGTAGCAGCAACACCATTTTACAACCCCATTACCATTATTTCTCCAAGGATTAGTGATGTTGAGTGTGTTTTCATACACTCATGGGCCATTTCAATGTCTTTGGAGAAATTATTTAAGTACCTTACCCATTTAAAAAATATATATATTTCTTTATTTTATTTGAGAGAGAGAGAGAGAGAGAGCAAGCCGAACTGGGGAGGGGCAGAGATCGGGGCGGGGGGAGAATCCCAAGCAGACTCCCCACTGAGCACAGAGCCCCATACAAGGCTCAATCCCATGACCCTGAGATCACGCCCTGAGCTGAAATCCGCAATCGGCCACCTAACAGACCAAGCCACCCAGGCACCCTGATACTTGCCCATTTCTCAATTCAGTTATTTGAGACTTTTGTTTTTGTTTTGTTTTGGCTTTTGAGCTACAAAAGTTCCTTATGTGTTTTGCATATTAAGCACTTGCTAGATATGTGCTTTGTGCTTTACAAAGATTTCTCTCCCGTCCCGTAAGTCGCCTTTTCGCTCCGTGGATGGCTTCCTTTGCTGTGCAGAAGCTTTTTCGTTTGAGGCAGACCTAGCTGCCTGTTTTTGCTTTTGTTGCCTGGGCTTTTGGTATCAGACACAAGAAATCATTGCCCAGAACAACGTCTTGAAGCTTTGTTCCAGTATTTCCTTCTAGGAGTTTTATAGTTTCAGGTATACGTTTATACCCTTAATTTTAGCTTCATGCTTTCCCATGTAGGGGTGTCTCCCTAAATAAGGCATGCTAGGGTCTGAATGTTTATGTCTCCCTCAAAATTCTTACGTTGGAATCCTAAGTTCTAAAGATGACGGTATTGGGAAGTAGGGTCTTGGAGATGTGTTTAAGTCATGAGGTTGGGGCCCTCGTGGATGGAATTAGCACCCTTACGAATGAAACTCAAAGGAGATGCCTTGACCTTTGCAGCAGGTGAGGACACAAGTAGAGGCCTCCTGCTGTGAGGGAGGAAGATAGCCTTTACCAAAATAGGACCGTGCTGGCACCATGACATTGGACTTCCCAGTACAGGACTGTGAACTTTCAATTTCTTTTGCTTCTAAGTCACTGAACCTGTGGTATTTTGTTATAGCAGCCTAAGCAGACGAAGATGATGCATTTCTTTTTCTTTTTCTTTTTTTTTTGGTCTGTTTTTGAACTTTTTATAAATGGCGTCCTGTTGTATGTGTTCTGTGATTTACTCTCCCTTGTTCCTGTGTTGAATGTATGCAGCTGTGATTGATTCATTATTTCTGCTCTAAAATATTCATTAGCCCTCTCAGCCTAGCACTCTTCACGGATGTTTGAACTGCTTCAAGTTGATGTTGTGCTAGTATGACTATTACTGTCCATGACTCCTGGGACACCCACCGCCAGAGTTTCTCTGGGGAAAATAGTTACAAGTGGACATCCCGGGTCTTAAGATACACACACGTTTATTCTTTGCTGGCTACATTAATATGTTAGTCTAGACCAGAGTAACCACTAGAAATATTATGCATGGAATGGGTCAAGTGCATTTGGCATTAGTGGAGGTGACCCTCCATAAAGGAATTCAGAGACCAAGACTTCTTCCAGCTTATGGCTGCTGTCCCTTTCATCTAGCTTGAGCATCGGAGAAAGAAAGGGAATGTGAAAGAAGCTCTGCTATTTTTTTTTACAAGCCTGGAAATGACCCAACAGCTTCTGTTCACACCCCATTATCAACTGTCGGGCAGCACCTACATGCAAAGAGGCAAAGAAATATGACCCTGATCCCACGTTCATCAGGGTCATTGCTGCTCAGAAGCAATCCAACACTTAACAAAAGGGCGAATGCATTTTGGAGGACAGCTAGCTGGTGGTCTGTTAATAAGGTCAAGCCAAGTTTCTTCCAGAGTAACTGTGACCATTTAAATGCTCAAAAGTAGTGCTTAATAACGCCTCATACCCCATATTCTTGCCAATAGCTGGTATGGCTCAAGCTCAAATGTTTTGATAAGATGACATTTTTTGGATTATTATTTAGAATCATTTCATGGCATCATGGGCAATTCGTACTTCTTTTCCTGTGAAATGCTGGTTTCTATTTTTTGCCTTTTTTTTTTTTTCTAGTGAGCAACTTTTTTTTTTCTTTTTTTGATTTTTAAAAGTTCTATATTCAGGGGCACCTGGGTGGCTCAGTGGGTTAAAGCCTCTGCTTTCAGTTCAGGTCATGGTCCCGGGGTCCTGGGATGGAGCCCCACGTCAGGCTCTCTGCTCAGCTGAGTCTGCTTCCCCCTCTCTCTCTGCCTGCCTCTCTGCCTGCTTGTGATCTCTGTCTGTCAAATAAATAAAAATAAAAAAACATTCTATATTCACACTGAATACGAATTCTTTTTTGGTTTTATGAGTAGCAGACGACATCTCTTAGTTTGTGTTTGGTTTTGCCTTACATTCTCTTTATGTTGTGTTTGGGTAAAAGTAAGACTGTCCAATCTGGCAGTTTTTCACTTTTATATTTGTGCATTTGTGTCTTGAAAACGCATTCCCCATTCTGAGATCATCCATACAGTCTCCTATACTTTCTCCTAGAAGTTTTAAAGTTTTGCCTTTTTTGCATGAGTTTTTAATACATCAATCTACCTGTCTGTGTATCTATCTTTTAAAATGGTATGTGGTAGGGATCCGGTTCTCTATTTTTTTTTTTTTTAAGATTTTATTTATTTATTTGACAGACAGAGATCACAAATAGGCAGAGAGACAGGCAGAGAGAGAGGGGGAAGCAAGCCCACTGCTGAGCAGAGAACCCGATCTGGGGCTCGATCCCAGGACCCTGAGATCATGATCTGAGCCAATGGCAGAGGCTTAACCCGCTGAGCCACCTAGGTGACACCTGGTTCTTTTTATTTTTCACTGATAAGTGATTGTCTCTGCTTCACATAATGAACAGTGTACTTTTTCTCACTGTAATTCCAGCCCCGATAGGTAAGTTTTTCTGCATACGTGTGGATCCTTTTCTGGGCTTTACATTACCTTCAGGGGTCCAGTCATCTGTCTCTGTGCCCATGCCACATTTTATAGCCTTCAAAGAAATATTGATTTTGGTAAAGCAAGTCTGCCCTCTTATGCATCCCCCCTCCCCAGGAGTCTCTTATATTGTTTCCTCTTCTACTTATATATTTTTTTGAAACTGCATTTATCAAGTCACAATATTGGCATTCCATGGCATATATGGATCAATTTGGGGAAGCATTAAAATCTTTACAATATCCTGTCCTCCCCTCCCTGACATGGTAATGACTCTTTAAATGCTTTTAAGTCTTGGAAGTTGTTAGTTTTGTTCTTAGAGACACCATCATCTGTATCACTATTGTAAATGGTATCTTTGTTTCAACTTCACTTTCTAATTGTTTCTTGCTAGTATTTAGAAATTCAGGGGACCTCTGTAATGTGTAGCACCTCAGGGCTGAAATGCCTCCTTGAAACGAATAATTTGTTTGTGATTTCTTCAGCAGTTTCTACCTAATTTTATGCATTGTGACCACTGAGTATTGTGTGTCTTACTTTTCAATGTTTATGTATTTTTCTTGTTTTGTTGCGTTGCCTTGGATCCTTAATACAACGTTGATGAAATTGGGGCTGGCCGACATCCTTGTTTCATTCCTGATTTTAAAGAGAATACTTCTTGGGCGCCTGGGTGGCTCAGTGGGTTAAGCCTCTGCCTTCGGCTCAGGTCATGATCTCAGGGTCCTGGGATCGAGCCCTGCATCGGGCTCTCTGCTCAGCGGGGAGCCTGCTTCCCCCTCTCTCTCTGCCTGCCTCTCTGCCTACTTGTGATCTCTGTCTGTCAAATAAATAAATAAAATCTTAAAAAAAACCAAAGAGAATACTTCTTATCGAATGCGTAAGATATTTACCGTGTGTGTGTACATGTCAGTTTCTACACAAAGAGATGCTCTTCTCTTCCTAATTTGTTAAGATGCGATATATTTTAATAAACTATTTAAAGATTTTTAAATACAATTTTTGCCCTTGTTCTCCTTTCACCTATTATCATTATAAATTTCATTAATAGAATTTTTATTAACTGGATTTATGAAATACACCTGACTTCGTCATGAAGTATAGTCTTTTTATGCATTGTTGGTATCACTTTGCTAATATTCTGATTACAATTTTTGCATTTGTGTTAACAAATTCTTTTCTTATTTAATTCTTGCACTTTTTTTAAGATTTTATTTATTTATTTGACAGAGATCACAAGTAGATGGAGAGGCAGGCAGAGAGAGGGAAGCAGGCTCCCTGCTGAGCAGAGAGCCCAATGCGGGACTCGATCCCAGGACCCTGAGATCATGACCTGAGCTGAAGGGAGCGACCTAACCCACTGAGCCACCCAGGCGCCCTAATTCTTGCATTGTTAAGATTATGTTAGCCTCACCAATGAATTGCAGCATGCATCTTTTTTCTTATTCTCTAAAATAATTTGTATGACTAGAATTCTTTCTTCCTTGCATATTTTGTAAAGCTCATCAGTAAAACTTTCTGAGCCTAGTGCTACATTTGTGAAAGATTTAAAACTGTAATTTCAGTTTATTTGAATAATTATAGGATCTTTTTGATTTTATATTTCTTTCGGAGAATGATTTTTCAAAACTTTCAGTATTTGCTCATTTCACTTAAGTCCTCCATTATTTTTTTCAAATTTTTTTCTACCATGCTTTGTCTTCCTCTGGGACTCCATGGATACAAACGTTGGCTCTTTTGTTATTGCTCAATGGGTTCTTGAGGCTCTGTTAATGTTTTCCCCCAATCATCTTTGTTTTTACTCTCTGTTCTCCAGATCAGATGATCTCAATGCTCTTTCTCCATGTTTATTGACATTTTTCTCCATTTTCACCATTCTGCTTTTGAGTTTATCCAGTGATTTTTAAAAAAAATTGTGATTATTATATAAAATTTCTATTTGGTTCTTTTTTTAAAGATCTTTTATTCTCTCCTAAAACTTTCTACATATCACTTGATTTCAAAGAGTGTCTTTGTCTGATAATCTCAACATCTGTGCAATTTCATCGTTAGTGTTCTTTGGTTCTTTTTTTTGTTGTTGTTGTGAGATGTTCAGATTTTCCTTTCTTAACATGCAGAATTACTTTGGATTGTGTTCTAGACATCTTGGATGTGAGGTATGTGACTCGGAGTCTTATTTAATTCCTACTATATTTATTATTTAAAGCAGGTAAATGCCTGGTTAGGTTCGGGTCGTAAGTTCTTACCCATCTTCTGAGTGCATTAATTCTCTCTCTCTTTCTTTTTTTAAAAAAGATTTTACTTATTTATTTGAGAAAGGACGAGAGCACAAACAGGGGAAGGGGCAGAAGAAGAGGGAAAAGCAGATTCCCTGCTGAGCTGGGAGCCCCACATAGGGTTTGATTCCAGGACGTTGGGATGATGACCCGAGCTGAAGGCAAACGTTTAACTGACTGAACCACCCAGGTGCCCCATGAGTGCATTAATTCTTTCTAACATCAGTTCAGTATACAAAGTCCTCGCAAGTGTTATTCATATCTCTTTCACCAATGCCTTACCCAGGGGTCACTCTGGGATCTGGGTGGTGTTCTAACATATAATTCAGTTCTCAAAGACTGTTTTTTGTTTTAGCATCTGATCTGTATATGAGCATGTTGTGTGTGAGTCCAGGAGCTGTACATAATTTTATAGGATTGTTTCCTTGAGGTCACTCCTCTCCATGACTCCCTGACCCTGTCTGGCTCCCAGGGTCCTCCTCTCTGATTCTCCAGCTGTAAAACTGGAGCTTGACTGTTCCCACTCCTCTGCACACTTCCCGCGATTGTGTCTGCTTCCAGATCAAAGCAGTGAGAGGATAATCAGAGAAAAAAAACCATGGAGACTCCCCTCTCCCACCTCAATCTTGGTCAGAGGGAAGCGTAACCCTCTTTCAGAGTTTTAGTATTCTCATGCCTTTATTTCAATGCTGTCAGTGACATTGGAGGATTGCCTAGAGGCTGCGGTGGCAGATAGAAGAAATGAGAAAACAAAAGGGATCAGGGCTCCTAAGAGAAATGGCTGGACTTGGGGATGGAGCAGGGAATATAAAGATAAGTCTAGAGCCTCTTATAGTACCAGAAATGAAGGAAGTGCTCAAAGAAACAAATGATGGGGCGGATATGTCAAAGGGGCACAGGGATGACTGAAATATAGGGCTATTTGAGAAAAAGAAATAAATTGCATGCATTGGAGTAAAAATATCTACTGTTTGACCCTAATGCAATAACCGTTTTAACAACTGGATGCTATTTCAACCCTAGTGCTCTAGTTAATCGAGATGATAGTCTTATTGCCATAATGTGAAACTACTAAAAGCACCCAAAAGTATGCCTCACTTGAGTTGAGGATTTTTCAAACGTTGACTTGATGTTTACACACACATCTCATGAAGTTAGATTTAGCAAAGATTATTTGGGGTACAATAACAGAAGTATGCTTCCAATCACATCGAGTGCAAAATTTAACATACGATTTATCACGACAGGACATATCAGATTATCTATGTATTTATCAAGTAAAAGCCAAGTTGAATCTTACAAGAACTTCAAGAATCCCTTCCTTCTTTTTTTCTTAAGATTTTATTTATTTATTTGACAGACAGAGATCACAAGTAGGCAGAGAGGCAGGCAGAGAGAGAGGGGGAAGCAGGCTCCCCGCTGAGCAGAGAGCCCGATGCGGGGCTCGATCCCAGGATCCTGAGATCATGACCTGAGCCAAAGGCAGAGGCTTAGCCCACTGAACTACCCAGGCACCCTGGGAATCCCTTCCTTCTTAAAGAGCTCTCTCATCCCCTCCCTGCACTACACATGTGAAATCTACCTTAGAACGTTTATTTCTGATCCAAATTGAGGAAAGAGAACTAAGTGCCAAGTAGGAAATGATACCTAAGAGACCTAGGCACTGCAGGAACACATCTCTCCTTCAATTTTTTATTTTTTTGAAAGCAAGATTTACTACTGCACAGTTGAGGAAAAAAATTTAGACACAATAAAAGTATTTATGATAATGGTTGAGAAAGCCATTAAGAATTTTATTAGGTAAGGATGACAAAATTAACTTTCCCTGTTTTCATTTTGGAATCACTGAACATTCGTGTTTCCATAATAAAAATAGCAATGAAAAGAAAATTGGACACAGAGCATTACCCTTTTCCCTCTGCAGGGTGGAGGAAGATGATTCCTTCTCCCTGGAAGGAGGAGGGAGACCTACCCTGGGTTTAATTAAAGAGGGCATTGCACGTTGAGAAAGAGCAAGGCTTAAGAGAACAGCTCTCAGTGTAATTCTCCGTGTTGCCTTGTAGTTACATGCTCGGGGTTCGGTTCACAGCACCTACGTGGTTTTCAATCCTGTCTCTGCCACTTGTTCATGGTAACAGGCACGGGACCCTAAATCTGCATCCTTCCCTTTTCTGTTCTGTGAAGTGGTTGTTCTAAGAGTGTCTCACCATCTAAGAGTATAAAATGAGCTGATTTGTTCCTTAGGACAGTGCTTGGCACACAGTGTGGGGGACGATGGTCCCTGAAGGCCAGTTGGTATTACTGGCCCTTGGCGCAGAAGGGTCCATGACGTGGGAGAGGGACCTAAACGTCTGAAGGGATTCTGTTTGTGAATTTATTCATCCATTCAATCCATCACCCAAAACCCTGCACCAGGCAGTCCACATTATCTCCTCTTGTGACATGGCATAGACAAGACCCAGACACCCACCACGGCCTCTGTAGTTGTTGACTGGGCAAAGACCATACCTATGGAAGAACATGGGATAATGCACTCAACAGGAAAAAAAAACGAAAGGATAAAGAGTAGGTTTAGAGAGGAGGCATACGAAGAAGGAGAAAATGACTGCTGGAAGAAAAGAAGACAAAATATAATTCTTTTCCCTTAGCAAAACTAAGACTATTCCAAGGGTTTCAATCTGTACAGGGTCCAGCCCAGATGAACCTAAGTAGACACTGAGGGCCCAGGGCCCCTGATCCCAGCTCTGTATTTATGACCGCTGATCTGCAGGATCAACTGTTCATTATTTGTTAATGGAACCACATTCTTATAACAAAATTCATCAATAAATAAGTAGAGCTGAGCCAAGCTCTTCTGAGGTAGTCCCCAGCCATGGCAGGTGCGTTATGAGATGGGGCCTCCTCCGTGGCCGGTGCCTGCTGCAGGACGTCACCTTGGTTTTGCCAACACTTTGTCAACACAGAGAGTTATTCCAGTGGTTAGACTAGGTTATTATTAATTATTTCATTGCTAAAATTATCTCAGATTTGGTCACGAGGGACTTCTTCAGGCTGTGTTGTCTCTCTGCTGACATGTTCCTGCCGTAGATACATTTTCTTACCTTCCGGGAATCACAAATCATTGTGGTTCATCTTCTTGTGTTCCCTCCCTTAGTCCTGGAATGAACCAGTTCTCCAAAGATCTCTGGTTCTTTATTTCTGACGATGGTATGCGGAAAACCAAGATCTGAAACCGGTATGGAAAAAAGCTCTCTGTAAAATGTCATGGAAAAATAGAGGCAAAACAAACAAGCAAACGAACATCAAAAACCAAACAGACTAGGGCGGTGTGGGCATAAAGATTAGCACAGTGCACCCACTAGACACCCAGCAAGTGTCATTAATGGGACCAAATTCTTCAAACATAATCAAGTGAGAGATGCTTAGTTCAGTTTGTACAGGTAGAATGACGACTGTCTTGGTTTGCCAGATATTTGAGGGGTTTCCCAGCACATTGGACTTTCACTCAGAAACCCAGGAAACCCTCAGGGAACCATGGAAGGTGTTGGTAACTCAAAAGTGGAAAGGGGTTGGCTTGATGGTTACTTCTCTGTATCAGCTTGACTGGCCCAGGGGTGCACAGTTGAAACATTATTAAGCATTATGTCTGGGGGGGTGTCTGTTTCGGGGCCACATTAGCCATCCCCAGGGAGTGGGCCTCATCTACTCTATTGGGGGCCCTCATAGAACAAAAGGCAGAGAAACAGGAATTCAACCTCCTTTTATTCTGGCTAACAGTTGGGCTGGAACCTTTCATCTCAGCTCCTGCACTGGGACTGGGTTTTATACCATTGGTTGCCCTGGGTCTCATGCCTCTGGACTTGGATTGAACTGAACTTGGGTTTCCCAGGGTCTCTAGATTGCAGATGGCGGACTGTGGGACGGCTCAGCTCTACAATCATGTGAGCCAATTCCTCATGATCAATCAATCAATAAATGAATCAATCCATCACTGTTTTAGCCAGGATTCTAGTAGGTAGAATACATAGATACATAGATACATAGATAGGCAGATAGATGATTGATAGATGAAAAGCTAGCTAGCTAAAGATTGAGTCAGAGTTCATAGATCTCCTCCTGATTCCATTTCTCTGGAGGTTCTCCAGAGAACCCTGACTAATACAGCTGGTTAAGGAAGGAGGCAATCCATGGAGGCTTCTGGGGGAGGGGAAGAGGCAGATCTCTGAGGCTTGAAGAGACCCTAAAACCCCTTCTCCCCTCCTGACGTGTCTCAAACCCTGTCACTCCCTGTGAGTGGTTTTGCATTCATGACTCCTGATGGTCTCCTCTCCCCTCAACTGAGCCGTAAATAATAGCTTTGGACTTGACACGCAGCTCCGATAAGCCTTGATTGGAAACATGGTCTGTGCCAATGGAGCGTGTGTCTCTGCCAGTGACAGCTTGTTGGAGCAGGAGGTGGGACATCCTGACGCACAAGTACCACTGGGCTTCCAACGGCAAGCATCCCAGTCCAGATTTACGGAAGCATGGCGGAATCAACAAAGGTTTGCTTTTAGGCGTCACTGACCAGAGCTCCCGGGGTATCTTGGCTGTTCCTCTGTGGTATTTCACACCAGGGTGGGGTGGGCAGAGTTTGAAGGGTCAAGAAGTAAGAGGTTTGGCTATGACTACGCCCTAGGCTGAAGCAGAAGCTCAGTCAAACCCCTAACGTTAAGCTCCCCATCTTAGCACAGAAACTGTATTATTGTCCCCATGGGACAGATTGAGAAACTGAGGCTTCGGAATGATGAACTGTCCCATCAAGCGGAACCGTTACATGCATGGGAGGCGAGATGAGAGAACTCGCCTTCTAGAACAGTGCTCGTTTTGCCACAGCACAGCTCGTCCCACTCTGTTCCTACTTGACACTATGTATGTGTGCCTTTATGAAGTCAACAGTGAAACTCTTCATTATGAAAAAAACGAGTGCTTTGCTTAACCTGGATTTCTCCACCTTATTTGAGCATTAGGGTGTCTTTTATAAGTCACAGAAAGCAGAGTCCAAGAACCTTGGCCTGGGTGGGAAATTCGTGGCAAAAGCAAGAAAATATCGGCGAAAATCCCCAACATTGATGGAGGGCCCCAAGTCCTACAACTACCAATGAGGAATTGTTTTCATCGGTAAATCTAAATGATTGATACCACTTAAAGACCTCTTGTTGGCTGGTTCACTTTAGACAATAGAGTATCTTCACTTTAGACAATGGAGTATCTCCCCCTCTGGTTCTGCCACTCTTGGCAAGATTTGTTTGTAACCCTCTTGTTCAGCGGGGCTGTGAGGACAGCAGCTATAAGAGGTGTTTCATGAAGAGATATTGGAGACTCTGGGCATAGGGGTTGCTACCTTAGGGTGCAGGAGACGGACTGGGAGGCAGTCAGTGGGAAAATCCACGTCCCCACTTTGGCTCAGAATTCAGCGCACAGCTGTCACCTCATGGATTCGTGGTCTGGGAAGTACGAGGAGATAGCACCCTTCATGCACACTGACATTCTCATGTCATCCTGCATAACCATGATGAAAAGACAGAAGGTCCAATAAGACAGTGAGGGGAGCTCCAGGAAGGCACCAAAGTCATAAGCGTAAGAGGAAAGCCCAAGCTTATTGGCAACGAGGAACTGGACCAATGCCATTTCAAACAACAGGGGCTATGTCTACAAGTCTATGAACTGGTGAAGACCAGCTGGGTGGCACCAGCATGGGGGGCAGTGGGGAGCTAAGGTTGGGGGGTCAGATGCTCCACTGGTGGGAGGTTGGACCAGTGCTCCCATCAGGGAGAGATGACACCCCCGATGTAAATCACACGTGTGCATACACGTGACCCATCAAGTCCTTGGTGTCTATACCAGAGAAAGCATCTCTGGGTCTGTAATGTACAAACAAGTCTGTTACACTACAGCTTATGTCAAGGCAGTTGGAGACAAGCTGGAAATTCATCACTCCAAGAGGGGACAAGCAGGGGCGGTACTCAATGGACAGACATCACACAGCCATGCTGGCTGTTGAAATAGTAAAATGCTGCTTTGCTTGTTGATGACTGGCTGCTTTCCCGAACCCCATCAATGCCTCTTTCTCTCCTTTTGAGACCTACCCAATCCTTCCATTTGTGGCAACTGAAGATTAAAATCCTGCATTTCTTCTGGGACTTCTAGGACCCAGGTCCAGCATGGAGGAAGCTTCCCAATTGGGCCAGGCCTGTGTTGTACGAAGATTAAATATTTGGAAATTCGCCCTGTGGACAGGTCAGATGAGGGGACTTACACCATGGAATACTAGTGGTTAGAAGCAACTGATATAGGGGCACCTGGGTGACGCAGTTGGTTTAGCATCTGACTCTTGGTTTCTGCCTAGGTCATGATGTCAGGGTGGTGAGATCAAGCCCTGCACGGGGCTCTCCTCTCTCCATGGACTCTGCTTCAGATTCTCTCTCCTTCTCCCTCTGCCCCTCCTGTTTGTGCTCTATCTCTAAAACGAATAAATAAACCTTAAATAAAAAGAAGAAGAAACAGAGATAGAGACAAGTTTGTATCTTAAAAAAAAAAAACAAAAACAGAAAACTAGTCCTGGTGCAAAATAAAGTGTTCTATATCAGTTGCATTTATGTAAATTAAAAATTATACCCATGCAAGACTAAACTACACATCGTACAGGCATGCCTTCAAACGAAAGACGAATGTATAATCCCACAATGCTTGTGCAGGGAGGGAAAGAGACTGGGAGTGGATTGCAGCTATTAAAGGAATGAATGAATAAATGAGTGAATGAATGAATGAAAACAAGAGATGAGCCATGCGCAGGTCAACGGTGAGGATATGTGGAGCTTGATCGACGAAAAGCTGGCCCTCTAAACCAGGCACTGTGGAAACCACTTTGTGTGTATGAACTCATTTGATCCGGACAATAACCTTAAGTCTGGCCAAGCCCTATTTGCCTTCTGGATCCAGTCCTGGCCACTTGCCTGTCCTTGCTATATCCTAGCAATGCTGAAGTTGTTCCCTGGCTTCCCGAGAAGCCAGCGTTGACTAAATCAGGGATGCTGGAGCAGCAGGAGAACAATGTAGAACCAAGAACCATCCTGTGTATAGCTCCCGGAGCTTGGTGAGGGGTAAAAAGACCCCACTGGAGACCCTAGTGGTTTCCTGTTGTTGCAGCAACAAATACTACAGCTTTAGGGGCTTGGAATAATTCAAATGGGTAATTTTATGGTTCTGTGAGAGTCAGAAGTCTGACTCAGGTCTCACTGGGCTAAAATCAAGGTGTGGACTGGGCCATGTTCCTCTGTGAAGGTTCCTTGCCTTCTCCAGCCTCTAGGACCACCAGCACACCCCAGCTCATGGCTCTTGTCCTGATACTCAGAGTTGGCAACGTTGCACGTCTCTAACCATACTTCCATAGTCACACCTTCCTCCCCACCTCCCTTCCTTCCTCCCTCCCTCCCTCCCTCCCTCCCTCCCTTCCTTCCTTTTTTTAGATTTTATTTATTTATTTAGAGAGAGTGAGAGCAAGGGGAGGGGCAGAGGGAGAGGGAGAGGGAATCTCAAGCAGATGTACTGAGTGTGAAGCCCGAAGCAGGGCTTGATCTCACAACCCTGAGATCATGATCTGAGTCAGCATCAAAAGTCAGATGCGTAGCTGGCTGAGCCACCCAGGTGTCCCGACCCACCTCTGCTTCTGCCTCCGACTTCAGCTGGGAATGTCTCTTGAAAGGGCTCCTGGGGGGTTAGTCTGAGCCACCTGGATAATCCCGGGGTCCTTAACCTGAATTACATCTGCAAAATGTCTTTTTCCATGTAAGATAACATATTTCCAGGTTCTGGGGATTAAGATGTGGACCTCTTCAGGGGGCCATTATTCTGCCTACCAAAGAGATGAAAAGAAATTCTTTGGGATGAAATACCAGAGGAAAAGGGAGACGCAATCTTCGAGGTGCAGGTTGGGGAAGAAGGGCCATTTACTAACAATATTGGTGCCCATGGGGCCCCATTTATGATTCGGTTGTTGATGACGTCTGCAGACTTTTGAGTCGTACTTAAAATAAAGTCCTTTGCAACAGATCCAAAAAGACCCTGAGAAAAGAACTAAATGGAAGGAGTTGAACAGAGCAGTTTGCAGACTCCCAGATTAGTGGAGGTGGGGTGGTGGAGAGGCAGGGCAGGAAGGTGGGAGGGTGGCAGGGGAGGGCATTTATTTGCAGACTTTCAACTTTACTGGGCTGGCACAGAGAGAAGAAGAAAAAAGCCAGGAAGCACACATTTCCTTGTCTTCCTTAAAAAGGAGCGGAACCCTAGAGTTTTTAATTAGATAACTTAGTTACATAGAACTTTGGCATTAAGAATAGTTGAGGTATATAAACATATGTATATACCACATCTTCTTTATCCATTTATCTATCGATGGACTTTTGGGCTACTTCCAAATACTTGAATAAAAAAGAAAAATAAAAAAGAATAGCTAAATTTATTCCAGTAGCATCTAAAAACTGCATGTTTTTCTTCCAAACCACTGACAAAGATGAGGCTAATATTAGAAAAGCTGCACCAAGGGTGCCTGGGTGGCTCAGTCGGTTAAGCGTCTGCCTTCAGCTCAGGTCATGATTCCAGGGTCCTGGGATCGAGCCCCAGAACAGGCTCCCTGCTCAGTGGGGATCCTGCTTCTCCTTCCCCCTGCCTGCTTCTCTGCCTACTTGTGCTCTCTATCTCTCTGTCAAATAAATAAATAAAATATTTTTTTAAAAAGGCTCAGCAAGAGAACGTAAAGAGAAAACATAAAATAGGAGGACAGAGGTTGGGTAAAGTGAAGTTGTTATAGCAAACATAAAACTAACAGTGTAAATTCCGCTGCTCAACAGCCACAGCTCTCAGACTATGAGAACATGTTTGTTTACAGTTTTGCTGCTTACGTCGTATACAGCTCAAGAAAGATGAGTTCCAAAGCCTAAAAAAGCAAAGTTGAAAGAGGTACTCTTAATTAGAACAGGTGGCTGCCCGTGGTAGGGAGAGTACCATAGCATTTAAGGCAATCTCGTTGACCGTGATAAGCAGGAAAATCACTTACGAGAAAATGTATAATCAATACTAAGGTCCTAAAGTTATCAAGGTTTTATTCTTTGAGTCAATATAATCAACAAAGTACACTCTCTTAGAAAGACGTAAAATTGTGAGTAACTGTGATGGGAGATTTTAATTACTAGAAATTAAATATGGGTAGGAATGGCATAATACAATGTAAATAAATAAATTTTAGGTGGAATGAAGGGGACCAAATGTTTTGCTTCACCAAGACTGTGCCTTCTCTTTATACGCTCATGATTATTTATACAAATTGATGGTGTGATGTACACCAAAGCTTGCAAAAATTCAAGAAAGCTATTTAGGAAATTAGAAAACTAATAGTATATTTACAGCCACTTGCCTTTGGACAAACATTTCACGGAATAACAATCGTTTTAGACACCCAAGACTGAGATAATAGGTTATTCTTTTTTAAATTTTAACTAATTTTTTTATTTAGGTGTAATTGACATTATATTAGTTTTAGGTGACAGCACAAAGTTTTATATCTATATGTATTGCAAAAATGGTCACCTTGGTAAGTCTAGTTAACATGTGTCGTGGTACATAGTTACAAAATATTCTTTTCTTGTGATGAGAACTTTTAAGATTCAATCTCTTAGGAAGTTTCGAATGTGTAGTGTAATTAACAGTATTATTAGCTACAATTGTCATGCTGTACATTACATCCCATTTTATAACTGGAAGTTTGCAACTTTTGATCCCCGCCGACCCTGACTTTGACCCACCGCCTCTCTGGCAACCATCAGTCTGTTTTCTCTATCAATGAGCTTGTTTTTGGGTTTGATTTTGTTTGTTTATTTTGTTTTTTAGATTTCACAGTAAGTGAAACCCTATGGTATCTGTTTTTCATGCCCTCAGTGTCCATCCATTTGGTAGCAAATGGCAGGAGGTCATTCTTGTCTGGGTTATAGCAAACGAAAAGGCATAGCAAAGAGAACCATCAATAAAATGAAAATCTAGTAAAATGAAAATGAGAATCTGGGAGAAAATATTTGCAAACCATACATCCAATAAGGGGTTAATGTCCAAACTATATAAAGAAGTACATCTCACCAGCAAGAAAACAAACAATTGGGTCAAAAAAAAAAAAAAAAAAAGCAGAGCACCCAAATTGAGATTTTTCCAAAAAAGACATACAAAGAGCCCACCACAGGCACATGAAAGGGTCCCGCACAATGAGACACCACCTCACACCTGTTAGAATGGCTATTACTGAAGAGACACGAAACCTCTTTGTAACTTAACACATTATAGGAACATATAAAATAAACCAGATCTCCAAAATAAATCCTTTGCTTGAAGTATTTTATAATAAAATAAAAAGGTGAAAATAAAACCAGTCAAGCTAAACTGTAAAAGTGAAAAAAATGGATCAAAGAAACAAATGAATTTGAACACCACGGAAATGAGCAAGAAGTCTAAGATTTGGGCTTTTGAAGAAGACGGTTAGAATAAGCAAAACACCAGTAAGTCTCGCAAAACTGAAAAAAAGCATAAACATTTACTTACGTCAAGCAAAGAGGGGACTTGATAATAGAAAACAAAAGAGAGTATATACTTGTAAATGAGTATGTATTTGTAAGCACATCCTGTACTATTAGTCATGGAAAATCTTACTGAAATAGGTTTCTGCAGATAGATACTATTGCAAATGGACCTAAGATCCAGTAAGAAGTTGAAGACATACCAAAGAACAAAAACATCGAGAAACACTTAGAACACTCCACGCCCAACGTGGGGCTTGAACTCACCACCCCGAGATCAAGCATCACGTACTCTACCGACGGAGCCAGCCAGGCACCCCAATGTTGAGAGACATTTAGTGCCAGTGCTTTCTGCTTGCCTCTCCTGCCCTCTGCCCTTACCCACACTGCTTTGTGTCCCAGGAAGCTGCCTTACTGGCCCAAGGCCAGTGGATGATTTTGATGTTTTTGACCTCTTTCCGGTTGGGGTTGGCTGATAGGAGGTGCCGATTTTAAGTCAGAAGGCGGGAGGGGAGTGTGGTTGGGGAGTGGTCTATCAGCCAGCTCTCTCCTTGCGGGGTTGCTTGGGATTGTTGGTGTCTCGTTGCCAGAGGCCACAGTGCATGTCACACAGCCTGTCCACACGGGACTGCTGTGATCACTTGTTCCTCTCACTTCTTCATGCCTAAGGCGGTGATACCTCCCGCCGCCCCAGTCCACAGACACATTGGCAGGTAAAACCTTTATTAAACACTACTTACCCTGTTGAATATGCTTATACCCATTTGAAAAACCTCTATTTACTTGAGCACCTGCTGCTTGCTCCTCAAACAGCCCCTTTGAAAAAGACACAGCCCACGGGTCTGACGGTGAGACATACAGGTGGCCTGAGGTCCTAGAATAAAGGCAGACACACACACAGAGAAAAACAGAACACCTGGGGCAAGATTATACGTTTTTATCTTTTTAACCTTTAATAAAATAATTTGATAATTTTGCGTTCTTTTAAATATTTGCTCCACGTGTATAGAGGGCAGAATCAGGGTGCTGCCTTCTGTGGCTCGGGAAAACCACCAATATGAGAGCCCAGGGTGCGGGTCACATTTCTGCTTCCGTCGGACAGGCTGGCACGCTTCCGGACCCTTTCTGTTCATCTTGTCCTGAGACAGGTTTTCAGCTCGAGATCATAATGTGCTGGTTCCTGAGGCTGAGTTCCATGCTGTCCACTCAGACTTCCCGGTTCCCACACAAGACACGCTGGGTACCGCTACCTGAACTCAGAACTGAACACCTCACTGGTCTTCTTCTTCGAGATCATTCCAGCGACATTTCATACCCATCTTGGCTTCGTGCCAAGTAATGAGCAGGAGGCCAGGTAGCCTGGAGGAGGCCAGGTAGCCTGGAGGAGCCATGCCCCACTGAAACCCGCACCTGTGCTTGCCAGCTTCACCATGTCTAGGAATTCCAGCAGGGTGGGGTTGGCCTTGGTGTTCGTGGGGACTGTCATTTCTGACAGCAGTCACCAAATTCTTCTGACACCCTTTCCGTTCTGGTTCCTGCATGTGATCTCCTTCCTGCTGGACAGTATCTGCCAACGTCCTCCCCTTGGGCTCCGACCTGCCTGCTTCAGTCGGATTTCGTCTTGGTGCCTCTTTCACAGGAGAGGGTTTCCTCTGCACAACTCCGAGAAGCAATCGCCCTGGGCATTCTCTACCCCTGCGGCCCCCTGGACCCCCAGCACTGCGCTGGAGAACTTTCCTGAATGTGTCAATTTGTCCATGAGTTAATCTCACTGGCCAAGTCCACCCCTGGTGGGGTCCACCTGTGGTTTTCACGGTCAGTCCCAGGAGCAAGGGTTCAATGTCTAGAAGAGGTTCTGGTGAACTTGGAAGCTGTGCAGCTCAGATGTCTTCATTATGTTATTCCTCCATATGTAATTAATGCAGCAATAACCATGAGGCATTTTCCTTCCTTCCTTCCATCCTTCCTTCTTTTCTTTTCCTTTCTTTTCTTTTCTTTCCTCCTTCCCTCCCTCCCACCTTCCTCCTTCTTCCTTCCTTCCTTCCTTCCTTCCTTCCTTCCTTCCTTCCTTTCTTCCTTCCTTTCTTCCTTTCTTTCTGATTTTATTTATTTATTTGGCAGAGAGAGCGAGAGAGAGAGAGAGCACAAGCAGGAGCAGCAGCAGTGAGAGGGAGAGAAGGAGGCTCCCCCTGAGTTGGCTAAGTGTACATTTATGTATTTACATACACATATTTGTACATATCATATATCTCTCTGTCTCCCCATCACCTATTCTCTTCTTTAAAGATTTTATTTATTCATTTGAAAGCGAGGAAGATTTTATTTATTTATTTGAGAGCATGAGAGAAAGAGAGCATGGGGGGGGTAGTGGCAGAAGGAGATGGAGAAGCAGATTGCCCGCTGAGCTGAGACCCCAGTGTGGGGCTCCATCCCAGGACCCCGGGATCGTGACTGGAGCCAAAGACAGACGCTTAACTGACTGAGCCATCCAGGCGCCCCTCTCCATCATTTATTCCTCACAGCAAGACTTTGTGCCTTTTTTTTTTCTTCTTTGTTACGTCTCTCAACAACACTCTGAGGTGGGAGTAATATATTACCCTCGTCTTTCAGGAGAGACTCTGCGATTCAAAGAGCCTACACAACTCACACCATTTTCTTTCTTAGGATCTAACCTACTGGAACCACATGTCATGCAAATATCTTCTCCAGAGTGCCTAGCACAATCCCTGCTTGATAAATGAACGGACGCCCGTGTTAAATAAACGAGCCAGTGTGTGCGGTGGCTACTGTCTATCTCTTAGACCCATTGCTTGGTTTCCTTGGGGTCCAAGCATGCCATCTCAGGCTTTGTTTCTTGGCTGTTGCCCCCTATTCCATTTGAGGAATAATTCAGAAGTGTGACCGGAAGATAAAACGTCAGTCTGACTCTGGGCTAACCGGTGTTCCTAATTAAGCCACGAGGTTCAGTGCTTATAGCTGAATGCATTGTGGCGTCAGTGATAACTCAGCTAGTAGTCTGTGGCCTCAGCTGTCTCCTTCCCGGCATTTCCCTGATGACTGCAGAAATCCCTGTGGAATCACGGGCTCCGTCTCTTTGATGAGGCTTTAAAACACGCAGGGACATGATAATGACAGATAAAGTTGACTTTCTTGTATACATACCTCCTAAAGGTTTCTCCTCCCTGAAGTGAGGTAAACACCATTCGATAGACCTTGGGGTCGAATTTCACAGGAGTTGACGGTGCCACATGATTGAGTTAATTTTCCCAGTAACAAGGGAGTATTAAAAGCAGTTTCTCTCTTCCCTGATCTGGTGGGTGACAGAAATGGAAATATTCCTTTTTTTTTCTAGTGAAGAGTGAAGTGTGATGGGAGAGCTTGGCCTTCATAGTCGTGGACCCAAGTACTAATCTTCCCATGGTCAATGATGACTAAGCCCCAACTATGTTGGGGGTTAGAACAATGACAAAGAAGCCAGGTCTAGAGGTTACAGCAATGATGAAGGAACTTGGAGAAAGTGCTGAGGTGGATAAGTGCGTAGGAGGACGTCCAACCCCAATGGACCAGACACTTGTCTGTCAGTACTCGGTATCATTTCCAACGCCTCCCATGCTCTGTTTGGTGCCAAAAGAATGGAAACATGTTTCTTCTAGTCCCATGCCAACAGGATTCGGGTCTACATTCTGTTCTGAGAGCTCACATGCAAGATGTGGAGGAAGGAAGAGGCATGGAAGCCGTTTTCATGGCGGCAGGTAGAACCATGGGTTTAGGCAAACATGCGAATTTGCACAGAAACACCCGCTGCTGGTACCTCGGGCAGTTTGACAGTAGCTGTGGGTCCCGACCCAAGAGATGGCTGGTGCTATCATTATTCTTCTAACTGGAATGATGGAACCTTAGAGGTAGAAATGATCTTATGTGCTTTTGCTCCTTTAGCACTTGGTAGTGTTGCTTGGGGGAAGACCAAAGCTCCACAATCTGGAGATTCTGATAATTATGAGTATCTTGCCCTCCCTCCACCCTCACTGCTCACCTATTTCCACTTCATCCCCCTCCTCCCCAGAGGAGGCTGGTCTCCCCTTGTTTAAAGACCTTACAATGACTTCACCTGAGATAGCTACCTTGCAAAAGACCATTCTCCAGAAGACCCTCAAGGGGCACCCCAGCTCCCCCTCATTGTCTCCAGACCCATCCCTGGATGAGATCCCAGCAGAGCCTTGAAGAGATCTCTACAAGGTCTCGGGTGGAGGCAGTTTACGCAGCGAACCAACAACAATATATTGTTGGCGTTGGTAGAAGCCCAGGGACAGTGAGTGGGTGGGTTCCAAGAAGTATAGATTCGGAAAGTATCTGTCTGAAACCTGGGAATGTTTTTCTTTGGGGGAACCTCCTAGTCGTTCCATTCTAAACAGTACGCGTGAATGGGTGAGGACAGTGAACACCGCAGGACCACATCTCAGGAAGGAAATTTCATCACTGTTTCAGAGAGAAGCCATAGCTGCAAAGGGGTCATAGAGCAGACGGCTGAAGAAGGAAGTTCTGGACACCAGTTGTGGTCTCCTAGGCCGTGGCAAACAGGCAAATAAACAGGTGTGAAATATATACACAAGTTCCTCCTTGCTTTGCTATTTCAATATTTGCTTATAATAATTGCTACATAATTTCTCCTCTTATTAAGGGACATTCGTGGTGGGTACACTAAATGTGTATTCTCTGGGATAAAAGTTGTGGGAAAATGAACAGAAGAAGAGCCAGCAATCAGCCAGACATGGATACAGTGTCTGCTGGGACCAGAGCTTTCCCTTTGGAGCAGAGAGTGGGTAGGTCTTTGCTGGCACGAGGTAGAGCTATATCATGTTATATTGTTGCCTTATTCAAATCTGTAACTTAAATATTAGACAAGTGTGTCAGAAAAGAAAAGGGGCAGACTGTGTTGAGCTATTGCGCTGCTGGAATTCAGCTCCGTGCAGTTTTGCACCAGCATCCAGGCAGGCTCTTGTGACTTACCTGTCCCTGTGTCACACACAACTGTGAACGACAATTTTGGCATCTGTGTTTTCCTGATGTGGGTCGTCGGAGTCCCTAAAAGCTAGGGGTCACCTTGAGATCTGATAGTTCTGACTTTTCTTCTCCCTTCGACTTCCAGCTCCCTACACCCCGCTTTCCTGTACTAAGTCTCTTTATTTTAGAAATACTTTTTAATGCTTGAACCCTGTTGGCAACATCGCTTTAGGAGATCCAACAAAGTGATGGGAAGTTCAAGTGAAATGCGGAATGATAGATTCTATAAAGCCCGAAGACAAAAATATGGGGGAGTAACAGGAAGGCAACTGTGGGCACTGTACTCACTGCACACTAGAATTTTCCAGGGGATCCTATAAATAACTCTAGTTCACCCCTATGGTAAGAGTTGGGGCTCTAGAGGACAGATTTGGCTTGGTTTCTAGCTTTTATTCTTATTCTTAACCCTACAGGATTATGGATAAGAAAAGTCTCTTTACAGAGGCCCTAGTGTCCTAATAATATGTAAATAATAAGTTCCTAGGATATAGCTCTGTTGAGAATACAAAAGACTCTATAAGGGCTCAATGTGGAGGACAAAGAAAATTGTGAACGTGGTTTGCTTCTATTATTTCACTTTAACGTATCTGAGGAAATGGAGCTCCAGAAAGAGAAAATGTACCTGCAATCATAACATTATCTGATGGGGTCCGAATCATCTGCACTCATTCCTCTACACAATGAAACCATCCACATAGCAAATATGTGATAATGGACAGGCTCAGAGACTACCTGTTTTGCTGAGGTATCAGGCAACCTCTAAATCTCAAGGCTTATAAGGGTGAATATTTGTTGGGGGTTTGTAGATTGTCTGTGGTTCCATTGGCTGGGCTCCATTTTTTTTTTTTTTTTCAAATATGGCACAACCAGAGAGAATAGTAGCTCTCTCTTGAACGCAGAATGTCAAGAATCCCGAAAGATATGTGCGATGCTTCTTAAAGCTCTTCTTGGAACCTCCACACTGCCACTTCTGCCTCTATTCCTTTGGTTCAAAGCAAGGCAGAGGCCGGAGAAGACGTGGATGGGGTGGGAAAGTGAAATTCTTTCACAGGGCTGGAGGGAAACAGAGGATGACTATTTGCTAAGCATTAATTCAGCCTGCCACCATGTTATAAACCAGAGTTTCAGAATGTTTCTTGCCTTCTCCCTAGTTTTCTTGGGATTTCTCATTGTGATGGGTTATCTGTTTTTAACTTCGTATCACCATATCCATCTTTGACAGTCTTTTTTGGCATTGCCGGAGAGAAACCTGGAGATATATTTTTCAGAATCTCAACCTTTCTGTGATTCCAGGTTAGAGTCTCTCACAGAGAGAGCAAACAAGTGAAGTTTGGAAGGCAAAAAGAGAAGCCATTATTAATGATTATTATTGTTAATTATTATTATTAATTATTATTGATGGCAGTGGCACCTAGTCACATGAGCAGATGGTCAATATGAAGTTAGTAGGGCCTTCTGGGTCCTGGACAGGTCCTAGAAGTCACCTCTCCTGACATCATAGGCAGCTGACATTGGCAACCTTTGAGCTTCCTGAGATTTGCTGTGGGTTCCGGGTGAGCTCTCCTGTTAATTACCTCCTTCTCAAAGCTTCACTAGCAATCTTTCTTACAGCCCCTCCAATGATTATGTAGGCTTTTAATGCCTTCTGTTAAAGCACTTTCTACTTGGAATGCCTAGAGTGGCTTCTCCTTTCTCAAAGGAATTCTGATTTACATATTTTCTATTTTATAAAAATTTTATAAAAATTCTGGATATCCTCCTTTGTAATGAAAATGGCCAGGTTTTGCCACCTCTGGGTTCTGAAGATTGGGGCAATGATCATCTAGGGTTTGCCCAGCATATTTTTAAACTGAGAACAAAACATGAAGGGGATCCTATTTTGGGTCTATATGAAATCAAGAGCAAAACAATGTTTTGAACAATACTAAAGAGGTACTTGGTAGAGTGAACTACATATATGTTTCTTTTAGTGTTTACATGGAGGAACCACAAAGAATGACACACAAAGGAAGAACCACAGAGTTCCAGCTCACTCTCCCTGAGAACGAATGGCCCAACTAATATGGCTAAAGGTGGTCTGAGAGCTCCCTGGTTCTGGGAAATCTCGAGTGTCCAGCAGCTGACTCATCCGCTGTATCCACCCACTCCAGACCCTGTCTTGTGTATCTCAGAAGATTCTAGCAAATGCGTATACTGAGCTTGCAGTCTGTGACCACTGAGGTTTCTGCTTTGTTTCATGACGAAGGGAGCTCAGGTGCACAAAATGGATTAATCATCATCCTTGATTCATGGCACACTCATCCTCAGTCCATGCCCGGGGCCTCTTGTCCTTTAATTATTTATTTGTCAATTAGTGCATCTTAATAATGCAATCAGCATCCACGAACCTATCACTCTCAGACGCCGTGGAAGCTTTCCATTCTTCAGTATGCTCTGCAAAGTGCTGGCAGAATTTTAGCAAATAGAGTTATGTGATTTTTCCGGGGTCTTTTCAGTTTCATCACCAAATCTATACCTTGGGCTGCCTTTTCTTTCTTGTCTGTGAAAATAAGGAATAGACAATTTAAAACCCTTTTGGCAGAAGAATAATATCCTTCCAGTAGTCCAAACTATAAATGGACCCATCTTGGGCAAAAATATATATAAATGCCCTAACATTTCTGCTTGTCATCATTAAAGCATCCCTTTGGCAAGACCAGATTGAGACATTTCTACATGATCAGTGTGATACCGGTTAAAGCCTTGCGAACTCTTTTGGATTAACAGAGGGAATGAAGCTTTAGAAGAAATATTTATTTTTCAATAGCAGATACCTCCCAAATAATAAATGAATAAAAAATGGAATACTATTTAAATATTCTTTAAATGTAAGTGTACATTTGTTAAACTTTAATTAAAGGAAATTATATATCAAAGGGCCCAACAAAATATAAATTGAAAATACATGGAAACAAACACTTATCTCATTACTCAATTGCAAAATTTCAACTTTTTAAAAGCATGGGTTTGAACCAATCATTAAATCTAGAAATCTACATTTAAATATGCCAATTTGCTTACGAGCAAATTTAACAAAAAGTATATTATGTAAACAATGAAATGAAACAAAAAAACAATCTGGGAATTCTAAAGTGGAGAGAAAAGCAAATGAAAGAATAGGGCCAGTTGAAATCTGAATTAAAAAGTACATTTTCTGAAACGGTTGCCATGTAACAAGAAGGTATTCTCAAACATGAATGGGAACCAAAATGCTCATTCTTTATTTCCCATTACAGAGAGCCAGTTAGCATGGAAAGTTTCAGAAGTCACTTTCATTTGAATTCAACATAAGGTAGATAGATAGATAGATGATAGATTACAGATGATAGATAGATAGATAATTGATTGATAGATGATGGATGGATGATGACTAGATGAATAGATGGTTGGATGGATGGACAGATAGGTAGATAGATAGATTCTCTGTTGGGTACAGAGCAACTGGAAGGGAGTCTGAGGAATCTTGGAAAAATCTTCTACTCTGTGACTTTTCCTCCAAATTCAAGAGATCTTTCTATTCCCCCCAAGGAGAAATCACTAACCATCTTTTGCCATGTCTTTGGTAGTGCAGAAATTTCTCCTTTGGTGGACTGAACATAATGAGGACATCAAAGAAAACCACACATTTGCAACTAGTACCACAAATCAAACACATTAATGGGTCAGCGGTCTTCGTCCTTATAACCCACTTACGCCTTCTCCAGCCATGGCTCATTCACTGTTATTCTACTTCTAGAGATACAAAACTGAGGCTTGGAGATTTCGTGATGTATCTACAGCTATGCAGGGACTGAATGATGAAGCCAAGGAGGTAAACATCAAACTTTCTCTAAAGCTCTCATTGTGTTTATCTCTGAGTGTGTGTGTGTGTGTGTGTGTGTGTGTGTGTGAGAGAGAGAGAGACACTAGAGCACCAATCACATCATCCTCCCAGATACTCAACTCTTTCATGGATGGACAGCAGTCAACTTCAGAAGGCAGCCCAACCCTTCCCCGGCCAAGTGAAATTATTAGAAGAATCTTTCTGTCACTGTCACCCATTGGTTTTACCCCTGGAAGCAAAGGAAAAAAATATATTGTACCTTTCCTCTATGTGACAGTCCTTCAAGTATCTGAAGGGCATGTACAGTCTGATGTCACCATGGCCCCACAGGTGGCCAACGTTGCCACCACAAAGGATCTCCCTAACGCCGGAACACACGCAGCCCCTGGGCTTGAATCAATCACGATTCCATAGTGTAACTTCCAGTGTGAAGTACCTTCTCCAGATGTTGGTCACAGGTCACAGAAAGTGGAAGAAATCCACCCTGAAGACTTTCTGTGATCAATACTGGAGAGGCAGTGGGGGAGCTTTTCTTATTTTTAATAGTGAGTCTATGGAGATGATTGTTGCTCTGAAGACAGGCTACTGTCCAACCCAAGTCCTAGGAAAGGAACCCACATTAGTAAAATAACATCTCTGGGTCAGTCCTGGCCATTTTTTTTTCACTCTTATGTTTCTGTGCCAACATCGGTAGCACATTCAATATGTCCTTATTAATCGCTGTATTAATCACCTACTGTTTGATGAATGCTGTTCCAGGCACTGAGCTAAACAAAACTCCTGCTCAGAATTCATGCTAAAGAAATGTAAATCAGAAATAAGATTCCTGGGAAGTGTGCAAAATTCAAAATGGTTGGTTAGAGAAGGGGTCCCTAATGTGACATTTAAGCGGATCCACGGGAGATGAGGGAGTGAACTGTGGGACTATGTGGAAAAGAGAGAACCCTCCGCTGAGGGACGAGGAACGGGAGCCAGGCTGCGAGGCTGGCGTGGATCCAATGAGGAGGCATATGGTCCACAAGAGGTCAGCACGATGGTGGAGACCAGATGGTATGGAGCAGGGTTTGTGAAGTGTAGTCCATAGATCCTGGGCATCCTCAGACACCTTCAGAAGACTATAATCCTACCGAGATATTATTTGTCTTTTTTTTTTTTTTCTATCCTTCTCTCACTAACAAACAATGGAATTTTCCAGATACTACACAATGTGCGACATTGCAACAGAGTGAATACAGAAGCACCTAAGAGAACCCAGCTCTCTTCTGCCAGCCAGACATTAAAGCATTTTGCAAAAATGTACAATCGTGTTACTCTTACTGCTGATTTTCTTTTGTTTTGGAAAATGCAGTTATTTTTCATAAAAATGGTATTTATGATAATAGATTTACTATGATCATTTTTCAACAGAATAATACATGTTTTTTAAAGTTCTCAATCTTAATTTCTCCTCTGGCATATATTGACAGGTACAATGCACATAAATAAGACTTTTTTTTGGAATCCTCAATCGCTTTTAAGAGTATATAGGGGTACCGAGGGCACGTGGTTGAGAACCACTGGTGGAGGGCGTGAGAGGCTGGTTTGGTGATTTTTGACTTTTGACACTGTGTGGTTTCGAGCAGGGGAGTAAGGAGATCTCCTCCCAGCTCCCAGGATCGTCTGACTGATGACTGGGAACAGGTCCGAGTGGGCGGCTGCGGGGGAAAGAGGGGAGAAGCACAAAGGCCAATCAGGAGGTGCCCACAGTGGGTCTAGCAAGTGACTCTCATGCTTGGACCGGCTGGAAAACGGGGGGGTGTGGGTGGGCTGGTGAGAAACAGCCTCAGTTCTGGATTTATTTTTAATAATGAGCCAACAAGTGTCTTTGTTAAGAGAGTCACTGTGGAGTGTGGAAGAACATGGGGATCAGGGGATCTTCTACCACACTCATTGGTTGTTTTTTTTTTGAGGAAAGAAGGGTCATTAACTGGGATTCCCCACAGGGTTCCTTGCCACGTAATCCAGGATGCAGAGACTTTGCTCTTAACATCCTCACATCTTGCCTCAGAAAGAATGTAGAAGGTTCAGGAACCTGAGCAGTGGCTGTTGCCTACAGTATAGATCAGCTGTTGGCCCAGGAGTGGGGTTTGCTCAGCCACGTTCCCTTGGTTTTCCCACCCTGGAGGAAAATAAGAGAAAGTCCTGAAGACATGCTCAGGACTTTTCTGTGTGCTCAGACCCTGTCTACACCTGTGGGAGCCGAGGCAGGGAGACTCAACAGAGATCTGGAGTGTGCCCTACAGGGCTGGGAGCAGAGCGGGCTGCCCTGGCCCCGGCGACATCCCTTGCACCCCCCACGGATCCCTTTCTCACGAGCATGGCCCCAACTTCTTCATCTCAGGCTTGTGTGACTCTCAATGTCTCCGTCTGTAGCAACATTGCATCAGGGGACAAGAAGCACGTGTAGCCTCAGTGACAGCATGTGAGCCAACATGCCGGTGATGACACCAGCCCAGAGCTGAAGCCCCTTCTCACTCCCAGCTGGTCCACGCGCAGGCAGAGATGAGAGAGAGAGTGCTGGGGCCGCGTGCGGAGCCGTGCAGGAGCGAAGCTGGGCTCCTGTCCCATTCCCTCCACTTGCCGATGCTACCTACAGCCCAAGCCGTCTGCAGTAGAGCGCACTGGTGCCCCCTCTCCCTCCCTCTCTCCCTCTCTCCTTGCTGGGGTCTGTCTCCACTGTGTTTCTGTCTCTATCGCTTTTGTGGCATGAAATAAAAAAATTGGCTAGTGTCCATAGTACAAATAGAGCAACAGCTTTATCTTCTGTTCAACCAGAAAACCAGGTTAAATATTTATATTGCCTTAAGACAATTCCTCCCTCTCCTCCTCCTCCCCTCTTTCCCCTTCTCCTCCTCCTTCTTCTCCTTCTCCCCCTCCTTCTTCTTCTTTCTACTATTGTCATTATTTTTTCCATTGAAGTAAAACTTAAGGCAATGACACTTCACCTTTGCTCACTCATTGCCATCATTTTGCTCACTGAATTGGATTTAGAACGTGTATCATTTGTCAGTCAGGCTTCTCCGGAGGAACAGGACACACACAGTTGACCCTTGAATGACAGGAGAGTTTGGGACACCAACCCCCTGCTCGGTTGAATACCTGTGCATGACTTTTGATTCCCCCCAAAACTTACGGGAAGCCTTCCTGATAACATAAACAGGCCATGAACACATATTTTGTGCTATATGTATTATATATCATAGTCTTACAATAAAGTAAGTTAGAGATAAGGAAACAATATTAAGAAAATTACAAGGAAGAGGGATGCCTGGGTGGCTCAGTTGGTTAAGCCACTGCCTTTGGATCGGGTCATGATCCCAGAGTCCCGGGATCGAGTCCCATATTGTGTTTCCACTGCTTTGCAGGGAGCCTGCTTCTCCCTCTCCCTCTGCCACTCCCCTGCTCATGCTCTCTCTCTCTCTGTGTCAAATAAATAAATAAAATCTTAAAAAAAAAGAAAAGAACATTATAAGGAAGAGAAAACTCGTGTACAGTACTATACTGTATTTATTGAAAAAAATCTGTATGTAAGTAGACCCATGCAGTTCTAACCCACGTTGCCTAACACATATACCTTATATATACACATATTCTCTACATATCCACACCCACATATACAGGTACACATGCATAGACTGGTTTTAGATCAAACAATCAGGTCCCCTAGCCAGTTGGCACATAAAATTATTAACCTTCACAAAACAACAAAATGGCCAAGTCCTGGGGAAGAAGGTCATGTTTGATTTCCAACAAAGCCAACCCCTGGAGGCAATAAGAAGGCGCTGTCCAAGAAGGCCTCTGAGTTAAATGGGTTTGGGGGCAGCCGTGGAGAGAAAGGCCATCCCATAATATGCACCCCCGGAAAGATGATCTGTATTCTGAACCAGAGACAGAAGCAGTTTTAGGTCCTTTTCCTTCCACGGGTGCAAAATCATTTCACAGACTCAAGCCACCCATCATGCCATCTGGGTCCATTTCAATGTGTAGGCAGCCCCCGGGGAAAACATTCTGCCAAGTTGCTGGATGGCATCAGTGGTGAGGCTACACAAAGAAAGAGATAGCGTCCCAGCCACCCCTCATTCCGTGGACAGAAGATACTTTGCCAGCCAGTTGCTAAAAGAGTGAGCTGAGCTTCCACAGGCTGGTTCCCAACAGCCCATCTTACCCTGCCTTTAATGTGCTCCTAATCACCATTCTGGATGCTTATTTCGTGTTTTATGTCCCTAGTTATATCCAAACAGCTACCTAAGAAATTAGGTCAGAATCACACTAGATCTCCTCCTCCCCTTCCTTGTCCTTCTATGCAATTAGGGTTTATTGTCACTGAGTAAATCCCCTGGAAGAAACTTCTTAACTCCAACCCACAGCTTTGTATAATAATCACACCTTCCCAGAGCCCCCCTCCTTGGGAGAGATCAGGCAGCTGACTTTTGTGCTCCTGATGGTATATCGTACATGGTCAACAGATGCTTGGTGTTATCATGATGGTTTTCTGGGTGTTGGTATGATATGGGGATGGAAGTCAGTTAGAATCCAGAAATTAAGACAATTTAGTCTCCCAAGTCAGTAAATGAGAGGCATGTTCAGCCGATGAGCCTAGAGCAAAAGTCCGGCCAGGGAGCCAAAACCTAAGTACCAAGAGTCTGCAAACACAGCCAGGAGAATGGAAAATAAGATGAAGTCCAGGCAGCGGCAGGTTTTCAAAGAAATAATCCCAAGTGTGAACCACAGGTCGGGGACAAGGAAATTCTGGGAAGGTAGCAGAAGCAGAACAAGGAGTGACATTAAGACACCAACAAAAGACATCTGCCTTAGTCTGGACTGCTTCCTAGAGGCACTCCATGTCACTTCGTATTTCCTGATGTCCTAAAAGGAACACCTGGTACATGACAGGCAGAAATGATTCATTAAAAGGGCCCCAAGACAGAGCAAGTTTATTAGACTTTTAGTCAAGACAGAAGCTCATCTCAAAGGTTTCCAAGTGCCCCTTTCACAGACGCTTTAGTTCCTGCAGAAGGAAGGGCAGGCAGATTCCTGCCACGACATAGCCCTTTCTGCCCACTTCAGAGTTCTGAAAACACTACCCCAAACCACACGTAAGACAGCAGTGACTATTGGCTATGAATTGTGATGATGATACCTTTCCCTTTTGGGACGTGTGAAACTTCAAGTTGAAGTTTGCAAATGGTCCTGTCCGGGACATTGTCACGGGCAACCGTGAGAAGAAGCTGTGGGAAGGGAGAAGCCCTAAGAGTCCAGAAAGGGACACCAGAGGTGCCTCTGGAGAATTCTCAGACATTCTATGGGTATCTGGAGGGGACTGGATTTCTCCCGGGTAAAGTGGGAATTGAACCAGAACAGTATTTTTGAATGAACGTTGATTTTTTTTTTTTAGAGTTTTATTTTAGAAGGTTTGTTATATGTACTGAAACATCGAGAAGATAGTACAGAGGTCCCATATACCTCCCTCTCCATGTCCCCCTGGTATGAACACTTCACAGTAGTGTGATACAGTTGTTACAATTAGTGGACCAACATCAAGATACTATTAACTGAAGTCCATGCTTGGTTCAGATTTCCATAGTTTTTAACCTAATGTCTTTCTAGTCCAGGATACCATCCAAGATGCCAAATTACATTCAGTTGTCATGTCTCCTTAGGCTCTTTATGCCTATGGCACTTTCTCAGGCTCTGCTTTTCTTTGACGATCTTGATGACTTTGAGGAAGCCTGTAAAATATATTGCAGGATGGCCCTTTATTGGGATTTGTCTGATGTTCTTCTTGCAATGACACTGGGGTTATGAGCTTGGGGGAGGAAGATCACAGAGGAAAAGTGCCATTTCCTTCACATCACATCAAGGGGATATACTATCAACATGATTTATGACTGTTCATGACGACCAGCATCACCTGGCCAAAGTAGTCTTTGCCAGGTTTCTCTACCATAAGGTTACTTTTCTTTTTTTCCCCCTTTCCACACTGTGCTCTTTGGAAGGAAGTCATTATACACAGTCCACACTTAAGGAATAGGGGGTCGAGGTCCTCCTTGAAGGTGGAGTAGCTTTATAAATTATTGGGAAATTTGTGCATGGAAAATTGTCTCTTCTCATCCATTTATTTGCTTATTTAATTACTTATATTAGCGTGGGCTCATGGATATTGATTTTATACTTTGGGTTATACTCTTGGGAATGGTATTTGGGAATACTCTTTTTTCTTTTTAAATTATTTTGGGGCTCAGATTGTTCCAGCGTGAGCCATTGAGAGCTCTTTCAGCTGACCTCTGTGTTTTTCTGAAATATCCCCACCATGGAGCATTTTTGTTTGTTTTTGGTTTTTGTTGTAGGGGTATGGTATTTCCTTGCTATTTGTCATCACAAGACACTCCAGGCTTATCTTCCATACTTCGTGCCCCAGCCCTAGAGTCAGCCACTTTTGCAAAGAGCCTCATTCTTTCTATCAGAGAATGGTATTAAAAGCCAAGATTCGGATGATAGTGAGCCTAGATAGCTCACTGCTACTGGGCTGTGGTTGCTTCTTGACCTTCTTCCTGACCTTTGGGCTGACACAGCAAGGACATATATGTGTGTGTATGCCAATTGATGAATATATACAGGTTGTGACATATTTCTATATGTAACCATCTTTGTATTAATGTAAACATGAGTTCTTATGGATCTCTCCAACTCTAATTCATTACCACGTTGATTATTCTAGCCTGCTCCCCCTTGCTGATCTGTAAATTACCACTCCCACAGTGAGAAATCTGTCACACCAACCCCCATGCCTTTACTTCGTTGTTCATTTCAAACATCAGTGGACAGCAGTATCCGAATTGTTGACTCCTATTTCTGTGGTTACACATTTGTGGACAGACACTGGTCATCTCGAGTATAGAACTCATGTACAGTTTCTTTTGTCTTTAATGTTATGTACTTCGCTCATTTCCAAAGTTATCTGGGTCAGCATATTTTCTCCCCACCCACTTCGGGGAGGTGGTTTTATGCATTTATACTACATTTAGATTACTTGTTACATTCCCACGTTCTATCCGGGATCCTCTATACTCCTAAATTATTTTTTTAGTGTACGTACTTTAAGGCTCATATTTTGTGCAGTAAAATTCTATGGGCTTTGAAAAATGGCTAGTGTCTTGCATTTGGCAGTTACAGTATCCTACTGAATGTTTGCACGTATAATTTGTACGTATTTTGTTAGATTTATACCTACTATTGTGTCTAAGCATTTCACTTTTGGGAGAGCTATTGTAAATAGTAATTTTATTTCAAATTCTTATTGTTCATGCTGGAAAATAGAAACACAATAGACTTTTGTGGATTAACCTTATATTCTGAAACCTTGCAACACCCACTGGTTTCAGGGATTTTTTTTTTTTGTGTGCATTCTTTTGTATTTTCAGCATGTACAGTCACATCATCTGTGAATAAAGGCAGTTTTATTTCTTCTTGCCTAATCTGTCTCTCTGTATATAGTATTTATATATGTTATATGTATGTTTTAATATATGCAGTAATTAATATACCATATATATTCCTTTTCTTGTTTTATTGCATTGGCTACAACTTTCAGTACAATGTGGACTAGGACTGGTAAGAAGGGACATTCTTGCCTTGTTCCCAGTTTTAGGGAGAAAGCATTCAGTTTGCCACCATTAACTATGATGTTGACTATAGGTTCTTCGTAGACATTCTTCATCAAATTGAAATTTCCTCTAGTCCTAGTTTGGTAAGACTTTTTTTTTTTTTTTTCCTTTTTATCATGAATGTGTGTTTTGTCACAAATATCAAAAAGCTTTTCTGGATCAATTGATATGCTCATGTGATAGTTCTTCTCTAACTTGTTGATGTGGTGTGTTATATTGATTAATTTTCAAATATTCAGCCAGTCTTGCATACCTGGAATAAATCCCACTTGGTCACGGGTATAATTCTTTTTATACATTACTGATTTTGCTAAAATTTTGTGAGTTGTTTTTACATCTACCTTCATTAGAGATGTAGGTCTGTGATTTACCCTTCTTGTAATGTTATTATCTCATGCTATTATTAGGGGATGGCTTATCTCATAGAATGAATTAGCAAGTATTTCCTCTCCTTCTATTTCTGCAAGAGATTGTGAACTATTGGCTTCATTTCTTCTTTAAATATTTGTGAGAATTTATTGGTGAAACTATCTGGACGTGGTGATTTTTTTTTTTTTGTAAAGTCTTTAATGTTGACTCAATTCATTGAACAGATTATCTACTTCTTGTATGAAGAAGTACAAGAAGTTGCTTGGTTGCTCGCATCTTTGAAGGAATTGGTTTATCTATGTTGTCAAATTTGTAGGCATAGAATTATTCATAGTGTTCTTTCATTATCCTATATAGGATAGGCAATGATGACCCTTCTTCATTTCTGATGATGCTAATTTGGGTCTACACTCTTTTCTTTCTGAAAATGTTTACCAATTTTATTGATGTTTTCAAAGAATCAGTTCCTGATTTTATTGACTTTTTTTTTTTTAAGATTTTATTTATTTATTTGACAGAGAGAGAAATCACAAGTAGACAGAGAGGCAGGCAGAGAGAGAGGGGGAAGCAGGCTCCCTGCTGAGCAGAGAGCCCGATGCAGGGCTCGAGCCCAGGACCCTGGGATCATGACCTGAGCCAAAGGCAGAGGCTCAACCCACTGAGCCACCAGGTGCCCCTTTATTGACTTTCTTTATTGCTTTCCTATTTTCAATTTCATTGATTTCTGCTCTAATTTTTAAATTTCTCTTCTTCTACTTGCTGTAGGCTTACACTGCCTTCTTTCTCTAGTTTACTAAGGTGGAAAACTTAGGTTATTGGTTTTAGATCTTTCTTTTCTAATGTACACATTTAATGCTATAAATTTCCCTTTGAAGCACTGCTTTTGCTGCAACCCATAGATTTTAATTAGTTTTAATTTTTATTTTCATTTAGCTCAAAATATTTTTAAATTTGGCTTGAGACTTCTTTTATGACCCAAGCGCTATTTAAAGTGTGTTATTAATTTTCAAATATTTGGAGATTTTCCAGCTCTTTTTCTCTGGTTGAATTCTAGTTTAATTTCATTGTATTCTGAGAATATACTTTATAGGGGTTTTATTTTTAAAATCTTGTTGGTGTGTTTTATGGCCTAAAATATGATCTATCTTGAGGAATGTTTCAGGTTAGCTGCAAGGCATTGTGCATTTTGCTCTTTTTGGATAGAGTGTTCTATAAATGTCAACTAGATCAATTGATTGGTAATTCAGGGCAAATATATCCTTCTGACTTTTCTGCCCACTTGATATATCAATTCCTGAAGAGGTGTGTTGAAGTCCAACTGTAATATTGCATTTTTCAATTTCTCCTTGAAGTTCTGTCAATTTTTGCTTTACCAATTTTGGTGCTCTCTTGGTAGGTTCATATGCATTTAGAATTGTGTCTATAGGAGAATAAAGTGTCTTATTATTATGTAGTGTCCCTTGTTACTCTTGATAATTTCTCCTTTTCTGATGTCTGCTTTGTCTGAATCTAATCTAATATTTCTTTTTTTCTTTAGCTATAATTTTTTTCCCATTTTATTTTATTTTATTTCTTTTCAGTGTTCCAAGATTCATTGTTTATGCACCACACCCAATGCTCCATGCAATACATGCCCTCCATAATACCCACCATCAGGCTCCCCCAACCCCCCACCCTTCCAAAACCCTCAGTTTGCTTTCTTTTCATTAGTATTAACATGGTCTATTTTTGTTCACTACCCTACTTTTAACCCATTTGAGCCTTTGTGGTTTTTTTTTTTTTAAGATTAAAAAAAAAATTATTTATTTGACAAACAGAGATCACAAGTAGGCAGAGAGTCAGGCAGAGAGTCAGGCAGAGAGAGAGGAAGGGAAGCAGGCTCCCTGCTGAGTAGAGAGCCCGATGTGGGGCTTGATCCCAGGACCCTGGGATCATGACCTGAGCAGAAGGCTTTAACCCACTGAGCCACCCAGGCACCCAAGTCTTTGTGTTTTAAATGCATTTCTTACAGATTAAATATAGTTGGCTATATTTTTTTTTAATTGAGTGCTTTTTTGACCATACTTTAACCTCTAGGCTGGTACAATTTGATATAGATATGTTAACTCACAAAATTGTATAAGATAATGTTATTATTTCCATCTTATGCATAAGGAAATGGAAGCGAGTTTTCGAACATTTAATTGGTTCAGAAAAAGATGTAAATCTAGGTATTTCATCTCCAACAGGGAAGGCATATAACATCGTGGTTAATAGTACCTGTCTTTGTCACTAGCTATGCGTGTGACCCTCTTTTAAATGTCATTTTCCTCAGCCTTACCATGAGGATGATGGTAACAAGCAAACCTTAAATTAAGTTAAATGCATTTAAAGCAATAAAGCATCTAGGACAGCATGTTGCACTAGGTATTAAAAGAAAGAAGAGAAAGAAAAATAAAGCCCGAAGCTTTTTCTGGTTCAACATCTGCCTTTGAATCTGTTTGTATCAGAGCCTGAATAGGAATAGAATCAATTTCCTAAATTTACTGAGTAGATTACATGAAATATTACCTCTGAAACACGTGTTAAGGAGATGAACAGCAAGTGAGTGTTCGGCAAATATTGTCTCTGGCTATAAAAATGGTTATCAGTGTGCTTTCCCATAGTTCACTCTTACAAATGTTCCTGAAATGACCATCCTTACGCACGTATTATTGTGTGAGAAGAGTTTGTCTGTGGTCTGAAACTAGAGAAGGGTCCAAGGCAGGGATGTTTAAATGTTCAGTTAGATATTTTGCACAAATTTCCCTCTAAGAATTTTACCCTTTTTGTCTACCCTCGTAGACAATGTTTGAGAATGCCTGTTAACTGCACACCTCCGCCAACACAGGGCGTTACTGACCTTCCTCATTTTTGTCTCAGTATAAAAGTCGTGTTAATTTGTGTGGTTATTTTGGTGTGATTCTTTTTTTTTTAAATTATGATGAGTTAGCCAACATATAGTACATCATTAGTTTCTGACACAATGTTCAAGGATTCCTTAGTTGCCTACAACACCCAGGGCTCATCACAACAGGAACCCTCCTTAATACTCATCTCCAGTTAATCCCATCCCCCCACCCCCTCCCTTCTGTAACTCTTTGTTTCCTGGAATCCAGAGTCTCTCCTGGTTTGTCTCCCTCTCCAGCTTCCTCCCCTTTGGTTTTCCCTCCCTTCCCCTACCATCCTCTGTGTGTGTCTTTATTTATGAACGAGATCAAGCATATTTATATGTCCTTTGTCTTATCCATGTTGTGTACCCACTTTTTTCTTTAGATTTCTTTGAGCATCTGGGCAGTGGGAATGTGCTGGTTACCAGAACAGACAAGATTTCTGCTCTTGCCAACTGAGGTTTTTCCTGATTTTTGTTTGTATCGATTTGTAAAGGTTCCCTGTGTATTTAGGAAACATCCTTTGTCAACGATGTATTACAAATTTGGGGGAGAAATGGCATTTTTAAGGCAGAGGCTGATACAGGACATCTTTTCAGAGTATAATAAAGTAAAAATTCTCAGGGGGAGCAGAGGTGCTATTTCTAGACTGAAGGCTGCAGTGACAATGGACTGTTAATGATTTTCCTGATTCACCAGTAAGAGTCAGATGTTAAGTTCCTTAACACATTCTTGATAAGAGCTGGTAGGGGATGGGAGAGGCAAGGTAATCCTAGAATCATGAATAAATCTAGTTTATTCTAAACTAAATAAATTTAGTTTACAGTAGTTATTTTCCTTTCCTTTCCTTTCCTTTCCTTTCCTTTCCTTTCCTTTCCTTTCCTACCCTGAGGACAGACATGGTTGAGATAGGGAACATCCCTCTCCTGATTTTATTGACTTTGTATGTTTCCAGCTTCCTTCCTGACCCCAAATGCCCTGGACTGAATTCCATGCCTCATTCTGGATCTAGGTGTTCTAGTTAATTTTTTTTTTAACCACTTCCCCTGATTGGTCTCTACTGCATCCACTTACTCTTGGGGGAAGGAAAAGAAAAGCCCTCTCAGAGCTGTAGCAGCCAAATCTCTTCTCTCACCACTGCAAGCCAGTTTTTCTGCTTTCGTGAAGGACTCATGGAGGAAAAAAGAGACATTCCCCAGTCTATGGAAATGAAAACCAAGTGCTAAGTAAGCTCTGCTAGCATTTCCTTAATGAGGACCCGATGGGTCCCACACTCTTCTCCAGAGAAGGGGTAGCATGGAAGAGTTAAATCCACAGTTTTGGAATCAGACCTTGGTTTGAGACTGGACTCAACCACTCATGGCTGAAGTAATGTGAAGAAACGATGTTCAGAGGAATTTGACACAGGGGTGGCACGTAATAGATGTTCAATAAATGATAGCCATCATCATTTGTACTAGAAGTAGTGCAGATTAATAGTGGGGAAGTATGGGGAAAAATAGTCAAGACAAAAAAAATGTTGAGAGGAAGAGGTTCAGGGATGGTTCCCTAGGAGACCCATTATCCCAACTTTACAAGTTTGCTAGGAAGAATATTACTAAAGCTATCTTCTCTCCAATTTTAGTCACTTAGCTTCCTAACCACGTGCCACTTCTGGCTATGGTTTTCAACCAAGTGACCTAACTTCCATCTGTCTGTAAGTGGTACAATTGACAGAAAGCACAAATACCCCTTTGGCTAATTGGACCACGCATCAAATGGACTGCAGCAGCTCTGTTCAATCAGAAGGCACAGTAGGAAAATGTCAAACTTGGAGTTGTTTCCACAACTGGCACAGACATTGGAAAAAGATCAGAACACTGGAAATGTTGAGCCATACTTCCCCGTTACGATTTTCATGAGAACTTCATTTTCTAAACTTGCCTCTCAGCCTCTTAAAGATTTATAAAGGCAATTTAGTGCTTTGATGTGAAGATAAATATGCCTGTGGTTTCAGAAATGTCAAAGATATTGCTTGAAAGTGAAAATTTCAGGCTGTCAACTATATGGTCTACATGGGGCCGTGGAACTTGTTAAGTTGGTTCTTATCATCCTATTATCTACGGCAGACCCGTACTCCACTTTCTACATACAAACAAAATTAGCTGAGCCCTTCTTCACACACACACACACACACACACACACACACACACACGTTTATTCATTCAGTGACCGTCTTGGTTGCTATCCCTGATCAGTTTAGTCATACAACTGCTCAACACAGTGATAAACCTTAGTTTGCTCCACTCTACATTTCAAATCTGCTGCCTCTCTCCCATCCTCACAACCCCTGTAACTTTGTGTAATCTTGTGTAGATTATCGTGCTATTTTTTTTCTTATTCCTCCCCACATTACCTTCCTGCAAAGTATTTCTCTAAAATGTAAATATTAGCATGCTCTCTCTTAAATCATTTAACATTCGCAAATATCCACGATAGTGCTGAGCCATAAGCAACAATGATGGAAGGGTTCTTGAGTGTATCTGAGCTGTGTATCTCGAGCTGTTCAAGGTGGCGCCCACTGTCCACATGGAGTTGTTGAGCCCCTCAGGAGTGACTGGTTAAGAAAGAGAAACTGAATTAATTTTTTTTTTGTTTTGTTTTTTAGTTTTAACTAAGTGAACTTGAATTTGAAATAGCCATACATGGCTTGGGTTATCCATACTGGATGCTGTGCATTTATAAGATGAGGTCTAAGTTGCTTAACATGGTACATGGGGGCCTCCATCATTTGGTTCCTGACTACTTCTCAAGTCCCAGCAACCAGGGTTCCATGCCTTTCAGGTTTACTGGTGAGATCAAATACTTTGTAGCTCTTCAACTATGCTTTGACAGACAGTGCATCTATGTCTGCACACGGCTATTTCCTTGGATGGATATATATATATATATATATATATATATATATATATACATATATACATATATTCCCCCCCTTTATAGGTATATATATATATATATATATCCCCCCCCCCTTGGATGGATGGATATATATATATCTCCCAACTTTATACAATTGCCATTTTCTTTAGGATCCTTCAAAAACAAAACAAAACAAAACAAAGCAAAACAAAACAAAACCTGAGTCTTATCCCTCCAAACACTCTTTCCTGCCTAATCCAGAAATGCAATGACTTCCTTATTCAGGTTATTTTTACCTCTTGTATGTGGTTTTGTTATTGCACTGCTAACACTAAATCATAATTACATACCCAGCTGTCAGTTTCTTGAAAACAAATGCATGACTTAATTTGTTGGTTGGTTGGTTGGTTTCTCCAGCACCTACTACATTATCTGGGGTAGAATGCATGTTTGTTTAGTTAGATGTTATTGCATTATTTAATTGACATTGTGGAAACAAAACCATTCATTATTTAACTGTTTTTTTTTTTTAATTCTAGATGAGGGGTTATCCTTTGGAATCAGTCTTTTTTTAAAGATCTAATGATTTATTTGAGAGAGAGAAAGAGTGAGCATAGAGGGAAGGGGCAGAGGGGGAAGAAAATGTTAAGCAGATCCACGCTGAATGTGGAGCCCTATGTGGGGCTGATCTCATGACCCTGAGATCACAACCTGAGCCTAAACCAAGAGGTGGATGCTCAAACAGACGGAACTACCCAGGTGCGTCTGGAATCAGTTTTCAGTGAAACACTGAGACATCCCATTTCCCTAGTGCTAGAAAAAGAGTTGGGGATGGAGTGAGCTTACTGGGGAAAAAAAAAAGCAGTTCAAAATGTCAGGTACCCAGTTTCACCTGTTCTCTCAGCCCAGAGAGTCTGAGACTAGAAAGCCATTAAAAGCACAAAGACTTTTTCCAAAGAAGACCTTATTCAGTTGTAAGATTGTTTGTCTTACGATCACTTGCCAAATTTTAGCTGTATTTAAGATACATGCAGTACCTGTGTTTTCAGCAAACATATATAAATTAGATCTGTCCTTTGCACAGTTTAAAATATTATAGCAATTTCTCTACGTGGAGGGAAGCAACTTCCAGCAAGTTCATTCCTTCAACAGATGTTCCCATAATTAATAGACTCCGTGTGGGTATCTCTGTCTTCTGACCTGGAAAACACCATGAATCGCTCCATCATTTCTTCCCTAGCTCTCTAAGCCTCATATCCATATAGCACTTCATACTTTGCAAAGCACATTTATCTCTATTATCTCATCTGGTTGTTATAAGAATCTTTCCAAGTAGGCAGAGCAAAAACTATGATTCTGTATTCATAAGAAAAGGAGAAAGGAACAGATACTCCCATAGCCCAACCTCCCAAGAAGACTTGCCCAAGTTGTTCTGGTGAGCAGGACTGAGCCAGAATTCTTGCTCAGTCTGACCACAAGCCCAGAGTTATTTTCCCCACTCTCTCCGCTCAGATGATACTCAGATTATGCATGAGCCATACTCTGCTGGGACCAGGAGCTTGCAGCTGACAATAGAAGTCTTCCCAAAATTGCAGTCTTAGAGTGAAAGTGTGTTCTCATCATGTCATCCCGCTATTTCCTTTCTGGAATGTTGCTTCTAGTAAATGAGGGGGAAGATTGCCAGTGACAGCTTGATAACTACCCCCAACCACAGTCGACAGGGGTTACCTTCAGCCACCAGTCGGGAAGTGGTCTCCATGGTAACCCAGAAACGAAACTATTTCTCAGCGACATCTCAACAGCGAGACCAAGATTATAAACTTTGTCAAGAGGCTGGAGTTATACTTCTGGATAGGGGAGAAAGGGTTCCAAATAATATATATGTGTAAGATCATCTTTTCATCATTAATACATGACATATTGTATATCTTTTGAATTTCATGTGTTGCCATAATACTTCCTACTTACTGTCTCCTGAATTCAAAATTTTGCTAATGCCATACAGGTGAGAGCATGTTGTAACAAGAATTTTAGAAAAATTCTGTAACCAAACCCTCTAATATGGGATTCACATTCGGATGGGATCTAGTTCATGATAAACACAGCGTTACGTCAAATCTAATTCATTATGAGGTTTCTTGGTATTTCACAGTAACAGATTGGAGGGTCTACCAAACATTCCAGTGAAGTAATGTGCTTTTTTAAAAAAAACTTTCCAGTGCCATTCATGACCAAGAGAATTGGAGTGCTCTCTGTTTTCTGCCACGTGGCTGGAATGAAAACATCTGGTTAGTCATCCAGTCTGTCTCCAGATGCAACCAGCTTGCTCTCTGCAACGTGGACTTCTAATGACATCTCTCTGACCTTCTACTCCCTAACAGGAGCCCGCTCTTCACTGTCCCTTAGCTCTAAGACTCCACAGGTCAGTATTGTGCTCCACACAGAATGACCAGTAGCCAATAATGGGGTCAGTATTCCCAAGTCAGTTCAGATGAGTTGGCAGAACGTAAATACAGAATAAGACAGAGGTAAGTAAGGGTAAAAAAAAAATACAGTTAACTCTTACCCTTTCATGGGAAATTATCTACAACTGGTGTTTACTACTAAACAGGAAACCTATCTCCTTTCTACTTCTGAACGGCTCACTTAAACCAGTTGTGAATCTGAGCAGACAATAGATTTTTAATCGTAGATAATCAGTTGTTAGAGTGTGTGTCAGTAATTTATTGCTGTGTAACAAAGAGTTCCAATGTTTAATGGCCTAAACCAACAAGGCTTCATTATTTCTTACAATTTAGCAGGTCAGCCGGACATTTCATTTTCTCCATGCACTGTTGCCTGAAGTCACATGCATATTCGTTTACGTTAAGTGAAGACATTAACTGGGGCTAGAATGTCCACAGTAGGCCCCATGTTGGGGAGCTTGCATCGGAAGACTGGAATGGCTGGTGGTTGGAGGGCCCTCTCTTTCCAGCAAGGTAGCAGGGAGTGACGGGTAAAGCTACTAAAACTCTTAAGGCTAGAGTCAAAATCGGCACGGTGTTATTTCCACTACATTCTATTGGTCAAAATAAGTCAAAGTCTAGCCAAACTTCAAGAGGCAGGATCCACTTCTCAGTGCAAAGAGTTACATCTGCGTACAAAATAGAACATAAGAGGAGTTATTTATGGCCATATTTGGAGACAACCTCCCAGTCTGCCCTACAGCTACAGCAATTTAAATGCCTCCCATGTGCAAATGTTATGCACTCATCCCAAAGATCTTTAGTGTCATCCAAACAGTGCCGCAGGCTTGGGCCCAAAGCCAGGATTTAAAGCTGGGTCTGGCTGTGGCTAGATGTGGATGAAACTACTCAGGTAAGTTTCCTCTTGATAAGGGATTTTGGAAACCAAAGCAATACCACCGCTGCCAAAAGCCTGCCAAATCAGTGCCCTGCCTCACCTAAATGGTGAGATAAAAACAGAATAACAACAATATACACCTATTGGAGAGGTCGGGCACATACCATGAGCTCCATGGGAAATGTTCCTTGCTTAGGGCCCAGTTCCACATCTGAGATTGGTTCCCTAAACCAGAAAGTTCCCCTGCTCCAGGCTCTACCACTGGAGTCATTCACTCTTTTGTGTAAGAAAGGGCTCAGGTTTCCATCTGAGTAGCTTTCTCATCCTGTTTAAGGCCAGTATGGAAAGTTGGGCCCCCAGAGGACTCCTATTATTTTGCACTTTTTATTTCAGTCCAGACTGGAAGTGTTTTGCTAGCACAATTATTTTAAAATGGTGTGGGTTTTCTATGAATCTTACTGTGTCCCAGAAGCACATCCAAGATACTCTCTGACATAGCTTCTTCCTACTTCGAGTTTATTGGGCTGGTATGGGCCAACAAGATTCTTGGATAACCTTACTGTCTAGCTGTGAAGGTCTGCTAGCACTACCTTAAATTTCTTAGAGGTTTTAGAAATACTTCTTACAGCCCTGAGTCAAGGGGAGTAGAACATGCTTACACTTTCATTGGGAGCAGTGCTAGCTACACATGGATAAGGAGTACTATTGGTGGCTATCTTTTAGCTCCACAGAACTGAAAGGGGTCTTGGAGATTATCTAATCCTACCCATTTGGGACCAAAATCAACCCACCTTGAGATTAAGAAACTAAGGCTGAAAGAGAAGGACTTGGCCATAATCATAAACCAAATGGTTAACAAAGCAAGAAAGAGAAATTTCATCTCTTTTATTAAAGCTCAGAGTGCTTTCTGCTACATTTCTCCCCTAAGTGAAGTTGGAAAGAAACACGGCTTTAAAATACAGTATTAGGAATATCAAAGATATATAATCTTTGAGGTATCTTTTTTTATTATTATTCATACTGTTGTTAGCTTCCTTTAGTATACACAGCAGACCTGACTGTATCAGAAAGATCTAAAGTCGGAGAACAACAATCAGTGCAAAGTTGGAAACCAAGCTCCAGTTCCTGTGTTTCTGGAACATCTAGAAGAAAAAGAAAATGTCATTTGTTTTGGTGTTTTAAGGATCTTTTGCTTTCCATTAATTTCTCACCAAGCCATATAACAAATGTCTTTTAAACACCTTCTACATGTCAGATTCTATTCTCCATGTCAGAGGTTGGCCTTGCAGATGCTCACTAGGTTGGAGTATGGACAGTTGATGGTGGGAAATGTAAATGTGTTGTAGAGCAGAGAAGACTGCTCTTCTTAGAGCAGCTGAACAGCACCTTGAAGAAAGAAGAAGGAGCAGAAATTCACCACGAGTTGGTAACTGGAAGGAGACCTGAAAGAACAGAGAAGGTCTGTAGTCGGATGGGGTGAGGATTCAGCATGCATGATGGGCAGTGGTGGGAAGGGAGGCTCTGGGGGCATCGGAGACTCATGCAACTCTTTGAGTTTGACAAGGAAGCTGCAGAAAGAATCACAGTGGTGTTCTGGGCCAAGCTCAAATCAGAGGCTGTTCACCCTGGATTAGAACTGGAGTTTCCAAGGGTGCCTGGGTGGTTCAGTCAGTAAAGCGTCCAACTCATGATCTCAGCTCAGGTCTTGATCTCAGGGTTTGGCGTTCAAGCCTTGGGTTGGGGCTCCATGCCCAGTGTGGAACCTACTTAGAAAAAATAAATAAAAAATAGTAAGAGTTTCCAATCTATTAGTCAAGATAATGTTGACTCAACCAAATTTCCTTTTGCTTTTCTGTTGTCACTGTTGTTGCTGCTTTGTATGGTAACAAAACCAGGTGGTGAGACCATGGCTATCACAGGGAGGCAGTGCATGGAAAAGACACGTGGTTATGAAATCAGGAAATGTTCACAAAGACACATGAGCGCTGAGGAAGTGACCGTACCAACCGTACCTACATTTTCTGTTTTGGGTCATGCCTTGTGCTCTGAAAGGCATTGCAAATTTGCTTTCAAATCGTGTACCCATGCTTCAGGACCATTGCCATGAGACAGTCAGAACAGAAGTTACAGAACAGGCTTTGGGCAAAGTGAGTATACATTATTTGAAAACATCATTCGTTTTTAGAGCCCGCAGCATTTCACCGAAATGAACATTAGGGATCATATAGCTGGAAATCTGCTACTAGTTAAAAAAGAGAGAGCAAGAAAGAGAGACTAATTCTCCTGTGCCCAGGTAAACCTGGGCAGAATGGCTGTTCTGATTTGTGTCCAACCTTCAAAGCCGGCTACCTGTTTAACCTCAACCATGGCTCAAACACAAGGCTGAGGGCCAGACCAGTCATCCTCTCAAAGAAGCAATCAAGCTACCTAGCAAAGAAAACAGAGTCAGCAAGAAGGCGTGATGCCATGAAATAAATTAGAACGTGCATCCCATTTTTATCTCCATGGCAGGCGGCCCATTCCATTCTTTGCATGCTATTTTCATATGTTCCCAGCAGTTTGAGAGCTGAACAGGAGGAGAGGAGGAATGGTTTAGAGGAATGAGAGGGGAAGCGAGAGAGAACAACACTCACTATTAATCCTGACCCAGTAAAACACAGTTGTGTCCTTTGTAACCAAATAGGACCGGAAGTCCATTCTAGGGCTTGGTATTGACTTCAATGGGTGAAGGCACTGGCATCTTGCAACCTGGGCCTCTCTGCATCTCTCTTTAACCTTGTTTCCTCTGCTGTTGCAAGCCTTCATTGGAGACAGTGACATTTCCCTAATTCTTCCCCAGTGGCCTGTTCAGCTGGGTTTAGGGAACCATAACTGGGGCTTGGAATGCTCCCTGATGGAGAGAGGAGTGGTCTCTCCGAGCACAGCAGTGTTCCTGCACACACATCCCTCCCGTTTCCCGAGCTGGCCCAGCACCACGGAAGGCATGAAGCTGTATGATGGGCTGGGTGCCAAGCACTGAGATCGTGCTAGAAAATGGCCAGTTTCAGTGGCAGATTTTATCCATTAAAACCTATTACTAGTTCCCTCCTAGAGCCCCAGCTGGTTCCATTATAGAAAATTGGAGTGAAATGATGTCAGGTTTGTGCCATAAAAATGAATAGGACTCTTGCTTTCCATTATTTTAAATTGCAGATTGTTGCACTGATATGTATTTATTTTTGTCATTTCTCTCTGGCCCTGGTTGAGGGTCTGACCCTTGAATAATGAATAAACAGAGAGACACATGTTGGCACTTGAGCCTTGCCTGTGTCACCCTGGTTTTTCCTTCCATTTGTGACAAATTCAAAAAATGCAACGCTCTTAAATGGGTTTATAATCTGTACTCTTTTAAGCTGTCACTCAATCTCTGTCTCGGGAAATAGGCTATTGAAACTAAGGAGGAAATATTTCATAGAGACCTCCACATTGCAAACTTGTTTCCAGTTTTAGAGGCAGCCCTTTGGTAGCTTGAGAATTAAAATAAGAACTTGGGGTAATTGTTGCTTATTGAGATAAAGGAGGTTCATTTGGAAATGCCAAGTACACTTCAGCAGCCTTGGAAATGTTGGCTTCTTTTGTCTGAGCATAATCAAGTTTTCTAGATGTTTCTTTTAGACCCAGGATTTTTATAGGATGGATCTCAAGAGTAGGCAAAAAAGGGCAGAGCAGCAGTGAGTATAAATGGTAATGACCATGGGTTCACTTTAAAGTACTTTATTGTTAAAGAAGATTTTATATCTTGTTGCTCTGGTACTTAAGTGGCTACTGGGGCATAAAGACCAAAAATATAATAAATCCTAGAGTTACTAGAGATATGAGAAGCAGTTGAAGTACTGTAGAGATAAGAGAATTTATACTTCAGGGTATCCTTGAGTTCCGGGAAAATGCGTAACTCACAATGGCTGTTAGGATCACAGGACCATACAGATAAAAAAAGTCAGCAGATGAATACTAATTGCTTAAATTTTTAAAAAAATGTAAATGCTATTGTTTTCAGAGATGAAAGAAATATCCTGGCACATATTTCCTTGCTGGGTCATTAATTACAAAGTGTGACAAGTGAATTTCAGAGAAGATGGTGGCATGAGAGTCAACCACACAAATGGTCTCCATGAGGTTTCACTCTTCTAGCTGAATCCAAGTCCTGCGCCCATCTTCATTGACACAGGCCACAAAAAACACAAGGGCTGGCCTGTTTGAAATATGACCAACTTGACTTTCAGCCCTATGGCCAGCTGTTAAGAGGCCGGGCTTCAAGATGAGAGAGAACAGCATGATGACCCTGATTTTCCCACTACCACATTGAAATTTGAGAAATGGAGAAATGTCAATGCTTTTCTTCCCCCCAAATCAATCTTGCCCTGAGCTCTTGGCAGGCAAGATGTTGAGAAATTCAATCTCAGTCATGGTCAGAACTCTCTACCTCAAAATTCGTGACTGCATAGGAGAAATTTGGGGTTTCAGAGTCTAGAACACTTGGAAAATTTCCCAGAATGTAGGTCTGTGTCTGTTGTCCATGGTGAGGACCTATTCTAAGCATAGGGTCCTCTGCATGAGTGTATGTTTACCCATGTGTGCCATACCTGCTGCAGGCTCCTTGATGAGTCTAGGATCCACCATGCTTGGGTCTCATGACCTACACGTGACTCTATGTTGTTCATCTCTAACATCCTCCAACTAACCAGGCAGGAGTAGAACAATTCTCCTCTCAATCTTGGAGAAGTTTCTCTGGCCTCAGTTTGGCCAGTTGTGTCTTCCTTTTTATGCTCTTCCCTCTAGACTTTCTTTTCCTTCTGGGAAGGTCTCCTACCACTGGGGTTTAGAAACACACGTTGACTCCCCACCTCCATCCCTTATTGGAAGGAGGAGCTGCAACCTGACAGCTCTTGTGACTTACTAAAGCATGCCTTAACTCTAGATTCACTTTAGAAAAGTTAATTAAGCTCTCTGTGTCTTGGTTTTTGTAAAAGTGGCATAGTAACACTGTCGATTTCATGAAGTTACTGTGAAGATTACACACATACACACAAAAGCATGTATATTCCCTAGCACATGAGAAACGCTGATAAAGTAAGATTCATTAAGATGGAATTGTGGCTTATCCATTCATTGGATCTTGTGCTTTGGTTCTTGATAGGAGTCGTTTGCTTGGATCAATGCCATTTCTGAAACCAGTTGATCCCCATTAGAAGGTGCCAAGGCCAAGATCCAGATATTTCAGGGGAGAAATAGTTGGTCAGAACTAGGTATGGGTCATGGCAGAGTAGCTCTTCATAGGTATATCACACAGAACAATCATCAACCATGGATATCAGCTATTGGGTCCCAATCCCTAGAACCTGTAAATGTTGCCTGGTTTGGAAAAAGAAGGTTTTTTGGTTGTTGTTGCTGGTTTTTTCTTTGCCCCCCCCCCCCCCCGCCCCACCGTGATTAAGTTAAAATTGTGAGACGAAGAAGCCTGGATTACCCTCCATGGGCTCTAACTGCCAACACGAGCATCCTTGTGAGAAAGAGGCAGAGGGAGACTTAACGCACAAACAGAGGAGAAGGCCACATGAAGACAGAGAAGAGAGGTTTGAAGATGGTAGCCTTGAAGGCTAGAGAGACGTGACCACAGGCCAAGGAAGGCTGAGCCATCAAACCCTGGAAGAGGACAGGAACAGGTTTCCCCCACCTTCCCCTGAGACCCCACAAGGAGAGTGGCCTGGCCAACACCATGATTTCACCCCAGTGATATAACTTTTGGACTTTTGGCCTCCAGACCTGCAAGAGAATCAGTTTCCATTGTTTTAAGCCACTAAGGTTTAAATTTGTCATGGTAGTCCCAGGAAATTGATACAGCAGGGAAAAAACAAAACAAAACAAAACAGGAAAATGTGAAGGTGGTGGAGGGATAATAGCAATGTTCCATCCCTTGTAATATCCATGCCTCACCCCCTTAGGACATGAAAGGGGGTTCTGCATGCCAAATCTGTGGGGTTTTCAGAATATCCAGGCATGTTATTGAAACTACCATGAAATAGGTATGGACATAGAGTAAATCACTCCCTAAGCACCAGGAAGCCTGGCAGAGCCATTTATAAGCCAAAACAAAAGGACATCCTTCTCAATAAGCTACCTCCAGTGTGGTTGCAGTGAGCAAAGCCAAGGACACAGTGACGTGGAGAGCAGAATGGGTTCTTCCAGCTCCCTGTACAGCCACTCAAACAATGTCAAGTTCTGTGTTTTGCCAATGTAGCGGTAGGGTCCACAAGATTTGTTCATGGTATATGACTGCCACCTGCTTTATCGTAATAGGAAAACACAGACCAAAAATTTGAATATTCATAAAGTTTTTCAGTTGAGTCCTTTGGGTCAACGGTGGAAGGTGCCATATGATACACCAACAAACTGGGGTTATTACAAAAGTCTGCACGCACATGAAAAGAAGACCATAGATGTCACATTTTCTCCCACAAATTAGAACTTAATTCACCTACGAGAACAAAATTTGAAATCAGAGATTTTCCATGCCATTAAAGAAAAAAGGAGACACCATCTTCTTATTTATTTATTTTATGCTAAAAAATTTTGTTTACATTTTTAAATTTTTTTAAATTAACATATGGGGCACTATCTTCTCAAGCAGAACCTAGGTCTTCGAGAATGAATGAAGCAGATAAAAACCAAGTTAATGGCTGTCAGGCAGACGTTCACGTTAAATTTGAGAGCTACCTCCAGAATATAGAAGACAACTTTAAAAATAATCAAGGAGAATGTGCAGAAGGAGATATCAAAATATTGTAATTATTTGATACTTTTATTATTATTTTTTTACTTTAAAAAGATGATAGACATGGACATTAGAATAGGAAGCTCCAATCTGTTAATAAAAAGATTCCCTCCTCCCCAAAAGTAATCACCATTCCTCTAAAAATAAAGCAACCGATTCAAAATTTTGTCTTTAGGACTAACATAGAAGAGAAAAAAAAATCCCAATCTTATCAAAGATCCAAAGGTTAGAAATCAAGAGGATGAAATAAGTTCAAAGAAAGAAGACAAATCCCTTCCAAAGATTTTAAATTTGAGGGATAAAAAGACAATCCCGTGAGCTTCAGGAAGGCAAGAATTTGCTTTCAGAAGAGCTAAAGCCAAGTTAGTTTCTGATTTTCTTTCTGGCATAATCAATACCTAAACATCCAGTTGCTGAGCATATGTCAAAATCTCAGGCCTTGAAAGGCATTCTGAGGTCTTCAGAGTCATGGATATATGTTGCCCCAAATGCCTTTTGGAAACAAATAATAAACAAATAAAACTGAAAAATATTTGAAACAATGCAGAGATTACAGTTTCTAAAGAACAGGAGATGGTTATTGAAATAGTTCTTATATGGAATGGCGAGCTAGGAAAATAACCCCATTTATGGTAGCATCAAAAAAAGTACTTAGGAATGCATTTAAGAAAAGAGGCGAATTCACAATGACAACTACAGAACATTGCTGAAAGAATTAAACAAAATGCAAATGAATGGAAAGTTGTCCTGTGTTCATGGATTGGAACATGTAAGAATCTTAAGATGTCTGGACTACACAAGAAGTCTACAGACTCAAAAATCCAATGACATTTTTTCAGAAATTGAAAAAAAATACGCTAAAATGCATATGGCATCTCAAAAGACCCTGAATGGCTAAAATAATCCTGATAAAGAAAAACAAAGCTGGAGGACTCACATTTTCTGATTCCAGAACATCGCAAAATGATGGTAAACAAAACAGGATGGGACTGGCATACCAACAGACGTGTGGACCAGCGGGACCGAACAGAGAGCCAGAAATAAGTTGTGTGTGAATGGTCAAATGATCTTCAACAAGGATGACAAGGCTGCACAATGAGGAAAGAATATTGTGCCCAACTAATGATGTTGGGAAAACTGGATACCCACACATGAAAGAATGGATTTGGACCCTTTTCTTACACCATACACAAAAATCAACTCAAAATGGATCAAAACTGGAACTATAAAACCTGGAACTATAAAATCCTTAGAAGAAAATATAGGCTAGAAACTTGGAACACGAGATCTGGCAATGATTTCTTGTACGTGACGCCAAAGTCACATGCACCAAAAGCAAAAACAGACCCATGGGTCTACATCAAATTTTAAAACTTTTACGCAGTGGAGCGACCCATCAATCCAGTGAAATTGCAACCCAGGCAATGGGAAAATTATCTGCAAGCCACACATTTGATGAGGAGTTAATATCCAGAATATATAAAGAACATTCATAACTCATCAACAAAAAACAAAGAACCTAATGAAAAAAAACAGACAAATGACTTGAGTAGATATTTCTCCAAAGAAGATACACAAAGGACCAACGAGTTTATGAAAAGATGATCAGGTGTTACTGATCATCATGGAAATGCAAGTCAAAATCAGAATGGGCTATCACCTCATGCTTGCTAGAAAGGCCACTACCAAACAAACAAACAAAATAAAATCATAAGTGTTTGCACGGATGTGGAAACATTAGAACACTATTGCGTCGTTGGTGAGAATGTAAAAAGGTAAAACTGCTATGAAAAACAGAGAACAGAGATTCCTCCAAAGACTAAAATTAGAAATGCTGTATGAGCCAGCAATCCTGCTTTTGGGTAGAAGTCCAAAATAATTGATAACAGGATCTTGAAGAGATATTTGCACACCCATGTTCACTGAAGCATTACTCAGAGTAGCCAAGAAGTGGAAGCTTCTTAAATGTCTACCAACAGATGGATACAGAAAATGTGGTGTATGCATATAACAGAGTAGGATTCAGCTTTAAAAAGGAAGGAAGTCCTGTAAAATGTGACAGCACGGATGAACCTTGAGGACAGACAATAGACGAAGTGAAATAAGCCAGTCACAAAAGGACGGATATTGCATATTCCACTTAACGAAGTACATAATGTAGTCAAATTCTTAGTCAATACAAGAGTCTTTGCCAGTGGCTGGTGGGAAGGAATGAAAGGGGGAGTTGTTCTCTTGGCATAGAAATTCAGTTTTGCAAGAGGAAAAAATTCTAGCGATCTGTTACACAACAATGTGTATGTATATAGTCAACACTACTGCACTGTACAATTAAAAATGTTCAAGAGGGGCTCAGTTGCTATGCATCTGCCTTCAGCTCAGGTCATGATCTCAGGGTCCTGGGATGGAGCCCCTCATCAGGCTCCCCGCTCAGCAGGGGAGTCTGCTTCTCCCTCTCTCACTCCCCCTGCTTGTGTTCCTTCTCTCACTGTATCAGTCTCTGTCAAATAAATAGATAAAATCTTTAAAAGAGTGGTTAAGAGAAAATTTTGTGTTTTTTACTATAATAAAAAAATTGGATTTGATTTGTCCGATATGATTATGATTATGACGATTATGTAAATATCAATCATGAGGACACGACGTGTTGAGAGATTGCCGGTAGAATTGTAAATAATTTATTTTCACATCTTCGTAACGTTTTATGGCAAATAGTATTGTATACAGTAAGTGCTCGGTAAATGCCTCTTGAATACGCGAATAACATGCTTCATTCATCAAAAGACAAAAGAGATACAATAAAAGAACAAAATATGATTAAAAATTTCATAGCAAGATCAAAAGTTACAATCAAGAAATGAAAAGTACAGAACAGGGAATGTAGTCAATAATACTGTAATAATGTTGCACAGTGACAGGTGGTGACTGTACTTATCATGTGAGCGCTGAGTAATGCATGGAATTGTTGAATCACTAAGTAGCATACCCGAAATTCCGAAAAGAATTCTTTGTACCTGGACATATGTCTCTGTAGTTCCCTAATGAAATCCTCCAATGAAAAAAAAAAAAATCCCTTGAAAATCGTTTCCTTCACTTTTGGTGACCTTGAGATGTCTTGGGCAAAATTAGGTGAGAAATAGACAAGGAATGGGCAGTGACACTTGGCCATGCAGAGTTAGACCTACTGAGAGCTTTTAGAATGAAAAGTTACCTTGAAACTAGTAGATTAAAGGTCATTAAAACGGGAAAATGTCCATCTCAGGGAACTATAAAATTCTTTCCTGTCCCTTCAGTCATGGACTATTGAAGGAATTACAGTGGAGACCGCTGGATGTTGAGAGTGTGTCCCTACACCACCCCCATGACAAATCAAAAGGTCCCTGGCTCTTAGTGTGAGACGCCAGTAGGAGCAGAATTATCTGGCCATCTGCCCCTCTGGTAGCATTGAGAGATGACAGCTGAGTTCCGAGGAGAGAGTTCTGACTGTCTAGATGCTAGGTTGCGTTGCGTTTTCCTTCTCACTCCAGCTCGCCAACATCAGCACAGCAGCAGTAATGGAGAAAGGTGATCTCCTCCAAGTCTTCAGAGTCAGTGTCACACCACAGTGGAGGCCCATTCAGTGGGAATATCAAGTGGCAAAGGGGTTGGAGATATGGAAAAGAACTGTAGTTTGAATGCTCTTCTGAGAGAGCCTCTGATTTTTATAGCCACATGGATTGCAGAAATCACCGGACTAGACTCAAATATAAGTAGGAAAGAGATGGAAACTGTGATGTTTTTTGGTGGTTCAGCTTTCAGAACAAACAAGCTCTGGCTTTAGCTATGGCTGAGATGACACTTATTGTACAAGCTGATGATTATTACGGTTTTCTTATCATGAAACAATCACATATTTCCTGCAGGAAATACACTTTGTCATTATGCTTGATTTTTCCTTATTATCAGTTGTTAGCTTCAGTTTATCTGAGGATTTATCTAGAAAAGGTAGGGTCTAGGTCACCTAGGCTAAGATGAATTTTGCTGCCAGATTGAATGAACCATTGTGCACAATTAATGTTCCTTGACTTTTGGTGATGAAGAGAATTGAGAGGTTGGTTTTCTGGTTTTTTGTTTGTTTTGCCTTTTTTTTTTTTTTTTTTGGATATTCATTAGGGCAAAATATCCATGTGAAAAAGTAGGGAAGGAAGAGGAAGTCACAGTCTACCATGGGAAGGCAGAGCAGCATTTCTTTAGAATTTGCTTTAGAATTGCCCCATGGAGACCTTCTGAGCTCTCTGTGAGAAGACAGCAACTTTTCTTGCTTGAAGTCACTTTTTTGAGCTTTATCACTAGAGATTATGAAGACTATTTAGGAATGTTTGAACTAATTCCTCCAACTCAACTGCCTCATATCAGTGGACAATGTCATCTAAGAAATGATAGTCCGGAAGCCCCACAAGTCACTGAAAGATTGTTGATAATATACTGGACCCTAAAAGTATTGAACTACCTAATAGGCATAGATGTGCACTCAGTGATGTACCAAGGAAAACATATTGTCCTAAAACATCTCATTTAATTCTCACCATGACGCTAGTGGTCTCATTTTATAGAAGACTTTATCAAGGCTTCAAGATACTTAATATCTTCATTAAAGTCTCCAAATGAGTTAGCAAATTCAGCCCCAAAGCCTTGCTCTTAAGGAGTTTTCCAAATTTTTGGTTGTGCTATATACAGTCTGGAATAAGGTCTTGCTGCCAGACCATATTTATTTTTTTTTTAATTTTTTAATTTATTTTCAGTGTAACAGAATTCATTGTTTCTGCACCACACCCAGTGCTCCATGCAATCCGTGCCCTCTCTAATACCCACCACCTGGTTCCCCCAACCTCCCACCCCCCGACCCTTCAAAACCCTCAGATTGTTTTTCAGAGTCCATAGTCTCTCATGGCTCACCTCCCCTTCCAATTTCCCTCAACTCCCTTCTCTCCATCTCCCCTTGTCCTCCATGCTATTTGTTATGCTCCACAAATAAGTGAAACCATATGATAATTGACTCTCTCTGCTTGACTTATTTCACTCATCATAATCTCTTCCAGTCCCGTCCACGTTGCTACAAAAGTTGGGTATTCATCCTTTCTGATGAAGGCATAATACTCCATAGTGTATATGGACCACATCTTCCTTATGCATTCGTCCGTTGAAGGGCATCTTGGTTTTTTCCACAGTTTGACCACTGTGGCCATTGCCACTATGAACATTGGGGTACAGATGGCCCTTCTTTTCACTACATCTGTATCTTTGGGGTAAATACCCAGTAGTGCAATTGCAGGGTCATAGGGAAACTCTATTTTTAATTTCTTGAGGAATCTCCACACTGTTCTCCAAAGTGGCTGCACCAACTTGCATTCCCACCAACAGTGTAAGAGGGTTCCCCTTTCTCCACATCCCCTCCAACACATGTTGTTTCCTGTCTTGCTAATTTTGGCCATTCTAACTGGTGTAAGGTGTTATCTCAATGTGGTTTTAATTTGAATCTCCCTGATGGCTAGTGATGATGAACATTTTTTCATGTGTCTGGTAGCCATTTGTATGTCTTCATTGGAGAAGTGTCTGTTCATACCTTCTGCCCATTTTTTTATATGATTGTCTGTTTTGTGTGTGTTGAGTTTGAGGAGTTCTTTATAGATCTTGGATATCAACCTTTTGTCTGTACTGTCATTTGCAGATATCTTCTCCCATTCTGTGGGTTGCCTCTTTTTTTTGTTGACTGTTTCCTTTGCTGTGCAGAAGCTTTTGGTTTTGATGAAGTCCCAAAAGTTCATTTTCGCTTTTGTTTCCTTTGCCTTTGGAGACATATCTTGAAAGAAGTTGCTGTGCTGAGGTTACTGCCTATCTTCTCCTCTAGGATTCTGATGGATTCCTGTCTCACGTTGAGGTCTTTTATCCATTTTGAGTTTATCTTTGTGTACGGTGTAAGAGAATGGTCGAGTTTCATTCTTCTACATATAGCTGTCCAGTTTTCCCAGCACCATTTATTGAAGAGACCGTCTTTTTTCCACTGTATATTTTTTCCTGTTTTGTCAAAGATTATTTGACCATAGAGTTGAGGGTCCATATCTGGGCTCTCTACTCTGTTCCACTGGTCTATGTGCCAGACCATATTTTAATCTAGAAGCACAGTTATACTTACTCCCCAGAGATCCAGAGCATTATAAATGAAGACTTAATAAATCCAGTCTCAAGAAGGGAGGTTCCTATTGCAAACTTTGGTGTAAAGTTCAGAAAAGATAGTTTCCTTTTTTTTTTTTTTCTGCATATCTACCTATGGATGAGTACCAGCAAGAATGTTAATAGATGAGCTGGCTTAAAGTATTCCAAAGTATCTAGTCTTCTGGGTCTAGCTTCTTCAACTTAACATAAGGCTTTGGAGATTTCTCCATGCGACTGCGGTTTTTTTAGTCAGTCTGTTTCTATTTGTCACGTGTCCCAGATGGAGAGACCACAATTTGTTCCTCCATTCATCAGGTCATGGACATTTGGGTTGACTTCAGTCTTCTGCTCTTATAAATAATTCATTTATGAACCCTCATTACCAGTCTTTATGTGAACTTATGTTTTCATTTCTCTTAGATAATATCTAAAAGTGGAATTTCTGGGTCCTCTCAGGAGCGTGAATTTAACTTTGTAAGAAACTCCTAAATGGGTTTTCTAAGTGGCTATCGCATTTTGAATTTCCCGAGGCAAAGTGTGAGAACTACAGTTTTTCTGCAATCTCACCAGCATTTGATACTATCAGCCCTTTTGAATTTAGGCTACTGTAATAGGTCTGTGGTGGTTATCTTACTGTGGCTTTAACTCTGATTTTGCAAATGAGTAATGATGTTAGGATTATTCATTTCTCTACTGGCTATTTGTACCTCTTCTAGTGTCTGTTCAACTATTTTGTGCTTTTTTTTTTTTAATGATGTTCTTTGGGGGACTTGGGTGGAACCATCAGTTAAATGTCAGACTCTGGGTTTCAGCTTGGGTAGTGACCTCGGGGTCATGGGATCGAGCCCCATGTCAGAGCGTCACGCTCTGCACAGAGTCTGCCTGAGTTTCTCTCTCCCTCTCTCTCTGTCCCTCCCTGCCCCCTCTCTCTCGTTCTCTCAAATTACTAAAGAAATCTTAAAAAAAGATTTTTTTAAAATTATTGAATTAGAAGTGTTCTTTATATATTCTGGATCTTTTGTAAGGTGCATATTTTTAAAAATATTTGTTCTAGTTTATGGCTCATCTTTAATTTTTGCTATTTTTATCTTAACTTGCTGTTTGAAACCATTCAACTTACACAAAAGTTACAAAAATTGTACTGACTTTTGTACCCTCTTCATCACACTTCTGCTAAGGTTAAACTCTTATATACCCACAGAAGAGTATCTTTTGAAAAACAAGAATTTAATCTTGATGAAATCCAACTTACCATGTTTTCTTTTTAATAACTCATGTGTTGTTGTTGCCTATAAAGAAGTCCTCGACTACTTCAAGGTCATTAAATTTTCTACATGTTTTCTTTTTAAATAGGTCTATCACTGATTTTAAGTTCATCTCTCTACATGGTGTTAGGTAGTGGTTGAGATTCAATTTGTGTGTGTGTGGATATCTCTATAATAGTTTGAGAAACATGAGTCAAACTGTCTCGACACCTTTGTTGGAATTAAATAAGTCATATACGTGAGCACTGTAATCTGGCCCATTAATTTGTATGTCTCTCTATATGCCAATAATGGTCTTAACTACTCTGGCTTTACGACAAGTGTCAAAATCAAGTATGAGATTCTTAGATGTTGTTCTTCTACTGCAAGTGTTTTGGGACCAGGCTAGGTCTTTTGCCTTTATATATACATTTTAGAATCAGTATCTAACACCCTACCCTGCTGGGATTTTGACTGACATTAAACCCATAGGTCTGTTCAGGGAGCACTGACGTCTTAACAGTGCTGGGCCATCTCATCCCTGTATAAGATCTATCTCTACATGTAGTTAGGTTTTCTTTGGTGTATTTCATTAGTATTTCATAGTTTTCAGAAGCCATGCACATTTGGTTAAAGGTTGCCCTGAACATCTCTTTTTTTGCTGCTATTGCAAATCGTACTTCTTTAAAATGGCATTTCCAATTGTTCATGGTTAGTTCCTAAAGTATAATTGATTTTTGAGCATTGTACTTATTTCCTACAAATTTGCTAACCTCGGTTCTAGAACTCTCTTTCTTTTTCCATATTCCCTGAGATTTTGTACTTGGATAATCATGTAATTTGTACATAGAGCCCATTTTGCTGCTTCCTTTCCAATCTATCTTTTTTGCACCGTCTTCGCTTGCTGGGTTAGGACTTGTAGTTCAATGTTGTTGGAGCAGTGAAAGTAGGAATCTTTGCTGTGTTCCTAGCCTCGGGGTGAAAATATTTAGATTTTCCAGAAGCCCTTTATCAGGTTCACTAAGTTCCCTGCTAAGCCTACTTTGCTAAAGTTCTTATGAACATTAATGAATGTTGAATGACCAAATGATTTTTTAAATTTTATTTATGTATTTGTCAGAAAAAGAGAGCAAAAGCAGGGGGAGCAGCAGGCAGAGTGAGAAGCAGGCTCCCCCCTGCTGAGCAAGGATCCCAATGTGGGGTTTGATCCCAGGACCCTGGGATCCTGACCTGAGCTGAAGGCAGATGCTTAACCTACTGGGCCACCCAGGCACCCTCTTTCTAGTTACTTTTAATACTTGCTTCAGAGTTGCCTTTTTTTTTTTTTCCAGAAACACTTCCCTACCTGCTCCAATTCTAGTTCTTGGCCTCCTGACAGATGGACCATCAGCCCCTCACCCCTGAGCCTGTGGCCAGTCGAAGCAACGGTCACGGATTCCATGTGCACAAAATCACTTCAGAGTCACGACCCAATGGTAAGGTAAGTGTGATCATTTCCCTTTCCACGGACTGGTTAACTAAGACTCAGATTAAAAAATGTTTTAAGATTTATTTATTTATTTTTGACCTGGAGCTCCATCCCAGGACCCTGAGATCATGACCTGAGCCAAAATCAAGAGTTGAATGCTTAACTGACTCTTGGTGCCCAGAGAGATTAAATTACTTGCCCGAAGTATCACATCTGGTGTTACATAAAGACAGGATGTAGGTCCCTATCCTCCAACTCTTTACATCCCATATTGCAATATATTATGTATAAAATAAAGGCTTAAATGGAAGAAATGGGAATATAAAAATAGAAGAAAATTCACATGGCTCTTTATCTCTAGATGTAAACAAAAAGAAAGTGTGAAAGACACAGGATATTTTGCTGCTTACCATTTTACCTTCTCAGTGACAATACTATGATGAATATCTTTTGGCATAAGCTTTCCCTCCTTCTCCCATCTTGAATTATTTCAAGATAGAGTTTTCAGAACTAGAATTTAGGAATAATATTTTTAATATTTTTATTTGTATATTTTAATTTTATTTTTATTTAGTATTTTTAATATTTTAAACAGATATTTCTTAAAAGATAGAGCCGATCGATATCCTCACCAGCAGAGGACATGTGACTATGTGCATTGCTTGTATGTGTAATAAAAGGTGGATCATTCTTTTTACATCTTTTGCTAATTTTCCTAATTTGCACTCAACGATGGCCTCTGACTTTGTTGTAATTTTTTTTTTTTTCCATTTCGGGTGTGACTCTACATTGTTGTAGAAATTTATTAGGACTTGCTTTATGTTTTTTTGTTTTATGGGAAGAGCTAAGCGGCTTTTCTTTTTCTAATTATTGATCTGATAGTGAAGGTAATGAAGTGTTAAGGACATTAATTATTTGTTATATTTGTTGCAAAAATTCCAACAATTTGATTTAACTGAAATTCTCATGCAAGAAATGAAGCTTGCCTTAGCCAAGCCGTGATACTTAAACAAGCAGATTAGAAGAAACCAAGTCAGTACGTTCACAAAATTAACTTCTCTGCGGTCAGTTTACTACATCTGTTAATTCTCCAGATTTTATCTTGTGTGTAACTGGCTTCCCCACCACCTGGTTCCCACCCTTCCTTTTTGAGCTGACACTCTTCTTTAAGTAGGATTTGAAGCATAAACAAATGGTAATTGTCTTTGAGTTCCTCCTCATTTCTCCTCCCCCCCAATCCAGACTCTTATGCATTTAGTATGATAACATTCACAGGATGGGCCTGCGAACCATCTGCCATCAGACAGAGAGAGCATTTGAGAAGAAATCATGTATGAATTACAGGCTGCCTCCTTCTGCCTCTTAAACAAGCACATCTTGGAACCTCACTGTAGCATGAACGAGAGAGGTAAGCTGAATGGCCAGGATATTTAAGTTGCATGAAATTAGTGCTGGGTGGTGGGACAACTTCTCCGAAGGGATCAGAAGGAGCATCTTTCCTTAGACAGCTCGGCGGAATTTCCTCTACGGAATGAGAGGAAAAGCAGATGACAGCAGTTAAGCCAGGCAGAAAGCTAGAGACAGGGACAGAAAATATTCATACCCAATCTATTTTATTTTTTAATTTTTTAAAAAAGATTTATTTATTTGAGTGAGAGAGAGTGTGTGTGCGCACATGCTCACACGAGTGCTGGGAGGGCCAGAGAGAGGGGGACAGAAGCAGATTCTGCACTGAGCAAGAAGCCTGACACGCGCCTCAATCTCACAACCCAGGGATCATGACCTGAACTGAGATCGAGTGTTGGATGCTTAACTGACTGAGCCACCCAGGCACCCCCCAAGACTATGTTAGACGGCCATATCCCTGCCATGTGAAAAAGTCCCTCATTCGATCACGCACTCACTCTTTCATTCAACACACACACATGCATGGCATGTTCTGGGCAGATGATGACCGGGTTTTGTGTGTGTATTGTGTGTGTGTGTATGTGCGCGTGTGTGTGTATGCAAAGTCATGGTTTCTGCAGAGCCCCACAGTCTAATGAAGGAACAGACAAGGAAGTAAAGCGTGGAACACAGGGACGGTAACCATGACCTTTGTAACTGACACATCTCAATTAGAACCCCATCCTAGGAGACAAACTGACTGTGCGAGCTGGGACTTACATTTTCTGAGGCTTAAAGCCATCATTTGTAATCCCTGGATAACAACATCCATCATTAAGGAGTTTCTTGGGGTTAAACACATAATAGAAACCTCAGGCCTGTACTTAATAGGCATTTAATAGGTAATTTAAAATAAATGTATGTCCAAAATACAATGGTAATTTGGAAGAGGATATTTAACAAGAAGAGACATGCCAAAGGGCAAAGGAGATATCTGAACTGCATTTTGAAGGAAATATCAGAGTTCACCAGGTGGCTGAGGCAGACGGATTTCAGGCATACAGATAAGCATGCACAAAGTCTGAACAGAATGAAACTGTCACCAGTCTGGGGTGATGTTTGAGAGAAGGCATGTGGTAAAGGTGGAAGTTCATCTGGGAAGTGTGACAGGGTAGGTGTCATGAGACTTTGCATGGAGCCATGGTCTGTAAAAAGACCCTTTAGGCTGAGCAAGCCAAGACACTTGATTTTTGTCAGTGTACGGTGAAGGGATTCAATCTTTAGGAAGACTCACATTAGCTCAACTCCTGATAGACTGATGGATAACCAGAAAGCCTGTGTTAATTTCCTTTCACAAGTAAGGCTGGAGTGTTTCCCTCGGCACATCAGCACCTTGTGCCTCTGTACACACAGGTTCACAGAGGAAGGATTCTCGGCTGAGACAGCTTGAGGCACACTCCTCCCTGACAAGAAGAGGCCCAGGGGTCCTTTCCCTCTTGCTCTCCCAGACAGGGATGTGACCAAGGCTAAAGGATGCCTCCCTGACTCTTTCCCATGCTGACGAACACTTGCCCCTTCTGGTTGAAAATAGAATGCTAATTTTTTTGACATTGCTAACCCATTCATTTAGATTATGGTTGTATCTTGCTTCCGTTGGGGGAACCAGTCAGAACCCTGAAGAAGACCTTATGTGTCCTTCCCCTGAGGCTTCAGGTATCCTGTTCATCCCTGTACCTACACTTCTTAGAATGGTGTCTCCCCATTATCGGCAGACAGCAGAGATCTCTTATGGAGTCAATGAGTTATTGAGTTTATTCTATTCTGATTTTACACCCAAACCTTCAGAATACTATCTGTGAGGCTGAGGTGACTTCAACCTTGGCCTCTTTCTTCCGGCACCTCCTATGAAAGGAGAAAGGCTGGGGGGCAGGGGTGGGGCTGATGGGAGACTTGGCGGTAGAAGGTTAGGGGATGTGGACTCTCATGTTTTAAGCCAAGGAAGAAAAACTGGAGGCTTGAACGTACTGTACGTTCCTCTTCTTCCCGGAAACAATGACCTTGAAGTCTGTGCTAGATGATTCCAGCTTCTGTCACAGACAAACCCTGACCCTCAGAGGTTGCACACCATGAAGCTGGTTTCTCATTCATGGTCCAGGGTGGGCGCTTGGTGGGTGTCTTCTAAATGCCGATTTGGGGCCCGCCTGGGTGGCTCAGTGGGTTAAAGCCTCTGCCTTTGGCTCAGGTCATGGTCCCAGGGTCTTGGGATTGAGCCCCGCATCGGGCTCTCTGCTCAGCGGGGAGCCTGCTTCCTCCTCTCCCTCTGCCTGCCTCTCTGCCTACTTGTGATCTCTCTGTCAAATAAATAAATAAATAAATGCCAATTTGGGGACCCACATGCCTTCCGTCAAGGGCTCCCCTACTCCCGATGGCAGCAGTTCCTGGCCTGTGGCCACCGGCCGAACGGCAGCCACAGCATTGACCTGGCACCTGTACAAAATGCAGGTTCCCCAGACCTAGAGACCGAGCGGCTCCAGGGGTGGGTTTAACAAACCCTCTGGGTGGTTCTGATAAACACGAAGGACTTGGAACCACATTTCTAAGAGGGAGGTGTGATTTTGGCGACTTCAGTTGGAATTCGTTCCGAAAAAATAATACTGTGAGTGATTAGATGCGGTAGGAACGGTGACTGTACTGTTATTCAACACATATTTGTTGAAAATCTGTGTGTGTGTCAGACCCCAGGATAGCCAGACCCTGCGTGGGTTGAAGACAAAGGAGGTGATCCGTAACTGCTCTGCTGTGAGAATTTAGATGACATGGCTCCTGCTGGCTTACCTGGGTACTTAGACTGATACCCAAGAAATAGACATTTAGGCAATTAATAGTTGTTTATTAAAATAAAATCGGGGGGGGGGGTCCGCCTGAGTGGCTCCGTGGGTTAAGCATCCAACTCTTGATTTCAGCTCAGGTCATGATCTCAGGGTCCTGAGATCGAGCCTCACATCGGGCTCTGCCCTCAGCGGGAAGCCTGCTTAAGGTTCTTTTTCTCCTTCTCCCTCTGGCCCTCCCCACTCATACTCTCTCTCTCTCTCTTTCTCAAAATATGATGAGTAAAAAAATAAAAATTAAAAAAAAAGAGTAGAAATGAGAAACTGTTTTGTGTGAGCCCTCTGTAAGTTTACAAGATAGCATGTAATTGTAAACACTCATGGGAAATGCGAAAAAACAAACAAGCAAACAAAACCCCAAGAAACAACACACACACACACACACACACACACACACACATACACACTGCCCCCAACGGGAGGAGGGAAGTGAATCCAAATTGTGCCTGATTTATTACCATGCGTAATCAATAGTAGTAGGTCCACATCAATTTTATATCTAATTTAAAAATTTGAGGTCTCAATGTGCTCATTAAAGAATATAATGGATTTACATATTTTAATTATGTTTTATGGATTGTGAACATAATGTAATTAAGAGACTTTTCAGGAGGCATGATGAATGAACGGGGGGCCCAACATATGGCAGGAGACTGCACATGGCGTGGACATGGCCAGAGCAGCCCAGCCCCACGGCTGACGGCCCAGGCCAGAGCGTCAGGGCCATGTTCACGGTGACGGCAGCCTAAGGGCACCGCCAGGCAGGAGCGATGGGGCAGGTGGCTGGGCGCCGGATCGGCGGGAGAGTGCGAGCCTGCCGCGGCACGTCCTTCTTTTCTGTCCTTCGTCACCTTCCTCTCTGTTTCAGCCTTGGTTGAAAAGCAACCCCATCCGCTTTCCTATTTTATTTATAACTGTGGTGAAAAAACAACACACACACACACACAACTGAAACCCACGCACATACATATAACAGAAACATCCACAAGCACAAGAGAACTGACCATCTTAACCGTTTTTAAATACACGCTCCATCGTGTTAAGGAGGTCCACATTGCCACGCAGCCGGTCTCCAGAGCTTTCTTCATCTTGCAAAATGAAACCGCTATGGCCGGTAAACGACGACTTTGTGCTTCCCCTCCCCCAGCCTCTGGCAGTCATCACTCTGCTTTCTGCCACTCTGGGTTCGGCTTTCGTACGGATCTCATACCAGCGGAATCACGAAGTATTGGTCCTTTTGTGGCCACCTTAGTTCACAGAACATAAAGTCCTCGAGGTTCAGCCTTGTGGTAGCGGGGTACAGGGTGTCCTTCCCCTTGAGACGGATGCATAGTCTGTGGAAAGGATATGTGACACTTGCTTTATCCCTTCACCCTTCGGTGGCCCTGTGGTGGTACTGTGAACCCACCTGCTCCTTGTGATGGTCTCAATTCAGGATTCCGTAGACTCACCCCTGCCAGCAGAAGGCTCTTTCTAAGAGGACCCGGGTCATGCCCCTGTTTAAAATCTGTTGACCTTTGGACTTTTGTCACCCCTTACAGTACCCTCACCACCTGGCTCCTTTGCTTACCATTCTGTCCCTTCTTTAGCCATGCGGGTCACTTGTCCCAGGGAGGGCTCCTGCGAGCTGGCATTCGCCTCTCCCAAACACATTTGTACCTCCATGTTTCGGGACACCCGGTGACTGTGCCTGGGATGTCTGAGCCCACCGCTGGTGAGGCCCGATTCCCTAGGACATCTCTCAACCAAACAAAGAGTCTAGGACAGAGATGGGCAAACTACAATCCGGGGGCCAAATTCAGCCTGTTTTTATAAATAAAGCTTAGTTGCAACACGAGCATGACCATTGTTGATGTATTATCTGTGGCTGTTTTCCCACCAAAATCCAAAGCTCGATAAAGGAGACAATTTGCTGACGCACCTTCCCCCCGCCCCGGGGGGCCCCCTCTAGGTAATCACTTGTGTTCAAATCTGTCTCTGCTGTTTCCTAGCCATGTCCTTGAGTAATTGAACATGCCTGAAAGGCGATAATACATAACAACCCCCTTTGCAGCTTCACCGTGAAGGCTGAGATAATATGTACGATGACTCTGGCACATAGAGGCCGAGTTGGCAGACAAAGAAACAAGAGTGTCTATGTTGGATAAGCAAATGGAGACCACAGAAAGCTAACCAGGGGACGCAGCCCAGACTTCTCTTCCCTCAGAGGAGGTGTGTGACGAGTACCCAGAGTGTAGGCTTCTGGAGTTGAAAAATTTAAGGTCCAAATTCAAGATCACCTCTATTTTTAATATGAACTTGGGACCTTGATTTTCTCCCCCCACGATGTGAGGAGAGTAACGAACTCCTAGCCTTCAGGCCTATTGCGAGGGTTAAAAGCAGCTGGCATTTAAATGAGGATTTAGGGGTCAAAAATGTACTTTACACTCGGGCCGGAAGCAGAAGCTCAGAAGAGGGTAGTTTCTTTTCTCCTTCCCTCCAGCGTGTCCCAAGGATGAAATCCACAATTTCCAGCCCTCGTGGCTTGCTTTGTTAGATATCTCTGTGACAGAACGAACTGTGAGTGGGCCTCCAGGCCTGATGCCCCTGGGAGCCCTCTCGTCACTTCCTAGGTGTCCTTGTATGTCTCCATCTCTCCTCCTCTTGGGGAACCATGGAAGAACTGCCCCTCATACTGGCCTGCAGTCTCACCGCTTTCCCATCCTTGCAACTACTCCTGGCCTCTAGGGGGAGCTCAAGACCTCATCATCCTTGGCCTGGGTCAAAGGCAGAGAATTGTCCCAGACTCAGTCAACCAACAGATACTAAGTGACTATTTGCCGAATGAAGGGACACATGCAAGGAAGGATGGATATCAGTGATAAGGTAAAGCATGACATTTGAAGGCTTTTTCTCTGTCTTTATCCTGGAAGTAAACAGAAGGAAGGTTCCCTGGAGGAATGCCTAACTCATGGTCATGAAAGTACCAAGGAAACTTTCTTATAGGCAGTAAAGTCAGAATTGAGTTTTGAGCATGAGTGAAAGGGGAGTACGCCAAATGGATTGCATGGGAAGTACGTCCCCACCGCGCGGAATAGCATGTATAAATGTAGAGAGTTGTGACAAAGACCAGGATGTGATGTGTTGATGTTAGAGATGGTTGAAGCGTGGGGTCTGAGGGAGGAGTGGTGGGAGATGAAGACGAAGGGAGACTTAGATGGGTTTCACAAAATGGCGGGACTGCGATTCATTCTCTCAACTAGTGTTTTTTGAGCATCAACCATATGTACCGTTCTGGGGACTATGAGTCTGCAGGGAGTGTGACTTCTACCACAAAATCCAGGGCTGGTGACTGCTTCCATCCAAGGGTCCCAGGGGAGTCCTCAGAGAAAGTGGTGAGTAAAAGGGTCCATGGGATCAGAGTTGTGTTTAGAAACATTATCGATGTTGGCATGGAGGGTGAAGGGAGGATTGGGGACAGCAGAGGAGGGAGGCTCCGCAGTAACAGAGGGAAGAGATTACTGAGGGCAGATTGGGAAGGACAAAACCAAGGGAAAGATTTGGAAGTTATTTCAGAGGTAGATTTCAGAAGTATATTTGGAAGAACTTGATACTATTTTATAATCCACTGGACATTGGGTGTGAGGATTAAAGGAATAGTCAAGTAGATAGAAGTCCTGAGTTGTGAGGTATAGCTATAGGGTACAATACATTTGGTACAATATACCGAGTTATATGGTACAACACACCAAAGTAGACAAGATAGCTGGTAAATAGGTTTTCTGGGAGAAGAAGGGGTTTGGACACAGTGGATTTGCCATGCATGAGTCCTTATGGAGATGTATCTGGTAGACCGTTGTGTGTTGCCTAATGGTCAAGAACCGCCCTCCCCCCCGCCAGGTGGGAGTTAAAGATACATATTTGAGAGTCATGAGGGAATTGTTCTAAGTAGCTGTGAGGAAGAGCATCAGGAAAAGGCAGTGTTGGAAATGACCCAGAGAGAGGAAGGAAAGGCCAGAGGGTCTATGGTGGGGGAAATGTGTGACTAATGGTCCCACACTCCTTGGAAGGAGTGGATCCAAAGGTAGAAAGGACACTGGTGGCTGAGGATGGACCCACCATTGTTCTGGAGGTGGGGAATACTATATTGGCATAGCCTGAGGGAACAAGGAGGGAGAGATAGCAGGAACTTGGGAGAAGAGTATCTCCAAACAGTTGGGTGAAGAGAGACGGAGGTAGGGGTTGGTGACTTGAGTGACAGGAAGGGTTAGGGTTGGGAATTTTTTTTTAATGGTAGTAGCTTGCCTTCCTGTTCCAGTGCAACGAGGTGAGAATGTCATCCCGAACATTTGTTTTCTTGCATAGGTCTTCTCCAAGGCTGGCAACAGCAGGTGGAGTGGGATTCTCAACGGGCCTCTTCCACTTCTGTCTGTCTCAAGTGTTACGTTATGTGGCAGGAATATCTGTGAGAACCGAAGTAGCTGCAGTGTTGAGAACCTTCTGGAAAAAAAAATAATTTGTCGAGGGATGGCCTTTCTCATGTGTGGAAATCAGCGCAGATGGAAACCCTGCTTCTTGACCTTTGCGGGCATCTGAGACCACCACTTACCAGCTATGTGACAGAGGGCCAGCTACTTACTCCCTCTGCGTCTCCGTTTCCTTATTTATAAAACGGTGACAATATGTCATTACAGGAACGTTTTTGGAGACGTACATTCTGCACCATTAATTTCTTGGAGCCTAGCACATTTAGGCTCTCGGTAAATGTTTGCCCTCTCTTCCTCGCACTTAACCAGCATTTGATTACCATGCGTTTGATTATTTTGGTCTGAGCCAAGTCCCTTAACAAATGTTTCCACCTTAGATTAAAATTAATTCAAAGACAGGGACCAGCAACACATCCTGTAAGGGACTAAGAAAATGGCATTAATTTTGTAAATTAATAAATATGCAAATGGAAGCTTTGTATGAAATACGCTATATAAGCAGGAAGTAAATTGTGTTGTAAATTATGCATTGCCATATGGAGCAGATACCCTTGACTTAGCATGCAAGGCAGAGAAAGCTGGAGCCGACCTCGCCATAATGGCTTCTGAGAACGAGTGGCATGCTTGTCCGACGGCAACCCCGGGTGCTGAGTCATGCGGCTGGTCCCGGTGGTGCAGCGGGACCCCCATGGTGAGCGGGCTGTTACCCGGCCACGGATAGGAATCATCTGGGGAAGACCATCCCATAGCCGCCAAGAGAATGGGCGAGCATGAGCTTGTATGGGATAGCCTGTTTGCACTGAGCACTATGCTTGGGATCTGGAGGGGTTTTGGGGAGGGAGTAGCATTCACAGCATGGGAGAGCTGTCCTGGACTTCCAGAGCCTTGCCAAGCGGCAGCAGTACCACAATCCCAACTCCAAGGCAGGTGTGACCTTCCTGGGGTACGGTACCGTTACTGCGGGATTGATCCATCAATCATCAGAAAACAAATAGTCTGAGAACAGGCCAGGTGTTCCACGTTGTGCTAAATAGTTGCTGGAGGGCAGGGGTTCCCCCTGATGACTGTTCAACAGACTTAACCCAGGGAACTTTTTAAAAATAGATTCCTGGCTCCTACCTCTGGGAGTCTGATGCAGCAGGGCTGGGCTGGGAACACGAATCTGTTTCCAAACTCCCGGCTAATTCCTCTGCTCAGCTAGATTTAGGGGTCACAGTGGCAGAAAGCGTTTGTCCTTGGTCCTGGGCTTTAAGGGTCTCAAAACATAATGGGGAAGACAAGCTTAGGCTTCCAGACCCATTCCTGGCTTGTGTTCTTACTGCCGAGCTTAGTGGTGGGGCAGGCAGTGAGCCCAAGGGAAAATTTTCTCAGAGCAAAGCAGATCAGGGGAGGCTTTTGGGGGGTGGAGTGGGGGTGGCCACAAGCCATGGCTGGCCCTGAGTAACAAGGGTGGGAGAAGGCAGGGAGACATTTGAAGATGAGCCAGCCACCACAGGAGATGGGGTTTGGGAGTTACCCTCTGGCGTGGGGACAGGCAACGTAGAGCTGGGCCCTGGCTGGACAGGAATGCCAGCTGATGAGCTCCATGCCTTTTGGGTTTTTTTAGGTGCATTGTTTCTGGGTGTGCTGAGCAGTGGTACCTGTCAGGTGTGGCTCAAGGCCTGAGTGCCCAGGACATGAGGTGCAAAGCTGTGTCAGGATGCTGAAGCCCTCAGCCACGTCGTTCGGACCCAGACCGCTCACACAGCCAAGAATCATGTAGAAGAACCCCGGGTCTCTTCCAAGACGAGGAAGGGCTGGAAAGACGGAGGGTTCTAGCACGTTGCTTTCCACTCTCTCTCTCCCTTCAGCCTTCTCGAAACCACCCCTTCTTGCCCTCCTTCACCTCTTACTACTGACATTTTCCTCAGGACAAGAGTCAAAGGTTGGTCTCACAGGGATGAGGAAGACACGAGACAGACCCAGCCACAGTCCTCTTTAAAGAACAGGGACCTGGGGCACCCTGGGGGCTCAACCTTAAGCATTTGTCTATGGCTCAGGTCATGATCCCAGGGTCCTGGGATCGAGCCTCCCATCAGGCTTCTTGCTCCACAGGAGGCCTGCTTCTCCCACTCCCTCTGCTTTTCCCCCTCTCTTGCTGTGTCTCTCTCTGTCAAATAAACAAGTAAAATCTTGAAAAAAAGAAAAAAGAAAAATAAATAAATAAAGAGCAGGGGACCCTTGGAACTCAGTCATGGCTGGCGTGTCCCCCAAGATGGAAACGATCACCAGCATTGCACGTTCCACCTTGGGTGGGCGCTACGCATGGCGTTTGCAGCTCTGGTTCTCAGGGAGGCGCTGGTCAGTTTCAGAAATGCACACCCTCAGCTTCTTCCTGGGTTGTGACCTTGGACGTAAATCCCTAAGACTCATTTTCCTAGTCTGTGCAATGGGAATGGTGAGAAAAAAGACCTTGAGGGTTGGAAGCATAAACTGAAGGGAGAAAAGCATTCAAAGGCAGAGGGGTTTCTGGAATTAATTAGGTGTTAGCAAGGGTTGCCTGAGCCAAGTCTCCCTCTGGAAGACTTGCACTGGACCCACGTACCCATTCTGTCCTCTGGGCGAACCCTCGTCCACTTGTGGGTCTTCAGACCCTCCCTGGAGCCTGCCCCTCCCTATCTCTTCTCCAAGCTAAACGTCCCCGCGAGAGCTGGCTGTGTTTGCCATCCCCGGAGGTATCTCATTTTACAGCTGGGCAAACCCCAGCATGCCAAGTTCACGTCCTAGCAAAGTCATGCTGTTACAGGAATGTCTGGATAGCAGGTGGCAAAATGGTGTAGTTATCGGAAGCACAGATAATCATGCTTTGCTTCTAATTATTCTCCATCTAGTCCGTGTTTTATAATTTACGAGGGTCTGGCACATCCCTTATCTCGTTCAGCCCTCCAACGTCCCTGTGCGTGGGCGGGGTGGGGGTGGGATCTAGTACCGTGATCCCGACACCCTGCCCTCGGGTAGCACGCTGCCCTTTCTGAAACATTTCTATGTCTCCTATTGCACTGGGTCTGGGCACAACCCCAGGAAATAAAAAGCGCAGGAGTTATCAGACGAACAGACCACAAAACAGGACAAGTGCTGGTCCAGATCCCACAGAGCCACCAACAGCCTCCAGGTGTCAGACTAGGACGCAGTGTCCCTTCACATCTGTGCTGGTCCTTGGCCCGACTCTCTACTCCTTTTCTAAACAGGTGAGCTTCTCCCCCGCCTTCTGGGATGGTAGGATAAAACTAGCAAATAATACCTGAAAATTGTGCTTTAGTCAATAAGAATTTTATAGCATCCAGAGCTCCTGCCCCTCCTCCATTTTTTTCACTGAGCTGAGTCATTCCATCCTCCGCTCAAGGGCAAGGTCTAGTCACCAGCACCACATCTGGGTGCACCTGCCAGCCAGCAGAAAGCCCCAGAACATGCATTTCTGGGCTTTCAGGGCAAACAGGATGGCAGCCAGGGCCCAGGCTGAAGTCCAGACTGAGTACTCCTCCACCAAGTAAGGGTCAAGAGACTTGGCCATCTGTGGGCTTTCTTCCTTTTGCCTTCTGCTCAGTGGCAGACCCTGGGGCTGGAGCTGGTGGCTGTGAGCCGGTCACCCTGCCCGGTGACTCCTGCTTAGGACTTGGCTGGCCTGCCATTGCCTGAGGGAAAGAAAAGACACAAAATCCACTCGGCCTCGAGAGCCTCCCACGTCCCAGATGGGCTTGCCCAAGCTGTGGTTGGAATCCCAGCACAAATGATTAGAAGGGGAGCATTCTCCCTCACCCCTGGTTGGAAGAAGGGGAGGTGGAAGCTTTTGAGACAGAATTACAGCATGTGTGGGAGACCAAAGGGGGTCAATGGCTCGGCAGAATCTGAGTGTGTCCATGGTGATTGTTTCAAGGAAGTCAAGGGATGAAGGGTCCTTCCTTCCTCTTGCCCATCCATATTGCAGGCTTCTGTCTTCTGGTCATTGTGGGTACCCTCCTCTCCCTGTGGTATTTTTATAGTAAACCGTGGTCTTCAGTAACGTTTACATTTTGGATTCTATGGGTGAGATGGTGGGTCAGGATGTGAGTTCATGAAGCATGAGTAACTCTAGGAAAGGCGAGGTCACATTGAAGGAAAGGTGGGGGAGGAAACCATGCCCCGTGGCCTTGGGGAACCAACGGGGAACAGGTCGGGGCAGGCTGAGGGAGGTCTGGTATGCCCGAGCCATGTCTTGGCGACGTTTGTAGGCTGAGGTGGACTTTTCATTTTTCTTCTTTCTCTCAGCAAGGCTTCCCTACCCTTAGTACACTGTCCTCTCCAAGATATACCCTTCGAGGGCTAACGTCTCCAGTGACAACGTAACGAGAGCTTGCCGATTGGTTTCCCGAGACTGGAAGTGCTTTAGACAATGTTCAATCTCAGGCAATGTTGCAGGAAGGGAAATATCTGGATTTCGCAGAGCTGGATTCGAGTCTGGGTCCTACATGGGTGGAACTGGAGGGGATTATGGTGAGTGAAATAAGTCAAGCAGAGAAAGTCCTTTATCATATGGTTTCACTTACTTGTGGAGCATAAGGAATAACACGGAGGACATTAAGAGAAGGAAAGGAAAAATGAAGGGAGGGAAATCAGAGGGGGGAGATGAACCATGAGAGACTATGGACTCTGGTAAACAATCTGAGGGTTTTAGATGGGAGGACTGTGTGGGGGGATGGGTTAGCCTGGTGATGAGTACTAAGGAGGGCATGGATTGCATGGAGCACTAGGTATTATAGGCAAAAAAACGAATCATGGAGCACAACATCGAAAACTAATGAGGTACTTTATGGTGACTAACATAACATAATAAAAAAAATTTTTTTAAGGAAAAAGAAAAAAAATAAAAATCAACAAATTTTATTTTTTACAGCAGTTTTAGGTTCACAACAAAATTGGACAGAAAGGACAGAGATCATCTGTGTACTCTCTGTGCATGAATAAATTTCCTCTGCTCTGCATATCCCCCACCAGGGTGGAAAATTTGTCGTAACTGGTCAGCCTACATGGGCACGTCATGATCACCCCCAAGTCCATAAATGATGGAGGGTTCACTCTTGGTGTTGGACATTGTATGGATTTGGACAAATGGGCGATGTCATGTCTCCATCAATCAAGGATCATGCAGAGTCATTTTGCTGCCCTAAAAATCCTCCTCCTTCCACCTGTTCCTCCCTAACTCCCTCCAACCCCTGGCGACACCGATCTTGTTTTTGCCTCCCTCGTTTTGCCTTTTCCAGAATGTCGGAGGTTTGAACGGCCTTACTTTTTCATGATTAGGCTGAACCACGTGCAATTGACATTTTCTACTGGTCGATGCTGGCGATTTCGGATGGCTTAATGTAACAGTGAGAGGGGGGTTGCTGGCTGTGTCACGGGGCATCTCCGGTGTCCTCTTGCCTATACCCGTGGGTCCCACTATGGAGTCAAGACCCTTCTGTCCCCAGCACCCCTAGTCTGTCCCCAAATCCCGCAGTATCTACCTCTGAAATCTCTAGAATCGTGTTTTTTTCTCCTTTCCCTCATGTGGTCTCTGTCCAGACCCTCATCCTGTTCCGGCCGGGCTCTTGCAATAACCCATGGACCATTTCCATTGCTCCTACCGTACACAGAGGTAATGTTTAAAATCTAGCTCTAGATCAAGAAAGATCCGCGATGGACTATTCCGTGCTCCACAGCTTCCATTGTCTTGCCAACGAGCCAAGGCCTGGATGTCACAGCACCGTCACCGGCAACGCCTCCTGATCTGGACCCTCCTTCCACCTCTGGCTCTGCTCCCTGCTGCCCCTCTGCACACCTGGGCAGGCAGACCTCCCACCCTCTCCTCCGTCCCCACACTCAGGGCTTTTGTGTGCGTTCTGCTTTCCCTGTCTTAATGTCCTGCCTTCCCTCAGCCTGAGATAACCTACTCATCACCCAAGACCCAGCTCGCCCCTCTTTGCTCTCAGTGACCAGCTCTCTTAGCACTTCTGGTCATCTGCTTGCACGACTGTGTCCCGTTCTTGGCTCTGAGCCAGGAGTGGGGCCTCCGCCTGATTGGTCTCTGCACCCCCGGGGCCAGGGTTCAGTAGGTACTAGCTGAACGGTTGAGCAGGTGCAGGTGGAAACGTAGAGCACATGGATGTCTGAGCACAGGGGCCAAGAGCCGTTCCTCCCTGAGGCAGAATTACAACACTTAGACATCTTCTCTTCTTAAAGCCCCAAACTCCAAAGTTTCAGACAGAAGTCTTGAGGCTTGATTTCAGGCATGATTCTGAATGACTGTCACAAAACACTTGCGAGGACAAGGCGGGAGTGTTGGTGTCATGTTAGATCAGTTCTGGTCAGTGATCTGCCTGCCTGCCTCCAGGGGAGGAAGGGCATGTGTGCGCGCGCACATGTATGTGTGTGCGCAAACATGTGCAATGCACATGCATTGCGTATGCATGCACATGCATGTATGTACGTGTGCATGTGCACACATGTATGTACTGGTGCACGCAGGCCTTTATGCATGTGTACATGTATGTACTGTGCATGTGCATGCACACGTGCATGCATGTGTGCGCATGTATGTACTGGTGCATGCGAGTGTGTATGCATGTGTGCATGCATGCACGTGTGCAAGCATGTGTGCACATGTATGTACTGGTGCACGTGAGTGTATATGCGTGTGCACGCGTGTGCACACATGCATGTACTGACACATGCGAGTGTATGTACTGTGCATGCATGTGCACGCATGTATGTACTGACACATGCGAGTGTGTATGCATGTGTGCATGCATGCATGTGTGCACATGTATGTACTGGTGCATGCGAGTGTTATGCATGTGTGCATGTATCATGTATGCGTGCACGTGTGCATGCGTGCACACATGTGTGTGTGTGCACGCATGTATATATGGGGTGTGTGTGTGCGTACGTGCGTATTTCGGGGACGGTGAGTGGCAGACAGGTAACCAGAGCTCCCGCTGGGCCCTTAAGAAGAAGCGCTGTATTTGTACCCGGATCCGTGTTCTGTACAAGCAGGTTAGCAGGATGCTGCCATCAGTCCGTCAATCCACCGCGGATTCTAGACAACCAGACCCAGAGCTGGCAGAGGAGTGAAGATGAGCGAGATGTCAGCTGGGTGGATTCGTCCAGGGACAGCAGAGATTTTGAACGTCCTCCCCTCTGTCTCCCTGACTGCAGTGTTTTCTGTTCTCCCGAGACACTTGGGAGCTGTCTCTAGAAACTATCGGTCTCCATGCCTGTGTCCTGTTCCCCTAGTCGCTGGAACATTAAGGACTACGGGTCACCAATGGGCCAGAAGAGCCTCTCTGTGCTCGTCCTCGGAGAAGAACGCTGTGCACAAATGCTCAGAATTAACCAGCTTGTTCACGGCCCGGCATCTCCAGCAGCAGCTGAGGACGGCGCCCCTTTCCTGGGGTTCGGAGGGACTACACGTTCTGCTGGGGTGGTCGCTGTCTCGCAGCTGCTGCTTGATCTGGTGTGGGCCTGGGTGGGCTCTGACCAGGAAAGTTTCCCACACAGCGTGGAGAAGAGGGTCCATCTGATGAAGGCAGAATCTAGAATCCACTGGCTGGGCTGTTTGCAGCAACAAGGCACAGAGCATGTGGGCAACCACCAGCCCCATGATCAGAACACATGGACCCTGTGATGTAATTCCCAATTGTCATTAACTCGGGGGACCCAGAGATTGTTACTTTTCAGAATCTTCGTCTTCAGATCTCGTGGGCTGTGCACAAGCTTATTTTTGGAGGTTTATCCCATAATATATAAAAAGGTACCCAACCCCCTCAGTAAACACACACACACACACACACACACACACACACACACATCCTCACTCTTTCCTTCCCAACATGCACACTGAAAATTTTGGTTTACGAAATGACATTTCTGATCTTGGATTACAGGTACATTTTTGTTAAAGCCACCTAAGTTGTTTCAAGGCAACATAGCTGAATCTAGATTGATTTCTGCAAGGCGTATACAGCTAATGGTAGAGAAAAAAAGCACAAAAGTGAGAGTTATGACCTGAATTATGTCCCCACAGTATTTCAATATTGAAGCTCTAGTCCTCAGTGTGACTGTATTTGGAGATGGGGACTTTAAGGAGGTAATAGGGTTAAATGAGGTCATGACGATGACGCCCTAATCCAGCAGGACCGTTGTCCTTCTAAGAAGAGGAAGAGATACCGGTGTACTTTCTCTCTGTGCACACACAAAGGAAAGGCCACGTGAGAAGGTATCTACCTGCACACCAAGGAGAGAGGACTCAGGAGAGATGAAACCTGCCAGCACCTTGACCTTGAACTTCCAGTATCCAGAACTGCGAGATATAAATGCCTATTGCATTTATGTCTTCAGTATTTGGTTATGAGAAATCTGGCAACCCGATACAAGGAGTATTTTCAGATCATCTCTCTCTCTCTCTCTGTTGGTGGAATGGGCTCAATGAACATTTTCGTATCTGATCCCAGGAGAAGTGGCTTGAAACGGCAAAACTTTCCCAAAGGACCCAACGAGAGACCTATTTCCCAAGGAGGCTCAGGACTTGCCGACTCTGCTCAGCCCAGCAGACAGAAGAGCTCGGGAACAGCCTCCTCTGAGCTCCCGCCTCCCGGCGAGCAGCCTCCTGGAGTCTTGCAATCTGGAGGGCTCCCGCAGGTGCCTGATCTCCTCGCTGAGTGTACGGTGCGCTCGTGGATCTGCCACCTCCTTATCGTCCGCGCCGACGGCGAGACTTCCGAGTTTCCCCAGCTGCCTAATTCCCGTGTGTCATTGGCTTGTCATTGGAAAGTGAAATCTGAGACCTGGATGGGGGCCAGGCGTGGGGTCTCGCTCTCCCCACACTTCTCCCTTTCAGTTTAGGTACCTGTTTGCTGACTGATAAGGGGCAAGCATGCCCTGCCTGCATTTCACAAATAATCTAGCAAATCCTTGAGATTTATTTTAGCGATTGATTAGAAAAGTCAATGTTGCACATGAAGGATTAAAACAAGAAATATCTAGAATCTACTTAAGTATCTGTTATCTCAAGGCCAGGTCTTGACTTCTCCAGATGTCCACTGTCCTAAGCAAAAAGGGGTGGAAAATTCCCCTGTATGTATTGTATCATCTGTAGCATGGGAAGAACACTGGGTTGGCCCCCAGGAGACCCGGATCCTGGTCTGAATCTGTCCACTCACTGACGAGGTCTCCTCGAGTTCTAGAATCTCCTCAGGCGCCGGTTTGCTTTTTCTTTTTTCTTAGTAATAATTTTTGGTGAAAAAAAAATAAATGTACCATCATAACCATTTTATTTATTTCTTTTTTTTTAAAAAGATTTTATTTATTTATTTGACAGACACAGATCACAAGTAGACAGAGAGGCAGGCAGAGAGAGAGGAGGAAGCAGGCTCCCCGCTGAGCAGAGAACCCGATGCGGGGCTCGATCCCAGGACCCTGAGATCATGACCCGAGCCAAAGGCAGAGGCTTTAACCCACTGAGCCACCCAGGCACCCCCATTATAACCATTTTAAAGTGTACCAGGAGGTAGTGCTACCTATATGCATATCGTCCCACAACTGGACTCTAGAATTTCTCCACTTTTCCACCTTGCAAAACAGAAGCTCTGTTTCTTTTCGTTTTTTTTTTTTTTTAAGATTTTATTTATTTATTTGACAAAGAGAGAGATCACAAGTAGGCAGAGAGGCAGGCAGAGAGAGATGGGGAAGCAGGATCCCCGCGGAGCAGAGAGCCTGATGCGGGGCTTGATCCCGGGACCCTGATACCATGACCTGAGCCGAAACCAAGAGTCAGATGCTTAACTGACTGAGTCACCCAGGTGCCCCTCTACTTTCTGTTTTTAAGATGTTGACTGTTTTTTGGTTTTGTTTTTGTGTTCAGTATTGGCAAAACCCATCTGCAAAAAGCGAAACCTCATCCTAACCTTTTCTACCTCCAATCTGTGAGGCTGTGTTGAGTCAAACCCTAAGAAACTGCTCTGGAAACCAGATCAGACTTCTACTGCTGGGTATTACTGTGAACCAATAATCTTGATATAAGTCTGGCATTGGGCTTAAATCTGACTGTTTGGTTATTTTCAGATGCTGGAATTCTGATTGCATGCATACCCCAACAATTTCGAGGTGAATTACAAGTATGAGTAGAAGAGCTATACTGGTCAGAAATCTTTTGGTTTTAAGTACAGATAAGCTGATGCTGAATGGACAGTTACTCACTGGTCTAGTCCCTTGTCTCAGACTACCCGAGTTCTGTCCTCAGGACAGTGTGGTTGAATCTTGCCATCCCTCCCCCTGGCCAGCTGGTTCCCAGGATGAAGGAGGATGTGTCTGTGTGGGTGCAGCAAGAAAATGGGACAACTTTGATGTCCGGGTCTTTTTATAGTTCATTCTTTAAAAGCCTTCTATTTTTTGTTTTGTAAAATACATAGTGTATTGATACTTGGGTCCCTGTAAGGAATTTATAAATAAATAAATATGTACGTATTGAAGTGGGTGTTCTTTCTGTTTGTTTGCTTGGTTTGGTTAGTTTAAAGTAAGGGCAGAGGCGCCTGGGTGGCTCAATGGGTTAAAGCCTCTGCCTTCAGCTCGGGTCATGATCCCAGGGTCCTGGGATCGAGCCCTGCATCGGGCTCTCTGCCCAGCGGGAAGCCTGCTTCCTCCTCTCTCTCTGCCTGCCTCTCTGCCTACTTGTGATCTCTCTGTCAAATAAAGATTTAAAATAAAAAATAAAGCAAGGGCAGGCAGGTACAGAATGTTTCAGTTAGTAACTTACCTCTAGTATCAATCATTCAGGGTTCTCCAGAACAATAGAAACAATAGGACAGATACTCATTTATGTATTTTATAATAAATATATGATTCATTGCATTTATATATTTCAATATATTGTTGCAAAAATATAATATATTGCAAATGCAATGCAATTGTGAGGGCTAGCAAGTTTGTAATCTGTACGACAAGTTGAAAACCCAGGCAGGATTTCTTTCTTTTTTTTTTCTGCTTTTTTTGTTTGTTTGTTTTGTTTTGTTTTGTTTTGTTTTTTAGAGAGAGGGAGAGAGCCCAAGTTGAGGGGCAAGGACAGAAGGAGAGGGATAGAGAAAGAATCTTAAGCAGGCTCCATACCCACTGTGGAGACCGACGTGGGACTTGACCTCAAGACCCTGAGCCAAAATCAGTAGTCAGACACTTAACTGACTGAGCCACCCAGGCACCCTGACCTGCAGGATTTCTATGTTAAAGTCTTGAAGCAGAATTTCTTCTCCAGGAAACCTCAGTTTTGCACTAAGGACTTCAACTGATTAGATGAAGCTCACCCACAATATCTACAGTAATGCCCTTTACTTAAAGTAACCTTATTGTAGATGCTAACCACCTGGACCAGATACCATTACAGTAACACCTAGGTGAGTGTGTGATTACAACCGGATACTACAGCCTAGCTCAGTTGATGCATCACACTATGACACTATCCTCTTGCCAAGTTTCCTATTGATCTCCCAGCTCTAGTCCATCGTCCCTGCTCTAAACCCCCTCCATGTCATTTCCAGACTCAGCTTACTAGAGGGCATCGCTCTCCTGCTTGGTGTCAGTCGCCACCAGATGAAGGTCAAGGACTGGCAATGTTTGCTGCTCTGTAGGCTGTGGTGTGACCCACTCCTGCCCTCACTCCCAGCTTTGTTACCACGAACATCTCATTCATGTAACTCCTGATCCCTAGTACCCCCCTCCCACCACCACCCCTGGGTTTTTTGGACAATGCTTAGAGGCATGTGTCTCCCTTCCAGATCAACCTATCCAGATCCTCCCCTCCTCAGTCAACATGTCCAGTATCCAGCTCATTCTCTCACTTCATATTATGTGTCTTCTAGGCTATTTCTGGAGCCCAGTTAATGTATTCCTTCCCCTTGCATGGGCTGGGAATTCCAAATAAAAATTTAATAGATGGCAGACTGGGGGAAGATATTTCCAAAGCCTAAAATAGTCAAGGGAATAATTTCTAGAATACACAAAGAAATCCATCAAACCAACACACAAAGATGAGCAAAGCCAATAGAAAAATGGGCCAGAGCTATCCCAAGGCAATTCACAGAAGTGGAAACCCTTGTAAGTATCAAGTCTATGAACAAAGGCTCATCGGGCTCACCAGGAATCAAATAAATGAAAATTAGAACAACACTGGGATACCGCTTGATAATCATCCAGACAGCAACTCAGAAATATTTAATGTTAGAATATGGGCGAGTTCATGTTTTTCGTTGTCTCCATCCATCCGTCTATGGGTCTGGGACATGTTAGACAACTTAGCTGAACCCTGCCTCTGAGCATATACCTGCACGTCTGACCCCTTTTCAGACATCGTTACTCCAAAATTCCATTGGCTTATGGAACACAACGTGTCCAAAGCAGGACTTGATTTGTGGTTCTCCAAACAAGATTCTCCTCCTCTGTTTGCAAAGGACCACCTGCCACCTGCTACTTCCTACATCCTTCCAATTCCTAGTCCCTTCCTCCCCCTCCCCACTCCTTGGTCACAAAGTCCTTCATAGTTGACCACTTTCATGTATTTGACATCTGTCTCCCACGTCCCATCCTTTCCAAACGGCCCCCTAGCTCAGACCGTTGTCACTTCTTGCCTGGATTACTGAAACTGTTTCTCCTTTCTCCTGCTTACACTCTTGCTAACTCATGTCATAATGAGTGCTCTCTAGTTGACGACTTCTTGGACATAGGACTGAGTAAGATCGATTCCATGACCTCAAGGAACTCACCCTTTTCTGGTGGGAGGGAAGGACAAATATGCAAATCATTACAGTCCCCTTCATGCTCCTCCCCCTTTGGAACTTGTAGAGACAAAAGGGGTGATAGGGAGTTACTATGGGAGCAAAGAGGAAGAGGGCCTAACACTATGGACAGGCCACCCTTTCCAAGCCAGGCTTGTGATCTTCCTAAAAGGCAAGCCTGATCACATGCTCCTGGCATTACCATTCTCTCAAGGCTCTTTCTGCTGTTTCTAGCGTGAAATCCTCGACATGGTGTAAACCCATTCATGGGCTATCTTGGCCTCCTTTACAGCTCCCTTATGAACTCTCTCGTTAGGATACACTCCTCATATCCTGCGCACAAACCATCCTTTCTTTTGCCGCTCGGTGGACCAACCTGTAGCACCCACTGTACATTGAGTAGCGATTTGGGTTGGTGAAAACTAGCTGTAGTTCTCAAGAAGTTGAATATAATATATAAATATATATATATATATATATATATATATATAGTGTCCCCCCAAACCCCGACAGTCCCATGCTTAAGGAGGTATGGCTGTCACCCAACAGCCAGTACACTCATGATACACCACGAATGTGCCACATATCTTGCTCAGTATTGTGGGGGAGGCAAAGATGCATGACTTCACTTAACCAGCTGCCTTCTCCTGCATCCTTAATGCCACATCAGCTTTCCCTACATGGACCGCCCTTCTCCAACCATATCAAGTTGCAACCCTGGGCTCCCTAAACCACTTCTCTTTCTCCCAGGGGAAAGTCATAATCTTCTCTTCCCACTCTTTTTTCCCAGATGCCTGTTTGTCCCACGTGGCACTCATCACTCCTGTCCTCTGCCATCCTTGCTTATGTACGCAACAGACCATCGCCCCTACCCTGACACTGATGTCCTCAGAGCAGACGTGCTCCCTGCTTTAGCTTTTGTGATGTCCGGTCCAGGTACTCAATAAATGGGGTAAGTTAATGAGAAATAGCTCCTGCTTCCCAGGAACTCACAATTCTCTTTGGACTACGGTGTCAAGTCTGCATTTTTCAATGAAAATTTCAAACCCTTCTATAATTCATCTCTACTTTACCTCAACATCTTCTGTTGTCCTTCTAACATAGACCTGTGTCAACCGGCCCAGCTCCTTGATCACCCTTCAAAGAGATCACACTAGTTCCTTTATTTCTTTTTAAAAAGATTTTATTTATTTATTTGAGAGAGAGAGAGTATGAGCGTGGGGTGAGGGGCAGAGGGAAAAGCAGACGCTCTGCTGAGCAGAGAGCCCAATATGGGACTCGATCCCAGGACCACGGGGATCATGACCTGAGTTGAAGGCAGACGCTTAACCGACTGAGCCACCCAGGCGCCCTAAATCCTTTGTTTCAAAAATGTTCATTGAGGTGAATACTGAAGACATAGGCTGAGAAACTACCACACGCAAGCCCAGGTCTAGATGCTCAGGATAAAATAAGAGAAAATCAGATGTGATTCCTGCCCTACTAGCACATATAGAATGAGACAGAAGCCAAGATCACATAAATAATAATTCACTTTGCAAAAGCTCTGTGAAAGAGGCAGACGGCCCTATGAGAGAGCGTAACGGGGTTGTTCAGCTGCTATCCTCTCTGGGGTGTTCACTGACTCTTCCCTGCCCCCCACCCCCAAATCCCACCTCTCTTTTACCTGTTTAACCCCGTGGCTCACTTAGGGCAAGTCTTCCCGGAATACTGCATCCTCCTCAACATTGGTCATGAGCATCCCCAGACAACGGCAGCTCTCCAGGCCCGCAAGGCCGCACTGAGCACCTGCCCTGGTGTCTGAGGGGCAGACCTCGTAGAGCTGTGGCCACAAGGCCTGCGTTAATCCCATCATCCAGGCCTTTCCACGGGGTCAGAAACAGGCTCATGGGCTGAACCCGACTCATGGGTCTCTTTTGCGAGACCGTGGGAAATTGTCAAGAATGACCACTATGCCAGGCAATTGTGAACAAACATTTGGAGTTGGGTGTGGGGGGGTGGGCAGGAGGAAATTTGTGTTTGGGATACTATAGGTCACATTACGTATTGATTATTTCTTTCTTTCTTTTCTTTTTTTTTTCTTTCTTTTTTTTTTAGAGAGAGAGAGAGAGCATGAGCGGGGTCAGAGGCAGAGGGAGAGGGAAAGAGAATCTTTCTTTAGTTTTTTTTTTTTTTTTAATTTTTTAAATTTCTTTTCAGTGCTCCAGAGAATCTTGAGCAAGGTCCACACCCAGCACAGAGCCCCCCAACATGGGGCTCAATCTTATGACCCTGAGATCAGGACCTGAGCCGAAATCAAGTCTGACCCTTCACCGACTGAGCCACCCAGGCACCCCCAATTATTTCTGATTTTTTAAAAAGATTTTATTTTATTTTATTTATTTATTTTTTATAAGTTTTTCTTTATTTGACAGAGAGAGATCACAAGCAGGCAGAGAGGCAGGCAGAGAGAGAGGAGGAAGCAGACTCCCTGCTGAGCAGAGAGCCCGATGCGGGGCTCGATCCCAGGACCCCGAGATCATGACCTGAGCCGAAGGCAGAGGCTTAACCCACTGAGCCACCCAGATGTCCCATTTATTTCCGATTTTTAAGCATTCCTGCAAGGTAATATAATTATGCCCATTTTTTACAGAGGAGGGAAATTAGGATACAGGAGAGAAAATTAGCATGGCTAAGTGCTAACTCCTGGAGGACGGCCCTATGTGGAAGCAAGTGATTTTAACACAGCCTGAGACGTGTCCCCGTAGAGGTTTGTGAAGAGTGACAGGTCCCTGATTTGAGCTCCCATCGGAGGCACCTGACTCAACCACAGGATACTGGGTCCCGCCCCAAGAGTTTCTGATTCAGTAGCCTAAGAATTTGCACTTCTAGCAAGTTCTCTGCTGCTGCCGCCGCCGCCGCTCCAGGAACCACACTTTGAGAACCACTGCTGTGAAACGTGACGTGAGCTGCGAGGAGAGAGCAGCTGCCACTGCACTGGGGGCTGTTCAGGGGAGGGTCCCTAGGGAGCGTAGGTAGCACTTGACTGGGCCGTGAAGGGTGTATGAGAGCCCTGCAGCCCACCTACACATCATCAAGCCCTACAGATGCATGGCAAGTTCGGGTGCACTGAGCAGCCCGGGGGCGTGCGCAACTGCGGGGTCTCTGCAGGCTTCCTTAGCAGAGGAGGAGCCTGGCAGGCCAACATGGGGCCACGCAGGGAGCCCTGCCAAGTCTGGACTTCATATTTTGGGTACTGGGTTTTTAATCAGAAGAGTAATGCAGTTCTCTTTGCCTAATTGTGTTCTAATTGTTCATTCATTAAAGATAAAAAGGCATTAATCACTAAGCCTGCCAAGTAATGCTAAGGGTCTAAAAAAAAAATCTCCCTGTCTGTGAAAGTCCTAAGCACACGGGTGCCTCCCCAGCCCTTTGGAAAGAGCGAGGCGTACGTGATCTCGCATGCACGATCTCACTCCCAACCAACGGTTCCTGCAGTGGACGCTCCTGCTATCCCATTTTAGAGATGGGGAGATCGAGGTCGACCGAGGCAAAAGCATACTTCTTGAAGGTAGCTGGGTAGGGATGTAGGTTCAAGTTTAAAGGATCCTTTCAAACCCAGTTTTTCCCAACGGCATCCTTGAGTGCAAGGACCATACCTCTATATTCCCTTTCATCCCCCCCCAAACTTGTTGCATCCAAACTGGAGCTGGCCCCGAGCTGGCCGGGCAATTCCTTCCACCCCCCCCTATGCCCCCCCCCCACCCCGGCAGGTGCCCTGACCTCCAGGCACAAAGAAGCTGCAGTTGTTATCAGGACGATCTGCAGTCTTCAGACTGTGGGAATGTCATCCCGCGGGGACAGGCGGGATCTGTCACTGTCAAACCAGAAGGCCTTTTTTTATTCTTGCAAGCTCAGGGCTTTTCAGATCTTTGAGGCCGATCAGAGATAGAGCACCACAATAACTGCTTAAATCTCAGCAAACGGGGGAGGCGAGGCAACGAGAGGTACCACGCTTAAAATAAAGTACACTGACTCTTTTCGGGAAGATAAAACATAACTCGTGTGCGCCCTGCACAATAAAAGCCCTTGGAGAACAGAGAAGATCTTTGTCAGGGATTGTATCTCATTTAGCACCATTGTTTCACTGTGTTCCTTTCCGAGCGGGGGTGATTCATCTTCCTTTTGTTTAACGCTGCCTTTTATTTTTGCCTCTCACAGACATTTCTCTTCCATTAGCCGGCGCGCACTTTCCCCGGCTCTCCACCGGCAGGACTTTCATCCTCGTGTTCAGGCTCTGCTCTCACAGTCAGATGCAAGGGTTTTCCTCCCCCATTTTGTCCAGGAGGGAGGCAGACAGCACAGACAATTCTGCGGTAAAGTAGGTTTGCAAAAACATTGCCAGAATCATGCTCTTTAAGGGGTGTGCGTGTGCATGTGTGTGTGTGCATGTGCGAGTGTGTGAGGCCACCAAAGCCACCGTCATTTATTCGCTCAGGAAGCATCTGTGAGGATCTGCTTTGCATGCACGAGGACGTCAGGGACTTGGTACACAAGGCAGTGACCTCAGCAGGTGTGCCGCGAGAGAAGAGGCAGTTAACTGGGGTACGAGGGTCAAGGAACAAAGCAGCCAGATGAGAGATGTCTTGGGGGCAAATGTCATGGCTCTGTTCTCGGCATGTGGAGATGGAAGGATAAAATTCGTAACAAACATTGATACCTCATTCTGCATTTTAGCAGAGGGCTTTTTGATGCAAACAGACGGAAGTAACGCGCACCTTGTCCCAGTATCTCCTTGGTCTTCAAGTAGCCTTTGGTCAGGTATGAGGCACCAAGGTTCATGGCCGCTGAGGGATTTTCGAAAGAGCTATGTAGCTCAGAAGTGTGCCAGAGCTTGGTTTCAATCTCGGAGCTCTTGACAACAAGACCTGGGATGTGGACAGAGGCTGGCAGGTCAAGGGACATCACATCCTTCATGCCCCTGGCTAAGCCCTCCACTGGTTTCCTGGGTCTGACAGTGAAATGCAAGCTCCTCCCCATGGCCCCTAAGACCCTCATCATCGGGTCCCCACTTCTGTCTCCAGCCTATTTCCTTCCTTCCCTATGTCCAGGTGCACCAACCATCTTTCTGTTCCTCTAAATGTCAAGGCCCATCCTTTCTTAGAGCCTCCATGGCTTCTCTTCCTCGTGTCCGGAGCACCTGTCCCGATCAAGGTGGGCCTGGCTCATTTTGACCTTTCTGAGCACACCTCTGCCATCCCCTGTCATCCCCCCAGCTCTGTCATCCGAGGCAGCTTGCTGGCCCCTGCGCTGACCAGCCTGTCCACCTCTGCCACGTGTATCTATCCAGTCTCGCTTGTACCTGTGTGTACCCGACATGCTCTTTTTCTTACTTCTCTACCCGGAAGATCTCATTCCCTGGGTTTTTGTCTAAGAGCCTTACAGCTTTAGCCTTACATTTAAGCCTTCGATCCAGTTTGAATGAAGTCTTGTATATGATGTAAGGCAAGGGTCCAACATCCTTCTTTGGCTTGTGGTCATTCAGTTTTCCCAGCGCCACAAGTCACACACACGTTGTTTCCCCGTTGAATGGTCTCGGCACCTGTGTTGAAAACCATTTGGCCATCATGAGGGTTGATTTCTGGGCTTTCTGTTCTTTTCTTTTGGTCTGTCTGTCTGTATCACTCTTAGGCGAGTTTCACCATTAGAAGACAAATCCCTCGAGGGCAGGTACTGGGTCAGGCATCCACAGCCCACCCCAGCTCGGCGGGGCTCAGCAAATTTCCAATGACTGGGTGGCGGGGTCTGTGCTCCTCCTCCCACAGCCCACGTGCATGTCCTGCATGGCTTCTACTCGGCCAAGTATGACACCCTCCCAGGGCAGCTTCCTCTTCCTTCGACTTTGGGGTCCAGGGCTCCCTCCTTCTGGTCTCTTCCAAAGGGACTCCCACATCTTCTGGGTTGATTTAACCCTGTCTGGTCCCATTCTGATTCTCCTTATAATTGGTGGTTTTCCTCCAGCATCTGGTTGATCTGCTGCTTCCTTCCCCCGGTGTCATCCCCAGCCAGCGTTCGTGGTGACTGACAGGCTGCTGCATGAGTGTGTTCCCGTCCTCCTCGGAGCCCTGTCCAGCAGACCCTCCTGGACCCCCATGGAGGGGGCCGTGCTCACCTGCCTCCTGGGGCTGTCGTGCTCGACTTGAACCCTTGCATCTCGGATGGACAGCTCATCCGTGCTCGCCTGAGCCTTGTCTGAGCCACAGCCATCCTGTTTTTTTTTTTGCTTTTGTTTCCAGTCTCATAAATAAGGCCTCAGTAATGGCAGGAAGGGAACCCAGAGGACAGGAACACAGCATTACATCATCACATTACCTCCGCTGATGCATTTTCAAGGCCAGCAAACTCAATTAGCTTGCCGGTAATAGCTGTACCAGCAGTGGGACTCCCGCAGCAGTTTATTGGGTTCTGAGGAAGGGCACGGGGCCTAAATGACAGTGTGGCTCAGCCGGCAGAGCGGCTGGCACGCTGACCCAAAACCCCAACAGCCCATGTGGTTCTCTGTCAATCATTCTGCATCGCTATCTGCTGCTCAGTCTCTGGATACATTTATAGCTGCCGAAACAGAAGGTGGTTTGGTAACTGTGTCTTAATGATCTGTTAGAGCCCCTAGTCTTGTGCAACCTTGTTTCTTTGCTGTAAATGACCAGCCCAGAGACCTGGGGAGATCCAACAAGTCGCTGTGGAAATGGAGCAAGTGTCCTTAATAGATTCATCATCCTTGGACTCATTGAAGACTCAGCTAAGCTCAAGTCTTGGGCAAGTCAGAGAAGGCAGAGACGTCTTGCTTGGGGTGAACCGGGAGGAGGGGCAGTCAGGGTTACGGAGAAGTCGAAACAATGTCATATTTGGAAGATGAGAATGTTTCAATGGAACAGTCCTGAGGATCTAATGTGTTCAGCACTGTAATTCTACAGACGGGAAACCCGGGAGAAGAGGCTATGGGATGTCCCTTTGGCCATGTTCCTGGTTTGCAGCCACGCAGAATTACTATAAAAAAGCCACCAGCCACGTGTGCACAGAAGGGACCATGCCCTGAGATGCGTTGGAGTTCAAAGCAGCACACAGTGGGTCTGCCAGAGCTCTGGACCCAATGCTTATAGGGTGCTGGCTTTGGTCTGCAAGCTCCAAAAGCCCTTCAGCGGGTGTGCCTTACACTTTCGATGCTGAGCCCCTGTGCCAGCTGCTAAGTTCCAGCGTGGTCACCCCACACCAAACGGGAGGCGTCAAACTCTGCTACTGGGAGGTGAAACCATATTTCTCTGAAAGTAGTTGGCATTCTCCAGGCCATCTCTCGTCCTAAGACTGGTTTTCCGTCCCTCTTTTAAAAACAGGAAGAGCCGATTCGAGGCCCCCCATCTCGGCATCCGACCACAGCCGCTTCCATGGAGAACTCATTTAGAACACACAGGGGCTCAGCGTTGGGTTCTCAATGCCTCATAAATCATGCATTTCCTTAAAAGGGATTTTAAAGTGGGGAGGCTGGTCTGCAGGGTAGAGCTTTCTCCTTCTCCTCTCGGGTGGGCTAGTGATTGCTCCGTGTGTCGCACACCTTTTATCTATTGACGGCTCCGAGAAGCCACTGGATTGGGGATGCTCGCCGGGAGAAATCACTCCAATCAATGAAGACTTCCCTCCTGCCCCCCGAGGCAAGCACATGGCAGGACACACTTTGCTGGAGCTGCACGGAGATGTCGGTTAGGTCAGAGGACAAACAAAACAGCAAAAGCAGTCCCGACGCTCTTGTAGCCCCAGAACTCAGAATATGCTCCAACGGGTATTGTTGGCGTCCTCCTCCCTCCCTGCTTCCCTCTCTCTTTATCTTCATAACAAGGCCCCACGTGGCCCCCAATGATGCAGTAAATGGGGAGGCAGGCGTGGGATCACATCGGGGCTGTCACTTGCGAGTCGAGTGACCTCACATGCATCATAGGACCGCTCTGCCTCTCGAGGATGAAGGATGACAACGGGGTGGAGAGAAAATTGAATAAAATAATAGAGAGGGAGTTCCCGGGGCAGTGCGTCATGGATTGTAGGCTTTCCCTCATGCTTTATTCAATAACGATCCTCTGGGCACCTCCTTGGCCGGCCCCGCTTCTGAATGGCGAACACCCGGTGCCAAATAAAACAGACATAACCCCACTATCGTGGGACTGATGTTGCAGCACAAAAACAGTCAGTCTGATCCGTAGAATGTGCCATGGAGAAGAGTACGGGGGGTGGGGATGGGCCAGGACGTGGAGGGGGGTGAGGGGGCTTGGGGAGAGGGGTTTGACATTTGAAATGAATTTGAAATGCGCCATCAGGGAAGGCCTCACAGAGAGGGTGGTGTGGCAGATCCTGGGGAAGAGTGTCCCCAGCAGGGCATGTGGTACGATGAATGAGGATGATTCATGCACAAAGAAAGAAGAGCTGTGCCCACCGCCGTGTCACACTTGGTATCACAAGGAAACCGAAGCCACGCAGACCCAGGTCAGGAGACCATGTAGGTGGGATGGATTTTGCCGGTTGGCAAGAAGGGACGAGGAAGGCAGGCTGATGGGTCTCCGTCGATGAGTATATGGTACTAGGAGGTCGTACCTGTGTTCCCAGGACTTGGCACACTGGAGGTGCTCATTAAATGTCTCGTGGATGGATGGAGGGATGGACAGAGCTTCCAAGATGTCAGTGGTTGGCGAAGTTGAGGCAGGAAACTGGGCATTGATCTCTAAAGCCTTCTGTGCAGAATTCGGGCAGGGAGACAGAATCTAGCGGAGCAGAGGGGATCAGGCAAGGCCTGAATTCGGGACCGCTGGGGAAGTGGATAAGGGAGCAAGGAGCAACCTCAGGTCCAGGAGAAGACCTGCTTTTGGAGCTGAGGTTCAAAGACAATCTGGTCCCAGTCGAAGGTGAATCTGTTGTTTCGTAGGAAATGCATCGGGCAGTCCTTCCCAGAGGAAGCCAGGTCCCCCAGCCTTTGAACTGGACATCTGTCATTGTCTCATTCCTATGGGAAGGACTCTGTAAACTCAGCATCAACCACTTCAGCAGTACTCAGGCATGATGCCCTTCCTGGGTAGAAATTCTGGAACCTCCACCTCCAGGGAGATGTGAGCTCTGGGCCTCCAGGAGCTCTTCTCTTTCTCCAGCCAAAGAAGGGCTTCTGTGCTGAGACTGTGGCCATACCTGTCCTCACGGGCTGGATGCCTTAGGTGTGCTGCTTGCCCCCTGCTTCTTCTGTGAACCGACTCAGGCCAGCCACGCAACTCCACTCCGAGCTTCCAGGATGAGGAGCAATGAAAATGTAACCAGGAGAAATGTGATGGGACAATTAAGTAAAATGTGAAACAGGTTGGAAGGACCCAGAGATGGCCTCCTTTCCCCATACCTGATAGCAGGCAGGCCCACCGGTCCTCCTGGCCATCTTGAGCCCATGCAGAATTTGGTATCCATTGGTTCTGAGAAGCATTCTTGGCCATCAACCCCAGGCCAGTGTTCCATGACAAAGGAGATCGAGTTCCACCCAACATCACCCTCCAGAGAGTCTCCACGACATATGCACACAGGAACATTCTTCACAAGCCCAAGGATGGCTGGAAAAGGTTCTGGAAAGGAAACCAGTGAATGTCCAGATAGAACAGTGGGTTGTAGAAGGAAAGACCAGGTACATGGGGACTCTGGTGAAACGAATAGAAAACAGATGCAGATACATTAAAAGGAACCAACTTCTCACGTGTGAATGAGATAAAAGATCTAGGGGGTTGGGCCCATTGAAGCAGTGGTCATGCTTTGTTTGTAAGTCCAAGGTCTCCCTGTAGGAGAATGTCCTGCCTTGGTTCCCAGAGCTGAGGCATTGCCATTTTTGGAATCGACTGGCTGCAGCCAGAATTACCTAATGCTGATGGCCTGCCTTCTTGGATGTCTTTCTGCATACACCTGCTGCTGGGGGGCCCATCACTCCACCTGCCTCTAGATAATACTGTCTTCTCAGAGACCCCGAAGAAAGGAAAGCATCTTGCTCTGTCAATTACCACTAGCAGACACAGCTCCACTGGGGGTAATTGCTTGGTAGCCAAGTTCAGTGTGAGCAGGGTGATCTTCATAGGGTCACTCTGGATAATGTGATGAGCATAGCATTGCATGTACAAGGGGCGGGCCAAAGACCGATGCAGAGAAACAATCAGAGAGACTCCCAAGGAAGATGACCACAGAAGGATTGCAGCAAATCTTGCTGTAGTGCCTGCTAGCTCATTTCTTGAATGACTAGAAGCAAAGATGGTCCACCGGCCAAGGCAATCAGAGCTGAGGGGCGTGGTCCGTCAGCAGGATCAATGGTCCTGGTCATAGCTTGTCCCATCTGGGAGATGCTGTCTGAGGCCGGGAGCAGAGACATCAGAAGGGAATCAGATTGTGAGTACAAGGTGGGGCACATGCTCAGAATCCAAGACAGGTCTTCAGCAATGTCAGGATGCCGGGGGGGGCAGTCATAGGCTGTCTGTTTTAAAGGAGCAGGGCCAGGCCTCCTGTGTGACCTTGGGAAGTCACTCCCTCTCTGATAGATTTTGCAAGAGTGGAAATGAACAAGTTGTAGGTATTACATGTGAGAGCATCTGCAAACGGGCTTCGTAAGATAAAAAGTATAAAGTCGTGATCATGGGGAGCCCCTTAGAAGTACTAGTGTTGAGGCTGCCTCCCCAGAATTTTTGGTTTCCTTAGCCTGGGTGGGGCCTGGGCACTTTCTGGTAAACTACCCCCCACAGTGGTCCATCCTTGTTCTGCATCACTGCTGCCCTTTAAACAATCCTTGCACCCCTTCCTAGGCCCCTTGCCAGCAGGGCTCCTGTTCACTTCTGCCGGAGAGGGACACTCATCTGCAGCTGGGACGGGAGAGGAGAAAGGAAGGGGTTACTCTAGGCCGTAGCTGCAGCAGGTGCATGGTATCAGCAAACAGCAGACCCAGCTTCCGCCTGAGGGTTTCAGGGGTCTTCCTAGGAATCAGCTAGCGTGCTTCTGCCAGCTGCCATGGTCATTGGCGACTGCTTCCCTGCTTTTGAGTTTCCCAGAGCAGCTTCTTCATCGTACCTGGCTCCTGCAACCCTTCCAGAGGGTAAACCCATACCTGCGTTTTAACAAGGACTTTACCTGGAACACAGGGAGTGGTTTCTGTTTTCCTAGCTGATGCCCCAAAGGATTCTGTCCTGCAGTCAGGCTTGAGCTCCATTACTGCAAACCTTTGTCAGCCTTTATGCTGGGGAACCTTTATCCTCCCGAGCCTAACCTGCTCCACCACCTGTCACCTGCCGGAAGCCACGTGTGGTGGATTGCGTGGAGGCCACAGAGTCCTTCCCTTCGCAAGGTGAGCTGCTGATCCCTCCACCCAAAGGGAAATCACTTCCTCTGCCTCCTTGACCGTGGGCTGACCTGGTGACCAACGTCGGCTTGTAAAACATGGCGGATGTGACTTCAGGTGAGCCCCAGAGCCTGAGGCTGCGGAGAGCTTGAAGCTTCTGCCTTTTCTTCTTGGGATGTTGGGTAGGAGACCCCCAGGCAGGAAGCCAGTCTAGCTTTCTGCCAAGAACTTTATGGCCACGTATGACCTTCCGATGACTGCTGTCGCAAATTACCACAAACTCTGTGGCTTAAAACAGCACAGATTAATTAACTTAGAGTTATGGAAGCCCAAATCCCCAAATCAGTCTCCTTAGGCTAAAATCAAGGTGTTAACAGATCAGCATTCCTTCTGGAAGCTCTAAGGGAGAATGCTGTCCCTGATTTTTCTAGGGTCCAGAGGCTGCCTCGTTCCTTGGCTCATGATCCCACATTACTCCACACTATGTGTCTATCATCATACGGCCTTTTCTGACCCTGACCTTCCTGCCTCTCCCTTATAAGGACCCTAATGATCACTCTGAGTCCACCAAGATAATCCCTATCTCTTAATCACATCTGCAAGATCCTTTTTTTTTTTTTTTTTGACATTTAAGGTAACATATTTCCAGGTTCTAGAGATGAGGACATGGATGTTCCTAGGGGGGCATTAGTCTGCCAACCATGGCTGGACATGAAAATTTTCATTTTGGGGCACCTGGGTGTCTCAGTGGGTTAAGCCTCTGCCTTCAACTCAGGTCATGATCTCAGGGTCCTGGGATTGAGCCCCGCATCGGGCTTTCTGCTCAGCGGGGAGCCTGCTTCCCCCTCTCTCTCCGCCTGCCTCTCTGCCTACTTGTGATCTCTCTCTCTCTCCGTGTCAAATAAATAAAATAAAATAAAATAAAATAAAGAAAATTTACATTTGGACTATAGGGAGCAAATGGACCACTGGCCCTCTGTGCCACGCTCTGAAATGTACCACCATATTAGCACAGAGGTCACCCTTTCCTGGCTACTCCTGGCTACAGATAGTGATTGAGTGAAGCAGAATCCCAAGACAGGCCCATTGCTGGGACACGTGAGAGTCCTCTGATGGGATTCCCCACGAGCTTCTTGCTTGAAGTTCTGGCCTGCCCTACCTGCCCTTTCTCCTTTCTCTCCCATGGGCGTTGACCGGCATCATGGTCTGATGGCTCTCCAGGCTTTGCTTCCCATTTTCCCCTCACAGAATTTTTCTCTACTAAACCCCTTGTGTGTCAAATCCTGACTTGGCATCTGCTGGGAGGACCTGGATAGGAGCGAGTCTCACGGAGGGGTTCACAATGTCCAGCTGACAGCCCTTGCTACTTGTCCAGCCTGTGAGAGAGGCCGGCATGGACCTTCTAGTTTTCCTGACCCTTCCATAAGTCACAGCCCCACCAAGGCCTGAGGAGCCCATGAAGTAACGTCCCATCCAATGCACAGGAGTGTAATTCTTTGAAGTCAGTAGCTTTTTCTTTTAAGGAAGAAATGCTATCACACCACAGAAGATTATTTAGAGAAAATAAGAACAGAAAGTCAAACTGGCAGAAAGCAGGATTTTGTGTGATCAAGAATAGTAGTGTGACGAGGCCACCTCGTGCCAAGGAGTCCTGCCTGGGCTCTCAGCCAATATTCCTGAACCAAGCTGTCTTTCTGTGACCTGCTTCTGTCTCCTTGACCTTGCACTACAGATCCATCATATAGCCGTGCTCACGCTTTGATTCTGGCCTCCCTAAGTCCCACCTTTGGATTCTGGCCCTGCCTCTAACTGGGGTGTTTGGTGCCCACCCATTCCCGCCTCATCAAATTCTCTCAAACTTGGGTGTTATAATGAAATTCTCACCTTCTTGTTCCATCTTTGAGCTGCCTGCTTCTCTCTTCAATCTCTCCGGTCTGGCACTGGGTTTCATCCTCTGATTCGGTCCCCCATCAGGTGCCCAGGAAAATCTTGCATGAAGGAGTTGGCATCACGGCTGAGCTCTGGGGCTGGAACCCAGCCCCAAAGACTGTGGTCCTTTCCTTGTTGACACCGTACTGTCTTCTGCAACCCCAAGAAGCCCGGCTTCTGATGCCTTCCTGGTTCCCACTGTTCTTCCATGTGTTCTTGCCTGCTAACCCATTTTCCAGCACATCAGGACAATACTGACTGAGATTGTCAACTTCTGCCAACCAGTAGCATGATGCTGGACTCAGACGCTTCTCTCTGCCTGACCCCACAGCATCGCAGCCTTTCCCCAGTCAGCAGTTACTTTCCTAAAGGATTACTGTGGCCTTTCCCTGCCAAGGGGGGATTATACCTGCAGCAGAACTTATTAACTGGAGAATCCTTTGCGTAGGGGAGGGTTGGACCTGAAACGGTCTTTCTGGTGGCAAGAATGAACTCGATTCATGGAGAGGCATTTTCTACTTGAGAAGACAAATTTAAATCCCTTTTCGGCACTGCAGTGAATAACAGGGCTGTAGTAATAAAAAGCACCAGGAGAAACGAGCTCTTTGAGGGAAGAAATGAGTACTTTTCAATCATGGGGCAACAAAGGCACCGAGGAGGCGATGTCACGAAGATAGTCCTTTTTTGTTTGTTTGTTTTGGGGGAATAAGATGTCCTCGAGATGCCAAGTAATGGGATATTTATTAGTATCTGTCTTGACACACAAAATTCTTTGATCTTACACTCCCTTTATACATCTTTAGGGTATTTAAAGAGATGGCGTTAAACAGGTCAGGCACTCAATTGTTGACAAGGCTCCTCTTTAAATTTTCTCAGGGCTCTTTATGGGCCAAGAACCCTGTGCAGAGAGTGCGGTTTCCATGGTGAGTGAGGTGGGCAGAAGGCAGCCGGACCTCTCACGAACAGCCACTGGCATGGGCACTCTTACATCCTTGCACATGAGCTGGACAATCACATGCGTAAGGCATGATACACATTTTCCCAGATGTGATCAGCCATGTATATTTCAGGACAGTCCCGTATCCAGTTATATTTCTGCAGATACCTCCACTCTCATGGAAACGCTCTATTTCTGGATACAGTGACTGGATGAATCCAGTCTAAAAGTGAGAGCAAGCTGAGATTTTCTGACAACATCCAGGATGATCCCCTCCATCCTCAGGACATATGAGTGATAAAAGGGGCCAGGTATGTTCTTCATCTACACTCAGAGCTGATCCTCGTTTCTGCCGTGTATGTTTTAGACGAAAGGCGATCAATTTACCATAGGGCCAAAAAGAAATTTCAAGTTTTCATCTTTGTAAGACTGTACCATTTAGAAATGCTTTTCACTACATGCAGCATAAAATCAGATTAGCGGCAGCCCGAGCAAGAAAGCTATTACATTTTTCGTGTAACAGAAAGTTGTAGATGGTGCTTCCAAGGCAGGTTCATTGGCTCAGTCAGTGGTGTCAGGGGTCTGAGCTGACATCTTTGGATTCTCTTGGCTTTGCCTCATGGTCACAAGATGGCTGCTGCAGTACCTGACATCAGGACCACACCAGAAATCTGAAGTAGAAAGCAAGTGTCAAAAGCAAAAGTGAATTTTCCTCAGCAATTTCTTTTTGGCTCTTCTACCCTCCTTTAAATCAGAGAACGAAATTTTCCAGGAAGTCTTTCTTCTTCTCTTTCATTGAACAGATCTGGATCACATGCCCCTCTCCATAAGGGAAAACTGGAAGGTTAAAATCTAACAAAGAAAAAGGAAATCCCATGGATCCCAGCCGACCAGTGCCAAACTTTGGTAAAAAGGACTCCAAAATAAAGTAACCTCCGAAGTCTAGTCATTCGACTGCTCAGTAAATAGCAACATTTTCTTCTTTCTCAAGCACACATTCTCAGTTGAGCATTTCGGGATGACAGGCAGCTGGCCCAGGAGGGACCACGCGGTGGCTCAGGAATCCTTTAGGAGGGTTTCCAAAGTCACTCTGCACCTCACCCTTCCTGCCAGTGGGAAGGTGGGGAAAGTGGAAACTCCAGGGCTGGGATTCCGTCTTCAGCAAGTGAGACAGAAACGACATCTATGATTTTAGCTGGAAGTTGAATCATCCCATATGGGCCCCGCTGCCAAACAGAGCTGGGAAATGCATTCCCAAGTTGGACCTGGGTGCGCCCCAGCTGCAGAAATAGATTTGGGTTTGCTATTTGCATACCCATCACGCCAAGCCTGGCTGAAACATGCTCTGATCCGTGCCGGCACTCAAAATGGAGGTTTTATTGGGGTGGGGGGAGGGTGAGAATTGTCTATAGGTGAAGTGAAAAAGAAAACCCAACATAGACTCTTCATATAAGTAATTATACGGGGCGTGGGGGCAATTATGTTCCCATTTGGGGTTTTGTTACTCTGAGTGTGACACATTGATTCCCTAGTCAGTCTCCAGGACCAGACCGTGCTCTGCGGGGCAAGGACTTTGGATGTTGACATCTCCTTACTCTCCTTGCCGCCCGTGTTTGGTGTTTGCTAATGACCAGCAGTGACGGAGCTCAGGTTCTTCTACCGTAACCTGTTGCTCTCCAACGACCCACACCTTTGGGAAACAGGAGCCAGGGGTCGGAGCCCTCCATGGCTGCAGCCATTGCTCCCACCGATGGTCGAGGACAGGGACAGAGGGGTAGTTAGGTGAGCGCAGCTGGTGACGTTAATTACAACACAGGGTTGGTTTCAACATCCTTGGCCCGAATTACAAGAGCACCTTGGCGTGCAGGGTTGGTTCCATGTTGATGTGTCAGATTTTTCCCTGCTTCCCCCTCTCACAGCACGCCATATGTTGAGCTCCAAGTCACGTGGTCACGTGGCAAAAATAAGTGGCCATGTGCATATCCTTTCTCCTTATTTGGGAATTTAGGATTGACAAGGTCAAGGGATATTTCTTTCTTTCAAAAAAAAAAAAAAAAGACTTTATTTATTTATTTGAGAGAGACAGAGAGCATGAGGTGGGAGGGGCTCGATCCTAGGACCTTGGGATCATGACCTGAGCCAAAGGCAAAGGCTTAACTGACTGAGCCACCCAGCACCATTCAAGGAATATTTCTTAATCACAGTTTCCCCCAGTGTCTTCCATATTGCCTGGCAGGACAGGATTAATTTATAGAAGTGTGGAGAAAATTGAATGCAAGATCATTTTTCTCATACTGACTTATATGTTTTAAGTCTCCTGACAGGACAGGCCCATCCTAGTCACATGAACCCAGCATGTCTTCAGGACAAGAAACCATACTGTTGCATCTATGGATTGAGTATGTACTTATCGTGTGCCTGTTACGTGCAAAAGGTCACCTAATACACAGCAGAAAGAGTGGTTTGAATGTGAATTTACTGCTTTGAACTCAAGCACTGTCTAACATTCTTCATTATGGGAATACATTCAACCCCTTTTTCTATTTGAAGTTAAATTTTAGGGATTAGTGGAGGGTACTCCGCAGATTTCTACCACACAGAGAACTTCCCGTAATTAGACACGTCCAAGTAGATAGATGGCAGGTGACCACCTGGAGAGACTATTATACAGGGAAGGTGAAAGCCAACTGAAGGAAAGATATGTTCCAAAACAAAGTTTCCGTGATTTTAAGACGTAAGGAGTGATCCCTTAGCTACCTTCTACAGAGCCTAAAGTACCCTATCTTGTTCCATCTTTGGTAAAGTCTTTGATCGTCATCCCTGACTTGCAATATCAGGAGATTTTGATGGTCTGAATGTGGTATCCTGACATGCCGGCTCCCTAGTCACTCATCAGGATGACTTCCTGAAGGAGATGTCCTCTCTGGGGCAAAGTAAAAGGAAGTGATGAATAATATCTGGGCTTGGACACTGGACCCTGATTACGGAACTCTGGTAAGTTCTCCTGGATCACAATGAAAAAGCATTTACTCTAAATTCTGAGGCACAGATGTCTTCAAATTAGAGCCCAGTGCCCTATACTGGTCAGTCCAAGTGGAGAAACACTCAATTTTCCAGTACCTTCCCTCCCTAGCAGCCACCTAGGAGCATAACACGGCACGGAGGACCCCGTGGGCTTACCCTCAACTGGGCTCTCAGACGTTGAGGAAGAACAGAGGTAGATTGACCTTTCTAGGCTTAAGATCTGCAGAGCAGAGATAGAAGAGAGTTGATAAAGAATAAGGCCGGAGAGAAAGTCATGGTCATGCGAATAAATTTGCAAGGATCATCAGCCAATATGGCCAGTTAATGTCCTCGTATGTGACTCATCTAGAGTTTCCCTCCTCCACCCTGGATGGGGACTAGGGGCTAAAGGGGCATGATTTAGGCTCAAATCTGTGGCCACAACTAAAGATGTGGAATGAAGTAGGAATCAGTGTGAACTTCTCTACTTAAGTTCTGAATACTATTGCATACACATCAAATTGGGTCCTCCGCCAAGTTTGGAGTTTTTGACGGGCTCACAGAGCTGTCAGTCTGATGCCTCCTTCATGTTTGGGCCGTCTTCGCTTGCCCTGGTGAGACGACTTCCGTTTTGAATGATGTGTTATGCAAGGAACCCAGACGACCTATAGGTTGTTTAGAGGCAATTAATAAATGGTATAAGAAACCATACTGGAAAGTGGCAATTTTTTTTTAATAGCCCACTTTCTAGCATTGCAAGTTTCTGAAGATCTACCTTAAAGGGCGTTGGGCTTGTTGAATTCCTATCACGGGCACTGTGGTCGACACCGGTGTGCATTACCACTTTGACCCTCGGGATCATCGTTTCTATTTTACAGAAAAAGATGCCTGTTTTCGAGACGCTAGTTCTAGGGTATTCCCATGCAGTCCCACAAAGCGAGATCGGCCTCTCCATTGTGTCCAGCCCGGAAGTACATGCCTCTCCGACCACATCAAGCATTTAACATTCAGTGATTTCAAGAGTCTGTGCTAGGGAATGATTCTGAATGTGCAGAGTTCTGAGACTCCGCAGACAGGCTGGGAAAGAGCGGCGTGGGTAGGAGGACGGGAGGGAACAAGGAGGCGGTAGGAAGAACAGAGAAATTACAAAGGTGATCATTCACGGAACAAAACATTCCTGTTTATTTCTCTGCATTTCTACCAGGCAGGCATGTGACCTGAGAACAACTCCCTTGTGAGCCAGGGTTTTTCTCATTTCCTGGCTTCTAATCTAATAGAAATGTCTAAACTAGTTGGCCGGCTCTGCCAGAGAGAGGGGGAAAAAAAACAATCTAGGATCAATCATTGTATTCGAAACTGCATCTGCAGAAAAGATGTCAGGAAGGAGCAGGGTGAGGACGAGGCTCTGTGTGCCCCAGTGCTTCCCTGGGCTGCCACTGGCCCATTTCTTGGTCTCTTGGCTGCATCCTAAGAAAGGTGTCAGACAGAGCCTTCCAGAGGGAGTCTGGCCGGGGTGCTGCCCTTCTGCCAGTTGCTGCTGATTCTCTGGCTTTCTTTCTTTCCTTTTTTTTTTTTTTTAAGATTTTATTTATTTATTTGAGAGAGAGAGCGCATGAGAGGGGAGAAGGTCAGAGGGAGAAGCAGATTCCCCATGGAGCTGGGAGCCCGTTTTGGGACCTGATCCCAGAACTCTGGGATCATGACCTGAGCTGAAGGCAGTTGCCTAACCAACTGAGACACCCAGGTGCCCGATTCTCTGCCTTTCCTAAATGAAAATTTTATTTATTTATTTATTTATTTACTTATTAGGGAGAGAGGGGAGAGACAGAGAGAAAGGGAGAAAGAGTCTTAAGCAGACTCCATGCTGAGTGTGGGGCCTGATGCAGGGTTTGATCACATGACCCTGAGATCATGATCTGAGCTGAAACCAAGAGCTGGACACTTCACCAACTGTGCCCCCCAGGTGCCATGCCTTTCTTTATAACCGGATTCAGTGACTGTTTGCTCGTTGCCAACCCTAGGGCTGGGCCCTCAGGGTCCAGGCTGCAATCTAAAAGAGTCTTTCAGGCATTAAAAAAATAATATCCAAGTCGGAGCTCCCAGGCGTTTTCTGAAGGTACGGTTATCCTTATTGGACAATCAACTCAAGTCCTTCCCCAGTTGGGATCCATGTGGCAGAGTCCTTAAAACACCCGTGCAAAGGAATTCATTTCCATTTGTGATTGTTTTTAAGTTCAATTAGCCAACATAGAGAGCATCATTTGTTTCTGACATAGTGTTTAATGATTCATTAGTTGTGTATAACACCCAGTGCTCATCACGTCACGTGCCCTCCTTGATGCCCATCACCCGGTTCCATTTGTAATTTAAGGGATGGGTACTGGGAATCGGCCGGCATATATGTGGAGCCTTACCCCATCCCAGCGACAAATGAAAGCCACAGAATCTATCTGTGGCCAGTCGTCTAAACTGGTGGCTTCCAGGAGGCAGATTTGTCCAATGAAGAGCCTGCCTTACCCTTAGATGTTTGAGACAATCCCATGCAATTATTAACCAAATCATAAACTCTACTCAGATTTCACCAGATTTCTCACTACTGTCCTCTGTTTCAAGATCCAACTCAAGATTGCACTTAGCGAGTTTTATTAATTTAATTTTTCTTGCAACTTTATTGAGGTTTAATGTGTCATATAAGATAGTAACATTCGGGGAAGCTAGGTGAAGGGTCTGTAGAAACTCCATGTAGGGCTGGTTTTGGGGTGGGGAGGAGGACGTTGACTACAGAGGAGCATGAGGGAACATTCTAGGGCAATAGGAAAGTCATACATTTTTATTATGGTGGTGGTTACCTACATGTATACATTTGTCAAAGATCATCAAACTGTGTTTAAAATAAGTATAATTAATTGTATGTAACTTATACACCAAAAAAGTTGATATTTAAAAGTTCGATATTTTAAAATTTTTAAATCTTGCATTTTTTTGAATATAAGATCACATCACCCCCATACATAAAATCCTCCAATGAATTCCCGTTACACATCAAATAAAATCCAAACTTGGAAAACAAACAAACAAACATGAAATAACATAAATCAAATGGCTCTGATAAAATGTTGGTTAAGGGGGCACCTGGGTGGCTCAGTGGGTTAAATCCTCTGCCTTCAGCTCAGGTCATGATCCCAGGGTCCTGGGATCAAGCACCGCATCGGTCTCTCTGCTCATCAGGGAGCCTGCTTCCCCCTCTCTCTCTGCCTACTTGTGATCTCTGTCAAATAAATAAATAAAATCTTTAAAAAACACGTTGGTTAAGGTCCTTAAGATATGAAGAGCTCTTATTAACCAATAAAAAAATGGGCCCGGGTTGTGAGTGAGCAATTTAAAAAGAAATAAAAATGGGCTAATAACATTTGAAAAGAAGCTTAGCCTTATTAATAGTAACCTAAATATAACTGGTAACAAACAGAAGATTATCATGAAACGGTTTGTTGGAAGCTTGAAACAAACGTTTGTGTAAAGCTTCCTCAACAAACTGCATTTTAGGACCTTGCCAAGTCCCTTACTATTAGGATTTTTTTTCTTGCTTCCTAGTCAGTATGTCCAGTGAAATGAAGTGTCAAAGAGAAATTATGTTTAAGTAGATATTACCGCGTTGCTCAGACTTTTTGGCAGAGACCACAAAGGCTGAGAACAGCATGAAAGATGTCAAGTACATGAGCATCTTTAATTAAGGTCCCAGACCACGTGCACGACGTGCTGAGAGATCATGAAACTGCCTCAGCTCGCGGTGGTCCCACAACACAGGCTATGTAGGAATCAATTCAAGATGATGTAAATGATCTCTTTGGAGAGTGTCATCAGTGTGTCCTGCCTCTCTTCCCCATCGGGTCCTCAGGTCGGGAGACAGGGGCTGGAAGAGAGCCACCTGTGGCCATTGCTATGGCTCTGCAGTTGGAGACACGGGAAACGAGATGTTTGGTTCACTTGGACCTGAGGGGCTATGGAAATGGGCTTGAACTCACACCACCTCCCCCAAGGGAAAGATGGGACTGGACTGGAATGGTCCGTGTGTCCAGAGTGGGCAGGGCAAAGCCTGGGGAGGTCTCTGTGTGCCAGATGGAGATGTGCTAACAGGACAGTAGAGACAAGTGACCCCAACAGACGTTAGAATGCAAGAATGGACAGGTGAGCTGTGAGTCGATGGGGGAGGAGACATTGTCATTAAAGGACATGCAGACAAGAGGGATTCCTGGTGATGGGAAAGGTTTCCAAAGAACTCTCAAGGGCCCCCCATGAATTAGAGAAATGCCACCTCCAGGAGGCTTGATGACAATCACAATAGTATCCTTCAAATAAGAACTCCCCTGCCCCTTGTCTCGCCTCCCTGGTTCTTTGTAACCCTGGAGGGACCCAAAGTATAGCCAGAAAGCAGTGGGTTGAATAAGATGGACAGAGGTGACCACTGCACCCCTGCCAGGGAAGGGCTGACCTGGGGTAAGGAAGAAATTTTAAGTGAGTGACAGTTAAATAGGATTCTAGACCGGTGTTTTTAAAAACACCTAGAAAATGACATTCTTTGTCATCATGGCTTTTTAAATTTTTTTTAATTTGTGTGTTTTTTGGTCTGAAAGTGATGGAGAGGGTGTCTGATTGCCTTAGACTGACCTGAAAAGCTGAAGGACCTAACCAAAATTTCATGGAGAGTGAGGGGGAGATGGAAGACGAGTGTCAGAGTTGAAACTTGAAGATCCGTGGCAGATAGAATAATGTTTTCTGTCTATACAGAAGTCTAGTCTAATGGCAAAACCTAAAATGTAGGAGGTTTTGGAATGAAAAATAACTAAGAAGATAAATAAATGCACTGTAAATCAAGAAGCGACATTAATCATAGAATTGGGGCATATGACATGCAGGTTTTACATACGAGAAAAACTGTAATACAACCTCATGCCTCCCTCCTGCTTCCTGAGTCGTTTTGTGGATGAAATATTCCAAGTGAACATTTAGGCCATCTTAGGCAGAATCTCATAATGTCCCTATTATACGCTCATAATGCCAAGCACCACTGGAAATGTTCTGTTCACAGTGTTACATTCAATACCCTATCATTGATTTCTGTAAGAAATATAATAAGGTTTCTCACAGAACACAGCTTATCAAAGCTTTAGTGCGTACAAAAATACACCACAGCCATATTGTTTCTCCTGGTTGCCTAGAATTTCTAGAGAACCTCAGTCTTCCTACTTAATGAGAAATTCAGAATTCACCGCATTGGTCAAAAGAACCCATTGTTTTCATGTCAAGAGATTTTGTGTTTCCTGGGTGTCGTTATGCGAATGGCAGAGAGGTACTCCCATAGCTCACCTGCCAAACCCTGTCCTATAACAGATGAGATCCATCTTACCATTTTTCTCTTGCATACAGAGTTGGCCAGCGACAGCTTATGATACCTGTATCTGGCATGTGTCTCCCCTACTTGGTCAGCCCCTCCCTCCTCTTTCCCTTGCTATATGTGATAACTTCCTTTTTTTTTTAAATGATTTTATTTATTTAATTGAGAGAAAGAGAGCATGAGAGTGAGAACACAAGGCGGGGGGAGGGGTAGAGGGAGAAGCAGACGCCCACCAAGCAAGGAGTCCAATGTGGAACTCAATCCCAGGACCCCGGGATTATGACCCAAGCCAAAGGCAGAGCAGTTGAACAAAATGAGGCCACTGAGGTGCCCTACGTGTGATACCTTTCAAAACTGTTTTTCACATGTGTTGACACTCTACCCATCAGGTTTAATGGCCTTCCCCTTGAATGCGAGCTGGTCTTAGTTGAGTCACTTTTCACAACAGAATATGGCAGAAGTGGCGCGATGCGACCTCCAGAGCTACATAATAAAAGAGGATACAGCATCAGCCTAGACTAGCTCTTGGGACAGTCGCTCTTGGAGTCCAGCTACCATGCTGGATCCCAGGCCATAGAGGAAAACCACATGGAGGTGTTCCGGCCAACAGTATGGCGGAGGCCCCAGCTCAAAACCAGCATCGAGCACCAGGCATGTGGATGAAGACGTCTTCCACTTGAATCCAGCCCAGCCACGGTCTAGAGGCAACCACATGAGAAAGGTTGAGTGGGAACCATCCAACTAGATGCAGTTCCATGAGCGATACCAATAGGTATTGCCATTGCTTCATGCCACGAGGGGTAGGGTGGTTTGTGACACAACCATAGATAATCGGATCATGATCGAAGCAGTACTCGGGAACATCAAAAATGTGTCTTCTCTGTGAAACACTGTTTCCATTCTGAGTTATGTATTGTTTCATTTATTTACTTATTGGTTTTGAGTTTTCATTTTAATTCCAGTTAGTTAACAGATAGTGTTACATTAATTTCAGATTATACCCCGTGATATAGAATCCAAATGGAAATAACTTTATGCAAAGAGTGATTTTTTTAAATAGTAAAATATTGAGAAGAACCACTTCCCTATTACTGAACACTTGGGCTACATTACTACGCCAGAGTCATACAATGAAGTACCATGAAATGCAATGGAACACTAGGACGCCATTAAATGCCTAGAATTTCCAGTCTAGGAAAATACCAAACTCATAGCTCCTTGTGCTTCCCCACCAAATACAACAATAAATTCTGGAGATAATACAAGAGTCAACCAACCACAGGAAAACTCTGGAAGTTTGTAAGAGGAAAGCATACTGGTTTGGGATCCCAGCACGGGAGGAACAACACGGTAGTGGGGTGTCTTATGTGCCCCTCACCCAACGGAAGGTAATCCAGACCTGCATTTCCCAGTCCCCAGTCTTGTGTCATCTTCTCTGGGATTGAATGGGAAGCCTACCTATCACATCAGGAGAGAGTGGTGTAACTACAGTAGAATGAATAAGTGGCCAAGGAAAGCCCCCCTCCCTTACCTTTGGGCCAGAGACTCCCCTCTCTTAGGGCAGGGAGATGGACCAGGCAAGAGGAATCCACTAGAACACATAGCCTGGTCCAGGAAGCTGCTTTGTCTCATAGACCCGAGACTCTGTTTCACCACCCAGAGAAACACATGGCACCAGGAAGGCTTCTTACAGGAAGTTCTCTTGGACATCCCCTCCCCCCAAGAAGGAGGGGATCCTGCCACAAATGCTGGGCCAGGAAAGCCTCTTCAGTAGATAATCTCAACAGCTTAATAATCATGAAAGAAATTGAATTTTTAATTTAAAAGCTCCCCCCAATTAAGCCACAATACAATATTACTACCCATCTATCGGAATGACCAAAATAAAAAATAATAACAGTGCTAAATGCCGGTAAGACTATGGAGAAACTGGGTCAGCCAGTCATTGTTGGTGGGCACAGAAAATGGTACAGCCACTCTAGAAAACAATTTTGTGCTTTTCTTATAAAGTTAAATGCCCTAGTATTGCATGATCCCACAATTGCACTCTTGGGCATTTACTGCAGAGAAATGAAAACTTCGGTCCGCAAAAAATCCTGTACATAGCAGGTTCATTAATAATAGCCCCTAACGGGAAATAGCTCAGATGTTCTTCAACAGGTGCATGATTAAACAAATTGTGGACTGGATATATGGTGGGATACTGCTCAGCAACAAAAAAGAGCACATTTTCCCCCCTTATTCATTGGAGCTGAAAATTTGTACCTTATCACCAACCTCTTCCTATTTCCAGCTTGCACCCCAGCCCTAGCAACCACTTTTCTACCCTCTGTTTCTAGGAGCTTGATTTTTTTTTTTTTTTTAAGATTTCACATATAAGTGAAATCACTCAGTATTGTCTTTCTTTGTCTGGTTTACTTAGAATAATGCCCTTAAGGTCCATCCATGTTGTTGCAAATGGCAGGATTGCCTTTTTTCTCATGTCTGGATAATATTTCATATATTATATTATATTATATTATATTATATTATATTATATTATACTATGTTATCCATTCATCCATTGATAGACACTTAGATCTTTTCCATACCTTGGTTGCTCTGAATAACGCTCTTATGAACACGGGAATGCAGGTATCTCTTCAACATACTGATTTCATTTTCTTTACATGGATATCCAGCGATAAAATTGCTGGATCATACGGTAGTGCTCTTTTTTTAATCTCTTGAGGAAACTCTGTACTGTCATCCGCAGGACCCAATTCGTGCTACAGGCAAAAACTTAGATCACTCTCCAGGGATTATGCTGAGTGAAAGTCTACGTCAAACATCAGAATGTTACGTATTCTATGATTCCACGTGTATAGTGAACTTTGACATGACAACAATGAGACATGAAGAACAGATTAGAGGATATCAGGTGTTAGGGACCGGGTGGGGAAGGAGGGAGGTCAGTGGGGTTGTCACAAGGCAACACGGGGGATTCTTGTAGCAATGGAAATACTCAGTTGTCAATTGTGATGGAGACAGGAATGCACATAGCCAATAAAATTGTATAAGACTATCTGCACACACACACACACAGATGAGTTATAAGTAAAATGGGAAATCAGAGTAAGATCATTGGATTATGTCAAGGTCAGTATCCTGGTTGTAATATCGTACTACGGTTTTGCCAGCTCTGACCACTGGGGGAAACTCAGCTGAGTACTTCATATTTTTTTCTTACAACTGTATATGAATCCATAATTATCTCAGTAACATTTTTAATTAAAAATTATGTTTATGAAGAGGCTGTGATAGGATGCAATAAATTGTTTATACCATAAACTACAGGCTAGACAAAATTAAAATATTCATAAAGTTTATATACAGCATAGTTCTGGCAAGTGGATTCAAATAAAGCAAAAATCAAAACTGTGTAAAATTTGAAATTAAAGGAGAAATGGGAAACCCAACAGAAAACAGAAGATACTGTGTTAAAATTTTATTTTCCAAATTTCTCATAATGAAATCATACTTGTATAAAGAAGAAATAAGCTTTCTTAAAAATAGACATTTTTATCAGCTCTTAGATTTTTAATATTTATCAGTGCCATTAGAGACCTACATTTCTCCATAAATGTTGCTGGAAACTCAATCTGAGTGGTACATCTGTATTTCTAAAAAAATATTTTATTTATTTATTTGAGAGAGAGAGAGAGTGAGCAGGGGTCGAGGACATAAGCAGAGGGAGAGGGAGAAGCTGACTCCCTGCTGAACGGGGAGCCCGAAGTACGGCTCGATCCCAGGACCCCGAGATCATGACCTGAACTGAAGGCAGACGCTTAACAGCCTGAGCCACCCAGGTGCCCCAATACATCTGTATTATGACCCAAGCAGCAGAAGTCTTCAAAAACTGAGTTTTAATGAAAAAAAAAATTAGACATCCGTGAATTCAAGAGAGGGACAAATGGAGATGGTGGACATAATCCTACCCCTCTCTGGGTCCTTGGAACCCATGTCGATATCATCCACTCTGCTCTTGCTTAAGGCTGGTCACCGGCTTCCATGGTGGATTCCTCTCCTCTTCCACTGCTCATGGACTTCAGGCTTGGCTTGAAATTATTCAGCCGTGAAGATGCAATTTCAAATTGGCCTGCCTGTTTCAGTATGCACAAATTCCTCCACAGCATGGGGATTTCTCCGGGGAAATTTTGAAAGCAAAGAGAGATGCTGAAAGAGTTGAGAGAAGATTGCTTTCTGCATGGACAGTTCTGAGTGCAATTAAGTTGTACCCCAAATTTGCTAGGCTGGAAAATATTTGGGGAGAAGTAGGATCCCCTCTGCAATATGAAGAACAGTGTTTCATTTCTAAATGAAGGAAAACGATCACTGAACTACAAGACCAGAAGGGCCCTTGAGAGATCCACCACCAAGTTGAACAATATCAGGTGGCCCCATTTTCATTTAGCACATAGACATGGTGGCCCCAAGTTGTGCAGTATATGACTTGGATGACTGTATTCGTTCATTCTGCTAAATCCAGTCATTACCACCACTGCCCCTCCACTCCCTTGCACTGAGATACAATCCCTTAGAGTGGCGAAAAGGCCCAGAGAAGGGAAGGAAGTTGTCCAAAGTCACACAGCTAACCACAGAACTTGGATTCTTGAATTTTAGACCAATACTCTCTCCTCTCTACATTGCTTCCTAGAAGAAATGTTTTTACTCAAAGTAAAAGTATTTGTTTCATATCTATATGCCTGGAACCTAAACAGGGTTTTCATAATGTTGAGACAGAGTTAAATTGAGTACAGATTCTAAGTGTAGTTTTCTCATATGAAATGGGAATACTAATAGTACCTGCCTTTTAGGGTTGTTAGGGGGGATAAATGAGTTAATATATGTAGAATACTTAGAACACTGCCTTGTCATACAGAAGGTACTATATAAGTTTTATATATTATTATTATTAGCATGTATTTCTATATACTAATAATAAATAAAATGTAGACCCTTCAGAGAACATGTACTTTTTATTTATGCTTCTACAGGACTTGGCATGGCTTTGAGGAAGTCCTCTATTAATATTGTTTGATGATGGATGGATGGGTGGATGGGTGGATGGATGGATGGATGGAAGGAAGGATGGATGGATGGATGGATGGACGGAAGGATGGATGGATGGATGGATGGATGGATGGAATAAAGAAATGAATAAATAGACAGATGAATAAATTCAAGTTCATATGATTAAGCAACCTGTTAACTCCATAGAATGAGTCTTTCTCACCAGATACGTTTTGCATGGATAATAAAGACATGAGATTGGTCACAGTTGATATGTTAGAGTTTTGTTGTTATTAAATTCTAGAACTGTTAGGTGTTAGACAACTCTTTCTGCACTTTTTTGATCCAGTGCTGGAAATCACATGAGCAGCTCCCCAAGCAGACAGCTCTAGTTTGAAAGCTGTGGGGGAGAGAGAGAGAGAGAGAGCTCATTCCTTGGCAGGCTCACAGTCTTTTGACTACATCACTATAATTGTCATCAAGTTCTTCCTAAGTCCACCTTGTTCCTTGTGTAGATCTGGACCTCGTGGAGACACCAAGAATGAGTTTAATCTACCCACCACAATTTTCTTTTGTTCACTCGTTTGACAAAAATCAAGAGAGTATACAATGATTAAGAAGTAGATACGCTTCCCCCTGTCCTGAAGATTGCTTCGTCACGGAAGAGACAGAAGAGGAAATAATGAGCTGAACATAGACAGACGCACTATGGAAAGTGCTCTAGAGGAAAGGCACAGAGTGGCACCCCTGCGTCGGCCCTGAGTTGCATGAGAAGGAAATTTCTGGAAGGGACTGCTGCTTTTCGGTGCCTCAGAGTCTGCTGATAGTCTGGAAAGAACAGTCAGGGCCACACGTAAACCCAATGATAGCTGAATTCTCACCTCTGGGAGATGAGAAAGACAGTATTAGCCAGATTTCTGCTCCCAGATGCTGAGATACTCTAAAGAAATACATCACAGTGAAGCAGACCATGACAGACAGACCATGTCACAGATCATCCAAGTTGGAACAGGCTATATAGATCACCTGGACCAGACTCCTTCTCCTTTGGCACACACCCACATCCACACCCCCAATCCGAGCCTCAACAAGAGGAAGGGGGTAAACGTCAGGTGTCCTGACTCTCAGCTCTTGGGTTCTAGGACACAGTTCTCTTTCTCTCTTTGTTATCCTCCTACCTACCTGACTCAGTGGCTGTTCCTTCTTAAGCCACTATTGCTAGATCCTTCTCATTTTCCTGACTTCAGAACATTCCAGTACTTGGGGTTCAGTCCTCCCCTCCCTTCTCTTCTATCCTCATTCCCTAGTATATCACCCTAAAGCTTTCCACGTCATATATGCATTGGTGGATTCTAAATTCATGAATGTAACCCAACCCCTCCCCTGAACTCCATGTACACACTCAACATTACCACCTACATTAATAGGGGTCTTATGCCAAAAATAGGTTCTTGATTTTTGTTCCCAAACTTAGCTCCTGCCTCACTCTACCCAATCGCAGGGAATGGTCCTCCACCCCTACAGTTGTCCAGGTCAACAACCTTGGGATTGTCCGTGTTTCCTGTGTCTTATTCTGTATAACTAGTATATTACCAAATCATGCCTATTCTGTGTGCAAAACATACTTAGAATTGCAATCTCCACCATCCTAGACCAAGCCATCAGCACCTCTTAACAGACCTCCCTGCTTTGACCCTGTCTTCCTGTCGTCTATGCCTTTATAGAATGATCTGGTTACTGTTATTCTCCAACCTCATCCCTCACCACACTCTGGCTTTCTCACTCTAATCAGCCAGACCAAACTCTTAACTCTTCCTAGGACCCATGCATGGGTCATGGTTCCCATCCTGGGGCCTTGGCACTGACCTCTCTCTCCGAAATGCTGTCCCCAATTCCAAAAGTAGATCTCTTCTGCTTTTCTGGATTCCTTCTTGCACCTTTCCCTGCCTTCCTTCTGCTTGTGTGGTTGAGATAAGGACACCAGTGTGTTAGGTAATGCTGGGTCTCTCTCCCCTCTGGAGATCAGGAAGTTGACCATGAAAAGGCAACTTGGTGGGACATCTTCTATCATGAGAAAGAACTCTGCATAACTCTCAGTTCATGTGTGGTTCCTGGAATAATTCATAAGATTGTTTTGTCACCAAGAGCTCTGAGATACAGTCCCTAAAGGGTACATAAACTTACCAGAACTTTTCATCTCTTGTGTTCTCATTATTCCCATCTTTTGAGCTCTGAAACCCAAGCTTGGGAGTCATTTCTAGTTTTTATGCTTCATTATGGTTATTTGTGAAAACTTTCTTTCATGCTTTGGACTCTGGGCATCTGAAAGCTGAAGCTTCATGTCTTTATAATCCTTCCAATCTCTGTCACCAAATATGATACAGAAGAGGTTCATGCTAAGTTAAAATTTATGGGACATGATGATGGGCTCATTGTACAGGCTGTTGGCCAACATGGCTGGGATCATTTCCTTCCTGGATGCATTCCCCTTTGCAGTGTGATTCTACAGCTCTTTCCTCAGTTGAAGAACCACTTTCCCACCCCCACTCCCATTGAATCTGAGCTGGCCTCGTGGCTTACTCTGACCCACAGAAAGTGCCAGAAGTCCAGACATCGTGCCCATGGCACACATGGGCCTCCAGAGACCTTGTGCGTATCCGCCGAGGCCCTTGGAGCTCTGCCCAGTCTCCACTGGCACGGGCCCAGGCTGGCCGGCTGGAGGGGGATAGACCACCTAGAGCAGCTGAGGCCATTCCAGACCAGCCAGCCCCAGCCGGCCTGGCAGCTGGCTGCAGATACATTAGCAGCCTAGCCAAGGCCAGGAAAATGACACAGTAGATCCCCATCCAAGTTGTCAACCCACAGAACTGTGAAGCAAATCATTGGCTGTTGTTTGAAGTCAGGGGTTGGCAAACGGCGGCCCATCAGCTGAATCTGGTGTGCCTCCTGGTTTTGTAAATACAGTTTTTCTGGAGCACAGCCTCTCTCAACTGTTTATGTATTGTCTAGAGCTATTGTCCCATTACGAAAGCAGAGGTGAGTAGGTACCACATCGCTTGAACAATTTGCTCTCTGTCCCTTTACAAAGAAAGTTTGCAAGCCCTGTTTTGAGTGGCTACGTCTGGGGGTAGGTTGTTATACCCAGGAACGAAGCCACACAATTCAGATTATTGTGTTTTCATCGTAACCCAGGAAGCGTTTTTATCACGCCCATTTTACAGATGAAGAAACAGAGGCACAGTGAGAGAGTGTCATTTGTGCGTGGCAGAGTCGGGGAGGAAACACAGTCTGGCCTCACAGACGTGTGACCTTGGCCCATGATGGAATAAATATCGTTAAGGAGATGGATAAGTGTCTGAGGGAACGTAGGGCTGAGTAAACAGGAACAGAGATGATAGTGACCTTGGTGTCAGTGGTGTGCTCCTTGTGGGCTAAACTGAACTCCCCACAGAAAGGGTTAGGGGAGTCCACATCTAGATCTTTAGAGTTCCTGACCATTCTTGCACATGTGCCCTTAATGGATGTCTCAGATGAATCACTGACGTACATTCCAGGGGGTGAGGGGAAGAAAGGGGTGTAAGGATGGAAGGCTTAAGAAAGGGAGGGGAAGCCACCACATTCCATGGAGCAGAGAGTCTCTCATCATGTTTCTGGTATCCATCTAATGTCTGTTTTTGATATCCGATATCCGTAAGCCAACCACTAATATCCGTGTTGAAGGTAGAATCAGTCTAGAATTCATCTGCTATCAAGGAGATTTGGAGGTTCATCAGGGGTCATTTTGCAGCAGGGCAAGGAGAACCCCCAACTTGTCATAGATGAAAGCTGGGGTCTTTACTGGTGCAGCGTCCAGCGTCTTCTGAAACAGGTGAGGAGGGTCATTGATGGGCACCTTCCCAAGACAATGGAGCTGCCTCCCCAGCTCACGTATTTCCCAAGAGCAGGAGCGTGTGTGAGGCACAGCTGCCCATCCCAGACGGAACAGAGATCTCCCCTGACTTTCTCAACACCCTCCCCCACCCCCAACCACGCTTATACTATTCAATAACCCACATTGACTTTGGGAGGAGGAAAAAAAATGTAATTGTTAAAGCATAAATCCCTTTAAATGCTAAGATCAAAAGGAAGGTTTCCATCGAATGACACATAATTAAACATGCAGACGTGCCCAACTTTGATTCATGAATGCTTATGCTCCTCTAAATTGTTACCAGGGAGATCAGAGCCTGAGAAAATTAAAACCATTACGCCTCAAAAGGATACATGATTTTCACAGCTTTCTAACGTGATTTCCTGTTGTGCAGAACTTTGTGTTTTCCCATTTTCTCCTCCCTGCCTCTGTAGCGATGTTCGGGGCTGAACACAAGCAGCTTTGCAAACATCCTTTGCTCCAGAATCCCTGCAGGCCCAGCATGGTGTGAGCACAGAGCCAGGCCACAAGGCCCGCCAATTTCCTCTCACTTTGTGGTTGACCAGAGGGCAAATTCCTGTCTTATGGTCCCTGAGGATGGTCTCAGATGCTTGGATGATGCGGATGATGACATGGTTCTTAAAATCCTCAGACTTAGGAGGTGGACTGCTCAGGGTTCTCTAGAGGAAGAGGACCAACAGGACCCTTATCTGTGTCTGTGTCATGTCTTTGTAAAGAGAGCTGTGATAAGAATTGGCTCATGCCGTCATGAAATTCAGACAGCCCAAGATCTGCCATGTGCAAGCTGGATACCCAGGATGGCCAGTGGAGTAGTTCAGTCTGGGCCCAAAGTCTGCAGATCCGAGGAAGCTGATCATGAAGATCCCGGTCTGGGTTGGAAAGCCCAAGAACCAGGAAAGCTAAAGACAGAGAATTTAATACCCAGCTTGACCACCAGGCAGGAAGGGCCAAGTTCTTCCTTTCTCCAACTCTTTGTTCCATCCAGGCCCTCAAAGGACGGGATGACGCCTGTCCACACTGGGGAGGGCAAACCGCTTCACTGGGTCTCCCGATGCAAGGGCTATTGGATCCAGAATCACCATCACAGACACACCCCACAACAATGTTTACTCAAATATCTGGCCACCCTGCAATTCACTCAGGTTGACAGATAAAATTAACCACCTTACGGAGTCTCTCACTTTACATCAGGGTGGTCTGAACGATTACATTCTCTCTGCTTTGGTATCTTCCATTGGGTTCCCCCAGAAGTAGACCCTGAGACAATACTCGTGTGCTGGAAAGTGCAAGAAACACCACAGGGGTTTGAGGGATTGAAACAGGGAAGGGCAAACAGCTGTAAGGAAGGGGTATCGTGAATCCTGAGAATGTCTCCTAGAGGCTGTGGTTATGGGTCTGTTTCAAAGAACAAGTAAGATGGTGGGAAGTTGCCAAGACCGAAAGAGCCTCAGGGGAGAAAGAACCAAGTAGCCTCAAAGCTTTTTTTTTTTTTGGCTCACACAGTGACCTTCAAATGTCCTTCAAGCAGGCAGTCACACAATTTGGGCCAAGCAAGTAGGCATAGAGAACCCACTGGCTCTTACAGAAAGCACGGTGGGACCCTGGCGGCTCAGGCTGGTGTAGCCAAAAGAAGTCAGGTCTAAGTGACCCCTTTATTGTTTGGCCCTAAGCAGTCAGCAGGCAGCTGGTCCATGATCAACAAGGCCAGCTCAAGGGAACATCCCCGACCAGGAGGATACTCGAAATCAGAAGACAGCAGGCTCATGATTGTCACAGCAGGGCTGGGAGCAGAACCCAGTCCCGGGGGGAAGAGGTTGGACTGTGTATAGCAGACCTCTCAGAGAAGGCTGTCACGCAGGCCGAGTGTACATTTCTGGCAGGTACGAGTGGGTCTGGGCAGGGAAGCTGAGCCGGGAGCTGGGGGACATGCCTGGTCCGGTGAGATCCAGTGAGCACTGGCTACCAGGGGCTCACTCCAGTGCCCCAGGGCCCTGGCCACAGCAGCTTGGCGAACCCCTTCCTCTAGCTGCAGGGTCTGGCCGCGATATACTGCCTGCCTCACGCAAGATCATTACAGGGACCAATCGAGGCTGAGGCTCTAGGGAAGGGACCAGAAGCCCTGGGGTGGGAGGCTGAGGACTGTGAGATTATACCATCCTTTTTATGGAATTGTGGAAAAAATTAGGTCATCCTCTGGCAGGGCACATCTCTGCCAAACACGGGCAGCAAAGCCTGAGACACCAACCCAAACGCTCTCGTGGAGGGGTGACTGTGGCTGCTTTTCATCCCGGGCCTCCGGCCTGAGATATTAAGTAAACATGTTGCCAAATAATGATTTTGTTGTAGCATTTTATTGATAACTAGAAAAGACTAGCTCACGTGCTCTCCATTCGACCCAGCAGATCGCCCAACTCCCCACTTCCCATAGGTAATTACCTGCTCCTAATTGGGTCTGAAAGCAGCAGGTTTGTATTTAAAGGTAGGAGTACAGCACACTTTGTATTTTTCCAGCAACCACACGGGAGAGATTTTAGGGATCCGCGGAGTTACGGCTTAAAGAGCCAGCGGACGACCTCTCCGGGGGACCCAGGAGCTTTGCTTAAGCTTCGTCCTAGGACAAAACACATCACTTCTCAGAGCCTGTGTCTCCTCATTTACAAGTGGAAAGGAGTGATGTGATGTTTCAGTGAGGTTGGGGACACAAGGACAGTTACCCAGTGCCTGGCACATGTGAGCTGCTCAGGGGACAGCTCACGGAGTTGGTATCTTTCAATGGGGAATGGCGTGGTTCTGAATGTCCACCTCTCGTACCTCTGGTGTGTGTTGTAAACAGTCCCATCGTGATTGCTACCTCTGCGCATAATGCTTAATAATTCACTTGTTTTTATTCCCTGAAGTTGATTTTGTATTTAGGTATATTTAACATACAGTATCCTACTAGTTTTATGTGTACGATACAATGATTAACAATTCTATACATTACTCAGTGGGCATCACAGATGACCTCCCCTTTATCTAGTTCACCTGCCCCCGGTGGCCCCCCCCACCAGCTTTCTCTCCATAATTGGGTCTGTTTTTTGTTGGTTTGTTTGACTTTTTTTCCCCCTTGTTTGTCCGTGTGTTTTGTTTCTCAAATTCCACTGTTGGTGGGAACGCAAACGGGTGCTACCATCATGGAAAACAGTATGGAGTTTCCTAAAAAAAACTAAAAATTGAATTACCCTCTGCTATCATTAATTCCAGTACTGGATATTTATCCAAAGAAAATGAAAACTCTAATTCAAAAAGGCATTTGCACCCCTATTTATTGTGTAGTTCTTTATGAGTGCCAAATTACGGAAACTGCCCAAGCGTCCATCCGTGGATGAATGGATAAAGAAGATGTGTATAGAGACGATCGAATGTGACTGAGCCATTAAAAAAAGGAGTGAGATCTTGCCATTTGCAGCATCATGGATGGGCCTAGAGGGTACAAGGCTAAGTGAAAGAACACATTTGATTTTCAGCACCACTCCGGCTGGTCATCAGGACAAGTAAAATTACTCTCAGTTTACAGATGGGGAAATTGAAGTCAACAGAGGGGACGTGGCCTGTCAAAGGTCAGGTGCCTTAACTAGATGGCAGTGTTGGGGTTTGCTGCAATTGAGACCAAGAGGATATTGAAGCTCGGGGAAGGGAAAGTCAGGGAGAGCTGGCAACGATGGGGACGGATGGGGATAGCTCTCAGCCATTCCTTGAACAGGCAAGGGGGACCACAAGCAAATTCTGGTTCCCGGGAAGTGAGGTGAAAGGTACGGAGGTTAGCTGGGGTGCTGCTGGGGGCTCCACTTCCCAAGGGACTAGTGCTCTGGGAAAACCCAGCAAACGGATAGCCCAGCTCCGAGTGGGACGGGTGTGGAGACTGGCCACCATGTAACTGCAGGAGCACCCTGGACATAGTAGTTCCGAGAAGAGGCAGAACTGGCCAGCTGATTGCTGCGTGCTCATCGAGACAGCAGAGTTGGGACTAACATGGAACAAGGACTGACACGACCTCACGCTGAGCTCGGCTCTGTTTGAGGATGTCTCACTCACCTGATGCATTCACAGAAGTTCGCTTCAAGGACAGCGTAAGAAAGAGGCTTTTGTGGGTGCCCGCCCGGACCCAGGGCATTCTGCTGGACTGTCTCCCTTCTTCTTCCCTGGCTTCCCTGCTCTCTTAGTCCACTTTGGTGCTGAATTTTAAGTCCTGATCTCTTGGTTTGTTCTTATATAAGGCAGGGGAGAGGTTTAGGATAAGCCTGGCTTTGATCCCAACCACAAAAGGGAGGTATGTTTATTGACAATGGCTTCCTTTCCTGCTGACATTTCGGCCTCCAGGACGCTCTCTCATCTTTGAAACCCCAGTATCTGCCATTGCACCTGTAACATGGCGGCTACTTGTTTGAATGGATGAATGAGCAAAGGAATGGATGAAACAGGCATCGCACGAGACACTACAAGCTTCACAAGAGCAACAAGGAATGAGGTTCCTGTTGCTTGTTGTTGAATTCTACGCCTGGTACACGATGGGCGGTTGATACATTTTGCTGGATGAATGAGAGATTCATCTCTGTCTTACCAGCATGGACCTTCTCCCTTTCTGCTGATTCCCGTAGTGTTTGACCTGGGAGAGGCTTCAGAGATGAACAGGTCCCGCCCGGGTCATTATTTTGGAGACCGGAAAATGCGACCCGGTGAGGGCAATGACCTTGCTCACGCACACATGCCCGCGTAGGGACCAGAATGTGGGGACTCTGGCTCCCAGTTCGGGCCTCTTGACTCCTTACCTGCCCCCTCTTCAGGAACGTGAACCTAGCAGGTGGATCAGACCTCCGGAGTCCCGTTCGCTCAGAGCCCAGCTCCACGGCCACGAAGCTCCCCGAGCACTAGACTCAGGCCAATCTGCTCCTGTTTCTCAGCCAATGGGCTGCGCAGGCTGGGCAGCAGGTGCAGAGCAAAGCCAAAGCCAGAGCAGGGATTTGAGCTAGGACGGCCGTTTTCCCTAAGCTGTCTTATCCGGATAGCCGACTGCTCACTCTCCTAGGGGCTCCAGGAGGCTTTGGTTCATGCATTGCTCTGACGGTTTTCCTCACGTTGAGCTTCCTGGGCACGCCCCCTCCTTCCTTCACACAGGCAGCTGCCACAGAAGGAAATACACACACTGCTTGGCCGCCTCCCCAAGTGGGACAGCCCAGCTCAGCAGTGCTGGCTTCAGACCACCTGGGTTTGAAATTGGCTCTGCCACCTCCGGCCAGCAAAACTCAGGGCCAGAGATCGACCTTCTCCGGGCCTCTGTGTCTCATCTATAATAAGGTCTGGGGGAATAAAGGAACAGAAAACACGGGAACGGATGGAGTGCCATGCCCGGCGTGTGGTAGGCAACCGGCAGAGAAATGTCAGGAGCTACCGGCGGATGCTCCGATGGAGGGAGGGGTGACTCTGTGCAGAGCTTAGAGCCCCGGCAAGCAGACTTCCTGGTTTCAAAGGCCAGCTTGGCTCCAGGTCCACTGTGGGTCCTCTAGCTAGCTTTTCAATCTCTCCATGCCTCAGTATCCTTGTCAATAAGACGAGGGTGACAATGGGGCTACTTCATTGGGTTTCTGTCCGATTCAAATGTGTTAACTCACAGAAGCACTTAGAACCATTTCTGGCACAAGGGAGGGGCTAAACAAAACTCCCCTCTTCCTGTTATCTAGGTTTAAAAGCGTTTAGGAAAGCCAGATTGTTCCGACTGAAAGCCTTGAGTTGCAGACTCATGCAGGCACCGAGACACCCGTGCTAAGGCCCAGCTTATTGGCTGGTAATCTCGTTTGTTTGTCCTTGCTGTCCCCAAGCACAGCCCACAGCCAGCAGAGCATGGGGCTTGTACAACGCTCACAAGCCAGGCGTGCTGGGCGGTGACTTCTCCACCGTAGGCTCGAAATGGCAGCCAGCAGTGAAATTACATTTGTATTGATCTAAAGAACATTTTATTGATCAAATGCAGAGAAAGAAACCTTTGAAACAGAAGCCCATTATTTTAACAATTCGTTGCCAGGAATAGGCAAAGGCTGCTTTTCCTTCCCTTTTGGTGAGCTGGGCTTCCCAGGTCGGAGATGGTCCGGAGACCTACCCTCTGTGAACATCTCATCATCTTATCATCTCATCTGGTCTCCAGCTTTCCATCCCCCTATTCCTCCTCTGTATCTGTGTCCCCTCTCTCCTTGATCTCACCGGCTGAACTGAAACACAGCTGTCATCCTCTGTGCTCCTGAGTCATTCTGAGTGGTTGGGGGTAATGGTGAAGGCTACTGATTGCCAGGATATCTGTAGGAAGCGCTCACAGACTGTCCTGTCAGGTGTGGAGCACAGATTCTTCTGAAGTTACTGTCCACCATTCTCCCTGGTACGGAAACCCAGGTTCAGTGGCCAGGAGCTCATTTGATAGGAAGACATATGAGCTTTACTCAGGAAGCTGGCTACCTGGGGAGAAAGCAGACTCTTGTCCAAAGGCCAACTCTGTAGCTTCTGCCTGGTCAAGGGGTTTTTAAAGGAGCATAGGACAGTTAATCAGTAAAGGAAGTAGAGAGGTCCCTAACGTTTCTTGATTATGTGCAGACTTGATGGTACCAGCTACAGACATTATCTCAGTGTTTGAAGGTTGTGCAAGAGGGTTTGGTGAGGTGCAGAAAGTCTCTCTTCTTTTTTTTTTTTAGCAAAGAATGCATGATCTATAGATACACAAAGAAAGGCTTAGTTAATCAACCACATGGGCTAAGGGTGGTGGCTAAAGTTTGAAGACTACTAGGTTGGCCAGAGGGGCCAAGGCAGCTTCCTCCCCATGCCTATCTCTGGCCCTGGCTTCATTAACCTTCATTAAACTAAATTGACATGGAAGTGAATTATACAGGAAACTCAGGGCCACTAGGTGGAAAATACTCAGAAAGCAGTAGTCGCTACAGCCATTTCCAGAATGATTTAATAAGGTCAGAGGGCTTGAACCCTGTGCCCAACCTCATAGGGAACCTAAATATTTGTTCCCACTTCCTATGCTCAGCGAGCTGACCATTTAGCCTGAGAAAGGAGAAACACACACTGAGGGGTGAATCACAGGAGGCAGGATTTATAATTATAAGACGGGCACAAGAATTCAGTGGTGAAAAAATTCTCTTCAACAAATAGTGCTGGGACAACTAGGTATGCACATGCCAAAGAATGAAGTCAGACTCCCTACCTCACACCATATACAAAAATTACCTCCCCAAGGATCGAAGATCTAAGTGCAAGAGCTAAAACTATAGAAGTCTTAGAAGAAAATATGGGTGTAAATTTTCATGGCCTTGGGTTAGCAATGGTTTCTTAGATATGACATCCAAAGTACTAGCAACCAAAGGAAAAAAAATTGGACTTCATCAAAATTGCAGTTATTTGTGCTTTAGAGGATACCTGTAAAATGGAGGAGAGTGTACTCAAATCATGTATCTAGTGAGAGTTGAGTACAGAGAATATATAAAGAACTCTTACAGCTCAAAAATAAAAAGACAAATAACCCAATTTATAAATGGGTAAAGGACCCGAGTAGACATTTCTTCAAAGCAGATGTGCAAATGGCCAATAAACACATGGAAGGATACCCAACGTCATTTGTCATTCGGGAAATGCAAGCCCAAACCACGTTGAGATACCACTTCACACCCACTAGGATGCTTACACTCAAAAAGGCAGAACCTCTGGGGCGCCTGGGTGGCTTAGTCATTGGGTGTCTGCCTTCAGCTGAGGTCATAATCCCAGGGTCCTGGGATCGAGCCCCCCATCAGGTTCCTTGCTCTGCAGGAAGCCTGCTTCTCCCTCTTCCACTCCCCCTGCTTGTGCTCCCTTTATCGCTGCATCTCTCTCTGTCTGTCAAATACATAAATAAATATTTTTTTTTTTTTAAAGGCAGAAACTCCAAGTGTTGGTGAGGCTATGGAAGAACTGAAATTCTCATCCACTGCTGGTGGGAATGTAAAATGGTGCAGCAACTTTTGGGGGAAAAAAAGCCTGGCTGTTTTCAAAAAGTTAAACATGGTGTTAACCATATAGCAAAGCAATTCCGCTCTTAGATATGCACCCTAGAGAGCTGAAATATGTTCACACAAAAACTTGTCACATGCATGGTCATATCAGCATTACTCATAATGTGCAAAAGGTGATAACAACCCCAAGTCTGCCAACTGAAGAATGGATAAATGGAAAATGATTTTCATACCATACAGTATTATTTAATAATATTTATTTATTATTTATTTACTTAAAAAGAAATATTAATATCATAACATAGACAACCTTGAAAACATTATGCTAAATGAAAGAAGTCAACCATGAAAGCTACATATTCTATGATTTCATTTTCATTTGTGAAATGTACAGAATATGGGAATTCTCAGAGACAGAAAGTAGATCAGTGATTGCAAGGGCTGAGGGAGGTGCATATAGGAAGCAAGAGCTCAATGAAGATTGTGTTTCCTTTGGGTTGATCAATTTAAAAGGGTGAATTTGGGGGTGCCTGGATGGCTCAGTCATTAAGCATCTGCCTTCAGTTCAGATCATGATCCTGGGGTCCTGGGTTTGAGCTCCACATTGGGCTGCCTGCTCGTTGGGAAGCCTGCTTCTCCCTCTCCCACTCCCCCTGCTTGTGTTCCCTCTCTCACAGTGACTCTCTCTGTCAAATAAATAAATAAAATCTTAAAAAAAATAAAATGGTGAATTTTACAGCACGTGGATTGTATCAGAGTTTTAAAAAATGAGAGGCACAGACCCAGGTTTCTTTGGGTGATAGGCTGAAGGAGGGACCAGTTTGGCCAGGACGTAGCTGTCAAAGGGGTCTGTCCCTATTCCCTGTGATCTCACCCTAAGGCCAGCAGACCCCAAGATGACTCTTGTGACCCAGAGCACAGGGAGGCCACCATTCATGGCAAATGGGGATCTCTCAGCCCAAAGCTGTTGAGTCCTCTGTGCACTTTTTACCTTCTGTTTTTGAGTTTCCATCCTTCTTGGAAAAGAGAAGCAGAAACCGCTGACAAGTCTGGAAATTGGAAATGTAAATGAAAAAGGGATTCTCCCGGGAGAGTCTGGCTGTGCCGCACCTCCCCCACTCAATCACAGCGTGCCGCAGAGGCTCCCGGCCCAGGGACCCAGCAGTGAACGCCGCTGGAATGGTCACCATCCATCTCTCAGACAACGCAAGTGGCCCTGGGTGTTCTGCCAGAAGGAAGCAGTAGTGGTTGGCTCTTAATGTCCAATGCCAAGTGTGTTAACTGATGGGTCCCTGTCTCTATTACCTCTAGGTGGAACAGAGAGCAACAGTTTGGGCCATGTTTTTGAACCTGATTGGCAGGTTGCTGTGGTTTAGGGTGCACATCCACTCAAGAATCAATGGAATGGGCTGGGTCTATTCACAGTGGCGTAGGGTGAGTCCTGCAGGTACCCTCTGGGCAGCAGCAAGCAGGTTAGACATGTTCCTGGAGACCAGGTAGGCAGGGACCTTCATTTCACAGATGCTCAGAGAGGCTGTGTGACTTGTGACTTGGCTGAGGGGACAGAGCTCATTGCTAGCAGATCACGGGCTAGAAGTCACATCTCCTGTTCCCACATTTATTATCTAACAGCTTGGTCCACTCTTCCTCTCAAACGACAGATTTAATGACACTTGGTCTTTTGGCTATGTCCCTCTGGAACCCCAGAGAATCTGTCTCCTCCTCCTCTCCCTCCTTTCCCTCGTTTCCCTTCCTCCCTCCTTCTTCTCCTCCTTTTCCTCCTCCTATCTTTCCTCCCGTCCCTCACTTTCTTTCGTTTGTCACAGAACCAAGTAAAATCTGTCAAGGCACCGCATAAAGTTCCAGAAATAATGAGAGATTTCCCCCTCTTTCTATACAGCTGAACATCTCACTTGTTTCCCCAAATTTCTAGAAAATTCGATAGACAAATCTATATAGAATTTCTCTATGAAATTTCATAGACAAATCAACATTATTACAATCACCACCTGGAATTCCTTGAATACCCACGGAACATTGGGTCACAAAAAAACTCCATAGCCAGGGTCTTTTGTAATCCCAAGTCACTGTATGCAAGTTAATTTCAAGGATGGTTACGGGAAACACTCCCACTCCTTCTCACAGCTAGAGCAGGACTCAGGTCCCTTTGGACTGGAGCTTTTGAGGACGGAATATGACATCATTGTCACCTGTGGACCTCCTCAGCCACAAGTAGTTCTGGGAAGATGCTGTTAATGATTTTTCTTTACTGGTTTCCGAAGCGTCCATGGAAATCCAGAGTTGGCTTGCACACCTGGATAAGACTCCAGATAACCTTATTTCTCCCCTTATTCCCTAATCTCTTCTTTTTCTCTCAGTTTCCCACTTCAAGCCTAGCCTTCCTTAGCCCCTATCCAAAATGGCTCGTAAAGGCTTCCTGACTCTCTAAGGGAGATGGGGTCCTTCTCTCTTCTGCATCTTCTCCTCTTTGGGGCATCAACAGGGAAAAAAAGTCAGGTAAATCTCAGGGCTTGAAGGATTCTGATGCCACTGAGCAGGGAGAGGACTCTCTCCCCTCCCTGTGGAAGGGCGCACAGAGAGGAGGGGTTTCTAGGTGGCTACTCAGGGCTTGAAACTCAGGACCCAGGCTAGCTGTGAGTCCCGGGTAGAGGCGAATACAACCTGTTGATGTCAGGTCAGGCCCTGGGGCTCTGGAGAGTACCCTCCCCCTGTCCGCTCCTCCTGGTGCTTCTCAGGCTGGAAACCCTTGTGTAGGAGCTTTGAATCCCATCAGAACTTCATGGACTGAGTGTTCGTCTGGGCTGGGCCCAGAATTTGTGCGAGCTCTTTCTCTAAACACTTCTCCAGAAATTTAGGGATCCTAGACTCCTCCCCTTCTTCTGTCTTCTACCCAATCAACCAGGACAGGAGGATAGGAACCATTCAGATTACATAACAATGTACAGAGGAACCCCAGGGTCTCATGCCCGTCTACCCATTCATCCTTACCAACCCCTGTTCTCCCTCCTGCAATTTAGGCTTCAGATACTTTCCAGTTCTCTTGGTCTCAACATGCCATGCTCTCCCAAGTCCCCATGCCTTTGCCTGGCTGACAATGGCTTGCCCCTTCTTGCCACCATAGAAGATGCTGTCCGTGCCCCATCTATAGCCCACAGACCTTAAACTTGTTAGTGTGTCTGTCGGCCTTGCAGTGGCCGGAGATCTGCATCCGTGTCTGCGGACTTTGCCGGGGCCAGCGACGGCCACTCTGTCTGCACACGGCAGGCTGAAGAGCTGAGCCCTCAACCTTCCCCACTGGGAGGAGAACTCAACGTCGACTCTCATGTACGTTCCCCAGCGTCCTTGGCTCTCAGGTGAGATAATTTTGAGACAGGCTTTTGGTACCTGTTCCCAGAGTTTCTGACTTAATAATATATCCTCACAGGTTGTCTCGTCTTGTTTTTATCCATCCCCTATTCTCTTTCCTGTGTGCATGCATTTCCCGAGTAAACTTCTCAGCCTCAGGGCACCTGGGTAGCTCTGTCGGTTAAGCCTCTGCCTTCGGCTCAGGTCATGACCTCGGGGTCCTGGGATCGAGCCCCACGTTGGGCTTCCTGCTCAGGGGGGCACCTGCTTGTGCGCATGCTCTCTGTCTCTCTCTCTCTCAAATAATATAAATAAAATTTTAAAATAAATGAAGAAACTTCTCATCCTTAAATCTTTGCTTCAGGTTCTGTTTGTAGAGTGAATCAAATCTCAGACACAAACTAATGCTCTCAATGATCTCATACTTAGAGTCTCTACTGAAATATAGTTTCCTTGAAAGATTTTTCTGGGCAGTAAGGGTTCTGTCCTCCGTATGCCGAGGCTCCTGTCTGCATAGCCCCATCGGGGACCACGTTATACTAGTTCCTAACTGCCTGTTTCCCTTACAGGGACATGCCACCATACTTTGCCCCCGGAAGTCGGGGACTGTGTGTGACCCTTCTTTCTGTCTATAACACCTTTCCACCACTCCCCACTGGGTGGGTATTAGCAATGAGTTTGTGATTTTGCCCAGTTGGCAGGTATCATGGGTCAGAGGAAAGAGCACTGAATATGGAGTCAAGAGACTGGCTGGGGGTCCTCCTCTGTCAAGACATTACTCAGGTGACCAGAGGCAAGCTTCCTAACCATCCATGATCTCTTCGTGTGGGAGATGTAGGTTAGAGGCAAGGTTTCCATGGTGACCTCCTCCATACTTAATAGAAGGTTAACAAGAGCCTTCTCTTTGGCACACTACCAAAGACACCACTCACTCAGGTTTGGGTGTCCACCCTGAGGACTGACCACCCACCCACGCCCTCCCATATTTACTCTTCTTCCCCTAAGGTATTGAAAGGAAGTTCCCCAAATCCCCAGAGCTGGGTCAGCAAGTCTGGTGTTTCCCAATGGTGATGGCTTCGTGCTCCAATGGAGCCACAAAACCCAGTATAACTTCCCCTTCCGTGTAACTCTCAATAGCAATGGAAAGGGAGCTATTCTCTCCCAACCTCCCCCCTCCTTCCTTCGTTAGTCATGACTCATTAATTGCCACTGGTGAATGAGTTTTATTCTAATTTTCATGATCTAATTCAGAGATGTTTTCAGCTAAAGATCAGGATATAGGCTTTTGGCTTAGCTAATGAAATATCTAATGAATATGCATTAGTGACAATTACAGACAGGACACCTAGGAGGGAAGGGGCAGTCGCAGCCCTCAGCTGATGTCACTTGCTAATGGCTCCTTGAAGGGGAAAAGCGCGGTCTTTGTGCTCATGTCCCTAATGGAGGACAACGTTCTGGAGACTGGTGCCAGAAGGAGGGGCTGGAATGAGATGCATTTTGCCTTTCTCTTCCTCTCTTTCCTGCTGTGGTTCTGCCTTTAAACCAAACCATGATGTGAAGTGTGCTTTGCATGTGAATGTTACCTCCTCAAAATAGGATGGATTCATGCACTTGCAGGACAGTGAGATGATTTTATTAACAACAACAACAAAAACAACAAAAACCAAAACCATTCTGGATCTAGAATAATGACCCAGCAAGGAGGGCAGACTCCTTCCCTATTCCTTCCTTAATCCGATGGGAATCTAACGCAAACAACGACCCCAGAAAGTTGGTGAACATCTGAAAGACTGTCTCAGAATCCATGCTTCACTTCCCTATAGCGGCGTCTGTGACTCGGTGGGGCTCTTCTATGGCTCCCCCATTCTCCTGTCCTTGTCTCATTCGGCAAAAACATCAGCTGAAGCCGGCAAAACCCGGAGGAGAAAAGTTTTATATTGTTTGTTCGTTTGCTTAGTTTTTTAAATCAGTAAACGTAATCATTTGGTGTTGACAGCTCTTATGACATCTGCTGCAAGCCAAGCTAGCAGGTCCACGCAGAGTCTAAAACAGGAAGTCTAAGCGAGTTCAGGCATAATTTGGGGGCAGGAATGGCAGCCCCCAGTTCGGCTGAATGCACACCGACATGCCCGCTCCCAGAGGCTCCCATCTCCCCGCCATCACTCCCAAAGATCCCGGGTAGAAGAAGGGCCATCTTCCGCAGTTCCCAAGAGAAGCGCAGTCACCACTTTTGGGTATGCGAGTTGTGTTTTAGACTGATTTTCCCTTCTTCCTCCTTCCTCCCCCTCTATAATTTACTTTGACTTGCTGGTCAGGCCATCTCCATTGACCTCCTTGGGTCTTATTCTGGCTTTGTGACTGGGCAATCTTCCACACCGGAAGGTGAAAAATGCTTCCTTTATTCTCCTGTGGGTTCCTCAATCTTTGTCTTTCCGAGTGTCTGGTTGGGGCCAGTTCTTTCCAGGAGTTTGACAGCTTTATGCACCAGCTAATGCTTCTTGTGTAACCTTGGGTGCTTTTTCATGGTCAGAGGGAAGCTCTCTTGAATTTAAGAGGTCGGGATGGTGGAGCAGGGGACCTGGTACAAGGGGGAAGGTAAAAATTACTACTCCCTTCAGGAAGCTGTCATATATTTTTCAGCCCCTGGTGACCATGGCAGTGAGGAGGACTGTGTCTTACACGTCTACGCTGCCTCAGCACTTAGCATAGTCCTTGGGGCACACGATCGGGGCCAGAAATGTGTGTAAAATGAATAATGGATTAATGAATGAATTTCAGACTGTCTTCTCCATGGCAAGAAAGCTGGAGAAAGACCACCCTCCACACTGAGGTCCTGGGGCACCTGGTGTCTCTGTCGGTTAAGTGTCTAACTCTTGATTTTGGTTCAGGTCATGATCTCAGGGTTGTGGGATCGGCGTGCAGTTTGCTGGTTCCTCTCCCCCTACTCCTTCCCACTTGTTTGCTCTCTCTCTCTCTCTCAAGTTAAAAAATAAAAGCTTAAAAAAAAAACAACCCTGAGGTCTCATCCCGAGGGGAACACAGAATTAGAGTCTGGGATATGGAGACCCAATTTGGGATTGATATTGTGACCTAAGACATTCTGTTCAAGAAGGATGTTGATGATTGTCAACACAAAGCCCATCTTCATTACCCTAAAAACATATCAAAGCTTTGCCTCCAGAATGTCCCTTGCTTTTTCAAATGTACACTTCATTTCAGAGGAGTAGAATGGGCATTGGAAAGCTACAGTCATTCTGGAATGTCCCACTGGAAGGGGACACAGTGGTCCAGGCACCAGGAAGGTGGAGTTACCATTCCAGGCATCCTGCCTCCAACAGGAAGTCTGTCCAAACAGTGAAGTGGCCTGAGGCAGCTCTGAGTGTGTGCAACTGGGCTGAGTCTTAGAAGAGAAACCACCTATGTCCTTTTATGTTGTCTTTGGGTTGCTGGTGATGGCCTCAATCCATTTTCACCTCCTTCCTAGGGTAATCTGCCTCATCCTGGCCTCCAGAAAGGATTGTGTCCTTTCTGGTCACGAGTGACCAGGTGGGGACCAAGGTGATCTCTGAAGGGCCCCACCACAACCTTTGTTCTTCAGCAAGTTTGCCACAAACAGATTTGAACCACGAAACAATGACCAATGGCCTGTTGGATAGCTCCTGGCTCTGCTGGCCATTGGCTACCTGTTCGATCTGAGTTCAGCTGTCTTCAGTGACTCTCCATCTCTCACACGTGTATCTGAGAAGGGTCTTCTACACCCTCTCCCCTCCATCCTGCACAAAGGAGCTATCCAAGCTGAAGCAACACAGACAGACACGTGGCTCTCCCCACCTCCTTGGCTGTGCGTGGGTAGGGTAGGGGCTATCTTAGGAGGACAGTGACACCTCGCTGACACTGTCCCTGGGTCTCCGAGTCCTTTGACCTTTGGATTATCAGAATGCTGAAAAGCCCCATTTTGCTCTGCATTAAAATCCAGTTTTCTCCTTGGCTACCTCTCCATTAGCCCAGGGCCTGGGAGGAGCAGCCTGAGGTCTGGATGGGCTCTGCGGGTGTTGGGGAGATCGTCCTGACTGTGCTCCTCACTTTCCGCCCCAACCATGGCCTAGCCCCTTCCTCACTCTGCTGACAGCTTCTTTTAGGGATGCTCGACAGCCCACCTCAACCATTCCCCAGGGACAGCAAACCGAAGCTGACACTTCTTTGGTTCACCTTTTCCCCTGTGTTTGCAAAATCAGGGACTTTACAACAACGAAAAAGAGGGGAAAGACCTGATCTTGGAATAAAGAACAGTATCTGGGACAGAAAATACTAAACGATGCTTCATCGATAAGTTTATCACAATGGTCACATTTTCCCATTTTCCGCGTAACCAGTAAAGACTCCATCACACGTGATGGGCGTTCACAGCACTGTTCACTCTGTCGCCGAAAGCCCCCAGCACCCCCGTGGGTGCAGATCAGGGCTGGGCGAGTGGCTCCGTGCAGCGAGTGTGGACCTCACAGAATCACAAAGAAGTTTCAGATTCCCCAAATGTTACATCAAGCACAACCACAGCACGATTATCAAGATTCAGGATTTGGTACGGTGCCATTTATAGACCTTCTTCCCTTTTCCCCACGTTTCCTCTTCTGGTCCAGAATTTCATCCAGGGCCGCACACTCTGTTTAGCCGTCTGTTCCATCCTCTTCTCATCCTCAGGCTCTTCTACGATTCTGCTACTATTGTTACAACTCTTCCTCTTCTCCTGAACCCTTCCATCTTCTTTATGATCAAATAAACTAGATTGTCTCACAGAATTTCCTCCTCACCTCAATACACGTTGAATTGGATCTTTGTTGCTGTTTGCATAGGCGGTGATTACACAGGGCACGCTTATGTGGGGTACCCCGATCTGAGCTTCTGGAAGGTAAGCTCCCGATCAAGTCCCCCACCCCCACCCCCCTTGCGGAGCCCTTGAATCTCAGCACAGTAACGTATTGTATTGTGCGCACACACCCAGTGCAACGGAAATGCAAGAGAGATGCTGTGGGAACAAGCATCATCCTGTAGCTGGCTGAACTCCAACTGAGCGGACTCCCCAAACATCACCAGTTCTCACCCAGATAAACAGGGGCTGGAGAGGCACTGCACCTTGCAGGGGTAGCACTGGGGGAGCAACCAGGAAGGGGAGAGGGCGTGCAATCCCAGCTGAAGGCTGCTCCCCGTACTCACCTCCCTGCTCCAGGCTGTACCTGTCCGCCAAGGGTGCTTTTTCCCAATCAGCACAAAGGTGCCAGTGTCCGCTTTGCTCCGCCAGGGGCACTGAGCCCAGAGCAATGTGTCAGGGAGCCAGCCACTTTCATACAGGACTCACAGAGGCGGTGTGAATGATTCAGAGGAAATGTGCCACCGCTGAGAAGGCGTCTCTAAGGGTGGAGGCAGGTGGGGCTGCCTGGAAAGCCGTCATCGCACAGGAAGGTGGCGAACACGGAGGTGGTCCCACATGCATTTCCTCCGCTGGGAGGAGTGACAGGCCCAGCCCCTGCCCGCCGCTCTCACTGTAGCGAGCACTTTATTTGGCGCCTTTACTTGGTTAACGTTTCTTTTTCACCATTGAGGCAGTCACTCCCCATTAAAGGAAATTTTGAAGATAAGAAAAAGCGAAGGTCTGAACTAAAATAATTAATTATTGCTGCCCCCACCGCAGGAAAGCAGAACTAATCCCTGTTCGTGTTTCGTGCTCAGCTCTTGAACAGAACTCTTTGGTATTACGGACGGTTTTCTTAACGTTGCGATGATGATACACAATCCTGCTTTGAAACATTCTATCAAATCATGGATGTTTGCTGTTATTCCGTCAGTCAATGTATTACACCAATTAGGTATTATTTCCTCGATTTTAATATCTCTGTGATGTTTCACTGAAAGATTATACGATGGGTTCTGTAATCTTTGCATTGTAGCTGGGCTTTCATGGGATCTTTAACGCTTATCATTAAAAATTATACTTTCCCCTAATTTATGATTATTCTCTTAAAATTCTAGAAGTGCTACTACTTTGTTAAAGACCACTAATATTTTGAGAATTACACTTTTTACTATTCCATTTATTTCATTCATTCTTAAATTCATTCATGTGTGTGTGTGTGTGTGTGTGTAGTTTTACTGGGTTCCAAGCATGTTTCAGAAGCTGTGCTTGGAACTGGACATTCATTAGGGGGAAAAAAGTCACATCCCATTCTTTTTTATGGCTCACTAATATTCCACTGTGTATACGTGTGTGTGTGTGTGTGTGTGTGTGATCTTGTCATTTGCAACAACATGGATGGACCAAGGGTCCATGAGTTAGAGAAAGAAAAATACCATATGATTTCACTCATATGTGGGGTTTAAGAACCCAAAGAACAAACAAAGGAAAAAAGAGAAACAAACAAACAAAAAATAGACTCTTAACTACAGAGAACAAATAGGTGGTTGCCCGAGGAAAGGTGGGTTGGGGGGATGCGATGAAATAGACAAAGGGAATAAGAGTTCATTTATCTTGATGAGGACTCAGAAATGTAAGGAATTGTTGAGTCTCTATATTGTATACCTGAAACTAATGTAATACCATACATTAATTATACTTCCATGAAAAAGATCACAATCCCTCTGTCTATGAACATTGTAAATCTTATAAAGGAAAAACTTTGGTCAAGTAATCAAACACATGTATAGTTCAAAATGGTGATAAATGAATGTTATGAACAAAAAATGCGAGATACTCTGAGAAAGTGCAGTGGAGGAGTCCAAGTGAGATGGGAAGTAAGTCAGGGGAAACTTCTCTACGGACTCGAGCTAAAACTCAGAGATGACCCAGGAGTTAGATACACTAAGAGTGCAGCAAGGCATTGGCCATATAGAGGACACAGCACATGCAAAGGCCGAGCACAAACAGAGGATGGTATGTCAGGAGCCAAAAGGAGACCATTGCTCCCAGAGAGCAATGAGCAAGAAGAGTGAGCACACGATGAGGATGGACAGGTATATTTGGAATAAATAACTTAAGGACATTTAGTTTTATCATAAATGGAGTTGGATGTTAGGAAACCATTGGAAGGGCTTAGGCAGGGAAATAACATAATAGGATCTGTTTTTGTTTTTGTTTTTGTTTTTTTCTTCAAAAGCTGGGGGGTAGTTGGGGGGAATTGGAGATGATCACTGAATGGTCTGGGGTTTCCTCTTGGAGGAGTGAAAAAAATGTCCTGAACTGAATTGTGAGGATAACATCCAACCCTGTGAAAAATCCTTTCAATCATACACTCTAAGTGGGTGAATTGTATAGTACATAGGCTCCATCTCAGTAAAGCTGTTCAGGCAATGTGCAGCTGGTCTCAGTGGAGATGCATTGTGGATGACAAGAGTGGGGCAAGTAGGCAGTTTGTTTGATGGGTTCTTCCAGGGTCACGGGCAATCAGAAGGCAGCTGTGAACAGATTTCAGATGTACCTTGTGCTCACATTTATTTCTTAGACTGTAAGCTTCTCAGGGCTGGAAATTCCCATTCTTTGGCTAAACACAGTCTTTTCCCCAGCTTTAGTGAAGTGTAATTGACAAATAAAATTGTAACGTATTTAAAGTATATACCTTGATGGTTGGAGATATATATATACACACACACACATACACACACACACACACATTGGAGATATATATATATATATACATACATACTATGGAAGGAGTTCCATGATCATGTTAACACAACCATCAGCTACATAATTATCCTTTTGTGTGTGTGTGTGTGTGTGTGTGTGTGTGAGAATACTTAAGATCTGCTCTCTTAACAGATTTCAGTTGTACAATACAATATTATTAATTATTGTCATAAGGCTGTGCATTAGAGCCTCAGAACTCCTTCATCTTATAACTGAAAGTTTGTATCCACTTACCAACCTCTTCCCACCTCTCCCACTCCACCAGCCCCCCCTTGCAACCACCATTTTGTTCTGTTTCTATGAGCTCACCTTTTTTGCGGGGGGGAGTTGGTGATTCCACATATAAGTGATACCATGCACTACTGGTCTTTTCTGTCTTATTTCACTTAGCATAATGCCCTCTAATTTCATCCACGTTGTCATAAATGGCAGGATTTTCTTCTTTTGGGGGGCTAAATGACATTCTCTTATCTATAGACAGGCCACATTTTCTTCATCCATTCAACTGCTGATGGACACTTAGGTTGTTTTGGTATCTTGGCTGTTGTAAATTGTGCTGTAATGAATAGAGGAGTTCAGATAATTCTTCCATATTGTGAATTCATTTCCTTTGGATATATACCCAGTAGTGGAATTTCTTAGATCAGACGGTGTTTCTATTTTTAATTTTTTAAGGTGACTCCGCCAGTTTGCGTTCCCACCAGCTGTGCCTGAGGGCTCCCTTTCTCCACATCTTTGCCAACATTTATTATCTCTTATCTTTTTTTTTGATAATAGCTATCCATAAATGTGAGGTGATATCTCCTCATGATTTTGACTTGCATTTGCCTGATGAAGAGTGATGAGTATCTTTTCATGTGCCTGTGGGACATCTGTATATGGTTTTGGGGAAAAATGTCTACTCAGGCCCTCCACCCATTTTTGTTGTTGAAATGTTTTATTTTATTATTATTATTTTTTAAAGGATTTTACTTATTTGCCAGAGAGAGAGGGAGAGGGAGAGAGAGAGAGAGAGGTGAGTGTGCAAACCAGGGGAGCAACAGGTAGAGGGAAAAGCAAGGAACCTGATGAGGGGCTCAATCCCAAGACTTTGGGATCTTGACCTGAGCCAAAGGCAGACGCCCAACCGACTGAGCCACCCAGGCATCCCAGAGACATAAATTATTATCTTGCAGTTCTGGAGGCCAGATCCTGGGCTAAGACCAAGTTGTTGGCAGAGATATATTCCTTTCTGGATGCTCTAGGGGATAATCCATCTCCTTAATTTTTCCACAACCTGGATGTTTGTCTGGATCCCTTGGCTCATGTCCCCTTCCATCTACAAAGTCATCAAAGGCGAGTCAGATCTTTCTTGTGATGTCATTCCTCCATTTCTCACTGTTCTGCCTCTCTCTTTCCTATTTAAATACCCACATGATTACACAGCACCCACCTGAGACTCCATGATAATCTCCTTATGTTAAGACACATCCTTCAGCACCCTTAATTCCCCCTTGCCATGTAACATACCATTTTAACACATTTCAGAAAGTAAGATGTGGACGACTTTAGATGGCCATTATTCTACCTACCTCCAGTCTCCAAAGATTTAAATCTCACATATGAAATACATTCACCCTTCCCCAAAGCTCTCAACCCATCACCGTTGCTTTGGCCAACGAGCCAGTGGCAAACGTTACTCAGCAGAGATACTGAACAGCATCTGTGTACTGTTAACTTGCACTCCTGCTATTCTGAGAAGTCTGAGCTGTCCGGGAACAAGCCTGGTAGATGATGAGAGATTCAGGGCCAAGTCATCCTTGGTTGTCCAGTCAACCACCAGAGGCAGAATCTGACCAAAAGTTGTTACCTAATATTTAGTACTAGACAGATAGATACCCATGCATGTGTTGATACAACAAACCCATCAACCAGATAGTGGGGAAGGGTGTATGTTGAGAAACTGGGGAACTGGGGACAGACTATGAACACATTTTAATGCTTGGTAAGGCATGTAGCCATTGTGTTTTATGCAATAAAAGTCAATAGCCATTTTCTTTCCAGAAGGACAGTGACAAGATAAACAAGGACTGCCAAAACCTTTTTCTCTCTCTCTACCCACGCTTTGCTACCTAACATCATGCTGGGGGTCACTGCTGGTGTTTCATAAAGAACTGCTTACAAGCCAGGCAGGACGGAGCCCTGTGGAACCGTGTTTTCAGGGCCTTCTTCGTTCTGCTGCTCTTAGCAGCTGTGTGATTTTCCATCTTTGTTAATTCCACGCGTTGCTTTGAGTCATGGTGTCGGAAATTCTTACCTGACTTTAGTTTACTGTCTGTCGCTTTGCTCTGCCCCCTTTTAACCCCCTTCAAGGGATGCAACTGTTCTCTGCTTGTCTTTACGAGGATTCCCTGAAATAGCTCCAGACTGTGAAATGCATCTCTATCGATTTCTGGAGAATTCAATCAGTAGAAAGTCAGCCTAGACCCCATGTGAAGTTTGCCTGTTCTCATCTTCCCTCTGTAATCAGGGACACTTCATCTTTTTTTTTTTTAATTTTATTTATTTATTTGACAGACAGAGATCACAAGTAGGCAGAGAGGCAGGCAGAGAGAGAGGGGGAAGCAGGCTCCCTGCTGAGCAGAGAGCCCGATTCAGGGCTCGATCCCAGGACCCCGAGATCACGACCTGAGCCGAAGGCAGAGGCTTTAACCCACTGAGCCACCCAGGTCCCCCAGAGACACTTCATCTTTTAAAGATCGCTTATTAAAATGTAAGGTTCAGGGGTGCCTGGGGGGTTCAGTGGGTTAAGCATCTGACTCCTGGTTTCGGCTCAGGTTGTGATCTTGGGGGTCCCGAAATTGAGCCCTGCGTCAGGCTCCACACTCAGCACAGAGTCTGTTTGTCCCTCTCCTTCTGCTCCTACCCCTGCCCTGGAATAAATAAATAAAATCTTAAAGTGAAATAAAATTAAATTAAATTAAATTAAATTAAATTAAAATAAAATGTAAGGTTCAGAGAAGGTCTGTAAAGTGCCAGAAATTTTGCATTCTCTTTCTTCTTTTATCTTACTATAAATTTCTGTGCCTACTTCATCCCATTCAATGAGGAATCAGTTAGGCTACCCCCTCCCCCCAATCCATTCTCCCTCTTCATGGTCCCCCTACTTCCTTTGTCCTGCCTTCTTCATGATTATTCAATCTTGCTGAAATTGTAAGCCCCGGGCTGTCTAAAATATATTTATTACCTCATTTGTTTAAAAAGAAGGTACACAAAGTAAACATTTTTATTTTATGGGGTCTGCTCATGTTGTCTATGACCAAGAAATTAGTAGATTGACCCTCTGTTGCACCCAGCTCTCACATTCATGGTTCATCCTCCAATGGTCACCAGCTTCATTCAAGGATGCCAATGAATTAAAAATATTATCAGAAAACAATAATTGACCTTGAGTATAAAAGTATTAACCAGAGACAATCAATCCCTTTCCCAGATTTAGTAAACACTTAGAACATATTAAGTGTCCCTTAAGGGGTAATTAAAGAACTTGGCTCTTTTGTTGCAAACACACGTCATGAAGGGTCAGACACCACGTGCACATCTGGCAGTTGTGGGGGAACATGAGCCAAATGGTGGACGTTGGATACTGCGCTCACAGAGCCGATGCTCCCTGGTAGGTGACTATGGCGTCTCCAAGCACGATGTTCTCTTAAAGTCAATTCAGGGAGTAACACTGCCTGCCCCCAAACTGCTTCTTCATTGCTTATTTGGGCTGATTCTTTTCCATTGCATCTGTATTATAATGACAATAATAGTAAGAATTTATGACGCATCTTGCAAAATTTCTTTCCATACGTGATAAGCATACGGGCTGCCATCAGAAGGGCGTGATTACTCAGACTTTACTTCACAGTGGTCAGTATGGGGAAATACCGTGTTTTTAACGGCTACCCTGAGGAATCATTGACACGTGGTGACCTGCACACACTTAAAGATACAGTCTGATAATTGGCGACTCGCGAAACCATCGCTGCAGTCAAGATAGGGAACATCTCCATCGTCCCTCTGTCCTCCTGAGCCTCTCTGTCCCAATTGCTCAGTCCCAAGCACCTGACCCTTGCCTGGCAACCACTGTTGTTTCTGTCACTGTGGATTAGTTTGAATTGTTTCGAATTTTAAACAAACGGAAGCGTACCGTACCAGCCTCTCAGCATAATTACTGTGAGACTCTTGCATTGGACAGAGGTATCAATAGTTCATTCTGTTTTATTGCAACGTAGTATTCCATTGGAAGGAAGAGTCACAGCTTGTTTCATCCACTCCCCTGCTGTCGGATGTTTGCATGGATTCGAGTTATTGGCTACTATAAATAAAGCTGTTACGAACAGTTGCACACAGATCTTCATATGGTCAAACGATTCTGCTTCCCTTGGATAAATACTATGGATCATACGGCAGGTGTATTTTCACTTTTTAAAGAAATTTCTCAACTGCCTTCCCTAGGGGCTCAACCATTTTGTATCCCAAGCAGTTCAGGAGAGTCTCAGAATCTCCTGAAATTGAATTTAAAATATTATGATTATTTATAAATACTCATTTCTCTGGGGAAGGGGCCATCGCCTAAATATTTGCAGCCAATATATTTCCAATACGATGTTTTCATTTTTGTTATTTTCTGTGGGTTTTTTAAAAATCATTGCTGAATAAGTATCCCTTTGGTCATAATTTAAGAAAAAATAAGTTATTTATTTCGTTTTTCCACTTGACAAACTAAATCTATTAAATAAATAAATCCATGTGGAAGGTTTTCCTCCTCTCCTCGTGTCTCTTATCCTCAGTGGTCGTGACGCAGATGTCTTCCAAAGCTTCCCCTACATGTTCGGTCTGTGCATTTGTTACAGTACCTAAGTTTTATTTCTGCTGTCCCAAGGGCTTTCTGAGGCTGCCCGGAGAACCTGCCTCTGTTCTCCTGCACTGACCTGAGATCTAGCCAAGCTTGTCTCAGACCAAGACCAAGTCTGTGGAGCGATGACTCCACATCCCTGAGTGTTCAGTTGGGGCGGCCAAGTATATCCTTACCTCCTGGATAGGCAAAGAGCCAGCTACTCACTTGACTGGACTCTGGGTTTGGGGTAGGGAACAACCTTGGTCGGCTACATTTTTGGTGGTTTCCTGACATTGGGTAGGGACGGGGATTGGGGGAGGGGTAGTAGTCCATGGGACTTCTTCCGCATTTTCTCATGATTTTAATGTGGGAAAAACCTAGCCCAACGATAGCTTATATATCTTATATATCTATGTGCACGTGCGCGCACACACACACACACACACACGTGGCCAGTGATTGTATTATTTGATATATATATATGTGGTATAATATATGCTATATAATATGTATGTAATATACATTAATATTTGCTTTATACTTGGTACATATATAGGGGTATACACAGAAGACACGTTTGCATCCAACATTTTGTTAGGGCCACTAAAATAAATAACATGGGATGCATCGGGTCAGGAAACTGTTTCTCCTGAAGGTTTGAAGGAGCCTTGTAACATTTTTCGAAGAACATTCTGGAAGAACCGCCCAGACCAGTTTGTCCGTGCTCCTACCGTTCTACTGCTTTGGGAGAGAGTTGGGCACTATCTACTGGTCATGAGTTTATTCACACCCTGTGAACTAGCAGCTCTGCTCCTGGGTAGCAATTACACACACACACTTACGCACACACATACATGCACATGCAATCCCCCTACAGGGGACTTGTCATTACCTCCATTTTGTAGGTGAGAAAACTGAGACCCAGAGAAGTCACCGGCTTGTCCTTGTTCACTCGGATTGAGATCAAGAGACTAGGGATGGAAACTCTCCAGGGCTTGGCTTCAGAACAAAGGCTCTGGCCCTGCCAGGATGCTTAGAGCTTCTGGACAGGATGATATATAGGGCAGGCCTGGCAAAATGAATATGTTACATTGTAAACATCAGACAAGTCAGATATTTGTCAAAGCAAATGAATTCTACTGTGAGGTGCGAGAGGAGAGCTCTTCCTACCTGTTACCTTCATACTACCCTTGAGTGAGCAAAGTAATTATTGGTCGAGGCAAAATCACGGCGCCTGGATAACTCATTAGCTCTTATTTGTTTAAAGTCTGATGGTGTATGACAAAAGGATTTGTTCCAGATGTCAAAGCAGCACAATAGGGTTTAACAGCCTGTGCGTTAGGAAGGGGAGAAAATCATGAGGCTGGGGGGTCACCGAGGCAGAGAGACGCTGGTGGGAGCTCGGTCAACATGGCAGAAAGCCCCTACCTGTCCTCAGGGGAAGTCACCGCTCACCTTTCCACCTCATCCATAAATTCTTTGCTTCCAATTCTGAACGGTAATGACTTTTCCAGTCTCTGAACTTAAGCTATTTGAAGGATTATTGAGATAAATTCCTTTTGGGATTTGGTGCTGGAAAAATATTTGATCTGAAAAAAAATTAAATATGTGTGTGTGTGTGTGTGTGTGCGTAAAATAACATAATATACTGAATTTGACGCATTTTGCTTTTTCCTTTGGTTGTCAGGAAGCTCAGACTTTAATTTCCTACTCAAGCACAGAGCTCTATAGAGCCTATCTTCCCCATAAAATTAATTGCTCACTCTGTTCCATGCCTTGTTTTATCACTATTTAAATGACCCTCTATTAGCCACTATTACCCTGGGTTCTTTTTTTCCCCCCTTACGTTGAAGAACAAAAATCCAACTGAGTAAATTTGAAGATCTAACAACTGGCTTTATTAAAAGATTCATGAACCAGGAATCCTCCTGCAAACAGAAGCGAGCTCCAAGGACACCAATAAAATGGAAGGTTTTATAGGAAGGAGGGTGGGGCCAGAAGTTGTTAGCAAAAGAAAAGAAAGGGTTGTTTCAGGCAAGACCTCCAGCTCTGGGGGAGGGGCAGGACATCTTGTTGGGTTAGGTGAATTACTTCATCTTCCTTTAGGGGATGGAGTGGTCCCCCCTGGCAGATGACCTCGCTGGTGCCCACTAGAAAATTCCTGACTGACCAATTCAGACATTTCTGGGAGAGGTGGCCACTGCAATCAGGTTAGAAATTCAGCCCCAGTTGCGTGACTTGTCCTCGCATACGTGACTCTATTTTAGGTCTGGGGTTTTCTTTTTACCGCCTGGCAATGATTACCACCTGGCACGTCATTTATTTAGAAATTAGTGTCTTGTCTATCAATAGGAGGAAAATAAACTCCACGATATACAAACATCATCTGCTTGGTTCACTGCTTTATCCTCGGGGTCTGGGAGAGCCTTGCAGACTCTAGGTGCTCGGGAAATATTTGGGGAGTGGAATCATAAGAATTCCCATTAGAAGTATGTGAGGTGGGCATGATTATCACCCTACTTTTACATGCTTTAGAGGGAAGAAGGCAAAATCAACACTTGTGTAGTACCAGGGCAGTCATTTTTTGCTTTTCCAACCACCTTCCTTGGCAGATTAGAAAACATCTCCGTCATTTAACTCCCTTCTGCTTGTCCACATTCTCTGTCTGCGGTCATGGAGTGAAGGCCAACCCAACTCTCTATAAGGTTGCCACTGTTTGCGCCCCCGCTGTTACTCTCCATCTGGTCCGCTCCCCATCCCAACTGGTTCCCCACCTCCTTAGAAATGGACCTATTCTTTACTATTGCCCTGGCTGTCCTTTGGTCTTTGCATCTTTTCTGCTTGTTAATTTGGTTTCCTTGCTTGGTGCTCTGGTCTCTGTGAAGACTTTGGGAATGGATTGCCTATCTGACCCTGCCTACTCTTCAATGCTGCTTGTAAACCCCAAGAGTCCCAGCCTCTGACAAGGGAAGGTAACTCTATGTATAATAATCCTAAGTCCTTGGACATGGGCTTGGCTTCAAAACCAGTCCCACTCCCACCAAGTCCCTGGGAGCCTACACCACTATGTTCCCCCCTTTCTCTGTCTGGGTCCAGGGTGGCTGGGAAAGGTCTTTTGGGAGCTGTTAAAGTCTTCTTTGGTTTCTATCACTTGTCCCTCACCAGCTTTGTGACTTGTTATACGTCTGACTTCTAATTCTCTTGCCCTCTCCATCATTTCCCTAATTTTGCCAAAATGGGGAGGGATAGTATGTTGACTATGTCCCCAGCTGATTAATAACTCCCAATAACTTTGTCCAGAAATAAACAGTTAGCTGTACTAAAGAAATTGGGACAAGTTCCCAAGACTGGACTGAACAACCATCCCACGACCTTACTGTTTTCTGCTGCTACGGATCAGAACATCTCCTCCCTTCTGGGGCAGGCACATGGCCCAACCATCATTCCCAAACCCTTCCCATCTACTTTTCTGGGATGATTTAGCAGGTGTTTTTCAAAATATCAGTGAAAACAGCCTGTTCTAATGTCCCATAGTATTGCAGTGGGAAAAATGGGGTCCCTCGCTATTAATAAATACCAAGTATCACCCTTACTGTGTGGCACACACAAGCATCACCCGAAATATTTCTGAAACATTTTCTGTTTCCTCAAAGAACCCAGAACGGCGCCTCTCACACAGAAAGTGACCGATAAATATTTGTGAGCCTAGACATTATCTGTTGGATTCATTCATGATCTTTTTGGAATGACACTAACAGAGAGATGAGCAAACCTAATTTTAGGATTGGAAGAAGTCCTTATGAGCAGTCATGCCAACATCCAGAAGGATGCCATGGCTTTCAGATTCAACTTGGTGAAGCAGCCTCGGTGGTGTGTCTTCGCCACCTAGGTGTTTAATGGTGGAGAGCATGCTCTCTAGGTAGGGTTGCTCCATATTTTCTAAAATGGAAATGGTTTGCATGCATGACCTCCATCAGCTGGAGGCTTACACACGTTTCTCAACCTATAGCCTTTCTATTTTCCCTTCAACATACTTCCCTTCCTCTCAGCCCTGATTTCCCAAACCCAGCTGTCTGAACTAGACTGTTATAGAGGTTTGATTCTGGGTTCTTAGGGTCTCTGGTCTGTTTCAATCAGTCCAAGACTGACCCTCTGACTCTCCATCCCATTCCCTCATCTGCCTTTCTTCAACCCCTTCCTTTGTCTAAAGACCCATCACTTGGGGCGCCTAGTGGTCAGTTGGTCAGGCGACTGCCTTTGGCTTGGGTCATGATCCTGGAGTCCCGGGATTGAGTCTCACATCGGGCTCCCTGCTCGGCGGGGAGTCTCCTTCTCCCTCTGACCCTCTCCCCTCTCATGCTCTCTCTCTCACTCTCTCTCTCAAATAAATAAATAAAATCTTAAAAAAAAAAAAAAAGACCCACCGCTCAGCTAGGTCAGCTAAGTGTGATAACAGACAAGTTTTCAAACTTCCTGGTTTAAGCCCATGAAAGATTACTCCTCTCTTGGACTACAGCCCAGTATGGTAGGTGGCGTCATTTTGAAACCCAGACTCTGACATCCCCCTTGGGTCTCAGAGTTTTTCACTGGATAGTCTGCAGTTGGCCAAACATGAGGGGAAGAAAGAGGCTTGGGGTTTCATGCAGTGTGTATTGTCCTGTCCACATCCCACTGTCTAGAACGTAACCACAGGCTCCTCTCTCTGTGCTCAAGAGGAAAAGAAAAAGAAAAACAGACCTCTGCAGGACCGATGTCACAGGACACATTGAACAACGGCTTGTATTTCTTTTGCAAATACTGGGATTCTTGTTGGCTGGAGAAAAGAATGGGGTCTGTTTGGTATTTGCAAGGCACTGATTCCATCCTGATTTGATCAGCAGAATCCAAGTCTTTGGACAATAATCATAGCTAATGCTTATTCTGTACCAAGTACTATTCTAGACAGTTTACATTTTACCTCCTCTTCACATTGTATGGGAAAAGTTTTGCTATTGTCCCTATTTCACAGATGGACAAACCAAAGAAGAGAGAGGTTAGGTCATTTCTCCAGCATTGCACAGTTTATAAGTGGCTGAGCTGGAATTTGAACCAGGAGGTCTGACTCTAGGATCGAGGAGTTCCACAACTATGATACTCTGCCCTAGAATGGGACAGGGTCCACCAAGACATTCTCTTTGATACTAGAGGGTGTGTGGGGCAAAGGGAGTGCTCTGTCCTTTTAGAAATCCTGGAGGTGCACTCAACCTTTACAGCCTGTTCTCTTCCTAGTTCATCTTTCTTGCACAAATGGCTACGAATGACCCAAACTATTTATTTATTTATTTATTTTATTTTTCAAAGATTTATTCATCCATTTATTTGACAGACAGAGATCACAACTAGGCAGAGAGGCAGGCAGAGAGAGAGAGAGGGAAGTGGGTCCCCTGCTGAGCAGAGAGCCCGATGCGGGGCTTGATCCCAGGACCCTGGGATCATGACCTGGGCCGAAGGCAGAGGCTTTAACCCACTGAGCCACCCAGGTGCCCCTGACCCAAACTATTTAACAGTGTGCCCTCTACATGTTATCTGTCAGCCCTGCCAGCTACAAAGCAGGAATCAGAGCACTTCATCTTCGACCTTCTCTCCTCCCTCCCCACTCAGCTTTGTATTTAATGAGCACCTACTATATGCCTTTTCCATATTCGTTTGATTTTACCATAAGGTAGAACTTTGCCTTCTCAGCTTATGTGGGTATATAGGTATGGACCCAGAATTCTTTTGTTAACTTTTCTAGGTGCCAAAATTGGAAGGAGATGAAGGAGTCACAACAACCAGATGCAAGGCATGTCCCTAACAGCATCTGGATCATAAACAAAGAGGCAACACACAACAGTAAACCCCGCAGAGTAAGCACTTGGTATCTCAGTGTCTAGGATGGTGCCAGCGGGTGTAGACTGCCTCAAAGGAAGCAGGGGTGATGGTGACCAGAGAGGTCCTCTCCCAAGGACACTTGGGCAGAGACATAAATGAACCCCCGAGAACCCAATACTTTAAGATATAGAGTGAGAGCATTCCTAGAAGAGGGAAGAATCCATTCAAAGACACAGAGAAACATTTTGTCTTTCAATAATGGCAAGGTTTTTACATTTTCAGGGTTTGTCACATTTATATTCTGCTTTTAAAAAACAATTTATTTTGAGGGGCACCTGGGTGGCACATTCGGTTAAGCGTCCAACTCTCAGTTTCAGCTCAGGTCGTGATATCACGACTTGTGGGATCAAGCCCCGTGTTGGGCTCCACACTCAGTTGGAGTCTGCACGAAGTTCTCTCTCCTCTCCCTCACATGCTCTCTCTCAAGTAAATAATCTTAAAAAAATAAAAATAATTTATTTTGAAATAATCACAAACACACAGACGTTAGAAGTACAGTCAGAAGGATGAAACAGTTGAAAATCAATGAAAGTTAAAATCTCCCCTTCACCCATACGCCCCACCCATATTTCATGATGTCACTCCATGTCTTCTCTCACATTCACACACACATAAACACACATGCAGATACATGTACTTGCACACGTGTCCCCACCCCGGTCTTTTCCCTTCACCATTCGAGATGAAGCTGTAGACGTAATATCCCTTCATTCATTCATTCCCTAAAACCACTCTCTAAGCACAAGTCGGGAAGACGACATTTTCATACCACCATCCAGTCCACATGCCCACAATCCAATCCAACTAGCCCAACCCAATGCCGTTCACCTTTCACCAACTGTTCCAACCATGCCCTTCTGTTCTTTATAGTCCAGGAACCACTCAGGACACCGCACTGGATTTCGATGTCAAGTGTGCTCTTCCCTCCGAACTGGAACCTTCTCCTTCCTCCCTCTTCCATCCTCAACAGTTTTAGAGTTCTGGGCCCACATGCTGTCAGATGCCCTCAATGTGGTCTCCCCAGGGCAAGATCCTGGGGAGACCACATTGGCATTCCTGATGGGGATGTCATGGGAGTGAGGCTGTGCCCTGGGCAACACAGCTACCTCTAAATATTCATGAAGGCGGCCCATACTACTCATCACTACTGATATTAACCTTCATCAGTGGCTCATGCTGGTGTGTGCCATGTTTCTCCACCATAATGACATCATTTTCCTCTTTGTAACTAATTATCATTCCATGGGAGCTGTATTCAGAGGTCATGCCTATATCATGTACATCCTCAAACTGCCACCCACCTCTTTTGCCTGCCTGAATCAGCACCTGCCTGAACCAATGGCCATAGGTCCACGCTACCCAATGACCACTATCATGGCTACCAAATGGCCACTTTCCATTTCATTCATTCCTTTTACTTATTGGTTTGCTTTTACTATAAAGTAGAGCTTTGCCTTCTCCATTTGTATGGGTGTATAGGTCTGGACCCACACATTCTTTTTTTACTCACTGTGTTATCATCCATAATACGCACTGGTATGAAATCACAGTGTTTTTAGCTTAGCCCTACGGTTAGAGTGACACCATGTTTATAGTCAGTCATTTACTGCAGTGTTATTGTGCATTTCTGGGTTGGCTGAAGTTTATCATCTAGAATTTCTTCAACAAGACCCTATGGGATTTCTATCCTCTAAATTCTTACACACTTTAAAATGGTTTCTCCCCCCCATAACAGCTTTATTGAGTTATAATTCGCAGACCATACAATTCACTCAATTTGTATAATTCAATGGTCTTTTTTGTATACCCACAGAGCTGTGTAACTGTTACTACAATCAAATTTAGAATACTTTTAGTGCTCCAAAAAGGAAGCTGGTACCCATAAGTAGCCACTCTCCATTCTCCCCACCTGCTTCCTTGGCCCTTGACAAAAACAAATGTATTTTCTGTGTATATAGATTGACCTATTGTGGACATTTCACATAAATGAAATCATACTATATGTAGCCCCTTGGGACTGGCGTATTGCATTCAGCTTATTGTTTTCGAGGTTCACTCTATGGCAGTATTTCATTCCTTTTACGCTAAGTAATATTCTGTTGTATGGGTATACCACATTTCGTTTCTCTGTCCTCCATTGATGGGTATTAAACAATCATTCCACGTTGGGTTGTTCTGAAAAAAGGCTGCTAGGAACATTCATGTACAGACTTTGTATGGACACACACTTTGATTTGTCTTTGGTCTATACCTAGGAGTGGAATTGCTGCTCTATGATAACTCTGTGTTTAATTTTATGAGAGGCCACCAGACTTTTTTCCACAGTGGCTACACCACGTTACACTCCTACCATCAATGCCCAAGAGTTCCAATCCCTCCACATCCTCACCAACACTGATGATGTAACCTCTTTATTGTTGACATCCTAGGGCCTATGACATGGTAAGTCATTGTGGTTGTGATTTGTATCTCCCTGGTGGCTGAAGATGTTGCGTACCTTTTCATTGGCTTGTTGGCCATCCGTGTCTCTTCTTTGGAGAAATATCTACTCATACCCTCTGTCTATTTTTTAAACTGGGTTATTCATCATTTTATTACCGTATTTTTAGTGTTCTTTATATAGTCTAGTGATAATTCACTTGTGAGATATATGACTTGCAAATGTTTTCTCTCATTTGTGAGTTGTCTTTCCACTGTCTTTGGAAGCACAAAACTTTTTAATTCGGATAAAGTCCAATTTATCTATTTTTCTTTGTATTGCGTGTGTTTCGATGTCATATCTAAGAAATTCTTACCTATTTCAAGATCATGAAGACTTACATCTATGTTTTCTTATGAGTTTTATAGTTTATAAAGCTATTATTTTTTAAGTTTTTGATCCATTTTGAGATTATTGTTGTATAAACCAAGAGCTAGGGGTCCAGCTTCAATGTTGCATGTGAATATCCTGTTTTCCCAATACCATTTGTTCAAAAGACTACTCTTCCTGCCATTGAATTGTTTTGGTACCTTCGTCAAAAGCCAATCACATGTAACTGTGAGGGCATATTTTTAGGCCTTCAATTCTATTTCATTGACCTACATGCCTATCCTATGCTACTACTAAATGCCTTCCTTCTGGCTTTATATGTGAACGAAGGTTCTTCTGGAGTATTATTTCTTACCTTGAAAATTTGGGGGTATAATTCAACTGTTCCTAGCATTGAACAAGGAGAAGGCTGAGGCCCGTCCAGCGATTTTTATCTTCAGAGCCAATGCCCAAAGGATTGTTGATCTAAATGTTCGCTATTTTTTAGAATACACCTTGGTGCTCATAGTCTTGTCAGGTTTTCCTGAGAACATGTTGTGGTTTCATTATGTGGATTTGATATTTATTTCATAGAGCATTTTCTTAATGCTAAATCTTAAAATACATTTTTTTGTTATTGTTGTTTAAGTATTTCAGTCTCTTGGGGGTGACAGTTATGGGAGGTTGGAACTCTTTTGACTTTATTCTCTACATGGATATGTATAGATAGAAGAGAGGTAGACAGATGGATGAATGGATGGACAGATGGACGGATAGATAGATGGATAAGATAGTAAGACGTAGAGATAGATAGACAGATAGACAGATGTCGACGATGCTATAGGTAGATGGTACAGACATAGATATTATATACAGGCACTAAAAAATATATACGTGTATCCTCTAGTTCTGGTTTTATGTTAATTTCGGTTTCATTTCTCTTGCTTCTCTCAACCTTTTCCTCCATAACCATGTCTGTGCTTTTAACCACGTGGATTCTTCTTCATCTTGTCTCTAATGTAGCCTGTAAATTCCAGTTTTTATTTCTCTCTTCTCTGTCCTCCCTGTTCCCTTCCTTCCGCCACCTCATGTTTTATCTCATTCTGCTATCTTGCCATATATTCTCTGTAGGCTTGCGTTTCTGCCACGAGTTTTATTTCTTGAAAATGTTTCCTCAAAATCTTCTTTCATGAATGAAATGACATGACACCCTTCCTCCGTTCAAAGACCATGTTTCTCCTCTAGGCGTTTCTCATGTGCCATTTTCTCTTGCCGCTTACCTTTGTTTTCTTGTTCAGCTTTTGTACAGTTCCAGTCTCGGTCCCTTTTTTAGTAAACTTTGACTGACATGAGTTTTTTTCTGGACATAAGCATTTGTGTGAGAATGCTGTGTTGGGAAGCAGGGAGGGGGTGGCATTTGTAGGCCTGAAGAAATTCTCCCTGCTGTCCCATGAGGTTCTCAGGGCTCGTGGATGCCACGTGAGCAGACCTCAGCTCCCATTGGCTGACAGAGCATGATCCCAGTGCCTTCCTCTTTCCTGCCCTGCCTACTGACTGCTTTCTGCAGCTGCAGTGCACCTGCCCCAGCACTGATGATTTCTAAGGGCTCATGAGCACGCCCAGGAAGGGAGTCTAATGAATTAACACCTGCAGCTCTCTCTGACATGTTGTGCCATGTGGGGCTTTTATTTGGTTCTTTCTACTTTCCTGTAGTCTCATTTTTAACAAAAGTGTGTATTATCTCTATAATCAGGAAATGCATGGTAGAAAAAGCAGAAGGTTCATAAGGCTGCGGTGGGATGAAAGGACATGGGCGAGTAAGGAGAGGGGTCTACCCTCTGGTAGGGACCTCTGGGTCCCCCTGATGTGTGCCACACGAATGGCTAATGACAAGCCAATGGAGGGGGCCGTAGGGCAAGGACATGGCAAAGCAAAATGGGCCCCTCCAGTTAAAGAAATCACCAGGTAGAGCAGGAAAAGCCATGGAAGGAAGGCTGGTTAGAAGGGAAACCCTACCCATCCAGATTAGGACAACCACATAACTCCCATGTAGGAGGAAACGAACGCTCAGCGAGGTTAGGTCAATTGAGAGAAGTCCCTCCATCTTGAAAATGCCGATTAAATCATGTTCTCCTAATTCCACATCCTAAGGCTTTTCCTCTCCTTCCTGCCTACTTATTAGCTCTCCAGCCAGGGTGACTCAGTGTAGGGTGATGCTATTAACTGAGAGAGGGAGTGCAGGGAGGGAAGGAGGCAGCTTGCAGGGAGAGATAATGAGCTCTGTTTTGGACATGATGAGTTATTGTGAGCACAGCACTCACAGTTCCGCTGTTGGAATAACATGGAGGCAGGCGCATCATTTCATGTGAAAGCCCACTGTTCCTGTCACCTCGCTCCTGCCAGTCAATGGGGGAAAAAATAATGTTTCTAGAAACCTGCTGGTGGCTGTCTTTCTCCCAGAATGAAACCACTAAGGGCAGATGACACAGGATCTCAAGGAGACGTGGCTCTGACAGCACCCTCTCTGAGTCATCCGCAGCCCAGATAGCATCTGGGTCATCTCTTGGCCTCCCTCCGGCTCCGGGCTCTTGAATGGGGCCTTCCAGACACCTTGGAGGTGGAGCAGGGGCGGGGAAGCCGTGATTTCCTTACGGAACCATCCTGGAGCCTCAGAGATTCACCTCCCCTGCTGTGGTCTAGGCAACTAGCCTCAGGGGAATTTTACCAGGGCCAAGTTTTCCCCTTAGGACGGATGAGCACAGCGTCCAGAACCGTCTCTGCCTCTGTGCATAGACTGGTTGGCCAAAACTGACTAAGCGGGGGAGGAGGCTTCTGACAACAATAACAAAACAACCCCCGAAATCCGCCCAGGCCAATTAATGGCGAGCTGTGTGAGACAAAATTCTCGTAGGAGAAGTCATTGCCACAACTGTAGCATCTTTTGCAAGTGTGTCTGTGCTGGAAACAATGCCACCCTCCCTTGTTTTATCACCTGGGTCTGTGACTTGTGTGTATCCGGTTTAGCTTTACATCCAGACTTTCCCGCTTCTCAGTCCTATACCTGTAGGTGAGTAATTTAGTTTCTAAACCTCAACCTTCTCATCATAAAATGGGCACAATAATGATCTCATAGCATTCTCGTGAGGATTCTGTTAAGGGAGATACCGTGTGCCAAACACCCAGCACAGAGGTCAGAATATAGCCAAGAATAAAATGCATGGCAGCCGTCATCAGTGTTCCTTCTTGGAACACAACACACGATTCCCTACAAACATAGTCTACCGTGTACGCAACCCCAGCGTGATGGTGGCCCTTAGGACTCAGCAGCCATGGTGCATTTTGATGTCTTTTTGATCCTCCTTGACCATGGTGCAGATCAACACCCCACTCTGGCATTCATGCAAATGGGACCCCTGTCTCTGTGCACAGCAATGACAATGTGCACCAGCTCTGGGTCACCATAGAACAGACAGCCCTTTTCTTTTTATGCATTGATAGGTCCGCAGCATTGAGTACATAGTAGGGTCTTAATATACATTTTTTTAATCTTATTTTTTATTTAATTTTATTTTTTTAAAGCTTTTATTTATTTATTTGACAGAGAGATAGAGAGAGAGAGCACAAGTCAGCAGAGAGGCAAGCAGAGGGAGAGGAAGAAGCAGGTCCCCTGCCGAACAGGGAGACCAATGTGGGGCTCCATCCCAGGGCCCTGGGATCATGACCTGAGCTGAAGGCAGCCACTTAACTGACTGAGCCACCCAGGTGCCCCCTTAATACACATTTTTAGATGCAATAAGGGAACCACCTGCTATGTGCCCAACACCATGTGAGCAGCTCTGCAGACTCTGCTTCTTTTAGTTCTGTCTGCCTGCAAACACAACCAGAGCCTGTATCAGTCAGGATTGGCTACGTTATGCTACAGTAACAAGCACCCCTCGTGTCTTAGCAGCTTATAATGGTTTTGACTCCTTTATTCTACTCATTCTCCGCAGGCAGCTTTGCTCCCACATTTCCTCAGCCCTAGATCCAGATACCAGAGCAGCCCCCTTTGGCAATCTCAGGAGGAGCAGGGTGAATCCCACCCTGGCCAGTGGCTCCCATCCAGAAGGGACACAGGTCTCTTAGGCTCACATGTCCCTGGCCAAGCATGCCATCTGGTCCTGCCAGACACCCAAGGAGAGGGGATGGAGGTGGTGCCATCTTTATCAGTGGGCTCGGAGAAGCCTGCCATTTTTGTGAATGGTTTTCTCAGAAGGGAAATTGAGACTCTTGGTGAAGGAACTTAGCCAGACGTGAGGAAGTGACTCATCATCTGCCTCCAGAGTGCATTGTAGCCCATTCATCTTTTAGATGAACTTGCTTCTCCTGTCTTCACAGAGCCCCATATTTGATCTTGCCAGGAAATCTGCTTTTCCCTAGATTTGAAGAAACTGAGCAAACAGAACCAGGTTGCTAACTCGCACAACTATCAAATTCCAGTGAACCGACTCCAGGACAGAAAGAGTCTCCCCAGCACCACGTGGGTAGCTGGTTGGTCAGGTCTTATGTGACACCAAGAAGTGGGCCCTTGTCATTGTGATGTGGCACAGATTCCAGGCCAAGGGCCAAATGCTGTTAGGATCCGTTGTGGGGATATCCTTGCAATCCAGGCAGACATTTTAAGGGTGATCCAAATCCTGGTCTGCTTTCCCAAAAATGGCTTGCGGCCTGGCTTCCCAAGCAATCAGTGCCTCACAAAAACAGAAGGCGAATCTTGCGCCCGAGGCTCCAATTTCAGAAAACTCATAGACTAGCTCTACTTATATGAATGTGATGGAGGAAGAGAGAGCGCGTGCCTCCCTTTTCTTTCTAAAACACTGAGTCACTTGTTACTCACCAAACGACATTTCCAAAAAGCACAGTTTTGGTTTTTTTTTTTTTTTTTAAAGATTTTATTTAGTTATTTGACACACAGAGATCACAAGTAGGCAGAGAGGCAGGCAGAGGTGGGGGGAAGCAGTCTCCGCACTGAGCAGAGAGCCCAATGCGGGGCTCGATCCCAGGACCCTGAGATCATGACCTGAGCCGAAGGCAGAGGCTTTAACCCACTGAGCCACCCAGGCGCCCCAAACACAGGTGTTTTAATTCAGCCCTTTTTTCGTTGTTTGTGTCATGGAGTTTGAGGTTTGGATGGATTGGGTAAAGGCCCCATGGAAATGGACGTGCAAGACCCAGGTCTGGGAGCACTGGCCTCCGTGCGCTCAGCCCCTGAAACCTCATCTGAGCCACCTCAGGAATCTAAGCCTTATCCAACGCTTTTTGCTTTTTCTGTTCCCTAGCCTTCTCTTATTGATGTGTTATAAGAAAATCAAATGGTCACAAGTGAGCCAGAAGCAGATGGAAAAGGTGAAAAAGAAATGTGAACCTGTTCAAGACTTATTTCAGTGGCTCTCGACCACGGGTGTGGACCCGTGTCATTTGCACACATCTTGTAAGATCTATGTGCCCAGGACTCCCCCCAGACCAGTGAATCAGAGCTCCAGGTAGGGGGGACCAGGACACGTTTCTATTTTCAAAGTCCCAGGGTGCCATTTCCGGGTTGTGAACCACTGAATGAGATCATCAGCCTTGAAGGATCTGAGCCAGCCTCTGCCCGTTCCCGAATGCCCCGTGTCCCCTTTATTACTCGTGTAAAGTAATAGTTCTCATCGAATGAACGAGGTCTTCATAGATGCTATGTTGCGTGGAGGTGAGGATATGTTTACTCCGCCAGGCCCGAGAAGCTTCTGGATGCTGACCAAGGTAATTTTCAAGGTGTGTCCCTAACTCTGCTAGAATCATAGCCCTCACTGGTCAAGCCATGTGGCCTCATGTCATCCCTGTGATAGCTGTGAGAGGGGGGAGTTGCCTCGCACAGGATTCCTGCCACATCCAATGCTTTTGACGGGTTCAGCACCCTTATTTGGGCCCTCCACAAGGGGGTATGCATCTGCCCCTCAGCTCTGGCTTTTCTGCTGTGGCAAGGCTGCCCGTCCCCCCTCCACCCACCTCCAGATCCCTGACCCTGACCTTTCTTGTTGGCTTGCAGAGAAATGATTCCCCTTTTCTTATTGTTTATTCATGTTGTTGTTGGGGGTGCAGAGAGGCGGGACGTAGGACCCTGTGGCTGAGTTGCCCCGAGTGTTAGAGACGCAACGTTCCATGTTACCGTGCAACACTGCTTTCCTTGGGAACTCAGAAGCTGATGCTCCGGTTGGGTGATCGCCAGACACCTTCGTTTGTGGCATTTTATCCGCCCATCGCCCTGCAAGTCAGTTTCTATGGCTTTTCTGTATGTAGACTAATCCAGGACCCATGATACGGTTTGCCTCCGGTGGAGGTTAGGAGGCAGGATCTCCATGGAAGACAGGGACTTCCACGGTATCAACCGCCAGATTAGCAGCTTGCAGCGCAGATCAGAAAGGGGACTGATGCAGAGGGATCTGGCTAGAACTTAGACTAGAATTTCCCTTTCAGATTCTTCCCCAAAGGACACAGTGTCTGGAGAGCATCTCATCATGGAAGGCAAAGTGGCAACTTTCCCAGGAAAAGGGAGCAGCAGAGCAGGAAAGCACAGTGGCGCCTCCTGCCTTGGTTTCTACTTTGTAACAACTGGTAGCTCTCCATTCTAAACTGAGCTGTGAGACAAATCTGCATATGTAGCTAATTAAAAGGAAGCCAGGAGAAGCTGTTCTATGGCTTCACAGACCCAAAGAGGCAGAGAACCCAAAGACCTCACTTTGCCTGATGGGGAGTACTCTGGAGATGTATTCTCACAAAGGACTGTGGAGCTGAGTCTCCTTCCCAGAGGAGGTAAGGGAAAGAGGGCTTTAAGGCACCACTCAGGGCTTATGAATGCATTCTTACTTTCAGGAGACACAGGAGACTGATGCCTGAGAATAGGAACATGGACCATTGACGGCATCAGATTCCAACCTGAAAGATCTCAGGGAGAGATGTGAAGGGATGGCTGGCCCTTCACCTTGATAATGATGCCTGGGGTGGATGGCAATTGGGACTGGCCAGTAAAGGGTCTGCAGAGGACTGGGGGGGGGGGGGTGTGAGCATTCCCATGGAGCAGAGGCAAGAGACATCAGAGAGAAAGCAACCATGGGGGCATCTTGGTTCCTTTTCCATCAGGCTGCCCAGAGGGGCAAGAAATCCCAGCAGAAAGGCCAGAAGACCATGGCAGGATGTCCAGGGGTGGAGAAAGATGGTAAATCACAATCTGGACTAGAAACATCCACTCCAGTCCCCAGGTCAAGGGAGCAACACACTCTTCTAAAGCACCCAAAATAAAGAAGCAACAACTTTTCAATGTGACCAGATGCAGAGAGTAAAAACCAGATGACGTCAGAACTCGTTCAAGGACCAACTTTCCCGTCCCGTCCTCATCCTCCATGCAGCCCCCAGAGGCTGGAGCTGTGGGGGTGGAGGGGTCAGGGGAAGGGAAATTTGAGACCGCTGGCTCCTCTGCCCCCTTTTTCCTGTAGACGTCCGGCCAAGTCCAGAGTCTTTATGTAAATTATGGTGAAAACAGCCATTTGCGGTTTCTGAATCAATTGAAATTTATCAGACATTGAAAGTTTCACTGGGCTTGCAGGTTGGAAATACATAAACACCATTAAATCTAGTAGATAGTAGAAAACATGGCTGAAGGACAGACTGACTTCAAAAGCCTCTGCTAAGGATACTAAATGGCAATGCGCTTTTGGTTCGCGATTTCAAGTAATATTGAGACGTCCTATTACCTGAGAGTGAGCGGAGAAAGCAAAGACTCGCTCACTAGGAGAATCATCACACAGGGTGAGTTGAGATGAGAGTGAGAGGACCCCATGAACTAAAGTCTAAAGGGACATGGAGAGACAGAAAAAAGTTGCAGCGGGATCCCCAGTCTATGTGTTTTTCCATGTAAGTTACGACAGGAAACCCATACGTTAGGAGCTGTGGTTCTTGAATTGCCTTTTATGAATTTCGTGGTGCTCTCCATATTATTTTGAGAAAGGAAATCAAGGGGGAGGGTCTCGAGTTTGTTGGGGTCTGTTATCAAAGGAACGAGACTGAGGCAAAGTGAAAGTTCTATAAAGTTTTATTTCATGCCAAGCATCAGAAGTCAGACTGACCGGCCAGGGCCATCTCCCAAGAGAGCGATGATTCCCAATCTTACAGGCTCAAGAATCAACTGACCAGTCAGGGCTGCCTCTAAAGAGAGTGACCCCTCCCTGCCTCACAGACTAACTTTTATAGGGCAAAGGCCATGTGGTTGAGCCTGGCCACACATAGGTGGCCAATGAGATTGTAGTCATGTTAGGCCACACGCAGGTGGCCAATTGAATTACAATTTACCCTATAGTAGCTGTTTGAATTAGCCTATCACTCTGATCAGAATTGGCGCCCAAGTTTGACGCCCAAAAGGTGGGGTTTACATTTTTTTTTGTGGTTAGGGAGATAGTATGTGTGCTTTTTACTGATTGGATGTCTCTACCTGGCCTGACTCGTCCTTGTATTCTGGGCTTGGTTATTAAGAACTGGCCGACCATATTTTATTGGTTTCCTGGACTTGCTTCTAAGTAAGTTCTTTGGGGGCGGGGGTGGGGACCGTCAATTTAAGTTTACTGCACAAACAACAAAATGGCTGTTTAACTGAGATGGAGTCACTCTGGCTAAGTAGGCCCTTACAGAGTTCACACTTAGACTAGAGCTTGGAAGAGTGGATCGGAGGGTCGTGGTGCCCTCAGAGGAACAGGCTCGTGAGTCCCAAGAATGAGATGAAATTCAGGGCCAGTGGGGGGTGGGGGGAAGTGGGTAGAGGTCCATATGGTCATGCTTTTCATTCTGGTGGTAAAAATCTGGACTTTCACGTGTGGCTTCTGTTGACTTGCAGTCCCTGAGGAGCTTCCTTGGTGTGATCTGAAACAGCCCCTGTTCTTAGAGGGCAGGGAGGGACCACAAAAGAGGCCGGTCACTCCACATGGGTAGGTGGCAGGTTTCGTAATCAAGAGAACTTGAACTTACCTGTGGGGCTTGTCTTGGGCTCTGCATCCGCGTATGTATCATAGGGAATATGTTAGCCAATAATTTTGCGACAACATTGTATGGTGACAGGTGGTAATGACACTTACCATGGGGAAGGGTCCCTAATATATAGAATTGTTGAATCACTATGTTGGACATCAGAAGCTAATATAATATGACACGTCAGCTGTATTTCAATTAAATGTAAAAATTTTAAAAATTTTTTAAAGTTTATATAGAAGTTTTAACTGGGTTTGGTGGCAGGTGTTCTCAACACCGCATCACTATCTCAAGGCTATGTCCCTGCAAGAGCCTCTGGGAGCGAGAAAGGCAGGCAGAATGCATATGCCCAGGACGGGGCAACGAGTGAGGAGCCTCCCATTGCTTGGGTCCTGCTCATGGGTCAGCCAGTGGTCATGTACTCTGGATGACCTCCCCTGACAACCTCATGTAGGGAATCAAACTGCCGCTTGTAGAAACTTTCCTAGGAGACCCTAGGAATCATACAGGAGGCAGATGGGGGGAAGATAAAATTCACTTAGAGGTCCACTTTGGAGGACAGTGTGGGATCCTTGGACCACTTTCAATGTGGCTACATAGCATCATTGGGAAATTTACTACACACTGTAAGTTTCACTGGGCTTGCAGGTTTAATACACTATTAAATCTGTTCTCGTAGGAAATGTCGCTAAAGGGCAGTTTGACTTCAAAAGCCTCTGCTAAGTATACTAAATTGCAATGTGCTTTTGGTTTGTTTTCTCTAAAAGGTGTGCTCCTCCACTCCTGGCCCAGAGCTAACCCGTGAAACAATGTCAAGTTACGGTGCCATCTGGGAGATGATTTAAGTTGGAAAACAGGTCAATGGTATTGATTGGAAACTTAGTGACAATGCCCGTTTTTACCGATGAGCAGTGTGTGGTCAGACTCCTTCCTGGGGGCTGTCCTTTGAGAATGGTGGGGTGGGCAGGAGACTTGGAAGGACACTGACATCAGAATCCGATAGACTTGGTTTGCATTTGGACTGCTGCTGACCATCTCACCTCCTGGAGCGGATGCCCTGCACGGCTATCTCTAAAGCCTGAAGGCTCGTCCTGAGGATTAAAGGAAACTTTATGTGTAAAAACCTTCTGCAGCTGTTGTGCCTTCAACAGATGATAGCTGATCTTTATAAGTCTATCTTTATAATAAAACAGTAACTCTGGAAGTTGAAGATGCCTCATGAAGTAAAATACACAATTCTTGAATAGGAGCCAATGCTTGTGAGCTGATGGGCAATTGATCCCCAAGCTACCCGAAGTCCAAGAAATAAAAAGTGGGTGGTGTTGTGCAACTGAAGTAAGAAAACTTAACATCCAGCCCACTTCAGAATGCTCACATGTTCTTATTTCCATAAACACTAAAATTGGAGACAGATTCTTGAAAGATCTGTCTCTACTGTTCTGCTCCCTTTTGCCTGGCACCCAGCCTACTTAAATAGTCCTCTATTTCTCATTTTCTTTTTCCTTTTAAAAGGTTTGTTGAGAGAGCTCCTGAAATTTTTAGGGCAGCCCCGGAAACACCTGAGTGGGCAAAGCACGGTATGACGAACAGAGGGTGTTAAACAGATAAACTGTTATGGACAGAGAGAGATAAAACTATATGTGAGTGTAAAGGGAGAGTGGCCGTGAGAGGTGTTCGAAGCGTTTCTGCAGAGCCAGCAGCTTTCCAGGTGTCGAGCGAGAAGAGACTGTAAAGAAACCAGAAATGTTTATTTAGGGTCCTAGGCATTGCAATCCAGGAGACAAAGAGTCACCAGAAATTGAAAGCGTGCCCCAAATGGCAGGTGGGGAGGACAGACTGAGAAAGGCAAACCCGCAAGCTTACATAACTTGTTTGGAAAGAATCGTGCTCGGGACGGAGGGAGTTAAACTATGTAATAAAGCATTGCTACCCCGATAACACATGTAGTTACAATATCACTCTTTCAATCCAGAGCGGAAAGATGTGTTCTAGGACCTAGTGGAGTTGCAGCTGACAAAAGTCAAAAGTCGGTGGTGTTCTGAAGATGGAAACGGGAGATGTGTCCCTGTCTAGCTTCCTCAGTATCCCTGGGACCCCATTTTGAATGACTTTTAGCAATACTTACTTCACTTTGGAATCTCCTTTCACACAGCACACGCTTTCCAACTGGGAGAGCACCCCCCCGCCCCTCCCCGCAGTTCCTTAAAAATGTTCCTTATGTAATGAGTGAACTCCTCTGCCAAGAGCTCTCACTCAGGAGCAAATCCTCACGGAAACACCTGCCAGCTTCCGTCTCCTAACTCAATGTCATGCTTTTAAGCCCTTCTTGCCTTTAGTCACTGTCTCCTGGAGCTTCATGAGCTTTCCCACGTCCCCTTTCTCAGCCTTCAACGTGGATGCCAGCCTGTGTCCACATGGCTGGGGAGTCCATGGACTCCTGCTGATTCTTTTTTTTTTTTTTCAGTGTTCCAGAATTCATTGTTTATGCACCACACGTATTGCTGCATGCAATACGTGCCCTCCTTAATACCCACCACCAGGCTCACGCAAACCTCCCCTCCAAAACCCCCAGTTTGTTTCTCAGAGTCCACAGTGTCTCATGGTTCGTCTCCCCCCTCCCAGCTCCCCCAACTCCCTTCTCCTCTCCATCTCCCCACATCCTCTGTATTATTCCTTATGCTCCACAAGTAAGTGAAACCGTATGATAACGGACTCTCTCCTTGAACAGACACTTCTCCAAAGAAGACGCCTGTTGATTCTTGTTGAACCTGTGGTCCATACCCCAACCCCAGCTTAAGTCCACATCCTTTCTATTCCCAAACTTAAACACAGTTCTTTATATTTACCCTCGTTATACCAACACGGCATGGCTGTGGCCGTGTCCCAGACTCTGAATCAGAGGTTTTACATGGAGGCACCTGGGTGGGTCAGTAGGCTGAGTGTCTGACTCTTGATCTCAGTTCCAGTCATGATCTCAGGGTCATGAATTCAAGTCTGGTGTTGGGCTTGGAGACTACTTTAAAAAAAAAAGAAAAGAAAAGAAAAAATGGTTTCACATTTGTTACCTCGTTTAATCCTTAAACCAGGAGTTAGCAAACTGTTTCTGTAAAGGGCTAGAGAGTAACTCTTTTTGGTTTTAGGAGCTCTGGGGCAGCAACTTAACACTGCCATGATAGCACAAAATAACCATAAACAGCATGTAAACAAATGAGCCTGGTTTGTTCCAATAAAACTTTATTTAGACAAACATTCAGCAGGGGTAGTCTTGGCCTGCAGGCTGTCATGCTGTCGTTTACTTGCTCCTGCTCTAAACAGCTCGTTGAAATAAGTATGTTATTAACACTCATTCTACAAATGGAGAAAATGAAGCACAGACAGAAGATTCAGCAAATTTCCAAAGATCGTACAGCTTCTAGGGGGCAATCAGGGTGTGTTGATTCCAGTGCTCATGGAAACACTGTGCAAATAGTAAAGACACCCACCTTAGGAAGAGGGAGACGGAAGGCAAGTGCTTTCCCTCGGAACCTGCTGCTTCTTCATTATTACAAGCTTCTCCCTAGGATCTCTTCAGTGCCACACTCTAGCCACTATCATTCCTCGTGGACTAGAGTCCAGCTCGGGGCAGTTGATGGCTCTTGGGGCTCTGACATGGGTGTCAGACTGTAGCTAACTTTTCTGCATTAAGATGCAATTTCCAGAAAGTTTATGAATAAAGACAACAGCTTTTTCTTTCTTTCTTTCTTTTAAAAGATTTTATTTATTTGACAGAGAGAGAGAGATCACAAGTAGGCAGAGAGAGAGAGAGAGAGAGGCGGGTTCCCCACCGAGCAGAGAGCCCAATGCGGGGCTTGATCCCAGGACCCTGAGATCATGACCCAAGCAGAAGGCAGCAGCTTAACCCACTGAGCCACCCAGGTGCCCCAACAACAGCTTTTACTTGCTTTGCCTGGAATTTGAGTGATTTTTTTTAAGATTTTATGTATTTATTTGAGACAGAGAGCAGAAGAGAGAGAGCACACGAGTGGGGCTGGGGGCAGAGGGAGAAGCAGACTCCCCACTGAGCAGGGAGTCCGACCAGAGGCTCGATCCCAGGATGCTGGGATCATGACCTGAGTTGAAGGCAGACCCTTAACTGACTGAGCCACCCAGGAGCCTCAGTAATGTTTTTCAGTACATGTGTTCACGGCATTTATGAATTTAGGAAATGACTGAGCATGTGTGTGCACGGGAACGCACACGCATATATACACCGGACGTTGAGTAAGTCCCGCTATAACACAGAGAAAAGGATGGACCCTGTTCCTCCCTCAGGGAATCGACCATGTGGACCTGTGCGATTGACTCCATGTTGCTTAGGTCTATGCAGTCCAGTCCTCATCTACATTATTCAGATCAATCCTCGCCACCTGCGCTAGGCGTCAGCATCCCCATTTTAAGGGTGCGTGAGCTTAGGCTGGACAGCTGCAGAGACCTGGCACACGGTGACAATGTTGATGTTGGAATGAAGGCTTTGGCTCGAGGTCTCTGACCCCTGGCCCCATACCCTTCCAGCACACCTCTCAGTTCTTCTCCCAGAGCCACACTCTGCACCATTCTGCTTTTCTCCCGCACCCCAGCTGGCAGTGTCTTTGTCTGAACTTTATGTAACCTGGCTCCCTTCCAGGCCCTCTGGCAGCTGTCCCAGTTCTCTGTTTCTATCTGCCCAGCATCTCCCAGGTTCCCTTCTGAAGCTCTTATCCTCCTCTGGCAGCCAAATGCCCTCTATTTTATTTTCTCCCCAGGGCACACTCAGAGGCTGGAGAAAAGCCGAGAGATTGTTCACTTTCTTAACAGGAGCTGCTTTCAATCGAGCCACAGCTGCTCCACGTTTCAGGAGTAAGATGGATCCCAAGACAGATGGCTCAGCAGAGACTATTTTAAGCCCCAGAGTCACAAGAACGGATCCAAAATAACTCAGTCCGGCAGAGGTCAAATGCAGAGCAGAGCTGCTGGCTTTGGAGAAAGCATGACCCTGGGTCTTTGGAGTCTCCAAGTGAGTCAGTCCTGGTGTTTTCTAGTTAATAAGACTTCTTCGGCATGGTTCTTGTGCTGAGGTTTCAGGACCGAGTTGCCTCCGTGTTCAGCTGCAGCTCTCAAAAAGTCTCCCTCCGATGGCTTCAAAGCTCTTTCTTGAATATTTGTTACTGCTACTGAGATTGGCACCCAGGGGAACACCATTCCCCAGTGTATCAGTCAGCTAATTGCGACAGACACGCTGTGTAAGATACCACCTCAGAAGTCAGTGGCTTCAAGAAGTGATTATTTATTCTCTTTCATGTGCCTGGACTCGGCTGGGGTTCAGCTGATCTGGGCTCAGCCTGGTTGATCTTGGATCCGGGTCGCAAATTTACTTCTGCTGCAACACCTACCTGTCACCCTTGTAGGGCCGGCAGGTAGTGGTAGATATGCAAGAGGCAAAGTGTCATACACCTGCAGGTTTCAAGACTTTGTCTGCACATGTCTGCTAAAGTCACAGTGGCCAGCAGCCTTTAAGGGGACGAGCTCGGTATCAACGAGGCTGAGAATAGACCCCACGTTGATGGCACGGGGAGGGACTGCAAATTCACAGGTTGTGAGTAAGAGAGTGAAGAACTAGGAGAAACATTGTTATCTGGTATGCCTGGGCTGCAGGGAACCTGGAAAAGAAGGCTGTAGAGAGGGGCAGCAGACCAATCTGGTGGTCTTTCCCTGTTGAGCGGCTCAGGCTGCTTGTTTTCCTTAGCACCTTTCCCAGAGTGGGGTCAGAGCCATGATAGATGACCTGACATCTCCCTCTGGGATGGTTAAACGTTCTCTGCCCTCTTTTGTAACAACTGACCTTGAGTGGTCTTCCTGATGCTGTTGAAGTCTTCAGATTGGCTCCTCTGAGCATTTAAACCAAATTGGGAAGTCTAGAGATAAAAACAGGGTGGGTGAGTAGTTGGGGCACCTGGATGGTATAGTCAGTTAAGCATCTGACTCTTGCTTTCAGCTCAGGTCATGGTCTCAGTGTCAAGAGATTGAGCCTGCATCGGGGGCTCAACGCAGAATCTGCTTGAGACTCTCCCTCTCCTTCTGCCCCTCCCACTTGTGCTCTCTCTCTCTCTCTCTCCAGTCAATTAAAAAAAAAAGATGGGTGAGTAGAGGGTGAAATAAAGTCTTGAGCCAATTTATTTGCATACCTCTGTCCTTGCACCTAAGAGTGTCTTCAGGTTCAATGACAATACCAGAGAAGTGGGCTTCCAGGAGCTCACTGGAGATGGCAGCACATTCAAGGTAAAGGTGTCCTGCATTTGAGGCCATCATAACATGTGTGAAATGGGGGAGCAGGCAGACAGAGTATATATAGTATTTTCACATATAAAGAGCATATAATACTAGACAATGGCATTGCTAGAATCGCATAGCACTGCTCACTGCACATGCCCCTGTGTAGCACACTGAGCCTTGGGGAAAGGGGCATTTGTGTTCAGAGTCACGGGGGCAATAATGCAATGCCGTGTGCCTTCCATCACTGACTGTGCCACTGCCTTCCTTAGTATGTATAGGCATTTGTCACTGTACAACATTATTCGTTTCTTTTTTTTTTATGATTTAATTTAACATTATTCGTTTCTGTATTCACTTTTTGATTGCCTGGCTCTTCCACTACTCCTCATGGGCAAGAACTTTCATCACCTTGTTTAGGGTTATAGCCCCAGAACCTAGGTTCTGATCCATGGTATTCGTCAAAAAGGAGTTCAATCAGACACTTGTTCAATACATGTATTGTCTCACTGTGTGGAGACCCCATGAATTTCCTCCCTTCCTTCTTTCCCTCCTTCCTTTCTTCCATCTGTCAGTCCTTCCTCTTTTCCTTCCTCTGTACGTCTATGGATGGCCCCACCTAACACCCTGCTTCATCTTGCATGATTCTGTAACTTTGCCAGTGTGCGCTGCAAACTTGCCTTTAGCTACATTAACATTTAGAGCGAATTAGTGATTTTGGAGGCACAGACCTTTGGAAATTCATATGCAAGGACACTTTGGCCTTGGGAAGAAGGAGATTGCCATTAAATATATATTTATTTGAGAGAGAGAGAGAGAGAGAGAGAGCACAAGCAGGGGAAGGGGCAGAAGGAGAAGCAGACTCCCCACCGAGAAGGGAGCCTGCCATGGGGCTCAGTCCTGGGATGCCAGGATCATGACCTGAGCCGAAGGCAGACCCTTAACTGACTGAGCCCCCCAGGTACCCCCGGATATTTAGAAATTATCTTGCTTTTCCTTTATAGAGAAATACTGGAAGTGGGTGACGAGCACAGGCTTAGCTATCCTCTAGGCCAGCATGGTGCCCTGCACAATGGCCCCTGCGGGAGGGCCACATTCTAATCGCATTCTGATCCTATAAACATGTTACATCCCATGGCAAGGAGGGAATTAAGGCGGCACATCGAGTTAAAATTTCTAATCAGTTGACCTCGAGATAAGGAGATCATCCTGGATTAGCTGAGTGGACCCAGAGTTAAAAATTGGGTGGGTCAAATGGTTAAAAATACAAGATTTTTAACAGGAAAGAAGGAGGCAGAAGTCCGGTGTCAGAAGGATGTTCAGTGAGGCTGACTGAACCTGCCGTTGCTAGCTTCGGAGATGGGAGGGAGGCCGCCAGCCACAGAATGTGGAAGCTGGCCAAGGAGATGGACCACAGCCCCCAAACCTCCAGAAATGAACACATCCCAGCAGGCATCCTGATTTTCCCCCATTTTGGACCTAATGGCCTCTAGAACTGCAAGATAACGATTTTGCCCTGTTTTCAGCCGCTAAGTTTTCATGGCTTTGATTTTTTTTTTTTTTTTGCAGCAGCAATAGGAAACTAATATGCCCATTTACTGATCATGATGATATTTTAATCTTTAAAACCAAGGGGAATGGACTAGACAGCACCAACCGTTTCTCCAGTTCTAATTTCCTCTCATTAGAAAAAAAAAAAATCTGGCAAACTGGCAAGGAGGCCTAACGGGGTAATGATTGGATGGTGGAGTCAGGCTCACTGAGGAGGCCTCGTGTCCCTTAGCCCACTCAGAGCCTGTGCGCTCACTGGGGGGATCGTCACCCCTTTCCCAGGGAGCCATGAGGAGTCCATCGACCATGGCTCAGTCCATCTTACCTGTTTGCCCTTCTTCTTTCTGGCAGTCTTTCTTTCTGTAATAGAAGTAGAGGAAGCGTGGTGCACATGTATGGGGCAGTGGAGGCAATGGGTTAAGCTTAGCTGAAGGAACACCTGTGAGTCTTGTGGTTGGCTTTGTGGGCTTAGTCCATCTCCTTCCTGCTGTCCTCACTGCGTCAGAATGAGGGCAGGCATGGGACGTCCCTCTGGGACAGGCTGTAAAGACTCTGGCTTCTTCCAGCCTCAGCAGAAGTTTCTACTTCAGAAAGTTCTGCAAATACAGCCAGGGATGATGGTTCAGATCTTTGGGGACACCCTGATTCAGGCTCTTACCTTGGAACCACGGGCAAATATACCCAATGGGGGGTGCATTGCAAGGCTTCTGGTTGGAATCTGGTATCAGAAGAACATAAGGGGAGGAGGTAATTCAGACTGAATAAGGAGGCAGTTTGGAAGGTTCCAAGCCTTCAACTTGATCTCAGTCAGAGGCAAATGGTCAATCTGACCACAGGGTTCAATTTGAGGAACTACCAAGGAAGACTCACCCCCCCCTTTTTTTAAGGTGCAGTTCATTTTCCATCCAAAGCTAATTTCCATCTTTTGCAGGTAATTTATGCTATCGAAAGTAATCCTGGACTTTTATTTAACAGACAATAAAGACTGATATTTTATACGAGAGCTCAGATTTAACAGGAGAATCCTGCATGTACCTCTGAAAGGTGGCCCAGCTAGCCAAACCCATGTATCACCGGGATGTTACCCTTGCTGAGAGCTAAAAACTTGGGAGGGCTGAGGCACACAAATTCTCCCAAAGATGAGGAAGTTGGGCATAAAGAATTGAGGAAAAATGAGATGCGGAGCTGGGGGGACAGACGGGGGACCCCGATCGGGACCAGTAGCTCTCTCAGCTTGTGGAAGCGAGATGATCCTAATCCTTGACACCTGTGTTCATGTCCCCAGAACAGAGACACATATTTTAAAACTGGCCACTTGCTTTCATTCAACATCATTCTCTGGTCCCATCCTTTTTCTCAGCCAGTCGAGGTGAGCACCAGAAATGGAAACTCAGGATCAAGGTGGTTCCTACTCATGGACCCCTCTCGGCTCCAGGTCTTAAAGGTCTTAAGGTCTTCAAACCTTAACCCCAGTGAGCCCCAGGGTGGTAGATTGCAAAGCTGGCCACGCTTTGGTTACAGCTTCTCCATCGAGGAGCAGAGTCTGCTGCTCCATCCTTTGGATCCAGGCTGGCCTTTGGACTTGCTTGAGCGGGGCGGAAATGACACCGCTGACATTCCCGTAGGAGCCGCAGCCTCCTCTGCTGCTGTTTTTGGAACCTTGCAGCCACCCCTGTGCGCATCAGCCCGGGTTAACCTGCCTGCTGAGAAGGAGATGTGGCCCAGTGCCTCTGACCCCCTAGCCAATCGCCAGCTCACTGAACATGTGGTGAGCCCAACCGCAACCACAGAGGACGTCCCCGTCCCCTGCACTCTGAATTGCCAGCCCATATGAGCTACAAATGAAGCCGTTTTCTTTTTGTTGGTTTTCTAGGTTTTGTTTTGTTTTAGGCAGCAAAACCTGAGGGATACAACTTGCCGCAACAGAAGGGAACCTGGAATTACTGGGGTTTTTACTTACAAGAACACTGGCAAGGCTAACCAAGGGTCAACTGAAGTTCTCCCAGGGGCCTTGTTTGGAGCAGGGAGAGAGGGGTTGTGTTGGCTGAGGGTATGGCCCAGGGTGGAAGGGAAGATGTTTGAAATTCCAGCTCATTCTCTCCTACTGGGGACAACAATGACTGTGTGCTTTTAGGAAACAGTGCTTTGCTCATTGTTCACTGCTGAAAGAGGTTTTGCCTTAAAATATAGGGGCTGAATATCCCCATCTTGATTCTCGCATGAGAAGAGAATGTCGCCGCACCACCAACGCCCCCCACCCCCCACACCCAGCACTGTGCCAGCAATGTGATGGGCACCACCCCGGGCACGGTGGGTGTTACTGGCTGGCGAACCTGGCGAGAGATTTTCTGAAACAGAGACCCTGGCTCTCCATTTCTAGGTGCGGGTTCTTGTGCCGTGGCTTCCTTTTTGGAAATGGAACTCCCACTGACATCAAAAAGAATCTTTCTCAAAGTGTGGAGAAACCGCAGGCGGGCAGCGCGCTTCTCCTGGCGGCAGAGAATCGGCTCCTGAGGCATTGACTGGAGATCAAATTGGGTTAAATGCCCCCTTCCAAGCAAGCCTGGAAAATTCCCCAACACGAGGTCTTTCATGCACTAGACCTCGAATGAAGGGCAAGCCTCAAAGCCTGGCCTAGTTCTAAAATTAGATCAGTAATTTTATCCAAGAATGCAGCCACCGAGTGAATCCTTCTGGGTTTCCTTCTCCTCTAATGCCCGAGTGGGGAGGATTAGGGCTACAGTGGCGCCCTGACAATTTTGAGAAGGTGTCATGTGGGTGTTTCTCTTTGAAAAGAGCAAAAGTAATAGGAGACCAGCTTAAAATGTCAAGTCCCATTATTGGCAGACACCTAAGGTGATCTTTGCTGCTTTTCCCTGCTCCTAATTCAAGCAATGTTACATGGGCTATGACAACAGGGAGTGGTTTGGAACAGACTGCTTGATCTCTGGGAGCCGGCTGCCGCAAGGACGGTCTGAATGGTCCTTCATACATTTGATCATCCTTAAAGGGGGTTTATTCTCTGGGGGTCCGTTGATATGCTCTAAGAGCCATAGCAACAAAGAAGGAATGAAAGGCTGTTGGCATGCTTAGGGCTGATTTTAAATATTTTGAAAGTTAAGTATATGCATACATATACAGACACGCGCGCGCACACACACACACACACATACACACACAAAGGCTTTACAGATGCCTCTGTTTGGGGATCAAATCATTTCAATCCATTCTGACCATCCAAGGTTGAAAAGAAGGTCTAATCGGGGGGAGAAGCACCCGGGTGGCCCATTTGGTTGAGTGTCGACTCTTGGTTGCAGCTCAAGTCATTGTGATCTCAGGGTCCTGGGATCGAGCCCCATGTTGGGCTCCACACTCAGCACGGGATCTGCTTGAGATTCTCTCTCCCTATCCCTCTGCCTCTCCCCTCCCCAAACTCCCTCAGATAAATAAATAAATCTTTCAAACAAAAGCAAGGTCTAACTGGCAAGCATGCCTATATATTCATTTAATTAAAAAATCAGAGCAAAGTGATTCATGGTTAGGTTATAAACGCAGCGTGTTAAGATCTTGGGGAACAAGAGGGCCCTGTCCACCCTGCTCTGGAATTCAAAGGCTCTCCTGAATGGGCACAGGACTGGCCAAGCCAACAGATCGAATGGCCACATCGGGAGACGCCAGCATCTCTGTAGTGACCTCCAGTATCACTGCAGGAAATGCAGATGTTTTGATGAAGATCTCCAGAACAATCCCTGTGCTCTTGAGGCAAATCTTGGACTTACCTACCTGTCTCCCTTATAACCTGAAAAGCAAGGCGCGGGGCTTTGATTGAATTGCCTAGTAATTCTGTCATGAACTGCACTGCTTTTTTCTCCCTTGAACACATTACTGATGGTAACAAGGGAGTTATTTTCAATCAAAGCATGCTCCAACGAAAAAGATTTCTCCTAACATTGTGATCCCTTCCTCTGAAATCCATTTCAGATTGGCGGATAAAATGTGATTATATTTACACTTCCCTGACACAATTCAGGCAGCAAAATAACAGCCTGCCGGAGACATTTTTCTTCTTCATCTTTAGATCTGTCAGTGTTGTAGTGCTGGGGGAACGGGGAGGGGTGACAGAGTCAGCTGGGGTTGGCGATAGGGTTTGCTCGGCTCACAAATAGAGACGTTCTGTGTGCTGCGCGTCTCTCTCTCTCTCTCTCTCTCTCTCTCTCATCTCGGAGTTCCTTGGATGCCATCCTGAATGGCATTCAGCGCGATGATATGGTGTGCTAATCAATAGCGCTCTATGCAAATCGAATTTCTCATTTTTGCCTTGACACAGCCCATAAATTATTTCAACATAATACTTTAATTGGTTCACACTTATTAGGGGATGTATGAGGTATGACTCACTAGTTTCTGTGTAAGTCAGTTGCAATTTGTATTAAAAGTCTAGGCTTCTAGATTGCAAGGTTAAAATGGTGGATGGGACAGTATAGAGGTGACCTGATACTCCAGAGAGCTGGAGAGACCTGGGGTGAATGGGAGATTTTGATTCTCCTTCTCAGCCTACAGGGATTAGCCACATGTGATACTAGGCAACTCATTCGACTTCTTTGAGCCCAGGTGCCCTCATCTGTACAATGACTGGGTTGGTTTAGGGGGTCATCGGGATTCTGCGATTAGGTGAACCCCTGCCTATAGCTCCCAGAATGGCCATGTCTAATTTGGGTCCCAGTCTCCACTCTTGGGAGAGGATTGACATTCCATTTCACCAAGATTATAAGGATCATCAGGGATCCCATAGACATCACCCTGAACCCTTCCTAAGGAAACAGCGTTTCTAACTAAATGCAACACTGTCCCTCTTGAATCCAGAGAGAAAGCGGATCCTCTTCTGTCTCAGGTCTCCTCTAAGCTCGGGATCTGTAGTGGATGCTGTGATCTAGGAATAAAGGACTTCTTGCCCCCACAGCTGGGAACACTGCCAGTTGATAGTCAGCTGTAATCAGCTACCTTTGGGGATTCCCTTAGAAGTGGAGAGCGAGCCCTCTGTCCCTTCTTGGAACAGGCTGCATCCCGTGACAGATGAACGTGGAGGAGTGAAAGCTGGGTCTTCTCACCCCAACCTGGAGGAAAACTCTCAAGGGTCAATCTGCCTTGAGAAATCCCCAGAGGGTTGGCTGAGGCTTCTGCCAAGACTACATGAAAGTTCAATGCCTCCCTCTGCCCAGTGTTGCTTCTCTCCCACCTTTGCAAGGGCACTCACTCATAAAATTGTTACATGTTGGGCTCCACCTCAGAGGCTGCCTCCCAGGAAGGCCATGCATAAAATGTGTTTCCTCTAGGACAGAGAATTTAAATAACCCATCAGCCATGCAATGTGGACCCCAGACCCAAGTTCAGTAGCCAACCTCTGAAAGCTAAGAGATACACCATCAACCTACAGATTTATGGATTTTTTGAAAAACCTGAGAGGTTTCTGAATATCGAGACAAACAGCCATCAGCTGAGGCTGAATATCTTCTTCTCTCTGAGAATGGACCTATCTCTCCTCCCCTACTTGCCACACCCCATGCAATGGCCTATTGCTCCCCACTGTGAAGCTGAAGGTAATGACATTTTTGGTGCCAAGTTAGTGACTCCTTTTCTCACCTTCTGCCAGGTTGTTAACTCCGCTTTTTATCTGCTGATGCCGAGACACAAGAATTCCAAATCACCTCGACAACACTTAGGGATTATAGTTTGGTGAGCCCTTGCTGTGTCCTCTAGTAAGTATATTACTCTTTGGGGACCAGCCTACAGAACCCAGAATTTCAGGAATAGAAAGTACAAGGTCTCCCAGGGGCTCGTTGGTTGTGATGATAATTACGAGCAAGACTGCCCCACCCCACTGTTCCTAGCCCCATATAGTCTTCTTATATGGAGCACAGTATCAAATGAAGGTCTCTGATTTAATGCCCATATGTATATTTTGAAGGATGCCATTCTATGCTTTTAAAGTACTGCCTTCAAGATGGTAGTTCGGCTGTGCATTTAGAAGGCTATTAAGCTACTTTGAGGCCATTTCTTTCTGGATGGCCTAGTATTGCATATGACCACGGTAGACAATGGGCCCATGCTCAAATCTGCACTATCGAGTGGGTCCCTGGCTGAATGCTATGTTGTATGAGATTCTATACTTATGGATCAGGCATTTGTAAGCTCTGTGGGGGAAGAGACAAACAAACCAACTCTTTGCTGGTCTAGATGCATGGACTTATAAGGATGAACTCCTGGCCCTTCAGGTGTGGAGGAGGCCTAATGTAGTTGGTTTGCCACCAATGGTCTGCTGAAGAAGAATGCCCTATTGGCAGTGGTATGCTTGAGTAAGCTTTCACTGGCTACGAGCAGGCATTGTGTGCATCTTTTCCAACTCCATGTAAGGAGACATCACACTGGTAGCTTGAAATTGGCCATAGTAGAGTATTTATATCATTGAAATGGGAAAACACCACAAAAGAGAGCCTCCTGTTAAACCTTTTCCAGTATACCACTGCTCATCACTTAAGCTACTATACACCCTCACATTAATTCTAACCCTCACTCCAACTTTTGATTGCTTAAAAGAAATTATTGAGGGCTTCTGCTTCTAGAAATAATGAGCATCTTCTCTTAGAACTATCCTCTCACTGAAAGCAACATGAATTCTTGATGAAATCCAGAAGAAAACACACTTAAAAAATCTTCTTGATGGCATCCGTGCACAGCCAAGGCAACCAAGTCTTGAGAAGCCACGTGAACAGTGTGTTCTCTTCCTTAAGGAATTTGCCAAGTCCCAGCCTGGAGTCCAGATGGCCATCAGAAAATGTCAGACTAGAGCTTTCAGCATTATCATGAGGATGGGAAAGAAATGGGAGTTCAGGGTTTCAAAGGCTTCCAGGATCTGAGAAGTCAAGATCCTGGAGAAAAGCACCTACAGAGACATTCTGTGCCACTTTTTACCTCATGGTATTTGCTGAACCCAGAACTGAGCTGGACAAAAAGCTGATAAGCAAAGCAGAAAATGGAAACTTATGGGGGGAAAAATCTATAATCAGAGCTTTTAGTGTCTTGTGGAGCTAGGAAAACAAAATTGAACTTCAGAGAGAGCCAAGAAGTTGGCTAAGCACTCACGGGTGAGTTTAATTGAGACCCATAAAAGGCTATGCTCCAGGAGTCAGTATGGACAAAAATAGGCAAGCCCATATGGAACCTTAAATCTAGTCCTGAATCATCTCAGATCCTGATTAGATGAAGATTGTACCCGAGAGCCAAAAAACTTTAGGTCCTCTCTTGAAGAATATAAAATTACCCATTACCCTACAACATTTCATGCAAAATGCTTGTCACTCAATAGAAAATTACCATGCATGCCAGGAGACAGGAGCAAGTGCCCCAAAGCCAAGAGAAAAAGTAAAACAGAAGAAAGAAACAGATCTACAGGTGAAATACATATTAAGGGGAGTACGTTAACTACGATTAATATGTTTAAGAAAACAGATAAGGTGGAAAAATTCAATAGAGAATGAGAGTGTATAAAAATAACAAAATAGAAATTCTAGAACAAAAAGTAACAGTAATGGCTAAAATTAGAAATTAATGGTTTAATAGTAGATTAGGCATAGCAGAGGTAGGGATTCACAGATTGGAAAGCAGCATATACCAAAAAATGCAAAGTAGGTGTAGAGAGAAATAACACTGACAATTATAGAAAAGAACATACAGGACATACAAGGCATGGTCATAAGCTAACATGCTTGGAATTAGATTAAAGTCATTAATAAAGTCATTTTCAGACAAGCAAATATTGACATTTGTACCCAGGAAAAGTTCACTAAAGAGAATTCTAGAAAGAGCCCTATAGCAGATATTAAATGATCCATATAGAAGCACAGTTATGTAGCAAATTGTTTAAGAAAAAACACACTGCAAAGAGTATGGTATGTCAGAAAACTGAATGTTTTATAGATCTCTTATATGTAGACTCTTCAAAAACCAAGTCTTTCTCCGACTGACTTATTTCGCTCAGCATGATACCCTCTAGTTCCATCCACATCATTGCAAATGGCAAGATTTCATTTCTTTTGATGGCTGCGTAGTATTCCATTGTGTATATATACCACATCTTCTTTATCCATTTGTCTGTGGATGGACATCTAGGTTCTTTCCATAGTTTGGCTATTGTGGACATTGCTGCTATAAACATTCTGGTGCACATGCCCCTTCGGATCACTACGTTTGTATCTTTAGTGTAAATACCCAGTAGTACAATTGCTGGGTCATAGGGTAGCTCTATTTTCAACATTTTGAGGAACCTCCATGCTGTTTTCCAGAGTGGTTGCACCAGCTTGCATTCCCACCAACAGTGTAGGAGGGTTCCCCTTTCTCTGATTTCCTTGATATGAGGAAGTGGAGATGCAACATGGGAGGTTAAGGGGGTAGGAGAAGAATAAATGAAACAAGATGGGATTGGGAGGGAGACAAACCATAAGTGACTCTTAATCTCACAAAACAAACTGAGGATTATTGGGGGGAGGGGTTTTGGGAGAGGGGGGTGGGGTTATGGACATTGGGGAGGGTATGTGCTATGGTGAGTGCTGTGAAGTGTGTAAACCTGGGGATTCACAGACCTGTACCCCTGGGGATAAAAATATATGTTTATAAAAAATAAAAAATAAAAAAAAACCAAACCAAGTCTTGTAGAAGCAGAGAATAGAATGGTGGTTACTAGAGATTAGGGCGACTATGGACATGCCATTAAAGGCAGCAAAATTGCACCTGGACAAAGAAGAAGTTCTGGAGATCGAATGCACGGCATAGTGATAATAGTCGACAATACCGTACTACAAAACTCAAAATTGCTAAGAAGACACGAGATCCCAAGTGTTCTCACCACCAAAAAGAAGTGATAATTACATGATGTGTTAGAGGTGTTGGCTGAAGCCACAATGGTAATCATGTTGCAACATATAAACATATCAAGTCAATACTTCATATTCCTTAAACTTATAGAAGTGTTGTGTGTCAATTGTATCTCACTTAGAAAACGACAATTGGTGTGGGCACAAGTTTAGATCAAAACCAGGCCAATGGAATACCATACACATTAGTCACCTGACCTATAACAAATATGCTACGGCAAAACTCTTTTTTTTTTTAATGTTCATTTTTTTAATGTAATCTTTATGCCTAATGTGGGGCTAGAACTTATGACCCCAAGATCAAGAGTTGCATGCTTTACCGACTGAGCCAGTTGGGAGCCCTGCTATTGCAAAATCTGTGATATGGTACTTTATAAAAGAGGATGCCCAAATGGTCAGTAAGCAAATGAAAAGTTGCTTAACATTACTGGCTGACGGTATATTAGAATTATAAGATACCACTACAAACAAACACACAAAAGGAGTATGGTTAGAGTTCAGGGGAAAAAACTGGCAATGCTACACATGCTGCACATTGGTGAGACAACCAGAATTTTTGTTGTCTGCTGGTGAGAGTGTGCTGTGTTACAACTACTTCAGAAAACATCCCACCACATACGGTGAACGTGAGGGTGCAGGGGTGGGGGTCAGTTGTGGCTAGTTATTGTCTAGTTAGCACTAGAGGCCAGGAGAGGGCCACCTTATTTGCCAAACTCTTGGGACTAGGGAAATAGCCTCAAAGTCTTTCTCCTCCAACTCAAACGTAGGGCTTGGTAAACCCCAGTAATTAATCTTACAAAGAAGCCTCTGATTTTCTGGAATTAACAGTTCTCAGTTTGAATCTTGTGATGCCAACTACAGACATATGATTTTCCAAGAGTTCTTTGTAACATACTTTTCTTTCCACAAAAACATGAGATACAATCTACCTGATACCAAAATAGTGGCTTACTCTATTTTTACTTATTTGTTTATTTTAAAATTTCTTTATTTTATTTTTTTTAAGATTTTATTTATTTATTTGACAGAGAGAGAGGTCACAAGTAGGCAGAGAGGCAGGCAGAGACAAAGAGGGGAAACAGGCTCACTGCTGAGAAGGGAGCCCGATGCGGGGCTCGATCCCAGGACCCTGAGGTCATGACCTGAGCTGAAGGCAGAGGCTTAACCCACCAACCACCCAGGTGCCCAAAATTCCTTTATTTTTAAATGCATGTATATATGTATGTATTTTTTAGGCAATGGTTTACTTTAGCTAGTTCTGGCCGTCCCTCTAAATGCTGAGGTCCTGCCCTTCCTTTCTACTTGCTGGCTCAGGGCTGGAACAATGAATGGAGACACTGGCAGACTCTCTCTCCTTGGCTGGTTTCTGGAATTAGACCTGTGGTTTAATTCCTCGTTCCTAACCTGGCATTTGTCCTGGACAAGGATAAGCAAGATGATGGTCTCCTTACCTCAACTCACCATGATGTCTTTGGCCATGGTTCTTGGTTTTTCCTTTTTGCCTGCTGGATAGGGGTTCACCTCTGAATGTCGGCAGGATCCCTAGCGACCTTGTGGGTTCTGCATTCCCACGGCCCACAACTGGACGATGCTTCTGCTACAACCACCAGCTGTTGTTCGTTGTTTCCTACAGAGGCCCCCAAAGATGTTTTTGTACCATAGGTAGGCACTTCTGAGCGGAAGATTGCGATAGCCCCACCCAACTTCCTATAAATACACTCCTAATGGACCCTCCCACCCCCTCAAACTTTGCCATCCCACATCAAGCCAAACTGCACTACACCCCCAGATTTTGAGGTTTGTGCTCTCTGGCTTAGCATGCTCACCACTCTGGTGGCTTCTCCTTCCAGGGTATTCCTGGCTTGTGATATGATTCATGGAAAAGCCGAAAAAATCCATCAAGCCAGTTGCTGGAATTCATGTGTGCTTGTCGGACAGAAATTTAACATTTCAAAGGCTTTAGGGAAAATGGTGTCAGGACAAAGGATACTTAGAATAATAGATGTACGACATCTCCGTTCAGTGCAGCCTTCCTTGGTTAGTCCATCTGTAAGTTGTTCCTTAAAGATACATTTTTCAGCCTGATTTGGATTAAACATTGCCTCTGAAAATTACCCACATTCCCAGAGGCCACAAGACAGTCCATACAACTTAAATAAATCGGGCATGTTTGAGTCGATACATAAATGCTTATGTGTCCACCCACTCCAGGGCTCTGTATGTGGAATATTCTTGGAGAAAGTCGTATGAAAAGCTTGAGAATTACCAAAAAGCAGCAGGAAAAATCCTTCTGGGGACAAGGTGAAGTGGGACACCCACCTCCCTGTGAGATGAGTCAAACACATCTCTAAGATCCAGGGTAGGGCATATCGCAGGGGCGATTTTGAAATACGATGGATAGATTGGTTATTTTTAAAAGGCTAATTTTTTTTTCTAATGCTGTTTTAGGTTTACGGCAACATGAGGAGGAAGGCGGGGAGACTTCCCATTTATCCCCTGCCCCCACCCATGCACAGTGTCTGCTGTTTGTCAATGCCCAGTTTCAGAGTGTCGTGTCTGTTGCAACCGGAGAACCTACAAGGAAACATCACAGTCACCCAAAGTCCACAGGTCTACTTTAGGGTTCAGTCCTGGTGCTGCACAATCTATGGGTTTTGACGAAAGAATAAATGGCACCTAGGGGGTGGCTGGGTGGCTCAGTCAGTTGAGCAACCAACTCTCGGTTTCGGCTCAGGTCGTGATCTCGAGGACAGGTGGCGGAGCTCTGTGTCAGAGTCTGCACTCAGCTTGCAGTCCGCTTCATAGTCCCTCTCCCTCTCTCTCCTGCTCTCTTTCTCTCTCTCTCTCTCAAATAAATAAATTCATAAATAGATAAAATCTTTTAAAAAAAGAATAAATGACATATATTGGCCATTATAGTACCATCCAGAATAATTTTACTTCCCTAAAACTCCTCTGTGCCCTACCTGTTTGTCCCTTCCTCCCGTCCCACCAATGACCCCACCCGGCATGCACTGGTCATTGTCCTGTCTCTTGTGGTTTTGCCTTTTCCAGATCGTGTTATGGTTAAGAACCATATGGCATGCGGCCTTTTCAAACTGTCTTTTTCCCCTGAGTTATATGCATTTAAGTTTCCTCCATGACTTTCCATGGCTCAGTAGCTCATTTCTTGTTAGTGCGGGATAATATCCCGCTGTCTGGATGGACCACAGCTGATTTACCCATCATCTGCTGAAGGACAACTTAGTTGCTTCCAACTTCGACAATTATGGGTAAAGCTGCTATAAACATCTGTGTTCGGGTTTTTGCGTGGACAGTTTTCTGCTCCTTTGGGTAAATGGCAGAGAGTGCGATAGTTAGATCCTGGGGTAAGAGTAAGTTTCCTCTTTAAGAAACTGCCAGACTGCCTTCCAAAGTGGGTGTTCCCTGTTGTATCCCCACAGGCATTGAAGAAGAGTTCCTGTTGTTCTCCATCCTCACCAGCATGTGGTGTTGTGTTGTGGATTTTGGCTACTCTAATAGACATCTAAGGCTTTCACCTTATTGTTTCAATTTGTATCTTCCCAATGGCATATGATGTGGGGCCATTTATTTGCCAGATGCATATCTGTTACCATCTTTGGCCTATCTTTTATTTATTTATATATTTTTAAAAAGATTTTAGTTATTTATTTGACAGACAGAGATCACAAGTAGGCAGAGAGGCAGGCAGACAGGAGGAGGAAGCAGGTTCCCCTCTGAGCAGAGAGCCCGATGTGGGGCTCGATCCCAAGACCCTGAGATCATGACCTGAGCCGAAGGCAGAGGCTTTAACCCACTGAGCCACCCAGGCGCCCCTGGCCTATCTTTTAATTGAGTTGTTTCTTTATTGTTGAATCTTCAGCACTCTTTGTATATTTCAGATACCGGGCTTTGTGCAGATGTGTGTTATACAAGTATTTTCTCCCAGCCCGTGGCTTGTCTTGAGTTAATGGGCACAAGTCACGATGATGGGGTTTGCACACGTCTCATTCCATGAAGTGTTATAAATTTAAAAAACATCAAATCTTCGAGTACGTGTTTACTAGAGAGACTAGAGGCCTTTTGCGTTTGTGCGTCTCGGGATGGGATGGGAGCCCGCGACTGCTCTGTGTCCAGCTGCTTGAGCTCCCATTCTTGTTATTCCGCTTAAATGGCGAGCAATCTGGGACAAACTACGTAACCTTCTCTGCCTTAGGCTCCTAACCTGTCAAGTAGTAACAATTAGATGCTAAGCATATAAGGATATGAAGACGTGTTGGTCTAAGTGTAAAGCACCAAGAACAGTGCCAATGCTTTGTAAGCCCTCAGTCACTGTGAGTCATTATCATAAATCCCCCATTCCCGCTGGGGTATCCTTGAAGATCCAGGAGAAGAAGATATCCCTACCGACAGACATCATATTGTTTCATTCCACAAGAAGATTCAAAAGCAAGATAACCGAAGGCAAAGAGTAAAAGCGAGCACAGGCCAATTTCGAAGACATTCTACAACACTTCAAGCCGAGCAAAAATATCAAGGATATAGTGGATTTTGAAGATGTTTAATTCTTTCATTTATTATTCAACACAATGGCTAATCTTCGTGGTAGATATAGAGACATCGAGAAATAAAACCGTCTGAGATGATTTACTGAAAGAAAGTGGGATGGGGCCGAACCCCAGAGGATTCAGTCAGATTTGGATTAGTAAGGGAAGGAGACAAAAACAAAGCAGGTTGATGAGTAGCAGAGAGGACCATATTCACAAGACATGGGTGAGCCCAGCCGCAGAGGAGATTAGACAGGAAGCGAAGAGCCGTATCACTCGTATAGGAACATGTTGGCTGCCAATTCCAAACCAGGTTGTGTATGTAAACAACAGCTTTTAAGAATCGATTACTAGACTTCACCTCCCCTCGAATCTGCTCGCTGAGCAGCTGCTTCTAAAATAACCGGGTGATCGTTGAATTAAACAGTGGTGTTCACCTGAGCATTCAAGACCGAGGTCGCCCACATACTGCACGTGACTTAGTTCTCCTTCCTGGGACAACTGTGAGACCTAGTATTTTATTCTTGGGCGAGATGCGGTGGAAAGGTGGTTTGGGACTCTCTTCCCTCAACCCAGCGCCAGAGGCCCTTCGAGCAGTTTCGAGGGAAGTTGACACCCAACCAGCCACGACGTGATTATTGGTTAAAATTAAATTCGATAGACAAGTCATTTGAAAACTCATGTGCCCGCAAACACCTGCATGAAAATGTTCATGGCAGCGTTATTTGGGATCAGTAAAAACTGGAGGCAAGCATGATGCTTACATGCGTAAGCAAACCGTGGTGCATCTCTACAAAAAACAGTATTCAGCAGTCTACAGGAACAGGCTAGCAAGGCATAAGAAGACATGGAGGCATCTCAGAGGCACATCACTAGGTCAAAGAAGCCATCTGAAAAGGCTATACATCTGACTTCATCTGTATGACGTTCCAGAAAAGACGAAGCTATGGAGATTGCAGACAGATCCGGGGTTGCTAGGGGATTTGGGAAAGGAAAGGGCAGCTGAACAGATGAGGCATGTGGGATTTTTAGGAGGTGAAAATAATCTGTGTGATACCATGACAGTGGATACATGACACTCACTAGATGTTTTTTAAAACCCACAGAATCTGACAACATCAAGAGCGAACCTTAATGTAGGCAAACTGAGAGTCCTGTAGGAATTCAGGAGATCCCAGGATGGAATATAGAATGGGGCAGGAGAAAACCTCTATGTACACTACAAACATGCGGGGGAAACCCTGAGGAAGAGGATGAGGAGGAAGGGTACTGGCTCAAGTACATTTGAAAGAGCAGAGCAATTCCGTGGGTGGCCCAGTTGCTGCCCAGAATATAGGTCCCACCCACCCCCAGTGCCTTTAGGAACCCTTCCAGCTCCCTGGAAAGGAGCCTTAGCCTAATAAATTAACCAATTACCCCTGGGACCCCCTGAGTCCTGCCCAGACAGTAGGCACATCATAAGTGCTGGTTAACTGGGGAGCGTTGTCCAGACGGGGATACCCCAAGCTATGCAGGAGTCCTGGGATTTCTCCCTCAGGTCCCATAACAACTTAGGGGGGCCATTCAGCAGGAGGCTCTGCAGCCAAGTGTAAGCGTGTCAGAAGCCTACGATCCCTTTCAAGGCCGTGCATGCCATTCTGTGAATTTAATTAGTAAGCCAAGAGCAGTAGAGAGGCACATTGTCACTGCCTGTCACCTGAGCACTGGCTTGTCACACCAATTATTTTGAAACGTACCTGGGATTTGTTCTAATCAAGTATGGTAAGATGACAGACATGCAGACAACTGCCTTGGGAGAAGAGTTGATTACTTATGAGTCCTGATGGGGAGGGGTGGGCACACCACATCACACAGGGGCCAGAAAAGGAGGCACCGGGGTCAGTGGGGGAGGGACAGGAGATCACAGATAAGAACCTTTATTCTGGAGTGGTGGGAAGTTGTTAGCGGTGGGCATCCTCTGTCCGGCAGGAAGCAAAACACAGAGGTTGGGGTTCGCCTTGGGAAGGGCTGAAATGTGATTTCTGGGGCCTGAAACACCCCAGAGACGGTGGGGACATGCCCAGTTTTGACTCATGACTTCAAGATGCCCGAGTGATCCGTTATGGGGATCAAGGCTGGTTCTCACAATGGGATCCTGAAACAATGAAAGGGAGGAGGGGCATTAGATAAAAAGTAAGGACATCTGAATACAGCAGGGAATTTAGGTAATCACAATGTAGCAGTTCATTCACAGGTGTTAAGGGGGGGTGGGATTGGGTATGAAGTACATGGCAACTCTCTGTGCTGTCTTTGTAACTTTTTGAGAACATCTGCAGCTTTTCCAGAGTTAAAGTTTATTTCATAAAACTAACTTGGAGTACAATCTGTACATTTGAGTTCCCTCTTTTAAGCTTCTCCCCCCCCCCCCCGCCACATTAGTTATGTGTACTTTCACGGGAAGACAGAAAGAAGAGTTCCATACTTGTTTTTTCTTTCTTTTCTTTTTTTCTTTCTTTCTTTTTCTTTTTCTTTCTTTCTTTCTTTCTTTCTGTCTGTCTGTCTTTCTTTCTTTCTTTCTTTTTTCTTCTTTCTTTTTTTTTTTTTTTTGATACTCGTCTTTTCTAAACGTTTGTTTGTTCATTTATCAAGGGCTCTGTGAACACCTGACTGTTTGGGGCCCCAGGTTGGGGGCAGACAAAAAGAAGGGAAAAGTCTCACCTTTTTTAAGGGATAAGCAAATCCCAGTTTAATGGAGGTTATAGATGCAAAACCCAGATATCTTCCATGGTGACAAGGACCATGCCAGGATTTTGGGTAGGGTGCCATGAGGTACTTGACATATGTGTGAGGGTCCTGGGGAGGACTTGTCAGCAGAGCCAACACTTAAAGAGCATCTTGGATGGAGCAGTCTGAGAAGGTGCAGAGAAGAATGGGCCCGAGAATGCAGCTAAAGGCAGAGACACAAAGGCAGAAAGTCATGGTGTTTGGGCAGGGCAGGAGCCCATGGTTGGCAGCGGTGGGACATGTGTCCAAAAAGGAGTATCAGGATTCTAGCCCTTAAGAGGCACATAGTAAACATTTGCAGGTTAACTGAATGGATGGGTGACCGGAAGATGAAAGGTCCCGTGTGATTTCTAGAATCGAGATTTTACTGCCTGGGAAATAGGGATCCACCTCCGGTTTCAAGAGGGGGCATGACCTGACATGTTGGTGTTCAGACTCCTGCCTCTCCAGGTTTGCTTCATGGTGCCCTAAATTCAGTGCTTATTTGGGCGAACACAGGCAGGGCTGGATTTGGGGTTTCGGTCTCCCCCTCGCCTTCTCCAACGGGCTGCTGAGAACAGAGTCCATTCTCCAATAAAGCCTGGGGGGTGCCCCACGGCTCTGTGCCGGGCAAGTTCACACGGCCCCTCAAAAGCACACTGTAAGCGATCACACTTGTTCCTAGTTTATAGATGGGAACACCGACGCCAGCAGCGTAGTGGGGATTCTGTCCGAGACCCCGCTCTTTCCTCTGCATGGCTAGCGACACTGTGAATTCCGGGTCAAAGGCCTTTCAGAGCCACGGTCCTGGTTCCCTGAAGTAATATTGTCTGGAACAGCCGTTCACCCCGGAGAGCACCACGTCTGCAGCACCAATGCCTCGCAATGGTTAGCGCTGTGCCTTCTGAATTCTTCATCACATCTATCTCATTCAATGCTCCAGAGCAGAAGCCCCGCAGGGTGCAGCTGGCACTCCCGGTGGCTTGGAGGAAAGGGACTGAGCCCCGCAGAGAATTAGCAGCCTGGCAGGAAGGAAAGACCAGGGAGAGCCAAGGGGCCTCGAGGTACCACACTTCCCACCTGTGTGCACCCGCTCGTGACTTCACCCAGCAGGGAGGGGGATGTGTGGTTTGGGACTGATGAGGTGGACGGGGAAGGCAGGGACCATTGCCTTTGAAGAGACACTGAGGAAACAGAACCATCGGGGGCCAATGACCACAGGGACACTTGTCACAGAGCCACAGAGAGGGCCATCCTCCACCCCAGTGTGGCTAGTCGGTGTGCAAGAGCTGCTAAGGGCAGGCGGAGGTGACATCTACTCAGCCCCCACGGTGGGCCAGTCCTCCTGTGACCCAGCATGAGCCAGGGTGGAGAGGGGGAGGGGCAGGATGGCAGGGTCAGCTGTGACATGGAGCTGACTTCCTCTGAGAAGCTTCCCAGGAGAGAGGGGAAGGGGAGAGTCTTCTGAGATGATGCCCGAGGGACCCCACCCACGGGAGACCCCGGTTCCCCTCTCCACTTGATTATATCTTACTCAACCTTTAAAACCCAGCTCCAAGGACACTCCCGGAAGCATTCTTTTCTAGAAATGGGTCATCCCCCTCCAAACTCCTGGAGCTCCCAGAGCTCTTAACCTTTTATTACACACATTATTTTCCGTCTTGTACTTTGGCTGGCTGTGGTCCATTTGCCCCAATTAATGTTTCTAGACCACAGCCACCTGCCTTGTGTTCCTCTGTCCTCTTGACATCCAACATCTCCTTTTAGATCAAGAGACCTCGTCTCCAGAGTCCTCCCTGCAACTGAGCCGGTCACGCATTACTGACGGGGTGATCTGGGTTTGAAAAGAGTGACTGCGTGCCTCATGAAGAAGGCGAGAGGGAGCCCGGATCGGGGAGGGGAGGGGGGGGTGTCCTCTGGGAAAGGCCCCATGCAGCCTCATTTTCCCAGGAGGGGTCCAGTCTTGCTCACAGCGGGTGAGCCCAGAGAAGGAGGGAGGGAGACAGCCAGTGCAGGAACATCAGTCCATCAGTTCCACAGGGAAGAAATGCCCTTGACAGGGGCAGCGTGTGCTGGGGGCCTCCGCCCTGGGTATGTGCTGTTCCCGCCGTGTTCCCAGGAATTAGAGGCAGAGAAGGCAGGGGAAGAGACTCCTCGCAGAGGATGGTGGGAGAAGGGACAGGAAGGGGGGGCGGGGCAGAGACAACACCTCGTCTGACTAATTAAAGCCTTTGGTAGCCGGCCCCCAAGAGCTCCAACAGATTATCACTGCTGACTCAGCTTCCTGCCAAGGCCAGACATACACTCCCTTTTTTCCTGCTTGATTTGCCTAATGGAAGCTGACAGTGAAGTTCAACCCTGATTGTCAGATTTCAGTAGGAACCTCGAGCGGGGAGAGGAAGGCAGACATTTGAGGAATAAAAATAGCTCACATAATGAGATCCTTTATTTAGCCGAACCACTTTTAATGACTCACCTCTCCCTCCCTTCTCTCTCTTTCTCTCTCTCTGTCTCTCACATACACACACAGTTGTGCACACAAAATGTCCGATTTTCATTGAGAGCTTGCCTAGAGCCTGTAGGACAGAGGCCATCCATCCTGGACGGGAGGGGTCTGGGACGGGGCATGAGAGGGAATGGCGATTCTGGGAGACACTTGTCCACATCCCTCCGACCAGCCTCCTGCTCTCCAGTCTCTTTCAGTGATCCCTTTCCCAAAGCGTGACCCAAGAAATTGGTCTGGCCAGCAAGACCCAACGCGTGGGGAGGCGCTCACGACTTGGGCTGGTTCCTTGCCCACTCAGCCTCTGGTTCTAGAGGCTGAGGCTGGAAGGTCTGATTCACTTCTCAAAACCTGAGCTGCTCATCGGAAAAATCAGGCTGACGCCTTGTGAGGAGGAAGAAGTCAGCACAGGGAAACCTCTGGGTATCACCTGTCACATTGAGACTGGGTGAGAACGTCCGTGCCGTCCCTCCTCTGAAGGGTAGTCTTCTGGGACTTTAGAGGAAGTCACCCAGTAACTGTCACCTTGGGATTAAAGACCTAGCTCTAGAACAGGAGGTTGGATTGTCGTAAAGGGTGTTCTGAGGGTTTGTGAGGGCCGGGCTCCATCCTAAGCATGTCACGCATGTTAACTCAGGGAAATCCCGCCACTCTTGGCCCCATTTTACAGATGAGGCAGCTGAGACACAGAAGAGTGAAGTTACTTGCTCAAAGTCATCATGGAGTTCATCAGGGGTGAACCTAGACTTTGTTTTTCGATCACTGAAAGAGCTGAAGAAATTGAGAAGCCTCCATAAATGTTATGGGCAAAGTTCCTTTTTGCGCAAAGTTCCTTCCATGCCAAGCAAATAACAAAGGACGAGAGCAAAGCCCTGTGTGTTCTGACAAGGTGGGAATCTGGGCCTCCCCAGTGGGGGAACATGGGTCTGGAGTAGGCCTGGAACCTTATGCTGCCTCCTTAAGTTTTGTCCCTCATATGCCACCCTTGCCCCATGCTGCCCTTAACCATGTCGACCAGGAGATGCTGGAGGTCACATGGATGTGACCCTGTTGTCCTGAAGGTCCAACTAAACACAGACCTTCCCACACTAGCTACTGCCTCCAGAAGAAGCTTCTAGAAAGCAAGCTCAGACCCACTGCCTAAAGCCAACACTGCCCCAGGTTTCACTGAACCCAGTGGGGAAGGGGAGGCCAGAGGTGACAAGAAGGCCACTAGAGAAAATATAAAAAAATGACTTTTTGTGGAATGTTTTTTTTCTTCCTTTGGGTATAGACCATACCTTTTCCCCTTTCTTCTTCTTTCCCCCCCTACTCTAATAAAACACTTACCAAGTGTTTGTTGCCATTTTTAATGGCAGTCATTTGCCCCCATTTGTCAACATCTCGTCCCTATCTCTTGCTTCACAAAGGAAGTACCTGAAGCACAAGGAATTTATGTAAGTTGCATGGGATGGAGGCAGCTAAGAAAGGCCTAATGTCCACAGCCTGAATTCTGTTCACTGTAAGATGCTCCTTCCTTATACAGTCAACATGGAATATTAGGCATGGTGACACAGTAAGGTACAAAAGAAGAAAACCCAGTCAGTGACCCCAGGACCTTGGAACTTACTGTTCTGCATTGATGCCTTCTACTTTATTTAAATGCCCATGTGAGGGAGCCATACAAACTACCACCCAAGATGCCTGTATTTCTCACCACATCCATCTTCTTCATGGCTCTCTTGGTGTCTACACCACAGGGGAATCTTCCATTTGCTTCCTAGGATTCTGCACAGGGAAGCATTCCCGACCAACATGCCCACCTGTCTCTTCCCCTCCTACAAAAGAAAAATCTTCATATACATTTTACATTTCTTGTTGAGCAACAGTCTGTAAGCCCATGATCTATTCATTGCTATGCAAAGCACAAAAGTCACCCACTTTTTCAAGAGTCTCTGAGTGACTGTTTAAATTAATACCAATGTTTAAGTACTTTCACAAGGCAGGCATGATTTTTATCAATCACCAGCTCCCCATCGTCAGTAGACTGTTAACTTTGACGTCATAACAAAACAATACCATCCATGGAAGAAGGATTCCCCAACTTCTGCTGAGCACAAAGAAATGTTCCATCTTCCCCATGACAAGTGGCTAGAAAAGTGGCCGGGGGTGGGGGGGAGTAGGGACAACTCAGAAGCAGCAAGAAAATTCTGGAATGAATGAAGCAAGCAGAACTCTACCAGCTTCTCACAGGCCAGGCTCATTCACTTCCACTCAACACCTGTCACTGGTGTCTCCTCTTTCCCTGTCATGGGGATAAACTGACCATTACCAACTTGCTTGTGAGACCCCAGAGGAATCCCAGCAGAAGAGAAAGTATGTCCATCCAAAGGGAAGGGGCATGGGAGTGGGCCACTGTCATTAGTGGTTGAAAGATCTCAAGACACTGGAGGAAGATGGAAGCCAGAGAGAGGTGTATTGATGGATAAAACAGGAAGAACCTTAGCCCAGAATATGTGAAGGGAGGCATGCGGTGGTGGAGAAGCTGGTCTTCTCAGAAGAGGTCAGGACAGACCTCAGACTAGAGTTCTGGAAGAATAGAGGCTTTCAAGGAGAGGAGAGCACAAGCACAGGACTTAATTGAACATTTCTTTGTCTTCAGAATGAATGCGCCATGAACCCTTTCCCCATGTTTGTTCTTGTGGAATGGAAACAAGAGCCATTGTAGGATGGAAGCCAGGAGGCAACGGGATTGAGATTGAAAGGGGAGTTTGGGAGGCTCCAGGATGTGAAAATGGGTGCCGTAATAGGTGGGATCCTTGACAGACTGGATAATTCTGAGGACATGGGTGAGACCCAGGATTGTTTTATCAACAGACAAGAAGGAAGGAGGAAGGAAGGAAGGGAGAGAGGGTTGGGGGAAGGGAGGAGTCCCAGTGGGGGAAAGAAATTCAGGATCCAAAAATAAAGCCAAATAAAACGGGAATGTTTCTGAGTCATTAACAGACTATTCAGAAAAAGGAGAGAGAAATTCTACTTTGTCTACACATTCGAAACCTTTTCTCTGGAGTGGGCATCATTCCCAAGAAGGAAATGTAATCCTCGCCCCACAGTATGACTAACAATTTTACGTAGTTACGTTAGGGTGAATTGTTTTTCAAGTTCTAGAATTAATCTGTAGAAAAAGGAAGCAGGTCCTCATTTGGGTTATGGAACATCACGGTTGTGTTTTTCATCTTGATCCCATAAAGGTGATGTGAAGCTGGCAGAGGTCTGAGAGCAGACGCAGGGAAGGAGGAAGGAGAGGAAGGAGTTAAAAGGCTACCAGTCCACTTGGATGGCTTGCAGTCAGGCATCTGCTAATGGTTACGCAAGAGGAATTAGAAATTCAAATATAGTACTTAAAACTGTCAGTCTACCTGGGAGGGAAAAAATCCCAACCATAAATAGCAAACATCAGGACGGAAGAGGTTCCTGTTGTAGTCCACGTGGAGTAAATACAGTGAGGCTGGAGGGAGGAGGGGAGCCGAGTGAGTGACTGACAGGTTCCTCCTTTCTATTACCAGGTCTCTGTGTCTGCTTCACCATCGATGAATTAGGAAACACTGCTATAAGCACGTTATTTGGAAGAGAGGCAAAGCCAAGATGAGTTGAAAGTTCTGGCTTCTTGGTTAAGGATGGGGCTCAGAGGAGAAGCCTGTTTCCTTTTTGTCCAAGGACTTTTGAACTGTTTCGGGCACCTGGGTGGCTTGGGTTAAGTTTCTGCCTTTGGCTCAGATCATGATCCCAGGGTCCTAGGGCATCAGCTCCTGCTCAGTGGGGAGCCTGCTTCTCCCTCTGCTCCTCTCCCTGCTTGTGCTTTCTCTCTTGCTCTCAAATAAATAAATAAAATCTTTTAAAACATAACTGTTGAGGGATGTCTGGGTGGCTCAATGTGTTAAGTGTCTGCTTTTGGCTCTGCTCATGATCCCAGGGTCCTGGGACTGCTTCTCCCTCTGCCTGCCTCTCCCCCCTGCTTGTGCTCTCTCTCTCTCCTCCTCACTCTCTGACAAATAAATAAAAAAAAAAATCTTAAAAAAAAAACTTTTAAACTATTTGATTTTTTTACATATGCATCTAATCTTGTGATTACAATTTAAAAGAAAAAAATTAAAATATCATCTAGCAAATGAAAACAAATACAAAAACAAAAAACTAAGAACTGCCATCCTCTCCTGGGAAATTGTGACTCACCTCAAGATAACTGGTTTATTTGCTTCAGATCAAATGTGAGAATCTTAACTTTTGCACATGACTTGAATTTTTGTGAAATCAGAAAAACGCAGCAGTGACTCTCTGGCTTTCCTTCAAGCTTCTGTCTCACTGTACGTGTGAGTCACATGCTTTTCTGAAGACTTCCTCATCAAAGGTCTAAGGCACCACGAACTTAGCTTATCAAATAACCCTTTGTCTTATCTCCCGCATAAAGCATATCCCGAGCCCATCACTTTTGAGAAATTCATTGTCCTGTTTCGGGGGCTTTTCTGTGTCTGCTGCTGACCTTGAGATAGCCTATCAGCTCATCTTGCTTGACCTTGAGATAGCCTATCAGCTCATCTTGCCCAGACGCCTCCCATTCTGCCTTCCAATCCACCCCCCTTCCCACTCCCTGCAATTGCCCCTACTGAGGCAGTCATTGCTGGTTCCATCTTGGATTCTCTGCCTCACGTTTACTTCTTCTGGGACCTGTTGGGTAGCGCCCTTCAAAACCACATTGATGGCAAGGAAGGGAACCAGCTGGGAACTCAAGTAAAAGTTGACCCTTTGTGAGGAGTTGATGGAATGGGAAAGGAATATACATAGTCTGGAGAACCAACATCTGTGGAACCCTCCCAATACTATGGTGGGTGTTCCTTAGCAATGATCCACTAAATTCCCACAAGGGGCTCATGACAAAGGCCTTTTTCTTCTCTATTCCAGAGAAGAAACTGAATTCCATTAAAAGTTAGGCACCTGCCCTGGTCACACTGTTCTTATGGGGGCAGTGCCAAATTTGAACTTAGGTCTATCTGGCTTCCTGTGTCTTTTAAAAATATGAATCTGAGCATAATCTCATTGTGGCTAGCTTTCCACGGAAGACAACTGACAATGAGCAACCAAACGGGCATCAATAGAGCAGTATTCTAACCAGCTGGCTTACAGGCCCTCAGGAACTTGGAGCTGATGCCATATGTTGGCATCAGGAAACAATCAGCAGGATTGAGGATCCGGGGACACTGACTTTCATCTTGATCCTAAGACCAATTAGCTCTTTGGACTTGAATTTTTCTCATTTATAGAATAAAACGTTTTTACTGGATGACCATTAAGCTCTCCTCCAACCCTGAAGAATCTGTATACTTGAAAGAAATAAGGCTCGTTACAGTCACTGTCTAATTCCGATATCTTGCAAATCACTGCGGTGAATGAGGTGGAAAAATGGATTTAAGGTTAAACAGTAAGATAACAATTGAACTAAAAATAAAATCTGCACATTCTAAACCTTAACTTGGTGCTGGGCAGCATGGAATGGAATTGAAGGACTGTAGTGTATTTGTCAACTCGGGCTGCCATGACAAATAAAACAAAAACAAACAAACAAACAAACAAAAAACCCCAACAAACTGAACGTTGTAAGCAGCAGAAATGTATTTCTCACAGTTCTGGAAGCTGATAGAGCAAAGAGCAAGGTGCCAACCAGGTGAGTTACCGCCAAAGGCTTTTTCTGTTAGCTTGTAGGTGACCACCATCTCCCTGTGTGCTCATGGGATCTCTTCTTCCTGCAGGTGCAAAGAGAAAGGGACAGAGACTGGAAGAGGGACAGAGGGAGGGAAGGAGAGGGAAGGAGAGCCTATTATCCGTGTTCCCTTCTTCCAGTGACACTAATTCTAATCCCGTAGGATCAGTGTCCCACCATCATGACCTCTTATAACCTTAATTACTTCCTAAGGGGTCCCCTCTGCAAAGAGAGCCTCAGAATCGGGTAGGAGTTAAGGCTTTAACATATAAATAGTAGGGAGACCTGAACAAGTGGGTAGAATCAGGAAACAATGGCCTGGGCCCCTCAGATTGGAATTGCCAAATGATTTCCCCCAAGAAGAGTAGAGGAAATACCCCAGTAAAAGCCATAAATTGGAAATAATCCAGAACAGTGCCTTCTCAAATTTGAGCATGTGTACGAGTCACCTGCAGGGCTGGTTTAGATGGATGGTTTTGCGGTGAAATTGGCTCTCAAATTACCTGGGAACAGAGCAAAAAGGAAAACAAGCTGGTGATACGTGTTTCCTTGTCCGCAAGGAAGTCTGATACGGATCCCGGAAAGGGAACCAAGTCTTTGCCATCAATTAATTCTAAAATAAATTTACCATCTCTATGATGATGAGAAATCAGTGGGTGATGCTTGGAACCCAATCCTGGCAGTAAGTAATAAGGCTATTTCTTACACCATCTCTCAATAAGAGTTGAGGCTATAATGTCAAAGCCAACTCAATAAAGTCATTATTCTGGGATTACGGATTATAGACCGTTTCACAAATAAGTGTAATTTTGTTTCTTCCAAACGCATCAAGGAATTAAAATTGGGTCAACAAAACATTGTCTCACAAAAATCCTTAGGGGACCTGCTTTCATGAATACATAACACATCTGTGATAAGCATGACTTTAAAAAACTAAAGAACGAGGAGGAGAAGGTACTTCTGCAAAGCTTGAAGAGTTGTTTGTCTCCTAAGTAGTTTAATCATTCTCCTGGGGCCTGTGTTTATAAAATTAATTTGCTTACAAACACTTTGTTTGTTTTTGTAGGCCAATAGGTTTTATCTAGAAACAGGGATATTAATGAGTAAAGACAGGCTATACGAATCAGATTCAGAAATCTTATGTTCCAGGGCGCCTGGGTGGCTCAGTGGGTTAAAGCCTCTGCCTTCGGCTCAGGTCATGATCTCAGGGTCCTGGGATGGAGCCCCGCATCGGGCTCTCTGCTCAGCGGGGAGCCTGCTTCCTCCTCTCTTTCTGCCTGCCTCTCTGCCTACTTGTGGTTTCTGTGTCAAATAAATAAATAAAATCTTAAAAAAAAAAAAAAAAGAAATCCTGTGTTCATAGGTTTTATATCTATTTTATGCAACCAGCCTCCGGTTCCCAATCTTTTCGCTGTGGCCCAAGGCCTGGCTGATAAGTATCCAGGAGAGTTCCCACTCAAAGATAAGTAAGATGGAAGATTGCATTATGTGGGACATAGTTCTCTGGCCCCAATGCTTCTCTGTAATAGTATCCAGTTAAAAATATCTCCAGACAAGAGTTTCGTGCTAGCCTGGACACTGTATACCTCATCTCTTTTCTGAGCCAGTGAAGATGTGTAGATATGAGGAAAAAAACAAAGAGAAAACAATAACAAAATTTCATTGTGTTTGATTTATGGATTTGTTCTACTCTGGGAGTCTCAGAGGTGTTCTTCTTGATAAGGGCGGTAACTGATTAGGAAGTAATGAACTATGGGAAAGAAAAGCCAAAGGTCCTGAGAATAGATCTCCCGGAGCTGAAGCTGGGAGGCCTCGTGCGAAACTCCCTCTTGCTGTCAGCCACCCAAAACGTGGTTTCCTTCCTTGTCATGTTCTTTACCTCCCAAGAGCTAGGCCAGAGAGCCAAGGACACCAATAAACAAGCAGACCTGCCTTTGTGTTTGGCAGTTACGTTGCCTGTCTTAAGTGACGTTGCCAATAGAAGCCAGGGGACTGGGGTGTAGGGTGGTATCAACTTCCCGTGAGCCATATTTATATTCCTGTACTTCTGCTAAGTGACAAAATCTAATCTAGGCCCTGAGATGCCAAGTGCTCACAGATTACGTTTGCCTCCACTTGAGGCTGATTGGCCACAGAGATTTCTGACAGGCTCCAAAAGCACACACAGGTTCACACTGCCTCTCTCTATAGCATGGCTGTCCTGTCAGGTCATGTCAGTGGAAATCCAGCTCAGAATCAGGCACCCCTGATTGACTGACAGTTATGTATCAATCACCCCTAACTTCATTAGTTGCCCCATAGACAAGTCTAGACTTCGGATCTGTCTCTTACATCTACCCGGAAAGACATCTTTTCATCTGTCCATTTGTTCACAAAGGCCTCAACTCCGGACTGAGTGAGATACAGCCCTACACCTCATCTTACTTGTTCTAATTCCTTGTCCTTCAGTATGGACATTGAAAAAATAGGCAGAGTGTAGGAAAAAAACCCTGGTTTCAGGGGTCTGGTGGGCAATCCCAGCAACCCTTTTCATATCGATATAATTGATAAACCTCTAGGCAGACTCAGAGAGAGGGAGAGAGAGAGAGAGAAAAGGAGGGAGGGAAAGAGGGATGGAGGGAGTAGAGGGAGGAATAAAAGAAGGTAAGGGAGAGAAAAAACTAAATTATCCATATCACGAATGAAAGATGTAATAGCACTCCAGGTGCTACAGATAATAAAAAGGGTATGTCGATAATTTCAGCAATTTAGGTAACAAGGGCCAATTCTCCAAAAAGCTCTCAAGAATAAATAGATAACCTGAAGAGTCCTGTATCTATTATAGAAATGGAATCCGTAGTCTATATCCTCCCCAGGACTTACAGCCCTGGTAAGTCCTGCCAAACATTCAAGGAGGAGACAATTCTCATTCAACACAAACTCTTCTAGAAAACTGAGGAGGGGGAATACGTCCCCATTCATTTGATGAGGCTACTTTATACATACACCCAATCCAGACAGACATCCCAAGAGAAGAAAGCCAATACCCCTTACCAATATCCCTTATGCACATGACGCAAAACTTTGAAACCACATTGTAGCCAATTAAATTAAAAAACAAAAATAAGAAGACGTCACGAGCTAGTGAAGTTTATCTCAATAGTACAATTTTGGTTTTACATTAGGAAGGCAATCAAGATCAATTCACTGTATTAACGGGGAAAAAAGGAGACTCATCTGAACGTCTAAGTAGATGGGGGAAAGACATTAAAAATACACAACTTACTCCACATTCAAAATGAATGAACCTCAAGACAAACCATAATTGTTTAATCCTATGATTGTTTAGTCATAGGAAACAATCTGAGGGTTGCAGGAGTGGAGTGGGGTGGGGGGTTGGGGTAACTGGGTGATGGACGGAAAGGAGGGCATGTGATGTAACGAGCACTGGGTGTTGTATGGGACAGATGAATCACCGACCTCTACCTCGGAAACTAATAATATACTATGGGTTAATTAATTGAATTAAAATAAAATGAACAGCCCTCTCAGCAGTGTAGCAGGAAGAACTTCCTCCATCAGATACAAGGCCTCGAAGAGGAGGACCAGCCAGGGATATCTACTCTCATCACTTACACACGATACGTATTTGGGCTCGTAGCCGGTGCAATCAAGTAGAAAAAAGAGGGGAAATGCAGCCAGGTTGGAAAGAAAGAAGTTACAACAACAGTCTTTATTCTTGGACAACCTGATAATCTATATAGAACATCCAATGGAATCTACAAAAAAATGCTACTAGATCTAGAAAGTGCAAGGTTGTAGGATCTAAGATCAATACATGAAGATAAATTGTATTTCATGTGAGTGACCAGAAATTGGAATTAAAGAAACAATGACATTTAAAATAGTATCCAAGTATGAAATATTCAGGAATGCACCTGACCAAGGGAACAAGACCTACCCGTACACTGACAGCCACAAAATATTGCTACAAGAATTTAAAGAGGAAATAGATACAGGGTTACAGCATATAAAATCTAAAGCTATAAAACTTTTAGAACAAAACATAAGGAAAATATTTTTAATTTTGAAGCCCACATCTTAGATGGGACACTAAAAACATGATCCGTTGAAAGAAAACAAATAGACAAACTGGACCTCATAAAAATGGAAATCTTTTGCTCTTCCAAAGACACCAGTGAAAATGAAAAGACAAGCCATGAACTAAGAGAAAATATTTGCTAAACGGGAAATAATATATATATTAATATTACCAGATAATATTAATATAAATAAAAAATATAAAAATATATATACAAAAATATATATGTACATTAAATAGTATTAGCCATTAGGGAAATATACATCAAACCATGATAAGATGCCTGTTACGCTGGTGAAAATTAAAAAAATACTGACAACGTCAAGTGCTGAGGAGCACGTTGAGCAACTGGAATTCTGGTGGGAATGTAAAATGGGAACAACTAGATTGGGAAGCAGTTCGGCAGTTTCTTTCAAAGTCAAACATCATATATTTACCATATGAGCCAGCCGGTCCACTCCCAGGTATACATTCAAGAGAAAAAAAGTATGTGTCCTTTCAAACACTTGCCCATGAGTATGCCGAGCAGCTTTATTTGTAATAGTTCAACACCGGAAACAACCCAAACACCCACTTAGAGGTGAGTGGATAAAAAGAAGGTGCTGTAGCCTTGCAATGGAATACTACGCAGCAATGAACAAGAATGAGCTACGGGTAAGGCAACCTCATGGCTAAATCAAGGTAAGTGTGTTAAGTGAATCACGGTAGATGAAACAAGAGTAAAACTACCCAATAGTGAAGACCCATCCACTTGCATTATCCACACCTGTGAGGACTGACCATATTCTATTTGAAGCTGAGGAGTGGTTTTTTTGAAGTTTTTACATTAATTCCTGTTAGCTAATATACAGAGTTCTACTAGTTTCAGGTGTATAATCCAGTGATTCAACAATTCTGTACAACACCCGGGGCTCAGCACAACAGGTGCACCCTTAATCCCCATCACCTATTTCACCCATGCCCCCCCCCCACCTCCCCACTGGTAACCATCACTTTGTTCTGCAAAGCTAAGAGTCTGAGCTAGTGACGGTTTAAAAAACAAACAAGTGAAATTTGTGTTAATCTGGAAATCCATCTGCCCACCTCTGACCCTCTGAACCAGTTGGATGAGTTCACGCATCCTAGCTCCCGCGAGTTCACCAAGCAGAAGTTCCTAAAGCTGTAGAGCCACTCATGGCTACTGCACAGACTGGGCCTCCCTTTCCAATACCCTACTCCACCCTCACCCCGGCCCCCATCCCTCTTGCCCCCGCCTTCCACTCAGAGCTCCTGGAGTTACAGTCTTGTCTTCCACCTGGCTTCTGGCTCTGAAATTTGCTTTTGCCATTGGTTTACCCCAGCATTTGACACCAACAGACCTCCACCAGTCTGAGCTGGCTTACCTCTCTGCCTCCCTGGTTACCAGGTTCCCAATCCTGACCCCTACCATGCAGAGAAATTCAGCACTGGGTCTCCCGTGATATCAGGCCAATAATTAGTTATGAGTGCATGCACGTTTCATCTAAGTTTGAATTGTCTATCAGGTTATGTGAAATATATATGCTCATTTTCATGCCTTTTTAACACAGAAGTCCCTATCTCTGGGGGTAATGTGCCATTTTATCAGTAGTTTTCCAACGAGTGAAGATCATAACACCCTAAGATTCTCAGCTCTGTTCCTCAGTTCCCCAGGGAATCCCCTTTCTCAGGTATTAATCTTGGCAGCCGTGCTCATTAATATGATAAGGCTCTCTGGTTTTAAACAGCTCTTCAGTCCCAAACAGGCCATAATTGAAAGGAAGATTTAATTGTTTTTCTCAGCAAACAATCAGGCCAGGAGAGCAAGGACACCGCAGACAAAACACCATCGTTCGACTCCGGAATGAAAGGCATGCATTTCCATTCACTAGCAGGCAGAAATGTCACTGGATTTCAGACAGGCTGACTCAGGGCTCAGTTCGGGGGAGAGCACTCTTGAATGCTCCCTTCTGGCCGGCAGACAGCCCAGCTGCATGGCTCTCTCTCCTCCCCTGTCACTCCTGTTGATTTGCCTTCAAGGTGGTCATTCAGAGAGAAAGAAAAGGCCACTGTTTGCCATTTCAGGACTAGAGATTTTTCTGTGACCCCTACAGAGCGGCGGCTTTCAGCTGCACAGCTCAGCCCAGAGGCTCTGGCAAACAGGCGACATGCCATGTGCCCAAGTGTCGTCTTTTGTTCACATTAAGAAAGATCATCTCACAGAGAGATAATAACTGTTTCCCCCCGCAAAATCCCACAGCCAGAGGCATGGGTCTGATGCATTGGCAGCTGGCCCTGGATCACCCAATTCCATATTTCTCTCTATGTCAACTTGGTAAACTATGTTTCTAAGCTTATTGTCAGTCAGCATCTACTCTGCCTTCTTACCTTCTGTCTGACTTTGCTCTGTCCCTTCACTGGCTCTCTGCGTTCTAGCTGGAGAACTTTGTAAAACCTGAATTTTCAACTTTTTTTTGTTGTTCTCAGATGATGGGAGAGGGCGCATCTGTGTACCGTAAAGATCATGTTCGCTGCCATTTCGAGGGACTTAGAATCATAGAACAAGGTTATGATCTGGTTTCAGGAGAGGCATGGCTCTCGAGCAGGGAGCAGAATGTAAGACTGGATAGCTTTCTAGCTATGCTGGAAGCAGATTTCCATATCTGGAGAGGAAAGGGACCCCCGGGACATTACGGGTGCCTAGGTCTGTGGTAGAAGGAGTCAAAAAATGTCTTAAAGTCAAGTGACTCTGATTTTGGAATGAACCATGCCCAAATTCACTTCTATCATCGTCATTAATGAAGATAAGATCATTTGCCCATCCGCAGTCTGGTAGAGACTGCTGAAGTTTATGCAAAGTGTATACATTGCTAGAAAGCCAATATCCCATTCTTCATGGGTGTGTTTTTCAGAGTCCATGCAGGAAAACAGTTGCATTTCTGTAACTAGTCATTGTTGATGTTCATAACTTTCCTCTTCACTACCATTCCATGCTCCCTTTGCTTTCCATCAGATCCCAAACTGGTCAGGGTTCTTGACGTTGTGTGGTGATGTGAACCTCCATTTCAGAATGGGTCTGAATATTGAGTGGCCCTGCCTTTGTTTGATTGGTTTAGTTTTCTATTGAGCATGGAACCAAGAAATGGCTTCTCCGGAGAATCTCGAGTTTGAAGCATGACCCAGAATATCACTATTATATAGCTGCAACCCTAAATCGAGATCTATCACTTGGGTCAAGAGAACAGTAGCCCTCCTTGTCTATTGGACCAATGGCATAAAGGTCCCAAAATGGGGCACCTGGGTAGCTTGGTCAGTTGGGCATCTGCCTTTGGCTTGGGTCATGATCCTGGAGTCTTGGGATTAAGCCCTGCGTTGGGCTCCTGGCTCAGTGGGGAGTCGTTTATTCCTCTCCCTCTGGCCTTCTGGCCACTTGTACTCTCCCTCTTTCTCAAATGAATTATGAGAAAACCAGCACCATACATTGGCCACTTCTTGAAAGTAGCCTCAACATCAGGTCTTCAGAGTTCCTTCTCCCAACTGGAACTATAATCAACTCATAAGTAAGCCATTTCCCCATCTATCTGACCAACTGCTTCAATGGAATGTGAGACATGATAAGACTAGTAAATTCCATGGGCATGAATCCATTGTCATACTTCTTTGGCTGGGAAATAGTTTCTTTCATCAGCAGCAATGTTGTATGGCACACAGAGACTGAGAATAAGGCATTTAATAAGTTTTCATGTTGGCACAAGCATTGGAAGAAAAGAAGGCACATATATATCCATCCTAATATGAACATATCACTGCCTTCTTCATGCTGGAAGGAGACTGGAGATGTTAACTCATCAAGTGGCTATCTGGCCACCCTGGACAAAGGCACCAAAGCAGGGCTCTGCTGTGGGAAGCTTATGCCCTCAGACCACACTGGTGAGCCAGTACCTAGCCTTTGCCTCTGACTTTGTGGGAACGTCATACATGTGGCTGACATCTACAGAATGTGTCATCTTGTCCATGTTATTTTTTTTTAAGATTTTTATTTATTTATTTGACACACAGCTATCACAAGCTGGCAGAGAGGCAGGCGGGGAGTGGGGGAAAGCAGGCTCCCTGCTGAGCAGAGAGCCCAATGTGGGACTCAATCCCAGTACCCTGGGATCATGACCTGAGCCGAAGGCAGAGGTTTGAACCCACGGAGCCACCCAGGGGCCCCTTGTCCATGTCATTATTGAGAGCTTCCTCTGCAAGGCACAGCCTTTGCTTAGCATTAACTGGAACATGAATATGTTGACACCCTGTGCTCATCCAATACCTCTTCCCAGACTCTTTGTTGCCCGTCTTCCAATTCTGTGCTTTCTGATTCCTGATCGGCCAGCCAGACACTTAGCTACGGCACACGAATCAGGATACATCCAGATTACTGGTCGCTCAGTCCAACCAAACTGGACAAAGAATTACCCAAAGTTTTGCCATGGGGCAGACTGGCCTTTATCAGTGTCTTTCTAGAATACTCAGACCGGAGCTGTAACATCACAGTAGTTCATTTCAGATTGTGGCAACACACTGTGCAGAGCAATCTGTGAACCAGATCTAGGCTTTTTTTTTTCTTTCTTTTTTTGGTTTTCAGTAAACCAGTCATATTTGAGGGCACAGATGTGGATTGAGGGAAAGGAGACTCCGCAGTGGGAATAGATGAAGTAGGAATCTGGGCCTCCTGTTCATGCATCTTAAATCCCCTTCAGACCTGCTTAACACTGAGCTCTTCCAGAACATTCAAACTTGATGAGAGATGGTTGCTGTGCATATCTGAAAGTGGTGAGTCAGTTAATAGCCAGTTCGTAGTCGGTAGAGTAACAGATGCTTTGGTGCTCTGCCCAGATCTTGACACTCATCATTTTGGTACATGCCAGTAGTGTTCTGCTGCAGTCATCAGCAATTCTCTATTTGAGGGCTTTCTGGGCACATGGCAGGCTGGCGTGCACAGCAGTTAACAATCCTGGGAACAGCTCTCAGCCAATGACAAGTGGGAGGTGGTGAGTCAGTACAACAGTTTCTTCAACCCTTAGGTAGTATTTTCCAGTCTCCCAAAGGTGTCTGGTGGGATTAACCACTGTGAGTTGCTCACAGTTCAAAACTCGTGCATGTGCTCATATGCCTTTCTTTCCCCTGGCTCATATCTTCACTTCTGCTCTTGACCAGTGCCTCCTGAGACCATCTTTCAACCAAACCATATGGATTCAAAACTTGTCTCCAGGTATGCTTCCAGGAGAACCCAGGCCATGATGGACAGCTCAGATGGCACATAACTTGATGTCAGGTGCTCAGGTTCTTTTCTGAAAGAATCAGGAGCCTTATCTCAAGAAAAGAATATATGTATGCCAAAGCACCCACGACTTACCTCCAAAACATGTATCTGCACAGGTAAGAGACACTTCCCATATCCCTTGAAGCTCAGTGCAGAAATGAATCTGAACTCCAGTTGGTAGGATGGTAGCAGAGGACTGTGTGCTACTTTTTTTTTTTTTTTTTTTTTTTTAAGATCCTAGCTCATAAGCAACAACAGCTCTCATGAGTACTCAACATACTCTATTTCCCTGCAGCACCTGATTTGACACTGGGAAGCACATGATGAAGCCAGGAGACTGGTTAGCCTGGATCCCTGAGTGGCCATATGGAACACTTCCTTCCTTAGTTTCCTGTGAACTGCACTATGCTGGTATGTGGATAAGTAATGGACTTCTATGTCCTTCAGCCAATCAAAGCATAGGTATGATTCTACACACACACACACATAAAGTTCAAAATACATGAGCCTTGGAATGATTATTTTAAATAGAAAAGATGAGAAACAAAAAATAATGAGAAGTTTCCGAGAAAATAAAATCACTAAAGTAAGCTTGATTGTGTTATTCGAAACCCTTAATTTTCCCCACATCAAAGCTTCTCAAATACCAAACAAAACAGAGAAAACAAACAAAGCTATAGAAGTTCATCAAACCTACACACCACCAGGGCCCACTGGTCACCCCAGAGTTATGCAGTATCATTTTGTTCTCTCTCACAACAACTTCACATGCCATGTGACTTTTGCCCACTTCACCAAGGGAAAAATTTTTGCTCTCTCCTTGAATATTTTCTATTCAGTTTATATTGTTAGGAAAATGCATTTTCCAGCCATGTATAGAGGGTCTCCAAATCGTCCACTCCATCATTTCTCCACTGGGCTGCCCATAACACCACTGAGAGATTCAAATCACAGGTTGGAAGTCTCTCATTAAACAAATGGATTAAAGACAGAATAAATAGAAGTTCCAATTCTTGTAACTGTGAAATAGTTTTTATCTGATTAAATTTCATGCAGAAAACAATAATGAAACTGGGACAAACCAAACAAAACAAAAAAGCAAAGAACGATGTTTCTGTTGGCACTGGAGAACGATCAAAAGCAGGCAGACATTGGAAAGGATTCAACACTTGAATGAAAGAAAATGCACTGGGTGAGAGCTATGTTTATATAGCTTTTCCCCTGAGGGCTACCCCAGTATGCTCAATGTAGGTTGCCTAGAACTCAAACGACAATATACAGCCTTTCAGCCTGAAGTATCAGGGGGAAGAATTTGGGTCTTCCAGAGAGTTGAAAATTTAAGGAGAGGAGAACAGTTAAAAGGAAGGAGCTACAGAAAGAGAAGTCTCCAAATTTACATGTAAACTGCCCTTGAACTCATGATGCCATCAGAATTACTTATACGTGAGGGGGGTACATGCTGACAAGACACTCAGCAGAGACGAAAACTGTGAACTTGAAAAACTTGAGCAGAGATTTCAGCTGTGACCTACTTGAGAAGTGACAGAGTTCGGTGTTTGAATACCATCAAGTTATAGAGTATTGGGGAACATGTCAGGTTTCGACGGATTCTAAGGGCAATGCCTTAATGACTATTTCCCAGAAATAAAGATTCATCCGAAGCTAAAAGAAATATTAAAACTGACCCGTAACAAAGGATAAAACAAAACATCCACAAGTTCAAGTTAACTAGCTCACAGTTAGATCACTCGCTAGAGCAAAAACCAACTCGTCCAAGGGAGATGAGTTTATGCAACACCTACAATGTCCAGTACACAATAAACAATTACTGGACTGGACTCACAGATCACTCGCTAGAGCAAAAGCCATCTCGTCCAAAGGAGATGAGTTTCTGCAACACCTACAATGTCCAATACATAATAAACAATTACTGGACATAGGAAGAATCGTGCAATGTGACCCACAGTCAAGAGAAAACTCAGTCAATAGGCCAAGACCATATACAACTGTGTTGTTATTAACAAACAAGGACTTTGAAGCAGTAATTAAATATACGATCAAGAATGTAAAGTAAAAGATAGTTATAATTGGTGAACAGAAGAGGAATACTAACAGAAAAATAGGAACTACAAAAAAAGAACCAAAATTAAATTCTAGAATTTTAAAAAATAACATTTGAAATGAAAAAAAAAAAGTCACTGGATGGGCTAAGTAGGAGATTATAGATAGATACAGTATGAGAAAGTCACTATGAACTTGAAAGAGAAAAAAAATTGGGAAAAAGTTCAATAAGTTCTCAGTAACATATGGGACAATATCAAATACTCTAACATAAGTGTAATTGTAGTCCCTGAAGATTTTTTTTTTTTTAATTTATTTATTTGACAGAGATCGCAAGCAGGCAGAGAGGCAGGCAGAGAGAGGAGGAAGCAGGCTCCCCCGCTGAGCAGAGAGCCCGATGCGGGACTCGATCCCAAGACCCTGAGATCATGACCTGAGCTGAATGACCTGAGCCGAAGGCAGAGGCTTTAACCCACTGAGCCACCCAGGCGCCCCTGAAGATTTTTTTTTAAAGACCAGAAAAATATATGAAATAATTGTTGACTTTCCAAAATTTGGTGAAAACCATTAACTTACACATCCATGAAACTCAGAGAACCTTTATCAAGATAAATATAAAGATAACCATAAGTAGGTCATCATAGTTACACTACTGGAAACCAAAAAAGAATATAAAAAAATGTCTTCAAAGCAGCCAGAGAGACCTGACACATGATATACAGGGGAACAATGATACTATTTATAAATGACTTCTCTTTTGGAACAATGGGGATCAGGAGACAATGGAATGTCTACCTAGAATTCTACATCTAGTAAAAATAGTCTTTGAACATGGAAGCAAAATACATTTCAAATAAACACAATTTCCGAGAATTCATAGTCAGTAGACCTGAATTTAAAGATGCAAAAGACTTTTCTTCAGCCTAAAAATAAGTGACACCTGATAGAAATGAATTCTATAGAAAGGAACAAAGAACGCCAGAAATGGTAAGTTGAGTCAGTCCTCATTATTCATGGATTCCATATTTGTGAATTCACCTGTTCACTAAAATTTATGTGTGACTAAAACATGAATACTTGTGGCTCCTTTGTGGTTCTTCATGGACAGGTGCAGAGTGGTGGAAAATGTGAGTTGCCTGATGGGCCTGGTCTCAGCTGCAGTAACCCCTGCTTTCTTGTTTCAGCTCTCACAATGTAAAGAATTGACCTTTTTATGTTTTACTTAGTGCTGCATTTTTCACACATCTCTGCTTTCTGTTTGGTGACTTTGCTATTTAAAATGGCCCCTTTGGGGGGCACCAAGGTGGTGCAGTCAGTTAAGCATCAGACTTTGGTTTCAGCTAAGATCATCATCTCACTGTTGTGGGATCAAGCCCCGCATCAGGCTCTGGGCTCAGTGAGGAGTCTCCTTTGCATTATCTGTCCTTCTCCCTCTCACACACTCTCTCTCTCAAATAAATAAATAAAAACTTAAAAAAATAATAAAATAATATAAAATAAAATAACATAAAAGTGGCCTTTTTGGGGTGCCCAGGTGGCTTAGTCTGTTAAGTGTCTAACTCTTGATTTCATCTCAAGTTCATGATCTCAGGCTAATGAGGTCTAACCCTGAGTCAGGCTTTGTACTCAGTGGGAAGTCTGCTTTAGATTCTCCTTTTTCATCTACCCTACCCTCCTTCCCTTTCCTGCTCTCTCTGTCAAATAAATAATTAAATCTTTAAAAGGACCCTTTTAGTGTAGTGCTGAACATCTGTCTAGTGTTCTTAAGTGTAAGCGGGCTATGACATGAAAAATGCGTATGGACTTATTAAGCTTCATTCAGGTATGAGTTAGAACACTGTTGGCATGAGTTCAATGTTAATGAATCAATGACATATTAACTAAAGTGTCTTTAAACTAAACACACATAAAACAATGTTAGGTATTTTTTTAAAGGTTTTTATTTATTTATTTGTCAGAGAGAGAGGTGGGAGTGAGCATACAAGCAGGGGGAGCGGCAGGCTGAGGCTGAGGGAGAAGCAGGCTTCCTGCCGAGCAAGGGACTCCATCCCAGTTCCCTGGGATTATGACCTGAGCCAAAGGCAGACATGTAGCCGACTGAGCCACCCAGGTGTCCCCAGGGTTAGGTATTGATCACCTGATGGAAATGTTGTGACCAGAGTGTCACAGGAACATTACCCTGTATTTCCCATAAAAGGACAGCTCAGTATTCACTAACTCACTATTCATGGCAACTCAATAGAACACTGCCATGAATAATGGAGCATCAACTGCATATGGGAAGGGGAGTCAGTCGTTTCTTATCAGCTTCTTTAAAGACACATGACCATTTAGTACACAAATGTTAAAACTGTTTTGTGGGTTTATAAAGTAAGTAGATGTAAAATACAAAACACAGGGAATGAGTAAGTGGAGTTATATTGTACTATGGCCGGTTTCTTACATTTTATGTGAAGTGGTATAAAATTAAATCCAGCTAGAGTATAACAAGGATGCATATTATAATCCCTAGAGGAACCACTACAACAGGGATATAAAAAATTATAGCTTAAGAGGGTATTAGTGAATTTAAATGGAATATTAAGAACATTCTATTAGTTCCAAGTGGTCAGGAGAGAAGGAACATGGGAACAAAAACCAGATGGGAGAAATAAAAAACCGAGAGTGAAACAGTTGACTTAAATAAAAACCGTATATCAGAATACACTAAATGTAAATACACAAAACTCTGAGATGGAAAAGTAAAGAATGTCAGACCAGATTAAAAAAGAAAAAAAAAAAGGATGAGTGAATGAATAAACTCTCTTGGAAAAATGGGTCAAATAGAATTAGTGAATATGTTGTCCTTACTGGAAACCACTTTCAGTTCACACAGCGTGATGGTAGGTCTAGCCATACGTATGGCTCCCAAACGGGACATATAACTCAAACCCAGGCAGTCATAGCAGAGTTTCCCCTATCTGTAGTGACTGACTAAGAAACAGGAGTATTACCCAAACTACTACTGTGGGTCCCAGCAACACTTTTGTGGGAATGCTGGGGGGTAAAAGCTCTTTTCTCCCATGGTTCTAAGCTGATAAAATGCAGACCTGCATCTTCTGGGGGCCATCTTTGCTAATTTAAGGATGAAAGCAGCACAGAAAAAGCAGAACTGAAAGATGAACACTTTTCTGATGTTATTATTTTAGCCAGTTGGGTTCAGGGATGCCTGTAGCTATATACACTCTCTTTGTAGTCATTAAAAAAACCAAACCAAACCAAACCAAAACAAAACACAAAAAACCTCCTCAAAACAACAACTGCTCTTCTTTTGGTTTCGATTATTTTCAGCCAAAAGAGACTTGATTAATGCAAGTAGCAAGCCAATTATTTTCCAAATAATCTTGAATATTGGTTGAAATAAGATATATCTGTTAAGTGAGTTTGTTTCTAATTTCTGACCCATTTTCTTTAACCCTGAGAAATCCTTGCAAACTCATAAACCAGAAATGATGTAGAGAGCTGCCTCCAACTTTTCACAATTGATGGATATTGTTCATGAAAACATCGTGCCCTGTGATTTCCACATGACATATTAGTAGGCCCCCGAGGGTGTGCTCTCAACCATCCTCTATTCCCTATCTGCTGCTCCCCTTAGAAAGATTCTTTACCTTTCCCCTAGATTATTTACTCAATGTCCATGACTATAGATTTATGTATAGAAATATCAACTCCCTCTTCCCACATCATGGCAATACTGACTATTTACATATACTGAACATACAGCTAGTTGGATTTCAAGTAGATCCTACTTGCCTACTAGATATTTTGGGGGATTTGACGTAATCAATAATTTATATGATGAGAAAGGGAAATTATCTCCTAATCTTTATAAATTACCTTCCAAATAGTTGACTGTCTCACACGCCTTTACTTTGTAGTGAAAGGATGAGTTTTTAGGGACTTGTAAAATTAACTTGTCTGTTTTTTAAGATCTTCACCCACAACTGTCTCCTACTAATATAGAGAACAAGTCTGAAGCCAGCGGGTTAATAAATGTACACCAGTAGTAGGCATGATATACTGATTGGCGCTCACTCTGCACTCGATTCAAGAAGCTGTCATGGGAGGTCAGAGCAAAAGGGCTATAGTGCCATTTGTTTATTCATACAACATGGTAAATTCTCAATAAATGTCCAATGGGTTGAATTAAATGTATTCTGGAACAGACCTGTGTGTGAAGCATACTGGCCTAATGAGGAGGCTGACAGAGCAAGGACAAAGGGGAGAAAACAGAGGGCCTAAGGAAAAAAACAAAGTAGGCACTTGCTCGCACACACTGACATGACCCTGAGAACGGGCAGCTCAATGTTGAGCCACAGATGCCTCACTTGCTTTGCCGTGGTCCTGGCCTTGAGTGTAGGTCATGCATTCCAAGCAAAGAAGGATGGAGAAAGCATTCTGAGCACGGGGAACAGTGTGCTCCAAGGACCAGAAACACGGAAGCAGGTGCAGCCAGAGAAAGAGAGAGTGGTAGTCCCTTTAATTATAGCCAGGGATGTAGAAGGGGGAGGGAAGAGAGGCAGAAGATGAGACTAGAAAGGCGGGCTGGGGAAGGGTCTTACATGCTGTGCTGAGGATCCTTGACTGTTGACCATAGACAAAGGAGGAACAAACACAGTCTTCAAGTTCAAGGTTGTTTTTTATTTTTATTTTTATTTTTTTAAATATTTTATTTATTTGACAGAGATCACAAGTAGGCAGAGAGGCAGGCAGGGAGAGAGAGGAGGAAGCGGGTCCCTGCTGAGCAGAGAGCCTGATGCGGGGCTCAATCCCAGGACCCTAGGATCATGACCTGAGCCGAAAGCAAAGGCTTTAACCCACTGAGCCACCCAGGCGCCCCCAGGGCTGTTTTTTAAAGGATCCCTTATGGTAGAGTGGAGTGCCAAATGGCTGGGGGGAGGAAACTCAAGCCGGAATGAGCCTGGTTGGAAGCTGCAGTCACGAGACAGATGGGTGGATGTGGTGGAGGGGCAGGGAGTGGACTTCTCTTGGACTTGGTCATGGAATGTGTCTGATGAGGAAAGATTGCATGTGACTCTGCTGTCTCTAGGCCAGGCAAGCAGGTGATTCTGCCCACTATGAAAGACAAAAGCAAGAGGTGATTAAGGGAGTAAGTCAGTAACTCTGATTTGGGGGCACGTTTTAAAACACCCCGCTTCTGTCTTAGTCAGCCCAGCCTGCTTTAACACACATGCCACACCAGGCAGACATTCATCTTAAACAGCATTTGTTTCTCCTGGTCCTGGAGGCTGAGGAGTCAAAGTTCAAGGTGCTGGCAGACGTGCTTCCTGGTGCGGGATATCTTCCTGGTGCGGGATCCCTTCCTGTCCTGCAGACATCTGTCTTCTAGCCGTGTCCTTACACGGCTTTTGCTTTCCTTGGTGTATGCACTCCATGCTATTGTGGAGGCGAAGAGACAGAGAGCAAGCTCTCTGGTCTCTTCGTATAAGGGTAGTAATCCCATTATTGCTGTACCCTCATGACTTCATAATTACCCCCAAAAGCTCCAGCTCCACACACCACCACAGCAGGAGTTAGGGTTTCAAAGTAGGGATTTGGGGACAACCAAGAAAACTCAATCCAGAGTGGCCTGGATAACTTTTTGATTTAGTTGGCAGGGAAACTGGACTCTGCCCCTTGGCAGTCCATAAACACAGTCAACAGAGCTGTCTTTAATCTATTTTTCACCTGTTCACAGCTGGCCACCAGGATCTGATGGGCAAATGAGATCTCACCCGTGACTTGGACCACTTTAGCTCAGGAAATATAAAGGCAATTCCCAGTTTTACTTGGAAATAAAATAAGTAAGCTTGTCCCTGAAAGCCCAGTGCTGACCCCGTGGCCCCAGCTGACAATCTCTTGGCTTTGGAAATTCATGTAAAGTGTCTCTTGGGTCTTACCATTTTTCATAACCTTTATTTTAAAATCAACCCCTTGTTCCTGATCCCCTAGGGCCCCGCTGGAGAAAAGTTGATATATCTTAGAACGAAAGCATACACACACGATACACACTACCCAACCGTATTTGTCAAATGTCAAATTCTCCTACTGCCTATTTTCAAAGCTAACCTTTCGCCTCCTCCTCCCTCAAAGAAATGCCCATGTTATTATTATCGTAATGTCTCTTGGGTCTCCAGATTTAGATGAAGGCATATCATGGCTCAGGGTTGATTTCAAAACCCATTTCTTTTTCATACTACCTCTTGTTAGCAGAAAATACACACACACACACACACACACACACACACACACACACACACACGCCTCATTCTCAATTGTGAAAGTAACAAGAAGACGGTGCCCTCCCATCGTGGGCTGAATCTTTGATTGCTGATTTCCTCTACTGGCTTCCCCATGAGAACGGGCTCTACGTTAGTACAGAGGCTCAAACTATTTTATTTTATTTTATTTTATTTTATTTATTTTGGCTCAAACTATTTTATATCCAGGACCTAGGACAGTAGAGGGCACAGGTGTGCATTCTGTTCCATAAGTGCCTGCCGGGAACAGGCACTCCTGGTTTTGAATAAAATAACCCAGATCTGAATAGCAAAGTGCTCCTACCAGCAGGGCTTCTCTGCTGTCTGGAGGAGCTAAGGCCCTGCTCTCCTGGGCTTGTTATCATCCTCCGGGTTGACAGTCTTGCAGGATGGCAGGTAGGAGTAAGGGCCACCCAGAGCCCAGAGGGGGATGAAGGAGTTTCCAGGTGAAGGGACCCCCAACTCTGACCTCATTCATCCTGGGCTGGTTGGCCATGGCTCACCCACAAGGACCTTCCTTCTTCTCCATCCCAAAGCACTCGCCAGGAGGCCGTCCACAGCCTGCGACCTGGGCCATGAGAAGAAACCTCCCTCTTGTACACCTGCATTTCAGGTGGCTCTCACCCCGTGGCGGGTGTTATTAGAGAATAAGCTGAAGCAGGGGTCTGCCCGTGTTGAATTCTAGGAGGAAAATAAACAGACACACAAAGACAACAGCAAAAACAATACCCACTTCCTGACAGTGCTCAGGGGTTAAATCTGGAGCCCACAGGAATTTCAAGGCCCCAAGGACAAGTCAATAGAGCAAAACTTATGGTCTTTTCTCAGCAGGTGTTATGTGGGAATACCCAGGGTCCCGAGTTTATGAAATAGACCATCACATTACCAGCATCACATGACCAGCCAAATGTCCTAAAAACGACACGTGATTAATTAGTCCAAGAAGGCCCAGCATAGGCCAGCACCATCCCCAAATGGGACAGGGTGTTGAATAACACAGTGAGTGATTTCTAAGGTATCTGGCAAAAATAGGAATGTGCTTGCTTGCAAAATCAGGGCAGTAAGCCTCAGGGAGTAGCTGCACTTTGTGGACCGGCCTGCAGGTTAGAGTGCCGGGTTTTCCCCAGAGCGAAGGGAGAGAGGGAGAAAGAGAGAGGGAGGGGGAAGAGAGGTGCAGAGACAGAGACAGAGTAAGGGAGGGAGTGATGTTAGAGATGCTGGCCCAGGCAGGGTGGGAGCAGAGCCTTCTGTTTCCTGCCGAGTCCTCCATTGGCTGAACCCAGATAAAGTCCAGGAGAAGCAGTCTGCAGGCCAGGCCCCACAGACAGTGCAGGCTGGAGAAGGTGAGGCGGGCTCTGAGGTCCCAGAGACCCAGAACGGGCAGCAATGACTCTCGCCTTGTTTTCCAAGGAGCTGCTGCCTGTGACAAATGTCAAGCATGTTTCTGGAGGGATGTATTCACCTTGGTCACATAATAGAAAACTGACCCCAATATCTTGCAATTCCTCTTTCCTTGCATGGCCAGATGGGCGATTGGCCCAGCAATTCTGCCCTGTGTCCGGGAAGCAGCTCGAGCATTCTGAGCCCCCTGGGACACGTGAGAAGCTGAAGCATTGGGTGACCCCTGAGAAGGAATGGCTGAGCCCGGGGCCAGCACACACTGTCCCCTGCTGAGCTCATTAGAACTCCAACTAGACAGGATCTATTAACAGCTCAGAGGACCTTCTTCCTATGCGAGGACACCGTGAGAACACGACCCCTGTCTTCCTCCCAGAGTGTGTGTTAGTGTGCGGGGGACAGGAGAGGGAGGAAACGAGCTTTAGCTTCAATTCATGTAGAAGAAGGAAGACACTTTCTAGAATTTTCTCCCCAGCAGTGTGAGAGGCTAGGCCATGGGTGCCAGGCACACGCAAAGCTTCTCAGCTGTCCCCTCAGCTCGGGACCCATGGTGTAATCATAGAATCATGGGGCTCACGTTCTGAGCCTCAAGGACTTTGGGGCCAGAGGAGACTCAGCTCTTCATCTTAATTGATTCGGTAAAACGTGAATCTGTCATTATTTGTTAAGGGACTTGGAGGCAGAGGACACAAATCTTCTGGAGTCCCAGTGTTCCTGTCTGCAAAGTGCTTTTCCTCACTGCATCGCTGGAAAAAATTACAGAAATAGGATCCCAGAAATGTGAGAATCCTAAATAAATGCATGTATATGTTTTTGTCTCTTCTCCAAGAGGATTGTTATGGCTACTCTTGGTTTGACTCAGGGTAATGATGACGATGGTTTCCATGGCTCTCGTGGTAGGAGCAAGAGAAATGCTTCTCTCCTTTTTGATTTAATACACTGAGGCATCCGGGCATGGAGAGAGAAGGTGGATGCCTGGGATGGGATGGGGGCTGTAGATCTTCTCTTCCCTTCCTCTTCTCGCCTCAAAAGAGCATTGTCTTGTTCACGGTGGCCTGGGGGGGAGTGGATATGTTGTTTGTCCCTTACAAGGTGACCTGAAATGAATTTCTACCATTGAAGAGGGGTGTTGACTGGCAGCTTCTCCTGGCTATCTCTCTGGCTGGTCCCTTCCGGCTGATGCCCCCAGAGTACCCATCTACTAGTCCCCATTGCAGCAGCTACAAGAGTGACAGGATGGGCCACGGAGAGGTGACAGTCACATGAGACATCAGGATCTGCAGTGACAGTCACATGAAACATCAGGATCTGCCCATCTAGAATTCTGCTCCCAACCATTTACTCCTAGGCACAAACATCTCTCAACTGGTCCATTGCAAAGGCCCCCTGATAGGTCCATGGGAATCTCCTCCAGGCCCCATCATCCATTCATTCTTCAGGCTGCGGCCAGGCTGAGTTTTATTAACACAAATTAGATAATGGCATCCCCTTCTTGACATTCTTTAATGGCTTCTCATTGGTCGGAGGACCAGCGGAAAATTCTCAGTGCAGCTTCTACACCCTTGCGGGGTCTGGTTGACAGCTGCCATCAACCACAGGCAGTCATACCAGCCTTCCGTTCTTTCGATGTACAGAGTTCTAGTCCCTTAGGGCCATGGCACTTACTGTTCCCCCAGCCTGAAATGCCCTTCAGAACCTCCCCACCTCTCTTCTTCCCTAGAATGTGTGCTTATCAGATTTCAGCTGAAACGCTTCTCCCCCATTCCTTCCTGGACCAGGCTCTCTAAGACACGCTGGAGTCCCCTGTCCTACACCTTCCCAGGCTGTTGTTGTTGGCCCTTCAGAGAACTTATCATGGTTGTAATTACATGGGATCTCTATTACCTAGGTGTGTGCATTTCATGTATCCAGGAATCTATTTTGTCTGGTTCTCTGCTGTATCTCCAAAGGCTGAAAAGGGACTGGCACATGGTAGAGCCTTACTTAAAAGTCACTGGATGAGCGAGTGAGTGAATGGATGATATTTGCAAGAACATCCTTCCTGTGTCCCAGTTATATGTTCTATAAAGTGGATATCTTATTATAAACATCCTCATCTTCTTAGAGGTGTTGTGTGGAAGCCTGGAATTCCACACCACACCAGCTGGACTCCCTCAGCCCAAGGACCAAGGTGCACCTGCCAGCCTGCTCATGGTGTCTATCCTCATCCCAAACATTTCACCCACCACAGACAAGCTGGAAACCAATGCCTGGACCAGGTATCCCATGTCTGTGTAGGGATCAGTTATTAAGACTGGTTAATTCCTAAGGGCCAGTCCAAGACCAGACTCCCTTTCATCCCTATTTCCTCCCCTTTCATCACTATCCTGGAATCTCCCATAGCCAAGCCCAAACAAACATTATCTCAGCAGAAATTCCAGGAAGCCATGAAAAAACACTTCCTGCTCGGTCAGTGGTGATCTCCTGCTCATTCAGACGCTGCCCTCTCACACCCCAGGTAGCAGCTGGAGCATGGGAGCCCTACCACGCACAGGACAGTCCTGGTGTGCTGGCCAGTCATCAGACTCACTCTGGAAAGATCTGGCCAAGCTCAGAGTCTAGAGGACTCACTGCTCGAAAGCTGCAAAACGGGGACTGGATTTATTTCCTTTGGGCACGCCTGACCCACTGCAGCAACTATCATAGGAACGCTCTCATAAAAACTCTGAAGTTCAATGTTATCCTTATTTACGCAGCTTGAAGGACAACCCTGACCACATTCACTGGGTATTGGGAATAGAAACATTTCTCTTCTTTGCCAGCAAAGGTCTACTTGACTTTTCAACCTATGGCATTTAAACCTTTGTGTTCATTTTGCTTTAAGCAATTCTGGAGTTCCAAGTGCATCCCCACAAGATGACACCTCTAACTGGAATGGTGGCTTTGCAAATTGATGTGAATGTACTTGGCAGTGCCTTGAGATGCTGCGTTAACAAATCTGTCCTTCCAATCATCTGAATTCAGTGTGATACCTTTTGGCTCAATGTCAACAAATGCATTTGGTTGTGAAGCAGGGAGTTTACTGAGCTTGTTTACATGTAAATTGAAAGAAACAGATGTTTGCATGAAGAATTGGACGTGGGATTGTCCTCTGAACATAACCGTCCATTCTTTCCAACGTCGGTAATGCTGTTGGATCATCTACGTTTCTATGCAACATTCTCTTTGATTTCATAGACTGGCTTTTCCTGTGGTTATTTTTAATCATGTTGCCCATGGAAAATATATGTAATTCTCCCTTTCGTTTCATGAAATGTAACTGAGATCTAGCTTAGTGCCAAGCCCTGTGTTACGTCTTTTGATAAAGGGATAGTGTTATTATCTATTTCTGTTTCATTTTCTACTAGAAGAGACAAAAAAGGAAATGAATGTTGACACTGCAGTATGATTCATACACAAATCCTTCTCCACTTACAATGGGGTTACATCCCAATAAACCCAAGGTAGGTTGAAAATTTCGTAAGTCAAAAATGCATGTAATACACCTAATCTACCAAACATCACTCAGCCTAGCAAACCTTAAACGTGCTCAGAGCACTTCCAGTAGCCCACAGTTCAGTACAATCATCTCACTCAAAACCTATTTTATAATATAGTATCGAATGTCTCACGTAATGCGTTGAAAATTGTAGCAGATGCGGAAAACCAGAATGGTCATATGGGTACAGAAGGGCTGTAAGGGTATTGGTTGTTTAGCCCATGATTGTGTAGCTGACTGGGAGCTGTGTCTTGCTCACAGCCTGGCATCGAGAGAGAGGCTCGTACTGCATATCATTAGCCCATAAAAAGATCTAAATTCAGGGCACCTGAGTGGCTCAGTGGGTTAAGCCTCTGCCTTCGGCTCAGGTCATGATCTCAGGGTCGTGGGATGGAGTCCCATGTCGGGCTCTCTGCTCAGCAGGGAGCCTGCTTCCTCCCTCTCTCTCTCTACCTGCCTCTCTGCCTACTTGTGATCTCTCTCTCTCTGTGTCAAATAAATGAATAAAATCTTTAAAAAAAGAGATCCAAATTCAAAACTCAAAATATGGTTTCTAGCAAATATATATTATTTTCACACCATTGTAGGGTCAACGAAATCATAAGTTGAACCGTACATCATAAGCTGGGGACCCATGTGTAATATGGTATAAGCAAAGTGCCACAGATACCCCGAAGAGGGAAATTTTATTTTATTTTATGTATTTATTTTTTAAAAGATTTTTAAAAATTTATTTGATAGAAAGAGAGATCACAAGTAGGCAGAGAGGCAGGTAAAGAGAGAGAGGAGGAAGCAGGCTCCCCACTGATCAGAGAGCCCGATGTGGGGCTCGATCCCAGGACCCTAGGATCATGACCTGAGCCGAAGGCAGAGGCTTTAACCCACGGAGCCACCCAGGTGCCCAAGAGGGAAATTTTAAATCCATCTGGGAAGATTTCAGGGATGTGGTGGCATTTGAACTGGGTCTCACTTGACAACTATGGAAAGGAGTATTGGCCAAAGAAGAAAGCCAAAGGCAACAGAGAAGAGGGAAAAGGATATAAACAGGAAATTGACAGAACACGGTTTCAAAGATAAGGAGAACATGATGATATATTCAAAAGCATTGTAATCCATTCCTACCGGACTAGGGAGTCTAGAAAGCTGGATAATGCCAGGTGTTTCCGAGTTGCAAAGGATATAGATACTGGTGTGGCCATATTCTAGAACAATCTCTGAATATTTAGTAAAATTAGGTACTTGAATGCCCTCTAGTCATCAGTTCTACTTCTGAGGTCTAGCCCCCAGGGAAATTCCCGTACAACCCCATTGCGATGTTATTTGGGGTCCTGGGGGGTTAAATGTGACCCCTTGCACAGATGCTAGTGTGCAATGAACTAAAACTGAGATTAACATTACTCTCATCCCAAGACTATAAAAGGAGAGAGACAGAAACAGATTGAAAATCAGGGAAAGTCATTTCAGACAAAGGTAATGAGGCTTGGGAGAGGCAGTGTTACTTTCTGACTATCCCAAATGTTAGCACTTCTGTTGCACTGGGTGTGCCTGGAAGGTAGTAGAAGAAGACTTGGACAGGTAGGTCGGGGTGAGAATGGAAAGGGTCTTGTAAGTCACGCTAACGGGATAGCCACTTCATAGTTGAGGTATAGGCAGTGAAGTTACAGACAGGAGCTTATTTGGATATCTAAGCTAATCACTCAGGTAGCAATTTGAAAGAAGAGCTAAAAGGAAGTGAGATGTCATGTGCCAAGGGCTAATCACTATAGTAATTGTAGTAATATAATTACTAAAATATAATATAATATAATATAATATAATATAATATAATATAATATAATATAATATAATATACTTGTAGTATAGTAATTATAGTAATCCTCTAGTAAGGAAATTCTCAAATTTTGGCTACATTTTGAAATGACAATGACCTGTGAAAAGTGACACTAAGGTGCCTAGAGCCTCACCTCCGTCATCTCCTCAGGGTCTTCTCCTATCTCTTCTCAGAGATCTCCCCACCCTCCAGTCAGACTCCATTAATCAACTTCTTTGAACGGGTGGTGCAGACAGCGTCCCAGAACTGACTGGTGAATTGGGTTTGGTTTTCACATCTCCGACTTAACAGTTTCCCTCCTCCTACTTTTACTTGCTCTGGTTCACATTCTTCCTCCCCCAGGAAACACTGTTTTGGAAACACAAAATGATTTCCAAGGGAAGTGTTTCTTGGGCCCTAACACCAGCAAATCAATCAACGTGTTTTACCACATTAACAAAGTTCAAAAGGGGAACCATCCGAGCATGTCAATAGACACAGAAATAGCATTTGACAAACTCCAGCATCCACTGCAGATAGAAGCTGTCAACAGCTCAAGAACAGAGGGAAACTTCCGCAGCTTGACAAGGACATTTAAGCAAAACCTGTGGCTATCATCGTTCTTAGTGGTGGAAGGCTGACTGCTTTCCTTCCCCCTGTCAGGGAGAGGACAGAGAAGGACTCTCACCAGTTCTAACAATGCAGTCAGAGAAAGAGAGAGAGAGAGAGAGAGACAGAGAGAGACTCTCACCAGTTCTAACAATGCAGTCAGAGAAAGAGAGAGGGAGGGAGGAAGGAAGGGAGGAAGGAAGGGAGGGTGGGAGAGAGGAAAAGGAGAGAAAAAAGAAAGGGAGGTGGGGAGAAAGGAAGGAAGATGGACATTCAGATTGGAAAGAATAAAGTAACAGTGCCCTTATTACAGATTACAGATGACATGATAGTGAAGGGAATCAGAATCTGTGGCCCCAAAGCACACCACCTTGGTATACAGGTTATTTTGAGTTGAAGGGAACTGAGAACCCACAGAGAAAGGAGACTTCTTAGAGCTTCCTTTATCTGACTAAGACCAGAAACTTCTGCAAAATGGGACTTCTATACATTCCTTCTCCAGGTGATTTTTATGGTCATGGAGAAGCCAAAAAATTGGCATTGAGATGAATCTGCAAACAAGCCTTACTAAAGTAACACTTAGATGCCTTTAGTTTCCCCACATGTTTACCTTCCCATAATTCACTGCTGCTAGAAACCAGAACTTTCTTTCCCTTTGTCTAGTTACTTCTTATCACACGTTGTTACAGTGATATATAAACTTCTGAGTCCAACTGCTTCTTTGGGTTTTTACTTCTCTCCTGTGGATCCTCCTTGCATGTAAAATTAAAAATATTAATTAAAATTGTATTCCTTTTTCCCCTATTAATCTTTCTTTTATCAATTTAATTCACTGGCCCCAGTTACAGAGCCTAAGAAGGTAGAGGAAAGCTTTCCCTCCCCTACAATCAATGATGTGGTGAAGAGGATAAAAATCTCTAAAAACCTAATAAGCGAGATTAGTATGGTTGCAGAATACAAGATCGATATACAAAAATCATCATAATTTTATGCACTGTAAGTGAACAATGAAGAGTTGAAATTAAAACACCTTTTACTAAGCATGAAAAAATATTAAATGCTTAGTGAGCCTATGGCAACAGAAAAGACCCATATACTGAAGAGTACAAAACACTGAGAAAGTTCAAAGAATTAAATCATGGAGAAACTACCCTGTTCATAGGTCAGAGGATTCAATATTGCCGAGCTGTCCATTCTTCCCAAACCGATCTATGCTTTCACTGCGATCTCAATTGGAAACTCCGTGAGCCATTGTAGAAATCAACAAACCAATGCTAAAATTCTTATGGAGAAGCAAAGCACCTAGAATGGCAGAATAATTTTGAAAAAGAACCAGAAAGCATTCCTTGATTTCAAGCCTTCTTTTAAAGCCGTGGTAATCAAGTTCGCACGGTTTTCATGTCAAAATAGGCAACCAGATCGAGGGGACCCAAGAGTCGTAACAGACCCACATTTATATGGAAAAGTGGTTTTCAACAAAAGTGCAAAGCAATTCAGTGGGAAAATGATAGTCTTTTCAACAAGGATTCTGGAACAAGTGGATAACCGCTCCCCCCGCAAATATCTTCCCATCTTTTTCAGCACATAGGAAAAAAAACTCGAAATGGATCATGCAACTCGACGTAAAACCTAAACCTGTATAAGATCCAAGTGAAAACATCAAAGAAATTCACTGTGAACTAGGGTCACCCAAAGACTTCTTAGATATGATACCAAAAGCACCACCTACAAAAGGACAAATTAGTACACTGGCTTTGATCAGAATCAAAAAGTTTGCTCTTCAAAAGGCACTATTAAGAAAAGGCACAGACCGGGAGGAAATATTTGCCAAACAGAGACGCGATAGAGTGCTCGCATGCAGAAGATGGAGAGAACTCTCGACATACAATTCAAAGGAAACAAACAAGAAGTTGGCAAACCCTCTGAACAGACACTTCATCAAGGAACATGTCAGGCTGGCACATAAGTGTGGGAAAACGTGCTCAACATCCTGGCCATCAGGGAGTGAAAATGAAACCACAACGTGATGCTACCACACACCTAATAGAGTGGCTAAAACCAAAAAGGCCGATGACAGCAGTGTTGACAAGGATCAGGGAGAACGGGGGCTTTCATGCCTTGCTGGTGGAGGGTAAAGAGCCTTGGGTAGTTCCATAAAGATTCAACGTGCACCAAGCAAGATGGCGGAGGAGTGCAAGACCTAAATGTCATCGGGTCCCAAGAGTTCAGCTAGATAGTTATCAAGCCATTCCAAACACCTACAAACCCAACCGGAGACCGAAGAGAACAAGAGCAGCGATTCCCGGAGCAGAAAAGTGACCATGTTCCAGAAGGCGGGACTGGCCACGTGAGGAAGACCGTGGGGGAGGGGCGGCTCCCGCCATACGCGGGCTGGAGCCCAGAGTCCGACCGTGTAGACGTCGCTCCACGGGGGACGTGACTGCAGAGGCGGGGTGGGGTGGGTCAGGGTGGGGTCCTCGTGGGGACAGTGCCGTCTTGGGTCCCAGGAGTCCCAGGGCCCCAGGACGGGGGTCTGAGGGCGGCAGAGCGGGCAGGGACCAGAGCCAGGCCACGGCGGCAGAGACAGGGCCGAGGAGGGGCTCTCAGCTCGGGGTCCCCTTCACCCAGGACCGAGGCGCAGTCGGGCCGCGGCTCTCCGCGCAGGGACCCCACAGGCGGCGGATCCGGGGACACTCACCGTCTTTCTCCGGGGGGAGCAGGCAGGAGTGCGCGGCGGGAAGCTGCGGGTTTGCGGACTCCAGACGGGGCCACGCCAGAGATGAAGACGCGGGGTCATAGGCCGGGAGCTCCGATAGGCGCAGAGACCAGGGAGCTAGGAGGGACCGACAGCTTTTCTCTGAGGGTGGCTGAGGATCAGCCAGAGCTCTGGGCTCCTCCCAGCTGGCCGCCATCTTCTTTCCCGGCCTCCCACGCTCTACGGAAAGCGCTCAGGGAACAAAAGCTCCGAGTTGAACCGCCAACCGCGCAGATGACGTAGCCCCGCCCCTGGCAAGGGCTGAGCAATTCCGCCTCCGGCAAAGACACTTGAGAATCGGCAACGGCCCCTCCCCCAGAGGATCAGCAAGAACCCCCAGCCAAGACCAAGTTTACTCATAAAGGAGAACTGCGGAAGTCCGGAGGAGGGGAAAGCAACACGCAGAATTCATGGCTCTTTTCCCATGATCCTTTAGTCTTTCAAAGTTAAATATTTTAAACTTTATTTTTTTCTTAGTCTATTTTTTAAATTTTTTTCATCTTTCTTATCTTACCTTTTTAAACTATTTTATCTTATCAATGCCTTTTAAAAAAATCTTTTTAAATTGTCATTGTTATAGTCTATCCCTTATTGCATTCAATCTTATTTTTTGTATACATATAGGTTTTACTTTCTTTAAAATTTTGGGATACAGTTTCTTATAACAGATCAAAATATACCCTAAATCTAGCTCATAGCTTTGTTCTAGTCTCCAGCCTGATCACATTCTTTTCTCTTTTTTCTTTTTCAACCAACTTATCACGTCCTTTTTTAGAATCTTTTCAAAATTTTCATCTTTACAGTCATATTCCATCCCTTCATCATGTTTACCCTTATTTTTGTATATATATAAGTTTTTCTTTCTTTAAAATTTTGGGAGGCAGCTTCTTCTAACAGACCAAAATACACTCCAAATCAAGTATGTGGCTCTGTTCTATTGCCAGTCATATATGTGTGTGTGTGTGTGTGTGTGTGTATAATATAATATAAATATGTATATATGTGTATATATTTATATTAATATATCAGTATTTATATGTTATATACATAGTGTATATAATATCTATATTTATATATGTATATATGTGTATAAACATATACTATATACTATATATTTTAAATATATAGTAAATATATATTTATATATATTTATATTTATATATATTTTATATATGTATATAAACATGTATTATATACATATATATATTTTTAAAAATATATATATATTTAAAATATATATTTTTTTCCTTCTTTCTTCTCCCCCTGGTGTTTTGGGTCTCTCCTGATTTGGTTAGACACAGGGTATATTTTTCTGGGTTGTTGCTACCCTTTAAATATTTTGTTCTCTCATTCATCTATTCTTATCTGGATTAAATGACAAGGCAGAAAAACTGGCCAAAGAAAAAAGAATAAGAGGCAGTACTGATGGCTAGGGACCTAATCAATATGGACATTAGTAAGATGTCAGATCTAGAGTTCAGAATGATGATTATCAAGGTACTAGGTGGGCTTGAAAAAATCATGGAAGATACTAGAGAATCCCTTTCTGGAGAAATAAAAGAACTAAAATCTAACCAAGTTGAAATCAAAAAAGCTATTTATGAGGTACAAGCAAAAATGGAGGCTCTTACTGCTAGGATAAATGAGGCAGAAAAGAGAATTATTGATATATAAAACCAAATGATGGAGAATGAAGAAGCTGGAAAAAAGAGAGACAAACAACTACTGGACCATGAGAATTTGAGAGATAAGTGATACCATAAGACAAAACAGTATTAGAATAACTGGGATCCCAGAAGACAAAGAGAGAGAGAGAGGGGCAGAAGGTATATTGGAGCAAATTATAAGAGAGAATTTCCCTAATTTGGCAAAGGGAACAAGCAACAAAATACGAGAGGCACAGAGGAGGCCCCTCGAAATCAACAAAAATAGGTCCACACCCCATCACATAATAGTAAAATTTATAAGCTTCAGTGACAAAGAGAAAATCTTGAAAGCAGCTCAGGACAAGAGGTCTATAATGTACAACAGTAGAAATATTAGACTGGATGCAGACTTATCCACAGAGAGCTGGCAGACCAGAAAGGACTGGCACTATATATTCAGAGCACTAAATGAAAAAAATATGCAGCCAAGAAAACTATATCCAGTTAAGCTCTCCTTGAAAATAGGTGAGAGGAAAAGCTTCCAGAACAAACAAAAATTTAAAGAATTTGCAAACACCAAACCAGCCCTACAGGAAATATTGAAAAGCGTCCTCTAAGCAAAGAGAGAGCCTAAAAGTAACAGATCAGAAAGGAACAGAGAATATACAGTAACAGTCCCCTTAAAGGAATTATAGGCACTAAAGGAATTATAAGGCACTAAATTCATATCTCTCAATAGTTACCCTGAATGTAAATGTGCTAAATGCCCCAATCAAAAGACACAGGTTATCAGAATGGATAAAAAAACAAAACCCGTCAATATGTTGACTACAAGAAACTCATTTTAGATCCAAAGACACCTCCAGATTTAAAGTAAAGGGGTTGAAAACAATTTACCATGCTAATGGACACCAAAAGAAAGCTGGGGTGGCAATCCTTATATCAGATAAATTAGATTTAAGACACAGACTATATAATAAGAGATGAGGAGGGACACTATATCATACTCAAAGGGTCTGTCCGACAAGAAGATTTAACAATTTTAAATATCTATGCCCCTAACATGGGAGCAGCCAACTATGTAAACCAATTAATAACAAAATCAAAGAAACACATTGACAATAATATAATAATGGTAGGGAACTTTAACACCCCTTTGCTGAAATGGACAGATCATCCAAGCAAAAGATCCCAAGGAAATAAAGGCTTGACTTCATCAAGCACATATAATAAAACTAAAGCAAAAACAAAAACAAAAACAAAAAAAACTCTTGGGGGAGATGTGTCCACACATTTTCTTCCTGGAGGTGATGGCTTCCCAGGCATATCCGTATGCCAAAACATAACACTGTGTACTTCAATCGTCAGCAGATGATTATGTCAATTGTACCTTAACAAAGACGATCAAAATAAACTTTTTATGTTTAAAAAAAAAAGGAAAAGTAGTGGCCAAAGAGTACAGGGAAAGACCAGCAGATGGTGGCAAATAGTATCTCAGGAAAGAGAAAGTGGGCAGGAGCTGGAATGCTAGTAAGAGACTGGATCAGAGGAGGAAAGATCGTGTGTTCTCATGTAAAACGAAGCCAGTAAGAACATCTGTGTCCCAGGGCTGTTGCAAGGATGAACTTGAACTCTCTGTAAAGTGCAATGATTGTTAATACACAATCCGTAAATGTATCATTTGCATTAATGAGACATGTCAAGCCACAGCAGTTGGGATGATGGAATAAGGTCCCATGGAGAAGAGGGCAGAAATCATGGTGGGCTTCCTGAAGGAGGGGTCATTTGATCAAAGGCACAAAGGGTACAACACACCATTATTTAAATTTTTATGTCTCTGTGACCTGTTTGCACACACATGGGAATTCTCTGCAGACTATCAGTGTGTACTCTTTTTATATCTTTTCTCATCAGCTCAGCAGCAGCCAGCAGTGTGAGGCTCAACAGTTTTAAGCCCTCCATAAATGAGAGTCACAAAGTCATAGAATTTTAGATTTGCAAGGGACCTCAGAGATCAGCTAGTTTAAATTCCTCATTTTACAAGCAATTGCATTGTATTTTAAAGCAACCAAGCAGAAGGGAAAGACCGGGAAGTAGAAGGCAGCTGTTTTGACCTCTTGGTGGCCTCTGGCTCACCTCTTAAACTTTGTGGACTTCAGGCGTTTTGTATGTAAAACAAGTCCAAAGTTACTGCCTGAAGACAGTGGGCCAACCCTGCTATTTCCCTTCCCTCACCAAGGTAACAACACGGATTCTTATATTTTCCTCCATTTAAAATTTAAAGAACATTTTAAAGTTTAAAGAATATTTAAAGTTTGGGATAGAGATTACTTATCAATAGTCTCTCTCTCTCTCTCTCTCTCTCACACACACACACACACACACACACACAATCTACAAAAGAAGACACACAAAGCCAGATCCTGTTCGTGACTTTGTGGTGACCTTGAGTAAGCCAAAGCACGCTCAACCTTCTCTCTTCTGAACTATACATCCTCACAAAGAGATTCTGATACATCAAAGCTTGACTTTTTTGTCCTCAGGATCACAGAGAAAGAGGACCACAAGCCCAGCTGTGGATCTCAGATGCATTTGGAGCATCTCTGATCATGGACTAAATATTACCATTAATTCGCACTATTGAAAGCAGTTACCTGCTATAAAGCTATAAATGCTGAATTCGTGAATCCTGAATCACTGCTCCTAGGGTACAGAGAGAGTTAGGTTCCTATGAGCCTCTGGATACATGTCTGTCCACAGATGAATGCATGACTCCATTTTACGTGTGCTTCTGTTTAAAGACAACTTAGTTAATTTTATATATATATATATATATATATATATATATATATTTAATGGTTGATTCATTATCCCTGAACAGTGCTATAACTCATGCCTTCAGCATGCATGTTTAACACAACACCACCTTCTTACTTCTAGACAGTACCTCAGCACTGTGCTTGGGGACCATTTGGAATAACAGAATTATCACTGACAACAACAACAAAAAAGCACAAAACTGTAAAGGAAAAAAAAAGGCATTGTTTAGATCATGAAAAGGATACTCATTCATGGTATAAGATCAGAAACAAGAAAACAGAGCACCCCCTTGTTAACCCTCAGCTGGGAACGTGTATATTGGGATGAACCACATTTTTTGCCGCTCTGCACATTATCTGCAATGACTGTGAAAAAGCTTTGCATATTGTACTTTGAAAATTTATACATAAATTTTAGGGAGTGAGTGGGTGAATTTGCAAATACAGGATCTGTGATTTATGAGGACCAATGGTAACTCCTGGACTTGAAAGCATCCTCTGCTTCTAAGCTCTCCCTTTATACTGGCTGCAAGGAGCCTGAGGACTGTATTCTCCAGGGTCCCTTGTTAGCTGGATTGTTTTCTAGATTCTGCCAATGACAGACGTGGAAGGTGGGAGAGAATCAGGAACAGTATAATCCTTGGATATTAGTGGACAGGGTGTGGGTTTCAGCAGAAGGCTGTGTGATGTTTTATGATGTTTTCCATTTTCCTGTGATTCCATTTCCTTGGGAATTGCCTGCTTTGAGTGGCAGTTTCTTACAATTCCTCCAACTGCCTGATTTCCTGATATTGGCACCACCGATGATTTCCGCTGCTGTTTGTACTCCCACCCCTCCCCACTTTGCTGAAAGTTCTGTGGAGCACCTGTGATGTTATGATATTTAATAGGATATATATTTGATCTTGGTCCCTAACACAGAGTACCTGAAACCTTCATCAATTCCCAACTGATAAGAAAACTAGAAGCATCTTCTGTTCTGATGACAGAGTCTGGGTGAGCTCTGTAATGGGGGACTGGTCACCAGAAAGACCAAGTCATGATTAGAAGCTTGAAATGTTCAGTCCCACCTTCCATTCTCCAGAGAGTGTGGAGAAGGGCTGGAGATGGAATTAGTAATTCATCATGCCTATATGGGGAAGCCTCCATGAAAATCCCAATAGCACTAGGTTCAGAGGTTACCAGGTCGATGACCACATCTACACTGGGAGAGTGATGCAACCTGACTCCACAGGACAGAGCCTGCTATGCTCTGGACTCTCCCAGAGCTTGCCCTATGCATCTCCTCACGTGGCTGCTCATTGGAAACCTTCATCACGTCCTTTAATAAACTGGTAAATGTAAGTCACTGCTCTCATGAGTTCCATGAGCCACTCTAGCAAATAAGTAAAATCTGATGAGGGGATCATGGGAACCTGTGACCTATAGCCCATCAACCAGGTGATAACCTATGGATGTATAACTGACTATTTTTTTTAAGATTTTATTTATTTATTTGACAGAGAGAGACACAGCGAGAGAGGGAATGCAAGCAGGGGGAGCTGCAGAGGGAGAAGGGAGAAGCAGTTTCCCTGCCGGGCAGAAAGCCTCATGCAGGGCTTGAACCCAGGACCCTAGTATCATGATCTGAGCTGAAGGCAGATGCTCAATGACGGAGCCACCCAGGTGCCCCTGTGATTGACTTTTGAAAGGAAGGCAGGTCTTACAGAATGGAGCCCTTAACCTGAGGAATCTGATGTTATCTTCGGGTAGATTGTGTTAGAGTGCAGGTAGACTCAAAGTCACCCAGCTGGTGTTTCAGAATGTTGCCTGGCGGTAAGAACATGAGAAGAAGGAACACACAGGAGGAAGGACTGGGTTTTTACTCTGCAAGCACCTAATTTCCTGCATTCCATCCCTTCCCAACAACAACATTTTGAGTGGTTTCTGCGTCTCAGCCTAAAATCACAACAGCAAACCCATATTTAATCATATCACTTAGATAGACTGGAATGTACTGATTTATTTGAAAAGAATACATTTGGGGACAAACGTTCCCACTGATCATCTAAGACACAAATTCCTCTCTCATCATTTCCATTTGCATCTGCCTTGATGGTCAGGTTCTGAAAAGCATGTCAAATGATTTTTGTTATTACAAATTCTGATAGGGTTCTCATCTCCAGCTTCCTTATTAGTTGCAGGCATGATGCTAAGTACTGTAGAAAAGTGATCTGATTCCATCTTTACCACAAAAAAAAAAACCCAGTGGGGAAGAGACAATGCTAGCTTTTACAAAATGAGTCCTAGAAGTTCAATTCCTTGACTAGGGTCATGAAAATAACAAATGGTGGAATAGTGGTTGAGTACAAAGTTTCCCATAATGACCCCACTGCTGCTTCTGACTGCTATGGGGTCCAGATGACCCCCTATGCCCTCCTTCCCTCCACTACTTCAATATGCCATTAGTCTTTAATAATCTGGTGGGGGGAGTTGAACAAAGTCAGATTTTGAGGCTAGGAAAGTACAGTTTGTATACTTTACATTTTATCTGATGTTCACAATTTCTGACAGGTGACCCATTTTCTCAATCATGGATATAATTATGAAATGAACGTGTGCTGAAGAGAACAGCCCCGGCTTGCACATCCTCCCTAGATTAGTCAGAAGATGACTGTCCCCTTTGCAAATGCACAAGGTGCAAGTGGGTATGAAGAAGGTCTTCCCCAGATAAACCTGTGTATTATCTGAAACACTTCTCTGCTGACTCTCAATTCTGTCCAGGCTCTGGGGTCCCATCACTAAAAAGCTCTGAGTTCCTTCACTACCCATCTGAGCAATGCTAAGAGTGGAATGCCACATATTCATTTAATAAACATTTATGAGCACCTCCTGTGGGACAGGCACTGTGCTTGCAAGCAGACATGCTCTTGAAATGGGGGAGAGACCATATTCATGGATGGGCAAGAACATCTCTTATATGCCATCTGGTCTTCCCCTTTATGGGACTCAAAATCTTTCATGGGAGACATAGTTTATGAGATGTTGGACTTTTCCCTTCCTAGAATGAATGAGAAGCCTATTGTTGTGGGCCGAATATTTTTGGTCCTTCTAAATTCATACGCTGAAGCCCCCAGTGAGGCTGCATTTTGGAAATGAGGCATTTTGGAAATGAGGAAGTAGTTAAAATTAAATGATCATAAGGTTGGAGACCTGATTCCATCAGATCAGCGCCTTGCTTCCAGGCAGAACACTAGAGAGGACACTTTCTATTCTTCTCCTGTGGCAATGCCAGCCTTGGGTTTTCAGGGAATCAGCTCGGAATCTATAAGGAATTCATACATGAGAAAGGAATTAGACTGTCTGAGACAGGAGAGGGTCTAGGTAGCTGGTCTTATCTTCTATCGCTTAGAGGATAAGGCTGGCCTAACCCGGAAGGTGGGGAAGGGATTGCAGCCTCCTCCTCAGTGTCCGTCCTTCCAAGTTTCAGCTCCACCTGGCCAAGCCCTGGATGTTCTGGGGGACACTCTGGCCTGATTGTCTCCAATTCTCCCTACTTATCCACTCACCAACACCAACAGCAAGGAGACCGTTTATTTGTCAAAAATGTCTAAATGCTCTCTGCCAACTTCTACTTCCTCTCCTTATTCTCAAACTCTGTTTTGTTGCTAAACAGTCATGAACTGAATGAACATTTACTGCTCCCTTATAATGTGATGTGGGGGAGAACGGTAACTCCTTTTCATTCACCACCTCCCACCCAAGAACTGGGTTTTCTCACTGTTCTCCTATGTACAAAAGTTGAGGTCAAGTATCGATACCAAATTTTTTGACATTTCTACTGGTGGGGCTGGGGGTGGGCGGGGTTCTGATGAGTTGATCAAGTGGAACACCATCCTGCCTAAAGCACCTAGAGCAGTTTTGACTTCCCCGACCAACACCAGCAAACCGAAAACCGGAATTTGCTGATTTCCAAGTAGTAAATTTGGAGGTCAGACATTCCCACTGACTTTTCATTCCCTCATACTTATTCCTTCGTGTGTGAGCCAGGAGTCCCTAGGGTGTGCCACATTAGGGACATCAGTCATTTTATTTGGCCTCAGTTTCCCCCAGCTGTTGCTACTCTTCTAGAGCTCTGTTGTCCAATATGGTAGCCTCTGGTCTCGCCTGGCTGTTTAAATGAGTTGAAATTTAAAGAAACTAAAAATCCAGTTCCTCAGCTGCCCTTGCTGCGTTTCATGTGGCTGGAGGTTACCTAATTCGACGACACAGCTGTATAATATTTCATCACAGAAAGGTTGATTGCACAGCGCTGGAGCTCTAGCGAGGACCACAGCAGAGATTCCTATAGAGGCGAGTCTGGCCAGTGCTAAGAGCAAAGGTTTGGGCTCAGACAAGCTTGCATTCAAACTCTGTCCCACCCATCTCCGCTGTGTGACCCCAGCCATGTTGCTTACCTTTTCTGAGCTTCAAGTCCTTGTCGGCAGTACAGCGAGAAGGACATTCAGAGGGTAAACCGTGACAGTTCCATGAGACAGGATAGGCAAAGGGCTAACCTCGGACTTCCACACCTGTAGCCTCTGTTCTTCTTAGTTCAAGTGCATCGTGGAAAAGGCAGAGCAGGTCAGAGCAACCCAGAGGCTGAACGCCAGGGCCTTCCCTGGGCCACGTGTCTGGTCTAAGGTGGATCGACTGCTGAAGGTCATTTAGGAATGAGCCTCCCTGCTCTGGCTGGCTTTCTGGGGCAAGCTGATTTGAGACCTTTCATTTCTGAAAGGTAAACAGTACGGAAGGTTAACTTCCTCTGGGTGGGAGTGCCCACTGGCAGCAGAGCTAGGAACTTGGGATTTGCACAGGGCATCCAAGCGAGGATGAAGACATAAAGAAAAAGCCATTAAAGCTAGTGTATGACTATGGAGTTTGTGTTCCCTTTAAACACATCTGACTTTTAGGATTAATCAGTCACTCCTTCAGCCAACGTTTGCTTTCGTGTTTGTGGCATGCCTGCCCAAAGCCAGTGGAAGTTTCTGACGTTGCATGTGTGTGAGGTGTGGGAAGGCAGGTGGGTGGGTGAGTGGAACAGTGGGTTGGGGGTAGGTAGGCTTCGGCCGTTAGCTGAGGCCAGGAAGAGGCTTGGCCACTGCTGATTTATAACATAAGGAGACACAATGATAGCAACCTCACGTGTCAGACTCTAGGTGCTTGAGAATAGGACAGGAACACCGTGTAAGTGTCATCAGACCTAGATTTTGTTCCCTGGATGACTGCATCTGTACCTGGCCCACAGAATACCATCATTCAGACTTTTCATGCTGTGGACAGGGACATCTACAAAATGAGGCTAATGGTTTCCGATCAGCCTCTCATAGGTTTCCGTTGACAATCAAATGAACTCCTATGTGTGAGGTGCTTTGTAACTGTGGTCTTTCCCTCCAGCAATGCCCTTCCACTCTCTTTCCCTCTGCCTCTGCCTCTAGAGGATAAGTTCCCTGAAGGCAAGTATGTTGATTTTTCCCTTAGTACTTTTGCAGATACTGTTTATATTGTTGTATTATCCAGTGCCGTAGAGCCAGACAGCTTATCAGGACAAAGTCCATCATGATAGCTCTGTCCCCTGCCTGGGTTTCCTTGCACCTAGGGACTGACCAGTGATTTTGTCTTGACCAAGGTGATGTAAAGGGGAACCGGCTTAGAGAAAGTGATGTGAAGAAGGTTTATGCCTTCTTGATGAAAATATCTTAACAGCCCACTTAGCCTATCTCCTTCTTCCTGTCTTGGGTTGGAAGCTATGGCTGGAGCTGCAGCAGCCACCTTGAGGTCATGAGGCTCATTTGACAGCAGAAACAGCATCCCAAACACCAAAGATCGTATTCGCTGATACCAGTAATTATCTGACTGCAGCCTTCTTGACACAAATGAAAAACAAAACCCTTCTTTACTCAAGGCACTTTTGTCCAGGTTCCTGTTACTGGGAGCAGAAAATAGTTTTAATTGACATAAAACTCCAGGTTGGCACCTGTCAAGAACTGGCCAAAAATGTTATTGGAAGAATGACTAGATAAATATCTGAATGGACACACAAGTCATTAATCTTCATCCCTCCATAGCACTTAGCTCTGAGCCCGACATCCAATAAGCCCATGATAAATATTTGTTGAATTCAATCGCAGAAGCCAAAGTTATCATTTAGCACACTGGGGAAGGGAGCCAGAAATACTTCTCTGAATAACCCAACTGCCCTTTTAAATAACACAACAAAAACTGCCAGATCTCGGAGTTGGAGGAAATAGGAAATTGAGAACATCTAGTACCCAAAAGCGCTGCTCCAATTTAGAAAGCCTAAAATAATACCACTCATCACTCTTGTCTCCTGGCAAAGTACAAATTAGTGGCTTGGAAAATTCCCCCAGGCTCGAGGGTGACACAGACATTCGTCGGCCTAGGAAAAGCCCTCATGGCCTGCTTCCAGGAGGTCTGCTTTCCAGGGAGGTATTTACTCAGGCTCCCCAACATCCAGAAAATCACGGGGCATCCAATTTAAAGCCATCGCCATGAAAAGTCAGCTTTAATAACGCCCGGAAGGTCTGAGCATTCCCACTGCAGACAGAGGCTGCTCCCTGCAGCTTGCCTGCATGCCAGCACCAAGCATGAAGGAGTCCATAAAGGACAGAGGGGCATTGCTTGTAATCCCTCCCCTCTTAGTCATTTCCCTACCTTCAGCAGAAGAGACTCAGGCCCACCTCGCCTTCCGTGGAGATAGCTCTGCAGACCGCCTCCCTCCTGGAAGCATCGTGTCTGGTCTGCTTGGGCCCCCAGTGAGAGAGGAGGATGGGAAAAACACCAGGCAGAGTACTGCACATGAATTATTAATTCTGATCAGCATATGAAAATGCTCTCGGTGACAAGCGCAGCCGAAAGATCGCTTGTGGCAGCCAGGCCCACATGCATGGAGTCGGCTAGCCGCCTCTATGCATGAAAACTAAGCATATGTTCAAATAGAGTGGCGACCATTATGGAGTGGCCGCTCTGCCCCAGATACGGTGTGCTGCAGGTAGGCACAGAGGCAGAGATGGGCTGTGCACGCACCTGGGCTGGGGTCGGACCCATGGGATTCTGATGCCGGCCAAACCGTGTGTTAATTCGTTCCTTCTATGATCCAGTTTTCACGTCGATAAAATGCCTTCGGTAGTATTTAAGCCCAAAGAATAGATGTGGCTATTATTATTATTTTTAAAATCTTTATAATATACTGCTTTATTTTTTTTTTCAGCGTGACAGTATTCATTGTTTTTGCACCACACCCAGCGTTCCATGCAATCCGTGCTTCTCCAATACCCACCACCTGGTTCCCCCAACCTCCCACCCCCCGCCTTCAAAACCCTCACATTGTTTTTCAGAGTCCATAGTCTCTCATGGTTCACCTCCCCTTCCAATTCCCTCAACTCCCTTCTCCTCTCCATCTCCCCATGTCCTCCATGTTATTTGTTATGCTCCACAAATCAGTGAAACCATATGATAATTGACTCTCTCTGCTTGACTTATTTCACTCAGCATAATCTCCTCCAGTCCCGTCCATGTTGCTACAAAAGTTGGGTATTCATCCTTTCTGATGGAGGCATAATACTCCATAGTGTATATGGACCACATCTTCCTTATCCATTCGTCCGCCGAAGGGCATCTTGGTTCTTTCCACAGTTTTGCGACCGTGGCCATTCCTGCTATAAACATTGGGGTACAGATGCCCCTTCTTTTCACTACATCTGTATCTTTGGGGTAAATACCCAGTAGTGCAATTGCAGGGTCATAGGGAAGCTCTATTTTTCATTTCTTGAGGAATCTCCACACTGTTCTCCAAAGTGGCTGCACAACTTGCATTCCCACCAACAGTGGAAGAGGGTTCCCCTTTCTCCACATCCCCTCCAACACATGTTGTTTCTTGTCTTGCTAATTTTGGCCATTCTAACTGGAGTAAGGTGGTATCTCAATGTGGTTTTAATTTGAATCTCCCCGATGGCTATTAAATAAAACAATGTAGCTAAATGCATTGCTGGGTGCCTGGCTGCTTGCGGAACCATACATATGAAATATATGATACATATGCACACAGGCACACGCTCACACTGCTCTCTACCCTGCTCCCCTGGGAAGAGGAAACTGAGTCCCGGAGGGGAAATCAGCAAGCGACAGGGCTAGCAAACTGTCAGAGCCAGCGCCTGAGCCAAGGCTCCCTGCCCACGTAGCCTGGGTTCCCTATCTGGGGGTCGCCTCTCAGGAAGCTGGGGTTCAGCAGAGACCCAGGCAGGGAGAATGTCTTACAGATCCAGCACTCTACAGCATTTTTGCGGTTCCTACACTCCCCTTCCTCGTCCCCAGCCCAAGGCTTAGTTCCAGATCTGACACCGGAACTCAGGAATGTCTTGCCTCTTCCGGGAGGGCTCCTTGGGGCGAAAGAGCTGGCAGACCCAGATCAAGTAGAAATTCAAAAGGACCTCGGGGACGACCAGACCCAGATTCATTAAGACCTAATGAAAACCTGTCAGGAGGCTCAGCACGGGTGCTTATGAGCTGCTTTTTCTCTTTCTTTTGTGCCAGGCTTTTATAGGATCCTGCGTTTGGAAAACCCAGGGTCAGAGACAGGGGCCAACAGACTGGGGCGACCACAGCCACAGCTATACTGTGTGGTCTGATGCGCAGGTGTGAGTTCAGGGCGGTCCTTAAAAAGATAGAGTACAGGTCACTGGGGCCAAGGTCACCGCTGAGATGACTGTGACTGGTGAGCACCTATCAAACGGCAGGAGGATCCATTTAGACTGTGGACAACCGGGAGATGAGTGGGAGAAAGAGAGAGGTGGGTGGTAAGAAGGATATAGCATTTATTATGCATCAGCTCTGTGAATAAGTCCATGAGTACTGGTCACCCCATTTCTGCCCAACCACCACAAGCAACCCCACTACAAGACCCCTGAACCTCTTGAAGATCTTTAGACTGAAGGGTCCAGCGTAGTGGACATTTGTAGAGTTTGTGGCTGTGCCATGTCCTTTTCGCCAATGGTATTGGCATCTTGACTTCCTTTTGGGAAATCGCTTCCCTCCCATGAGATACAGGATGGAGAAGCCAAGAAGCAGTGACGAGGCACCTGAGCTAGACCACTCGGACACTCCACAACAGAACATGAATCTTGAGTCGTGACCACAAGCATGAAGATGATATAACACTTGGTTATTCCAGCAGCTGTGTTCTGGTGGGGCTATCAAAATCCATGCTCCCTAGACCCTATAAGAGACACTATACAGTACACAAAGAAGGCCAGGACAGGAGGCAAGGGTGGTTACAATGGACAGGGACTTGGAAGGAGCAAGACCAAGGATATGGATGACCAGGCAGTTGGGGGAAGACATAGGTGGGATGGAACTTTTACAGGGGCTAGTATACGAGAATATTTGTACCCAGTGTAAATGCTCACCAGAAAGTCCCCTCCGCTGAGGATGGGCAGAGGGACTCTTCTTTCAATACCAATCACCCAATACCAAGGACAGAAACTAGTGATCAAAATGGCAGCTATGGGACTAAGGCTGGAGGGTCGGAAAAGGCTCAACAAAATGTACTTCTTCTCACCACGGCCCTCCTGTCACCTATTGCCACTCTAGAATGACCAGTATGCTGACATCAGTAGCCAACTGTGGACATAAGGAAGGACCAATACAATACAATGCCTCTGGGAGGTCATCCAGCTACCTGAGGGTAGGTGAGTGACACTGAGCGACTCCCGTCACAGGGGCCTGTGCAATTTGTCCTGTTGGAACAGACCTCCATTCTGGGTTTGTTTGCTTCTCCTTTCTGGCCTGTCAGGCCTCTGCCAGCACTCTCATCCATCAAGTTACTGAATACGTTATTCACCGTCTCACACAACATTGCTTCCGACCAAAGAATGTACTCCCCAGGCAGAGAAGAAAGGCAATGAGCTAATGTCTATGCAGTTCACTCTTATCATGAGTCCTATGAGCCAGGAGCTTCTGACTTCACAGCTTGGTGGGCTGACTCCACTGATGGCCCAGTCCCGGTGCCAGGTGGAAGACAAGACCTTCAAAGCTGGGTGCACCTGGGTCCAGAACCACAGAGGGGAAGGGGTGAGGGACGTCTCCCATGAACATACCTGATGACCCATTTGTAAGCATTGTCCTACCTGTACCCATGCCTCTGACGTTCTTAGGATTGAATGTGGAATTGGAAGCAGAAACTGCCACCCAGATATTTCCTGCTTCTCATTTCACTGGGACAAAAGTGGTTTCCCTGTTGACTGGGGCGACTGACCAGAATATAAAAGGAAATTGGACCATATTACACAGTGGTGAATAGGAAAAGTACAGACAGAACTTGGGGCATCTCCAGGACAGTCACAGCATCCTGACCTATGACAAAGATTCATGGGAGATGCCAGCTAATCTGCATGGGCAGGCACGCCAAGGGCTTAGAGCCCCAGGATACACAGTTGGGTCTTTATAAGACCCAAGACCCTGCCAAGAGCCATCCTACCACCCCCCCACTGCCACCATTGTTTGTGGTGCTGGGACAAGACAAGGGAAAGTTGAATGGGTACTGGAAGAGGGAAGCATTATAGATGCTATGGCCCCATGAAAAGTTGATTGATTGATTGATTGATTGATTCATTCATTCATTCAACAAACATTTACTGAGCAACTCCTATGTGCCAAGTACTGTCTGGACCAAGGGGCAAAGTAATGAATGAAACAGACAAAATTCCCTTCCATCATAGAGTGTGAGTTGGAGGCGGGTGTAAGCCTTGTGGTCAGGGCCAGCATCCCTGAAAAGGCGACATTTGAACAAGGACATCAAGGGCTTGAAAAATGAGCAAGGTATGTGGGTTTTTCCAAGTTGAAGTGATGACAGGTGCACACAAGTACAAGCAGTCCTGTTGGAAGAGTGAAGGGGTCAGGGTGGCTGGAGTAGAGTAAGCATGAGGAATGGGGTCACAGAAGCCAGATCATGGATACTCCACAGGCACGAGGATGAGTCTGGTCTCCAGTAGAGACTACTGGAAGCCATTGGGGGTTAGGTCAGGATGGCGTATATTGTTTCAACAGGTTCACTCTGGCTGCTGTGTTGAGAATAGACTGTAGCAGGGCAAGAGAAGGACAGGAAGGGTAGTTGGGAGGTCGTGGCGGCAATCCTAACAAGAGCCAGTGGTGTTTGTAATGGAATTTTAGAATAGGGAAGGGATATGGAGTGGTTGGATTCCATGTGTATTTTTGAAAGTAAAACCAATGAGACTTGCAGACAGATTTATACAGAATGAGAAAAAAAAGTGGGGGGGTATTGAAGAAGTCCCCAAGGTTTCTGGCCAGAGTCACAGGGATGGAAAAACTGTGCAGGTCAAAGGGGAAGATCTAGAGCTCGTTTGGATACCTGAAGGCCGACCTAGAGACGTGCAGGTGGGTACAGGGCAGAGCAGGTTGCTGATGTTAAATATGCATTTTTGTATTTTAATGAATTTCCCTTCTCTTTCCTCTTCTGTTTGCCTCACCTGGCATGTAGGCTGGGTGGGTGGTAGTTAAATTAACTGTCAACTTCATAGACTGCAAAGCATCCAGCTGCGCTCTAGTCATGGAGCTGGAGGCCTGATCCATAAGAGTTTCATTTGCTCCTTTTTGGTAAAGGGGTGGGAGTGTTTTGGGTTGTATCTGGAACATCGAACAGTAAGCAAAGGTGTTTCAAGAAGTACGTGTGAGGAAGAAGAGCGGCTGTAGACACATCAGCACAGTGAACAAGTGTTAGTTTCTAGATTTTCAGCACCCATCCCACCTTCCTCCTGCTTCTTTCTGGGGAATAACTTTTTCCAAGTTACGAACCTCAAGTCTCTCTTCTGTGTCGTGAGGACAATGATCGTGCCTGGGACCACATCCCAGGTCTGCAAATTCCAGCTCTGGGGACCTTGGACCAGCCTCCCAGTCTCCATCTTGAAAATGAGGATCATCATACTTTGGTGAGACCCAAACTGCAACCGGCCAACCACGGTCCGTGTGTGGAGCATTGATCTGGCTTGGCTTTCCCTCTGGATCGGATTTACTTTTCATATCCCCAACGGACAAAGCTCTCAGCCCTGAATCCAGTCTAGTGGCCTGGGTTCTTGTCCTTTTGACCTCATCCCAACAGAGTTTTTCCATCCAACCATGTAGGGTTAAGCCTTAACTGCTGTTCTTTGTCGGAATTCACTTTCTTGGAAGGGTCCCAAAGGATCAGGGCAAAGGGAGCTATGGAGTAGCTTATGCCTGGGAAGAGTTAGGCTGGTCAGACAAATATCCTGAGAGCTGGGAAGTCCAAACTCTCAGGTGAGCAAAGTAAGCCTGGGTGGGTAGCTGGAGCCCAAGAATGACCAAAGGGCTTAAGATCTGGGGAGAATGAGTAGGGGGTATCCAGACAGTGGGCTCATGGGAGGTCCATGGGGATACATGCCAGAGGGAGAAGCAGGGAGATGTTGCTCCTGGCTGACCTTACTCTTCTTGACACTGAGTTATATGGATAATCTGGATCCATTTCAGTGTCCAGACACAGTAGAGGCCCATTGTCTCCACTGGAGTGGTTCTCTGGGATCTAACATTTTGACAGTCCTCTGATGGTATCATACTGCCTACAGCTTCAGAAGCCACACGCCCCTACTCGGGTCTCTCTGCACCTCGACCTTTATGGCACCGTGGTGGCATCAGCCATGCTCTTCACCCATGGAGCCTTGAAGTCTTGGCATCAGCTGCTGGGGAGGCCAGTGTCTCCTTGTCCCTGTGCTGTAGTGGCCCTAGCTCAGTGCTCTCCTTACTGTCCCTCCCTCATCCCCTTGGAAATGAACCATGGCTGTCAATTTCCTGTCCAGAGTGACTTTCAGAGACGTGCTGGGGAGCCTTTTATTGAAGTCGGTAAATTGGAAAGCGTCTCAATTTCTCTTGCACCAAGATTTTATTATTTCCTTTGAAGTGAATTTTCAAATACACCAGACAAGTCTCTGCTCAAACGGAAGTATGAAAATGCATGTAAAAACCAAAAGGAAGTTTTTTTGGCTTCTCCCATTGTGTATCCTCCCAGCCCTTGCTTGCCTGTCTTGCACTGGTTGATGGTAAGCTCACCTCTATGTGTGACTAAGAGGATGGCCAAACAGAACGCCCAAACCCCAGGGAAAAATCACCCCAAGATTTTTAAGGACTTTTACTTCATTCACTAATTTTAGCTGTTTATCCCTGAGGCACTGTCATCATCTTCACTAAATGCTACTTCTTTTTATTAACATTTTTCTCCGTGTTCCGTGATGAGCGTGTAGTCCATTTATAATAAAACAACAAGAGACTTTAATCATATACCGTAAGCCTCAGCTATGTAGAATGGAATAAAGAAATAATCATCTTGGACTTGGAAGTGACATTTTGCGTTATCAAGAATCCTTCTGTGGCACCTGTGACAGATAAGGATCCTTTCAAAGGAAACTCTAAGAGGTCAGAGTCAGGGGATTTTCTTTTGCCATTACTAGCCTTCTGGGTCTAATTAGAAAATGCCTCTCTGACAGGGTCAGCCCCATAGACATTTCCCGGGAATGGTCTTCTTAACCCCCACCACCTGGTATAGTAAGGGATGTCACAGGGGAAGCCAAGTAGGACTGGGTCTGATTGAGCCAGAATGCCCCTCAGCAGCCTCGGTATCCAGGGGCATCTGACACAAAAGAAAAGAACCTGTACCAGACCCAGGATGCGGTACTCTGTCGTCCGGAAGTCATCATTCTTTCTACGCACCTAGCCTGCCCAGCATCTGCAGACCAGAGCCCTGGCTTCTGCTTGAATTCCACTCTATTGTCCCCAGCCACCCTGATTCATCACCTACCCTTTTTTGAGGGGTCTCTGAGCCCTTTCTGAAATGCCAGCCCACTGAAATGAGATCTCCATGCCTCCCTGGCTCCTGGAGTCTTTGCAGCGCTCAAAGCCGATCCACTCCTGGAAGCTTGTTAGGTCTTGCTGTGAATGAAGACAACTCACCTAATCTGGACCCACTCTACCTGATCTCACGTGCACATCATGCTCCCCTTCCTGGAAGCTGGTACAGATGCTGCTGGTATGGGTGTCTGCTCAACCACACCTGAGCCCGCCATCACCTCAACTTCTAGGGCAAACTTCTGACATTGGCTCAATCTCTGTGACATCTGGGTGCAGCCTGGTGACCAATCTTGGCTTCCCGTCCTCCCTACAGACCCTCAGCAGTCACCCATTCCCTCCTGCATGCCTCAGGCACACGTGAAACTTGTCAGATGTGTGCACACAAAATCTGATCTAGCCCGGTCAGCGGTTCTTCAGTATTGACCTGGGGCATAGATAATCCACATGTCTCATGTTCCATGGATGAACACAGAGGTAGCAAGTCCTCCAAGATTTTGTGGGGGCTCAGCTGTTAGCAGTTCCAGACCTAATCCCTGCCCAAGAATTAAGGAGCTTTCATGGTGCCTGGAACAGGGACTTTTTGCCTTCCAGCCAGAGACATCGCGATCCAGCCTTCGGTGAGGATAACTGATGCTCTTTTGAGCTCATTCGTCGCTACTAAACTCCTGACTCAGCCCACCTGTCATCATTTCTTGAGAAGTCAGCATTTCAGTCCTGGGCTTGTTACTGCTCAGGTGTATGCAGGAAACTCCATCCTACACGAGAAAGGAAACTATTCCTCAGTTGAAGAAGCAGAGTCCTTTTGTCCCCCCTTAACGACATCCGGCTCAAAGATAATTAATGGAAGAAGGGCAGGGCAAAGTTTAGGAACCCTTTATCCATGGATAATCATCTAAATAATTCTTTCTCTTTAGATGAGACAGTTCAGGTGGCAACAGGTCAGGAAATCCCACAGAGTCTTCCAGCTTACGTCAAAGGGAAGCCTGATGTCCTTGGGAGGAAGAACTTGCATTCACTCTCCAGAGGAAAAACTACACTTAAAAAAAAAAAAAAAACTACACTTAAAATCCCCACGGGGTCCACATCTTTCACACTCTCCATAGTGGGCATGTTTTATTAAACAAGAACTAGAACTTGGCTGTGGTTGAGTTCATATACGGGCCAGGAAGCACCGGTTCACCGAGATGGGTCTAATGAGCCCGCCCTGTGCCGTCAGGACACCAGCAGGGCATAGTTCTGGGAAGCAGATGCCACGCAACATTACCATTCCAGCTTCCTGCATGCCTTCGTGCACGGGCACTTACAATGAAAACTAACCATCATTTTTGTAGGTGAAAATGTTTTCGAAGGGGATGCTTTGTTTTATTATCTCTGCCATAGGCCAGTGTATCTGCCTGGTCTTTGTTTGTGATAAAAATCTCTCAACTTTTTTCTATCTGATAAGTTGCCTTTAATCTAATCCACAGTGTCTTGCTATGATGGAGAGCTAGTGAAAAGCCAGGGACTACAATATGAGGAAAACATCGACTCAAAACTCACCAGCGCTAGATAATGTCTCAAGCACGAGGATCATACCTCATAGCCCAGCATTCAACGCGCCCCATGACCCGTCTCTGGCCAACATTTCCCACCATGTCTTCCACACTTGTATTTTGTATTTTGAGACATCTATTATTTTATTTGCCTCTTGCATGGGATTTTCGAACTCAACCCAGAATCTGGGAGGTATGCGAACAGGAGAATGGCACCATGCTTCCCACCAGGAGGAGGCAGATAGTCTAGAAGAATGAAAATGACAACCTAAGAGATTCAGAGACAGAGGTGGTCACAGCGAGTCCTGGTGATTTTCAAGTCACTTGTCCCATGCGTCATCACGACTAGCTATTCCCCTCCCGGTCCTACAAGTTTGTGAGCCTTACTCTTAATTGCCATTGTTACCGAAGCTATGGCAGGTTGGTATTTTAGTCATTTGTAACCAAAATAATTCCAACTAGACAAATGATATGGGCTTCTCCTCCTTTGCCTGCCTCTATAGGTACTGCTTCCTCTGCGAATCCATTCCCTTATCTCTAACACACAGCATCCTACCTTTCTTTCAAGACCGAATTTAAACGCCAAAATCTTAATTAAAAATGGCGGCCAATATTTCCAGCTGAAGTGATCACACTTTCTCTGCTCTCTTGCACTGACCTCTGCTCCTTTATAATAAAGCCATATATGTATGTGTCTGATCTTACTTCCTATCCTCCATTAATTGCAAAATTTTCTGAGGCCAGAGACTGTATGATCATTGGTTTGTTAGATCATATGGTATTTAGACTTGGACAGTCATGTGAGAAGAAATACTCACTTAGCTTTATTTTATTTATTTTTTTTTTAGCTCTACCTACCTCAGATTCTTGTAGGTCATGGGAGCGGAGTTCCGGAAGCAGTTAAATTTCCTAAACAAGCAAATTCCATGCAACAACACTCTATTCTAAGCATGAGTTTCAGGTTCCTGGAATAAGCACTTTACCCACCCCAAGACCTCTTGACCCACAGCCCCTCTTTTTAGTTTTTGCTCAAAACAGGTAGGCAAACATTACTATTTCTGCAAAGCAGCCCTGCCCAAGGGGACCTCCCTTCTCTTTGAGCCACTGGGAAGGTCATGGAATGATGTTGTTGGGGGGCCATCCAAAGAGGACCCCTCACTGAATTTTGAGCCAGGATCAGAACACAGCATCAACCTAGGATCTGGAAACTAACAAGAACCAGCAGGGATTGCGACCCTATAGGATCCCACAGGGATTGCGACCTTAAGAGGTCATCCAGAGTGCAGAGCCTGAGACATTGCTGGTGTAGACCGAACATAGGTCATGTGTTTAATTGTAGTGTTACTTATTCTTGGAATGGCCCATTCCAACCCTTCTTCCCTGTCTACTGAAATATTTTTTTTTTTTTTTTATCTTTCAGGACACTCTCAAAACCCCTCTCCCTTAAGCTCTCCCTCTACCCCCACCACTGGGGGCATTTCACGCTCTTCTGTCCCCCACCCCCACCCCACCTGTCCCCCACTCTAACAGCTCTTAGTGATTAAGGCCATGCATCTGCTTGGCTTCATGCCTGTACTGCCCGAGCCTCTCTCCCCAAGTGACGCACAGGCTGGATCTCGTTCTTTTTGGTGTCCTACCTCACTGCATGGAGCCGGGCACAGATTAGGTTCTCTGTCAATATTTATTGTCAGTATCATCCCGTAATTAGATGATGACAACAGGAAATATTTATCTTCTCGCATTGAGGTAAAACTGAACCTGATTAAGCCAGGCAGTTAGGTGTCTGGGCAACTTCTGTGGCCTTCCAGCAGAGGGACAATTTGTAACTGATCTCAGCAAACACTCCCAACACTGGTGCGCGGCTCGCTCAGCGATCCTAGGTATTTCGGCGTGGTCGTGTTGTCTGTCAACTGATGTTTGTTTCTCTTGCTGGATTGCAGCATCTGGCGATGCTATTATTACCTCTCTTTCTAAACCCTACTGCATCTCACACAAGATAAAAAAATAATAAGCAGAGTGGACAAGCCATAGATGATTGATTAGTTGATTGACTCTGTTAATAAACATTTCCCTGGCTTTCACTAACTGCCAAAGAGGCAGGAACGGGGATGCTCTTCTGGAAGGCTCTCAGTCCGGTGAGGCAGACATTGCCTTCGATGGTAGCTTATTGTTTATGAACGCGAATCACAACGGAGAGAGGTATTGGGCCCATATGGGAACGAAGCAAGGGAGGAGGCATTCTACCCCCAGGAAGTGCATCACACAGGAAGGGATATTTGGGCTTCATTTTGCAAGTGCACCGGCCACCCAGAGGAGAACAGACTTGAGGCTGAGGATGTCCAGGGCAAATGTCATAATTCTATGTCTACACTGGGCATGGCTGTGTTAGCCCAGCAAAACCAACCTGTAAACCGCCTTACCTGGGTCCTGACCCTGAATGGGGCACGAAGAGGCAGAGACAGCCAGCTCCAAACCATCGGCATGCAGATCCCAGGTCCAGAGGCACAGCTGCAGGAACAGCTGGGCCCCACTCCGGGCGTTAGCGTCCTCATCTGTAAAGCAGGTATGGTAATCTCATTCCCATGAAAATTCAAGTTTGAAAGTATTTCGTAGCTCTGTGATAGTCCCTACACAGTTTCCTTCTTTCCTTTGCTCTGGTGCCAGTACTCGACTGTTCTTTAAAGTCCATCCCTTTGTTCCTGTCCTGCAAAATGCTCATGGCTTTTATGTTGGAAGAGAAGCTCGAGCGCCCCTGCTAACCCGAGGAGGGGTGGACAGAGCAGTGGTACAGAAGAAGCAGTTAAAATATAAAATAAGAGCAAGGGGCTGAGCTTGCCCCTGACTGCCCATCGCCGCTTCCGTTTTTATAGTCCATTAAAACCTACAATCACTGCAATGTTTATGCATTATTGGGGAGATAAATTGCATAATTTTCATTTTGCAATTTAAATGTAATTATGATCTCACTAATGACTAAAACCTGAATTTGCTAGACTATCAGTTTTTCTAACCCTTGCCAAAATTATAGGTAATTACTTAAGGCTTACAATAATTATAAGTCCATCTCTTAAATAATTAATGTGCACTTTCATGGCACAAAACAGCTAGTAATCAAACGACCTCCACTTACACCGCAAACCCGTGCAATTAGGCCTATTGTGTGCCTCTGCGGAAATAGACCCATTTGTGAGGATCCCCTCCGTTGGTGAGCCAAAACGCAGGATTGCTGTGTTTTATAACATCAAATAAGGCAGAATTCCCCTGCCACCACGGGGCTAGGAAAAGAAAGAGATCCATAGGACAGTAGGAATTCAGTATTAAGCTGCATGATGCTCGAGTAGCTGGTGGGAGTTAGGCTGAAAAGGAGAGGGAAAGGGAGGGATGCTTTTCGTGATGGCCCTGGAGAAATGGGTGATGAACTTAAAGGCACCTAAGTGTGTGAGCTTGGGGGGGCTTATCCCGCACCTTTTCAGCCCCTCTTCTCTTCTCTAGGGAACACGCCCATTCTGTCACATAACCAAGGCAGAACGCCATGCTGGGCTTTGGAAGCATGGGGATAAGTAAGGCAGGGGTTTGGGCCATAAAAGGTACAATCCACTGATGTGTGTTATGAGACAACCAAACAGAAACTGAGACTGTATTCTGAGAATTACCATGATTTCCCCCTAGCACTGGCCGAGAGAAGGGCACGGGGCCATGAGCAGTGTTTCTGTTTATTATTCCATTCACAAAGAGCTTTAAAGGTTCGGGAGGTGGGAGTGGGCCAGTAAGGAACATTCCAAGGACCTGGAACCCCTCCTGCCCCAGGGTTATGGTTCACGGTGAACGTGATGATGGTGTCTTCGTCACAATGCCAGATGTTCTTGATTTAGTAAATGCCAGAAAATGAGTTCCTGGAGTGATCCCCTTGATAGTCTGTGTCCACTGTTTTCCTCGTCAGGTCTTCCTGTTCTAATTACACTCAGCGTCACTCCCGTCTCCTCTAAGAACTTCTCCAGATGATACAGAACCCCTTGACTTCTCTCTCTTTGGGCGACATTCGTGCTAATTTGAAGGGTGTTGTGTTTGTTAATTTTGTGTCAACGTTGCTGGGCCAAGGTGTTCAGATATGTGGTGAGACCTTATTCTGGATGTTGCAGTGAGGATATTTTCTTAGAAGAGATTAGCCTTTAAATCTGTGAACTTTGGAAAGCAAATTGTTCTTCCTCATGTGGGTGAGCCTCGTCTAATCAGTTGAAGGTATGCATAGAACAAAGACTGCTCTCCCTTGAGCAAGAGGGAATTCTGAAGCAAATGGTCTTTGGACTTGAACTACAATGTCCTCTCTTCCCTGAGTCTTCCACCCTGAAGATTTTGGACTTGCCAGCCCATAGTAGCATAATCCAATTCTTTAAAATCTCTCCCTCCCTCTCCTCTCTCTCTCTCTCTGTATAAATATCTCTGTATATAAATATGTATATATTTGTATATAAATATATATCTGTATATATACAAATTTGCATATATATCTGTATATAAATATCTCTGTATATAAATATGTACATTTATATACATATATAAAAATATACATTCATGTATTTCTAATTATTAATGATAATTATTTATAATTAATAATTCTATAGTATATTAATATACTCAGTATTTATTAATATCACAGAATATTTTATTACTATAACATAATTATAATATCAATATATTATTTTAATCTATATTTTAATATTATAGAATTAAATATTCACATACATCCCATTGGTTCAGTTTTTCTGGAAAGTCTGACTAATACAGGTGTCTCAGTTTAATATCAGTCAACTAGACTGCTAACAATAGTCTCCTGCTCTGGGAAGGAGTGGACCCTGTATCTCTAGGGCCTTGTCCTCAACCACCAGAATCCTCTTCAGTAATGACTAGTATGTGCTTAAAATGATGCTGCCCTAGGGGCTCATACTCTGCAAAACCAAAATACTATTAGGATTCGAGGCTTGGGTTGAGTAATCAGCTCATGTAGGGGAATAGTGAAAAACAGTGAGGCAGAAAAGCTTGTCCAGTTCCTGCCTAGATGGACCTGGCTTCATATACCGGTGCTCTTGGAGAACCATGGCCTGCTTCCATGTGGCACTCATTCAAATGCAATCATTTTTTAAAGATTTATTTATTTATTTGAGAGAATGAAATTAAGGGGCGGAGAACAGAGGGAGAGGGAGAGGGGAAGCAGACTCCCTGCTGAGCCAAACCAAGAGTTGAACACCCAACCAACTGGGCCACCCTGGCACCCCACAACGCATCAAAAATTTTTTAAAGATTTTATTTATTTATCTAAGAGAGAGAGCAGGAGAGCACTAGAGAGATTAAGAGAGAGCAAGCACGAATGGAGGGCAGAAGCAGAGGGAGAAGCAGGCTCCTTGCTTAGTGGGGAGCCTGACATGGTGTTTGATCCCAGGACCCTGGGATTATGATCTGAGCTGAAGGCAGATGCTTAACTGACTGAGCCACCCAGGCACCCAATGCATCAATTTTTAAGTGTAATATTTATATCTTACCTGTCTCCCAGTGAGTATCTAAAATTCCAAGAGTGTAGGGGCTAACCCTATTTGTCATGGGCTTAGTGGTTCAATAAATACATTCTGTCTAAATGGTTAATCAATTCCATCATAATGATTAGGCTGAAAATCTACGATAACGACATTTCTTTTTAAGGATCTAACTCAAGCTACCAACCTACCTCTATGACCACCACAATGTCCCTCCCTTCAAACCATTAAAATTCTGGCCAGTCTGGCCATATAAAATAAGAACCCGAACTTTGGTTTAGGAAGGCCAAGGCCATCTGATCTGTTTTATTGCCTCATCCATACTCTTGTCTCCTACCAAGGGGCTGGGAGGAGTCCAGTCTATGAAAAATGCAGTCTATTGGGACAGAGGTGACCTGGGTCATGAGTGACCCATGGCCCTATATGTGAAAGATACTCTTCCTGAACCATTCCCAGTTAGATCTTCCCCACAGAATAAGGAGGACCTTAAAAAAAAAAAAAAAATCAGTGGGGGAGCTGTCCAGGGAGGTGGTTTCAGGGGTCCTAACCACAGTCCTGTCTTCCACCTCCATGACAAAAGACATTTCACATGAGTCAAGACACACTTCTTCTCCATGCCAGCGTTGGTGGGGTATTTCAAGTCACCCCTCCTTTGGACTTCTGTTAGAATTCGCTCTTTTATGTCGTGGCACTTAACCTGACTCGGGAGCAGGGTATGAAAACAGAGGGCGGTTGCAGAAACAGTGACGGTTCTCTTTGATTCTGGCTGTCCTGGGAATGATAAGGAAATCAAAGTCGATCAGGAGTGGGCCCTGGAAACTTGACTCTAGCCTGACCCTAAGAGGACCCAGTGCTCAGCTTATGATAACAAGGGGAGACCAGAAAGCCTCCCTCTTGGGATGCCCAAGTTGAGAGGCGATCATTTTATCCTGAAACAGAGAAAGTAAAATTGAGGATCCTGCATAGAAGTGACAGAGGGTGGGACCCAAACACCCTTGCTTCATGGAGTTTTTTTTTTTTTAAAGATTTTATTTATTTATTTGACAGAGAGAGATCACAAGCAGGCAGAGAGGCAGGTGGGGGGTGGGGGAGCAGGCTCCCCGCTGAGCAGAGAGCCCGATGCGGGGCTCGATCCCAGGACCCGGAGATCATGACCTGAGCCGAAGGCAGAGGCTTAACCCACTGAGCCACCTAGGTGCCCCGCTTTACAGAGTTCTTGATGGATGTGGCATGATAGAGTGGACCCTTTCTCTTAAAAACAACAACAATAACAATAGTATTCACTGATATTCAAGGTGTTAAGGGATTGAATTTCAACCCATGTCCTCCACTCACCGCTGGGTCCCCCTGCGAATGTCATCTTCTCTCTCTCTGGCCTCCCATTTGCAAAAGGAGCGTTGAAAGCCTCTAGTCCTGCAGACTTGGACTCTAAGATCTGCCTCGTCACACCGGGACCTCTGGGAAATGGTGAGAGATTTACATTTCTTAACCATAGTCAGCAGTTTTGTGCAGACACGGTGGCTTCTGCAGCAGGGAGATGTCCTATGTCCCCACCCCCGCCATGTTAGGGATTTGTGGGATGTTAGCATGTAGGATTGCCTGAAATCAGATTTTTTTTTTTTTTTTTGGAAGAAGCCATCTCATACCATCTCAAAATCCCCCAAAGCACCTTTGTTTGGATACCTGACCTCCTCAGCACAGACAGCATTTCACAACGACTGTTCTCCAAGTACGCTTGACAGATTCTATCTCCTCAGACAAGAGGGCTCCACACTGACCTCCTTCAAGTTTAGGAATCTGTGCAAAGAATCCGTATCTGCGTTGTCACCTTCACGTCCCATCCCCCTCCGGCAAAGGGCCCGACTCAAAGGACAGCACAGACTCTGTTACCAACCATAGCAGGAAGCTGTCCTTCAAGATACACCAAATTCTCAGCACTCAACACGTCACTCCCCAGTGGGAGTCGGCCCCCCTGAATCCACGATGTGCTGGCGTAACAGACCCAGGGCGCATCCCCTTCTCAAGTCAGGAGTGCAAACCATCAGCCCCTGAGTGCTCTAGCCCCAGTCAAACTCAGAGCAGAGATTGGAAAACCACCACACTGGCATACCCTGTCCTTGAGCCCCTGGAAGCCCGGCTGAAAGCAGACAGTGGGATCTGGGAACAGATAAGTCACCCCAATGCAGGAGGTCTTACGTGTGCTCCCTGCTTTCAGATTTCTTCTGTGGATCCTCTGCAGGAACCCAGATTCCTCTGTGGATGATTCCCTCCACTTTCTCAAACCCAGAGGCTCACGCCTAGCCATGGGCAAGGACACAGACTTCTGTACGAAGGGGACTTTGGAGTCACATACATTTGGTTCAAATTCTAGCTACAATATTCTAGCCTCCAAGGTCTTGGGCAAGTTGTCTAGACGTTTCTCGGTCTCAGCTCCCCAGTTTGAGAGATTGGGGTAACTTTCTGGTGCAGTTGTTATAAGCATCAGAAATAGCTTTAAAATAACCAAGTGTCTGGCACATAGTAGGCACTTAATACAGGAGAGGAATCGTAATTCCTTCTCTGTGTCAGCATTTCGGGACTACTTTCAAGTCCTACTTCCCAGCCATCAAACAGGGCTCTCGTGGACTGTCCTGATGTGCTCTGACGATCACCTTTGCCTTCTGTGTCATGTTTGTCCTCCCTAACTAAGACGCCGTTGATTTAGTCGGATTGTGTCTCAACTGCAGATTCACCGTCAGACACCACCTTGACTCTCACTCTGGAACGGGCAGGTCAGGCGTTCCAGCCCTCCCAGTCTTGGCTCCCAGACCCTAGTTCACTGGGAACTCCGACCACTGGTCTGGTTCCCTCTTTCCAGTAGGGTTTTGTGGCAGTTTCCCGCGGTGATGAGTCCAGACCTGAACCTCAGTCCTCTGGGTACTCCCAGGCACCCCATTTCTTTTCTTCTTCTTCTTTTCTTAAAAAACAGCCAAAAAACGAAGCAGCTAATTAACACATGGTATATTATTAGTTTCAGAGGTAGAGGTCAGTGACTCATTCGTCGCACATAACACCCAGTGCTCATTCCACCCGTGCCCTCCTTCATGCCCATCACCCAGTGACCCCCTCCTCCAACCCACCTTCCCTCCAGCCTGGTACCCCGTTTCTTTCCTTTTTTCTTTCTTTTTTTAAAGATTTTATTTATTTGACACGGCAAGAGAGGGAACACAGCAGGGGGAGTCGAGTCCTGCCAAGAAGGGAGCCCGAAGCAGGGGTCCCTGGGATCATGACCTGAGCCGAAGGCAGATGCTTAACAATGGAGCCACCCAGGCACCCCCCTAGCACCCCGTTTCTAACCAGACCTTCTCCCCAAGAAGCATGAGCCTGTTTCTTGGACTCCCCAGCCATTTCTATTGGTCCAAATCAGACACGACTTCTTGTTGGACATCACCCCAAGTATCTGGCAAGGAGGACTCTGCCTTAAGGTCCCACCACCTATAGAAGAGGTGATGTCAATGCAGACGCTGTTTCCTATGAGCCAGAGCTGAAAACATGTATACGCACTCTTGGTCTCTCTCTCTCTTAGGGGAACCTTTTGGCCAGCTTTAGCCTTATCTTTTCCCCTCCTCTTTAAACCCAGAATGCTGACGTTGTATATGCTATTTGCAAGCCCAGGAGAAATACGGCATCTCTTGACCATGCAATTTCCCCACTGAAGAAGGCAGTCGTGATTTCTTACCAGGGGAGACGAATATTAAACCTCAGCTGGGTTCTGCAGAAAAGGAGCTGATGATTTCACCGTGCACCTCTATTTATTTTGTAAAAGAAGACATAGCGGGCCGGCTGGGGAAATCTCACGGAATAGACTACTATTCATTATATAAATGGATGAGATTATTCTCGTGCATACAGCTGGAAAACACGTCTCTTCTGTTCTCTGGGTCTGTTACAGAAATTGTAACCCAAGACACCACATTCTCTGAGACATCCTTGTGAGACATCTTCAAAGAATAAAGAAATGTTTCTAGGGACATTGTACTCGAGGGCTTCTGCAAGTGAACCCGTCGTTGTAAGCAGTGTCTTTGGTTAGCAAAAATAAAGGTTGAGCTTCCCTCGCCCGGCCTCTCCATCCTTCTCCTGGCTGGAGCTACGAGGAGAAGGCAAAACCCCTTTGACTTGCAAGGGAGGGCAGCTGGGATGCTAAAGATAATTTAGAGAGTGAATTTTTTAAATAGAAGGATTATCTTCACTGAGGAAAGCTGCCTTGCCCAGCCTCCTTTCAGTCGTTTCTCTACTGAGGCCCACTGTCCCACGCTAACCAACGTGTCTGCTACGCTCCTCCTTTGTGCCACTGTAAGAACTTCTAGTGACCTTGGTGGTGGGCAAGCCTCTCCAGGCTTTGGTTTCCCTCTTGGATGCTCCAAAGGATGATTCTTTGTCATCGGGGGCATGTGGTGGTCACCTTGGTGGGCACTGACAGTCCATAGCAGATGTCGAAACTCTCAGCACTGCTAGAAAATCAAGGTATGATGTCAAGAGAGCTGGCCGAGGAGGGGCCTGGGCTGAGTTCAAGACTAGTTCTGCTGCTGTGCACCAACTCATTCCCAGGCACCCATCCCCTTTGCCCCCTTCCCTTCTCCTGCATGGGAGCTCCCACCTTCCTGCCTGATGCCCAGTGAGAAGCTCTTGGTCCAGTGAAACCAAGCATCTTAATGAGGGCACATTAATGATTATTAGACTGGCTAATCTTCATGGCACTTAATGATGACTAGATTGGCTAATGATGATTAGATTGGCTTGGAATAGCAAGCCAAGCCATTGATTCTCCTTTCTGTGCATTTCACACGAAGAAGGATGATGGAGAATTAAGGTGCAATGATGGAATCCCTTTTTACTGTGCTCCTTGATGGGCAGCAAGCCCTGTGGACAGAGGATTAGGGCAAAGGGTCATTAACACATGTTGTGTGAACACGATGGGGCCAAGGGGTCCCCAGAGCGTCATGTGCAGGTTTCCACTTTAGTAGGGAAAAAAGTCATTTGTTTCAGAGCTGGATTTTCAGGGCAGTGTTGGATAAAAAGAAAGAAAGAAAGAAAGAAAGAAAGAAAGAAAGAAAGAAAGAAAGAAAGAAAGAAAGAAAGAGAAAGAAAGAAGAAAGAAAGAAAGAAGAAAGAAAGAAAGAGAAAGAAAGAAAAAAAAAGAAAGAAAGAGAGAGAAAGAGAAGGGAAGGGAAGGAAAGGAAAGAAAAGAATAGAAAAGAAAAGAAAAGTAACAGGGCTGGTTTTGAGTGAGGCTGGGGGTCACTGAGACAGAAGGGCTTGCAGACCCCCCCCAGCCAGAAAGGGGACGTCACGTTCTACCACATTTAATGAAGTTGAACGCTATATCCAGTTTCTAAATTGTGACATGGAAAACTTTCAACTGGGTGTGCAACATTTCCATTTTGTCCTAAAAATGCCAATCTTTACAAGAAATGGAAACGCTCCCCACCCACCACCAACCCCTGGTCCCAGAACCCCGCAACTGTCCCTTTAATTAGAGACTGTGAGACAGGTAAGGGCAGGCGGCAGGTGGAGACACCGTCCTGAGGAACTTGGCTATAACAGAGAGCAGGGAGCAGGGAGGTAGTGAAAGGAGAAGGCAGACCCCAGGGAAGAGATCTAAAAGATGTGTACTGTGAGGATAGCATCATAAGTTCAATGTAATGGCTCTGGAGAGAGGGAGAAGCTGATGACCACGACAACATGATCATCGTAGTGGGGGAGAAGGATGGTCAAGCAGTGACATTCATCTTGGATACGTGCAAGACCGCTTCGTCTGCTCTAAAGAGGAAATGTAGAGAATGTGTGTAAAATGCGGCCATGCAAGTAGATTATATGATGGTAAAGGAAGGTGGCGTGTGGTCCTCCCACCACCTCTGTTTTCTCCAGGAATTACAGAGGAGGGTGTGTGAGATGAGGCAGTGTGAGAGATTAGACCCTAAAAATGTAACAGGACCCCTGGGAGGACCTGAGGTTCCACTCGAGAATTATGAACATAGATTTAAAGAGAGAGCTGTCCACCCTGTAGGATGGTTTTCTCCAGCCATGTTCAGCCCCTTGGCTCAGGAGAGAGGTTAAAATTTGATCTGGGGGCAGTTAGAATAGTGAAAGAAAGGAGTAGGAGTATTTAAGGATGTGTACAAGGGAAGGAAGATAAGGATGGAGCGTGGGCCAGGAAGGAGGTAAACACAGAAGAGGTAGAACTGAAAAATGGCCATGTTGCACTGGAGGACCCAATGTGTCCAAAGAGGAGTATGGGAAGTGAGTGAGAAACATGGTGGCAATTGGCCTCTACAAGTGGAAATTTTCTTTCATCTTAGTGGTAAGCCTGAGGCTTGTCCCTGTCTTTTCCATGTACCAGGGCTAGCTGAGGATAAGGAATAGAATCAGGATGCATGGAATCCTGGGAAGTTACTGGCTAGTGTGCAGAACCCTAGCAGGCCAACTTCTTCTTCTTCCGTGAAGAACAGGGGATAGAAACTAAAGTAAGTCAAACGAGGAATAAGAAATCGGAGTTCCATCTGGGGGCAAGAACTTGGTACCAGATGAGAATCCACAGTGCATCCAGAGCAGAGAATGGGAAGCTAGAAGTGGGTAGAAACTAAAGAGAATGTAGTGTAGACATACCCATGTGTAGACCTGTCGTTACATAAAAGCCCAGGTAGATTTTTCTGAACTCACCAGCATCCCTGGTGGTTCCATGTTCAGGCGTCTCTGCCCTTGGATCTCAAAAGTAAACGGTGTGACTTTTAGTGGCACTAAGGGGCCAACATCCCAAGGATGGTGCATAGTATGCTGGGGTGCAGGAGACCGGGTCACGGTCCAGTGGGCAGGGCCACACCAGGCTATGTAGGTGGTAGGATAGGGATTCTTTCTGAAGGTTGACTTTAAAAACAGACCAGCTCCTTCACTGTCCTGACTCAGTGTCTACAGGGCAATGAGAGAGACAAGGAGATTAAGTTAAGGAAGGACACTTAGGATCACTGGGGTCTAGACCCAACTTTACCCCCAAATAATGAATCAGTTAATTAATAATTTAACTTCAGCAGATCCCATCCTGCCACAGATTGCTGGGAGACATTATGGTCTAGAATAGTATATTTCAAATATCCATGTGCATGAAGAATTAGCTGGCAAGCTTGATCAAGTACAGGTCCTTGGACCTGGGGACTCGGATTTCGCGTATCCGGAATGGGACCCCATGCACCTCGCTTCTAACCAGCTCCCAAGGGATGTGGTTGCTGGCCCCCACTTCGAGTAGCTCTGGTGATGGGAGGAAAAAGAAGAATCAGGAGCACAAGTGGCCAAAGGGTACACAACGGAGAGGAAGAGGCTGAGGAGAATTACCAGAGGAGTCCCGATGTGCATGTGAAGTTAGACCTGTGGGAAGGTAGCCGTCCTTCCCAAACTCAAGGTCAGGTCGGTTCATGACGGCTGGCAACCATAGTGATGTCTGCATTGCCTCCTCTAGGCTGCAATTCCTGAGAGTTGAAGTGATGACAGGAAAAAACGTTGTCTGGGCAGGAGTTCAGGTCACGGGGAAGACGGTTTGGTGCCATGATAAGGGAGATCAAAATAAAGATTGTTGCTCACTGAGAAATTGGGGGGGCGGGGGTGGCATGAAGACATAGAACAGAAAGAGTGCAAGGGGAATAAGAAATCAAAGTTGAATCTGAGAAATGATATAACAAAAGAACTGAAAGAAAATTAGATGTAAAGGCAGACAAGAGGGGGCGAGCTCGCCAGACACTGAGGCTTGTTGGTTTTTTTTTTTTTTAATTTTTAAAAGATTTTGTTTATTTATTTGACAGACAGAGATCACAAGTAGGCAGAGAGGCAGGCAGAGAGAGAGGGGGAAGCAGGCTCCCCGCTGAGCAGAGAGCTTGATGCAGGGCTCGATCCCAGGACCCTGAGATCATGACCTGAGCCAAAGGCAGAGGCTTAACCCACTAAGCCACCCAGTGCCAGACACTGAGGCTTTTTGACCTTCTAGATCTTTCATCTTTGGGACAGGATTAGAGAAAAATCACTAGAAATAGATCTTCTTCTATTTGGGTATGGAATGAAGTTGTGTGGGTTCTTACTTTGAAAGGAAGACTCAGAGACAAGTATTAAGATGTTAATTTGCAAAGAACTCCTGGCTTACCATAGCAGAAACATAGTAGTTATTTACAGCAACACCCCCACCAAATTACTCATTTTGCAATTAGTCCATTCACAGTGGAGAATGGTTTTCTGACATGATTATCGGATCTGCAAGCATTGACAGTATCCTGAGACATCACACCTGTAGAAGTCAGAGATAAGCTTGTTTGGTTGTGAGTCTGGGACCTACAGGAAGTACATCAAGGATGACCTTGTCGTTTTTGGTTCTCTTGGGTCGGGGAAGGTTCTGTTCTGGTTTTTGGTTAGTTTGGTTTTATTTTCTTTCGGTGGGACCTGTGAATGGAGATTCCCAAGTGAAGGAGGCATTGCTAGAAGTCATTCAGAAGGAGAGGGTCATTGAGGAAGTCCGGCCAATGCATATCTCCTGTTTCAATTTTTGAAAGACCATGGACATTTGACTTCTGTCAATTACAACTAGTCAACTCTAAGTCCACCACCTCCTGGAACACATCCTCCTCCTCTGGACTGAAATAGAGATCATGTAACATCCATCAGCCAAATAGCCAATTGTGTCTTCCGTGATTAGTTTAACCCTTCCAGAACCAGTCATAATTCTTTCAAGACAAGTTATGAAACCTTGCGGAGCTTGCCTTTATAAGCCTATACTCCCCTCTTGGAGTTCAGAGAATACTTGCAATTTTGGTCCACTCTGTGTCTCTCCAATTGCCAATCCCTAAGACCTGAAATAAATGTTTTTGGTTGGTTTACAGCCCCCTCGTCTTCTTGGTAGACAGACCTGATATGCATGGTAGCTCGTCCCAGTGCGGGAAGCGTCTGCTTCATCTGCTCCTTTTTCTACACCCTTGTTCTGACTGAAGAGCCTCCTCCCCCCAACTCCATCTCCCTATCTCTCCTGCCCCATCCCACCTTCTCTCCTTGCCCCTCCCCCATCATGTTTCCTCTTCTTCCCTCTTTTATTTTGCCTTCCCTTCCGGTCTTGTCTCTCCTCCCTCCCCTTCATCTTTCCTGATTCCCATACCCTTCTCTTTCTCCCTCTCTCCCACCATGAATAGACTCTTAGGTTCTCTCTACACAAGAATAATAGAAGTCACCCACATGCGTGTCCTCCAAATTGTCCCATATCTGAAGTTTTCCTTGGTCAAACTGCCACCAGTAGGTGAAATGCCAACATTAGAGATCCGTTCCTTTGCATGGAGACACTCTCTGGAAACCTTTTTAAAAAACGTGTCATCCCCCAAAGGGTGAAGTCATGAGCACATCTGCGAGTTCATCAGCTGTCCATCAGCCATCTCACGGAGCGCCAAGGCCTGGAGGCCAGATGAGAGAAGCAGCGTCTCCGAGCAGAGCCAGGCTCAGCAGGACCCCAGCAGTGCTGGACCCTGGCTGGTCATGGCCACCAAGAACACCTGTTTTCTTTTCCACAGAGAGGAGACAAGTTGTAACCCCATCTCCTGTCATCCTGCTAACCCAGATCCCCTTTTTCCGGGCTCTTCGCTTCCTGGATTGTAAAGGAAGATGTGGGAGATGATTGCCATCTGGAAGGATGATTGCAGAGTACCAGGCAGAGCAGAATAGAGCACGAGGGCAGGAAATAACGTCCCCAAATCAACTTCACAGCATCACCCAAGGCCAGCCGTCTGTGCAAGCGCAAGTTCATTCCAGACGGTAAAAGGATGCAGTCCGGACCTATGCCCAGGATTCCAATTTAGTTGAGTAATGTCTCTCTACTTTCAAAAGCATCGCCGTGTGGCTCAAAAACAACATGCTCCCCCATTCCTGATGAATGTGCTCGAGGACTCAGACAAGCAGGGACACTCCAGTCTCTGCCAGGAAGGCCTTTCACAACTGTTTATTTGTGGTTTTCTCAGCTGAAGCCAAGTGCAACCAGCCCACCTCATCTGGCTAAGATCACATCCACAGAGCAGTCCCACAGCCGTGCTGAACAAAAGCAGCCACACGTCCTCCCAGATCAAGAATCCCAAGGGCATTCTTTTATCCAGAGCCTCGTCTTAGAGAACCGACGTTGACCTTGGGGCCTCATAGTGCCCCTGTCCCAAAATGTCTACAGCAAAAAAGCCTTACGCTTTGAGACCGATGCAGATGAACTCCACGTAGGGTAAACAGATTTAAAACACCAAGTGACAGAAAGCGTTCAACATCAGATGTTCTTGCGGAAAATCCTGATGAGGGCTTGGGGATTTCTTACCCCAGGCCCCTGCGAGCGATCGGCAATGATGACTGTCATCTGTGAGGGGGTGGGTGGAGAGGTGCCACTTCTCAGTCCTGTGCTGGCAGACATGCTCAGGAGCCTCATCATTGGTCCGCCCACAGCATCCTCCCGCCCCCTCCCCACTCGAAGAACGCTTTTCCCCAGTAGGACAATAATTTCCCATCTTGGCTCTGCAAGACCTCCATTATATGAGATCCTGGCGGCTCAAAGAGGCTATCTACCATCCAAAACAGCCGGCACGTTCATCCTTAGGACATGGTCTTCGACTCATTTTCAAACAAGCATTATTACAACCATTTTATAACACCCAGACAGAGAGAGCTCCCTGGTGCCTCTTTGTGGTATGGGCCCCACGTAAGAACCTCTCTTTTCCTCTTCCCCACCCACATCCCACTCCTGGAAGGAGCCAGGAGGGCAAGGAACCCAGTGCCTATAAGCCACAAGCCAAAGGGAGGACAGTCAGGAGAGAGCCATAAAGACCAAGGGGGCAGGGTCATTCAAATCATGGTCCCCAAAGCTGGGTCCACGTGTGGATCCCCAGAACCCATGGGCATTTCCTTATATGGCAAATAATCTTTGCAGTTATGAGTAAGGTAGGGAGCCTCAGATGGGGAAATTTTCTTGAACGATCTAGGTGGGTCCTAAATATGTATCCTTGTTAGAAGGAAGCAGAGAGATTGGACACATACACAGAGAGGGGAAGGTCAAGGGACCACAGAGGCAGAGATCAGAACGATGTGACCCCAAGCCAAGAGTGCTAGCAGCGCTGGGTGAGGCCAGGGACTGATCCTTCCCTGGAGCCTCCATTGGGAGAGCCCTGCCGACATCTTGATTTTGGCACAGGGACACTGATTTCGGAATTCAGCTTCCGGAACTGAGACAATAAGTGTGTGTTGCCTTAAACCACCCAGTATGGGGTGATTTGGTAGAACAGACATAGGAATCCAACAGAGGCAGTCATTGCAATGCCTAGGGATGGGGACGGCGGTGGGGGGTAGAGGACGAGGTCGGCCGAGGGGTGAGGAAGCTAGAATCCACTGCGCTTACCGGAATTGGCTCTGGGACTGAAGAGCATTGAGTTCCACTTACCAGCTAGCTGCACGATGTCAGGCGTCCCGTAGCCTCAGTCCCTAACCTCTAAAAAGAAAGTAATAATGTCCCATTTCCAGCATCGTGACCACAAATACAAGAGTTTAAAGAAGAAAAAAAAAATGTCTGAGCCATGGCAGGTGCACATTTAAGAAGTTATAACTATGGACAAGTAGGTAAAACATTTATTTTTAAAATACTCCCATCCTAGGGACAGAAGTGACTTTGGGAAAATACTTTGGTGCCTTTTTGGATGTCAACGGGGAAGGCTTGGAGCACAGACCCATAGAGCTGAACTCCTCAGCCCATTGAAGAGAGAGGGATTTCAAGTTTCCAGAAATGAGGGAATGTTGGGCTCCCAAAAGGCTACATACAGGTACTAACCCCCAGTACATATGAATGTGCCCTGATTTGGAAATACGGTCTTTGCAGACGTACTCAGGTGAAAACACAGCCATATTGGGTTAGGATGGGTCCTCACCCAATGACTGGTGTCTTAGCAAGAAGGGAAACAGGGCTACACAGACATACCCAGAGGAAAGATGGTCCTGTGAAGCCAGAAAGAGAACCCCGGGATGACAGAGGCAGAGACTGGAGTGATGGCTGTAAACCAAGGAGACACCAAAGACTGACAGCCACCCCTGGAAGCTGGACAGAGGCAAGGACGGATTCTGTCCCGCAGGTTTCAGAGCGGGCATGGCCCTGCCAACAGCTCGATCTTGGATTTCCAGAGACAAGACATTTCTGTTGTTGAAGCCCTCCAGTTTGTAGGACTTTGCTCCGGCTGCCCCGAGAGGCTAACACCAGTAAAGAAGACGAGAAGACAAGAAACAGTGGTCTGGACGGGCACGTGGCTGTTGAACCCGGGAAGTGGCTAGCCTGTGAGGGATCCCTTGCTGGTGGGAAGGGCCCAAGAACTTCTAAGAAGCGTGTTTCTGATGCTCCCTTTGACAGGGTTGGCTGTGACTCCCCTGTTCCATACAAATACCCCGGATTTACCCCTGGGGAAACAGGGCACGCGTCCCCTGTTGGCTACTAAGGGCAGAGAGAAGGGAACAGCCACTGCACAGAGATGTGAGCAGGGACGTGAAATCAGAAAAAGGGGGACGCCCTCAGGATCCCAGAGAAATTGCAGCAGGGGCGTTTTGCATTTTCCCCGCATCAGGGCGGGAAGACCTGGGGACCCTGCCAGGTGACTACAGCATGAGCTACATTCTTACCAACACAAACCACAGGGTCCATGGAGGACGATGGTTGGTTTGTTTGGAGACGTCACCCGATTTCTTCTGGCTGGTGCGGCCCCTAGCTCTAGCTCAGGGGGGCCAGGAGCACCCCCATCCCATCCCTACCAGCCACCAACCTATCCTCCCCCTGGAGACCGCCACAGCTCATGGGTGGCGCCTGCCTCCGGGGGCCTCCTCCGACTTCATCCTCTCACTCTGCTCCAGCGCCCCTGCCTGACCTTGGCCTTGCCCCCGAGATCAAAGGAATCAAAGCGCTCCCTTCCGCACTTCAATCAGGCAGAGGAGCAATTAAAATATGAATTAATCTAAGTGAGAGGAAAATGCAGTTGTCTGAACGAGAGCATCTCTATCACCTTGAACCTGCACCGCGCACGGTTTAGCTCCTGTGATTAAAGACATTTTCATGCCATTAAAACCCTTCTCCTTTAATGTGGCAAACACGATGTCAGTCAAACCTCCCCACAGCCTCGGCGGGGACGGCCCTCTCCTCGTTTCTGTCCCTTGATCTTTGCAGACTGCTGGGAGCTCGAGGAGGGGGCGTGGAGGGGGCTTGGGGGATAACACGGAAAGAGCCATCGCCTGCCTCCCTTCCCAGATAGATCTCTGCTAGTTCTGTGACTCTTGTGCAGCCTGAGTCCTGGCTGTCTGGTGACCCTGGGAGGGCAGAGTTGGGAGACAGCATTCTTGGCTCTCCCTGATCCCTTTGGCCCTTCTGGTTTCCCGGCCGTTTCTTTGAAACGAGCGATACCTGTAGTATTTACTTCCAGAATTCTCCTTCTGCTTCTCTATTGTCTTCAGGATTCTCTGTCAACTCCCTGCCTGGAGGAGCAAAGCTGTGACCCCAGAAGGAGGAATATACGTGTGGGGATGACATGACGCATTGAATCTTTGGATTCACCCATTGAATCCAGAGCCATTCATCCTCTGGCCTTGGATTTGCTTCCTTCTGTTCATACGCTGCACCTGGCTTGGGCTTTCTTTCCTATTCCCGCTATATACTTTCTTCTTGCTTTGGTCCGTAGCATTTGCCAATCTCAGGGTCTGAAGCACGTCCCTGAAACGAACGCATCCTGAACCTCCCTCTGTTACTTTCCAAAGCAAGCTGCCCTGCTCCATCCAGGCCCTGGGGACTGCGGACCCATCTTCATCTGGATCTGAGAAGGTTTCTCTCTCTTCCTTTCTCTGACCCTCCTTAAGGCCCTACCAGTCGAATTGGTCCCAGGGGAAATTAGAACGAGTAACAATGCCGTCTCTAAGAATAAGTCGGGGAAGGCCACCCATGGAGCTTGTGTGGTGCACTCTAGGTATATTGTGGCCCTCTGGAAACCCGTGGCTAATCTAGCCTCTTCTCTTGTGCTGGGAGCCCCTGCTTAGGCCATGCAAAACACAGATTGTGAGGACACTTATGATTTATCAAACAAGTTCTCTCTTACTCCAGGGCCTCTCAAGAGATGACCAGAAGCTTCATAGTCATACACAACTTAAAATACAAAGGGCAGCACTAATATCTACGAGACCCGTTTTTGCAAACAGTATAAGGAGCCCCAATATTTTGTAACGTCATCAGAGTTAGCCACAGCATTCCGACCCAGACAATGTAAGGCAGACCCTTTCCCATGTTTGATCTTGGTCTCCCAAACACGCCAAGAAGCAGGAAGTGCGTTCACACACAACAGTGGCACGTGTGGGGCTGTCTCTCTATGGGCTGTTCCTCTCTCCAACCTGTCACCCAAACTCATTCTCCTTCCATCCACGTGTTTCCTCTCACTCTAGACAATGTTGCAAGAATCCGGAAGGTTCTCTTTCCTTCTCTGAGATAAAACTGAGCAGCCAGCCAGCTTCCTGCTTCTGCCCCAGACCCACCGTGCCTGGCCCCTGAGGTCTCCTTGGGGAGACTAGTCTTCTAGGTAGAAGGCAGTGCCAGCCACCAGAAGTGGTCAACAAAGGAGCTTCCTCCTTAATCTGGAGACTTAAATAGAGCTTCCAAAATTCCTGAAGTGGAGGGCGACTGGGTGTCTCCGTCGGTTGAGCATCTGTTACCTTTGGCTCAGGTCACGATCCCAGTGTCCTGGGATCCAGCCCCGTGTTGGGCTCCTTGCTCAGTGGGGAGCCTGCTTTTCCCTCTCCTTCTGCCTGCCGCTTCTCCTGCTTGTGCTCTCTCTCTCTTCCCCTACCCTCTCTCACAAATAAAATCTGTTTAAAAAATTTTTGACGTTGTTCTAACTTGAGGAAGGAGGAGATTGTGGGGTTCCCTGGCGTCCTTTCTAACCCTGTGTACCCTTGTCCCCTCTTGCCCCCTCAGAGCTACAGGACCTTATCAGGTGCAAGGGGCAGAGGGACCTTCCTTGGTGCTCTGCTCCCAGCCACTGGGTTAGAAACCCTCATTCTCCCAACCTCCAATATCACTTTCCACTTAATGCCTTTGAAGGCCACCACGTATAATCATGATTAATGGGCTTTGCTGTGGTCCCGACTTTGTTAGCTGCCGCAGCTACGTGTGCTCAGCTGGAGGATAATAATTGCGCTTACCTTCTACCTCGAAGGATCTTTTGGGTGCAAATTAAATGAGACACCATAGGCAATATACAGATGTAGATTACGTAATATACATAAATGTGCGTTACAGTTGCTGTGATTGTGTTATTAATAGTCACCCTCACTCCTACCCTCCTGGGAACTAATTTCTTTTATCAGTGTGGGTCCCTTTTGTCTTGGGCTCCCATGCAGAGCGTCCCCTACCTCTTCACCTCTGCAAACAGCCCCTCCTGACCCTACCAGGTCTGTCTGCGTGTCGCTACCAGTCTCCCTGTCCGGGGCCTGCTCACTGCTGCGCACAGACGCTGTGGCACCTACGTAGCAATCTTGCCAGTTTCCCGTCTGTTCGCTGTGTGCTTTGGTCCTCTCAGCCGTCTGTCGTGACTAGGCAGCCGCCGCACTCGGCCTTGGGAACTCAATGCATGAGAAGCCCATCTTTCTTTCCCACACTGAGCTTTGGGCGAGTGGGTGACATGCCTTTGACCTTGAGACCTTTGACATCCGCGTTAGTCCCCACAGGTTGGGCTGCCTTCTACCCAGGTCGTCAGAGGGCAGCAGACACAGAGTCACCTGGAATGGAGAGCCAGCCAGGAAGGGCAGGCTGCACCCTGACCAGCGCCTGGAAGGATCTGGCCTTCTAGAAACAGCGAGCGAAATGAGTCAAAATCACTGCGCTCGATAACTTGCTTATCATTCATCAAAGAAACCATACCTGGTCTACGCGGAAGCCCTGGAACATGAGAGTCCAGCCACTGCACCCCAAGTGTGCATGCACGAGTGTGCATACGTGTGCACCTGTACACGAGCATACATGCTATCCAAAAAGGAGGGTGCTCCCATCATTGGTGAGAAGGATGGGGGGCCATAATTGCTTTCCCATAGATGACTGCTCTACATTTTGGGAAACCCCCTTTGCAGCATCTTAGTCAAAGTAACCTGAGCCCTCTCGAGTCAGATTTATAGTCCATAGGATTCCACTTAACTGAGACAAGCAATCCAATTTAAGGGCAATTTAAAGGGTATTTCATTTGGAGACAGAACCAATCCTTGTCAAGGCCCCGGAGGTAACAAGAAATCTTCCTCCTCTCCTTTGCTGAGAAGTGGGTGCCGTCCAGTCTGTGGGGGCCGAGCAGCCCCTAGAGCACGGTGAGTGGCTCGGTGTAGTTGATTTGATGCCTCATGTTCATCAAACGGTCAAAAAGAGGAGAAAAGAGGTGACAGAAAAGAAGGCAGGGCCTATGCGTGGCATTCAGAGTCCCCTGAGACAGGAAGGATGTCTAGTCCAAGTGTGCAAATCATGCAAGGCACTTTTCCATCCCCAGCTGCAGCCCCTGTCAGAGCACAAGACTCAGGATCTGAGCACTGGCTGGACTGCCAACCCCATTTGCTCCCTGGAACGGCACCCTTGAGCAAGGCACAACCTGAGCAACTGTACATGGCGGCCCTGGGAGAATGACATCAGGAAATTTACACACACGTGTTATGTTCCTGAATGCTCACCACACTGGGAGGTTTTCATCACTGTCCCCGTTTTACAAATAGAGCTGGCTGGGAGATAGTGAACACTATGTTCATATAAATGCCGATTCCGCTGATTCTAATCCAGGACTCTGTGATTCCAAATTCCAGCCTCTCTCCTAATTCGCCATGGAATGTGAGTTCAACCTAAGGGCTTGGTGATCGTTTTGCAGGGAAAAAGAAAGGACTGGCAGATCTGAGCTCTAAGCCTTTGAAGGTGCGTCTGCAAAGAGGGAGCAGATAATCTCAAGTGGCCATTGGGCTTCAGCTACGAGGCATCGCATCGACAGTCACAGGAGCTCAGCTTTGTCTACAAAGTGCTGCCTCACATTGAGCTGAAACCACCCTCCCAATGACCCAGACGAATGACAGGTTTAGCGCTGAAGGATTGCAGGTCCAGTTCCCAAGACCCATGCAAAGCTGGAGAGAGAGAGCCGGCTGGAAGCAGCCACTGTCCCCCAGTCTCGGTTCTGCTCTGGAAAAATGCAGCTAAAGCCCCTTCCTGTCCATCTTGCAGGGTCGTGACAGCAGAGATAAAGCAAGTGCATGACCACACTTAGGAGTAGAATGAGGAAATAAAGAAAATACATTAAATGTTTACATTAAATGTTATACATTGTCATATATTTAGCAGTATATTGTTATATTTTTTATTAAAAACTCAACGTGCTCGAAGTTGCATATAAATATGTAACAATATATGTTGGCTAACTGAACCTAATATTGTTACATATTTACATGCAACTTTGAGCACATTTTAATATGTTAGCTTTTAAACCAAATGTATCCGATTTCAAGAACTTTTGTGCTGAATTTAAAACCCTTTTACTGTTTTTATATATGCATTATTTATTTATTTTTAAAGAATTTATTTATTTGAGAGAGAGAGAATGAGAAGGGGGAGGGGCAGAGGGAGAAGGAGAAGCGGGCTCCCCACTGAGTGTGGAGCCCAATGGGGGGCTCAACCCGGGAACGCTGAGATCATGACCTGAGCCAAAGGCAGATGCCCAACCGATCAGATGCCCAACCGAGGCAGATCCCCAGCCTCCCCATATTGTTTTGTTTTTAAAATTACCTTAGGGGCGCCTGGGTGGCTCAGCCGGTTAAGCTTCTGCCTTTGGCTCAGGTCATGATCTCAGGGTCCTGGGATCGAGCTCTGCATCGGGCTCTCTGCTCAGTGGGGAGCCTGCTTCCCCCTCTCTCTCTGCCTGCCCCTCTGCCTACTTGTGATCTCTATCAAATAAATAAAAATAAAATAAAATTACCTTAATTGATAGTAATCAATAGCCATTCATGTGCTTTTATCGTAACTTTTTGTGTTTTGTGAATCCTACACTTGGAAAAAAGTTAAAGTTTGCCGAGTTTGGTCAGTATCAGAAACACACTTGTGTGTGTGTGTGTGCGTGCGTGCATGTGTGTGTGTTTTACGCTGATGACCCATGATGCTAACGTTATAGGAATCATCATCTTAGATATAGAGAATTAACATTCCCCGACGGCCAGCCCTGTTATTTACTGTATCACCGAATTCTACTCCCGAAACCAATATTGCACCGTGTTCACGAACTAAAATTTAAATTAAAAAAAGAAAATTAAAAAATGGGCACAACAGCCCTGTGAGATTAGCATCTCTGATTCCAGATAATGCCGTTTCTCAGAGAATTTGCGCCCCGTATCTAATCTCTCATGGTTATGGAGCAGAAGAGTCCGTGCGGGTCCCTCAGATCCCCAAATGCCAGCGTCTGTTTTTCGTCTGTTCTGTCATCGTTTTTCGCTGGGCCACATGTCTCATACCTTCCTTTGTTCCTGTGGTTCCACAGTGGGGTGCTCAGAGGAAATTTGCTGGTGTCGAATATAATCAGTAAATTTCCATTAATCCTTTCCCTGGGTGTCCTCTCTATTAAATATACAGGGCTGTGGAGAGCGGATCTGACCCAGTCGGACAGATGTTTGGAGTCTATAATTCAATGCAACCTAAAAAAGGACTATTGGCAAATTAAAATCCCATTTCAGAGTCTTCTTGGTTTGCTTAGATCAGTGATCCTTTTTTTTTTTTTTTTTAAGATTTTATTTATTTATTTATTTGACAGAGACACAGCGAGAAAAGGAACACTGGCCAGGGACAGAGGAAGAGGGAGAAGCAGGCTTCCCACCAAGCAAGGAGCCTGATGTGTGGCTTAATCACAGGACCCTGGGATCACGACCCGAGCTGAAGGCAGATGCTTAACGACTGAGCCACCCAGGCAGGCACCCCTAGATCAGTGATTCTTAAAAATGAGCAGGTCCACTGGAAACTAGACTCCACAAGGCAGGCGTTTTGTCCTGTTTCTTTGCTGCTATACTCTCTACACCAAGACCGTAATAAACACTCAAAAAGTAGTTGTTGAAGGAATGAATGAAAATACTCATTAGAGTATCCGATAAAAGCTATGGACAATCTTTCCAGAAAAATGCACAGAGCTCATGAGAAGCACCACGCACTTTCAGGTTCATTAAACCCCCCAAAGCCTTTCCACGAAACACAAAATCTTAAGACTATTTTCTCATGAAGAAATAGCCCTTGACACTTTCCGTGATGGAGACGAGGACGGCCCTTGGGCTCTGCACTCTTTCTTCCATGAGGAAGGGCACCTGGGGAGTGGGAGGCCATCCACGCTTTAGATCACTCTCTGCCTGACCTATTTGATCTGAACACCCAGGGCCCTTCTGAACCCAAGGGAGAGAGAGGGGGAGTAACAGCCACACTCAGTGAGATTCTGTAATTTGCCAGATACTACGAGGTACATTTTACATACAATTGATCTAATAATCCTCATGTCAACCTTATCAAGTAGATATTGCTATCTCTATTTTTCATTGTTTAAAATTTTATTTTTGAGGTGTATTGAGATATTATATTAGTTTCAGATGCACAACACAAGGATCTGATATTTGTATGCACGGCAAAACGGTCACCAGGATAAGTCTATTTAACATGTCGCCGAACACAGTTGCAAAAAGGTTTTTTTTTTGTTTTTCATGTGAAGAGGACCTTTAAGATAGACTCTCAGCAGGGCACCTGGGTGGCACAGTCCATTAAGTGCCAACTCTTGGTTTCAGCTCAGGTCACGATCTCAGGGTCGTGAGATCGAGCCCCGCGTCTGCACTCTGTGGGGAGTCTGCTTGAAATTCTCTCTCGGACCCTCCTCTCCACTCCCTGCTCACGGGCGCTATCTCTCAAATAAATAAATACATCTTAAAAAAAAAAAAAGATATACTCGCAGCAACTTTTATACCCGCAATACCATTATTATTAACTAGAATCATATCCAGCCATCAGGACGTCCCCATGACTTATTTATTTTATAACCAAAAATTTGTAATTAGACCCCCTTCCCTCATGTTGCCTCCCCTTGTCACCCACAAACCACCAATCTAGTCTCTGGTTTTATTCATCTGTTTTGTTTTCTTATATTCCACAGGTAAATGAGATCCCACAGTATTTATGTTTCTCTGACTTACTTCGCTTAGTGTAATGCCGTCAAGGTCCATCCATGTTGTCTCAAAGAGCGGGATTCCGTTCTTTTTTTTACGGCTGAGTAATGTTCCTGTGTGTGTGTGTGCAAGTGTGTATTTTACCACATTTTCTTTATCCATTCATCCTTCACTGGACACTTAATGTTGCTGTGTCTGTGTCTTGGTTATTGTGAACGTGGGGGAGGGAGTAGACATCGTTTAAAGTTAGTGTTTTCATCTTCTTCAGATAAATAACCAGAAGTGGAATTCCTGGACCACAGGGTAGTTCTAGTTTTAAGTTTCTGAGGAACCTCCATATTGTTTTCCATAGTGGCTGCACTGAATTATATTCCCATCAACAGCATACAAGTGTTCCCTTTTCTCCACATTCTTGCCAACACTTATTAGTTACCTCTGTTCTTCAGGAGAAGAAATTGAAGCCCAGAGAGGTTAAGTAATCTGGTGAAGGTCACACAGCTAGAAAACTCTGGCAAAGGATTTAGACCCACATCTGCCCAAATCCAAAGCCTTTGCTTTGCCCAGTGTGACTGTGGCAGATGACCTCAGTGCTTGCAAGCAGTCTAGAATGTAAAAGGTCTGTGTCATCAAGTCTAGGAGATGCCCTCAGTACAAATGTGCCCCCTGTCTTAGACATACAAACCAAAGAAGCAAAAACAAAACAAAACAGGTAAGCAAATGAACTATTTTAGGGTCAAAAATTTGGACCTTAAAGGTGTCACTCTTCTGTTTTTTAAAATTGTATTTCTTTTTTAGAGAGCTAGAGAGCATGAGCAAGGTTGTGGGGGGGAGAGGGGAGAGGAAGAGAGGGAGAGAATATTATGCAGCCTCCATGATCAGCATGGAGGCCGATGTGGGAATCAGTCTCATGGCCCCAAGATCATAACCTGAGCTGCAATCCAGAGTCAGACGCTTAGCTGACTGAGCCACCCAAGATGCCCCTGTTTTTTGAATTTTAAATGTATTTTCACTTGTGCTTTTCTTGAAAGTCCCATATGTAAACTGCATCCTGTTTCAGCCATGCTCATGAGAACAAGAAAAAGGCATCATCACCATTCAGGAAACTGGCCATGGGACAAGTGAGGCCTGTGCAACAAGACTGAACCTACCTTAAGTCTGGATCTTGAGGGCGTGGCCAAAATCCAAAGTATGTTGTTCAAAGAGATGCAGTAAATTCAGACTTCACGGCCAAGGGGTTCTGCCGATTCAATGGGTGGGACAAGGCAAGGCTGAGGAGCCCTGTTCCCTATATGAGCATCTGGCCCCTAAATCCTGGTTCCTGGAGAGGGAGGTGACAAAAAGCAAATAAGGTGTCAGGACCCCCATAACGATGGCTGGGACTAAGACCACAGTTCCATTCTCAATCAGATCTAATATGGAAGCCAGCTGACATGATCTGGGGAACCATTCTGAGGGCCGTGGATGGATGAAGCTTCACAGGCTCCCAGCCCCCACCCACCCAGTTATACTAGATACACCAACAAAGATGGCAAGACCCCTCTTGTGACTGAGATCCACTTCCTGACGTGCAACACGTCCCGGTCTGAACTGGGTCAAGAACAGGGCAGAGCCGTGGGCTCAGGTTCTGGGCCCCAGGAACTTTCTCCGAGGCCCACCCTCAGCAGGCAAGGGTAGGTAGGTGTGGAACAAAGGTAGAGCCTTCATTCTGCACAACCCCAGGACACTGTTGCTATTGGATTCCATCCATACCCAAGGCAAGAAAAGATTACTGGAAGACGATAAGAAAGAAAACTAAAAGGCAAGAGCATTTCACGGGAGTGTATTTGAGTGTCAGACCTTGAAAATCCAGAGCTGGTTGTTTCCCTGGCTTGACCAAATCATGAAACCTGAACACCACCAGGGCTCAATGTGTTTGGTGAACTGGGGTATCCAATCTCCATTTTCACATTTAAGAAGAGTCCCATCTCTGGGAGACACAAAGCAAGTCCCAAAACAAGATTTGAAGTTCAAATCAGACTTGATACGACCACAGTCTTACAAATTTCTCATTTTTATTATGAAAAATTTCAAGCACACACAGAAACAGAGGCAACAGCACAGTGAAGCCCCGTGTTGCCTCAGCAACCAACAGATTTCTGCCAATCTTGTTCCATCCACTCTGCTGTATTTTTACTGCAAATTTTTAAGCATTTTTTTCTCTCGATGCCCTCAAATGCATCCCAGTGAAGACAACTCAGTTGAGACAACTTAACTTGTGTTTGACATAGCCATCGTTTTTTATCATTGAAAGGGCGAGGAATTTGTGGACAACAGAATCTGCTCATTGAATTTCAAGGTAGTGCGACTTTGAGTCACGCACCTGCAAAGAAGAGAAGGACCACCAAGTAGACTTGAAAAAGTCTTTCTTTCAACCTGGCAAAGCAGGTTCCCTGGGATGTGTTGAATCAAGCCGTATTCCCCAAAGTACTCGGGTCTTTTATATTAGTTTCACTAGGGTAGTTCTGGTTCATAGTTGTAGCAGAGCTTGGTAAATGAGAGGCCACCTGAGAAGCAATTAAACTAAACCAGAAAATCTTTCCTGTTCATTTCATCTTGTCCTTAAATAGTTTACACATCAATTGAACTGGGAAGAGCTCATGGTGGTTTATGGTGATTACTCCAGTAGGGGTCAGTGCCTAATGAGTTGGGTACTTATCTGTGACCCTGACAAGACGACTGTAAATGAACAGATAAGAGGACCACTGGGACTCATTCTCCAAGCTGCCCATGGAATGAAGATAACAGAAGCTGATGGAATTAGGGAGACTGAAAAGCAGAGCTTGCGATGTGAAGTTTGAAACACCAAGGGTTTTTTACTTAGAAAAAGCAGGTGCTTGATTTACTCTTGACAAATTACAATGCCTAATCAACGCCCTCTTTCTTTGGGTACCACACTTCCTTGTCTATCTGCACAGTTATCTGGTAGACTTGGGGTTCCCATCAAGTGATTCCATGGACGTGGGTATCTATACTTATTACAGAAGACGGGTGTCAGTTTCATGGAGCACACAATAAAGCTGACTTGCAGGTACCATCACAGCCACAGACTGAAAATGGGAAAACACAGCAAAATCTTAGTGGGGCACCTGGAGGATGCAGTTGCTTAGGTGTCCGACTCTTGGTTTCAGCTCAGGTCTTGATCTCGGGCAATGAAACTGAACCCCGTACCTGGCTTCATGCTCAGCGTGGAGTCTCCTTGAGATTCTCTTCCTCCCTCTCCCTCTGTCCCTCCACCCCGGCTCGCTCACACTCTCTCTCTCCCTAAATAAATAAATCTTTAAACAAAATCTTAGTAAATAATAAAATTGTATCAACACACTGTATGGCATAATCAAAATTCTCAATAATCAGCAAAGTCGACAAGCAATCTCCTTTTTTCCTCCCTTGACTAGCTGTGTTATCCAGGTGTGTGTGTGTGTGTGTATGTGTGTGTGTGTTTATTTTTTATATTTATCCCCATGAGATGTTGTGTAACAGTCAACCAAACCTCACTGGTTTGCCGCAAGTAACATCTCTTTCAAGTTCACGGCTGAAATTTGGCTGTCCTTGGTGGATCTTAGTTGGGCTCAGCTGGGCTACATTACCTCCAGGTTTTTTCCCCATATTTTCATCCCAAGACCCAAGCTTAAGGAGCAACAGCTTCCTGAGGCTCATTTTTCTCATTACAGAGGGCAGGTGCTCAATGGGGCTGGTGGGAATTTGCTTACTCCTTCAACCGTCAGCTAGTTATCAACATAAATTGCATGGTCAAGTCCAAGGACAGGTGGGGATGTATGCTCTACAGATTCTAGTGGAAGCTACTGCAAAGTCCTAGGAAAGGGGCATGGGGATAGAAATTCTCTTCTGAGAATGGGGCGTTGGGAACACGAGCTCAACCTCTCACAGCAACCACATAAAACAGACAATGTCTGCCAAACGTGGCAGAAATGTGTGTTGGCGTCTTGACACAACTTAGCCGATCTGCTGACTTGTGGCCATTTTGTCAAGACAGAGGGCTCCCCAGATCTTGGCAGCCTTATCCCTCAGCTCCTTTGACAGCGGCACCTATGATTCTATCAGCATGGAACGAGGATGGGATTCTCCTCTCCAACAGAACCTTGGTTAGCAGGCTCACAAAGAGGACTGAGTCCGGGAGAAGCACACCAAAGAAGAAAACGCAGCACGGCTTGGGCTAAAGTACATGACTGGGTTGGGGACTCCCGGCTCACAAGTAAGTGGTTTAATAGAAAGGTGTTATTTTATTTATTAATTTATTTACTTAGGTTTTATTTATTTGTCCAAGAGGGAGAGAGAGAGAGAGAGAAAGAGAGAGCATGAGTGGGGGGAGGGGCAGAGGAAGAGGGAGAAGCAGGGTCCCCGTTGAGCGGGGAGCCCGATGTGGGGCTCAATCCCAGGACCCTAGGATCATCACCTGAGCTGAAGGCAGATGCTTGACCAAGCCACCCAGGGGTCCCAGAAGGGTGTTATTTTAGTTGAAAAGTTTGAGAATGGAAGGTCTGGACTCCTGGGGCAGTTAGTTTTCAAGATTAATATTTGCTTCTCCCTGGGTGGCTCGAGGGAAGCCGGCAAGTTCTCTAGGCTTGACACCAGGGGCAGAGCCATTCTGTCTCCTGTGTCACTGACTGGCGCCCCATCAGAGAAAAGACACGAGGGAGGCAGGCTGTGGGGAGGGGATGGAGCGACACTGCCTGTGCTCTTCTGCTCACCCCAGGGTCTCACACTGTCTGGACGGGGCTCACACAGCGGGTGCCTCCAGCACCAACACTTTAGGACCGAGTGGCTCTGGCTGGGGATGTGGGAAACAAATGTGTGGATGAAGGTTGATGGCAACAGACCCTCAGCCTTGGTGTTAGGGAGAAGACACGGCATGGTGAAGGCTGAGACCTTGTGGAGGGCACAGGCCCGTCTAGAAGAGAATTCTTTCATTAATGAACTCCAGCTAACCGCCAAGTACAAATGTGGGGCTTATGTTGCCAAATATTAGAGTTTTTCAGAAGCCAGAAATCTAAACAAAGATCTCCTAATTTTTTTTAAATGTTGACAACGATGATAAATTCCAAAGAAAGGAAGAAAGGGAGAAAGGAAGAGCGAGAAAGAGAGACAGAGGAAAGGAGGAAGAAAGGAAGGAAGGAAAGAGAGAGAGAAAGGAAGAAAGAAAGAAAGAAAGAAAGAAAGAAAGAAAGAAAGAAAGAAGAAAGAAAGAAAGAAAGAAAGAAAGAAAGAAAGAAAGAAAGAAGAAAAGGAGAGGGAGGGAGGAAGGAAGGAAGGGAGGAAGGAGAGAGAGGAAGGTAATCCCTTGGCAGATTGCCCCAGTGAGAAGTCAAACAAAAGCTCTTCACAAGCCAAGGATGGCCAGGATGGCCAATCTGTGACGTCAATGTATGAAATGATACCTGCTCCCCTGCGAGAGCTGGAAATAGGGGGACACTGAGGAAGGGCAGATACAGCGACTCCAGGCTTCTCCTGAGTCAGACCATCACCCCATATCCTCATTATTTTACAAGAAGTGACATGAGTCCCATCAATGGCAAACCCATATTCAACCATAGATACACAAATGCATTTTTAAAACCAGGCATCCATGACTAAGTAACCCCTCACCCCTTTGAATTACCCACGCTATTCCTCCCAGGAGTGTGGACAACAGATTTTAAATCAGTATTTAATTTGGGATCCACTAGTGCCACAAAAAGAATGAGCACATGTTTATGGAATGTTGACTGTGGGTCCACACCGTACCAGGCAATGCATGGACTGTAGGCTAAGGGCAGGCTCACCAGGTCCCGTGGGGACAGCGGTATAAAGAACTCTGACTGCAGGGACAGCTGGCCTTGGCCCCACTCGTGTTGTCCCGTCCCAGGCTGTGTGCTCAAACAGGGACCTGATCTCCTCACCCTGCCTTTCTTTACAGAAAGCTGAGTACTTCTCAGACTTGTGGAACGAATTCGTGATAGATTACTTCAAGTCCTGGGTATATACCTGGTGTAGCACCTGGGAGGACTTTGTAACATTTCTGTGCCTCAGTTTCTCATCTGTATAGAGGAATGATAATAGTTTCTGGCTCAGAAAATTGATATGAGAGGGGCCCAGTGGGTGGCTCAGTGGGTTAAGCCTCTGCCTTAGGCTCAGGTCATGATCCCAGGGTCCTGGGATCGAGCCCCACATCAGGTTCTCTGTTCAACGGGGAGCCTGCTTCTCCCTCTTCCTCTGCTCCACCCCCCACACTCATGCGCTCTCTCTCTCTCTCCAAAAAAAAAAAAAGAAAAGAAAATCTTAAAAAAAATTGATATGAGAAATAAATGGGATAATGTGTACACAGGGCTTAGAATGTAGCTCAACACCTAGTACTACTCCATATATATTAAAATAGTAACTATTTTTTCGACACTTATTACTATTATTATGTGGACTTGTTCCAGAGGGAGCACAGTATCAACACTGCAATAATCTTTCATGTCCCAAAAAGATGTTTTTCAGCAACGGAATGCTCTTTTTAATCCCAGGACCTCGCTGGCCCTTTGGCTCACACCTTTTCCTGTCGGTGGAAGTAGTAATTAAGTGGTTTGATTTACGAGAGAGAGGAGGAGACCTCTTCTTTCTGGCTCTGACGCTGCGCAGTTAGAGGTGGTCGCTGTGATAGCCCGTGAGTTGGGGCCGGCTGCAGGGGGCAGAAGGCAGGTGCATGTCACCTTCTCTGACACCCGTAGGATGAGACCCGTGGAAGGTGATCTCTGTGTCTGTTCATACGAGCACGCACGTGCACACACACACACACACACACACAATCAAGCTAAGGTAGGAATATCGGGGAGGAAGGCAGCCTGGCCTCCGCCTGTTCCAATGACCTTCCAGGCACTGTTCTCTCCTGGAATTGCATGGGAGTGGGATCCTGGGCGCTCAGCGCGATGCAGACCCCTGGGAGGACAAGGAGGAGCTGGTCAGGGAAGAAGGGCCGTCAAGGACAGGAGGAGAAAATGAGCTCCGTGATCGCGAGACAGCCTCGTTGTGTCCTTTGGGAAGGCTTGCAAAGGGGAAGAGCAGGTGGGCTGGGTTCTGGACGTCATCAGCCCCGTGTCTCGGAGGAAAAGGCTCAACTTCCTGGGGTCCTCAGTCTCCCTATTTACAACAGAAACACTTAATTGTCCGAAAGGTCCTTGAAGAGCCCAGAAAGAGAGGCAGTGAATAAAAGCAAATGGTTCTCATTATCCTGTGGACTCTTAGCTCCTGGCATCCAGGTGGCTTGCGCGGTCGACGCCGTGGATGTCTGGGATGGATGTCGCCGGGCAGAGCCGTTAAGGAGAAGGATGCAGGGGAGCCACGCGGGCTGCAGGGGCCCAGAGCGGAACGGCAGTTTTCTGGCCGAGGCTTCACTGAGAGCCCCTCCTGCACCTGCTCGGAAGGAAAAGCTGGCAGGAAGCTTCGTTGAATAGGAACAGAGTCCCCAGAACAGTGAGGGGAGCGAAGGAGCCGGCCTCAGTGCAGCTCCGTTTCGGGGAGGGTTTCTCGGAGAAGCAGGGATGCCATCTGCTGCCTCCCTCCCATCAGCTGGGTGGAAAAGAGCTCCCCACGGCGCACGGCCTGTCCTGGAGCGTCATGAGAACAGCTGTGCTCCCACCCTCTCAGGCATCCGCTCAGCTCCCCCCGACCCCCCAGGATCTGCATAAGCTGCCTCTCCAGGCGACGGCTCAGGGTGTCCTGAGGGGTGGGCGGTGGGGGGGGGTGACGGTGGGGGGCTGCTGAGTTGCTAAAGGCTTGGAGAGTCTACCTCCAAAAGGTGTCTGGGTCAGTGGACATAAAACGAACACAAAAAAGGGGGGAGTCGTTCCAAACACAGGCACACACGTGCACACCCATTCTGGGACACGTGGCTAGGCTAACAGGAACGCGTGTGTGCGCACAGACTGTGAACACATCGTGTCCGGGGCTGCGGAGGTTATGGAGAAGAAAGGGAGAGAGGGATCACAGAGCTGTGTCATTCTTCGCAAGGTAGAGTGCAATTCAGCCCAAAACATTTTAGGAACAGAAAAATGTGTTGAAATTCAACAGACATTTTCAAAACGGTGCCCCCTACCAGGGCACTTCTCACACAGTTGAAACTATTTTTTTAGAGGTGGGAAGGGACAGAGGGAGAGGGGGAGAGAGAGAGAGAACGTTAAGCAGGCTCCACGCCCAGCACGGAGCCCAGCACGGGGCTCGATCCCACGACCCTGAGATCATGACCTCAGCCTCGACTGAGAGTCGGACACTAAACAGACAGAGCCACCCAGGGGCCCTGAAACTCTGTTTACTGTATGGATTGATGGGGGCGAGAAAGCAAGAAACAGAGAGGGGGATGGGCGAAGTCTGGTTGATTTCTAAGCAGAGAAGATTCTAGATGATGTGAGGATGGTCAGGACAGTCAAACGGCTCTTTGTTTATTCTGACTAACCACAAACGTAAGTCGCATCTATAGAAATATTTGAGAGGGTCAGATGGTAAGAGGGTAAGATGGCTTGGATGCAATATTTTCTCTTGCATCCTGCTCTATTCTAGAATGTTCTCTTTCTTCTTGGTGGGAAATGGGTGGGCGTAGAAGTGTTAGAACTTTTCTTCTTGGCCTTTGCTTCAAGAAGTGACCGGGTAACCAGCTTCTTCTGCGGCAGTCACAGCAGAGGGAGGAAGCCGGACTTTGGAAGGTAAAGGAACCACAGAAGGGGCCCACCTGGAGGGACTGGAGGGACTAGAACTCTGGGAGTAGAGCCTAGACACCTGTCCCAGCATTCTGGGCTGTTTTCATGCCTCTGTTATTTTTCTTTGTTTCTCTTTTGCTTTTCCTTGCCATTTTGTGAGGTTCTTTTTAGTATCTTGGGCCATCTTGGCTGTGCTAAGGAAAACCAGGGAACATTACTGCTGTCCACCCCCTGACACACACACGTACCCACATATGGATGGATTAGAATGGCTGCGGCTTGCTCAAGGGGAAGTGTTGGGGGAGCTGTGGGGACCCACACAGACCCCTTCCACCTGCAGGGAGGACAGACTTTAGGAAACAGAGCGATTCGGACAGCGGTGGCCTCCTTCCTTGAGAGTTTCTTTTGCAGCAGACAGAGCCTTGAGGATTCTGGCTTTCTTTTAAATAAGGGTGGGAGGCAGTGTTCAAAGGAGGAGTCCCAGAAATTAAAAGGACATTGGCAAGGAGCTTCAAGAAAATGCAAGGCTTGGAAAACGAAATCGACCTCAAAGAGTCAGTGCCGCCTGCGACCCGGCCTATGAGCACCAAGGCAGAGACTCAAACACAAGCCAGAAGACACGCTCCTTGCAAGAGCCATAAAGAAGAGGTGATGCGCGGGGTGGGGGGGGATCCCTGCAGCGTGTGCTCTTTTGGCCAGTGTCACCTGGGAATAACAGGCACAGGAAACACTGGACAATTATTTTCCAGGAGATGAAGAGTCAGGTCTCTGCTGGCGTTGTCCTGGTCACCGAGGGGCACCTGTTTCCACGGCAACCACCACTTGGGGAGAACACTGCCCTCGAGTTAACTCTCCCAAGAAGATACCGAGTTATGGCTCTCGACTCCGGGCGGCCAGAAAGAGGACAGAACAGGAGCCACAAACCTCACAGGGGCTTCAGGAGGTTAAAAAAATTGGGTCTGTGGTTAGCGCATCAAGGTCACTGGTTGGCACCAACGTGAGACTCCAGTCGGGTGACTCCCTGCTGAGTTCCCGTGGGTCCTGTCCCCTGTGAACCTGGGTCCTCCTCCTGGCATTCTGACGGTGATGACAATCAGGACAGCGAAAATGACAAGGATGACAGTGAAACTGACAGCGATCCTAACAGGAACAGACGCTAACGGCTAAGTCTTCATGTGCGTTTTCTTCTCTTGCCTCACAAACGCCCTGTGAAGTACATGCTGTCCTTGTCCTCCTTTACTGATGGGGGGATAGCAGCCCAGAGAGGTTAAGTGACCTGTCCAGAGTCACACAGCCAGGAAGAAGGACCTGAGAGCTGAATCTAGCTCTGGGTAATACCAAAGTCACTTTTTTTTTTCTTTCCCCAGGAGCTTCAGATCTCAGATCTGCAACAGACGACCTCAATTCAATGCTGGCTCAGCCCTCACCAGCCCGGGCAAATCACTTAATCCCTCGTGCCCAAACGTCATCATCTCTAAAGCGGGAATAATCCCAGCTCCCTCCTAGGGCTTTCCGGAAGAAGGCAAAGAGTTCATGCATGGAAAGCAGTACATTGCAAACTTTTACTTGCTTCTAAATGACCTGGGGATCTTGCTAAAATGCTCTTTCATTTGCTAGTTTAGGGTGAGGCCTCAGGGTCTGCATTTCTGCGGAGCTCCCAGGTGCGGCCAGCTGCAGACTGTGCGTCCCAGGTGGCAAAGTTGTAAAGCACTTAGAACAGGTCATGATCATCAATAACAAAATGTTGGCTGTTACTATTACTATTTTAGCCTCCCCTGGCCACATCCCTGTGCCAGGCCATGCGCCTGGTCCTGAGGGTTGTATTCTAGCAGCCCCCTGAGCCCTTGGGAACTGTCAGCAAACGTATAAACAGAAGAGCCACACATTTGGCGTGAGCCAACAGCCTTCCTCTTCTGTTGCCTGCATGAATTAATTAGCCTCACACACGAAGGCTTCCCTTCTTCTGGAAGCTTCTACTGGAACTGTCATGAAAACGCTATTACCCCATGAAAGAAAACCAGGGGACATGTCTGCTTTCTGCTCCTTCTGACCTAAGCACGGGGGCCAGGGGGAAACAGGGTAACTGTGTGGACGTAATGATGTACACACGGTGGGACGTAATGCACAGGTGTCCCTTTAGGTAAATGGGGGATGCTGCTGGCAGGTGGCCCTCACTGGGCAGGCGGCCACTTCCCCGTCGACTCCAACACAGCACTGTCGGGCAGACACAGGGCTGTGAAGGCCTGGCCGTCCGGGCCCCGCAGCTCTGAAGGTTTTGCTCACTCCAGAGCTCTCTGGACCGTTGGTCAAGGCTGCCCTTGAGACGCCAGCATCACTGCTGGACTCTCCTGGTCACTGTATTGGTTTCCAATGACCGTTGTAACCCACGACCACAAACTTGGTGGCTTCACACAAACACAAAGGCATTTTCTTGTAGATCTGGAGGTCACAAGCTTCCCCGGGCTAAAGTGAAGACGTAGGCAGGGCTGCAGGCCCTCTGAGGGCTCTGTGGGAGAACGCTTCTCTGGTTCTTCCGGCTTCTTAAGATGGGCTTCTTCCTTGACTCGTGACCTCTTCCTCCATGTTCAAAGCCAACATTGTCACAAGCATCTTCGAACCTCCCCCGAAGACCGCTCCTTTTACTGCTACATTTCCTCCTTCTTGTTCTGAACCCCTGACCTCTGACCTTTGCTACTCTATGAACCCTTTTGATGGTATTGGATTCACCCCGATAATCCAGGCTGACCTCCCCATCTCAAGATCCTTAACTCATTCCTGGCTGCAAAGTCCCTTTTACCATGTAAGGTAATATAGTCGCAGGTTCCAGGGACATAAGACGGTCATCTGTGGGGCTACCCTTCTGTTGCCCGCAGGGGCCCCTCAACAAATATGGCACATGAGTGACTCCGTCTCAGAAACTGCTCTCCAAAAGAGGACTGTTGCGTCTCCGCTATCTAGAAACGCTGCTCCCACAGGCCTGTGTTGTTTTGAGACTGGGTTGTTCTCACTGGCAAGGGATGAGGAAGGGGGACAGCCATGGGGAGTTCCTAAAGCATGGGATTATCCAATAACACCTCATACCTGAGTTGGCTTTAGAGGATCTGAGTAGCGGAGCCCCAGACTATGGTCAAGCCACGTTGGGTGGTCTCACCTGGTGACATGAGGAAGCCCCGTCCACGCTCTGGGCTTCAAGGCTTGGCTGAGCTTTCCCAGCTGGCAACACTCGAAGCATACTGTCCCACATCGTTGCTGGGAGAAGAGACTGTTGTCCATGATTCCACCAGGCGGTGACCACCAGAAGCTCCATGTGTGGAACTTGCTGGCACTCTGGTCTATGGGGTCTCTTCCCCAGGCTGATTTTTAGTGTTTATCCTTTTTCCATAATAAATTGTAGCATCATATCTTGTGGCTGTCAGTGACTGTGAGTCCTTCTAGCAAATTGCCAAACCTGAAGGTAGACTTGGGGACCTTGAACTTGCCTTCAATGTCTCAAGCACTGGTGGTCTCGGGGACCCCGGAACTCAGCACACCCCCATGTACCATAGTCAGAAGAATTCCTCCTGAAAACTCTTCCCCACAGAAATCCTATGCCATCTTGATTTTCCCCATTCAGTTTGTCCTATCAGCTTTTCTCAGTCCCCACCTTCAAAGAAGGGACAAACTTTTTTTTTTTTTTTTTTCTCTCCAGCAGCTGCAAAGCACCAATTCAAGGCAACACGGAGTCTTCCTGGGACCCGGGAGGGCAGAGAAATGTCTTGACTCAACAGCTTACACGCAGGTATAGGAAATGTCAGAGCGAGCTGAGTTCAACCTGTTTTGATTGTGCCCCTCTCATAAACTGGACCAGAAACAGAGAGATAAGGACGCCTTCCAGAAAGGCGGGGCGGCTGTAAAAGACAGATCACAATATCGTGCCAAGTGACCTACGTCTGGTCAATGCTGATTACAAACAGAGCAGAGTTGGTGCCGGCCTTGCTTTGTTCCGCCTGCCAGCAGGCTCAGGGAAAAAACCTGTTATCAGCGTCGTTTACCGTACAGTCAGCAAAACTTCATTTCTCCTTTACTTTTTGTCCCCACATTTCTATATATCTTTATTTTTAAGAAATTCAGTATTTCTTTTTATCATTATATCTGGCCCTCAGCTGTCCAGAATGAGATCAGTCAGAACTCACCTTGATCCCTTCTCTCTGAAAACTAATTCCTTGTTTACTTTGTTACTGGACTAACTTATTTTTAACAATGTAAGAATCACCTATGAGCCCAGTTCCAAACTGAAGTCTAAAGTCATCACAACGACTTACGTTGTATATTTAAGCCTTATATCAAAACATCTAAAATAATTTGTACATTCTTTATTTTTAAGATTTATTTACCCACTTGGCAGAGAGAGAGAGAGAGAGAGCACAGGCAGGGGGAGCAGCAGAGGGAGAGAGAGAAGCAGGCCCTCTGCCAAGCAGGGAGCCCAATGTGGGGCTCGAGCCCAGGACCCTGGGATCATGACCTGAGCCGAAGGCAGACGCCCAACCGACTGAGTCACCCAGGTGCCCCCATTCTTTTTTTTTTTTTTATGAGACTAAAACTAATAAGCTGTTACTTAGGAAACTTTCCAAAAGGGCAACATTAAGAGAAAAATATTACCTGGAATGCATTCCCTCATCTCTACCCACTCATCAACAGCGTTTAATATTCTATTCTGACATATTTACATTTAAATATTTTTCTACACTGCAAATGAGCATGTCTGGAAAATTTCACATCTTGATTTTTTTTTTCCATCTGCCGTTACGTTTATAAAAACTCTTTACTTAAATATTTCACTTAACGTTATGTATTAAATACTGTATTGTTTTTGACACTGGACGTCGTAAGCCTTATTTGGATGGTACCCTAGTGATTTGGTAACCGATTTATTATTAGACGTGTCAGCTGTAGGGTTTTTTTTTGGGGGGGGTTATGATATATAATGCTATCAAACAATATTTTATATGTAAACATTAATTCACCTTTTTGTTTCGTGTTCTGTATTGAGTTCTAATCAAAGATTGGGCATCTGGGTCACGGCATATTCATATTTTAACATTGTTGAGGCATATTGTTTAGTTGTTTCCTAGAAAGAGAGTACCTATTCCTACTGATCTTGTCAAGAACAGCCCCCACCCTGGTCCCACACTTTCCCAGGCCCCTTTTTGGCCTTCCTTGAGCCATGGTATTTCCCATAACCTAAGGGTTCTAAGGGCTGAGGGGATAACCCGTAGGGAATCCATGACCCTTGACTCCCTAGATCATGGCTCAAGCACGTGGAGTCCTGGCATTGCCTGCCTCAGTTTCCCAGACCTGCCTCCAGGGTTATGGAGTCTCCTCCCTGGGGACCATTTTCTCAAAAGAAGACCTGAGCTGCAGTGTCCATACCCCTGATCTGCTGGTGGGGGAGTGGGGAGGCACCTGGAAAGATCCTGAACGTACCATCAGCGTGTCCACATATGTGTGCACAAAGCCCCTTATAGTGAAGATAGAACGGGGGCGGGAAAAGGAGGGAGGCCAGGAGCCAGGAGCCTACAGCTCACTCTCCCTCTACCGAGTTCTTGAAAGAAGTCTTGGAAATCCGGGAATGGTGGGTTCACCCAACTCATTAGGAAGGTGTATTTGTGAAGGTAGGAAGACTGGAAATATTTCCCAGTGTATTAGCTTCTTTGTGACTCTTACATACGTAGACGCAGGACACATGGGCCTCTGATCAGACCCTTGTCCTGGGCCCTGAGCTTGTTCCTGGGGGGCCTGATACCCGTATCTACTCTTAACCAGCTCACCTGAACGTGAACAGGCATTCACCAACTTCTGAGTTACAGCAACTCCGTTGTTAAATGGGCGCAAAACAGTATCTCATGCTTGTTTTAATCTGCATTTTAAACATTTATTTTTTGGCGCAGGGCTGGGGCGCCTGGGTGACTCAGTCGGCTAAGCCTCTGCCTTCAGCTCAGGTCATGATGCCGGGGTCATGGGGTCGAGTCCCACGTCCCTCTCCCTCTGCCCCTCGCCCTCTGTGCACATGTGCCTGCACTCTGCGTGACTCTCTCTCTCTCAGTGTGCTCTCTCTCTCGAACAAATAAAATCTTTAAATTTTTAAAATTTCAACCATAATTAAATGTATATGTTATATGAGTTTCAGGTATACAGTATAATAAAATGATGAATATTTAACAATTCAACAATTCTACGCATTTCTCAGGGGGCCATTATTAAAGGCCATTACTCAGTTCTATAGATCACATCAATCCCCGTCACCTCTCCTCTAGCAAGCCCCAGTTTATTCTCTATATTTGAATCTGGTTTGTTTGTTTTTGGTTTTGGTCTCTTTTTTCCCCTCTGCTCATTTGCTTGGTTTCTGGGTCACTCATATTTTGTGAATGATTTTTGCCTTTGTTTATCTACCGGGACCTCAGTGTTTTTCTTGTAAGTTTGTAAAGGCTGTCTCTCTAGTAAGGAGGATACTCTCGAGCTGCATATATGGTGTCTTGGGTACCCGGTGTCTGTCCAATTCCTATGCCCCAGGAATTACTACCTGTGTCTAGGAGGAGAGAAGATGGGAAGCTGGGAAGGTCAAGCAGGACATGAGCAACAAGGAAACTCTGAGAGAACTCTGGGGGTCCCCAGTCGAGGACAGTCATTAAGGGGGGGTCACTAATACGAGGAGGGGATTGGAACCGATCCAGACCAGGAGGACGAGAGCAAGGAACACAAGACCACAGCAGGGCGTCCTGAGAAAGTCCTAAGTGTGCGAGTCCTCACCTGTGTCTTGGGCTTGGCATTAATGAATTCTTGGAGCGGCGATTCACGTTAAGGGTCCTGCTCCCGGGAATGTATCCACACGAAGAATTGAATTCTCGAACCAAGCTGGAATCCAGCTAAATGAATGTCCCAAAGCAGAGCCAACTTCTCCCCTACAATCCTCTCCAATCAACAAGGCATTGGTCTTGCTCAACAGCAAACAAGCAAGTCACCACCCCTGGGGACCTTCCTCTCATTCTCTTCTTTGAACACCTAAGCGGATTCTCTTCCCTTCTTTAGGAGAGCTGGCCAGTAAACGCTTTAATTACAAGTTGAAAGGAATAAAATAAAATCATCTGGTGGAATGGTTTTAATTAGAATTTAGTGAGTCGGGCAAGCAATTAGTGCATCGCTGAATGGAGACTCTATACACATATTTGTCTCCATTGAGCTTTACTGATTTCAATGAACATTTGACTCCAGGTCCTCAAGTTAAACAAAGGCCATTAGAATGGTGCCACTGCTAATGGTGTAGCCTGAGCCAACAGAAGATGGCATAAGCTATGCCTCCAGGTCCTCCCTGGTCCCAGTGATGGGACCTCAGGGCAATGTCACCAGCTTCAGTTTTAAGACAGCCACGAAATTCTTAAGATTCTTCATTCATTTTATATTAAGCAAAAGGAGAAGAGGAAATAGTGAAGGAAGAGAAAGGGACTGTGTGTTTTAACACCAGCTGTATGCCAAGAACCAAACCAGGAGGGTATGCTCACCTACCCCCTGCCCCTTCCTCCACGTAGCAGCCTACACAGAGGTCATTATTATAGATACAATAAAAACAAAACAAGACAAAACCAAAAAACAAACAAACAAACAAACAAAACCCCCTGCAGACCAGAAATTAAGCCATTCCCCAGCTTGGATGGCAGCAAGCACAGAACTCTGGGTAGTCCAGATCCAAAGTTCTAGCACCTTCCAAGGGATTTGGAATCCCTCAAATATACATATATAGGTGTAGATATAGATGTTAAAACAAAACGGTATTCCTCTTGGAACAGACTATTTTTACATCTCAGGTAGGATCTCTCTCCAACTTTTCTTTTTTTTTTTTTTTAAGATTTTATTTATTTATTTGATAGAGACACAGCGAGAGAGGGAACACAAGCAGGGGGAGTGGGAGAGGGAGAAGCAGGCTTCCCACTGAGCAAGGAGCCCCATGCAGGACTCCATCCCAGGACCCTGCTGAAGGTAGATGCTTGATGACTGAGGACTGAGGACTCCACCCAGGCACCCCTCCAACTTGAAGTTTCTAAGAGAAAATCTGGTTCATCGCATAGGCCAAGCAAGTGCCACACCACCAGTTCCCCGTCTGGACTCCACGTTGGAATCACTGGGAGGCTTCAAAAAATCCTCACACTGGGTCCCCACCCATGGAGGTTCTGATCTCCCCGAGATGGGGTACAGAGCAGACATGGGTCCTTTAAGAAGTTCCTGGGGTGTTGCCATTACATGGTCAAGGTTCAGCACCACTGAGCTCCATGCACACTCTGCATTCAGAGAAGGTTGGGGAAGTCCCACTTATGAGAGAAGGTGTTTCGCCCTGAGCTTTGCAAGCTGGTGCCCACACTGCTCCTCTCAGCTCTAGTCTTGTCCCTGCAGGAGACCTGGCAGAGAGTAGCCAAGCTGGAGGGTGACAGACCCCAGACGGGGAACCTGTCTCGTACTGGCACCGTGATCTTGACCAGGCAGCTTAATCTGACTCTGAGCCATCTACAAAACAAAGACGAGAACTATCTGGTTAGCCAGACCAAAGATTTTAAAATTGCCTTCCTACCATGAGAGCAAATGATCTTTGCTGAGAGCTGATCATGGGTCATTTAAATGATGGAGTCCTTGAAGGCAGAGACGGTACCAGTGAGTGTCTCTATCAGCAGGAATGTAGTGCAGACTCGGTGTGTAATAGAATTAATACCACCGTGCCTGAATTTTCCTATGGCAGAGTCACTACAGGAGAGAAGTTTATGCTGTGGACTTCCTAAAAAGGCAGTAGCCTCACTCTCCCTCATTAACACCTTGGCCCAGTGTTTTCCTTGTTCATAGATCTTCCCGAAGACTAAAGGAAATAGGTTTAAGATACATTGTATACGATCATGTGATAAACTCTCTCTTCTGGAGAAATCCAAGGTAGGGTAGCAAATTCAATCCTTGATTGCAACACTTTTTAGTATCCAATGCAGCGGACATTCTATGGGACCCTTGTCTGGGGAAGCTCATCCCAGCTTAAGCTGTGCAGTGAGAAGATATTCACAGGAAAGAGGCCAGCGAAGTGGCCAGCCACGTGGGCAAGACCTTTGCAAGGGACCTGTCATTGGACAGAGCTTGGCAACCAGCTTTTAACGTCAGACGATTATTTTGTCAGTTTACCCACAGATCAGCTTTTTCTAGGAAACACAGTCACAAACACTAAAAGCAAAGAAACCGCAGTAAGGCACAAAAACCTTTTTGATTTTGATTGAGTTCATCAAGTTGTCCTGGCTCTAGAAGCCTCATCTGTAAAATGAGAGTAACATACCTCCAGCTCCGTGAGCTAGGGATTACTGTAGAAACTGTGGGTGCCACTGGGGCTCACTGATGACCTTTGAGCCAGTATTTTCCACTCTCTGCCTTCGGGGCAGAGTTAGGATTTTGTGTCCTGGTCCTGAGAAGTGGAGACCCACCTGCTGACCTGTAATGAACATGTGATGTGAGCAAGAAATTAACTCACCACGTTGAAGCCTCCCTGCCTGCCTTCCTCCTTTTCTCTTTCAGTGCACAACGCTCCTAGAAAATCTTCAGTCAACTGAACCGAATATCATACCTTGGGCATCAGCGGATCGTGCTCTTTCTCAGAGCAAGATGAAAAAGGAACACAGAACCGACACCAAGGGCCCCGGATTTCAGAGAGCCTCCCCCAACCTTCCCCATCTTCCTTTCTTCCCCCTTAAAGGGTTCTGGATGGCGCGCGTCCTCCCATTCTACATCATTAGCTGCATCTTTACCTCAGACTCGGGATGACAGCCCAGCCCTTGTTTGCACGAGCTTGTAAACACAAACTGGAAATGCTTCTCATTAGCATGCACACAAGGACTTTCCAGGAGGTGAGCTCGTCGCAGTGTGTTCAGGAACGCTGCCGGCTCATCTGAGCAGACACTTGACCCGCGTGCTTCTCCCACTGGGGACTGAAAGCAAACCTGTGTTGTCTTCACATAAAACATCAGATGCTTCCGCGGGAGCCCTGGCTGGTAGGCGTGCCTCCCTGCCTGGCGCCTTCCTCTCCCTGCAGCTGGGGCTGCCGCAGCCGTCCACCTGCAGAATCAGCCCACCTGCGGTTCGCTCTCTGCCCTAAGGGAGACGGAGGAACAGGGGAGACTGTGGGCATCCTGGCTCTGGGGTCGGGGCCTGCCCTCAAGCCCCTGCCACGTGGGGCTGTTGTCCAGAGTTCCAGCCTCATTACCTGCCTCAGCTTCCGTTCTAGAAACAGAGTCTCCCCCTTGTTCTTTGCGACCAATCTCACTCAGCGAGGGTGCCCCCGCCCTGTTCTGGGCAGCCCTCCTGGAGACCAGAAAGTCTGCATTCAAGGTCACAGCGGAGGGTGTCCGTTCTGATAGGTTACTTCCTTCCCAACCTGCAGGACACCCACAGAATCCCCCCCAGCCAAGGCTTCATCCATCCTTCTCTCACCCTCCAGGGAGGTCCGCCGCCTTCTCCTGCCTCCTGTTGAATTCTCACTGCTGTTTGGGGATTTTCCTGCTAAACTCTACTTCCTACCTGGCTTAGCCAAGCAGGATGGGACCTGGTCCAGTGCCTGGCTTCCCCTGGGCTGCACCCCTCCTCTCTGCTGCCATTTAACTAAGCTCATCACGGCCAAGCTGTGCAGCTTGAGTCAAAGTCCTTGGATGGGGCAAAAACCATAAAGATGATCCCAAAGGGCTAAATTTTAGTAAGCAGCATTTCATGGGACGATGGTATCCAAATTGTTTGTGCACTAAAAGCACAAGCTCCTCTTTCTTTCTCTGTAGAATGGGGCTGAGATCTGAGGAGGTCCTGACAAGGGGCCAAAGAAAAGGTACATGGAACACGAGCCTGGTACCTGGTATACAAATTTCCTCCAATATTATTGTATTCTTTCTGCCCCATGAGCAGGACATGCAGCTTTGTCTCCATAGGTCCCTCAGCCTAGAGCCTCCATAGCTACACTGTAGGGGACATGGGAGAGAGGCTCTTGCCTGGGGTCCCTTCCTGGGCTGTCATGGGGTTCAGTGATCCCACAAATGGCGCAGGAAGGAGGCAGAGCCTGCAGACGTGTATCCTGGGAGATCAGTATCTCCCAGGTGCTCCCCCTCTGCTGAACACAATCTAGCCTCAAGCACCACAAGGGCTCAGAATGAAATCCTCTCCAATAGAATAAAGGATTCCCAAGGCAGGTCATCCTGGGGACCGTTCCCTTGAGGTCAGAGCTCCGGGCGGGCAGGTGTATCCCGGCGGGCAGGTCTACCCTCTGCCTTCAAGTGCAGTTCAGTCCGGGCTCGGCTGGATGAGGTTGCCAAGTGCCGAAATCCGCACGGCCTTCCTCTAACCCTCATCTCTTCTGCCGCAATCATTGTCTGAGTTAGCTAATGGCAGGGTACGGGGACCTCCCACTGAGATTCCATTACCTTGTAATTTTCAGCTTGTTCACTGTTGCAATAAAGCCCCTGTCTTCTAATTCCCCAGCACTCATGTCTCATCTTCTCGAGAACTGGAGTATAGAAGATGCTTTCTGCTGGGGATTCATTGAGATAAGTTATTGAAGTCAAGCAGAGAGGCAGGCTTCCAGCACTCAACTATTCATCTCAAAATTGATGTTCGTGCTTCCTTTGGAAGGTCTAATGTAATCACAAACAATGTGCTTCCTGGATGTTTAAGAATTCATACGTTTCCTGTACAGCGAAGGTGGAGGGGGCCAGGAACGCCCACCCCCACCCCCCACCGGGGGCTTATTAGCACTAGGAGGCTTGGGACAGCCGACTTGTTTTTGATGTAATTTCTATGGGACCGAGATGCTGCAGTTGGGAAGCCACTCGTTGGGAAGGAGTAACCGTGTCCACACATACGCGCTAACCCGACCCCGGACGGTGGCCATGTGATCCGTCTCTGAGATGATCTCTCTCTTGAGAACTGCTGCTCCCTCCCAGATCTCGTTCTTTGGTCTCTGAGACATGGCTGCTTCTCTCCCCTCTGTAGACGCAAGTCCCAGCTATCCCGAGCCTCTGCCAGGTCACCTTGGTGGTCTCCCTGCCCACGAGGGCCCTCTCCTTTCCACCCAGCTCCGCACCATCCTTCTGGCCCTCCCGGAACAGTGTTCTCCTCAAAGCTGCCACCGTCAGAGGCCCTTCCGGTTGCCAAGGAGAGAAGCCAAGTGGAATGTCTCCGGGTGGGATTTCCACAAATAATATGTGGCGTATGATCATTTAAGGGAGGGGGGATCCCTAAGGCACAAACCGTTCTAATACAGGATATATGACACTCCTCCTACTGACCCAGGGGCTCCATGCCCCCACATTTTGAACCTACGAGGACTTATGACTGCTTTGACTCATAGTGTATACCCACGGTGAACTTATGTGTCTTCTGGTGCTCTAGACTTACTCTTAGGACCCTCGAACCTCCATGTAAAGAAGCCTGAACCCCGTAAGGAAGCCCACGCCCCACAGAGAGGCCATATGGAGGCTAGCCCCACTTCTGAGGCATCCTATCCCAAGCACCAGGGTAGCAAGGATAGAAGCTTCTGGATGACTCTAGGCCCCCACCACTGGAGTCATCTTCAGCCGTGTACAACTTCTCCGCTGGCGGTCCTAGACCTCAGGGTTGGGGGAGGGGCAGAGGGACAAGCCGTCCTCACTGTCCAAATTTCCACCCTACAGAATCTGTCAGCATAGGAAAGCCTATGATTTTAAACCACTGAATTTGGAGCGGTTACCTGTACAACAGCAGTTCATGGAGAGGAGGAAGGTGGTCTTCTACCCGTATTCTGGTTTCCTGAAAGGGTGCTTCCTCCCCTGAGAAGGCACTAGGAGAAAAGCCCTGAGACCTTATTGCTCAGACTGTTTTCTCAGGCGTCAGGGGAGGACGGTGTTGGGGAGGCTCAGGGCAGGTACAGGGTGGAGAGAAGTTTCCCCGCACAGAGCAGCTCCGGGGTACGGAGGCCCCTGGCTGCTGATGCTGTCAGTAGCAGAAGGCCTGGCCATGAGCTGTGGGTGCGTGGGGAGGAAGCAGGATGGACAGCCAGTGATGGGAGGGAGCAGGTCAGTATCATCTGGCTCCATTCAGCCTGAGTATGAAATACCCAAACCTTCCAGAACTTTCAATGTCAACCCTGCTTGACTCACCTAGCGGGTACCCAGCCTCTATGGAACAGAAGGCCTGGTGTGGGAGGAAGTCTACAGAGGAAGAGGTGACAAGAGCCTCAAGTCCGGGGCGATCCTTCTCCGTGCTCTCCCCCTTTGAAAAATGAACAAGTTCTTTAGAATTCTAGATAGGAAAGCCTTTCCAGGAATTGCAGCCACAGGAAGGCTGAGACATATTCTGCTTTAGGGTTCTGCCAAAGCAGGGATCTCTTATTTTGGGGGTGGGGATTGGGGAAGGGCTTGGCTGTCCCCTCCCTGGGGATCATGCTCACAGGAGAACAGAGGGGGCTCTGAGCATAAATGCTATCCTCAGAAGGGGACCTTGGCAGCCCCACATTGGCTGCTGGCACGACATTGCCAGTTGGCCGCAGAGGAGAGCCTGGAAAAGCCTCATTAAACCACACAAAGCGGCCTAAGGAGTGGCGCCTGATGGCCCAGGATCCCTACTCAGCTGAAGCCAGGCGCCTGCGGACACAGCTTGTCATGTCTGAGACCTCATGACTGCAAATTCCCTCCCCGCACCATCGAATCCTCGGGGATTGCAAACACGCTGGTCCTCGGCCAGCCAGCCCAGGGAGGTCACTGAAGCAGCCACCCAGCTCCACTGCGCTGGCCTCCTTCATGCGTGCACAGACCTCAAATCCTTAGGGTCGGGGCAGTCACCTGCTTTACCGTGATCCTGGCCAGACCCAGGCCGGGGCCCTGTCCTGAGGCCAGCAAAGCTTCATCCCCACAAAGCAGCCCCTCTCGGGCTTCCCCAGGGATTCTGATTCTGCCGATGTGGCGTGAGACCCGGGAGGCAGGATTTTGAAAAGCTCCCTAGTGGGGAGGATGCGCAGCTGCTTGAGAATCAGAGCCACGAGAAGCAGGCTGATGTTTAATGAGCACCTACTGTATGCCAAGCCCTGGATACCGTACCCTTTCCCGTCTCCAAGGTAAAACAGCCTTTGTGAGGTGATGTCCTTTCTGAAGGAATGAGGGATGGACAGTGCAAAGAAGCTGGAAGCCGCCTGCTCACAGCTCCACATCCGCGAGAGGGCAGACCTAAAGAAGACCGACAAGACCACATGTGGCAGAGGAGGCCAAGTGACTGGAACTTTCCTTCGATGCCTGTAGAGCTGCAGAGTGGCCCAGCCATCCTGGAAGACATTTGGGCCATTCCTTTTTTTTAGAGTGAGACACGTACTTCGGATACGACCCAGAATTCCACTCCTGGGCATTTACCCAGATGGAATACAAACACGTCCGTTCAGAGGTTGGTGCTGGTTGGTTCCCAGCAGCGTCACAGCTGGAAATCGACCCAAATATCCATCGACAAGTGAACAGATAAGCCCGACAAGTGAATGGATGGGCCCGTTATATGGCGTGCCCCTGAAACAAGGCCCTTTATTCAGCACAAACAAACAACAGAGCACAGACCACAGAAAACGTGCATGAATCTTTAACACACATCTGGTGTAAGGGGGGAAGGGCAGGGACAGGAGACTATATACTGAGTCACGCCGTATAGATCAAGTTCTAGAACAAGCAAATGCGTCTGTGGTGACGAAAAGTAGATCAGCATTGGACTGGGGTTGTGTGTGGAGGAGGGGGTGATGGCCGAGGGCCAGGAGGGTACTTCTGGGGTGACTGAGGAGATGTTCCCCATCATGCTTATGCTGGTGGTTACACACGTTCTCAATCTGTCTGAATTCACCCAACCGTATACCTAATATGAGTGTGTTTTATTGGTTATAAATTATACCTCAGTAAAGCTAAGTAAAGGGGACCTGGGTGGTTCAGTGGGTTAAGCGTCTGCCTTTGACTCAGGTCATGACCCTGGGGTCCTGGGATTGAGTCCCGCATCGGGCTCCCTGCTCAGCGGGGAGCCTGCTTCTCCCTCTCCCTCTGTCTGCAGCTCCCCCTGCTTGTGCTCTCTCCCTGTATAAATAAATACAATATTTTTTAAAATTCTAAAATAAAATAAAAATAAAGCTGAGTAAAAACTAATTTGGGAGGATGAAGCCAACACTGATTTTAGCACAAGTAGGTCTGATGTTAAAGTTTCTACCTCTGCCCTTAGAGGGCCCATGGGGGGTCAGCATCTCCCAGAGGGACAGCCCAGTAACTGCTTACTCCGGATGGAATTAGACGCGAATCAATGTCCACCCACTGATGAACGGGTAAAGACGATGTGGCCATCTATATGCAGGATGGAATGTTACTCAGCCACAGACGAAGCACGAAATCTTGTCCTTTGTAACAGCATGGATGGATCTAGAGGGTGTTATGATGCGGAGTAAAATAAGTCAGAGAAAGACAAATACCATATGATTTCACTCATACATGGAAATGTGGAAACAAGACAAAACTGAACAAAGAGAAAAAAGAGACTAAACAAATAAACAAAAAAACACACACAAAACCAGACTCTTCAATACAGAAACAAACTGGTGGTTGCCAGAGGGGAGGTGGAGGGGAGGACGGGTAAAATAGTAAACGGGAAGGAGAGGGTGCCTGGGTGGCTCAGTGGGTTAAGCCTCTGCCTTCAGCTCGGGTCATGATCTCAGGGTCCTGGGATCGAGTCCTGCATGGGGCTCTCTGCTCGGCGGGGAGCCTGCTTCTCTCTCTGTCTCTCATGAATGAATAAATAAAGTCTAAAAAAAATAAAACGAATGAAGAGGACTGTTACCGTGATGAACCCTGAGTGAGATACAGACTTGCTGAGTCACTACATTATACAGCTGAAACTAATATAACACTGTATGTTCATTATACTTGAATTAAAATAATTTTTTTTAAAGAAGCAATAGGGACTGGGCTCCGGGAGGAGCGGCGCAGACCACAGGACAGTAGAGGGCATTCAGGAAAAGCACCCCTGACTTCTCAGTTCCGGGGAGCCCTCTGGGTTTCTCCACATGTCCTGGGGCCTCCTGACATCCCCTTCCTCTAGCAGGGAGAATAGGAGAGCTTCCATCCTGGAAGGGGAAATAGTTTGCATCAGGGATGGTAGAAAAGTTCCCGAATTCCATGAGGGAGCCTGTGAAAAACAGCCATTCACCAACCTCACTTCTGATCCACACGAACAGATCCTCAGAAATGAGACTGACCCATCTGTGCTCTTAGAAGGCTTTCAGGAGATTCTGAGAGTGTGGGGAAGCACCCTGATGCCGTGTCCCCTCCCAGCTCAGCTGCCTTTCACACAAAGGTACATCACCTCTAGGATATTCCTGGTTTTCTCACCAACAGCGGTCACGGTCACATTCGAGCCTGGAGAGCTTTCTGTGGTCAACTTCAAAATAAGTCCTGGAACTAAGCCAACCCCAAGTCTCACTGTGAGCCCCTGCACTACTGCCCATTGTACCACAAGGCGCCTCTGTGGTCCAAGGTTACTGATCCAGTGGGATTTCCCATGGGAAACTGCCAGGGTCATGTCTCTGTTGTGTTTCTTTTCTTTAAAAAAAAAATTACGAGTAGATTATTATATTAAGCCAAGTACCATGAAATGGGACTCGTAGATTGTTAATACGTAAAAGTACAGAATTGCGTGTTCTCGGGACCTCTGTCAACTTCTGGAAGAATCAGAGGAGTGGCTGTGTGGTTAGAAAGCTGGAAGATGGCTGCTGAATGCCGGTCCAAGCGTGGGTTCATCAGGCCATTTTAGGAAGAGGGCATTAGGACTGTTCTTTTATTGTGCAAAGCCGTGTTCCAACAAAGCAGCAGGAATCCTGTAGCTGCAGGCCAGAGAAAAGAGCACTGACGTTGTCAGCCCGAGAAAGTCTGCCAACCCCACCCACCTGTGGCCTGGAGCTCACCCATTAATTTACAAACTGCCCTCAGATCCCACATCCCTAAGAGAGCTTTGCAAATTAAACCGTTCAGAAGGCTCTCAAGATCTGAAGAAAAGAGGAGAGAAAAAAGCAGCATAAATAGATCTAACCTCCATCTAACAAAACCAATTTCAAAGGAACATGATTCAAATATATGTTGATGTTCATTGCTATTGCTCTCAGGGTAAAGACACTCCTGCAGATGGCCAGTCTGAACAGGCCCCACCTACCCTCTACAACCTCATCAGACACCCTAATCTCCCCATATCTCCTTTATAGAAAGATGGGCCTTTTACAGTTCCCTGCCCCAGGGCCTTTGCCCAAGCCCTTCCAGCTCCTGGGATTTTCCTCTTTTCCTTCTTCACCTGGGTAACTTTGGCTCATCCTTGAGATATCAATGTAAGCCTGCCTTCCCCCTGATGTTTCTCTGTCCAAAGCTCTATTATAATGGTCCATACATTATATAATCCCCTTTGTAGTAAGAATCATAACTGTGATCTTAGAATCGGTTGCCTGCTTATCTGATGACACTCCACCAGGTCAGAAACAGCAATCATTTCTTGTTCACCTCCAGAATTTCACACAGCTCAGCCCCTGGCACAGAGACACACAACAAGATCTGTTCTAGGAAAATAAAGGAATGCGTGACTGGTCACCTAGTGCAAATTCTTTATCCTCAAGACAAGAGAACCCAGGCCCGGGGATCGTTCTTGCTTTAGGGAACCCATCACAAATTAGAGAGAGAGCTAAACCAGCACTAAGGATCATGCAACCCCAAGCCCAGACCTCCTTCTCTGTTGCCACCACTCTTTCCAAAGAAAATGATGACTTGGCTGAAGTGAAAACAAGAGAAAAGCAGAGTTTTCCACTCAACGGCCCATTTTTGTGCTCAAAGAGAAAGGACAGTGCAGGAAAGAAATCATGAAAAGAAGCAGGGGATATTCTAAGCAAAGTACTCGATATGAATAATAATGAACAAAACCATTCCTGCTTATTGTTTATCTAATTTTGAATTTTAATGAATAGCAGGGATGGTAATTACTCAATTCCTATGTTTATATAAAACCAACACACAAAACCTCACAGTTTGATATTTATGAAGTGTCAGGTTCCCTTAAATACTCAGCTTTGCAATTAGAAGGGGAGCTATTCATTAACATTTTAAACTAGATAAATAAAGGAAGAGTTGTTATTTATTCATTAAAATTTTAAAAACTGTAAATTATCCACTCATCTTTTGGGTATATCCATATCATTTAATTAACGGCGAGTCAAAGTGCTACAAAGAAGCATGTACCTACACACCCAGAAATAGATACAATACCTATTAGCAAATGGAATGATTGCATCAGGTTAACAATTCAGATGCATCTATGCCTGGCGATTTTGAAAGAACTCTGGCTTTGGAGTCAGACGGAGCTGGGTATCAATTATTTTTCTTCTGCGTGACCTTTGGCTACCTGCTCAACCATTCTGGAATCAATTCCTACATCCACAAAATGGGATTATCATCTTACTTCATGTGGGGGCTGGGAGGCATGAAAGGGCATGAAACCTAGTGACTGGGGTAGGTATGTTGGGAGTCATGAAGAGTCTTGAACTCTGCTATGGAATGAACATCTGGCTTCTTACAGAGGGTCCTCCGAGACCCAGTGAGACAGTCAGGATATAAAGAGTGGTCACGTGCCAGCTGGCGGTATTTGAGGATGTTAGGAGGCTCTGTGCCAGAGGGTTAAAGGGTTAAAGACCAGGGCTCTGCCGTGAAAGCCATCTGAACACCAGGCAGGGACCATGTGCTTTGGCTCATCACTACAATCCCAGGGTCTAGTACCCAGGACGTCGTTAAGTGTTCACTGATATTTATGAATGGACAACTGCATGATCACCATTGTATCATTATCACCTCTGGATGTTTCCTGTGGTGTTCAGGATACTTGTCTTTCCCTTGGGTCACTGTGTTCCCAACTCTCTCCATCCACCCGGGGTACTGCACCAGAGGAGGGCTGCCTAGGGACCCTGTGAGCTGGGACCTTTTCCAGACAGCTCCATGCCCTGGGTTCCCAGACTCCATGTGGCCCTCCACTTGCTTTGTCTAGTCTTCAGATGACACTGGGTGTTGACAGCATCAGATGGTGCGTGTCCAGCTGCCACTCTACTTTGCCCTCAGGAAGGTCAGTCCTCTTAAACCCCTATCCAGTGTCTGGGGCTTGGGGTTTCAATGTCACCATGCCTGTGCCAGAATCTGGAATGGGATAGCTTCCACCCCCTGCCTGGTGTGCCGTCTGCCCATTTCCTTGCCCTCTGTCCTGCTTTGACTATGATTTCATTGCCCCATGTCCGTGCCAAGTTTAGAGCTTCTCTCTGGAAGTGTTGGCTCCCTCCCCCTTCTGGCCCACACACTGTCATCTGCCAACCAAATGTGGGGCTCCCCAGGAATGGGAAGTGAGCAAGGGGGTCAAGGGCACATAGTCACCTGTCTCAAAAGGGACCCGACATCCCCTAAGAACTTTGACAGAGTCTCCTTTTTCCTACCTGGCAAACTAAGTTGGATGGATCCATCTCATGCTGCCAGAGCCCTAACGGCCTGTCTCCCCTGTTCTCTGGACACAGGGTCTCAGTCCACTCAGAGCAGAGAAGTTAGAAGTATCTTTGTCTTGTCTGGGACATTAACCAACGGTTGGCAGAGTGGGACAATCATAGGTGCCACGACCTTAAAGCCCATCTTTGTATCCTGATGTCAGGCATTTTGGTCCTCACTGACTCCAAGGAGCCTGCCCCTTTCAGGGCTAGCCAATTCTTCGAGACAGTCAATGACTGTCCCAGAGCTGGCGCCTACCACATCTTCTACTGGGCCTTCACACTGCAGACCAATAGTCCCCCTTTAATCACCCCAGAACCAAGCACCAAACACCTTGAAAACAGTCCTTACACCTCAGAGACTACCGCTATTACTCAAACTTGCCCATCCCAAGCCTGTCGACCTTCCCATGGAAACCACAATGAAGGTTCTTGCCCATACGTTCTCCCCTGTCCCCCCGACCAACCATGATGCTTCTCCATGTGGTCCCGCGCAGCATGCCCCCTTTTGGGACCCTTAAGAAACAAAGCATTTTCATGGACAATCATCTCCTGATCTGTCAGCTTCATCACACCTGAATAATAATAAAACTGACATTTTAAAAATTGACACTCAACATCGGCCTGTGGTCGAAGCCCTTGACAATCCATTCTGACCTTCTCTGGAGAGAGTGAACTCTCAGAAACTCACAGCCTGAGCTGAATAATGAGCTAGAACATTAGATGCACGGCAAGGAAACAGGGTGAGAAAATACTTTTTAGGTGCCGATGGGGGGTTCCTGGGCTGAGGGGACAGCAATCTCCCTCCACAGCAATATGGTAAAGTCCCATCAGAAGAGAGCACGAGAAGGAAAGGAGAGGAACCTTAGAGGATATTCAGTGGCACTAAGATGACCCCGTATGGGCTACTTTATGGTGGACCCAGGGCATGGTTGTAGCGGGTGTCATCTGGGAGTCCCCTGAAGGGGAATGAAGAACTGGACTAGAACCGGGCAAGCTGAGGGTCACCACGGAGGACCCGGCGTCGTGTCGAGTGTTACTGGTTGATTGCATGTTTGTAACCAGGACGTGGTCACGGGCTGAGCTGTGTCCCCCGAAAATCCACTTTGCTGTCCTCATCCACAGCACCTCCGAAGGCGACTGTAGTTGGAGACAGGGTGTTTCCAGAGTTCAGTTAAAATGAGGTAATTAGGGTGTGTTCTAATCCTACGGCGGGTGTCCTTATAAGATATACGTACGGGGGCTCTTGGCTCACTCTCTGCAAGTCAAGGAGAGACGCCTCAGGAGGAAACAAGAAACAAAGCCTGCTGGTAGCCTGATCTCAATTTCCACCTTTGAGATGGTGACAAAATAGGTGTCTTCTCGGTTAAGTCCCCTCAAAGTCTACGGTAGCCCCAGCTGGCTAAGGGAGATGCTGTTCTCCATCGCGCAGGGTTGCTTTGGGAAAGGGAAGAACGGGGCTTTGTAGCACAGTAGAATGTGTTTGCTTTTGGGTTTGTTTTTTTCCCACCCAGACTGCCAATGCCCTTGCTTACAGCCCCCTAAATTAGATGCCGTTACTGACACGTGAAGTTACCACATCAAAACCCGGGCACGAACAGTGGGTGTTTTAGCTCCAGCCCATGGAAACTCGTATCGCTCCCAGGGCCCACCTCGCTTGCTCACAATTCTGCCGTCATCAAAGCTGCTTTTGAAATTTAGAAATGCTAACTCATCCATAAATTCAAACCTTGAATCGACCCTGTCCTGCTGTGGCTAATGTCGGATGATTGGGTCAAGCTGAAAGCATGAGCCTGCGTTTTTTTAGGTATATGCAAATGAGGCTGTCAGACTTGGAGAACTTTGGGGAATTCTTTAAAACATAGCATCAGAATAAGAAAAGGCTTAAACCCGGACCCTTTCTGAATACTGAAAATTTATTAGGGAGAGAAACTCTATAGATGGGCATAGCAGGACCTGCATCAACCCTAAACAAGGCTAACGCCAGATACCCTGGTATTTATTTAGAGAATAAACAGTTATCAGCCAGATTTCAAATCCAAAATGGTAATGCCTTCATAGCTACAAAGAAGAGACAAATAGGGATGTTACTGGCAGGATGCCCGGCCAGAGCACTGATCTTAAAATCGGCAAACCTGGACTCCCCCCACACTGGTTATTTATTGAAGTTGTTTATTCTCCCTAAACACCTGTTTTCTGATCCGAAAAAAGAAAAGGAACATTACTCCATACTTATCACGCACATTGCCGAGAGGCTCAAATGGGAAAATCACTGTGACAACATCCCCAGAACTCTTAAGTGCCAAGCCAAGGCAGGGACTCCTTACCCTGGAAAAGATTGTGCCTTCCTGCGTAGGACAATGGCAACCTAAGCATTTGGAATCACACAGAAAAGCTGCCAGCACTACCTTCTGCTCTGTGTCAGCTTTGACATTTTTAATCTTAAGATAGTTTCAGATTTAGGGGACAGAGTTCCTGTATATCCTTCCAGCAGCACCCGCCCTCTACGTTAACATTCTGCATAACCTTAGTGAAACCAGCAAAATGGAGACACTAACAGGAGCGCCATGTTATTAACAAGGCTACAAACTTTATTCCGCCTTCCCCTGATTTAGCACAAGTGTCCTGTTTCGGTTCTAGCATCAAGTCCAAAATCCCACATGGCATTTGGTTTTCGTGTCTCCTCCAATCTGTGACAAGCCTCCCTTTGCCTTCCTGACCTGGAGACTCTGTTTATTTTGTAGATAGACCTCCAGTTTGGTTCTGTTTTCCCATGACTGGACCGAGGTTATAAATTATCAGGAGGGACATTACCAAGTGATGAGTTCTTCTCGGGAGTACCTGATGTTGCTACATTTTATGGTAATCAGTTCTTAACCTTGGTCACTTGCCTAAGGGGGTGCCTGGAGGATTTCTCCACCGTGAAGTCACCATTTCTCCCTTCTAACTCATAAGCATTACTTTTGGGGGAGAATGTGCAAATACCATGCATACTTTGAGACTATACAAATAGCACACCTCCCCTTTAAATGTTCGCCTGCTGATTTCGCCCATTCTTGAGTAAACTTTTTTTTTTAATGGACAAGTAATTGACATAGAACACTGTACTGATATTAGGTGTATGACATAATGATTTGATAGATGTCTATACGGTGAAATGATCCCCATGGCATGTCTAGTTAACATCCATCACCGCACCCAGTTACATTCTTTCCCTATGGTGAGAACTTCTCGGATCTACTCCCTTCACAACTTTCAGATACGCAGTACGGTATCATACACAAGAGTGCCATGTTGCATGTGACGTCCCCAGGGCTTAATTACTTTACAACTGGGTGTTTCGACCTTGTGATCACTTCCACGCATTTCACCACACCACCCCAACGCCCTGCTTTTGGCAACCACTGATCTGGTCTCTGGATCTCTGTGTTCTTGGTTTGCTTTTTCTTTTTTAGACTCTACATACAAGTGAGATCAACAGTATTTCTCTCTCCCTGCCTGACCTACTTCACTTAGCCTAATATCCTCAAAGTGGTTATAGATGGCAAGATTTCTTTTTTTTTTTTTAAGATTTTATTTATTTATTTGACAGAAAGGGATCACAAGTAGTCAGAGAGTCAGGCAGAGAGAGAGGAGGAAGCAGGGTCCCAGCTGAGCAGAGAGCCCGATGCAGGGCTCAATCCCAGGACCCTGAGATCATGACCTGAGCCAAAGGCAGAGGCTTTAACCCACTGAGCCACCCAGGTGCCCCAGGATTTCTTTTTTTGATGGCTGACTATTATTCCAACATACATACACGCACACAGGTTGAAGCGACATATACCACATTTTCTTCATCTGTCCAAGGCCACTCAGGTTGTTTCCATCTCTTAGCTAATGTAAATAACGTTTCAGTGAGCATGGGGCATTTTGTTGTTATTGTTATACAGGTATATTATATATACACTGATGCTATCAGAGGGAAAGAATGTAAATATAGCTATAATTCATAACAATTTTGCTAGCAGTAATTATTATTGAGATGTTCTAATGATGATTTTCTCTTTTCCTCATTCTATTTCCTTCTACATTTATTATTCGGAATTCTTCTGCAATGAAGGGTTATTTCTCATTCTTTCCTCCTTCCTCCTCCCTCCCTCCCTTCCCCTGTCTAGTCATTGACATTAGCATGAACTCTGGGTATTTGTTATACTTCGAGGTTTGATTCAATAGCCTCTGTGGCTCCTGGGAGCTCCTGGGAGCTCCTTCAGCACGGCTGGCTCTCTGTTTCTTTCTGTGTGGTTGGTTGGTTATTTGGTTGGTTGGACTGATCTTGCATTTTGCCTGCTTTGTCCCTATAATCAATCATTTCCCCCCATCATCTACATTTCCTCAAGGAGCACTCAAATACCAAAAACCCATTGCCAAAAATAGAAAGCAAGGGGCACCTGGGTGGCTCAGTGGGTTAAAGCCTCTGCCTTCAGCTCAGGTCATGATCCCAGGGTCCTGGGATCGAGCCCCGCATCAGGTTCTCTGCTCAGTGGGGAGCCTGCTTCCCTCCCCCACCTGCCTGCCTCTCTGCCTACTTGTGATCTCTGTCTGTCAAATAAATAAATAAATAAAATCTTTTAAAAAAATAGAAAGTAATATATGTTGTAAAAGATTAAATGTGGGTTTAATTTATTCCTGAGATTTCTACCAGGTTCCCTCACCATCCCCACCTTCTCGTATACAAAGGACCATGGAGTCTCATTTAAAAGCCATTACTGGACACAGCCTGTGGCAGGTCCATAATCCACCAATACAAGTGTCATCTAAATGCACTCCCTGCCCTCAAGGACTTCTCAGTCCATCAGGGGAGATGGTTTTAGTACCTGTGCTACAATTAAATGGTTTCTACTACCCAGTATTAAAAAGAATATCAAGCATTTATACTTAACTCTACTTGGCCCATTTGGAAGATGAACTTGATTTTAGATTCTGCACTCCAAGACAGTGACTTGGCACACACGCTAGGCTAACTAAAGATGTCCTCCAAAGATGTCCGTGGCCCGATCCTGGAAAATCCATAAGTATGTTACCTCACGTAGTCAAAGGGACTTTGCAGATGTCATTGAGGGTCTTGAGATGGGGAGAGAACTCTGGATTAACTTGGTGGGCCCAATGGAAGAATGTAAGTCCTTGTAGAGGAAAGCAGGAGGGTCAGAGCGAGAGGAGAGGTCATGATGAACACAGTGCTGGGTGGCTACTGGCCAAGGAATGTGGGAAGTTTTTAGAAGCTGAGCGAGGCAAAAAAAAAAAAAAAAAAAAAAAAAAAAATTCCCCTCTAAAGTCTGCAGAAGGAACCAGCCCTGCTGACCTATTTTAACTTTCTGGCCTCCAGAACTGGAAGAGAATAAATCTGTATTAAGATGCTTGAGGATAATCTATGAGAATTTGTTACAGCAGCTGATAGGAAACTGATTCTGCCCATAAGCCCTATGACTGCCAATGGCCACAATGTTTTGGTCACCTATTTTTGCCGTGAATCATCAGAGGGTTTGGAATTATGATTTCATGAGACAGGAAGACAACTGCCTTGATGAGAGCATGAGAAAACCAGCTCCACCCTCCATGACGTCCAAGGGGAAGGAACCCAGATATCTCAACTTGTAGTGGGGGCATAACTAGAATATCTAAGTGTTTTTGAAAACAGGAAGTCTGTGCTGCCCATGCCATTTCATTCCTAGTGCCTTGTCCTCCTGCAGCATGTACAAAGAGAAACTTTCAACTGAACACCAGACAAGAGCAGGAGGTGAGACATCTATTCTATTCTTTTCCCCCACTGCCATGCCTGCCTCATTTAACCCTTCACAGAGCAAAGACTAAAAGCCCTGCGTGTGGCTAAGCCAACCAAGGAAGGCTTTGGAGGGTCTCTAGATTTTCACTCAGTCTCCTAACACCAGGGAGGGAAAAGGAAAAGGACCTTTCCATAAGCTTTCCCAAGTCCAGACTTGCCTCATTGGATGTCTGCTGTCTCTGAGCTCTGTGCTTGCATTTGCCTTAAGATCTGTTTGTATATATTGATACATACATGAATTCCCAAACCCCATCACCAAATGTACACCGTGAGCAAATAAAAGTAGACAGATCCAGGAGGATGCAGGCAAGAAATTCTGCAGAGAATGGGACAAGCTTACCTTCATTTCTGCCATCGTGTTACAGGATTTTTTTTTTCTGCCTTTAAAAAGACCAGGGGCTCTTTGCTGTTAAGGATCAGATCATTGGTTTGATGTGGTTCAACAGTGCTCATGTCATCCAGGCTGATACCCTTTGCCTATTTCAAAGACAAAGAGAGTTGCTCTAACTCCCATTCGTGCACAGAGAGATCAACTATGAATACTTCCTGAGGAAATGAGAATCAAATAGGCAGCCTAGAGATGCTTCTGCACTCCAATTATATTCCATTTTCAGGTTGGGTTCTACTCCTTAAAATGATAGAAAATTGTGGAGTGTTTCTAATCTTGGCAGCTTAGATTGAATCCTTCATTCTGGAATTGTGGTCAAGTGGTCTTGCCTGAAGCAAGGCTTTTGAAATTGGCAGTTAGCTGGTTGCTTTGGTTGGAGACTTGGCCAATTGGAAAATGTTTTATTTCACCAAAAACAATGTCACCAAGTCCCATCAGAAGCTGAACAGATCAGTTTTGAGTTTCACGGATTTCTTTCTATTTCTTTTCAGATTTCCTTGCAGACGAGTGGGGGAAGGAGCATCGGTTAAACGTCTAAGGTGTACCATGCAGCCTGTTGGTATACTACATATTTATCTCACAGGTGTAAGACAGACCTACTCTTCTTCCTTTTCGATGTAAGAAAACAGAGATGATGGCTTTTTTTGTTTTGTTTTGTTTTGTTTTTAAATAAACTTGCTATTCTCCAGGATCACCAAGATCTAAGTCCAGGCATGACTAAGAAGGAACGAAAACATCATGGTGGTTTGGGACTGGATTAGAATGTTTGCACAATCTTCTACTAGATCTATGGCTTGAGAAGCTTCTTTACAAAATGGAAATAACAGTAGCTATCTTGTGAGGTCATTGTATGGTGTGTGTTTGTTTTTCCTTTTGGTGGGGGAGGAGCAGAGGGAGAGAGATAATCTCATTATAAAGTCTGATGTGGGGCTCATTTTCACAATCCTGAGATCACATCCTAATAGAAATCAAGAGTTGGATGCTCAGTGCGCTTGGGTGGCTCAGTTGGTTGATGTCTGCCTTTGGCTCAGATCATGATCCCAGGGTTCTGGGTTCAAGCCCCACATCGGGCTCCCTGCTCAATAGAGAGCCTGCTTCTCCCTCTCCTCCCTACTCATGCTCTCCGTACCTATGTCTATCTTTCTCTCTATCTCTCTCAAATAAATAAATAAAATTTTTAAAATACAGTTGGATGCTCAACCAACTGAGCCACCCAGGTGCCCCCATACACACATGGATGTTAGATGCCAGGTCCCTATAGGTATTCCATAAAAGAGAAATAATATTATTCAATCAATAATTGTTGGCCATCTCTTAATAGGCAGGAACTACATCAAATATTTGTACTGCCATTTTTGATGTGTTTTCTTACCTAAAATAATACAATGGACACTTCTGCTCTAGTTAATATCTGCAAAAACCCTCAGTGTTTTAGGCGCTATGGGAGATTTGAGAGTAACACTGCTAAACAATAAAATGGTCATGGGCCATCATGATCCTATTATACTGGTGCAGCAGACATCCCCTGGAAAGCAACCTACAGATCACTTGAGGAAGCTTCAAAGTAAAGCATAGGTCATCCTGATGATGCCAACAGACTTTCCAAGGGGTATTCAGTGTGCAGAGCTTTAGAGAATTAATATCCAGATTCTCATCATACATATATATTCTTTGCTAAAACTGCTTTAACTGAGAATTCACCTGCCCTTGAGGTGACATGGAGTCAGTCCTCACTTTCCCTTAAAAAGTCACCTCTCTGGGGCACCTCGGTGGCTCAGATGGTTAAGCATCTGCCTTTGGCTCAGGTTGTGATCTTGGGGGTCCCAGAATTGAGTCTGGCATCTGGCTTCCTGCTCAGCGGGGAGTCTGCTTCCCCCTCCCCCTCTGCTCCTCCCACCACTCATGCTCTTTCTCAAATAAATAAATAGCCTCTTTTTTTTTTTTTAAGTCACCTTTCTTGCTTTGTACAAAAGACAGGCTTCTCACCCATCCCCCTTCCTGCTAAAGTGCATTCCTTTATGCAGGGTGGGGAACCTTCTGGGCTTTTGAACAAAGGGGAATTTAAAATGCTGGTCTTCACGTTGGAAAAACAGAGCTCTAACAACTACAAGACAAGACCTTTGCAAGTTACGTAGTTTCTGATTTCTCTGCTTTCAGTTTGAGGATTCAATTACATTGCGAACTGGTAGATCATTATAATTCATTTTTATGGCATATCAAAATGAGCATTTTGCAGATAACCTTGAATAAATTGTTGTCATTGGTTTTTGTTTCTGTTTTTGTTTTTTTTTTTTTAATTCCACTCCCATTGACTCATTTAAGGACGCGAGTTTTCTCAGCACCAAAAATAAATAAAAATTGAAAGTGGGAATAAAATATATATCAGCTCTTTCCATATAAGGAATAAGTAATATTTATTCATAAATGCATGAACCATATGAAAACTTTCCTTTCTGTCTCATCAAGATTGATTTCTAATCATACGTTTCTGTTTGGTAATGATCACAATATGTTATATATTTTTATTGTCTGGGTACATTGGATATAATAATAATTACACTGTTTGTAGCTCAGTCCACATTTAAAAAAATAAATCTTGGGCCATAAAAACTAAAAACAATTTCAGTTTATATACAAAGGAAGAGGAGAACAACTTCAGACATCTACGAACGGACCTTGAAGTTGTCGAAGAACTGGTCCGAGAGCTGGCCTGGAGCTCGCAGCCAGACCACGGTGTCCTCCTGGGGGAGATCAGCAACCACAGACATCAACCAGCATCCAAGGGGTGTCGGATGCTCTGTGTTTTGTAACGATGATACAGGGAGACGGAAAAATAAGAACAAGCAAACAAACAAACAAAACACAATTTCAGAATCTTATCTAAGCACAGACAAAACCAAAATGTCTTAGTTGGTTCAGGCTGGATGGCATAAACAGCAAACATCGATTTCTCACAATTCTGGATTCTGGTCAGTTCAAGATCAGGGCACTGGCAAGATCCAGGGTCTGGCAAGGACCCACTTCCTGGTTCAAGATGGCCGTCTTCTCCGTGTCCTCACATGGCTCAAGGGGTGAGAGAGCTCCCTGGGGTCTCTTCATTAAGGGCACAGATCCCATTAAGGAGGGCTCTGCCCTCATGCCCTAACCTCCTTCCAGAGACCACCCCCCCCTTCCAATATCATCACAGCAGGAATTAAGACTTTTGGGGACACGATCTATAGCACAAAGTTACTACGGAAACTACAAAAGTACCACACCACCCTACCGCATCTAATATGAGTGACTGTTGCTTCTTTGCCAGTTACTGTTTTAACCATGCTCTTGTCTTCCAGATGAAGTTCCCAGATAAGGAGACTGCCAGATAAGATTTATTAAGACAACCCATCCTAGACTTGGCCCCATTTCCTGCCAGCATTCCATCCACAGGAAAGGTTGCCTCTCTTAGCTCTCCCCAATTACCTACCCAAGGTCCAAATCCTATAATAAGTCCTTTCTACCATCTTCTTACTGAGATACCCAGTGCTTCAGCAGGGGGTACATTCTCCCTTGCTACAATGAACAAGAAGCCCGATGTGTCCAGCTGGAAGTGGGTGCCCCTGTGGTATATGGCTGGAGGGCACTGATAGGATGGGATATGCCACCAAGATCCAGCTGAAGTCCTCACACTCTGGGTGGAAAGCCTGGACCCAGTGCTGTTGTTCCCATCTGAGACCCGCTGTGTCTCTCCCTTTTGGAGACGCCCCCCTCCCGCCCCCATGCTCGCCTGAGAGATAAGTTTGTGCTATGTTGAGCTCCAATATTGTGTTAAATATGCCAGCATTGGGTTTATCGTGTTTATTTGATCATATTTACATTATTCCTTGCTGAAATTGTTTTCCAGTCTTCTAACACCTGCTCCTGGCCTGTCTGCTTGTCTAATGGCTTAGAGGGGGTTCTTTGTCTATAACAGGAAACATCTACGGGGAGAATGTGTTAGTGAGGGTCCAACCAGAGAAACACAGCCAGTAGGAGCGATCTGTATTAAGAGATTTACTGAAGTGAGTTGGCTTATATGATTGTGAGGGCCTGAGTAGGCAAGTCCAAAAGCCAGAATGCAGGCCATCAGGGAGGCAGGCTGGAACTTTCCGGAGCCTGCCAAACCTTCTCGCCACAGGCAAGTTTCTTCCTCAGGGGAGCCTCAGCTCTGCTTTCCAGACTTTCCAACTGCTCCAATCAGGCCTATTGAGATTATGTGGAATAATCTTTTTCACTTAAAGCAGCTGACTATGAACTTCAATCATATCTACAAAACGTCTTCACAGCAATACCTAGTTCAATGTTCAACTGACTGGGGAACTGGATGGTGGCCTGGCCAGAGTGACACGTGATGCCGACCGTAGCAGCAGAAGTTAGGAAGTGGGCTGATAAATCGGTGCCCAAGCTGGGTTCAGGGGCTGAGGGATATGCCCTGAGACACGGCATCTTCCATAAAGACCGACTTGGACTTGGATCGCCATTTTAGAACCATATAAGGACATTCCCTCAGTCCTGTCTTGGTGTTTCTGAGAACTTTGTTTATTTTTGTCTGCCTAGAATCAGGAGTTTTGTCTGCTCCCTGATGATGGCTGGGTGATAACTGCCTTTGGCCAGGACCCAGAGCCATGAAATTATACAAACACCCATGGATGGATCCCAGCAGCTCTGAGGCACTCCTCCACCTACACTGTGCCCCTCCCCCACAGACACTGCACCCCTCCCCCATCTACACTGTGTCTCCCCCATCTACACTGTGCCTCTCCTCCATCTACACCATGTCTCTCCCCCATCTACACTGTGCCTCTCCCCCGTCTACACTGTGTCTCTACCCCATCTACACTGTGTCTCCCCCATTTATGTTGTGTATCTCCTCCATCTACACCATATCTCTCCCCCATCTACATGGGCCTCTCCCCCATCTACACTGTGTCTCCTCCATTTACACTGTGTGTCGCCCAGGCCAAACCCATTTCCTCTTGTCTCCTCACTGTCATGCTAACTTGCATGCTTACCTCATTCACTGCACCATTTCACCGGGAACGACTCAAAATCCCAGTCACCATGATGGGAAGCTTTTGAAAGGCACGAGAGTATTCATTTGAAAGGTACCTTCGAACAAAAAGCAAAGAAATCCTCAAGAGGAGGTCACTTGTCTTGTTTCTCCACCAGAGAGAACATCTTGTTTAACCCAGAACTCATGCCTTCTCCCTTTCGGTACTTGGGGATTAGTGACTGCTGAACTTTTAATTATTTGGGCTGACAAAACTGTCAAATGCATAGAAGTTCTACTGAGCCCAGTTGCATGCCACTCTCTTTGAACAAATATGTCAAAATCCTCATCTACTTCTAGACTTACTGTCTTCTTACTGGAGGGAAGATACAATCAGCATCTTGTAGTGATAATTTTGTATTTGCCTGGAGTTGGCTGCCTTTTCTCTGTCTTTCGTTTTCTCTCTGTTTCTGTTCCTCTGTATCTCTGTCTCCCTGCCTGTTTTTTCTCTGTCTCTGTCTCTCTCTCTCTTTTTTTCTCTCTCTCAGGAAAAAAGAGGTTAAAAATTTTAAACAAAAAAACGTTCAGTTGCTGTGTCAGCACTCCAGGATTATCTACCCCAGATAAACACTCAACAACATCTTAAAAGAAAAAAACGTTATTACGCAGTGTTTTTCTTTGTGGACCCCCCAAAGTGTATTTATATAACAGCCTTTGCTATTCTGGCTATGAGGCTGGAAAAAAATGGCTTTAGCTCTAGGATAAAACAAGAGTTTGGAGCATGACCCAGTCCTTAAAAATTAGTTGACCCTATAAAAATACAACACAAAATTTTACTTGTGTCAGTACAGAATTAAATGTCTCATATTTCAACTTTCTAAGCTGCCTGTGTTGGTTTTACGAGTTCGTTAGGTTACTGCTGGCTCCATAGTTTATTTAAAATTAAGCATTTACACACATCAAATTATGTTCATGAAAATAAACTGATGATAATGGATATGTCTTCAGAGTATTTAATTGTATGCACCTTTCACAATACTACAAATTGTAAGGATTTAACGTATTAGCCAAATTGTATTTTTTAGGACCATAACGAGTTTTAAGACAGTAGATGAAACTTTAAATTAATTAATAAACAAATTTTGGATGCCCAGATAGTTTTTAATTAAGGAACAACTATGAAACATTGGTCATCAAACATAATTTATCCTGATTTCTTGAAACAGCAATAGGTTAACAAATTGTTTTTGTCACAATTGTAGTGATTGTGACAATTTTATGCTTATTGTTTCTGGATGGTTTTATATATTAACATTTTTTATTCATTTATTGTTTTGCTATCAAAATTATTAAAATGATGTGATACTTTTTTTTAAAGGGCATAAACAGCTCTTGATTTTCTATAATCTAGTCTTCTCTTTTGTCTGGAGAAAAGCAACCTCTTTGGGGAAGTATTCACACCTTTTTCAAATCTTCTAGAGTCTTTTTTTGGATATCTCTGTTTAATTCTATGTTTTGGTGCATCCTACTTAAAAAAAAAAAACATCTAAAAATTGCCAAGAGATTCTGCAATACAGAGCTAAATTTACCATTGACATTTGGGCTTCTCACGGAGATTAAATCAGTTGAGATGCCTAAGTTAATTCCCCTTAGCAAAACCTACTAACTCACAAATGACAGAAGAGCAAATATATATATATACCATAAGAGGCAAATGGTCTGGGTTAATCCATGGCTTAAATGATTTAAAAACAACAAGGATTTCTGGAGCACAGCAGGAACCCCTAGGAAATGGACAGAGAATTGATTCCCTCCTGTTGTGATAAATGATACTTATATTCCCAATATAGCCTGTGCCCCATTGGGACTCTACTTCCGAAGTGATTATCAGGCTCATAACTGTCTGTTTTCCTCCAGCTACCTGTGTGCTTGGGTGTGATTCCTCAAGAATACGAGCTGTTGAAGACCAGCCCTCTCAGGAACTTCCAGCATGAAGCCAGCATGGGATATTCCAAGAGGGGAAAACTGATGCCCTCACCCCTGCAAACTCTCCTGACTGCAATCTCCATGGTGACCTGAAACTTGTCGTGGGCCCCAGCAGATGTCATAAATAATGCACTGTCTACCCTGGACACCTAGTAAATGCGTCTCAATTCATTAGCCAGAGTCGCCATGAAAGATCGTGTAATGCTTGATTTCCTCCAAGCTTGAGGTCTCTAAGTAAACACTACAGGGCAAGTTTCAAGACAAGGCGAGAAGAAACCACCTGGGGCTCTAAAACAGGCCCTGCTGGATTCTGGGATATGTTTTCCTTGCCTGGGGTTTATGGTCTAGACCTCTTGCTTGGAGACCTACGAGGACTAATAATCATGTGGTTTCTGGTAATTGGCTGTGTTACAGTTGGCTGACGTATCCGGTCCAGAGTCTTAAAGTCTCCTGGGCAGCCACTGTCCCATCAGATGGTTCAACAACTCATTTTACAATGGAGAAGACGGATAGACCCTAGTCTATCTACTGGCGAGGTGCAGGAGACACCTTCTTGATGACGGGCAGCAAAATCTCTCATCATGAATGAATATCCTGTGGTCTGACTTCATCTGTCCTTGCCTAAAAGAAGGGCCCAGAAAGTGAAAAGCATTCCCGGATTCACAGGGTAACTGTAGTTATTAGGCACTGACAGGTGCTCACAGCTAGACATGCTGTTCTCCTGTTGGATATGAACAGTTTCACCAAGCATCAACATCAGACAAAGTTAGGGGTGATCATGGCTAAGTAAAACAATAACCAAGATCAGCTCATGATTTCATTGAAGCAAAGGGAAAAAGTCACTGTGAACTAGAGAAATGCAAACCCATCCCCTCCCAGCTAATAGGAGTGACTTACCATTATAAGCCTTCACCTTACTCACGCCCATCCACATCACATTAAGATAAAACCCATCGTGGAATTGTCCCTCCTTCCTGAAAGCATCCAATCCAGAGTGAAGCCAAGGTCCCATGAACTCCCCCTCCCCAATGGCTTAAAGTCCAAATCATATAATAAATCCTTTCTAGAACCCTTGTACTCAGATGCCCAGTGGTTCCCCATGGTGTGCGCTCTCCCTTGTCTCAGTGAATGAGAAACCTGATTTGTTCAATGCCAGGTACATTCTGGTTGGCCTTTGTCTAGAGGGCATTTAAAGTACAGATTTTTGTTGCAGAAAAAGATAATAAGAGAATGAATAGCCTCTGTATACCAAAGGAAATAGTTGACAAAACAAAGAGGCAATCCACAGAATGGGAGAAGATATTTGCAAATGACACTACAGATAAAGGGCTAGTTTCCAAGATCTAGAGAGAACTTCTCAAAATCAACACCCAAAAAACATATAGTCAAGTCAAAAAATGGGCAAAAGACATGAACAGATGCTTCTCCAAAGAAGACATATGAATGGCTAACAGACACATGAAAAATGTTCAACATCATTAGCCATCAGGGAAATTTAAATCAAAACCACATTAAGATACTGCCTTACAGCAGTTAGAATGGCCAAAATTGACAAGAAAAGAAACAACAAATGTTGGAGAGGTTTTGGAGAAAAGGAAACCCTCTTACACTGTTGGTGGGAATGCAAGCTGGTATAGTCCCTTTGGAAAACAGTGAGGATGTTCCTCAAAAAGTTAAAAATAGAGCTTACCTTATGATCCAGCAATTACACTACTGGGTATTTACCCTAAAGATACAGATCTAGTGAAATTGCACCCCAATGTAATAGCAGCAATGTCCACAATAGCCAAACTGTAGAAGGAGTTGAGATGCCCTTCAACAAACAAATGGATAAAGAAGATGTGGTCCATATATACAATGGAATATTAGTCAGCCATCAGAAAGGATGAATACTCAACTTTTGAATCAACATGGATGGGATTGGAAGAGAGTGAAATAAGTGCTGAGTGAAATAAGTCAAGGAGAGAAAGACAATTATCTTAAGGTTTCACTTATTTGTGGAACATAAGGAATAGCATGGGGGACATTAGGAGAAGGAAGAGAAAAATGAAGGAAAATCAGAGAGGGAGATGAACCTTGAGAGACTATGGACTCCAGGAAAGAAACTGAGGGCTTCAGAGGGGAGGTCGATGGAGGGATGGGTGAGCCTGGTGACAGGTATTAAGGAGGACACGTATTACATGGAGCACTGGGTGTTATAAGCAAACAACGAATCATGGAACACTATATAAAAAACTAATGAAGTACTGTATGGTGACAAACATAACATAACCTTAAAAATAATAATAAAAATAAAGGCACACACAAAAAATAAGAGACCTAATAAAAGTCTTTCAAGCTCAAACTATTCAGATAAAATCCAGTGTGTGGGATCAAGAACAGAATGGAAATACAGGCTCAGTAAAGGAAAACCTCAATGTTCTTACCACAAAAGGAAAGCTTATTTGTGCATTTTAAAAAATGGATGATGTCGTGTATCACAGTGTTATGATGTGTAGATGTCCTTGGATGCTTTTAAAAGAAGGTAGTCATTGGGGTGGCTGGGTGGCTCAGTCATTAAACATCTACCTTCAGCTCAGGTCATGATCCCAGGGTCCTGGATTGGAGCCCAGCATTGAGCTTCCTGCTCAGCAGGGAGTCTGTTCTCTTTTTCCCTCTGCTTCTCTCTCTCCTTCTCAAATAAATAAAATTTAAAAATAATTTTTAAAGGTAGTCATTTTCTACATTTTTTATTTTATTAAAAAAAATTTTTAAGCTCCACGCCCAGTGTGGGTCTTGAACCCACAACCTTGAGATCAAGAGTTGTATGCTCTACCTACTAAGCCAACTAGATGCCCTATAATTATTTTATTTTTTCAATGACAATGTTTATAGTTCAATGGTAATTATATCCTTTGCAATTATGTATACTCATGATGAAAATATTTAGATTTTAATTTAAATATGTATACATTGATTGATTTGCAAATGTTGAACCACATTTGCATCCCAGGGATAAATCCTACCTGGTCATGGTGGATAATCTTTTTTAATGTACTCTTGGATCCTATTCGCTATGATCTTGTTGAAAATCTTGGCATCCATATTCATCAGGGACATTGGCCTGAAATTCTCCTTTTTGGTGGGGTCTTTGCCTGAGTGAAATAAGTAATGGTGGGTAATGCTGGCTTCATAGAAGTTTTCCTTTTGTTTCTATTTTTTGAAAGAGCTTCAGGAGAATAGGTATTATTTCTTCTTTGAATGTTTGTTAGAATTCTCCAGGGAATCCGTCAGGTCCTGGACTCTTGTTTTTTAGGGAGGTTTTTGATCACTGCTTTGATCTCGTTACTAGATATTGGTCTATTCAGGTTGTCAATTTCTTCCTGATTCAGTTTTGGAAGTTTATAGGTTTCCAGGAATGCATCCATTTCTTCTACATTGCTTAACTTATTGGCATATAACTGTTGATACTAATTTCTGATGACTGTTTCTATTTCCTTGGTGTTAGTCATGATCTCTCCCCTTTCATTCATAATTTTATTAATTTGGGTCCTCTCTCTCTTCTTTTTGGATTAGTTTGGCCAGTGGCTTATCAATCTTATTGATTCTTTCAAAAACCAGCTTCTAGTTTTGTTGATGTGTTCTACTGTGTCTCTAGTTTCTATCTCATTGATATCTGCTCTAATCTTGATTATTTTCCTTCTTATGTGTGGGGTTGGCTTAATTTGTGGTTGATTTTCCAGTTCTCTAGGTGTAAAGAGAGCCTGTGTATTTGGGATTTTTCAAACTTTTTGAGTGAGGCTTGGATGGCTATATATTTCCCCCTTAGGACCGGCTTTGCCATATCCCACAGGTTTTGGACCAATGTGTCTTCATTCTCATTGGTTTCCATGAATTGTTTAAGTTCTTCTTTGATTTCCTGGTTGATCCAAACATTCTTAAGCAGGGTGGTCTTTAGCTTCCAAGTGTTTGAATTCCTTCTAAACTTTTTCTTGAGTTCCAGTTTCAAAGCATTGTGGTCTGAGAATATACAGGGAATAATCTCAATCTTTTGGTATCCGTTGAGCCCTGATTTGTGGCACAGTATGTGGTCTATTCTGGAGAAAGTTCCATGTGTGCTTGAGAAGAATGAGTATTCTGTTGTTTTAGGGTGGAATGTTTTGTTTATATCTATTAGGTCCACCTGGTCCAATGTGTCATTCAAAGCTCTTGTTTCTTTATTGATTTTCTGCTTGGATGATCTATTACTGAGAGTGGCATTGTTAAGATCCCCTACAATTAATGTATTCATACCAATATGACTCTGATTAACAGTTGGCTTATGTAGTTGGCTGCTCCCATGTTGGGGGCAAAAATATTTACAATTGCTAGATCTTCTTGGTGGATAGACCCTTTAAGGATAATGTAGTGTCTTTCTGTATCTCTGGCTACAGTCTTTAGCTTAAAATCTAAGTTATCTCATATGAGAATTGCTACCTCATTTTTCTTTTGAGGCCTGTTGTCATGAAAGATGCTTCTCCATCCCCTCACTTTCAGTCTGAATGTATCTTTGGGTTCCGAATGGGTCTCTTATAGATAGCATATGGACAGGTCCTGTCATTTTATCCAATCTGTAACCCTGTGCCATTTTATGGGAGCATTTAGGCCAATCATGTTAAGAGTGATTACTGAAAGGTACGTTTTTATTGACATCATAAAAATGCATCTTTCAATAGTCACTCTCAATGTGAATGCATCAAAGTAGAGGAATAGAGGGAACATTCCTCAACTTCATAAAATCTATCCATGAAAAACCCACAGCAAATGTCATTCTCAATGGGGAAAAGCTGACAGCCTTCCCTTTGAGATCAGGAACACGACAAGGATATCCACTATAGCCACTGTTGTTCAACACAGTACTAGAAGTCCTAGTGACAGCAATCAGACAACAAAAGGAAATAAAAGGCATTCAAATTGGCAAAGAAGAAGTCAAACTCTCTTTCTTCACAGATGACATGATACTTTATGTGGAAAACCCAAAAGACACCACCCCCAAACTAGTAGAACTCATGCAGCAATTCAGTAACGTGGCAGGATACAAAATCAATGCACAGAAATCAGTGGCTTTCTTATACACTAACAATGAAAATATAGAAAGGGAAATTAGAGAATCAATTCCATTTACTATAGCACCAAGAACCATAAGATGTCTGGGAATAAACCTAACCAAAGAGGTAAAGGATCTGTACTCGAGGAACTACAGAACACTCATGAAAGAAATTGAAGAAGACACAAAAAGATGGAAGACCATTCCATGCTCTTGGATCGGAAGAATAAACATTGTTAAAATGTCTATGCTGCCTAGAGCAATCTATAACTTCAATGCCATCCTGATCAAAATTCCACCAGCATTTTTCAAAGAGCTGTAAGAAACAATCCTAAAATTTGTATGGAACCAGAAGAGACCCTGAATTGCTAAGGAAATGTTGAAAAAGAAAAACAAAACTGGGGGCATCATGTTGCCTGATTTCAAGCTTTGCTACAAAGCTGTGATCACCAAGACAGTATGGTACCGGCACAAAAACAGACACTTAGACCATTGGAACAGAGTAGAGAGCCCAGATATGGACCCTCAACTCTATGGTCAAATAATCTTCAACAGAGCAGGAAAAAATATACAGTGGAAAAAAGACCGTCTCTTCAATAAATGGTGCTGGCAAAATTGGACAGCTATGTGTAGAAGAATGAAACTTGACCATTCTCTTACACTATATACAAAGATAAACGCAAAATGGATAAAAGACCTCCAACGTACAGCAGGAATCTATCAAAATCCTAGAGGAGAACATAGGCAGTAACCTCTTCAACATTGGCCACAGCAACTTCTTTCAAAACATGTCCCCAAAAGCAAAGGAAATATGTATACAAGAAGATAAAGAAATAGCCTATCCACAAGAAGTTAGTAGGACATGTCAATATTGAAAAAAAGTTGAGGAAGAAAGTTAAAGTATTCCCATAGTGACTGATCCTAAATGGATCTCACTGGGAATATTTTCAAATCCACATTCATTCCAATTGGTCTTTCTGAAGTTCGTGGAATTAAGACCCCAAGGGTCTGTCCATACCCACTGGCCTGACAGCTAGAAAGTCTTCTGTCCCTTGCTTTGGTCCCACAAGCTCTTTCCTCCCTGATGACCATGAAAAACTCCTTGTGTGTCACCAAAAAAGCCTGGAATTTTAATGTATTCAGAAATGGGGTATGGTGTAACCCCCAGACAGTGTCTGCTGAGCCTCTCTCTCTTTCCTTCCTACAAAAGACTTTTATTTTATTTTAGATTTTATTTATTTGAAAGTGAGCAAGAAAGAAGAGAATGAGTAGGGGGGGTGGAGGCGGGAATGGCAGAGGGAGAAGGAGAACCAGGGTCCCTGCTGAGCAGGAAGCCCAATGCAGGGCTTCATCCCAGAGCCCTGAGATCATGACCTGAGCCGAAGGCAGACCCGCAACCAACTGAACCACCGAGGTACTCCCTACAAAAGACTTTTAAAACATAAAATCTCATTTTAAAACTGAAGTCTGGGTGAAAGAGACATCACAGTTTTTCCAAAATTGTCTTGGGGGAGTCATAAACAGAAAGGTTTAAAGACCCCGTTCTAGTCTGTAAGCTGTTTTATTGGCCACTGTGGGCCCCAACAGCACAGTGCCTGACAGGTAAGAGGCCCTCTGCAGGCACTTGGTGTAGGGCTGAATGGATTCATTCATGAATGATTAGCATGGGGGCTACAGTAGATGCTGTGCTTGGCTGGGGAAGGGATCAAAGAGGAGACACAAGGGGAGGGACTGGGGCCAGGGTGCAGGGAGATGTCAATCTGTAGAGATGCAAGAGAGATGCAGAAAAGGATGTATATAGCAAGAGAGAGTATTTTCCTTCTCCCACCAAATACAATCAGGGGGGTACTTTATTAGCTAGGGGACCCCTTGAAACAGTTGACAGGATTCATTCTTTCTGAACTTTCTCCCCTCCTTGAACATTCTCTCTTTAATATAGTCAAAACAAGGCTTTTTTGGGGAGTGCCTGGGTGTCTCAGTGGGTTGCACTTCTGCCTTCGGCTCGGGTCATGATCTCAGGGTCATGGGATCGAGCCGCATATTGGACTCCCTGCTCAGCGGGGAGCCTGCTTCCCCCCTCTCTGCCTGCCTCTCTGCCTACTTGTGATCTTTCTCTGTCAAATATATAAATAAATAAAATCTTTTAAAAAAAAAGGCTTTTGTTCCCCACCCCACCCCTTGCCTCTATCACTGGAACAGCTCTTGTCTGGGATATTCGTGGTCTCCTCATTGCTGGATTCATGGTCAGTGATCATTTCCTTTCTCACTTGACCTATCAACAGCCTCTGACATGAATCTTTACTCTTTCCTTCTTGCTTCTGGAACATTCTCTCGTGAGTCTTCTTCTACACGCTTTAGCTTCAACTTCTAAGTGGCTTATGCTTCTTGCTCTTCACTTCCTCCTTTTGTAAATGTCAAATGTCAGGGTTCTTACCAAATACCGGCTTTCCTTCTCCACATATGATCATTGCCTTGGTGATCTCTTCTGTTCTTGGGGCTGAACATACCTTCAAACATAGCCAACTCCTAAATTCCTATATCCGGCCCAGACAGCTCTGAACTCCAGATGTAAGTCCATCTGTCTCCTTGACATCCCTACATCAGAACTCAGTTGAATCCATCATAAACACTCATGTCAGAAACACAACTCCTGGTTTCTTTCTTTCCTTCATCACTTGGCTCTGTTTCCCCAGTCTTCTCCCCCAGTTAATTAAATGTCAACTCCATCCCTACAATTGCTCAGGCCAACAGTCTTGAAGTCCTCACTGAGGCTTCCCTTTCCCTTTACTCCCCCCATTGAATCCTCCCTCAAATCCTTTGGCTCTATCTTCATAATATATTCAAAATCCAAACATTCTTCTGTTCCCTTCTACTGGTACCATCTTGTTCCGAGCCACCTTCCCCCTCAGTCTGCATTATTGGAAAAGCCCCTCCAATGTGCCTCCCTGCTTCTGCCTTTATGCTTCAGATTATTGACAAAGAACTAAGGCTAGCTGCTGGTTCCAATAATCCCCAAACTCTCCACGGCTGAACACAAACACATTTTATTTCTCACTTAAATCTCAGTCTCATGAAAATAATACAGCACTCTTCAAAGCACCAATTTAGAGACCTGGTTATTTCCACCTGGTGGCTCTATTTTATGACTCCAAGCTCTCCCTGGAATCCTATAATAGGCAGGTAGAGATAAGTTAGAGAAGAGAGCAGAGGGGACCCACCAATTATTGAACCATCTGGGCCTTGGAACAACATACTTCCTTCTGCTCATATTCTGTTGGCCAAAATGAGTCACATGACCAATCCAATCACAAGGAAGTCTGGGAGAGGCAGATGTGCCCAGAGGTTGTCGGTGGGCACTCGTGGTTCCTTCTGGGCCCTATTACAATGTAGTTCCCACACAAGCACTGGAGACGATGCCTGTCACATTCTCCAAAACTCGAAAATGTTCTGACACACAGGGAGAGATCACTTTCCACCCAGCCTTCACCCCATTCACTCGGTTGCCTTTCAGCTCTGTAACTCTTGAATTAAATCTATCTTCTGGGGCACCTGGGTGGTTCAGTCATTAGGCGTCTGCCTTTGACTCAGGTCATGATCCCCAGGGTCCTGGGATCGAGTCCCACATTGGGCTCCCTTCTTGGCAGGAAGCCTGCTTCTCCCTCTCCCGCTCTCCCTGCTTGTGTTCCCTCTCTCGCTGTCTCTCTGTCAAATAAATAAATAAAATCTTTAAAAAAAAACTATCTTCTGTCCTAATGATGTTCTCTGGGGAAGACTGTTGGTTTTGCTTCACCATCTCCTTTCTCCTTTCTATGGCAACAGCATCGTAACATTCCTTTAGGGCACCATCCCCTCCAGTATATATGCAAAAGGAAGCAAAGTCCAAGGACCCCATGCCACAAGATAGTGTATCAGTCTCTGGAAAATCCATATGGGACACTACCGTTGGCCACAGTGAAGTGAGCATCAATAGTGTTTGCCAGTTCGGCATTCATATCCCTGTATTTCCCAGCAACAGTTCCTGGGGGAAACATACTCTCTCATTGCCTTAGTCCCTTTGGCTAAAGGCTGCTATGACAAAATGCCACAGACTGGGTGGTGTAGAAACAATAGAGATTTATTTCTCACAGTTCTGGAGGCTGGGAAGTCCAAGATCAAGGTGCTGGCAGATTCCATGTCTGGTGAGGATCTACTTCCTTGTCGATAGATGGACATCTTGTCACTGCTATCCTCCCTCGCATGGTGGAAGGGAGCTCTCTGAGGCCCCTTTTATAAGGACACTCATCCCACTCGTAAGATAATTCCTGAGACTAATCGCCTCCCAAAGACCAGACCTCTGGGCCATCACAACATGTTGGTATGTTTCAATACATGAATCTGGGGGAGACACAGTCGTTCACTTTATAACATCTGTTACTTAGCCACATGAATTAGCTGGACCTGATTCCAACCCCAGGCTCTAAGACTGGGCCTGAGAGCCAAACAGAACCTTTTTCATTCATTCAATAACTATCACTGAGCATCTACTATGCGCCCGGCATGGCCCTAAGTTCTGGAGGGTTGACAAAACCATCAGAGACAAAACCCCAGGTCATGGGTGGACCCAGGCAACGTTCCATGTGGGATGACCTCCCCTAAATGAGGTCAACACACGGGAAGGTGCAGCTGAGATTTTCAGGGAGGCAAATACCTTTGAGCACCCGATCCCAGCAAGTATAAAGCCAGATCTGCCTCCAGACTTTCCTACGCCGGGAGCCATAAATGCCTTTTTACTCAAATCACTTTGCATTGTTTTTTTTGTCCCTTTCAGCAGAAAGGAGTCGTGCTCACTAGCCATTAGGGATGATGTGGAATTACATGATGTAATATCTATCAAGCAGGCCCCCGATGCCGGCGGCCGGGACAGCGCTTCTCTGCCCATCAGCACAAACACGCGGAAATTAAGTGAAAAATATCCTCCCTGGGTACAATCAGGATGAAGCGAGACGAGCACCTTCCTCGAATTTTAACGAAAGACCTCCACATTCTGCCAGCCCCGCCATGTTCCAGGATGCTGAGGGAGACCTTCCTTACCTTCAGCACAGAACAAAGAACGTGGGGTCTGAATTCCACAAAAGAGGGATGGCCTCTTTGCTTTCAGACACTGCCGAGGAGGTGATACCACAGAGCAGCCCCGAGGTCCAGGTCTGTAACACCCCTGGAAACAGGAGTAGGGTGCTTTAAAATACTTCGCCGTGCATATTAATTTGTAACCCGAAGATGACAATGGACTCATTGGAGCCAGAAATGAGAAGCAATTAAAAATTCCATCCACACGTTCAATTATTTATCAACCCACCTTTACTTTGGGATTTAAAACATCTGAGGAGGCATCAGCCAAGGAAGGACCCCATACAGAAACTTACAGGGACCGTGGCTGTGCTTACAATGCTCTTGCTAATGTTAATTGATAAGCCAGTCCTTAAATCTTAACTCAAGTACTCAGTTGATTGAAATATGTACTGGGTGGCTCAGTCGGTTAAGCATCTGCCTTTGGCGCACGTCATGATCCCAGGGTTCTGGGATCAAGACCCACGTCAGGCTCCCTGCTCAGTGGGGAGCCTGCTTCTCCCTCTACCTTTCCCCCTTGCTCGTTGATCTCTCGTTCTCACTGCCAAAGAAGTAAATAAAATCTTCAAAAAAAATAAAATAAAATACTCCGCTTTCACAAGCATTGATATTATTTCTCAGAATCACTCTCAGCAAACGCACGTCTGTTTGTCAACTGCTTGCCAACCACTCTCAACAAGAAAGTTGCGTTTATCGAAAGACCACAAAGAAACACAATTTAAATATGGAGCCGAAGAAGACATCAGTCTTCCCTGTTCCCCTTTCCCAGGACAGATTCGGCTGCATTTACCCCAAGCCATGCAGTTAACACGACAAGTACACGCAGATGGATAATATCCAATTACAGGCCACACGCGGCATGACTGATAGAGCGTCTTAGCATCGAAGAATCCAGTCATGACTTCTGGTAGCCAAAGAGGTCTGAGAGCCATCAGAGGGACTGGGGGTGGCAGGGACAAGCTGCAGGAAGACGGGGAAAGATAAAGCAGTTATTTGGAACTGCCCTGCTGACACGGGTTGAGAAATTGCTCCCTAAAGAAGGCACAACCGGGAGCCTGAAAAGCCTGCTGTTTCTCCCAAGTATAGTTATAAGCATGTTAATATAAGCATGCTAACATGCAAGGTTAGGGGCCAGTGGGCTGGGCCATCAGACCTCATCACAAAGGAAAACGAGTTTTGCCATGTTGGCATCCACCCAGCCAAGGATGGCCACAGTGGCACCTTCCGTGGTCCGTGCAGGCCCCCATAATTAAAAGGTTTGAATTAGTCATGTAAACAAATTATCTTCAACAAAAGGGTTTACAAACGCAGGCTAATTAGTTTAAATTCCCTGAAGCTTTCCACTGTTTTTAATTCAATAACACAGTGTAAATTCTCCAGTTAGAAAAAGTCTAATAGGAATTGGCAGAAAACTAAATAATTGATATTGTCAGCAGTTGCGGCAGGAAAGCACTCCGGCATTATTGTTCTGCCGGTAAGTGCGATGGCAGTGATTTCCAGAGAGGATGAAGCATGAAGTTGAATGAATTAGCAATACAAACCGTAGACAGCTGGTGCTCAACAGCCTCTCCATGGGCTCAGCCTCAAGCTGAGAAAAAATTTTAAGGGACATATAAAGAGACTTATCTCTCTCCTTCTTGGATGTGAGCAAAAACATCATAGCAACTACACTTTTGTGACCAGCTTGGGAACCATAATGAACACGCTTGGAACATCGGTGAATCATGGACCTGAATCGTGGACCTGAGCCTTGCTTTCGTGATCAGCGCAAACAAGGTTCCTAGAATCAACCCCAGGGCCACACATGGAATCATTAAGAGAGGGGACTGAGACCATCTTAGTACTGAGGGGCCGGGGGTCTCAGAGGGCAAGAGTCAAATGGGAAATGTACCTTTTCCCATCATGACAGAGCCTAGTCCAAAGTTTCTTCAGCCATGGTATGTAGATCCCCAGTGTCTCTCGTCCCGTGCAAGGACAAAGCCACAGAAGAAATATGGCAAGTGTTCTTAGAGCCCCAATTGGGCCTGACGAGTTAGATAGGCCCCCATTTACTAGTATTCATTTTCAGTTTTTAAAAATATCCTAATGTCCTGAAAATCGTATAAAACTAAAAGACCTTCCTCAGAGATATCAGATCCCTGCCCAACCCCAGCCCTCTCCCATCCCATGGAAGCAATGCTTTTCTAGCACTTTTACTGATATGTTCATTAATTCCACTTTCTAAATAAGACACATCTACCGTTCTCTGATCATTCATTTTATTTTTTTTTTGTTAACATACAATGTGTTATCTATTTCAGGGGTACAGGTCTGTGAATAATCAGTCTTACACAATTCACAGCACTTACCATAGCACATACTCTCCCCCGTGTCCATCACCCCACCACCCCATCCCTCCCACCAGCCTCCATTCCAGCAACTCTCAGTTTGTTTCCTGAGATTAAGAGTCTCTTACAGATTTTTTTTTCCCTCCCTGGTCCCATCTTGGTTCATTTTCCCTCTCTCCCCACCTTGACCTCCCCGCCCTGCCTCTCAAATTCCTCATATCAGAGTGATCATTCATTTTACAACATAATGTACTTACTTAAAATTTTGATAGGCAAGGATCTAGTTCTTTCCCTCAGTTGATCTCCCCAATGCATTCTGGAGATTTCTGGTAGATTTCCAATATATCACAAACTTCGTTAAACCCATGTTCAGTGTCTTTATTATTATAATTATTTATTTATAATGATCACTGCTGAGCTAAAAGGTATACAGTGACCACTTTTTTTTCCCTCCCATGTAATAACAACTTCCTATTTTCCCATATTTAATCATTGCTTTTCCATGGGCTTGGTTTTCCCTGAGCTTAACTCTGCCACGCCCCTCAGGTATGTCTCTCAAAACAATCTGACAATCTCTCCATTTTCATTTGTCTTCCGGGGATGGCCCTTCTGGAGACCCCTCAGGCTCCAGTCTGAACCGATTTCTCTATAGACTTCCCACAGGGCTGTCCTTAGGGACTTAACCTTGGCCGTGCTGGAAATCCTTCAGCTTTCTCTCGTGTTAAAGACCTTCTTATCCATAGTCGAATGATGATAATCTGCCTGCCTGTCGAATTCTAGGTTAGATATACTTTTCTATGCTGCTTCTGAAGGCACAATTCCATTGTCCTCAAGTTACCGATGTTCACGTTTGAAGCTGGATGCCTTTGTTTATTCTTGGTCCTTTGATTTGCTTTCTGGAAGCTTTTAACAATATTCCTTTTATTCCCTTTGTGCTGAATTCTCATGATGATTTGCCTCACATGTCCTTCCAGTCTGGAAATGTTTCTACATTGTTTCTTTGATCATTTCCTCTGCACTTTTTCCTTTGCTCTGTCTTTCTTGACCTCCTCAAATATTCTGTCTGATTCCAACTGATTATCTCATTTTCTTATATTTCGTTTCTTATTTTCCAACTCTTCGTCTATATTTTTAATTTCCAAGAGCTCATTCTTGATTCTCTAAAGATTTCTTTTCAGATCATCGTTACATCGTTTCAAGGGTACCTTATCTTGTCATCTCAGGGATGATATCAAGTATAGTCATTTTGGAGTTCACTTCTGCTTCCTGCATTTTCTCCCCAATTCTTTATTTTTCAAGTTTTCTCTTTTGTGTATAGGAAATCTTCCCTACATGTCTATTGATTCTTGACCATCTGTTCATATTTAAGGAGACACTGAAGAGCAAATTGGAATTTCTGCAAGCACAAATGAGGCTTTTCCACTGATTGACTTTACTATCGAGTGCCCAGCTGATACTTTTGTTAGACACTTCCCTCACCCCCAACTTGGTATTTGTATAATCTTTTCTCCAAGGAAATTCAATTTCTCTGGAGAAAGTGCTTCTATTCTGCTGTGTGGAACATGTATGCCTAGCTGCCAGCATCCTGAAGATCGTGGGAGATAATGATTGGATTTATTTAGAGAGGTTTACTTAATTCTCCAGATGCCCTCCTCTGTAACAGACACTTCCAGTCCTGGAGCATCTCCAACTCAGTTTCTCCTAAGAATATGGTTCTTCTGTCCTGCCATGTGGGGAGAGCGATTCTCTCCCAGCACGGGGCGGGAGGGGGTGCTCTTAAGGCACCAGGTGGCTTCAAATTACAAGTCTTCCTGGGGTTCATTAGAAAGGATTGGCTTTGCCTCTGTAGGTCTTTCTCTCTTGACCCTCACAGGTGTCCCCTTCCGCAAGAATAGAGACTCCACGTCTACCTCCTTCACACCGTTGTCTGTTGTGATCATAGAACTGTGTATCTTTATGCTTCCTGTAGCATTCCCCACTGCCACACACATACACACAATTGTGTAGGGACAAGTTATTTAAGCATTTGGCTGAGATATGAGTTATATCATGAATACCTACAGTTTTAATTAGTTCATAAACAAGGCAAGATTTGAGCGGGGAAGAGAAATTTGAGTTTGGAGACATTTTGCAAAGATGTGTGGCCATAAACTTTAATAGGTTTGTGAATGCTGTGTAATCATTAAGCCCCATTGGAAATACTGGGGGGGAGAAATCCAAATCTCCCCGTGTTTATGTCACTTTTCTTGATTAGAGCAAAATTAAAAGGAAGGACGGCTGGCTATCAAATCTGTAAGTCCCGTGATGACTTAAGACATTTATTGGACGGATGAAAAGAATGGATGCTTTTATGCGGGCCATGGGGTCTGTTGTGTCTTTAAAATGGTGCTTGGACCATCTTTAAGGGCACCTTAAGTGGGCTATGACTGCAGAACCAGATGGAAAAAAGTGACGGTTGGTTGATGGATCAACAAAATGGAAACCTGCTCAATCAGCCATCAGGCACTAATAATCGATGTAATTTGTCTGAATTCGATCAGTGGTTTTACAGATGAAACATGGGTGGAGAGAGTGAAATTCCCCCACCTCTCAGCTCCTGTCCCAAAGGCTTTTTGTGTTGACTCAGGCAGGAAATGGCATGCCCATGTTTTATAGGGGAAAAAAAAAATTAAGAAAGAGTTAAAGAAAGCCTCAGTATTTAAACACTCATTTTAGTTTAAATGTCTAATTAAGATTGTGCTGTCTTGATGATTTAACAGATCCAAAAGCAGTGTTTTCTTACTGCTGCTGATCACAGTTCAAGGCCGGCTAGCCAAGCGTGAAGTTTTGTTAATGAGAAATATAAGCTTATAGTCAGGCCTCTGGATACTGCTATTAAAATGTACCTAATCATGTTCTTTAAGCAGAATTAGATAATCACAATGAACTGACTTTTTCACTCAGACGATGAACCTTTCCATTTGATAGATTGTTCCTAAGTAATTTAACTCAGGAGTTAATTGATACAAAATATCACTGTCACCAAACTTTACAATAAAAAATAAACTCTAAGCATTAAATATTTTTCCCTTTGGAATTGACTCTTTGCAAATTGAGGGTTTTTCCCATTCCGCAGTAGACTTTTATGGCCTCTGAGGCACTAAATGTATAATCTTCCAGTGAAATGCAGCCCAGGCAGCTCTGTAGCTTACAAAGCTGACTGGGCAGTTTGGCATTTTTGGTCCTCCTTCCAGTCTATCTTGGTTCTCATGGGGGAATTCATCTGCCCCCCCCCCTTTACTGTATGAACAATGTCCTCATGTTATACTTGAGTCAGAAGTGAGGACATGTGAAGAGATGAGAGAAAACATTGCCAGCCATGGATAACAGAGAGGTATGGAAAGAGACACTAGGCCACACACAGCCATGCATCCCCAGCCTCTCTGTAGGACAAGAGCCTGCAGGAATCTGGAAAACAACCCAGCCCCCATATGAGGGTCAGAATATGGGAATGCAGTAGAGAGAGGAAGGCAATAATTCTGGTTCTGCCTTCAGGATCTCAGGCTGGGGTTCCATTAAGGATACTCCCCAACTCAGAGGGTATTTATGGACAGCTGATAAGCAAAGTGAGATTATAGGATCTACGATGAGATAGATGTTCAAAACATAGATACTGAGCAATATCAATTACCATTGGAACTGTATAACAATTAGGGGATGGCTGACAAGTACACAAAATTACTTTGAGAGTATCTTTCTCTCTGCAAGAAAAGAATATAATTTTGTCTTATGTTCCTTTCCTCAACAATCTGTGGTTTCACTGATTCACTCCACAAGCATTGATCAAAAATCTATCCCGTGTCAGTCGCTGGGCACAAATTGGGACTAAAGATGTACAAGACATAGACCCTACCTTAAAGAAATTACAGGGAGATCTGGGCAGGGAGGCATCAAACCAGATATGGTGTCAAAGATTACAAAGCCAACCAATGTTTTCTATAGTGCTTACTCTCTTTCAGGTACTGTTTTGAGCTCCTTATATATACACCTCATTTAATCCTCCCCATAGTTTGGGAAGGAAGACATATTTAATATCCCCATTTTACAGACGAAAAAAAAAAAAAAACTGAGGCCAAAAGAAAAAAAATGGAAGTGAAGTAGTTTGCCCAAAATTGCAGGGTTTGGGCAGAATTTGGACTCGAGCCATCTGGCGTGAGACTTTTTCTTTTCATCTCATACTCACTCATGTGTTAGCAACACAGTCTGCTCGGGGCCTGTAGGAGCTCAGAAGTGGGGCATCTAAGTCAGAGAGGAGATGTCAAGATGAGTGGGGGAGGGCAGCAACAGTTAACGGGCACAATGACATCGATCTAACTATAATTCAAGGTCTCCTTTGTAGAGTTTGGAAGACATGCTCACTGAGACATGAAGAATCCACTAGGGGTAGGGAAGAGAAGGAAGGTAACAAGGAGGGTAATGCCCATGTCTGCAAAGTAGTTGGTGAGAGAGAAGAGAGACAAAGCAAATTAGACCCGAGCCTTGGACCCACTTGGCACAACTTTTCCAACTGAGGCTGGAGGCAGAGTATGGAGTGGGTTCAAGAGAACCATCAGAGTTCTAGCATCGTCTGATCTGTTTCAGAAGGACCTCAGTGGGAGAGAACTATGGGTCAATAACACCACAGGATAAAAGGGACAGTGAGTGTAGACTAACTCCCGAGCACCTCTGGGAATCCTCTCTCAGTGACCCACACTCCAATCAAGGTGTCGATGTTGAAGCTGGATTCCCACATCACATAGCTTCTCAGAGGTCATAGTGAGCCTCCAAGATCACTGACACCCACAGACCCTGCAGGGAGAATTACTGTCATGCCAGGCTGAGCTGTGGCTTATCAGGAGGTAAGTATGTACAATCCTGGTGGGAACTGTGTGCTTTCGAGGGGGGGCCAGCTCTGTGAGAGAGTTCTGGATGGACACGGAGAAGGAGGAAAAGGCTAAGGCAGAGAAGTGGGTACCAAGGGCATGCCTTGTGCACCAAATGCATGCCTAGTCCCATGGTTTGGAAATGTATGAGCAAATAAGGCTTACCTCTGGGATCATCCACCATATTTATTTATACCGTGAACCTCACCCCTGGGGGCCAGAAAGGGATTCGGGTCCCTACACCCTGGCCTCATATCTTCAGCAGCCCAACCAAATGCTCCTGCTTCCACTCTTGGGTCGAACCTTGTCCTGGAGAGGCTTTCCAATTCATCCACCAAGGACGTGAGCGCCTGAAAGGGTTAAATGCGTAATTTCAGTAACAAAGTAAAATGAAAGAAGAGACCTCTTTGTACCTACAAAAGACCATTAAACTCAGGCTTCAGATTACCTGATGCTAAATAAAGTGTTTTAATTTTCAGCCAGAGTGTATTGAGGGTGAGTCTTGAATTATCCTCTAGGGCCCTGCATTCCTCCAGTATGAGTCTCAGGACCCAGCCACTAGCCCTCAGAGGAGAAGACACTTTCTATCAAGCCTCAGAGATTTCCTGGGTTGGGTTTTAGGTCACCCCGTATGATTTTTGGCTCTCTCTCCAGAGGAACCTAAACCCCCCAGGACCTGGATATCCTCTACTTACCTGGACCTATTTCTTCTCTCCTTATTTATTTCATCTGATTCATACTCACCTGAGTACCATTAAAGTGTGTACCAGTGATTTTAGTGACTTACTGTTCTAGCCCAGGATCTCTGGGGTGAGTGCATACCCCTCACCCCGGAGCCTACGAGACATTCCACTGTTGGGTGCTAATAAAATGTGAGCTCTTTGGGGTACCTGGGTGGCTCAGTGGGTTAAGCCTCTGCCTTCAGCTCAGGTCATGATCTCAGGGTCCTGGGATCGAGCCCCGCATCGGGCTCTCTGCTCAGCGGGGAGCCTGCTTCCCCCTCTCTCTCTGCCTGCCTCTCTGCCTACTTGTGATCTCTCTCTGTCAAATAAATAAAATCTTTAAGAAAAAAAATGTGAGCTCTTTGACTTCTTTTAGTTTTAGATCAGCCTTGTTTAATGTATTTCTATGTTCATTTTAGAATGTACTTAAGACATAAATACAACAAGATGTATGTATACGTATATGGAGATGACACTTGTCCCACTGCTGAGAAGGGAGAGACGGTTCTAAAGGTCCAAAGGGTTTGCAAAATTTACTATTAGAGCCGAAAAAATGTGACTTGATGTCTGCTGCTGCCCTGTTCACTCTGGGCCCAATCATTTTCCTTTTACCCCTCACCCTACAAATATTTATCCAGTATCTTGAATGGGGCGAGCCCTCGCTGGGTGCTAGGGACACAGAACACCACATGAGCCCTTGCCTAGCTCACCATCTGGCGGGAGAGGCAGAAATTCAAACAAAGAAGCACAAAATGTTAAGTGTGAAAAACGAGAGTCTGTGCATGGCCCTGGATGAGCACAGAGGGAGAGACAGCTGACGCTGAACGGAGCAAGGTCAGGAAAGCACTTATGGTAGTGACACCCCGAGGCTGAGACCCTTTCCAGCAGAAGGAGCAGGATAAAGGCATCGATGCTGGAGAGCAGGCAGCACGATGGGACAAAGCACAAAGAGACAACAGACTTAAGTATGTGCGGATTACAGCACGCCTGGGGCGCAGGGTGGCGCGGGCTGAGGCTAAGGCTGGCAGGGGTGGAGCCTGGAGCCTGTCTAGATTGCCTGGATCCATGTAAACGAATACGTGCGGGAGTTGACCCTCTAGGTCCCTTCTACATCCACAGGCCAGCCCCATCCAGAGCACCCTGAAGCCGGTAAGAAATGCAGCATCTGAGCACGCGTGCCCGCATGTGCTGGCACCGCTTACCGTTTTAACCCTCACCCAGATCGAAATCTGCACAAGATCCCCGGGTCATTCCTTCATGTTAAGGTGGAGAAGTAGAGCCCAGGGACAGCGAATGACAGCCACAGGCTCCTTCGAAAGACGCCTGCACCATCCGTGGCGGGATCTCAGAGGGGTTTCTTAACCTCTTCCTGCCTCACCCTCCCTCCCTACCACATCACTCTCTTAGGGTTTTCGACCTCAGCGCGGGGTGGCAAAGATGAGATGAATGATCCATTTGAAAACAAACAAGCAAACAAAAACCCCATTGGTACAACGATCAGTGAGGGGTAAATACTTTTCTTCGTTGCTCAGATATCCGGAGGTCTTCTCTCCGCTTGGTGCCTGAAGGACACCAGCACTGTTTTGCCTCTTCAAAGCGCAGAGACCAGTGGAAGATTCTGAGCCTGGTTAAGTCGTCGAGGCAAGGCGGTTCAGCGCCCAGTCCGCACTGAGAGCAGGTATGACTCATTGCTAAGAGCAATTTGCAAATTTTTGCACGGCCGTGGTGAAATGGTGCATGAGGCGATTCACAAGCTTTTGGATCGGCACCATGAGAATATTATTAGCCCCATTTTCCTGATGAGGAAATTGAGTCTCTAGAGAGGAAATGCACTGCCTGAGGTTATGTGCTTTATCAACAACAGACCTAGGATTCTGCCACATGGGTCTTACCTCAATGCCTACAGTCTTTGCAACAAGTTGATCCGTCTTAGGAGAGAAGAGGACCCTCCACCAAAAAAAAAAAAAAATCTAGTCACTAATTGCTGATAATATCATCATAGGACATATGTTTTTTAAGATTTATTTATGTATTTTAGAGCAAGTGAGAGTGTGAGAGGCAGGAGGGCCAGAGGGGAAAAGGAGAAGGAGAATCCCAAGAAGAGCCCCCACTCAGCCCTGAGCCCCACACCAGGCTCCATCCCAGGACGCCGACATCATGACCTGAGTGGGAAATCAAGAGTCTGCCGTCCAACCGACTGAGCCACCCAGGCACCCCAGGATGTATGTTTTTAATTAAAAAAAAAAATTTCTGGGGCACCTGGGTGGCTCAGTGGGTTAAAGCCTCTGCCTTCAGCTCAGGTCATGATCCCAGGGTCCTGGGATCGAGCCCCGCATCGGGCTCTCTGCTCGGCGGGGAGCCTGCGTCCTCCTCTCTCTTTGCCTGCTTCTCTACCTACTTTTGATCTCTGTCTGTCAAATCAATAAATAAAATCTTTACAAAAATTAAAAAATTAAAAAATAATTACGAAATTAAAGAAAAGTTGGAAGCCTAGTAGAAGGAACACTTGTATCTTTTTCACACAGATTCGCCAATTTTAACACTTTACGACATTTGCTTTACTTCTCTTCCTCCCTCCTTCCCACCCTCTCTCATTTAAAAATAAGTTGTAGGATATCCTGTCCCTTTGCCCCCAAATACAACAGTGTGTGTATCTCCTAGGAGCAAGGACATTGGCTTGCATACACACAGTAATCAAAATCAGGAAATTTAACCTTGATGCAATACCACTGTATAATCAATAAGTATTACTCAAATGTTGCTTTTCCCATTAATATCTCATGCAACAATTATGTTCTACTCGGCCATTAATAACTACAATAAATGTCATATATCATATTTATCTCATTGTAGATATTACACATGCCTTTATAGAGCTCTTCAACACAAAAAATTGATTAAAAAATAGTCAGGCACCTGGCTGGCTCAGTTGGGAGAGCATGTGACCCTTGATCTCAGGGTCATGAGTTCAAGTTCAAGTATGTATTAAAAAATACACACATACCTACATACATACATAAAAATAAAATAAAAATAAAAATAAAATAGCGGTCGCAATCATGTATTGCCTTCCAGAAATTTTTATGGGCATGTACTCGTAAATGTATTTGCAGATTTGAAATCACATTGGATACAACTTTATCTTTCTCAACCCACATTATATCCTGAATATCAGGATCACAAGTATTTTAGTAAGTTATTGAAATCTCTGTGAGTAAGATGGTTGGTGAATTCGTAATATTTCACCCCATATTCCTCGTGTTCCTTCTATTGTTTGACATGAATTTCTATCAATTTTTCCCTGCCATGTAGCACCGTAATGAACATCTTTGTACACATTATGTGCTGTATATTAGCATTCCATAAGACTCAGTCACAGTTAAAAAGGAGCCTCTCTTTCAACTCCTTTAAGTCCAAAAAAAAAATTTTCATGTCTTAAAGCTTAGACTTCACATAAAACCTATTGAAATAAAGTCCATACACAACCATCCAGTTAGGACTTAAATAAAAATACACACGATGGCTAACAGCTAATTTTACTGTTCTTTCCTGTCTTCCAAACTTTGTTCCAGGAACTCAAGAATAAAGCCTCCACGGAGGAACTAGCGTTGCAAATTTAACTCCGTGTGTAACTTTACATTGGCCTCACTTCCTATCACAATCTGTGAGAGGCCCCCTGTCTCTTACCAATAAGACCAGCTCTGTTTCCTCTCGACTTCATACCCGGTATCGCCTTACACAGACTTGGAGTTGCCTGATTCTTTCCCGGGGTTCTTGGTTACAAACAGCAGACACCAACACTGCATGACTTCAACACTGCGTGACTTCAGCAGCAAAGAGAGTGACTTGGGGCATCAAGCTTGGAAGACAGGAGGCGAGAACACACATTGTCGAGATCATGACACAACCCAGCAGTCTGATTAGAGTGACGTTGTGTCTCCACTGCTGGACATCTGCCACTGGCGCCCAGAGAAATCTGTCATTTTCCTGTATATTTATACACACCATGCCTTCAAGATTTAAAGTACTGGGCTGTAGATCATCTGATTGTCCTAGTTTGAAGCATGTCCCATACCCTACCTTCTGGAATGTGAGGAGAGGGAATACATTCCTCCTTTCATTTTCAGAGCGAGGAAAACCCTAAAAGGAGGAACTTTGGAACTGAAGAGCCAGAAATGAAGCAGAGGCTTGCTCATATAATACCTAGATAGCCTTTGTCCTTCTTCCTCTTATTACGCCTCCATTAAAAATGGTTCCACTTAATAATTGTAACTGTGTCTCACATGTTCAAAATATAGCCACACCTGCACTGTAACCCCACAAGAGGAGAGGAGCCAAAGTCTCACCAGTTACAACAGCCAGCTTCGATGTGGGAGAGCTGATGTCGAATGGTCCTCTCCAGGCAAGACCGTCAACGTTGGTCTCCGTAACACTCGGGATTTTCATCACTTTTGGAAAACAAATGAAGTTGGAAGATGATAATTTGCTTCATTTTGGGTGGATCTAAAGCCTCAGTCCTAAGGTCCCAGGGTCCTAGATGATCTCGTGTAGGCAAGAGGGGTGAAGAGCCCACAAGATTTTGGCCATCCTTCTCCCTGTGCCCAGCAACAATCCTCTTTGTCTTGGATAACTGGGGTTGGTCACCTTACTACAGCAAAGACTTGTGGCCCTGATAGTGTCATAACTGAGTCTTTGATGGCTGCTCCACTGGTCCATCTGGCTTCTACCTCAGAGTACATGATCAGAACAAAGAACGCCACTGGTATCCTCCATGACCATGCTTCTTTCACTGGAAAGTCAGTTGCTTGTCCAGGAGCCAATGTCGACTGAGCTACCATGTCCCAGTGGAGAATACATTTAGGAGGCCCACAGATGTACTGGCCAAAGCACGATATACAAGGGGAAAAAAATCAAAATCCAAAATAAGGGTCTATTTAGTGAACGGAGATTGTATCCCACTCTAGGATCAATGGAAGTCTGATAAAATCACCAGACCTGCACGGTATTGGCTGCTGTCCATTGCTAGCTATATTGCTATATGGGACTCAGTGTTGGTCACTGATTAACAGGGCACAACCATGGCAGAAGCCAGGTCAGACTGGAAGAGCTCAAATCCAAGGTCTTAAGCAAGGTACACCTGCCTGGCTTCCTCTGTAAACATTTTGTTCCTAAACTCTTAAGCAAACACCAAGAAATGCGGTGACTGGTATATTCCTAATTATAGAGAGCTTTCCAGTAAAGGTCTTTTGTGGGCTTTCACAGGGGATAACACCTTTTTTTTTTTTTTTACATTCTGGGTCCATTCCGGGAAAGCCATTCACTTGACTTCCCCTAAACTCCTAGACATCAATATTCTAATCTTCCCCTCATGGGGTCCTAAATCACCTTGACAAATCATTTTCCAAATTGAATAATAAGAAATACTGCTTCATACTCTAGTCCCTAGGGAGATTTCTCTTCTCCATAGGATGTGGTACGAGGATGCATAGACCAGGCACCAGTTCGGGTCCTAGGGAACTTGTGAGCTCACTGAAGTTCATCTCTGTGGGGGCAGCTACAGCAAAGCATCAGCTCAGCCATGTAATAGGAAGAGAGTTTTAAGAGGCAATTCAGATGAACCAGAGCTGGTTCTCAGCTCTGAAAGTCATGGTCTTTTCCTAGAACTAGGAAACTAGGAAACTTTTCCTAGAATGGGTCTGTGCCAAAACTTCCCTTTTGGGACTTTCCAGGGGCTCCTCTCAAGATCCTTATATATCCCACATCTCCACCACCATTGGATCTGTTGGCTCAAAATGGTCCAGGGGCATGTCAGCTACCTCCAAAATCCAGGGGCCCACCGAGCTGCATGTCTCTTTCTTAGCGATAGGAAGAACGAGATCTATACCACTGACCATCTATAAGTACAACAGTGTCTCGGACAGTCAGTCTTCATGGGGATTATTTCTTCATTCTGCATGCATACACCTGTCCGCGTATTCTAATACTTGCCACTAACGACTAAGTCGGTTAATAACCTGCGGTGTCAAAAATAGACTGGGCCAGGGTGATATCTTTTGGAATCTCAAGATGATTTGGATCTCTAAATTGCATTATGGCAGGAAACAGGCAGGTTTTTATAGCCCCAAGATACCCAGAAATGGTAAAAGGCTGTCTTTGCTATGTAAACACATACTGCTTGTGTGTCTCTTACTAATGAGTATGAAGCATCCAACATTCCCTCCCTCCATTGACAGCCACCTACCAAGGTCCAGAGCCTGGGTTCATCCGTCCGGTAAACAGAACACATCTGGCACAACAGCAGTATTTAGGGTTATCACCTTGTTAAGTATATAGAGTTCATTATCATTTGTAAAGGCCCATCTGGTTTTTTCAGAGACCAGAAGGGCTCATTGAAGGGAGATGGGATCAGACCTCCCACTTCTGCATCATTCAAGGTATTTGATGGTGGTGCTAATTTCTGCAATTCTTCCAGAATTGACTGTTGGTTCTGAGTATGTCAGAGAGGCTCCGTTGGGCTCTTCTTACTGTCCTGACCCTTCATCACTACCTTGAGAAAATAAAATTGAGAAACCTAGAAGTTGCCAAATATGTCAGTTGCTATGTTTGAAAGTGATGAAAGAACCACATGCAGGTTCTGATGGCCCAATGAACCCAATCTGATTCTGGGCTCCAACCCCGATTATCTCAATAAGCTCTCTTTTTTCGAGTTTTTATTTAAATTCCATTTAACCTACAGTGTAAAATGAGTTCAAGTACTGAATTTAGTGATTCAACATCTATATCCAACACTGGGCGTTCATCCCAAGTCCCCTCCTTAATCCCGAACACCCATTTAATCCATCCCCAACCCCCAAGGAATCCAACCCACCTCCCCTCTAGTAACCATCCCACTGTTTTCTATACTTGAGTCTGGTTCTTGGTTTGCCGCTCTCTCTCCCACCCCTCCCCGCCTTGTTCATTTGTTTTGTTTCTTAAATTCCACATATGAGTGAATTTGTCCTTCTCTGACTTATTTCCCTTAGCGTCATATTCTCTAACTCCACCCACGTTGTTGCAAATGGCAAGACTTGATTCTTTTCTGTGGCTGAGTGATATTCCATCATATATACATAACATATCTTCTTTTTATTTATTTATTTATTTATTATTTTCAGCGTAAAAGTATTCATTGTTTGCACCACACCCAGTGCTCCATGCAATCCGTGCCCTCTCCAATACCCACCACCTGGTTCCCCCAACCTCCCACCCCCCGCCCCTTCAGACCTCTCAGATTGTTTTTCAGAGTCCATAGTCTCTCATGGTTTACCTCCCCTTCCAATTTCCCTCAATTCCCTTCTCCTCTCCATCTCCCCTGTCCCCTTTGTTAGGCTCCACAAATAAGTGAAACCATATGATAATTGAGTCTCTCTGCTTGACTTATTTCACTCAGCATAATCTCTTCCAGCCCCGTCCATGTTGCTACAAAAGTTGGGTATTCATCCTTTCTGATGGAGGCATAATACTCCATAGTGTATATGGACCACATCTTCCTTATCCATTCGTCTATTGAAGGGCATCTTGGTTCTTTCCACAGTTTGGCGACCATGGCCATTGCTGCTATGAACATTTGGGTACAGATGGCCCTTCTTTTCACTACATCTGTATCTTTGGGGTAAATACCCAGTAGTGCAATCATAACATATCTTCTTTAACCATTTGTCGGTTGATGAACGCTTAAGCTGCTTCCTTATTCTGACTATAGTTGATAAGGCCGCTATAAGCATCAGACTGCATGCATCCCCTTGAATGAGTATTTGTATAACCTTTGGGTAAATACCCAAGTGCAATGGCTGCATCATAGGCTGGTTCTACTTTGAACCCAAGCTCTGACTCTAGCTATGGGACCAGGATGGCTTTACCAGATCCCCTGAGGTCAGCTTCACTTTGTGTCCAACAGACCTCAAAAATTCTAGGCATTTTCCTTTCCCTAGTGTCCAGTTACCTTGACACAGAGATAGAGAATCATTCTAGGGAGAATTTGAGGAAATATCTCTATCTATCTATCTATCTTTCTATTTACCTATCTACCTATCACCTATCTATCCATTTATGTTTAGTGATGTTTTAGATCCTTCTCTTAGGGGCACCCAACCTCCCCCTGTCAATCCCTCTAGATTTTGAATCGACCTGGATTTTGAAATGGTTGTGAATCTTCTCCCATTCACCAAATTGAGTTTTTCCTGATTATACAAATGAAGCAACATCTTAACCAGATTCTCATGTGCTTCACCTTAGGAACGTCACCAATAACCATCATAATAGATACCGCAGGTCAACGTACTTTATTTGTTACTTAAGCCTTCCCCACCCATTATAGCAATTGTATCAACCTTGCCTCCGATGGCACATGTTTCTGCATTCCCATAAGCCCACCGTCCCTGTTCATGCTAGGAAGTCATGTTCCCCTACCATCAACCCTGGCCTCCAGGGAGCAGTAATTATCAAGCATCTCAAAGACATTAGAGACGCTTATCCATGACTTTTTTATTGCCTTCACAAATTAAACATTTTAGTCTTCTGCTTTTGTCAATGTTAACTCATCAGGAAGAAATTGTGGAGCGCAGATTCAGACTGATGGTTCAAACAGGAGATAGATTATGAAGATGATGACCCTACCAGGAGGAAGAAAAGCGCTTCTGATGTTCTTACTGAGCTGGAGACAAAAAATTTGCCAGACCAGGGGCCAACCCACTAAGAAAACTATATCAGGGCCTGCCATGTATAATCATCCAATGCCATTCTTTGAAATCCAGACATCCCTGGCATATGACAAACCCCTACCATTCCATGTCATTGATTGAGATGCTATTTTGGGGGATTTTTCAGAAATTATTTGCTCTTTGGTTAAATGAGAGGAACTTCAAGGACACCTATACAGCCCATTCTTCCAATTGCCAATGATAATTCTTTTGACATGTACAGATAACTATTCCAACATATAAGAATTGGAAAAATAACTTTGGTGAAGTTTTAGGAGCCCATTGTACATCTATGAGGTGGATTTAGCTTAAAATTTGACTCTGACTGCTCAAATACAATGAGCAGTTATATCCCCAGAATTAGTACTGACTCAAAGCCACTGTTTAATAATACCCAGAAAGCCAAGACATTTATCCCTGTAAATGGTTACAGGTCCCTTTGTGAAAGGCTAAGGATAAGACTTCTCTTGCTTTGGATATTATTAGGGAGATGGTTGAAAGCCATATGACAAATCCACTGCCAAATCCCTATGCCCTGAAGTCCTTGACATTGTACTAAGTAGTTTTTCACATCTATACCTCACTCAGAGTGGACAAATATTGAGTCGAGTTTTCAGTCAACCAACAAGAACCAAAAATTAGAAGTAAAACTAGTTTTGGAGTAGCAGATTACATCCAGAACCTCTGATGAGTTTATTCATGTCAGTAAATTCAGGATTGATCTAATATTGCAGGATATCTTCTTAGGTCAAGCTTGCTGAGGATCCATTGGCTGTATTTTTCTCAATTTTGTTTTCTTTTATAAAGTAGCAAGTTCCTGTCATTCTTTTATTATGCAATCATTCTCACAGTACCCTAGGGCATAGCAGGGATCTGACTCCAGTTCTGGAAACTGAGAGTGGAAGGAATTAGGGAGTCATCAATAAAGGATAAACAACTTCTTCAAACACTGGGGGAGGTTTCTCTTTGGCTGGTGGAGGACAATAAATGGGGGTTTAGAGTTTGCATATCTTCAGGGTCCTCTGAATCCTACCATAAATCTGTTCTAGTTTTTGGCATGTCACTCTGTCTTGATCGATGACTCAACCTTCATATAAGAGACGTAGTGAGACATTAATTCAAATGTCACCGACATTCAGCAACCAAAGAATCTCTTTATCATATTTTTGCCTATCTCAGATCTATAAATGTAGGAATTAAGAGTTTTTGTTTTGTTTTCTTTGTCTTTAAACCAGCTGTCATGGGGTCTTTTGTCAGTCTGTCCTTGAACCAAGGATTTAGAGACTTGAGTTTATCCTTTTCCACTTTTTTAGAAGCAGCCTTCCTGTCCCCCAAACATTGAACTTCTCAGGCTCCTTAGACTGATCCATTGTAGAAGTCACTTAATTGTCCAGAGATCACGGGTTGGGTGACCCAAAGTGATCATTGCACCTTGCATGTAACACAAAGCCAAGCCCTTATTCTTGACCACCCATCAGTATCATCCAGGGAGGATACCTGACTGTCAATTATAGAAACTGATGCTGAATAACTTAAGAACCAGAGAAAACTTATGAACAGCTATTGGATAGCTCCAAGAACTATGAGAATGCTGGAGAACTAAGCTTGAGGAAATGAGCAGAGATAAAGGGAGGACAAAAGCCTGGAGTCCAGTTATGGTCCACCAAGAGCCTGTTGGGAAGGATGCCACTGTCTACCCTGCTACTTGTGCAGTGGACATTCACAACCAGCATTACTGGTATTACCACCTCCAGCCACTTGCCACAACCATCCAGCTCTCTCAGCTCTGCTCTACCATCCTCTGTGAACAGTATCAACTGTCCCCATGTCCCTGTGTGATTTCCTTGGGACTCACAGGTCCAAGCTAGGCAAGATCTCTGTCTTCCTCTCTAATGGTTTGAGACCCTTTCATCAGCAAGGAATTCACATTAACTAACACAATTCCTGGATCAATGCAATCAAGCCACCTTAGATGGCGTTCTGCTAGCAAGAATGTGAACTCATTCCTCGCTTTCCAACCATAATATTGACGATTCAGCCACTGAAGCTCCCCAGCCAGCCTCTGCTGCTTTAATATTTGGCCCTAGCCCAGCAAAGTGCCCTGGGCCAAGCATAAAAGGAACATTTATAAGTATTTTCCCTAGTTCTACCTCTTTGAGTAGAGTTCTTCACTCTGTGAAGTGGAGCTTCTTTCTGTGGTTCTAAACTTTCCACACAAATTTCAAAGGCATGTCCCTTGCTCTCGTATTTTCTGAGTCCTGTTTGTGGGGCTGTGGCAAGCACAGTGGGAATGTAGCTCATTGAAGATTGAAATGGAGGGGTGACCTGGAGGTCAGACTAAATGATATGATATTCTCCAAAGGGCTGTGCAAGGGACTGAGACTTGGCAAAGCCCTTTATCCATCCACTCCTCTCCATGGGACACAGATTTACATTACATTTCCTCCTGCCTTTCATTTTCTTCCCAAACTTCCTGTTTGTTTCCCACAAGTTACCAAAGTAATACTCGTCTAGCACTATGAGTTTTTTACTTAAGTCAGCTATTCTTCCTGCTTTCCTGAAAGAACCCATTTTACTGACAAGAAGAGTGGTAGCAGGAACTTTGAAACTCGAAAACACCGTGTCATTCCCTGGTTACAATCGGGAACCTGGGTAAATCTGACATGTTAGTCCTTCACAACGAGAGATCGGGTCTCATGTCTCATTGGACTGCAAACAGAACATGGACCCAATCAGAAAGTTGGGTAAGAGGGCGCCCGGGTGACTCAGTTGGTTAAGCAACTGCCTTTAGTTCAGTTCATGATCCTGAAGTCCCAGTATCGAGTCCTGCATCAGGCTCCGTGCTCAGTGGGGAGTCTGCTTCTCCCTCTGACCCTCTCCCCTCTCATACTCGCTCTCTCTCTCAAATAAATAAAATCTTCAGAAAAAAAGAAAGAAAGAAAGAAAGAAAGAAAGAAAGAAAGAAAGAAAGAAAGATTGATTTAGTTGAGTAAAGGGGTGCCTGGGGGGCTCTGTTGGTCAAACGTCTAACTGTTGATCTCAGCTCAGGTCCTGATCTCAGGGTTATGAGTTTAAGCCCCACATTGGGCTCCATGCTGGGTGTGGAGCCTACTTAAAAAAATGGGTAGAAATGAGATCTTTCTCTAAAAATCGAGTCTTTATACAGGAAATTTCTGCATTAGAAATTTAGTTGCCACACTGATTTAATATGGAACACCACACTTGAGCTATTTCAAGTACAAATGTGAGATACCAACCAAAGAAGGGAAAACTCTTTCTCTATATGAGCAGGAAGTGGAAACAAGTGTTGGCCTCACTAATGGTCTCCATATTGATTCACCTTCACCCAAAGAGATACTTTCCTCCTCCAGGAACGCAGCATTTCTTCCCTCCAATACTTGGAACAGAAAATTTCCAAGCAGATGTTCTTCATATAAAATGTGGGTTGGAAAGGATTTGTGTTAGCATTTCAATCACTCAACATTTTCACACAGTATGAAAATGGATCGAGTTTCCCTTCATGGAAGAGAGGATACGGGATCACGGTTTGGAATCACATCAAGGCTAGAACGGGATATGCTCTACGCCAACAGCCAAGTTGCCAATTTTGCTGGTGCACACTTTCCCCAACGACCTTTCCAAGTCAGCACGGCGGCACAGGCAAGACAGAAAAATATTAGGTATGCTTAATGGTAGCTGAAGTACAGCCAAATAGCATACTTCCAGGGTACACTCTCGCATGCTGGCACTCTGAAAGATGCAATTTCTCCATTTCCAGAACTCAACAATTTTTCAGCTGCACAGCATCATTCCAATAAAACACTGGTATTTTATTCATCTCTTCCTGGAGTACCATACTTTTATTTTGTAGGCGTCTCTAAATCACATCAATTCACAAAAGACCAATTTCTTGCTGCTGTAGTCAAATCAGATGTTACATGCACATACACACACACCATGGGTGTTTTCCCTTTTTTTGCTAGTTAGTCATAGATGAGAAATTTGTGATCTGAGTCACAAAGCTCCCTTAGGCAGAGAACAGGGCTAATGAATGCATGGTACGAACCCAGTGTCTATTGTCCTCTCCAGGCGTACGTAGCTTCCCTTCACCCCACTTCCCAGCTTCTGCTCAAACTGTGGCTTCTCTGGGGAGTTCTGTCTTTGTTAGGGGAGCCCTTTTGTATCTCATCTTTGTAATTATTATTTGTCATCGTTTACATGAGTGTGAGGGTGCTGATATCATCAAAATAGGCATCTTGTATTTAATGGCACTGTCTTGTACATTTCATGTAAAATCTTGGAACTGACGGCACCTTGGGGATTCTGTCATCCCACCAGCTCACTGCACATATGGGGAAAGAGGCCACAAATAACCTAAGTCAGTACATACTGAACCCAGGGCTTATGCTATGGAGCGTGCATTCTTTCCTCTGTTTTGAGAGTAAGCAAACTTTTTCCTTAAAGGGCCAGATAGCAAATGTTTTACATACTATGCATATATAATTATATACGATTATTTTTTAAATTTAATTTAATTTTATTTTTCCAAGATTCATTGTTTATACACCACACCCAGTGCTCCACGCACTGGGGGAGTTGGGGGAAATTGGAGGGGGAGACAAACCATGAGAGACTATGGACTCTGAGAAACAAACTGAGGGTTTTGGAGGGGAGGCAGGTGGGGGGTTGGGTGAGCCTGGTGGTGGGTATTAAGGAGGGCACATACTGCATGGAGCACTGGGTGTGGTACATAAACAATGAATTCTGGAATACTGAAAAGAAGGGCCATCTGTACCCCAGTGTTCGTAGCAGTAATGGCCACAGTCGTCAAACTGTGGAAAGAGCCAAGATGCCCTTCAGTGGATGAATGGATAAAGAAGATGTGGTCCATATACACTATGGAGTATGATGCCTCCATCAGAAAGGATGAATACCCAACTTTTGTATCAACATAGACGGGACTGGAGGAGATTATGCTGAGTGAAATAAGTCAAGCAGAGAGAGTGAATTATCATATGGTTTCACTTACTTATGGAGCATAAGGAATAACATGGAGGACATTGGGAGAAGGAAAGAAAAAGTGAATTGGGGGAAATTGAAGAGGGAGACGAACCATGAGATACTGTGGACTCTGAGAAACCAACTGAGGGTTTTGGAGGGGAGGAGAGTGGGGAGTTAGGTGAGCCTGGTGGTGGGGATTAATGAGGGCACATATTGCATGGAGCACTGGGTGTGGTGCATAAAAAATGAATCTTGAAACACTGAAAAAATAAAATTAAATTTTAAAAAATTGAAATTCTATTTGTTCCATTTTCTGATCTACTTGGTCATTTCTGTAGTTTCCTATCTTATTCCCCAGTCTCAATCTCTTTTTTACTTCCTTAAAGATTTTAATCATAGTTACATAACAGTATGTGTTTGCTAATTCTGGCATTTGAATAATGAGGTGTCTGATTCTTTTGCCTGTGGCTCTTCTGGCTCAGATGATGGTGCTTCTGTGTGTTTTATGTATATTGACTATGAATTCATCTCCCATGAAATGTCATCTGTGAAAGTTCTTTGAGGCCTCTTTTGAAGATGCATTCTACAAGTATTGACATAGGTTTCCACCGGAGGTCTACATGACACTATCCACCTAGGATCTCTCTAAAATAAATTCTCAGCTTGAAATGTTTCAGGCTAACCAGATTGGGGGAATCAGGGCTTCAAACCTATATGAAGGTCAATTCATAACAGCACATTCAAAGGCAGGTTTATCTGTTTCATCGGCCCCAAAGAGAGATGCAAGAATTCACTCATGTCTCCTTAAGTGGAGAACGTATATTTCTAGTTTATCCGTATAGTGAGAATGGAGCTTTAAGAGGTAGCAGTTCTGGATGGAGTTCTCTTATTAGCTGCCTCATTGAGTTACGCTCTGACACTAAGGTCTGTCATTAGGCCCCCAAAGCTACATGGGGATGTAAGGCATTTCTGGTGGTATTGCCAAGGCCAAAGCCACCAGCCAATACCTTCTGTATTCCAACTTTCACTCTGTTTTTAGCCTCGAGATTTTCTTAATTTCTTGCCAGCTCAGAGATGCTTTTCTAAATATTTTCAATAAAATATTTTTAGTTGCTTTCAAAAGAAGGGTTATAAAATCTGTCATGCTGCTAGAAACAGATACATGTGTATCCACTGCTGACTGCAGACTACAGTTTCTGAATCCTCTACCCAGAATCCAAGATTAGTCAGATGAGATGGCTAGAGACTCTATCACCCTCATTGAACCTACAATTTTGATTTTAGCCCTAGACTAACCCACAACTCTAGCCAAAGACTGAATCCTGATCATAGAGAGATTCCTACTTACTCTCAGAACTCACCTGGAGCATCCCAATATCCCCCCTGAGCTTCCCACCTTCCATATCTCCTCCCTTGTATTTCTCAAAGATGTCTCACGTCAAAACACAACTCAAGCTCATCTCACCAAAATCAGTGCAGGGCACCTCCTAACACCAACTTCTAAAGCCTGAGAGTCAAACTTTTCTCTCGCTGTCCTTCATCATTCGCAGCCAATCCATATCATATCACTCTTCATATAGCTTCTTTTTTTCCTTATTTCTATTATGTCTCTCATACGTGTCATTATGTCTTTCCTCATAGAAAATATACGAAAAATTCCCAACTCATTTTATGAAGCCTGTATGATTGTCATACCAAAACCGGACAAACATATCACCAGAAAATAAAACCATACCTAACACCCCCAGAAGTAGAGAGGCAAAATCCCTAAAAAAAAATTAGCCAACCAAATGTAGCAATATAGAGAAGGAATAAAACATCATGACCAAGTGAAGTTGATCATAGGGCTGCATGGTTGATTCCACATGGGAAAATCCATCAATGTCATACACCATGAAAAGAAAATGAAGAAGAAAGCCTATGCGATAATGTCATGATGAAGAAGAATCATTTGAGAAAATTCAACATACACTGATGATAAAAACTCTCATCAGAGTAGGAATAGAAGGGAGCTTTCTCGATATAAGGGATATTTACGTAAAACCTAAAAATAGTATCATGCTTAATGGTGAATGGTTAATGCTTTCTACATTACCATCAGGAGTAAGGAAAGGATGTCCACTTCCCCTACCTCTATTCAACATTTCCCTGGAAGTCCTACCCAGGAGTATAAAGAGGGGGAAAAAAAAAAAAAAAAAGAGGCACCAGGATTGGAAAGGAAGAAGCAAATTATTTTTATTTGCAGATGACATGATTGTGTATGCAGAAAATCATAAGGATTATACACAAAGGCTACTATAGTTAATAAGTGAATAGACAGAAATAAATTATATTCCTATATGCTAGCAACAGCTGGAAAATGATTTTTTTTTAAAAAAGCAATAATGTGCAATAGCATTTAACAACTCAAAACTTATATAAATATGTAATAAAATATGTACTAGTTCTATATACTAAAGCTATCAATACTTCTGAGACATTAAAGAAGACAGATAAATGGAGAGATATATTCCTTTTGTGGATTGGAAGTCTCAATATTATTAAGACATCAATTCCTACAAATTAATCCATAGGCTCAATGGAATCTCATTTAACATATCTGCAGACTCTGATGTAGAAATGGATACAGGGAATCTAAAATTTATATGGAAACATGAAGGGCTTAGAATACCCAAAAACTGTTCTGAAAAAGGAGAACAAGATTGGAGCATTTACTTTCAAGATTTACTATAAAATTACTTAAGAAGAAAGTGAAGTATTCGTGTTTAAACAGGTGGACCAGAAAATAGAACCCAGATGTATACCCTCACATACATGATCAATTGACTTTTCTTAAAGATTTTATTTATTTATCTGACAGAGAGAGAGATCACAAGTAGGCAGAGAGGCAGGCAGAGAGAGAGGGAAGCAGGCTCCCCGCGTAGCAGAGATCCCCACACGGGGCTCGATCTCAGGACCCTGGGATCATGACCAGAGCTGATGGCAGTGGCTTAACTCACTGGCCAGCCAGGCGCCCCATGACCAATTGATTTTTCACAGAAGTGCCAAGGTAACTGAGTGGGGAAAGATAATCTTTTCAACAAATGGTTCTTGAATAGGTGAACATTCATAATGAGAAAAAGAATTGGACGTTGACTTTGATCTCATGCCGTACACAAAAATTAACCTGAAATTCATCACAGACTGAAATGTAAAAACTGAAACCATAACACATGTAAGAGAAAACATGGAAAGGAGTACCTTGGCTGGCTCAGTCAGTAGAGCATGTGACTCTTGATTCTGAGGTCATGAATTCAAGTTCCATGTTGCGTGTAGACATTACCTGGAAAAAAAACAACAACACAGGAAGAAGTATACTGACCTTAAGGGGAAACAAAAATTTCTTAGATAGGATTAATTTAAGAAAAAGCATACATAAAGTAAAAGAAATAATAAACTGGGTTTCATTGAAAACGTAAATGTTTGCTATCAGTATGAAAAACATCAACAAGAAAATGAAAATGCAAGCCACAGACTGGAGAAAAATATTTGCAATACGTAATTTTTACACATATTTATATATTTAACAGAGTGTGTATATATCACATGTAGAGAGAGTTATTACAACTAAGTAATGAGTAAAAGATTTTTAACAAACAAATATTTGATATGTTATACAAAAAGACCAATAAGAAAGTTAAAAGATTAATCATCAGGAAAAAAATAAAAATCACACATTGGTCAAAAAATACAGTTGCAGTTACAGAAGATGAGCACGTGGAGATAGCTAATGTATAGTGTGATGACTACAGTTAACAATACCATTCTGAATACTGGTAATTTACTAAGAGTAAATTTCTGGTGCTCTCACTACATACACATACACACACCAAGTAACAATGTGAGGAGATGATTATGTGAATCAGCTTGAGTGTAGTAATCATGAAACTGTGATATGTACATCAAAACATATTGTGTATCTTAAATACAATTTTAAGTAAATAAATAAAACCACAGGACAGTATCACTCTGGAGCCCTTTGAATGGCTAAACTTTAGAATAAATGAATGTGTCAAGTGTTGGCAAGGATGTGGTACAGCAGGAACCCTCACGCAATGACTATTCCAGGAACTTTGGAAAAATGTAACCGGATAGGCAATCCAGATATGGCCCCCACTTAATACAGTCAAAGGTACCAAGTCAATCCAATGTGGAAAGGAATGTCTTTTTAACAAATGGTGACGGACCCAACTGGAATGCTGTGTGAAGATAAATTAATCTCCAAGCCCACCTCACTCCACATGCAAAACTTAATCCAAGATGGCCCCTAGGCCCTCACATAAGAATGATTTCTACCATAATATTATGAGAAGAAAAGGTATGAGAAAATCTATGATCTTAGCTAGGCAAAGATTTCTTAGCTGGGTTACAAAAACATACAATAAGAAAGTTTGATAAATGACAGTTTATCAGAATTAAAATTTAAGCTCAACCAGAAGACATTAAGAAAATGAAAAAACAGGTTACAGACAGGGAGAAAATACTTACAATATATATATCTGACAAAGAACTCATATTCGGAATACAAATCAACAAAACGGGGAAATAATCCAATAAAAGATGGCCAGGAACTTGAATCAATACTTTATAAAAGAAGATATATGAATGACTAGCAAGTCTATCTGTCATCAGAGAAAGGCACATTAAAACAACCAAGAGCTCCCTCACACACTAGCTAGGGTGACTATAATTTTCTAAACGATGGCCCATATCCATGTTGGTGGGGATATCAAGGAACTGGACATGTGAGGTAGAATTGTCATAAAATAGTAGAATCACTTTGAGGGCCTATTTGACCAATTCTGATATAAAAGTTAAACATTCACCAGCTGTGAGTCGAGCAATCCGTCTCCTAGGTATTTACCCAAACGAAATGAAAACATGTAACCACAAAAGGACTTACACCAGAATGTTCTTAGCAGCCTTATCATTACTCATAATGGCTTCAGATTGGGGGAAAAAATTGTTCACCACCAGCAGCAATGATAAATTATGGAATACTACTTAGCAAAAAGCAACAAACCCCAGACACAAGCAACAACCTGAATGAATGTCAACATCATTGTACTGAGTATAAAAAGGCACAGAGAACGTATTTATGATTCCGTGTCTGTGAAGTCTAGTTCATGGAAACCACCAGATAGGGAAGAGCATGGTGACAGGTAACCAAGACAAAAGAATGGGGCCCAGGGGGGCACTTTCTGTCATGATGAAAATGTTATGCATCTTATTTGGGGTAGAAGAAAATTGCCCAAACTTAACCAGACTCAACATTTAAGACCTGTACATTGTATTTTGGGTAAATTCCACTGTAATTTAAGCACACACACACACAAAGCCAAGTTCCTCAAATAGCTTGGAATGCTTGCTAACACCTAACTTTTACTTATCTCTCCGATTTTTTGTACGTATCTTTCCAGACTTTTGTTTAACCTGTGGGCACAGGTTCCGATGGAGTCCCAGATTCAGGTATTTGCCCACCAATGTCCGTAGCCAGATCCACAGACCAAATCCTAATTCCGAGTCTGTTCTCTTGTTTCTTTCCTTCCTTCCTCCATTTATTCATTCAGTTGACACTTGTTGATCATCTACTATGATTCCAAGCACTGGATGTACATCAATAAACAAGCTAGACACACTCCTTCCTTTCCAGGATCACATAGTCTAAGTGGAGAAACAGGTAACATATCACATATCACATATCCCATGTGATATGAAGCATGCAAAAGCAGAGTGTAAGAAGGTGATCAGTTGTCTGAAGGGTATTAAATAATGAGTTTAGGGGGTACAGGTCAGGACCTCATTGCCAATGTTGAGGGAGGGCTGGCGATGCAGAACCCTAGCCGAAGAGTATCTAAGATGGACTAGGAAGGGTCAAGCCCCCAGGAGAAGAATCAGCTTTGAGTGTGGGAGAAGAGGAAGTGGGAAGTAGGAAGTCGAAAGCCTGTGGCAGAGGGGACAAAGGGAACCCGCCTGGCAAGTGAACATTAGGGGAAAAGGGGAAGGAGGCAGAAGCTTGTGTATATAGGAGTTTGGATTCCATTCATGCATTGCAAGCAGAGAAGTGTCATGATCTGGCTCAGATTTTATTTTTGAGAAACAGAAACAGACTAAGTAGGGCAGGAGGGCCAGAGGGTGAGGGAAAGAGAGAACTTAAGCAGGCTCCATGCTCAGCATAGAGCACGATGCAGGACTCGATCTCATGACCCTGAGCCGAAATCAAGAGTCAGATGCTTAACTGGCTGGGCCACCAGGCACCCCTGACCTGCTTTAGATTTTAAATGCATATTTAGGCAGTTGTGTGGCAAGCATATCAGGGGGCAAGCATGGAAGCAGTTAGGATGGTCAGAGGCTCTTTAGAAACCCAGGTGATAGACGATGATGGCTTGGACCAGCATAGAGTGATCAAGATGGAACTTGGGCAGAGTAACTGGACTGAGAGCATCTTGGTCAGGCCCACAGCTGAGGCTATGCACATAGTTCAAATACTAATTCCAGACCACTCTGACCAGTGACTTTCTCTGCAATCTCCCACTGTACCAGTTAACTGGGGTATGTATTGGTAATTCAGGCCACAGTAACATGATACCATAGAACGCATGGATTATGAACAATGACCATTTCTCTCTCTCTCTTTTTAGAGATTATATGAGAATGGGGGATGGGGAGGAGAGAGAATCCCAAGCAGGCTCCATGCCCCACATAGAACCCGACTTGGGGCTTGATCTCACAACTCTGAGATCATGACCTGAGCTAAAATGAAGAGTCAGACACTTAACCATCTGAGCCACCCAGGTGTCCCCTCTCCCCCAACCATTTATTTCTCACACTTCTGGAGGCCAGGAAGTCCAAGATCAAGGCATAATCAGATTCAGTGTCTGCTGAGAGCCCATGTTCTGGCTCATGGATGGCTGTCCTCTCACAGTGTCCTGGCATGGGTGAAAGGTCAAGCGCTCCCTGGGGTCTCTTTCATAAAATCTCTAATCCCATTCATGGGGACTCCACCCTCAAAGCCCCTAAGTCCCCACATCCAAATACCATCACACTGGGGACGAGGACTTCACATATGAATTTGGGCAGGGAGGGGAGCACAAACATTCTGTCTATAGCAAGTCATGCTAATGCCAAACTAACCAACTATCCCAAACTTTGTGGCTTCAAACAGTCACTGATTCCCACTAATCTGTTGGTCATCTGGGGCGTGGCTCATCACACAGTCTGGGGTCTCTATGCCTCCATGGCTAAGCTAGTTGAGCTCAGATGAAGCAGCAGGTCTCTGCTCCCATGAATCTCATTCCTCCTGGGTCCGGCAGACTGGCCCAGGCATGTTTTCCTTCTGGGCATGGCCAAGGGCAAGCATGCAGGCGCTTTTGCAAGGCCCCCTCTTCTGCCGGGTGTGCTAAACTCCCATTGATCAAAGCAAGGCCCAAAAGGCTAAGCCTGGAATCAAGAGACCAGGAATAGATTCTGCCTCTTCATGGGAGAAGCAGGACAGTCACATGGCAAAGGGCACGGTTGGAGAGAAGGGTGACGATTGCCATGAATGCAGTCGGTCCCATAGAGTGGCTTTTAGGGAACCAGCTCCAAGCTGGAGTATTATTCGGGCAGAGTTCACAGCAACCCCTGATGCTGAGTAAGGGAGATACCATTCCTGCTTCAGCGGCCCCACAGTCCCCAAGGAACGTGTCCATCTGGGACAGCTCATTAATATTAAAGAGGATGGTCACCGCAACGAGAAGCATTATTGCAGCATTCGATAGTGAAAATAAGTGGACTTCCTAGAGAATGTCGCCCACTGGGGACATGGAGGTGGCTTCCTAAAACATCTCTATAAAGTTCATATTCAAGCAGTGCTGTCAACTTCGAATATTGAACACTGATGAGCCACCATGTCCAGGGGCTAAATGACGCCTGCAGCTCACCTGTCCCCAGGTGAGAGAGACTAAAGCTTCAGACGGCAGTGTCATCAGTTGCCAGGCGGAGGCAAAGAGCCTCAGCCTTTCACCTGGCAGGTGCTCTCCATCAGGGGAATGAGAAGCCGGCTCTAGATGAGCATCAGACTGACAATAAGACGGTATTCTGGACGCTTTCCGAATATGCGGGAAGAAGGAAAGAGAGATGGTTCTCTCCTTTGGGGAAAGAGCTGTTCCAGTTTTTTTTTTGTTTGTTTGTTTGTTTTTTGTTTTGTTTTGTTTTGTTTGGATAACGAAGTTATGCAGGAAATAATGTGTAAAATGGGTGCTGCGTAAACAAGCCTTCACAGTGGCGCTAAAGCTCACCAAACACAAGGCACTTGGTTGAATCAGCCAAATGGTGCCTGTGCTTCCTGCGGGGTCAAACCAGCTGGCGTGGCAGAGTCCTTGCAACCAAGACCTCAGGGCGCCTGTACGAGTGTGCTCGTGGGTGTGTTTAACATTTATTCCACAAACACTCGTCATGGACTTGTTCTTTGAGAAAACAGTACGCAAGAGCAAGAGCTAGAAAGGAAGGGAAACAAAGGACGGACTGTGTTCTCGTGGGCTCCTTTTCATCCAAGTGAGGACAAGGTGTTAGGATGAAGGTAAAGGACAAAAAGTTCAAGGTGTTGGGATGCAGGGTATTTCCTCTCTGTGTCTATGTTCATCGATACAAGTCACTGTGTTCATCTGAGCAGCCTCCTGCCTTAGAAACAGACTTCTAAGTCCTGCAGTTCCAAATCAGTGAACTTCAGTGGGTGTCCCAGGGGTCATGAGCAGGACAAGGCAAGATTCTAAAAAGAGAGGCCAAGGGGCAGAAGATTCTCCCGGCTCTCCCTACATAGGTTCCCTTCTTGAGGAAGGTCAGAGCTCTAGACAAGCGAGTGGGCAAGAGGAGTGGAGCATGGACCAAGAAGTCCCCTTAAATTAATCTAGCCCTACAGAAGCACATTAGGTCAATGCCTGCAGTGGATAACATACAATGATCCAGATGTGGCCTGTGGCCTAACAGAGTTCTGGCAAAATCTCAGCTTCTCCAGTCGTTGTAAATTGGCTCTCACAAGAGCCTTCTATTCAGTGAAAATGACCACATTAGTGAAATGTATCAACTCACGAGTAAAGCTGAAAAGTAGCCATCACACATCATGTGGTTCTTTCTTCAAGAACTTTCTTCAAGAACTTTCTTTAAGAACTGCTTCAAGTTCTTTCTTCAAGAACTTTCTTCAAGAACTGCTTCTGCTCTTCAAGGCCTTGGCTTTCTGTAGCCAGACAGGGCGTCCCACTAAGACTCTACATGTACGAAGGCATTCCTGAATGACACTTGGCTGAGGATTTTAAATGCACCCCAGGTCCCATGTCTCCGAATAATTTTGCTTTATGGGTTCACAGATGAGAGCAGGTGAAGACTTGTAAACAATGACTAACTCCATGTTCTTTGAACGTCCATGCCCTGTTAATAAAATTCTGAGATGTACAGGAACAAAGCCAATGTCCCATCTAGGCAAAGCCCATATGCTATGTATTCCTATTCAAATGTATTGAATTTACCCATACATTAATGAAATTACTTATCCAGAATATAAGGATTATTCCAGACATGGTTTCTCCCACTGTTCTGGAAGCTGGAAACCTGAAATCAAGGTGTGACCAAGAGCTGTGCCTTCTCGAAGGTTCCAGGGAAGAACCTGTTCCACATCTTTTTTCTCTTAGCTCCTGGTTCACCAGTTACCCTTGGAGTCCCTTGCCTGGCAATGGCATAACTCCATTCTCTGGGCTCTGTTTTTCTTTGGCGTTTGTCTCTTCCCTTCTGGTAAGAACACAAGTCATACTGGATCGTGACCCGCCCTAATTACCTCATCTTATCTTTTTTTTTTTTCCCTTTCTTTTTGTAAGTAGGCTCCACGTGGAGCCCAACACAGGGCTTGAAGTCAGGACCCTGAGATCAAGACATGAGCTGAGATCAATTTTGGCCCAAATGCTCTCTTTCTTTCTCTCTTTCTCTGGATCAGCTCAGCCTGTCAAGCCTGGGATTCCCAAAACCCCATCATTAGTTGCATCATTTTTTCATGAGAAAGGATGGGCAACCACCAGTAATCTTTTGGTTAAGTTGTCAATTTTAAAGAGAGTGATTTTTTTTTTTCCTCTTCAAGTATCTGATATGTCTGTAGTTATGAAAACCGAAACAAAAATGCCCTGATTTTCTCAAAATCACTCAGCCGGTTCATGGTAGAGCCAAGCTACTGCCTCTTTCTCCCACAGTAGGTCTCTGGCTATCTGACAGTTTCCCCCTCACTGATTTTCCTGCTCCCACTGCTAATAATCTATCCTTGATACCATGCCCATTTCTTTTCTTGACTCCAATCTTCCAATGGCTTCCCATATCATGAGGAATGAAATGTGTTTTTTTAGCATAGCTTATGAGGCCCAATTGAATGATCTGACCTCGCCCTTCCACTTAGGTCTCATGTCCTACCTCTTTTCCCCTCACACACTCCATCTGACCACTCCTACCTGTCTGCCAGTTGATAAACACACAGCAGAAGGGTCCATGCCTTACAGCCACTTACCCAATGCCCTGGAAAGCATCTTGTGTTGAGAAGAAATCACATAATTATTTACTACAGGTAATAACTGAAAGAAACCCAGATGTCCAGCATTAGGACAATAAAATGGAACATTGATGAGTCCTTAAATTTAATGTCATAAAAATATAGAAATAGCTAGGGCAACTTAGCCTCAGAATGCTCACTATCCACTATATCTAGTGGATGATCTAAGTTAATAAACAACTAGCATAGGATGATAAATGCAGCTCTAAAATAATTTACAGCATGGGAATGGAGGAGAAGAACTTCAGGAAGAAAGTGAGCATAGCGACATCAAAGTTGGGCTTTCAAGTTTGAACGGGAGTTTGCTGTGCAGTTAGGGAAGGAGAACTGTCACGACATCAGAGCATATAGAAGTAGCAACTGCAAAGACCTGGAAACCTCAAGTAGCAGAGATTTTGGGGGAGCGATGGGCGTTTCCACTTGCTAGATCGTTACATGCAAGGAGGGGTGGGAAACTAGAGTACTGAGCGTCTCTTTCTGGAAGGAGTCTCCTGAAGGTTAAAACAAGTGTCCACAGATGGATCAATTAGTCATGGGAAGCTCTGTTTCCAGGAAAGCCTCAGGCTTGTAGCCCAGCTTCATAAAAGCAGGAATATTTTAACCCCAGTATTTTTCTCCCTTAAAGTCTCCACCTCTTGGTTAAAAGTGCCTATCTGAACTGGCGCGTTGTCTCCTTTTTCCATTAGAATCTTTAACATATTAATCATAGGTATTTAAAATTCCATCTTATCATTCCAACGTCTTCGTATCTGAGCCTGGTTCTGGATGATTGCTTTGTCTTTTCAGACTGTGTTTGTTTCATACCTTTTCATATGCCTTGTAACTGTTGAAGACGATACATGTTAGGTAGAACATTAAGTACTGAGATAAATATTTTTCGTGCTTGGGCTGAGTTTCAAGTTGGTCATCAGTATGGTTATGCCTGGTATGTCATGGGTTTCAAATTCTTCTAGAAATATCTTGTGTATAGGATGTACGTTAATGCAACGGGCAGTTCTTCCCCAGTGTCTACTCCCTGCCTGGCTTCAGATCACCCACATGGCTTTGGGTGTCCCCGGAGAGAGCTATACCTCCCCCAGATGTATCCTGCTGTTGTTTTTATTCCACTATAAACTCTACTCAATGTTTGCTAGCATGGGGGTAGGGTCTTGGGCATTCTCTGTTGCTTTGATGAAGCTTCAGTTTGCAGCAGGCACTGAGTCCCAGGGGTGTGGCCTTCCAAAATGTTCCTGGCTTTATGCCAGATGGAGGAAGCCTAGCACAGCTTCCTTCTTTCCTGGATTGAACTCTTTTATTATTTTTCTGTTCTAACCTTCGCTACAATGGGTTGCCACCAATTCCTGCTGCCAATGAAGACTTTAATTCCTTAGAGAAAGAGAGGTATACAGGTCCGAATGGAGTTTTAGCAATAGCTGCTGTTCCCTCTTTCAGACAACACCATGAAGGAGGAATTCTTAGGATCCTTCCCATTTCCCCTAGGAGAGTCTGGGGGGATTCTTAGAGAAAAGCCTGCAAGCTAGCATGAACTTCCCTATGTCTGCAGTTTCCAGAGATGCCCCACTTGCCTACTAGCCTACATGAACCAGTGTTAGCAATATGTAAGCAGTTCTAGCAGAATCTGCTTACCCATTCAGGTGACATCAAGTGACCTCTGCCCAGGTAGGCAGGAGCTCAGATCCTATTTCTCCCTGCAAATATCCATGTCTCTCCAGACTTCGAGTTTGTTATCTGCCCTGCTCTCTTGGTTTTTAGGAGGGTTCAAGAAAAGCAATTAATTTTCAACATGTCTAGTTTTTTTTGTTGTTTGCTTTGCAGGAGTGGAAGCAATGCTCTTTTCAGCCCTTTCCATCTCTGAGCCCAATTGCTGGTATATTTGATCAGCGACTTCCTTGATGGCTCCCTATCTGTGTCCAGGGATGTGGTTCAGCAACAAATGATTCTGTGTTCCACGCTTCTCTCTTGCCAAAAGTTTTGTTGGAATTTCAGCCTGCCCCCCTCAAATAGCTAACCCCATGTGAAGGCAGAGTTTTGCCGGAAGCTGCCTGCTGTGACGATCATATATACTGCTGGGGCAGAAAAGTAATGCATTACCAGATTTCTCTGAGCATCTGAAATCAGCTTTTAAAATGTCAGACATCCCTGTGAGGCCCTGTTGCTTCCATGTGCCACATGATAATTTTCCTCTGAGGGAGGTGGAGGACCCAGAATTGGGGCTATTCTTTATCCACAGAAGTCAACGGGGTATTTATTAAACATCTATTATGCAAGTAGGGTGGTTTTAAGCTCTGTGGAGGGCTATGGGACATGACTCTTGTTTTTAAACTTTGGGCCAAGAAGAGGCAATAGTCCAGACCTCTGGTTACATAAGTTCAAATGTTTATGTACATAATATTCAGTTGCTCAGAGGATCCCTAAAATTGTCAAGCTCACAATTAGGAAGACCCTTAATCCTATAAATGCAGCCCCAGCCAGAGGTTCATTACTCACCAGCAGTAAATAGGTTGTCCCTTATTTGCTTCTGATATAGTCCCTGACTTCCCAATTACTGACCCTATTTAACAGCAATGACTTATTTGGCTTTTAGCATCCTTCACTAGACATAGCTCTGCCCCTTAATTCTGTCTCTTTCTTCCAAGACAAGAACTAACACCTGCACTTCTCCAGTGATGATCTCTATACAACCAGTGTCGTTATTGCTATAATCTCTCTTTCACTTCTTCCTACAGTTCCTTGCTGCATGATCCCAGGGTAGCTGGCTGTCATAAGGTAGTCATTTACCATTTTTCCATCATTCATGGGTGGTTGGCACCACTGAATCCCCAGCCACCCTTTTTCTTGTGCCTCTTTCCAAAATGCCAGCTATAGAGTGACATTTTCTGGAGGCCCAGGAAGTACCGAGGGCAGAGTCCCAAGGCTTGGTGACACAGAAATGAAATACTATAGTGGAGGGATAGAAAAGCTGATCTCTAGAGACCAGGGCCCCCAGGTCAACACTCTATTCCATACAAAAAGAGCCAGAACAGGAAGAGAATTAGATGGTCCGAGGCATGGGATTGGAGTCACACCAACATGGGTTCCAGTCCAGACTCCACAGGTATACCTACATGGTGACCTTGAGCAAAAGACTCAACACTTCTGAGTCTTATCTTCATGGGCTTATGTGAGGATTGCATGATATGTTATATACAGAATATTTGACACATCATCTGGTCCATCAAACACACTCAACAAATTCAAACATCTCTTACAACTGATACTCTAAGTGGGCCTTGATCACAGTGGAACAGGAAGGAGCCCTGTTCCTAACACAGGGAAGGAAGCCACAGCTGGACAAATAAGAGAAACACCATTAGATTCCTACCCAGTTGAGGGTTTAATAGAGGCCCTGGCTGCTCTTACCTGTAGCCAAGGTGAGGCATTTCAAGAACCTGGTATTGTCCATTTCTGGTCCACTTCCCTCTGTGCCTATGGAAGGGAGAAGAGATGCTATCATTTCTTGAAATTTCCTATGGACAGGCCACGATACCAGGCACTTTTTACTTTCCTCCTTCTTGGTTTACCAACTGCTTTTCATTCTATATGTCCCAACTGCCACAAGCGTTGGTGAAGAGCTAGGAGCCCTGGTGTCACACTTTTCCAAATACTCAGTCATGCCAGCTGTCAACACCGTCCTCCAAGCATGTACTAATGCAAGAGTCCCATAGTGTGCATGTAGACATTCCCCCTCCAAGGGTTCCTGTAAATCAGGACATTCTGGCTCAGGGCATTGCTATTGCGGTCACATACCAGCATGATAAATAATCTGAACAAGTTTTCTCAGGTGCAATATTTATGGCTCAGTTTGAAGCAAAGAACAGTCAGAGGCAATTGGTAAAAACTAATTTACTATAATGTCACCCTGGATATATAGCAAATAGCTGTAAACAAGTATGTACAATATAATTAAAAATATGATAACATTATAAAATAGGATGATGGCTAGTTAGAGTAAAAGATCTATCAAGTAGGAATATGTGTATATCACTTGAAATATTGCCTCAATTACTTGAAGTCATCATCTCAGGCTGCTCATCTCAAAAAAACAATCCTTACAAATGCAGACTTTCCATGACAAGGGCTGTTTATTTCTATACTTGGTTTCCTTTCCATTCCATCTGTCCACAGGAATTTCAGTTCAGCATTTGCTGAGCAAAGAGCCACAAGAGAAGGATGATACTCGAATTCTTAAGCTCTGTTGTGTCTCATTCTTGACTCTTCCAAGAGAGCTGAGCTAGGAAAAGCATATTTAAATCCCCCAGACTAAAATGCCTTGGAATAAATATGCACATGAGTAAGTGGGGAAAAAAGCAAGTGGAATGGTTCATGACAAATGCAGTTAACTTAGCTATGCCATTTCAACAGGTGAACCAACTCTCTGGGTGCAAAGTAGCTCCATCAGCAGGTAGGGTGAAAACCCGTGGCCTCTTCAGGATCCTGCCACAGAGATCAGGTGTATCCCTTCCCTCCGTGTTGTGTGGTTTCCAGCTCCATTATCCTTCTCAGTGAGGCCAAGTCACCCCTTATGAAACTGATGCTAAGTTATTAAAGGTAAACTCAGCATTTATCTCTGGTTCTGAACCATCCTCCTCTGGTTACTCCTCATGCTTGACTTCTGGTTCCTTCCAGCTACAAAACTTCCTCTTTACCCCCTTCCATCCTGGCCTCAACAATCAGCACTCAGCTCACTTCTCCTTGCTCTTATCAGGCTCTTCTCAGCTCACTTCCTGTTGTTCCTTATCTGAAGCAGCTTGAGGAACCACTCCTACCTGGTTAACTCAACATCTAGAACTTTCTATCATTCGTTGCTTCATATGCAACTTCCCAAAAGGTTTGCCTTGGGAAATAATTGATATGGAAACAGGCACCGTGGATAAAAAGGACAGTAGCTAATACTCAGTGCATAATACATGCCAGGAGTGATACAGAACATTTTACATGTCTGAACTATGCAATCTTCCTAACAACCTTCTAAGGTTTACTACTCCACTTTTTAAATGAGGGAACTGAGTCACGGAGAGGTGAGGCAACTTGCCCAAGGTCATGTAGCTACTAAGAGGCTATACTGCTTCTCAGCATATATGTACTCAGTGCCCTAAAGAAGAGAAAAACAAAGGAATGGAAAATATATTTAAAGGAATAATTCAAGAAAACCTTTGAGAAATAAAAGAGTTGAATTTACATAAACACTGTATCTCCGAAAACCCTGGCAGAAAACCAATATTACTAAGATAATAAGTTACCAGCCTTCAAAGATAAAGAAGTTAAAAGCAAAGACAAGCAAAAAATAGCACATTTCTCTTATAAAGAGAAAAAAAAAACTGGCTTCCTTTCCCTCCATACCAAAGTTCATCACTTAAAATCAAAAAATAAACAAACAAAATAAAGACACTTGAGCAATATCAACAGAATGTAATTTATGGATTTCATACCCAGCCAAACTGTCACTCAAGTATTAAAAACACAAACATCTTTGTCTTCCAAGAGCTTATGTAATGTATTCCCCATGAGCCTTTCTTGAATAAGCTACCAGAGAATAAACTTAAGCCAAGAAGTGAATAATGAGGAAATGTTGGCCAAAATACTGGAATTAAGCACTGAATCCAATTTGCTATAGGACTAAGTATAAAACAGCTGAAAATGTTATAAACCATGACAACTTAGAAATTTTTATCACTAACTGAAAAAGGAGAAATAAGTGGAAAAGTAATCTTGGTACCCTGGTTTCTTCATCTGTTATGATTGGGGGACAAAAAACATTATTCAAAACTAACTGAATAAGAACCATTTTGTTTAAAAGAAATTAATAACAAAGTCAGAAAAAACCCAAAACAAATTCCATGCCTGTCCTTTGAGGTTAAGCTAATGAGGGTTTTCCCAGTACTTTCTTTTTAGGATAAAGGTAGATGTATTCAGATGAAGTCCAAGTGAATGAGGTTATATCTGTATTTGATGAAAGAAATACATGGAAAATCTACCGTGTTGTCTATTCCAAGGGAGTTCTGGGACTGCTTCTTATTGATTCTGCTCAAAGCCAGAGGGAAGAAATAGAAATCCCCTCACGTTTAAATCACCTACCGTCTAGGTGAGGCATAGGAGAAAGATGCAGATCTTCAGTGAGGGATAAAAAAGAGATTAAAGATGCCAAAGATAGAGGTGTAGCAAAATAATGGAAGATTCAAGTTTTTTGAAAAATTAAAATGAAATGTGAACTATTGCAGTAGGTCTACCCACAGTTTAAGTACCAATTCAGATTTTAATAACTTTTCACCCTTGCTCAAAATTTTCTCCCAGTGCAGAGAGCTGCCTAATCACTTTCCAGCGACATCCTACCTATATTTCATGGTCCCTCATGGTCTTCTGCTTGACTGTAAGTGAGACCTGCACTGTCTCAGTAAGCTTCCAGCCATGCTTCTGTCTCTATCCTGTCCAAACTCAAGGGTCCATTGCTTTTAACACTGTCTTGATGGTACGTTCTAATCCCTTGACCCCATATTCCTGTGTTCCAGCAGCTCTGCAAATGGTTTTGGAGAAAGAGGCACAGATGTTTATGATCCCTGATGGGGAATGAGCGAGGCAGCTGAACAGACATTGAGAAAGATGTGGAATGACATTCATAGCTCAGCTAAGGTTAAAAAGCAATACATTTGGGGGGTACCTGGGTGGCTCAGGTGGTTGTGTATCTGACTCTTGATTTCTGCTCAGATCTTGATCTCTGGGTTGTGAGTTCAAGCCCCATGTTGGGATCCATTCTGGGCATGGAGCCTACATTAAAAAAAAAAAAAGAAGAAGAAGAAGAAAGCAATACATTTTTAGACATTCGTGGATGAGGTCATGTTGACAGAAGTCCACACTGGAATCTCTTCAGGCTTTGGTGTCCTACCCACCCAGCTTTGAATTCTGCCTCTGTCACTTACCAGCTGCAGTGGACAATTGAGAAAGTCATTTCTTCTCCCTTCTAATTTGTTCCTCTCTAAAATGGGGGTCATAATAAATAGGCTACAGTCTTCTCATTTTAAAATACATAATCTCCTGTGACTTTGAGTCTCTCTCCAGCTACAGCCCAATATTACTCTTTCTTTCTCTAAGGTCCAGTTTTTGACCTAGTGTTACACACTTTCTGCTTTCATCTCCTTATCTCTCATTTACTCCACAAACAGCTACAACCTAAAGTCACTAATAGTCTGTACAAATGCCACCTTTGCAGTGAGACCTTCTCTAAATCCCTCAATTTACAATACCGACCTGGTCTAATAGGAAATAGTGACCTGCTTCACTCCTGGGCATTCTCATGCCCCTCTCCTGATTTATCTGTCTCCAATAGCACTCCTGCCAAAACATGCAATGTGCTTATCTCTTCTGACTCCCTCTGCATCCTCCAATGAGAATGTGAGCTCCGTGAGAGCTGGGGCTTTTGTTGTTTTGTTCTATGCCAACCTCATGTCAATAAATATTTGTCAAGTGAATAAATGAGCACATGCTTTTCATCCTTAACTCACTGAACATCTGAGACATCCATTCAGTGCTGGTGTTTGCTTTCTCTATTTACTTTTTACTCTCTTGTCCGTTAGCTTCTGTGATTCTCATCGTCACTTTGATGGTACTTGCCCCCCCGCTAGGCTACCCCTTCTTTCACTCACACAGTAGGGATCAAGAGGCTTGTAAACTTCCATATTTGATCTCTTTCTCTTCTCTTTCCTTCCTTAAGTTTGCTGATATGTGAGAGACTATTTCGGGAGCATGTATGCATTAACTTATAAAATGCTCACACCAGCCTGAGAAGTAGGAATTTACCATCAATATCTCATTTTATAAATGAGAAAACTGAGGCAGAGAGAGGTGAGTATCTTGCCCAAGCCCAAGAATCTAGTGTCAGAGTGAGATTCAGTTCTGGTCAATGTGGTTTCAGGGACTTGGGCAGCTCTTAACCATTTGGTAATGCTGACCCTCCAGGTATATTCTGACTCTCCATTCCCTCATACCCATCCAGTCCAACAACAATCAAGGTTAAATCCCTCTTTGCACCATCCCAAGATCTTTCTTGGGATGGGGACTTTCTGACCCTTTCTTGCTGATGAACACATACCCTGATCAGAACCTCTGACCCTTCACCACCTTCAGTCTTGTGCCCAGAAAGTCCTTCTATACACAGATGCCGAAGCACAGGTATGATCTCCCTCTTCCAGTGGCCCTAGTTTATCAGACTTCTCAGTTCAGCTCTTAAGGCCTATGTCACCTGAATCCTGTCTACTGCAAACTCTTTGCCCTCCTTCTTCCCCAAAGGGCTGCCTCACCCATCAACTCTGAGCAGATCAGGCTCTCCCCTTGTATCTGAACATATTGGGATTGAAGTCACCCTCTTTACCTCCAGATTCCTATACACTTGCAGATATCTGGCACCCAGGAGATGTTTGTTCAGTCAGTTAATGTTCGTCTCTAAAACAATTGTTCTAGTTCTCATTCCTCCTACTTCGTGATGATTCTCATGCATCCTTCACAACTTGATGACCCTCATCAAGTTGGCTTCCCAGCTCTCACCCTCCCAGCCTAAGGTAGATAACCCATCATGTGTTCCCATGTCCCTAAGAATAATTTTATTACAGAGCCCATCATCTGGGTGGTGTTTGCTAACTTACTTCCCAGATCAGTTAGAGTGAATATTGTGCTATGTAAGATTGGGAAGCTGAAGAGAGCCTTCCAATGGACACAATGAAGAGTTTCCTAGTGATATTACAAAAGACGTTCCCAAGAAGTTATAGTTTTGGGGCAGGGCTATCCTCACAAGGACGATTTGGAGAAATGTCTTTCATTTATTAGTGTCAGGAATTGGCTCCGATGTTGCAGTAGAACTTGTTAATGAAGCCAGTGAGTGCTGAAGCTGATGTGGTTCTCCCTTCCCCGGGACTGCCTACAAAGCTAGAGCCCACTGTAGTACACACACACGGCCCCACAGCTTGCTTTGATTGTAATGGCTATCATTTGCTCAAGTTTGTTCAACACTCTCTTTGATATTAAGAATAATAGCAAACATTTCCTGAATGTTTAATAACTTCGGTTTGGGTATTACTGAACATGACCCACTGAGTTAGTGTTTCAACCATCACAAGATACAGGGATGACAGGCTGATCATGCATGTTCATCACTGGACACATCTGGTTCTCTCAACCTGGGCCTTTGCTGTGCCATCCCTTCTCAGGTCACATAATTGAGGAACTTTCTAGCTGACACAGTGTGGTGCAAGGGGTCCCCAACATGACCCCCAGGCTCCGTGATTTGCTAGAAGCCCTCAGCAAATAGCCATAGTCATGACTATGATTTATTATTATGAAAGGACACATTCAAAACAAAAGACACATGTGGTCAAGTACAAGAATATCAGGAGCAAGCTTTCGAGCATCCTCGCCCAGAGGAGTCCCATGGGACGTGCTTTGTCCCTCAACAATGAGTCATGATGATACATGAAAAGTGTTGTCTACTGGAATTCTCTTTGGAGACTCAGTGCCACAACTTTTTACTGGGCTGTGATGGTGTAGACACCCTATATGTCCCACACATGCCAAAATCCCAGACTCCCAGACAGAAAGCAGACATTCAGCATAATCCACATTGTTTGTATGTACAGCATAGACATGCTGACCCACTCTTTTCTGTTCAAGTGATAGGAACTCCTAAAATCCAAGTTTCCAGATGACAGTCAAGGGTCCACCCAAGAAGGCCTTTCCATAGTTGAGTGGGTAGACCTGTCATGAGAACCCTTTTCTGCATACCATATAAATGCAGAAGGGCCAGGAGTTCAGCAAAATGGAAGGGGGAGGGGTGGGTGGGAGGAGGAATGATGGGGGTTGTGGGAGGAGAGGATGACAGGGGATAAGCCTCTGTCAACAATTCAAGGTATTATCCTGCCACGGACTTGTTACTCCCAGTTCGTAGATGAGCAAACAGGAGCTGGAGAAGTTAAGGAGCTGCCCATGAAGCGGTAAACCTTATGTTTAAATTGGGCCTGTGTGAATCCAAAGTCTACATTCCTCAACATCTCCCTTCCTGCTTCCCTTTCAGGTCTACCATCTTGTTTTTACCCATTTCAGCCTGCCATGATTATCTTGTTCCTCATTCTTTTACTTTTCAAATTTTATCATTTTTATTTTTTTTTAACGTGAATACAGGTGACACAATGTTATTTTTGTTTCAAGCATATGACACAATGGTCCAACAAGTCAACACGTTGTGCTCACAGGAATGGCTACCATCTGTCACCAAACAATGCTGTGACCACACCATGCACAGTATTCCCTGTGCTCTACCTTACATGCCCCAGACTTAGTCCCTCCATAACTGGAAGCCAGTCAAATCATTCTCTCGAATCACCTCCACTCTTTTCTGTAAACAGTGGTGGAAAATACACGAAATTACGTGACTGTTCTTTTGAGTCCTCTCCTTCCCACCCCGGCTGCACTGAGCTCCCTGAACTTGGAACTTGTCATGTTGCTCAGGCTCATGATCTAAATAAATGCGTGTCTTTGTAAAAAAGAAAGATTCAAGATCAGAAACATGGAGCACCTGAAGCCTTTGATACCACAGAGGAGCAAACCTGGAAGTCTCCCAGGCTTGGGGACCGTTGGGGACAGCAGGGGACACCACCTTCTTTTGCCACGTCAACCCCAGTCCATCCTCTTGTGCAGGGGATCAGCAAGACTGTCAGTGAGTCCTGTTTATTGATTGGAGAGATCTGTGTTTCTTCCATGAGAAAACCATTCCCAAGCTGCCTATAGGAGCAGCTAGCTGCCTTGGGATAGGGGCTCAGGAGAAGAGAATCTGGTGAAGAAGCAGGAATTATTTAAAAACTCCTATAAACAGTGATCGGCCCATGCTTGTTGCGGGGCTTGGCCTGCCAGCCACTGCCCTCTGGCCTCTGATGTTCATGCTCCGCACTTCTCAGGGGCCATCACCAACCTCATGTCCCCTATTCGCACTCGAGTAAGACGCAGTCTGAGCAAAGAGCCGGCAGGAGCAAGGGTTTACCTTCACGTACTGTAGGCAGTCACACACAATGACACGTACTGTAGGCAGTCACACACAATGACAAGGTACTTGAGGAATATGTAATCAGTAGATTTAAAGGAAACATCAGTAATGTATGTAGCATGCACCCAGGAGAGGGAGCAAATTGTTGGCTGGAGAATTTTGTTTTTAATTAAACAGGTAATGTATGCCTGCGTTTAGTCTATAAATGAAAATGTATTCACCACAGAGGCACGAATCCTATTAGGCCCTCCTGTACATAAACTGTATCGGTGATTACCACTGATTACTGTACTATTAGAGGCCCGTGCCTGGAGTGGCTTGATTGTAGCATGTCTGGCTCCTGAAAGGGCTCCCATGTGCTTTGCCAGAATGGTGGTGAATCAGTGGGGTTTCAGATTGCCGGGCAGTTCAATTGTGGCTTTGAGTATTTGCGGGGGGGTGGGGGGGCTGCAAATTCACACTGTCGAATGCCATGTGGCCTTTATGCGGGGCCAAGAAAGGAAAGAGAGATCCGCGGGGGTGAAGGTGGGATTGTAGAGTGCAGAGCCTGTGTACAGACCCGCCCTGACAGGTGCCTGTCCATACCTCTGAAGGACGCTTTCTCAGTATGCTCAGAGCCCTGGGCCACTTTTATGTTGCCGGAAGCATTAAAATCCCACCTGCAGCATGAGATGCTGTCTCTGGACGCTTGGAACTCATTCTGGAAGTCACATAAGGAGGTTGCCAGGTGGAGTCAGCCCAGTTCACGGGGGCTGTCCCCGCCCACCACGTGTCTCCTTCCTGACCTGCACATGGGCTCTATCAGCTGCCTCTGAACCTATCACGTGCTCCCAAGTCGTTCACTCTGTCTTTGCTCCTTCTCCTCCATGGACTGGGGCTCTCCAGCCCTTCCCTTCCATTAGAAATACTCGGATGGGGCATCCTGGTGGCTCAGTCAGTTGACCATCCAACTCTTGGTTTTGCCTCAGGTCATGATCTCAGGGTCATGAGATTGAGGCCGGTACTGGGCTCTGCGCTCAGCACAGTATCCGCTTATGATTCTACCTCTTCCTCTCCCACGTTCTCTCCCTCTCTTTCTCAAATAAATAAATAAAATCTTAAAAAACAATACCATACTACACAAAAGGCCATGGATATATGAAATATCGAGAATAGCCAAATGCATATTCTTAATTTAGGCTGCTATAACAGAACGTCTCTTCAACAAGAGACATACATTGCTCATGGTCCTGGAAGCTGGGAAGTCCCACATCAAGGTGCCCGCAGAGTCAATGAATGGTGGAAACCCACTTCCTCCCTTGTAGATAGCTGCCTTCTAGCTGTATTCTCACATGGCTGAGAGAGCAGAGAGCTCTAACCTCTCTTAGGACTCTCTAATCTTTATAAGGACCTTAATCCATCATGGAGCCCTACTCATGACCTCATTTAAACTTAAATACATCCCAAAGGTCTCACCTCCTAATACCATCCCACTGGGGGTTAGGGTGTCACCATGTGAGTTTTGAAGGGACACAATAAAACAGTCCATAATGCACAGAGACAGAAAGCAAGGTTGTTGCCAGGCGCTGGGAATAGGGGAAAACGGAGTGGGACTCCTTCATGGGTAGAGGGTTTCTTTCCTTCTGGGGCAACAAAAATGTTCTGGAACTAGTCACAGGCAAAGGTTGTGCAACATTGTGAGTGTACTTAATGCCCCTGAATTGTATACTTTTAAAATGGTTAAAAGAGGAAATTTTGTTATGTGGTTTTCCCACCACCAAAAAAAAACTCTTGTCCTAATATGGGATCCATTTACCTGATAAAAACACTTAGGATATAGCTGTGCAAGCAGAAGCCAAAGGAACGGCCAGTAGAGGAAATTTCATAGACCATAAAAGGCACTGGATGAGATAGTCCAGACTATCTCTTGCCTTTGACTCCAATTACACCACTGTTCCTGGACCACTGTGGAGGGCTCATTATTTGGTTTACACATAAACTGTGTGAGAATGCCCTTTCTCTCACTCTCTTGGGTTTGGGGGTTGGTAGGAAGGACATTTTTATGGAAAATTGTTGCTGGTTAATTCAACAAACTGAAATTCTTAGCAGAGCCTGTCCTTACCATCTGAAGGACTAAATCAAGGGTCTCTCTCCAGCCAGCCAGGCAGACCTTCCACAAACACCTACCCGCTTCTCTCTCCCCATGGTCTCTTTCCTACACAACCACCCCATCCCTGCCTACACTTCCCTTCCAAACCTGTCAGAGCATAATTCTCAAATCGTTAAAAACATAATTTTCATACAAATAGATAATGAATACTTGTCAGAGTTTTATTTAACTCTTTACTGAGGAAACCAGCAGAATGACAGAAGTGATTTTCTGGAATAGGAGAAACTAGGATTTTTATAACCCGGGTGGGGGGGAAGACCACCAAGTTAGATGCAAAACTACCTAATATCCTATAGGACCATAAAACCTTTGGGGTTATCTCTTTTCCAAGCAGAACAAAAGAAAACCATCACCTCCCCAGTGTTCCACAAATTTTTCTTTAACTCCATTGGACGATGAAATGTTTGGGTCTGAATCACTTGTTGGTCAAACCCAGTTACAGTCCCAAGAGAGTTAGATGAGCCTCTTGAGGACACATGAGAAAATACTCTAACATGGTGTTAAAAGGTCATGCTATCATCTGTTTTGCCTTATTTCCAAATTTTGCATTTTCTTTAGGCAAGGCTTTATTGGAAGTGATTTTGTATGTGTGAGTGTGTGTGTGTGTATGTTTGTGTGAGTGTGTGTTAAAATGGCTCAGCTACAGTCCCCACTCAATCAAACACTCATCTAGGTGTTGTTAATCAGTTGACTTTACATAAGGGAGATTATTCTGCATAATTTGGGAGGGCCTGATTCAGTCCATCAGAAAACCTTAAAGACAGGTCTGCGGCTTCCCTGGGAGGGGAAAAATTCCTCCTATGAATGGCAGCTTTCAGGCTACACATGATCTTCCCTTCCTGGAGGCATGCCTGATAGCTTTTGGACTTAACCAACCCCCACAATCACACAAGTCTTGTCATAAATACATTAATATACCTCCATATATATCTGCCATACTGGTTATGTTTCTCTGGTTGAATCCTGACTGATACCTTCTTTTTGTGTGTGTTGTTAATCCATTGTCCTTCTAAGAGCAAATTCCCATCTTCACGAAGTAGAACCCAGCATTTTCAAGAAGTAGGTATTCTTGAAATGTTCAGTGGCACACACCCTCCAGGAAGTATCTTCTACTACCAAGTCTCAACAGAGGGTCCAGCTGGTCCTTAGCAGACAAAAGATGATCAAGAAAGAAAGGAACCTGTACCACCCAGAAGAAAGAATAATGACTCTTCTTGAATGAGAGAAGGGATTGTCTTTCCTCCTTGACTTAACTTTAGTCAGTCCTCTTGTAGAGTAGTCCTAGTCCTTGACCTGCTAAGCCACTTTTTTAAAGAATTCCTCCCCCCTCACCAAAGCAATCAAATTCCTCTCTCCACCAACTCTTGATACCTTCCTCTGCCCTTCTTCCCACATGCGCTCTTGACCTTCATTGTCCCTATGGTATTTGGAATTGGGTTCAATCTTTCTCCCCTATTTGCAAAGTCTTCCTTGCCATTTTATTTTTTTTTTAAAGATTTATTTGAGAGAGATAGAGAGAGACAGAGAGCTTGCCATGGGGAGGGGGAGAGGGAGAGAGAGAGAATCTCAAGCCAACTGTCCACTGAATGTGGAGCCCGATAAGGGGCTCAATCTTGAGACCCTGAGATCATGACCTGAGCTAAAATCAAGAGTCAAATGCTTAATGGACTGAACCACCCAGGCACCCCTTCTTTGCCATTTTAAACAACTGTCAGGATGATTTGTTTTCAACACTCAAAAAGATCTTCCATTAGGATTAAGAAGTGCAAACTTTCAGTTATACAATAAACAAATGAGGGAGATGAAAAGGACAGCATAGGGAATATAGTCAATAGTATTGTCATGACGTTGCACGGTGACAGATGGCAACTGTACTTACTGTGATCAGCATTGTATAATGTATAGAATTGTCAAATCAGTATGTTGTGCACCTGAAGCTAATCTAGCATTGTATGTCAACTCTACGTAAATAACAAAAAATATTTAAAAATAAAATCACAAAGAATAGAAAATATGCTACCAATACTGTACGGTATTTATTGAAAAAAAAAATCTATGTGTTAGTGGGTCCCCACAGTTCAAGTCCATGTTGCTTAAGGACCAACTGGGGGTTCCTGGGTAGCTCATTCAGTTAGGTGTCCAACCCTTGGTTTCGGCTCAGGTCACAATCTCAGGGTTGTGGGATCGAGCCCCACATTGGATTCCATGCTTGGGAAGGAGTCTGCTTATCCTACTTCCTCCCCCTCTGCTCCGCCCCCCTCCCCCTTGCTCTATCTCTCTCAAATAAATAAATAAATAAATAAAATCTTTTAAAAATTTATCAACTGTAACTTATGCTGAACACTAGCCTTCCTTCAGGGAGTCCAGAATTTTGGTATATGCTAGGAAAAGGGTACCTATGGGACCAGCCCCCAATAAAAACCATGGGCACTGAGTATCTAATGAGCTTTCCTGGTAGACACAATTTCACCCACATTGTTACAATTCAACGTTGGAGGAATTAAGCACGCCATGTTCAATCCCACTGGGAGAGCTTGGGAGCCTGTGCCTGGTTTCAGAGTTGTTCCTCTGTACCTTTTTCCTTTGCTGATTTTACTTGGTATCCTTTCACTGTAATAAATCATAGCTGTGGATGTAACTATTAAAAAAATCAGCCCTAACCTATATCCAAGAGGTCCCCTTGATGGCTCCCTCAGAACTAGAGCTCTGAATTTCTCTGACATCACTACCCTGTAGGAGAAGAGAGCATCTTCCTTAATGACAACACCCGCAGGTACTGAATGTTCGCTCTTGCCAGGCTGTGCCCTTAGTACTTTATAAGGATCATCTCCCTGCCCCTACTTCTGCCCAGACTTTTAACAGACCCTGCCTGCAACTGACACCATGAGATCAATACCCTCCCTTGGTTTGTCTACTGCTATTGATACTCAGGAAATTCATACATTTTCTTGTTGGCATTGCCAGTGAAGTGACTATCCAGGTCCCTGGTCTCATGGTATGTACTTGGACTTCCTCAACTTGAAGTGGGTCAAGTTTGTCTTTGGTCTCTTCAGCTATACTAGCGGGACCCTGTCCCCTCTTCTAGGTATTAGTCTTCCCAGGAATCTAAAAACTTCATGATGATCCCGCTACAGTTTCATTTCAACCAGCAGATCTATTCTAGATCTGCATCTACATGAGCGTGAACCTCAACTCCCGAGGTTTACATGTGAAACCACCTCTCACTGAGGGTGTTGAGACTTGGTTTTAATCTTTAGGAAGTACAGATACCAGATGAGAGGTTTGGGGGAGGTATTGATTTGAAGGTAGGAGAGAAGGAATCTTCCAGAGCCTTTGAAATGCCCCTCCATACAGCCAAGCCCGTCTGCAAATGCTGACATCCAGGAAAAGCACAGAAGTCCCACCGGCTGAGTTGTGAACACATTTGTAAAAAGGGAGAGTCACCATGCCCTGTGCAAAAGGCGTTAGGTACAACCGAGAGCTGTAAAAGTTAAACCTTTTACCCCTAGAGCTCTCCTAATGCCATAGTCTCAGTCCATGACCTATCAGCCCAGCCTGAGCCCAGCTGACTTGAAAAAAGAAACAGATCCACATAAGCAAGAGTCTACCTGTCTCTTTCCTCTACTCTAAAGGGCTCTGGGGAGAAGACCATGGAGATATTCAGGGTCTTGGCAATCACCAAAAGGAGATCCCAAGTGCCATACCCCCATACCTGGCAGAGGTCATCTATAGACCAAGCACAAGGTCAAACAGGCCATATCATTGAAACTCACCCCTACAGACACCATCCACAAGAGCAATGCTCCGTGCTCACCAGAGCCCCACGTCTTGGCTTGAAGAGCTCAGTATGGGGTCCAAGAGGAACAAGCCCTTGCCAGCAAATCTTCCTGGAAAGCCTTTCATCCTGGGGCTGGAAGGGCTCCCGGCAGCACAACTGTAACAGCCCAGCACACTTTCTAACAAAGGCTTCTTCAGAAGAGAGGCGGCCAGGTGGCTCTGTCCAAGCCGCTTAGCTCAGGTGGGACAGGCACCCGGCATGCCGAGTCACCACAATTAACCACTCACGGCCGCCTTCCATACACCAAAGCTGTAATTTCCCAAGACGATCCAAGGTGACATGGACTCCTCTTCTAAAGGCATTAATTAGGAACATCTCATTCCCTGTGGCAGGGGTGGAGCAGATCTTTCCAGCTGGAGTGTGTATTTATTTAGAGCTCTTACCACATAATATTTACAAGATACTTAACATGCATTAATTACACTGTAATGAACTCCACGGCTATAATATCAACGTTCTGTCAGGACTGCAAAATGCCCCACACACCCCGCACTTTTTTATCACCTTGTGGGGAGAAAAAGAAAAATTAAAATTAATTGCATGCCCATTAAATGCTTATTTTTAATAGAAAACTTGCAAATGATGTGGAAATGCAAAACAGGGTACACAGTAAATCAAAAGCAGATAACACACACTTCTAGACACACTCTACTGTTTTTATGAGCATGTTTTACAATCCATTCATTATGCTGTCTGTCCTTTTGAAAGCTTGTTATTATATTGCTCATACAAAGAAACATGTGAATGGCTGTTCAACAAGCCATGAAAATCAGGACAAAACTGAGCATTTCTGTTGCTATTTCAATCTGCCTCTCTCAAATCTCTGCCTGGAGAATTCTTGCAGGAGGCTCCTCCCTTGAACACCCACTCAAAGCCCTGTATAAGGGAGCAGAGGAGGGAAGCTTGACATGGTCGCTCATGATTCAAGATGGTGGTTCTCCAAAGAATGACCATTGACCATCCCGTTTCTTCAGGGCGCCGCATTTTCTACAGTGGCAAGATGAGGTAAGGAGATCAGGGTTGTACAGAATGATCTCCTCACAGAATCCCAGGTCACCCCTTCCTCCCTTCCTCCCCAGACATAAATTATATTCATATTACTCAGGGCAAATCACCCTCCCTCCACGCTGTCTTCCCATCCTGGGAATGCCTTAACACCAAGCAGAGTGTAACTGATTTAGTTTTTAAGATGAGTATCTTCCTGATTTAATGTGAAATCTTGCCTCTCTCTAAATTCCATTCACTTGTTCTAATGTTGACTTCTGGGCCAACAGATGGTCATCAATGACATCACTCCCCCTTGTACTTGACTGCCATTCAAGTGTTCGGTAATAGGCATCTAATGCCCGAGAGAGTTCAACTTGCTGGTGGTGCAAAGAATGTCTTTACCTTGTTAGAGGTTGGGCACCAAGCAGGAAAGTTTATGGTGAGGTCACCCGTAAATAGGTCCGGAAACCCTAGGTTCCAGACCAGGCTGTTCCCACCGTTGTTCATAGTGGTCCTGCTTTGCTAAGAGCCACCCCTGACCCACCTGAAAGATGAGGGGCTCCTTCTCCCTTTCAGATAAAAAGGCTCTTCAGGTTCTTGGTTTGCCTCTCGGTGGTAGTCACTTGTCTGGAGTCAATCCCAGTGCATTTGTGTTCTTCCTAATTATAGTTTCCGGTTTTATGATAAATGCAGGGTGCTTCTTTTATAGAACTTACAACTCGTGACAAGCATGCAATAAAAGTATGAAATGAACATCTTATTCCAAGAGGAGGATTACAGACAAGAGAACTAGTTGACACGCATACTTGCTGGAAATGATCCAGACAAGAAGAAAATTGAATACATTTCCTAGGTAATGCCCAAACATTGCTTATTTTATGTGACTAAAAAATGTGAAAATTATATATTGAATTGTCTCTTATTCACACAAAGAAGTACCATGGCATAGTATTGACATCCCTTTGGGTTGTATTTCTTGGAGCATGAAATTGAGAGCATTCCTATAACAAACATATATTGACATCTACTTTGTGCCAGATATGCTAGATGCTGGGGACAGGACAGCTGTAGACACTGCCCTAGAGGTAACCATGAAGGATACAGATATACAACAGTAATTATGGGTTGTAGGCTATCATCAAGCCTCTTCTGATTTGCCAAGAAACCACGAGGGGAGAATAACCAACTCAGTCTGGCACAGTGGAGGAAGCCTTCACAGCTGGGTATTAAAGGGCAAATAAGGGGCAACTGGGTGGCTCAGTTGGTTAAGTGTCTGCCTTTGGTTCAGGTCATGATCTCTGGGTTCTGAGATCAAGTCTCACATCTGGCTCCCTGCTCTGCGGGGATTCTGCTTCTCCCTCTCCCTCTGCTCTTCCCCCCTGCCCTGCTTGTGATTTCTCTCTCTCTCTTTCTCTCTCTCTCAAATAAATAAATAAAATATTTTTTTAAAAATAAAGGGCAAATAAGATTGATGGGAAAGATGAGGGTAGGAAACATATTCCACGTGGAAAAGGCAACTAGCCAAGGACAAAAGAATAAAAGAACGTGGCAAATTCAGCAACAGTGCTAGTTCATAATTGAAATTTTGGGGCATGTGAACCCAAAGAGAAAGAGGAAGCTTGACCAAGTAGCTTGGGGTTTCTATCATGCAATGCCTTGGATGCCTTGCTAAAACGTTTGGGGTTTATTATGAAGGAGATATGGAAAATTCAAATTTCTTGAGCTGGAAAAATTAAAATCAGGTTTTTGTGGCAAGAATAGAAGGTATGCGGAATTATAGAAGACTCAGTAGGAGGGCGGTTCAGGAAGCTGGGAGGTTCAGTAGTCTCTGGAGGTACTGATAAGGACCTCAGAGCCACGTGTGGCCATGGAAATACAGAAGAAGAGAGAGAGTCAAGAGACAGTCAGGTTGTAGGGTTATGTGTGTGGAGAACTGGTGGACAGGGCAGAAGGAAGGAGAAGGGAGCATCCAGAAGGATGCCTGGGGTTCTTGCTAGGACCATTTGGTGAATGAAACCACCATGAATGAAGACACACTGTGGGTTCATTGTGGGTCCAGCATTTTTAATACTGGATACATTGAATTTGGGGGCCCTGTAGGATATATTTTTGAAGAATTTAGAAAAGGCAGTTCTAAAATTCATGAGAGAGGTTACTATTAGGTGATAATTAAAAGCATGAATGTACAAGATGACCCAGAGAGACAGACAATTTAAGCCATGAAAATACCTATAGTTAGGGGATGTATGGAAGAGAAAGAACCCCAAAACAAGACTGAGAAGGCGACCTTCCAGGTGTAGTAGAAAGAACCAGAAGATTTTGGTGTTACAAGGAAGGTACTGGTGTTCAGTAAGACAGCCTAGTGCCTGCAGTCCTGCCAAGCTTCACACATGACCACTTCCCATAGGTCACCCCTGGTAGCAACTCAGATCTCCAGATGTCCCTTTGCTGAAGTCCAACTGCACTTGAAGTCCTAAGAGATGCCAGGATGAATCTGGCATCTCTTAGTCCCATGACTTCTCCAAACTTGGCCTTTCTGCCAAAACCTCAGGAAAGGAGCCTTCAGACTCATCCACAATTCTTTTCCTCCCAAGGTGCACTGATCTTCTTAATTCCCACCAAGGGACTCGCCTGGTGGCCACATTACCATAAGCCTGTGTTTCTCAAAGCACAGGCATAGAACCAGGAGCTTCTACATCTCTGGTTGGAAATACGAATTCTCAGGCCCCATCCCAGACCTACTGAGTCAGAAACTCGGGGCGGGGGAGGTGTGGAGAGCAGCAGTCTGCGTTTAGCAAGCCCTCCATGTGACGTTGATGCCCACTGAAGTTTGAGAGCTACAAATAAGCTGATGGCTGTATCCTCCTACACATTGCAGAGACCCTGAAAAATGTGCCAAGAGTCCTGCCTTTGATAATGTGTACGTGGAATTTGTGATGAAAAGGTTCTCGTGTTTTCTTCTTCAATCACATCACATTTCAATCATAGACCATATCCGGGGTCTAATCTACACCATGAACACTAAGGAGCCTTTGGGTCCCTATTATTAGTTAAATGTGGGAAAGTTGACAGAAGGTAGGATGATGGGCCGTTCAGTTATCTGCCATTGTTAAAGGACAGTAACTAAATGCCAAATTTGTGTCATGGGAATCTTTTTCTTCACCTTTTGACACAATGACGGTTATACTAGGCTTTAATGTTTATTTCACACTAAGGTATACAACACATCTTTCTTTGAAATAATTGGACAATGTATTTTTAATTCATTTATTAATATACAACCCCATTTGGCAAGGGACTTAAAACAGCATAAAAATGCATACATTAAAATCACAAACTAGAATACAATATTCAGATCAGAGCCCAGTCTTCACACAGAAAAGGGTCCTGGAAATTTCCTCCTATGCCACATATTAACCTTTTAACTGTTAGAGGCAGGGCGAGTGGTAGGTGATCCAGGGGAGGGAGCTTAGCAAAGAAAGGCACTTAGCAAGGGCAGCAACTATCAATCATACTGGCTGATTATCATCCTACCCAAAAGAAGCATTAAGATTATCATAATTCCCTGACATTAAGACTGTCATCATTCTTCAAGAATGACATTACACATGTTCTTCCATTTGTATGCACCTGATCGACCCCACAGGGCCATTTCCTTCCTGTCCTCCAACCATGAGACCCCATGCCTAAACACAACTAGCTTGACCGGACAACCTTACAACTGCCATCCAGTTTTCACTCTGTCATTGGATCCAATATGGCTTATTTAATCCTATCTCTACATGCATTTTTATTTTTTATTTTTATAATTTTTTGAGAGGGAGGGAGCTTGAGAGAGAGGTGTGGGGGGCAGAGAGAGAATCTTAAGCAGCCTCCATACCCAGTGTGGAGACCAATGTGGGGTTCGATCTCATGACCCTGAGATCATGACCTGAGCTGAAATAAAAAGTCAGATGCTTAACCAGCAGCACCACCCAGGCACTCCCCTCTCTATGCATGTTTAGATTCCAGCTTTTCCCTTCTCACAAATCAACCTCCAAGTCCTTATCCTGGCACAGGATCTGCAACAATATTTTCTGGAAAATGGAAGCATGGCATGGCAGAAAGGCACTGGAGTAGAAACTGAGTTACTGCATTGAGGTCTTTGCTCCACTGCACTAACAGATTTTTTTTTTTTTAATTTTGAGAGAGTTTTTTCATTTCCCTAAGACTTTGTTTCCTCGTTTCAGAAATGCACATATATAACAAGCTTTATTATTCTCAGCCCTTACCGACATGGATTAAATAAGAAAAGAGAAACAGGAAACGAGCTCCCTGTCTGGAAATAACCAAAATGTCTACTATAGTCTTCAGAAGTTTCTAGAAGATCCTGGGGTGGGCTGCATTCTGAGTGAGCAGGAGTTGATTGATGATTTAGTCCAAGGGCCATGAGAAGCTCAAGGATCTAAATGACTGTTTCCTTGAAATTATTCCGTTCCAGTGAACTCAGAGGAAATGAAGCAGTAGAAGTCTCTCCTAGAAACCCTGGTGAAGCAAAAGTGCTAATTCCCACGAGCCTCCAATGTGCCCCTGAAAAAATCTGCTGACACTACCTAAACCTGAGCCTCTTGTAAGGTTAACAGGAGCCCTATCCATAGGAAGGAAGGTGTGAAAGTGTCTCCTGACCTAAATTCTGGGAGCCCACCCAGGTCATTCTTCCGTCAGTCTTTAAAAACAGACCTAGTCTGATGTCACACACCCTGGTTTCAACCTCCCCAAAAGCGACAGCTGAAATTCCGGTGCTTAGAATGTGAGGTTAAGGCTTCTAGAGAGTTCTAGGTGATGCTAGACAGTCAAAGGTATTTTAAAGCCTCCAGAAAAGGAGAGGGGTGTCATTAGAAGAGCACATAAGGACAACAGCCAACATTCCTTCGGAAGTGGACACAGTGGCATTACTTCGCATGCGGCAGCTCATTTAAATCTACCATCAAAGCCACCACTAGCTTACCACTGAAGAAACGAGGGCTTCAATAGAGCCTCGAAATGTGTATCTTCTGAGAGATTCTGGAGGAAAACAACATAGTGCTAGGATATTGAGATCGGGACTTATTCTCCTACAAAATGGGTCTTAGAAAAGTAGTCCTGAGAATGACTTATAAGAAGAGGGTCATGCCTCGGTGGTGGGCTATACTCCTCCTCCATGATGTGCCACACATACCTGGCCCATGAGGTAGGATAGGGGGCTTCCAGAAGGAATGGGAGAAGAGATGTGGTTCCTGATCGCAAGAGGAGGCAAGGTCTGACTAAGCCTGGAAGAGAGGCTTCTCAGCTGTGTTCTATTGCTGTGGAATGACCCATGCCGAAATACAGTGTAAAATAGCCATTTTGTGGTGCTCATGGATTTGTGGGCCTGGATTTGTGGGCCAGGAGCACAGCAAGGTGCATTGGGAATGGTTTGTGTCTCCTCTGAGATGTCTAGGGCCTCGGCTGGGAAGACACGGGTGGCTGGGGGTGACATTTGGTGCATCATGATTGGTTGGTTGGGACCTAGTAACCAGTACTGGCCAATGAACTGTAAGCAGAGGTAACAAATGTCATTTCCAGGGCAAGAATTTAACTGCTTATGGAAGACCTCCTTCCAGAACTTTCCTTTCCTTCAAGCACTGAGATTGGCATTATTTAAGATGGTGACTTCCCCATCAGCCTGAGTCCCCTGTTGACTACAGTGAGAGAGCCCTGCACCAAACCTGGTAGATATGTAGCATGAAAAATAAGTAAAAATCTGGGTGTGTGTGTGCGTGTGTGTGTTTAAATTCTAATTCCAGTATAGTTAATGTATAGTGTTATATTAGTTCCAGGTGTACAATATACTGATTCAACCCTTCCATACATCACCCAGTGCTCATTAAACATATGTGGTTTTAAGTCACTGAGCATCGGGACTATATCATTGGACTGACCATATCATCTCTGATCTTCAGTTTCCTTGACTGTAAGATTGGGATAACAATTACTACCTAAAGGGACTGCCGGGGTGATTGGAAATAGTGTATGTGTGTAAACTATCTGGCTTGGCATTTAACCTAAAGCAGAGCATAACATTGCATGTTCCCACTGTCACATATAAGGAGAATGCCCAGCACTGAGTGGGGCGGGGACTAGGTTAGCTCACCCATGCTCATGTGGACTGCCCCATGCCTCACCCCATCAGGGACTCCTTCATTGGCAATAGGCATCTCTCTGGCACCTGTAGGATGATAGCAGGTGGCCCCTCATTGTAGAGATGTCAAAGAAAAAGGGAAGGGAAGGGAAGGGAAGGGAAGGGAAGGGAAGGGAAGGGAAGAGGAGGGGAGGGAAGGGGAGGGAAGAGGAGGGGAGGGAAGAGGAGGGGGAGGGAAGGGGAGGGGAGGGGAGGGGAGAGGAGAGGAGAGGAGAGGAGAGGAGAGGAGAGGAGAGGAGAAGAGAAGAGAAGAGAGGAGAGGAGAGGAGAGGAGAAGAGAAGAGAAGAGAAGAGAAGAGAGAAGGGAGGGGAGGGGGAGGAGAAGAGAGGAGAAGCAGAGTCTTTCTGGCTGTTTATGAATGTAATGGTAACCAGGATTGGGAATGAATAATCAGTAAGACCTAACCCAGTGCTGGGAATACAGAGGACAGAGCGAACAACCCCTTCTCTATTTCACCTTAGTGTTGGTCACAAGAATAATATTATGGCATGGAGTTTCCCAAATTAGATTTCTTTTGTAACCAAATAACAACCAGGTAGGAAAATCATGTTTTAAACACCGAGCTTCATTTCCCCCTACATGAGGAATTTTGAATGCTTCCCCTACTGGGAACCGAGGAAGTGCCTCTTACTCAAACGGACGCCAGTCTATGATTGTCCAATTATCCACTGCGTTCTGTCTTTGATGGCCCAGATGTTCTCAATTTCTTGTAATAAATTCTTTCATCTGAAAAGTCGTTCTACTCAGAAATGCAAAATCCTCTCCAGTCCGCCTGCCTTTTTTTGATGAGCTGGTATAATTGGCCTTCAATTTGCTTATTGTTTTGCAATAGAAAGCCCAAGTTTAATTTCATTTCTGTAAACCTGTAGACAAGAGCCGACCATTCCACCATTTAAGTCATTCTGCTCATTACAATCTGCTTTGGCTCTGCTCTACACCCCCCCACCTCATTTTCCATCATCAGGATAAAATTGAGGGAAAACTTTTTTTCTTCTCTTTATTTTTCTGCTTTAAAAAAAAGGAAGAATTTTTTTCCTAGTGCAAAATACTTAAATTTGATTCAATAATCATATTTACTGAACAACTTTTCTATATTCTCCTATTCTCACAAAGCGACATGCTGTTGACCTTTGAACAACACAGACTTGGAAGTTGACCTTTGAACAACACAGACTTGAATTATGTGGGGCCACTTATGCAGGGATTTTGTCCAATAAATACAGTACTGTACTATAAATATATTTTCCTTATGATTTTCTTAAAACATCATTTTTCTCTAGCTTACTTTATTGTAAGACTACAGTATATAGGATATATACAGTATGTAATATATATAAAGTATATACCATATGACATTATATAACATGCTAATCACCTGTCTGTCATTGGTGAGGCTCTGGTCAACAGTGGGCTATTGGCATTTAAGTTTGGGGGCAGTTAAAAGTTAGTCACGGAGTTTTGACTGCACAGGGGGTCAGTGTTCCTAACCTCCACATTGCTCAAGGGTTAATGGTGTATACTTATCAGCATATGTAATGATTTTTTCATTGATTAACATCTTTAATTGTCAATCTAACCACATCGAACACTATTTATCGAGCTCCCCCCATGACCCCGTAAACCATGTAAGGCCATGTGGTAGATAGAGACATGTACAAGATACATTTCTGGCCCATTATCATCCATCTGTGGAGACTGGACATATTCACAATAAACTTTAACAAATGACCAATAATTAAATCCACTTGTTCAAACACTATTGATTAATTCAATAAATATTGATTAAACACTTTACTATGGTTAAACACTATGAAGAAGATTAATTCTTCCCTGTGTTTACACTTCATATTTTGTGGCATTAATAAAGTCCCCTTTATTGTTTTTCTAAATGGTTTTGTATCCAATTCTATGCCCTACATGAAGGACATTTCCCTTTATAGGGTTGAGGAAACTGGATCATCTGGTATGTCTCAGACATACATTCTAGACCATAGCATAGACAGACAATATCTCATAGTTGCAGAGCTGGTCCTCAAGTCAAACAGCCTGGGTTCAAATCTGTGGCTATGTGCTTGCTGTGTGACCTTAGTCAAGGTACTTATCACCCTCTGCCTCAATTTCCCTAAATGGCAATGGTTAATTTTATGTATCAACTTGTCTGGTGCCAGAGTGCCACACAGTACACTATTCTGGGAGTGTCAGTCAGGATGTTTCTGGAAAAAAATTAACATTTGATAGGGTAGAGGGAGTAAAGCTAATTGTCCTCCCCAGTTTGGGTGGGCCTCGTCTAATCAGTTGAAGGCCCCGCTGCCTAGAACAAAAGGCTGAGTCCGGGAGAATTCACTCCCCTTCTGTCTCATTGTCTTTCAAGCTGAGACATCAGTCTCCTGCCTCCAGACTCAGACTCAGATTGAATGTATATAATCAGCTGCCTTGAGCCTCTGCCTTGCCAACCATAGATCTTGGGTTTATTTCTTGGTTTTGGGTTTTTTTTTTTAATGTTCCTTATCATGTATAGGGTTTTGTTTCCCTGGAGAATGCTAACTATTAGTTTCATTTCTCTGGAGAAACCCACCTATATCACTTTCTATAAATTTGGGATAATAGGACAAAATCCTTGAGTGTACAATATAGTAAGGGTACTCCCAACAATGAGTTGCACTCATTAATGCCTCTGTACATATCCACGGCTATGAGGCTCCAAGATTTGGTCCATAAAGTTTACGGCCATTTATAGCTAAAGGTTGTCTCTCTCCTACCAGGGCCCTCATCTTGGGCTGTCCCCTCCAAAACCAAAATTGTTGCTTCTCTGTAGCCCTGAGCAGATGGACTCATTTCCCCCCTTTGCTATCTTATTTGCAATCATATCAGATCCACTCCCCGGAAAATGATTCTGTTGGGTCACACACAGATTCAAACAGAGGAATCTAGAAATAATCGGAAATTACTTAGACTAGTGAAATGTCAGGGAGGTCTGCACAGGCCATTCTTCCAAGATCATTCTCGGTAATTCCGTAGATGAAAGAGGATTATGAAGGTTTTGTGAACCTTTCTTTTTCTTTTCTGTCTCCTTTTTCTTCAAGATGAGAAGGGCCCTCAACAGACCTTTGTCGGAGAATAAATTTCCAAGGCTACCAATTTGGGTCTCAAAAGCCCAGATTCAAAGGAACCCTCAGTTCATGACAGGCACTGCTATCTAAAATAAATGTCTCAATAGCTATCAGTTAAGGTACACACAGAGCAGATGGGAAATGGATAGTTACATTATAGATTGCTCTGCGAATTCAAGAGGTCTTTGTCTGAGGACAATAGTAGTATGAGAAAATATTCAGGTTTTCAGTTATAGGCCAGCCAGAGGATCAAACAAGAAACCAAATTAAATCTAATTGACTGAGCGATGCCAGCACCATTAGTACAGAGAGTATGTACCCCCGGACATCTTCCCCAGGTCTCCTGGCTCAGCTATTGGAAATGAGACTGGATTATACCCAACCTCATACTTCCAGGTATCTTCCTGGTCAAATACAATGGAGTTTTATTGTTTCTGATTAAGTAGGGTTCACAACCAGAAAAAATGGTTCCCCTGTGCCTTTCACCAAATGAGAATCCTCTTAAGACTCTAGACATGTCATCAATAGGAAATGTACTCTATTAGTTATCTGAATGTTACTGAATTCAAGCTCTATTAGCAGGATGACCAGGAAAATAATCATCTCTCATCCATTATTGTGCTGTCAATCAATTTAAACAATTTAACAGGAAGGTTTGCTTTTACCCACAGCTACCGTTGGCTGCATTTTACTCTATGGGAAAAAAGATCTATCAGGATCTTTGTATCTTTTTTCCCATTGAGTAAAATGCAGTCGACAGTCGAGTGTTCTGTTGAAGGCACGAACACTCATGTAATCCATCATCTTCAACAGCTCCCTCTCCCATCTGTGTCCAACCAGCCACAAACCCTGATAATTCCATCTCCACCTCTTCCCGCCCTTCTCTCTGCATTTCTTCTATGCAAGTAGGAACCATCACGGCAGGTGGCTCCAGCAGAAAGGCATTCTGGGAGTGGTCAGTGGAGAGCAGAGAACAAGTTGAGGGCAGTGGGGTTGTAGCTTTGGAAGATGATGGAGGTGAAACTTTGCAGAGGTGGCCACTAGCTAGTTTAAGTCACTAAATGTCACAGATGCAAGATAAATGAATCCAAACCATAGTACTTATGAATGGTCTGATTCAAGGGGATTGGGCCAAAAAAGAAGGCAAGACCCTGGACAGGAGTCACATCCAACATTAAGCAGAAGTCAGAAGTATGGCTTCACAAGTCCTCAGTTTGGGTTCAAAGAAGATTAGATATGCCAAGCAGGACTAGGCAGTTTTAACATCAAAGAAATAGAAGAGCTAGAGGCCAGACTCTGATCAAACAGTCTCTTCCCCCAAAATACACCATTTAAGGTATTTTATATACCCACAGGCCCCTGGTAAAGACCTCATTGGCCCCTCTCCCCGAAGAGAGAAATAATCAACAGATGTATGATGGGTCTTCCTTCTTCCATTTCTAAATTGATTCAAGTACAGCCCCGGGCCTTGGTCTGGACAATTATTGATTACATGTAACCAGAGTTGTATTGAAATCTCGCACCTCACGTCTGTTCTCAAAAATACATTGTACTAACACCCTCAAGGGCTGATAACTCTAATCAAGCCATCATCATCACCGTCACTACAGTAATGATCACAACAATACACGTGTATCTCACTTGGCGGTTTAGAAAATGCATTCCAAGACGCTTTCACACATATTCCCTCCTATATTAAAGGGCATTTTCTCACATTAACAGAGAGTGATCCTGAGAGGAAGAAGGATAAACAAAGCAGATGATGGCTTACGCATTAGCACTTTACGGTCTTAGTGGAAGTGTGCCGGGCCCGCATCACGTCTGATTCCATCACCATTTCTGTGCACTCCAGTCTGACTAGAGAGAGCCAGGAACTGCCTCTTTGTGGGCTGGTTGGCCTTGGGCTGCCAAAACCCGCTCAGCCAGTGCCTACGGTGGGATAGAAGCAGCTGGAGATGGACGCCTTCCCATGCTGTTCACATCCCTTAACTCATGACTGATGGGTGTGGGAATATAAACATCGCGTTCCTTTACCCCTTGGCTAGGATCATTCTGAAGTTGCTTTTTATAGCATTTCCTGAAGTTTCTCTGCAGGCTTAAGCTTTAGCTGCCCACAGTGATAGCTGGGGCTTTGGCTATTGTTCTTGTTGTTTAATACCCCTTGTATGGCCTCCCCATTACCATACCATGTCTCTGCAGCTCCGGAATAAACTGTTTCCTCCACCCTCCTCCCAGAAACTGGCATTTTTTTTTGGATGAACCCTATTCAGACCCGGTCAGAAGTCCTCATGAATATTCCTCATGAATAAGTCCTCATGAATAACGGGCAACATGTGGCAGACAGAAGATAAAAGTTATTCTGAAGGGCGCCTGGGTGGCTCAGTGGGTTGAGCCTCTGCCTTCGGCTCAGGTCATGATCTCAGGGTCCTGGGATCGAGCCCCGCATTGGGCACTCTGCTCCGTGGGGAGCCTGTTCCCCCTCCCCCTCTGCCTGCCTCTCTGCCTACTTGTGATCTCTCTCTCTCTGTGTCAAATAAATAAATAAAATCTTTAAAAAAAAAGGAGTTATACTGAAGCAAGCGATCAAAATATCCACCTGGACAGTCACTGTATTCTTTAAAAAGTCTCTCACCTGTCCATAATAAGGTAATTGTGGCCATTACTATTCATGTGTCGATACAGTTGAAGTACAGAGCCTCGTGGGGACAATATGCTGAATGTTGTAAGGAAAAATGACGTCATCGACCTTGACCTCCCAGAGTTCACAGTCCAGAGACTAGAGACAGACACTGAAACAAAGCATCCACCCTCCGTGGAACGGTGACCCTGAGCTGAGGGTGCACAGAGTCAGACTACTGACCAGTGAGCTCCTTCACGTAGAACCAGACTCAGAAACATACAATAAACAGCCGAAACAGGAAACAGCAACCTCAGATCACACTACAACCAAATCGGCAAGACCTACTGTGTGCAGCCCTCACTCGCCATCGGAAGAATGGGTGTCGGGAAGATACCACCTCACTATCTAAACCCAAAGAGTAAAACCAGAAGCACAGATCTTAACAAATCTACTGAGATCTCAGCATTTGTCACAACCTCATTGGCCGCACTGGAAAAACCGATAGTCTCACCACCCACGTCTTGTATGACCTGTGTCCAAAGACAGAGCGGAAGTAGACAGACCATGTTACAAGCAGGTTCTGTTGGAAGAAAACAAACACTTCCCACCACTACGCACCACAGAACAAAGAGCTGGGAGCTTCCCCCAGTCTATGTATCTCTGCTTCACAGAGGACGTGACGAGAGGTTCACCCGAGTGTAAAATCAGCTCTCACCACCCCTTCTTCCCCTTTTCAAATGTGAGCAAGATAATCTTAGTAATAGAGAATTATAGATTATAACAAATCTAATCGTTTCTTTTTTTTTTTTTTTCTTTTTTTTTTTTTTCAGCGTAACAGTATTCATTGTTTTAGCACCACACCCAGTGCTCCATGCAATCCATGCCCTCTCCAATATCCACCACCTGGTTCCCCCAACCTCCCACCCCCCGCCCCTTCAAAACCCTCAGATTGTTTTTCAGAGTCCATAGTCTCTCATGGTTTACCTCCCCTTTCAATTTCCCTCAACTCCCTTCTCCTCTCCAACTCCCCATGTCCTCATGTTATTTGTTATGCTCCACAAATAAGTGAAACCGTATGATAATTGACTCTCTCTGCTTGACGTATTTCACTCAGCATAATCTCTTCCAGTCCCGTCCATGTTGCTACAAAAGTTGGGTATTCATCCTTTCTGATGGAGACATAATACTCCATAGTGTATATGGACCACATCTTCCTTATCCATTCGTCTGTTGAAGGGCATCTTGGTTCTTTCCACAGTTCTCGCCACAGTTCTTTGGCGACCATGGCCATTGCTGCTATAAACATTGGGGTACAGATGGCCCTTCTTTTCACTACATCTGTATCTTTGGGGTAAATACCCAGTAGTGCAATTGCAGGGTCATAGGGAAGCTCAAATAGAGCGTTTCTTTATACTGTTGATAATAACAAGATGCAACTTGTTTCTCTGAAAAGCTGTCTGGAACAGATGCATTAGGATCCGTCAATCATGGAGGGTGAGGGCAGGAATTTACCTAGCAGGCTGCTGTTTACTTCAAGGGTTTTCTCTCTGGACAGAGACCTTCTGCAAGCCTCCTTCCTCTCAAGTCTTCAGAAGGGTTTCTAGTACAGATTGAGAGATAGCAAGATCCCAGAGAAGAAACAGCTATGAGATCCTGGCTCCAGGGGACCAGGAGCTTAGCAAGCCCCACAGACTTTCCTTGGACCTGGTTAAATGGTGCTCAGGGGCCTAGGTGTGACCCAGGACAGCCATGGAGAGAAGCCAGCCTCCAAGGGTTATGCACACAACTATATAGCTCCCTCCCAGAAATTATCCCCTAACAAGCTGAACGCACTCCATGTCTCCAATTCCTCAACTCACCTCCTTCATTCTGCAGAAACTGCTCTTGTCAAAGCCATTGACAACCTCCTTGTTGCTGAATCCAACGGTGCACCCCCAGTCCAGATCATACTTCATGAGTCAACGGCACTTACAACGGTTACTCGCTTCCTCTCCCTCAAAGCACTTTCTTCACTTGGGTTCCAAGACACAAGACTTCTGAGGTGTCCTGACACGTTGCCTTTTCAGGTTCTTTTGTTGGATTCCATTTCTTCCCAAACTCTTTAACATTGGAGTGTCCAAGTCTTGGTGTTCAGTTTCTTTTCTCCAAATGCTTTCTAGCCCTCGAAGCTTCAAATGCTATCCATATGCCAACTCCATAGGTGTCCACACAGCTGTTACTCAACATTTCTGCTTGGACATGGTCACATGTTCCTAGGGACTTCTGATTCTGTCACCCAACCCCCCTGCCTGCAGTCTTCTCCATGTCACCTGATAGCATTCACACATTCGATTTTTCTCCCACCCCAAATCAGTCCATCCACGAATCCCCTCCCATCTTCCTCTTCATTACGTTCTCCCCACCTGGTCTGAGCCACCACCATCTCTGCGTTGTAACTGGTCTTCCTGCTTCCAACCTTGCCCCTTCATTTTATTTTCCCCAAACAGCGCTAGACATATCCTTTTCAAATGTCTATCATACTGTATTCATACTCTAATCCAGACTTTCCAGTGGCTTCCATTTCATGAGAAGAGAAACCAAAGTCCTTCCAGTGTCTGCTTGACATGGGGCATCACCACACCTCTCTGCCCTCTTTCTCCACTGTTCTCTATTCCTAACTCCCATCCACCTCCATGGGCCTCCTTTCTGTTTCTCAAACATCTCCGAGGTGCTCAAGGCCATGAAGCATGTCTTCGTCTACCTTTGTCTAGAAGACTCTTCCACTTGATTTCTCTTCAGCCTATTCCCAATACCCCTTCTCCACCTGCTTGTAGCTTTTGCTCAAATGTCACCTTTTCAACGAGGTCTATGCTGAGCCCCTACTCAAAATACAACCCACTACCTAACTGCAGCATTCCCGCTCTCTCTCTCCCTGCTCCCTATTTTCCCACTTCCACTGTGCTATACAATGTAGGTAATTTATGATGCTCACTGCACATTGTCTTTCTCCCCTTGCTAAAATAAAAGCTGCACAAGGACAGGAAATTTATCTTTTCGGTTTACAAGCTTTCTAATGCCAATGTCTAGAACTGTGGCCAGCATGTGCTAGGAATTCCACGGATATTGGCTGATTTAATTACATGAGTACAAGGAAATAGCTGGTCAGGATGGAGAGTGGGAAACAAAGAAGCCAAGAATATTGAGTGGACGTGCGACCGAAGTCCAGAAGCACTTTTATTTCTGCCCTTCCCTGAATCATTATTTTTCCAGCTTTTCCTGTGATTCCCTGCATGGAGAGCCTATGAATAAACCTCCTATCCCTGTGGTAATTTGACTGAGCCAGATTTCCCACCACCAAAACATCCATAACTAGAATAATCATTTTTTCTCTCCTCCCTAGGCATCCATAGACTCTGCTTATGAATTATTAGATCAAGTTCAAAGACAGCATCCACACTGAAGGCTCTGTGCCATGCGGGTGAATCTCTCAGCTTCTCTACATCCCATTCAACCTCCAAAGGCTACCTCTTTAAAAAAATTTTTTTTTCATTTGAGAGAGAAGGAGAGAGAAGGGGAGAGCAGGGAGAGGAAGAGGAGACAAGAGGGAAAATAATCTGAAGCAAACTACAAGCTGAGCGCAGAGCCTGATGCAGGGCTCGGTCTCACAACCATGAGATCCTGACCTGAGCTGAAACCAAGGGCAGGTCACTCAACCAGCTAAGCCACCCACGTGCCCCTCAAGGGCTACCTCCTTTAAGAAAATTTCCCAACACCAAGAGAACACATTTGTTCTACCAGACGTTTGGGGATTTAAGTTTGTGCAATGAGATGTTTGTGTTTTCCCTTGATGGTGAACTTGTGTCTCTCCATAATTAATTTATAAGCCATTTAAGAGGACACACAATAATACATGATAGCTGATATTTACTGAAACCTTATTAGGTGCTGTGCCCTGGTCTAAACTCTCCCATGTGTTGTGGCACTGATCATCAGAGCACCCTCCTTAGGAGAGAAGTGCTATTATCTCCACTTACTCCTAAAGATAGTGAGGCCCAGAGGGGTTTCACAGATTGCCCTGTATTACAAAGCTAGTTAGCAGATGAGCTCAGATTTGAACTTCATGCAGTCAAACCTCTTACCACACGCTGTAATATCTAGGCTATTTCAAAACTTTCTCACTGATGTCTTAAAATAATCCGTTCAGAGGTAGTATTCAAAATATGTCCCTGTTACTCAGTGTGGCCCACAGTCCAGCAGCCTCAGCCTTCCAAGAAGCTTGTTAAAAGTACCAAATCTGCTCTCTGCCTGCCTCCGCGTACCCCACCATCAGAATCCGCATTTTAAAAAGCTTTCAAGTAATTAGAATGCTCAGCAAAGTTGAGAGACACCGAATGATTTGACAAATTGTGGTAGTCATAAGGAGGAGCCCGAGGGAGGGGCTGGGAAGTCAGAGTAGGGGCGAATGTTGGGTGAAAAAAACCACGGCTTTTTACTATCTACCATGAAAGTATTTGGTTTTCCAGTGTCTGTATTATTTGTAAGTGCTTACCATCCATGGTAGATCAGCCTCTGCATGTACTAAAGTGCCATGAGTCGCTTACAAGTGTGTTACATGTTGACCGCCCCCCCCTTAGCCTTTTTAGCATCCAAGTGGGGCTTGGAGACCCAAAGCCCATACATGGAAGCACATGTAGGATTCCTAAGACAGTGAGCTGGGCAGAGGTGGGTGTGACAGCAGATCCTAATAACTCAGTAAGCACTGAGCATGAGTCCTGCCTGTGTCTGGCACACTTCCCTAAGGGCTGGAAGGAACTCCTAGATACCTTGAACCTCTTTATTTCAGCCAGTTGTGTGGCGTACCCCAACCTGCCCTAATTAACAGGCCCTCAGACCCGCTAGCGTAGTTTGTGTTCCAAATACCTAAGCCGTCAGGTGCGCAGGTGAAGGAACAGGAGCTGGAGTCGTGAGGGCTGAGATGTCAGCAGGTGTTCCCGGGAAAAGAGCTCCAGGGGGCCCTGAATCTCTGCCTTCACACATATCAGACACTTTTGCAGCTAATATGCCCTTTCAGTGACATCCGGGCTAACCACCGGGTAACTGCTCTAACAATGCATGTGTTTTCTACTAATTAGAGCATCATCATTATTTTGAAATACTTGATATGAAAACATTCTGTTGGATTTGAAAGCTATTTGCATGATCACAAGAAATTTCAGCATTACATTTGTCAGGGCAAAAAAAAAGAGAGAGAGAGAGAGAGAGAGAAGCTGTTAGCTGCTTTAAATACACTTTTAACAACTGGAAATTTTGAATAGTTGTGAAAGTGGTTTTCAGTGTTTTAGCACCTACCCGTATAAATCAATTCTCCTGCCAGTGGTGACTATCCAGAATTTGAAAGGATCACCATCAAAAAGTCATTATCAGGGATTGAGGATAGCCTTGTCAAGCATTAAGCTGATGTGAAAAATGATGGGTAAATGGCTGAGTAAGAGCCAACCAGTCCTACCCATCGGTAGGTAGTAACTATCAACTGCGAATATCAGACAAAACAAATAGTCACCTGAGCGCACTGAGGAGACATGGTCCACTGGACAGTCCATGACCACAGGACAGTAATACTGAGTTGTTATTTTCACATCTTTTAGCCTGAGGTCAAACCTGGTTGGCACGGAGCAGTGTGAGTACTGATGGAGAAACCATAGATTTCTGTCCAAGAGACCAGTTAAATCTGGGTCAACTGTACCCCCTGGAGAAAGAAGCAGAACACCAGAGATGGAATCCCCAAATTCTGTCTTTCTATAACCTTGGCTAACCCCTAAGACATGTGGGCATGGAAATGAGTCAAATCAGCTCAGTTGAATACCAAGATTGACGCTGAAATTAGAGTTACCCACCAAGAAGCAGAGATTGCAGTTCAAGTCCAACCAACTTAATTGCCCAGCCAAACAAAACCAACACTCATTAGAGGAAAATAAAAGAATCCAACATCTCTACATCTGCATATTCACAGTGTTGAAGATATAAAAGAAATGTATCTGAAATACAAAGAAACAGGAAACTGGAATATTCACAAGAGAAAACCAACCTGTAGCCAGCTCCAGGATAACCCAGATGGTAGAATTAGCCAAAATGAATTTTCAAACAACCATTATGACTACTATACTCCTTGAAGTAGAAGAAAATATGCCAGTGATCAAAAACAACAAAAAACCCAGGAAGTGACAGTAACCAAATGGAAATAATAAAAAAAGAACCAAATGGAAAGTCCCTAAGTGAAAAGTATGATATCTGAAATTTTCAATCACTGGATGAATTTAACAGAATGCCAAAGACACAGAAAAGAGTAAGTGAACTTGCAGAAAGATCAAATTTATCCAATGGTAAGAACAAAGGAAAAAGGTGTTGAAAACAAAAAAGCAAGTAGAGCTTCATGACCTAATAAGCAATATAAATCAGTCTAACATATTTGTAATTGAAGCACAAATAACAAATGGGGTAAAAAAAACATTTTTGTGGTGCATAAACAATGAATTCTGGAACAACTGAAATTAAAAAAATAAATAAAATAAAATAAACATTTTTGAAGAAATGATGGTCAAATATTCCAAATTTAATGAATGATGTGCATCACAGATTCAAAATGCTCAACAAACAGGAAGCAAGACAAAAGAAAGACACACATTATGGTCAAATCATTGAAAGCTGATGATAAAAGCAAACAATAAAAGCAAGAAGAAAAACACCACCTCTTTACTTGATTAATAGCTGACTTCTTATCAGAAACTACACAGGTTGGAGGAGAGCAGAACAGCATTTTTTCAGGGTGCTGAAAGAAAAATTTTTCTGGAGAGAATTTTAGATCTGGTGAAATTTTTCTCTAAAAATTAAGGGAAAGTAAAGACAAAATAAGATAAATGTAAACCAAGAGAATTTGTTGAAAACAGATCTGAAGAGCTTCAGCAATGGTAAAAATCTTGATTAAATGTCAAACTATTGGGTGGTTGGGTTATGGACATTGGGGAGGGTATGTGCTATGGTGAGTGCTGTGAAGTGTATAAACCTGGCAATTCACAGACCTGTACCCCTGGGGCTAATAATACATCATATGTTAGTAAAAAACATAAATAATTAATTTAAAAAATGGCAAACTATTCTCACCTTTTTTCCATATAATTTCATTACAATGCGTATGACTCTAAAGACAAAATTGCAAACTCATGGATTTGTAATACATGTGGATCATATAAACACAGAGGTCCACATAGACCTTTATGGTGCCACACTTGATATATTTTTGGTGCCACACTTGATATATTTTTTCATGAAATGGTGCAATATTAACCATAAATAAATGTTAAAACTTAAGAATTTACATTGCAATCCCTAAATGGATCGCTACAATATAATGTAAGAAGGAAAGCTTTTCTAGGAAAACAAAAGTGGAATTATAAAAATAACCAAATTTTATGTCTCCCCACAAAAAAGACAGGAAAGAAATAATCAAACCAACAAAAAACCAAAGGAAACAAAAAGTTGAAACTAAAATGGCAAAACCATGGGCCCCTGAATGGTTCAGTCACTTGGGCAACTGACTCTTGATTTCTGCTAAGGTCATGAACTCAGAATCAAGCCCCACATCAGGCTCTGTGCTGGGCATGGTGTCTGCTTGAGATTCTCTCTCTCTCTCTCTCTCTCCCTCTCCCTCTGTCCCTCCCCCACTGCTCCTGCTCTCTCTCTCTCTTTCTTTAAAAAATAAATAAATAAATAAAGGCAAACCCATACTTAACCATATCAATACTTAAATTATCAATTACTTTGACTTAATTGATATTAACAGGGCACTACACCCAATAACTACAGAAGACACAGTCTTTACAAAGCATATGACTTGGTTGCCAGACCACATACCAGGCCATGAGACAAACCTAAATAATTTTTAAAATGCTGAAATCATACAGATAGGTTGTCTGACCAAAGTGGAATTAAATTAAATCAGTAACAATAAAGTATCTAGAGAGTTCCAAATATTAGGAAAACCAAACAACAAACTTTTAAATAATCCATGTCTCAAAAAACTTAAAAAAGAAACTAGAAATGTTTGGAACTAAATAATAATTCAATGTATGAAATTTTGAGAGATATAGGTAAAGTAGTGTTTATAAAGAATATAGCTTCAAATTCCTAGAAAAGAAGAAAGCCCTAGAGTCAATTCTCTAAGCATCCAGTGTAAAATTAAAAAAAAGGGGGGGGTAATTGGGTGGCTCAGTCAGTTAAGCATCTGCCTTCAGCTCAGGTCATGATCTCAGGGTCCTGGGACCAAGCCCCGCATCAGGCTCTCTGCTCAGCGAGGAACCTTCTTCCGCCTCACTCTCTGCATGCCTCTCTGCCTACTTGTGATCTCTGTCTGTCAAATAAATAAATAAATCTTTAAAAAAATAAAAATTAAAATAAAATAAATGCAGAGAAAATAATATCCAAGATAAGTAGAAGGAAAGAATTAATAAAGATGATAGAGAAGAAATCAGCAACATTTTTAAAAGACAAACAATAAGAAAATCAATGAAACCCAAAGTTGATTCTTTGAGAAGTTTAAGGAAATTGAAAAGCCTCTACTGGTTGTTGAGAGAGAGAGAGAGAGAAAGGGAGGGAGAACACAAATTACCAATGTCAGGGACAAGAGAGATTTCACTATAAATTTTGCAACATTAAAAGGAAAACAAAGGAATATTATGAACAACTGTGTGGCAATAAATTTAACCACTTAGGGCTATATAGACAAATTTTTTGACAAATAAAAATTACCAAAACTGACCCTGAGAGGAACTGTGAACTTGAATAGCATTATATATATTAAAGAAATGTACCTTATAATTGATAGCTTTCTGCAAGGAAAATTCAAGGACTAGCTGTGTTCACTAACAAATATATAAGAAAGAAATGATGCTAATTCTTAGAATCTTTCCGAAAAGAGTGGTATTACTTCCCAACTTATTTTCTAAGCCAGTGTTACAATAACAAAACCAGACAAATGCACCACAAGAAAACAATGTACATCTACATTCATCTGTCATAACATAGATGGGAAAACCCCACAATATTTTAGCAAATGGAGTCTGGCGATATATAAAAGGATAATAAATTTTGACCAAGAAGGGTTTATACCGGAATGCAAGGTTGGTGTGACATCTGAAAATGAATCAACATGATTCACAGTATCAGTGGAATAAAGGAGGAAAAAACACATGAGCATGTCAACAGATGAAGAGAAAATGTTTGAAAAAGAAACAAAAACTCTCAGAAAGCTATAAATTCATGGAAATTTCCTTAATCTGTCAAAGGGCATCTGTGAAAGCTCAAAAGCTAGCCTCATACTCAGTGGTGAAGGACAGAACAGTTTCTACTTGAAAAGCAGCAATGAGGCAAGGACATTATCATTACTTCCTCTCTACATTGTGCTAAATGTATTAACTACTGATGTAGGCAAGGAAAACATTTGTCAAGCACTCAGTTTGGAAAGCAAGAAGCAAATCTGTATTGGAAACAACGTGACATGTGCATTAAAAATCTTAAATGATCATCAAAAAAGCTGCTAAGAACTAATAAGTGAATTCATGAAGTTTCCAAGATGAAATACAAAAATTAATTGTATTTCTATATACTATTGATGAACAATTGGAAAATGAAGTAAATGTCAATTTACAATGAGAGGCAAAGTCAATACTTATGAATAAGTTTTATGAAAAGTATGAATTTACACCAAAAACTTAAAAAAATGTTGAGGAAAATTAAAGAACGCCTACATAACCTAAATAATGGAGGAACAGATGCCATGAATGGCTCCAAGGGTTCAAGTATTGTTGATACCACAATTCTTCCCAAATGAGTTTACATATTCAAAATTATCTTAATCAAAATAATAGGCTCGACGAAGAATTAACAAGTTTGATTCAAAAAATTATATGGAAAGGCCAAAGGCTTACAGTAGTCAAAAGAATTTGACTTACATGGAGCACCTGGCTAGCTCAGCTGGAAGACCATGGGGGTCTTGATCTTGGAGTCATGAGTTTGAGCCCCCCAACACCCCCATTGGGTATAGAGATTACTTAAATAAAAACTTTAAAAAAAAGAATTTGACCTACATTTCCTAATTTTAATAATTATTAAAAATTTACTGTCATCACAATGACGTAGAACTAGCAAGGAGGTAGATATCAAGATTAACAGGACAGGGGACACCTGAGTGGGTCAGTTGGTTGAGTGTCTGACTCTTGATTTCAGCTCAGGTCATAATCTCAGGGTCTTGCGATCAAGCCCTGCAGCAGAATCCATGCTCAACAGGGAATCTGCTTGAGATTCTCTCTCTCTCCCTCTCCCTCTGCCCCTCTGCCCACCACACTCTATCTCTCTCTCACTAAAATAAATAAATCAATCTTTAAAAAGGAGAAGAAGGAGAGGAAGGAGGAGGAGGAAAAAGAAGAAGAGAAAGAAGAAGAAGACTGGGGCACATGGGTGGCTCACTTGGTTAAGCATCAGACTCTTGATTTTGGCTCAGGTCATGATCTCAGGGTTCTGAGTTTGAGTCCCACATCTGGCTGTCTGCTAAACACAGAGTCTATTTGATATTCTCACCTTCTGCCCTTTCCCTCACTCTTACTTTCTCTCAAATAAATAAATAAAATAAATTTTAAAAAAGAAGATTAACAGGACAAAGTCAAGAAACAGACCCACACAGACATGGCCAGTTGATCTCTGATAAAGGCACTAAGATCAGTCAGTGGGAACTATTCAGTCTTTCAAATAAATGTGCTGAAACAATTGGATATTAGTATAGAAAAAAATGAACCCATCACATCATACAATTTACTTGATTCAGACTGGATCACAGAGAAAAACATTAGACACAAAACTACATAATTTCTAGGAGGAGAGCACAGAATGAAATTTTTATGACACTGAGTGGAGCAAAAATTTTTTTAAAAAGATTCAAAAGCATGAAAAAACGGATAAAATGGGAACCATCAAAATTAAGAACTTTTGCTCTTTAAAAAAGACACAGTTAAAAGCACAAATATACACATTTAACATAAGAGATATTTAATACATCTGACAAAGATATATCTATATTATTTATCTGTATATCTTTATATATGTACATCTTTATATATATATCTTTTTATGTCTATCTTTATATATACATATATAGCTATATCTTTATATAAATACATTTTTATATAAATATGTGTGTGTGTATATATATATATATATATATGACAGGATCATATATCCAAATTATTAAAGGAAACTTACAAGTTAATAAAACCAAAGAAAAAACATTCAGTGGGTTAAGCCTCTGCCTTCAACCCAGGTCATGATCTCCGGGTCCTGGGATCGAGCCCCACATCGGGCTCTCTGCTCGGCAGGGAGCCTGCTTCCCCCTCTCTCTCTGCCTGCCTCTCTACTTACTTGTGATCTCTCTCTCTGTTAAATTAAAAAAAAAATTTTTTTAAATATATTAGCTACACCAAAAGTTGGTAAGCATGTAGAGCAACTAGAATTCTCATCTGTGTCTGGGTAAGAATGTGAAAGGCTGAACAACACTTCAGTGGTTTCTTACAAAGCTAAACATAAATTTACCATTGCCAAGCAAACCCACTGGGAAAACAAAAGAAGACCTAAATTAATAAAAACACATGTCCACATAAAGACTTGCACTGGAAATGTTCATAGCAGCTTTATTGATAAGAGTCAGCTATTTGTAACACCTTAAATGTTATCAATGATACATAACCATTATACATCTGAACAATGGAATACTACTGAGTGATAAAAAGGAACAAAATACTGATTCACATGGCAACACAGATCAGTATTAAAAACATTAGGCTAAATAAGAAAAAGTTGGGGGAACCTGGCTGGCTCAGTCAGTTAAGCATCTGCCTTCAGCTCAGGTCATGGTCTCTGGGTCCTGGGATTGAGCCCCATGTCAGGCTTCCTGCTCAGCAGGGAGCCTGCTTCTCTCCCTCTCTCTCTTTTTCTCTCCCTCTGCCCCTCCCCACCATGTGTTCTTTCTCTCTCTCCTCAAATAAATAATCTTTTTTAAAAAAAGAAAAAGTCAAACAAAATGCCATTGTATGATACAATTGACATGGAATTGTGGTAAAGACAGCACTATAGTGACAGAAGTCAGATCAGTGGTGGCCTCATGCCAGGAGTCAGATTGGGAAATCAACTGCAAAAGAATGGAAAACTTCATGCTGCACTTGTGGACAGGAAGATGTCCACGCCTTGACTATACTGGTTGGGTAGACAATTGCTAAAACTCATTTATTCATTTAAAATAGGTGAAATTTACTGTATATAAGTTATGTCTTCCATAAAGCTGGGGATTATGTAAAATGTTCTATGGACAGAAGCATGTTCAAGTATCTCATAAAAAAATGTGAGGGGTACCTGGGTGGCTCAGTCAGTTAAGGGTCTGCCTTCAGCTCAGGTCATGATCCTGGAGCCCTGGGATTGAGCCCCATGTTGGGCTCCTGAATCAGTGGGGAGCCTGCTTCTCCCTCTCCCTCTGCCTCTCCTCCCACTGGTGCAGGTTCTCTGTCTCTTATGATTGCTTTAACCCTCTCTCTCAAGTAAATGAAATCTTTAAAAAAAAAAAGTGAGAAGATTGTGTTTGAAAAGTTTCACAGAAATTTGATATTTAATATCTCCCCTAATATTTTCTATTTTTTTCTCCTAATCACACAATGTAAAGAAAATAAAATGAATTTTCGCTTAGCCTCCTATAGGGATCCTCAGATCCCGCCAGTTTACCTAAGTGTTCTGAGCAATTATGATCATTTTCTGTGGGGGCTTGACTATGAAAACATGTAGGAAGCAAGAATCTCTATTGCTGATATGAATTCCCAATGAAACTAAGGGTAGGTTCAGAAAAGTGTTTGAATCAAAATGGCATGCTTCTTTTTCTCCTTTATTATGTGAGCCATTTTACGTTTAAAATTCAGTGGCATTTAATACATGCACTGTTGTGAATCATCACAACTAAATAGTTCCAGAATATTTTCATCATTCTGAAAGGAGACCCATGCCCTTGACTCCTTTTATTTCTGAACTTCTTGCTCTTGAGTTTTCAGATCACTTGGGTCCTCTGCCTCTCCACACAGAACCATGAGCAAACAAAAGGTCTTGTGCTCAGAATGTGAAAACAACTTTTTTGCAAAATGTTATTCACACCTCAATTGAAAAGATACTGAACACACAGGGAGTGGAGGTGGTGTTCAATATCTTCTCCAAGATGGCAGTTTCCTCAAGCTCAGAGACCGTTGGGGCATCCTCATAAGTCCTGTCATGAGCCAAACTCAAACCTCAGCCAACTTCTGTATCGCTCAGTGAAGAACCTCAGATCTACCCTGGTGAATTTAGGTAATAAAGGGAATTTATGAGGAGGAACTGAGGTAGTTGGGGTCACAAAATCAAACAATAGACAAACCAGGCCTTAGAAAGGGCAGGAACCATGGTGGTTCATGGGACTTCAGAATGGGAACTCTTGGTGTTGCTAGGTGATACCATTCCAATGTCTCAATTTGTGACCGCATGAATGGAATAACATGAACAACTGGTCTACCAGGCCCTGAGGGAATGATGAAGGAGTGCTTTGCTAAAGAAAATGGACTGTTAGAGGATGCCTGATATCATGCCTCATAGAGTTAGTATCCAGTTAATCATCGGTAGCTATAATCATGTATTTACAAGGGAAAATGAGGCTGAAGAACTAAAGCCATTTGTAGACAATGGTGCTTACAAGAATAGCCAAGTGAGCCATGTCCTGTGTCCAGGAAACAGTGGGGATGGGACTGCCAGCTGTGACTTTGAGCATTATCATCCCAGCTGAGCGGGCAAGGAGATAGGGCATCAGGCTCTAGGAACTTGGATAGATAGAGAAACTAAGGCAGAAGAGAGTGTTAGGAGAAAGGGCAGAAATGGTAGCATATGGACTTTGAAATCAAGAAGACTTTGGATTACTTTCAGCTCTTCCTTTTCCTAAGCATGGGAATTTCATTGACTTCTTTAGTCACTCTGTGATACGTATTACCATTATTACTATGAATAATAAGAATTACATGGTGAGGAAAGCAGTAATAAGAAGAACTAGAGACTCAATCCTGTCTCAAGAGCCTAAGTAATCTTTACACCAGACCCCACTATCTAGGATTTTCTGCATCCTGGTCAAAAACAACTCCAAGATGGGACAAAGTTGAAGCCACTCATAAGAGATTTTGACTCCACTTGCCAGAAGCTAGTGAAAGCAATGACCATTTTTTTCTGTAATGATTTTTTTTTCTTTTTTAGTGGACAAATATTAGCTGAGACTAGGGCCTCAGCCAAAGACTACATGATTTTGTACAACTCCATTTGGAGAGCTGCAAAATAAATTGCAACTTCTTTTTTTTTAAAAGATTTTTTTTTTTTTTAAGAGAGAGAGAGAGCCCATGAGAGCTGGGGGAAGAACAGAGGGAGAGGGAGAAAGAGAATTCTAGAGCAGATGGCCCGCTGAGTGCAGAGCCCACTGCAGGGCTCCATCCTGGGAGGGACCCTGAGATCATGACGTGAGCTGGAATCACTAATTGGCCACCCAACCAATTGAGCCACCCAGGCGTCCCTAAATTGCCACTTGTGTTTACAAAGGCTCTATCTCCCCCATGTAATGAGTTATGGAAAAGAAGGCACACTGCTTTCCAAATACATGCACACTCTTTTTCTTCTCTGAACAACATAAAATTGCCATTTCCATGACATTGTTGATAATTATTTAATGCATGTAGAATTCATCATCTTCACTGAGCAGCCAGCAGTGAGCAGTCCCCGGCTAGGACAGACAACACAAGTCTCATGGGTGCAGTAACACAGCTGACTGACTACACTGTGGATACAGACCACATATCACTCACCAGGGGCAGGCAAGCAGGATGGAATGGAATTTAATGTTGGTCACCGGCACCGCGCATCTGTAAATACAGCCTTGATGGGGATCAACTAAAAGGGGTCCATCTCAAAAAGAGGAGGGGTTGGGTGTCATAGCAAGGAAGAAAAGACAAGTGCATTTATGGAGAAGTCACTTGCTTTTTATCTCACAAACCCCAGAAATTCTCTTTGGCAGATGGATATATCTTGGAAGAGTAAAAAAATGAGAAAATAAATTACTTAATAAATTACTTAAATGCACTGTGCTTAGTGGATAAAATTTTTCAAGACATGATTTCCACAGCAGAAAATCACAGAATCGTACTCTTGATGGCATGCTGAATAGGGAGCACTGGTACAGATCTCTGAGCTCACTTTCAATGCCAGGACAATGAATCTGAAAACTCACTTAAACAAACAAACAAAACAAAACAAAACAACAACAATAACAAAAAACTTTCCCAGATCCTTATCTTGCTCCTTTAAGGTCCCATCCTTCCTATTCATCCCCAACTTATTTCCAAGTGCCCAATATAGCTAGGTCATCTCCAACAATCAAGGGGACTTCTCGCAGTAGGCCCGACCTGATCGTTGCCTCCTCTGTATCAACTCTTCTCTTTAATTCTTACCATACCAGAGTGCCACCCACCCCCCCGCCAAGTTCTGTGCTCTGCTACTTTTTCTCGTAGACACAGTGCAGATATCAGGAGAATGCAATAAAATCCAACCACTCTCTCAGATCAGATGTCCCTCCTGAACCATTCCTAGGCAAACCATGCCAGGGGCCATGAAAATAAAATTAATGGATCATCTCATGAGGAAGGCCCAAAGAAAATGCTCAGGAGGTGAGTATTTACATTAAGATGGAGCACAGACTATGTTCCAGGATGATGGGGATTTTTTCACCTAACCTTCCCTGCGATGCCCACGTAGCTGGGGATGAAACCAAGACTCTTTGGCATAAAGCAGATTTGGGCAAGATTAGACAGAAGAAATTGAGAGGATTGAGATTCAGTTTCAAATTAACTACTTCCAAAGCATGTGTTCTTCCACTACAGTTTCACACATCCAAGTCGCAGGAAACTCTAATTCCTAAAGAATGGCTTATTTAGGCCCTGGAGAGGCATGGGCATGAATTCAAATTGTAGATGGAAGTCATGATCTTTCCTGACACATATTTTCTCCAAAATGTATTTGTTTACATTTGGATCCAGGAGCATGATTACCACCGTTTTAACAAATAACCCTTCCTAATTAATAATAACCACAGCAACAGTGCCTCACCAGGGAACATCTTTGTAATACTTTCAAAATACACTTGTGACATCATTTTTAACACCTAAAATTCTTTTAAGTCGGGAAGGGAAAATATTATTATGCCTATGTTGCTGATCAATCAACTAGGGCCCCAGGCACAGAGTGAATTCAAGAGACAGAATTTAAAGCAGGTTTTCCATCTGGTGGTATAATGCATTGAAAAAAGCTGAACCACGTGCACCTTGAGGAAAGGAAATGTTTAATGAAAACTTAATGTTAAATGGAAGACAGATGCTCTTAGAAGTGGAACAGGACATACTGGTGTCATTTATTCAATCTCTTACTTGCACACAGATACTCTCTTCAAAATAATAGTTAATTTATATTAAACAAAGAAATTCTCCAACTTGGGTAAAAATAAAATTTATGCACTCTAGGAGAGATGTTTCTTCTAAAAAGCAATTAAAAATAAGAAACTTAAAACCCTATTTTATACATTCACTTATTTAACAAATTTTTAGTAACTGAGACTAGCTCAGAGGTTGCACACTGAAGGGGGAATAGATTTCACTGAAATAGTCCAGTCATGTCACAAAAGAAAATAAGCACACAAAGAACAAAAATAACAAACCCTGAAGAGTAGGTGGGGATAGATGTATCTAAAGTTGCTATAATATATTATCTAAACTGTCCAGTGTTCAATAACAAAAAAAAAAAATTTGCAACTTGCCAAGAAAAAGGAAAGTGTGACCCATACACTGGGGTGGGGAAAGCAGGTAACGGAAATAGTCTTTGAAAGGTCCCAGATGTTGGGTTAGTAGACCAAGATTTAAAGAAGCTGTTATAAACATGTTCAAAGAACTAAAAGAAGCCATGCTTACATGAGTAAAGAAGGTATGATGGCAAGACCTCATCAAATAGAAAATGTCAATAAAGCAATAGAAAAAAGTTTTTCAGAAGTAATGGATGAAAACTTCAAACATTGAAAGAAATCATTACTCTACCTATTTAAGAAGCTCAATGTACTCCAAGTAGGATAATGCCAAAGTGATCTATACTCAGATATTATCGTAGTAAAAACTTTGGAAGACAAACACAAAGAGAAAGTCTTGACTTTGTACTTTAATTGTACAAAAACAGAAGAGCAAATAGAGCTCTACAGGAGTAACATTTCTATATAGTACTGGAATTATTAGTATAAAGATGAAATACATTCTGGTAAGTTAAACTGTTTACTGTTGGACGTAGAGCAGCCACAGAAAATACATCATTTAAAAAATTATTGAAGGGATTAAAATGGAACAGAAGGAGATATACACTTAATGGAAATGAAAGCAACAAAGAAGGAAGAGAGGAATGAAAAAGAGACATGAGACATACAGAAAGCAAAAACTATAAGGGCAGAGATAAATCAAACTATACCAATAATAACACTAAGCATGAGTGAGTTAAACAACCCAATATAAAGGCAGAGATTATCAGAGTGACTGAACGAACAAGGTCCAACGATATGCTACCTATAGGCTAAAGAGTTTGAGACAAAGATACAAAAAGGTTGCAGGTCAAAGGATGGAAAAAAAAGATACACCATTCAAACAAGAACCATACATAGCTGGAGAAGCTATTGCAATATAAGACAAAAGTTTATCTATCTATATAGATATAGATATAGATATAGATATAGATAGATATATAAAAGATATAAGGATCATAAATACATATGTACCTAACAACTGAACCCCCAAATACATGAAGCAAAACTGACAGAGTTGGAGAGAGAGACAACTCAACATTAAAGTTAGAGATATTAATATTCTCATTTTCCCATTGGCTATAACAACTGAGCAGAAGATCATGAAAAGAGAAAGACATGGGCAACATGAGAAACCAACTAGACCTAATAGACATATGGAGAACATTCTAACCACAACTGCAGAATATACATTCTTCTTAAGTGCACATGTAACATGCTCCAATATAGACCATATGCTGGGCCATAAGTCAAACTTCAATCAACTTAGAAGGGTTGAAATTGTTTAAAGTATGTTCCCTAATCAAAATTGAATTACAAATTAATAACCTAAAGAAATCTGAGGAGTTTATGAATATGTGGAAATTAAACAACACTAAGTGGGTTAAAGAAGAAATCACAGAATACTTTGAGATAAATGAAAATAAAGACACAACATGCCAATATTTATTGGATGAAGCCAAAGCAGTGCTTAACTAGGAGATGTGGAGCTATAAATGTGCACATTACAAAGCAGTAAAAATCTCAGATCAAGAACCTGATCTAAACTATGACACAGGACCAAAACAAAAACAAAAACAAAAACAAACAAACAAACAAAAAAAAGGCAAATCAAACCCAAAGCAGGCAGAAAGAAGGAAATAATAAGGAAGGAATGGAAACTTTTTAAATGGAAAACAGAAAACCAGAGAGAAAATAAACAAAACCAAAAGTTGATTCTTAAAAGATCAACAAAATTAAAGTTTTTAGCTAGAGTGATCAAGACAAAAGTGAGAAGACAAAGGTCAGGGATGAAGGAGGAGTCCTAACTACTTACCTTACAGAAATAAAATGTGAATTTGTGTATGCCTAGATGAAAGGGGAGGATGCCTAGAAAGACACAAACTAACAAAACTAACTCAAGAAAAAAGAAAATCTTAACAGTCTTAGAATGAGTAAAGAGAATTGAGTAATTAAACAACTTCCCACAAAGAAAGTCCAAATTCCCCGACGGATTCTACCAAATGTTTAAAGAAGAATTAACACCCAATCCTTCACAAACTCTTTCAAAAAATAAAAGAGAAGGGAGTACTCCTAACGTAATCTATGAGGTCAGCATGATCACCCTGATAGCAAAACCAGACAGTAACAGTACATGAAAAGAAAACCACTGACCAATATCCACCGTGAACTTAGATGTGAAAATCCTCAACAAAATCTTCACACATTGAACTTACTAAAATAATTATATGACACAACCAAAGTGGGACATCATCAGAATTAAAACTTACATGCTACAAAGGATACCATCTAGAAAGTGAAAGGCAACTGTTGGTGTGAGAACTATTTGCAATTTGTATATCTGATAAAAAATGTATTTGGAACATATAAAGAACTGCTACAATTCAATAATAATGAAACAAGAAACCCCACTGAAAAACAGGCCAAAACTTGAACTAACATTTCTTCAAAGAAGATACAAAAATAATCAAAAGTGCATGAAAAATATGTAACAGGCATTCACCTTCAAGGAAATGTAAATCAAAACCACAACGAGATAACAATCCATACCCACTAGGCTGGCTATAATCAAAAACACAGATAATAACAAGTGTTGGTGAGGACATGGTGAGATTGGAATTAGCATTTAAAGAAACACTGCTGGTGAGAATGCAAAAAATGCAGGCACTGGAAAACAGACTGGCAGTTTCTCAAAAGTGTAAGCATAGTGGTATCATAAGACCACTCCTAGGTACACACTCAAACAAGAACATATATCCATATAATAACATGTGCATGCATATCCATAGCAGTATTATTCCCAACAGTCAAGAGAGCAAACAACCCAAACGTCCAACATTTGATGAGCAGATATATAAAATATGGTCCATCCAATGGAATATTACTTGGCCATACCAAGGAATGAAGGACGGACACCTGCTAAAACATGGGTGAAACTTGAAGACACTATGCCAAGTGAGAAAAGGCAGTCACAAAAAATCCACACATTGCATTCATAAAAAATTTCCAGAGTAAGCAAGTCTATAAAGACAGAAAATAGATTAGTGGTTGGCCAGGGGCTGGGGGACTTGGGATAAAAGGGAGGGAGATAGCAAAGGAGTTTAGGGTTTCTTTCTGGAGAAGATTAAAAAGTTCTAAAATTGACTTTTGGCGATGGCTGCACAAAATTTTGAATATAATAGAATGACTCAACTGTGTACTCAAAAATCAATGAATTGTATGGTATCTGAATTAGATCTTATTAAGGCTGTTTTTAAAAATCAAGCAGGTCTAAGTAGAATTGTCTGGAGACTAGATACAACTTATTGAAATTAAAGAATCTAACACCCAATTTCTCACATTTCTCGAGTATCTTGTTCTGGCTATAGCATTCTGATCATGACAATCATCAGAATCTGCCTAGGATTTGAGAAGAGGGTACATGTCTGTCTCCTTTGTAAACTCTGATGCCCTTGGAAACAGTTGTCTTGTCTGATTCATCTTCAACAAATCTCTGAATCTAAGAGCCCAGCCCCTAGTGTGTTATCTGATCTTGTATTAAACACATTGTTGTACCTTGGCTTTGTAACAGATCTCACTCTTGGGAAGAATGTTGTGTTAACATTCTTACTAGATGCAGGCAGAGTTATGAGAGGCTGGAGCCCCAGAATAGTTATTGGACAGCTTCCATCTCTTCTACCTTGTCTGTAATCGGGAGAAATCAAATGCTGAAAACAGGGAAAGTAGAAAAAGGCTGACCTTAGAAACTGAGCTCAAACTCTGATTTTCTCATTATATTTTTCCTAGGATATAACTCAATATCTATCATATCTTTCAGTTTGGAATTATAGGAGTCATGGGCATTCCCGGGGAGTCCCATGTTTCTGGCTTACAGAATATTTCTTCATCATGAATGGGACTCTACTTATGGGACTTATTCCTCATGGCTTTCAGGCACGCTTTATGATTACAAATGCTATCTAGTAACAAAAAGAACCACCCTGATCCTATATTACTAAAATACAAAAGAATATTAGCTTGCTGAGGCTTCCCCTATCAAAGAGGGTATCTCCTTCTATGAAGCACTTAAGCCAATGAGCGCACAGCCCAAATGCCTAAAATTTACACAAACATTATGTCGAGTCTTAAGTCAAGTTCAAGGCTGATACATCCTACTCTACTCAAGATTCATTACTGATGTTAATAAAGCATGATTGTTGAAGTATAACTTGCTAAGTTTGCTTGAGTTTATGATGGTTCTCAGTGTACTATGTATTATTATTTCATTTAATTACTCAGTCAACAAATACTACTCAAAACTTCATTGTATAATACAAAAATTAACTAAAATGGAATCTTGGGCTTAAATTCAAAATTATAAAACTTCTATAAAAAACCATAAGATAAAATATTAGGGGTCTAAGGGTAGGCAAAGAGTTCTCAGACTTGACACCAAAAGCATGATCCATAAAAGAAAAATAATAATAAATTGAACTTCATAAATTAAAACTTTCTGCTCTGCAAAAGATCCTCTCAAGAGGATAAAAAGACAAGCTACAGTCTGGGAGAAAATATTTTCTTTTTTTAAGATTTTATTTATTTATTTGAGAGATAGAGTGAGAGAGATCAAGAGAGCACAAGCAGGGGGAGCTGCAGTGGAAGAGGGAGAAGCAGGTTCTCAGCTGAGCAGGGAGCCCAATATGAGGCTTGAATCTAGGGTCCTGAGACCATGACCTGAGTCAAAGGCAGATGCTTAACCAGCTGAGCCACCCAGGCACCCCAAGAAGTAGATATTTTCTAAACACATATCTAACAGAGGGTTACAATAAAAAAAAAAAAAAACCTCTCAAAACTCAAAAAAATCCAACAAGGCAATTAGAAAATGGGAAAATGAAATGAAGAGACGTTTCACCAAAGACAGTAAGTAAATATATGAAAATGAGTCCTATATAATTATCCATTAGAGAAATTCAAACTACAGCATGATTAGATATCAACATGCATCTATAAGAATAGTTAAAATAAAATAAAAATAGTGACAACACCAAATGCTTGTGCAGATGTGGACAAACAGGAAAATGTAGACATTGCTGTGGGAAGGTAAAATAGTACAGCTACTTTTGATTGTGGCAGTGGATATACAGACAAACACATGTGCTCAAATTTTAGAAAACTAAGCACACACACAAAATTCAGCAATATTCCATTGCATATATGAACTACATCTTCTTTATCCATTTGTCTGTTGAAGGACATCTCGCTCCTTCCACAGTTTGGCTATTGTGGACATTGATGTTATGAACACTGGGGTGCATGTACCCCTTCCTTCCACTACATCTTTATCTCTGGGGTAAATATCCAGCAGTGCAATTGCTGGGTCATAAGGTAGCTCTATTTTTAACATATCGAGGAATTTTCATACCATTTTCCAGAGTGGCTGCACCAGCTTGCATTCCCACCAACAGTGTAAGAAGGTTCCCTCTTTTCCATGTCCTCACCAGCATTTGTTATTCCTGTTAATTTTTACCATTCTAGCTGGTGTAAGGTGACATCTTAATGAATACATAAGACAGTTACATGACTGATGTTCGTTGGAGAACTTGAGAGTGAACAAATTAATATGGGATACAATCATGTGCCAGCAGATAACATTTATAGCTATGAAACTGGATGAGATGATAAAAGGAATAAGTATAGATTGAGTGTAGGTCTTAGGGCAAAACCTTGGGTAATTTAAGTTTTAGGAGAGTGAGAATAATGGCCCGAGAAATAGGAAGAAAACCAATAGAATTATACAAGCCAAGAAAAGAAGATATACCAAGGAGGAGGAAAGGGTCATGAGTAGCAAAGGCTTTGGAGGAATTAAGTATATGGGGACAAAAAGGCAGCCACTGGACTTGGCAATGTGTGTGTCAATGGGAACATTGACAATGATGGTTTCAGTGGAGTGAATGAGGACAGTTAAGGAGATGATATAAAACACAGATATTTTAATAAGTTTCACTGTGTAGGAGAGCAACAATAATGGTTTGATATCTGGAGAGTGATTTTCCCCGCAGGGCTCAAGAGCAAATGAGGAGGACAAAGATCACTGGGGTAACCAAGTATGGGGTTCACTGAGTTAAGTCTAATGGAGAGAGAAAACCAGGTAAGAAGCATAAGGGTATTTGATAGATTTTAAGATGTAGACTTGGTTGGTAGAGAAGTGAAGGTTCCAGGGAGCAAGAGTTAGGGGAATGAAGGAGTTTTAGAGTTCTTGAGTTGGCATTCTTAACGCAATAGTTACCAGAATGAGTAAACCAAATAAAGTGTAAGACAGGAAGTGGCGTTTAGAGGGAAGAATTCTTGAAACTGAGATTTCCTAGGTGGTGTGTTGTTACTGAGAAAGAAATAAACACAGTGGACAGCGGCCCCAGCGTGGTGAGGAAAGGGTCGTTGTTGGTGAGAAAAATCACATCCCCAAGTTCTAAGTAGTTAGACCGCCCACCATCCAGGGGCATGTTGAGGCCCCAGATAATGAGGGCAAGGATAGGAATGAGAGGAACACGGTGAGTCAGACCTTCGAGAATCACTGACCAAGAGGGACTGGGGGTTGGAAGTAGTGAGTAGAGCTTGGCTGGACAGGGTCTGGTCGGATTCCAGGATCTTCCCTGCAGAAATGGTAGGGAGACGGAGTCTACCATGCAGGACAGGAGAGATCAGAGCCTCTGCTTGAATGTGGTTCCAGAGAATTCTTCAGAAAGGTTTGGGAAGCCTGGGGAAATGCGTGAAATTGAGTAGTATAGAGTAATCTGGAAATAAGAGCCAGGAGCTGATGGATGTCAGGGAAGCTTGGATTTCCAGGGACTTCAGGGTGAGAGTGGTCCCTGGGGATCCTTAAAGCTGGAGGCAACCAGTACAGACCAGAGTCCAGAGTTCTGAGGGCCATCTACCAATAGAAGTCTACACATGCTGCCATATTCCTAGAAGAAATTCCATTTTCCCACAGGTGACCATGACAGTAATCTCTCAGAGGGAAGATGGAGCTGATGGGGAAGCTGGACACTGGGCAGAGACAGGCACATCCTCTTAGGAGTAGAAGTTTCTAGTAAATGGTTGACAAAGACAACACTGAAGTCCCTTATTAGAGCTCCAGTGTCTAGAAAAGAGTCCCGTGCATATTAGAGACTCAAGAAGGAACAGATTACTTAATGAAAAAGATCACAGAAGCCCTGGAAGGTGGGAGGACTTGGCCTCCACAGAGAGGGTGGAGGAGTGAACTCTTGTCCCAGAGTCACCCAGTGGGGAAGGGCCACCAAGTGTATGGTGGCCATCTTGGATGCTTTTCGAGCCCGAAGGGATAGCGTGGTTGTCTAGCTGTGCAAGTGTTGTTATTACTGTTGACTCACTTGGTGTTATTTTGAGTCTTCAGTCCTTTGGAAGACAAAACCCAAAAGAACGTCCAATATTCCAAAGTGTGGTTCAAAGACAGAAAGCTTGAGAGTTCACAGGGTGCGTGGCTTGCCATTAGAATAATCCTCCACTGAAAATTCCCATATTCAGCATGAGGCCCACGAAGGGCCATCCGTGTTCCATACGCCAAGCATTTCTTTCCTAGGAAAAGTCGAATTTGCAAGCCTAAATGGATCCCGCTCCCTGTTATCTCCTATTATTTCAATTACATGGCCTTGAGCTCTCAAAACAAACTCGGTTTTCATCACATCGAACAACAGAGCCCCAGCCACGCTGATCTATTAGGAGGAAGGTAGGGTGCACAAAATCAAACGGCAATATATTGCTACTGCTCTAAAAAAGAATTGTTACTCTAGAGAATCGTCCTTTCCTAAATGGCTATAAAGACCCCACGCTCCAGAAAAGTCAGAAGAAAAATTACCTCCCAGCTTGTGCATTTATTTTTATGGCTGCCGGTTGATTATTCCCTCCCACCCCTGCCTGCAGTATACCCCAGTGCCCGTCAATTCCCAGACCTAATCCTCTGCCAGTTTCCAGCGTCCCAACCGGGCCAGTTTGCTGAAATGACATGACAGGCTCGGCTTTTGCCAGGCATCCAAGTCAAGAATTATAAAGTGAATGAGTCTATCTGTCTTTATAAGTGCATTGTGAACTTTATAGTTTAATATTAAACTTGCATCATAAAAAATGGCTCATAAATGGCTAATAAAAGCCTAGTTTACAGCTTATAAAGTGCATCAGTACTTTACACGGGTTTGCTTAGGAAGATTTATGTGCCAGCTCTTTGTCTCCCGGTTAAAGATTATTTCCCCCAAAAAACCATTAAAAATAACTATGGAAGAATGACCCTTTGGTTGAACTCCGTGTGGTACCAAATTCAAGGCGTCGTGGAAATTTGAGCCCTGTGTTGCTGGTGCTTATGAATGTCACAGGAAATGCCTGGGGTTCCAGGCAGGTTCCCCAGGGCAGGGGTACCATGAGGTCTGTCTGCCTGGGAGGTGCGGTGATCTGTCGCATTGGCAGGAACCTTGACATTGCATCGTGTCTGGAATGGGCGGTTAGTCCCAGGTCTGAGGGAGCAGAGAGGTTTGTGAGAACAGCAGAAAGACCCCCAGACCAAGCCTTGAACCAGAGTCCGCGAGCACTGGAAGCTCATTTTTTTTTTAAGATTTTATTTATTTATTTGATATGGAGAGACACAGTGAGAAGGAACACAAGCAGGGGGCATGGGAGAGGGAGAAGCAGAAGCAGACTTCTCATGGTGCAGGGAGCACCACGCAGGGCTGCATCCCAGGACCCTGGGATCATGACCTGAGCTGAAGGCAGATGCTTAACCCACGGAGCCACCCCCCATCCAAGTTCCTTTAATGAGTTTTGCAAGGAGGTTCCTGCTGGTTCCGCGGGCCTCCCTCTCTGTCTCTTCCACTCGGCTGATGGGTGATGTGTGCCTGCAATCCATTGGCCCCCTCCGCCCTATTTCACTTTTATTGCCCATTGTGCTGCCTTTTCCCGGTTTATTTACTTCATTATGTTCTGTGCTGTCACTTCTTATTTCATTTTTTGTTTTTATCCTTCATCAGTGGCTGGCAGCTATGTTGCTACCCTTACGCCCTCCCGCCTCCCTGTGCCCCTATGTACCTTGGGAGCCCAGGGGTCCTCCATCCTGTACTGACTCCTAAAGTTGAGACATTGACAAGGGAACGGTGCTCTGTGTGCAGTGCTCGGATGTGGGGGCAGGAAGCCCAGCCGGGGTCCCACACTGATTTTGCCAGTAGGGACATTTGGAGGCATTTAGTTAGCATTTGAGCTAATTTTGAGTAAAATTTTAAAAAAGGAGGGGGAAGTGATGGGACAATTGATCTGCAAGGTGACCATTCTGAGACCACCTTATCTATAGAATATGGACACGAGCCTCCCGCTTCCCATCCCAGATTTTTCTAGGATAAAATGAGATTATGGCATTCAAAGATATCCAAGCACTCTAATGGGCTTTCCACACCAAAAGGTTATATTAATTATTGAAGGCTGACTTGCGCACCTCCCTGTCGGCAGATTTTTTTTTTTTCTTAAATAACTCAAGATCAAGTAATTGAGAATCTTTCCTGGGAGCAGTCTTGTGTTTTTCTCAAGACAGGCAGGCTCTCAGTCATCCTCGCGTTGACAAAACTAGGTCCCAGAGAGAAGAGACCAAGGAAGTATAGAGCAGGTGTTCTGCCCCTCACTCAGCTCTCAAGAAGACAGTGGTACCAGGCTATTCCATAAGAAGACTTGCTCTGGGACCTGCTTGAAGGAGAAAAGACTGTGGCTCCATCCTGGGGGCAGAAAGTTCTTCATAATTCTACAACATGGAGTAGGTTTCGGTTTTAGTGATTTGGAAAGCAAGGAGCTTCTCTTTAATGAATGGCTTCCGTCACTGCCCACAACTGGCGTGTAGAGCTCTTCAGACCCACCGGGGAGCAGTAAGAACTTAGCATCTTCTGCGTCTTCATCTCCAAGCACTGAAGGAGAGCCAGACCTTTCCATCAAGTGTAGCCGACACAAAATCAGGGTGCTATATATGGGGTGCATTTTTCGTCCATGTAAAGGGACGACGTCTTCCTCCAACAAAATGTGGGGCTCAAGATAAAAGTTCCATGACCCCAGTGCCCTTAGGATGGCCAAAGGGAGTAGTCCCAAGGTTAATTCTTGCCCTGTGATTCATGTACCTGAGTCTGAGAAGAGACCGTACTTTAATGTGATAATAAAGCTGGGAAATTCAACCAGGTGCACTGTGCTTCTGGCCCATGTGATCGCTCATATGTCATGGAGGCCTGGTTCTTCAGAAGGGGCCTGGATCTAGTCTTCCTAACTCATTGAAGACCAGAGCTCCCCTGCCACTTGGACTCTCATCGTGGAGAACTTTTACTGTGGGTTCCCCAACCCCGCCACATCTGTTCACAACTCCCTACGTTTGTGGATTCCCTTTTCCTCTGTCTGGAACATTCTCCCCAGTTTCTCTATCTGGAAACCACCAACTGTTCCCTCAAGGCTCCGCCCAGACTCTGTGATCATTCTGAAAACCCCCTCTACGCTGTTAAACACAGATTTATTCGCATTCAAGATATAATGGTTGAAGTGTCCAGCGAACACTGCCAACACTGAGTTCCACTCAGACGGTATTGCAACTACCCGTGGGACTAACAGCCGGTGCTTCCGCCATCAAGGAGTTAACCGTCGAGTCGCAGAGCGAGATTAATTCCATGGAACAATATGAGAGAATGTACAATCAAGCCCCAATTTGGGCAGTGCAGATTTTAAATGCCAAAGGAGTTGAGAGAAGGAGAAAATCCGGCACAGCTGAATCTGCAAACACTCCAGCTCATGGCTCACATGTACCCAGCAGCTGAAAATAGTACACGCTTACCAATTGTTCTGCCACCAGCAAACCACTGAAATTTTCTCCCCAGCAAGGGGAAGGGAGAAGAAAAGCAGGAGGGGAAGAAAGTACCAGATGACAGACATGCTCACCTAGGAGGGGATGCAGAGTAGAAATGCAAACGAGGTTGTCAAAATTTGCTTCACCTCTTTCGCCAAGCAATTCCACTTGTGGGTGTTTATCCGAGAGAAAGACTTCCTGAATGCACAACAAGCTGGCGTTGTTAGTAGTGGAGAAAAATTGCAAACGAGTCCATCAGTAGGAAACGGGTAGAGTCCGTTTTGCTGTAGCCGTCCTCCTAAGGCAGCCATTAAGAGGGAATGGTGTGGTTTTTTTCTTTATGTACTGTCATGGGAGGACCATCACAATCTATTATTAAACAGAAAACAATAGCCAAGTGTAGAAACATTGCTATAATATGAATGAGTTTATAGAACACATGGAGGCAGGAGTGCCTGGGTGGCTCGGTTAAGTGTCTGCCTTCAACTCAGGTTGTGATCCTGGGGTCCTGGGATTGAGCCTCGCGTCAGGGTCCCTGATCAGTGGGGAGCCCTCTTCTCCCTCTCCCCACTCTCTATTCATGCTTTCTCTCTCTCTCTCTCTCTCTCTCTCTCTCAGATAAAATCTTAAAAAAAAGAAACCATGGGAGGCAGAAAATACCATTTCTCTGTACATGCATTCACTCATACATTCATTCATCAATCATTCAACAGTTATCTTTTGGGCTCCTATTATGCACCAGGCAATGTCCTGATGGTTAGAGAATCGTCAATGAAGAAATACCAAATTCCCTGCACTTCTAGAGTTTCCCTTATGATGGGAGGAGACGACATGAAGCCATGAAGGAAGTATGCTTGGATCAGATGACAGGGAGTGGCAGGGAGTGGCAGTGTGAGACCGGGAGCACTGGGGTGGGAACACTGCTCTCTGGATAGGGTGACAGGGAGATCAGAGACCTGGAGAAGCTGAGGATGCTGAGACTGTCTAGGGACCGAGCATTCCGGGCAAAGGGACTAGCTGGTGTGAGTGTCCAGTGGCCGGGATGGGGCAGAACGAGCAAAGGAAGGGGGTTGGTAAAAGGATTATTTGTCAAAGAAGTAGGAAGGCCACTTTATAGAGAGCTCCAGAGCCCAGCTTGAAGACTCCAGCTTTTACCCTGAATGAGATGAGCCACCAGGGTCTTGGGCAGATACCAGACATGATCTAAGTGCTGATTCAACCTGGGCCACCCTGACTGCTGTGTTGAGAAGAGATGGTCAGGGGCCTTCCAGGAGTGGAGGTAGGGACATCACTGAGGAGGCTAATGAGATGAGGAAATAGTGGTGCCTGGGACGGAATGACAGCAAAGAACTGGGGAGAACTGGTTGAGTTCCCATTGCATTTTTTTAAGATTTTACTTATTTGAGAGAGAGAGAGAGAGAGAGAGAGAGAATGCACAGAGAGAGAGGGCATAGAAGACTCCCTGATGAGCAGGGCTCAAACCCAGGACACAAGACCATGACCTGCACCAAAGGCAGATGCCTAACCGACTAAGCCACCCAAGCGCCCTTCCCATTGCATTTTGAAGGTAGAGCTAACAAGATTTAGCAAACAAGTGAATGTGGAACATGACCAAAGAAGTTGTTTACTTTTTTCCAAAGCAAATGAAAAAACAAAATGGCCATTAACAGAGATGGGGACAACTACAGGAGAAATGGGTTTAGGGGAGTGTATGGGTAGATAAACTGAGAACATAAGTGTGTGGATAATTTGGATGCATTTCCCCTGTTCACCTTCATCTCTTTCCTTTCTATCCCAAACCAGTGGCTAAGCTCTGTGATTCCCAGAGCCAGGGATTTGAGTAGGGCAGAAACAGAATTGGCCTCCAAGCCCACGAATTCTTACTGTGTGAAAGACTCTTTGAACCTCACTGAGGGAATGCAGTGGGGACTTTGAGCAGGAGAACAAGAAAAGTCACTTGAAGATAATGAGCTAGAGAAAGGACATCTCCCCCGTGAGTAGGAAGGGAGGAGTCTGAGGTCTCCAGATCAGGAACCAGGTGCCACTCTTGTCCTGCTAGGGATGCAGCAGAAACCTGGAGAAACAGCCAGGTAGACCAGTCCTTAGGATCTGGGTCTGCAGGCTTTGGGGACTCTTCTTGCCCCGTGCAGAGTAGAGGGAAGCAGAGAACCATAATTTTGGGAGACCATAAGTATGGGGACAAGGGACATCTGAGGAATAACCTTTGAGGACCAATGACCAAAACCTTTGGCACTGCCAAATACCTGCCATTTGACCCAATGTAATGGCCAATCTCCAAAATGTCTGCAATTAAATTTCCTACCAGCTTGACAGAGTGGAGGGTCGCGATCAAACATCATACCAAGTTAACAGAAAATGAAAAACTTGCTATTTCTTGAACGTCTAAATTAGTGTGGTTAGATTTATGCTCAACAGACAGGAAAATGCATATCAATGGCCTGAAAGAGTCGAGTCCAAACTGCTTCACCCTGTCTGTGTATTTTGAGTATTTTCCACAAAAAAACATTGTATTTATTTATTTATTTATTATTTATTTAGAGGACATGAGCTTGGTTGGGGGAGAGGGGTAGGGAGGGGGACAAGCACTCTCCACACTGAGCAGGGAGCCCCAACATGGGGCTTGATTGCAAGGACCCTGAGATCACGTTCTGAGCCGAAACCAAGAGTCAGACGCTCAACCAACTAAGCCACCCAGGCACCCCTAATCGGTATTTTCTTTTATCCTAACCTCATTTGGAAGTCCAGTTCTTAAGACATCCTGGTAAAGACCTTTTTGTCATTGCATTTTGCTATACACAGCTTTTATCCCACACAGTCGCAAGAGGTTTCTCAAGGAAGGGAAGATAAATTCATTTTTCTTGCAAATGAAACTACATTTTAAATACGCCAGGTGAAATAATTCAATAAAGAAGCTTCGCGAAAGGCACTTGTCAAGTGAATGCCACGTGATGTGCTCACACCCCCTCCCCCAGCACATCTGATTTGAGAGATCCATCACTAGGCATAGCTGATTGTCCTTAAGCATGCCATGCTTTCAGACATGTGGAATCCATCTCTACAGTCCCTCTCTTGTATCATCATCTTGTTCTGGAGACTAAGAATCCTGAACAGGAGGACAAGATGGATGGTTTGACTGCAGATAGTTCCTGCAGGAATGAGCTCAATGGTGTGCAAATCGCCTCAAGGAAGGCAGGCCTGCTTTCTAGGGGCTGCCTTGTTGAGTAAGGCAGGAGCCTGTGGTCTCCTTGGGCCATTCTAACAGGGAGTATTCAATAAAGTCAGGCTCTCAGAGTCCTCAGAGATAACTTGATGGTCCTTGATGTGCTCAATGGGCCCAGGGAGTCCTCTCAAGGTCACAGAGACCCATATGCAACAGTAACATAGAGTATCAAGGGCCATAGTATCCCAAGACGCCTAGGGTCCCATCAGCATCAATGAGCCCACCTCCTATCCAAATGGCCAACCTCCCTTGGCTTCTGTGATAAGCGTTAGCTCTGCAATCTGTCTGGGCTCAGGAAACTGTGCAAGCCCTAATCCAGGAAGGTCTTTGGGCCTGGCCTGACCTCACTTAAGTCTTCCTGAGGGAAATCTTTCAAGTGGCCCCAAAGAACATGGGATCAGGCATTATGAACACCGGGTTGTCTGGTGGTTGAGAAATCTGCCTCCTTCCCTGTTTTCCACAAGCCTTTCCAAGAGGAACTCCAATCTCATGGTCTCTGCCCTGAAGTGTTCCCTACTATGGCTATCAAGTTTCTGCCTCACTACAGGTTCCAAAGCATGCTATGGCCCCTACCAGAACCAAATCCCTCCCCCGTGCATAAGCCATTCATCCAGGAGTGATCGATGAATTCAGGTTCACCAAATCTTAGCATCACACCTTTGCTCGGGATCAGCGATGTAGCTTGTGGGGCCCCGTGCATGATGAAAATGGGGGGCCTCTTTGTTTGAAAATTATTAAGGATTTAATACAAGTTAAAAACTGTTAGACATTTCAAGATAGCATCAGCGGAGCATTAAACCAAGCAGGAGCCCTTTCCAGGCTCTGTGAAATTGCTTGTGTCACATGCCCAGGAGGCCAGTCCTGCCAACCCCTTCTGCCTGAGTTCCATGGCCAAACCCCAATCAGGACTGGGATGGCAGTGCTTTCCGGGGCCCTGTCCCAAAAGACAGAGTGCCCTGGGCCAGACCAGAGGAGAACCACATAGGCCAGTCCACATTGCAAGGGGTCTTGGGATAAGCCAATGGGGTGATCTGGAATCACACCATGTATGGGGGCAAGGAAGACAAATTGCCAGGAGGGGATCTTTCAAGGTCATAAAGGGCAAAGAAAAAAATCACTTGGGGAGTCACTTTAGGAGTTTAAAGAGGCAAGAGAGGGAGGGGGGTTTGTGAATATCCAGAGTACATACTGACCTCACTGAAATTGCTCATACTGCAGGAAACATCTTCCTTATTACACAGATGAGAAAGCTGAGTTTCAGACAGAATCTGGAATTTGCTTAGAGTTAATGCAAGTTGCAAGTCACAAGCAAATGAGCTGTTGCTGAGTCTTTGTCTTACGGAAACCACTTTGAGACAATTTTTTTATATCCTTACTAGACTTAAATTTCCCCAGTGAACAAACAGTAACAGGAACCACGTGATGTCCTTTCACTATTACATACCGGATAGAATGCTGAGGACTTCTGCATGTCTTACGTCTAAATCTCCCCCAAACGTTTCAAATGTGGGCACTGTGTCCTTACTTTGCAGTGAGGTAAAGGTTAAGAAAATTGCCCACAAGTATCTAGCAAAGGTACAGCCATATTTCCAATCCAGAAACAGCTCTCTCCAAGACCATTAACAGTGTGCCCTTCTTCTTTATTTAACCATGAGGCAAACATTTCCAGCTTCAGATCTGGATTTGGAAGAAAGTACGTGGAGAAGGAGATAAGCCTTCTTGAAGACCATGCCTCTGAAAAGGTGTACTGAGTCCTTACATCTATATCACAGGAGTTGCTAAATACAGTCCCCCACATGGACAGGGCTTTTCATCAGTGCTCCCACTGAGAGTCTGAAGCATCTTTGAACATTGACATCATCAGAATGTAAAGATGGGAAGGGTTAAAACTTTGTTAAGAGAGCAGAAATGTCCACAGTAGACAAACTAGGGAAAGAGCCCAGAAGTCCACTGACAGATGAATGAATAAAGAAGACTGTACACACACAATGGAATATTACTCAGCCATTAAAAAGAATGAAATCTTAACATTTGCAATAACGTGGATGGAACTAGAGGGTATTATGCTAAGGAAAATGAGACAACCAGAGAAGGATAATTATCACGTGATTTCACTCACCTGTGGAATTTAAGAAACAAAACAGAGAATCAGAGAGGAAGGGAGGGAAAATTAAAATAAGACAAAATCAGAGAGGGAGACAAACCATAAGAGACTGTTGACCATAAGGAAACAAACTGAGGGTTGCTGAGGGGAGGGGAATGGGGAATGGGTAACTGGGTGATGGGCATTAAGGAGGCACGTGATGGAATTAGCACTGGGTGTTATATGCAACTGATGAATCACTAAATTACCTCTGAAACTAATACACTATATGTTCATTAATTGAGTTTAAATAAAAATTTTTTTAAAAACCCAAAATTTTGCTAAGAGAGACAGCAATACAGAAATTCACATTAGGCAGAAGAGCTGGCCTTGGGTCCAGGAAGCACCACTGACCGGCTGGTGTCACTGGGTCTCTGGGACTTGCTACCTGCATGCATTGAAATGGGCTTAACTGGAGGAAGTAATTGCTGAAGGCCTAATTAAGCGTTACAATCCTTAGAATACCTATCGTCTACAGAAGTCTCATAGAACTTGCAATATTTGCTGATTCATTTGTGGGTTTGTTTGTTCATTTATTTGGTTGGTTGGACCCAAAGTCTTCTGGACTTACCCTCCTGGAACATTTCTATGATCAATTCCTAAGAACAATAGTAGATATCTACCAACAGAAATACTGGAGAACAAGTAACATGTCACTTATCCCATGACTGCTCCTAAACTCCAAGGGCCTGCAAGTCTTGTTTCTGTCATAAATATTATGTAACGGTGATGCCATCCCATCTAACAAGAGCGTTAAACCAGGCAGCCCCATCGGCAGGGCCAGGACACAGAAAAAGAGCCAGCGACACTCTCCCACAAGTCTACCCAACATCTGCCCGCAGACAGCAACAATCTTCCCTTGTTCTTTGTGACCCTTCTCCGTCTCAGGTTGTTCTGGTCTTCTGGAATGTCCCGGCTCAGTAAACCCTCCTCAGGCCTTCCTTGCCATTGGTCCTAAGCATATGTTAGGTTCTATAGTTCTGACCCCTGGGATTCTTTCTGGAGTCAATTTCCTCTTGGCTTCATCTGTTTCTGGCCACTCTGAGGAGCCACCCACCCACCTTAATGCTATGTGGCATCCAACCTGGCCCATTATAAGAGAGGTGTGGAGTTACTTGATGTCAAAAGGCTTAGTCTTATTTCGTAACTTCGGTTTCATTTCTTCATAGAAAAATAGAGATCACTGGGGCGCTTGGGTGGCTCAGTGGGTTAAGGCCTCTGCCTTTGGCTCAGGTCATGATCCCAGGGTCCTGGGATCGAGCCCCACGTCGGGCTCTCTGCTCAGCGGGGAGCCTGCTTCCCCTTCTCTCTCTCTCTGCCTGCCTCTCTGCCTACTTGTGATCTCTGTCTGTCAAATAAATGGATAAAATCTTAAAAAGAAAAAAAAAGCAGAGATCACAATACACCGTGTTAGTTTGGCATAACAATGCAATCTCCAAAATTGACAACTCAGGACCCAGGTGCCAGTGATCCAGCGTGATAAAGAAGAGGAAGGGAGATGAGGATTCCAGAATTAGCACATCCGCAAAGTTACCCTCTACCACGGGCACCAAACGAGGCAGCTGAGATCAGTTACGTTCACTGAAATTTGAGATCAGTCATTTTACAGAAAATGATTCTGATGAAGCGAATTCAATCTGCAATTCTGGGCTTGAAGCGGCAATAACGATCCCCTGGGTTAAAATGTTGGGCCTTTAGAAAGGGAGGGAAACTTTATTATTACCAAGTGGGGTATCCCCCAAGAGTTCTGACTCAGATCTGTAGCTGAGCCAAGACATCTGGAGATTTCAAAAATTGAACTTGATCTTTAACAAATATAGACACAAATGTGAAGCACATAAAAATCACTCTTCAGAATGAGCCTTAATGGGCTGCGTTGCCTTTCAGGAACATTTCTAATGAGCCTTCGGACATGAAGTGATTCCAATTTGTGATGCATTTGAGGCAAAACCAAGAGGAGAAATTACATTTGCTTTTCCCCACTGGGTTGTGAAGGGCCCCAGATAGACAAGCCTCAAACACTCAATTGTGGGCAATGCTGTTTGTGTTCAATTCCCTCATTTGCCGGGGCTGGTACCGGGAAGGCCCAAGCACAACGGAGCCTTTCAGAACTGCTGCGGACCAACAAAGCACAGACGACCCAGGCAGCAAAGAGCAAGAGATGCCTGTCTGTGCCAGCCACAGTGCTAACCACTGGCTGGAGGAAAAAGAGGAGAAAAGGATTCAGGAATGAAAGAGGGGCACCTAGGTGGCTCCATTGGTTGAACATCCAACTCTTGGCTTCGGCTCAGGTCATGATATCGGGGCTGTGGGATCGAGTCCCACTTTGGGCTTGGTGCTCAATTGGGAGTCTGCTTGGGATTCTCTCTCTCCCTCTGCCTCTACCGCTCCCCCTGCTCATGCTTTCTCTCTCTCTCTCTCTCTCTCTCTCAAAGAAATAAATGAATCTTAAAAAGAAAAAGAAAGGAAAGAGACCAAGATCTCATGGGCCAGGAATAAGTGGTACCTTAGCCTTCTAAAAGCTGGGTTTCCATTCCCTCAAGTTCTTTGGAGGATTGACCTTTGAGAAGCAGGACTCTGACGCTGGAAGCCTCATTCTCCCTCCCATACTCCCATAGATGCCCTGACTATCAGTATGTACCCCAGGAATTTCTAGGGCTTCTTGGGGAGAACTGTTCCCTGACATGTGGCAGACCATGCACTTGATCCATGTTTTCTTGGTGCACTAAGTTGGTGCTAGTTTCTTACCTCCTTCCATATCTTGGCATTGACCAAACCTGGGCAGACTAGACTCTCAGCTTCCTATATGGGCTTTTCCACAGGTCATCAAAATTTAGAGAGACTCAACATATGCTACGGAGATTTTAAAATTCCAGGCAAAGTCCAAGTCTCTTTTCCTTTACTTCTCCCATTATTCCAATAGCTGTAGTTAGGAGCCCATCATTGGCCCCAGACCAGCCACATAAGCCACCAATAGGGACAGACTGATCCAAAGAGCTGAGATCAAGGAAAAAGGCCTAGGTCTTAGGTATCTTTGTGGGTTGAAGGGGAACACCCAAACTCTGTTGGTACATCTGGACTGAGAGCTAGCCTATAACATTCCACTGTGTAAATTAGATCAGTGCCTCTCAGTGCAGACAGAGCTCCAAAGGTCCACAGCTTGGGCAACTCTGGTTCTTTGGGCTTCCTTAGGATAGACACACAAGAACACATCTTGGCAAGCAGAGCCTGGACTGACTCCAGCTCCACTCAGCCCTCAGTCAAATGCCCTTGTATGGGTCACAGCCAGTTCAGCTGTAACCTGTGGTCCTGTTTCAGGGAATGGCTACCCTTCTTCGCTCCTTGCTAAAGACTTTTCTTCTGGGACTTTCTCTGGGGATGGCCATTGGCAGGATGCCTCTGGCCTCCAAAATGACCTGGGCCTCTACTCCTCAGTAACCCATTGTCTTCCCTGGGACATGCCTACCCGGACTTCCCTGGAGAACATTGTCATGCTTGAGCAAGCCTACCATGCCGCCTTGCTTCCAATCTCCTGAGATGCTAATATTCAGGCTCCTGGAAAGATTGTTAATAATTGTTCAGAACCAAAACAGTGCAGTGGTCAAGAACCTTGCTCTGCAACTAGGCTGTCTATGTTGTGAGACAAACTCCTTCTGCTCTTAGGTGCATAAGCTTGAGTCAGTTTCCTTCCTTTCTTTCTTTCTTTCTTTTCTTTCCTTCTTCCTTTCTCTCTCTCTCTCTTTTTTTTTTTTTTTTTTTAGTTTCAGAGCTAGAGTTAATAATTCGTCAGTTGCATAGAACACCCAGTGCTCATTACATCACATGCCATCCTTAATGCCCATCACCCAGTTACCCCATCTCCCCACCCACATCCGTCCAGCTAGGAAACTCTTTCCTAGACTTAAGGGTCTCTTATGATTTGTCTCTCTCTCTGATTTCGTCTTACTTTATTTTTTCTCCCTTCCTCTCGGATTCTGTTTTGTTTCTTAAATTCCACATGTGAGTGAAATCATGTGATATTTGTCTTTCTCTGACTTATTTAGCTTAGACTAATACTCTCTAGTTCCATCCACTTTGTTGCAGTGTTAAGATTTCATTCTTTTTGATGGCTGAGTAATATTCATATATGCCATATCTTTTGTATCCGTTCATCTGAACTCTTTCCACAATTTGGCCATTATGGACATTGTTGCTATAAACACTGGGGTGCAGTTGCCCCTCTTTTGAATCACTATGCTAAAAGGCAACCTACACAATGGGAGAAGATATTTGCAAATGTCTCATCAGATAAAGGGCTAGTATGCAAAATCTATAAAGAACTTATCAAACTCAACACCCAAAAAACAAACAATCCAGTCAAGAAATGGGCAAAAGACATGAACAGACATTTCAACAAAGAAGACATCCAGATGGCCAGCAGACACATGAAAAAACATTCAATATCACTCGCATCAGGGAAAAACAAATCAAAACCACAATGAGACACTACATCACACCAGTCAGAATGGCTAAAATTAACCAGTCAGGAAATGACAGGGGTTGGCGAGGATGCAGAAAGAAGGGAATCCTCTGGCACCGTTGGTGGGAATGCAAGCTGGTGCAGCCGCTCTGGAAAACAGTATGGAGGTTCCTCAAAAAGTTGAAAATAGAATTACCCTACGACCCAGCAATTGCACTACTGGGTATTTATTCAAAGGATTCAAACACAGTGATTTGAGCCAGTTTCTTAAGCAGCGTGTGCTTCAGTCACATTCCCTTTAAAGCGAAGATGGTAATCTTAGCAGTAACAGTGATAACGTTGCAGCATTTGGGGGAGGATTAATTGAGGTAGCACGTGGAAAGCCCTTCTAGTGGTAACTGTTCTGTGCAATACTTAACACTTGCTATATTCTATGACATGCCCTTAATATTCCTGTGTGGTTGAAAATTGTTCAAAAGAAGGATCTGGGAAACCACAGAATAATTCTAAGGGAGGGACAGGGGTCAGTACCGGAGGTGGAGCCCTGATAAATGTTGCCCCCTCATCCATGTGTATGCTACTGGATGTATTATGGGCACAAAAATGGGACCACATTTTACCTGCTATGGAAAGCTTCTTTTCAACTCTTGGAGTCTGACACTCCATATTTGTGAAATGAGCAATAATGACAGGAGGATGATACATTTCATGACTCCACCCCTTCCTTTCCTCTCCTCTTTCTATGTCTTTATACCAACTCCTGTTCTTCATACCCCCCACCCTCTTGCTTATCTTCCCTCTGCCCATCCCTCCCCTAAAGCGTCAGAGCCAAAAATAGCACAAAATAAAAACTCCCCCACGATCTGCCTCCTGGAGAGGGCCAGGAAACACTGTGTGCCATATTTTCTTTTCAAACAAGGTAGAAGTGTTTGCACTCTGGTTTTGTCCCCAGTGTAACAGATCCTGAGAAGAATGCCAACACCAGCCTGGAAGTGGTCTCCTGGGTTTTATTTTTTTAAAGATTTTATTTATTTGTCAGAGAGAGAGAGAGAGAGAGCACAAGCAGAGGGAACAGTAGGTACAGGGAGAAGCAGGCTCCTTGCTGAGCAGGGAGCCCAACGTGGGACTCAATCCCAGGACCCCAGGATCATGATCTGAGCTGAAGGTAGATGTTTCACCAACTGAGACACCCAGGCATCCCGGGTCTCCTGAGTTTTAAATGAGATTATGCAAATGTAGGTGCCCAGCACTGTATTCAATAAACCTCCGTTCTTCTTCCCAGCCATGGCTCTGCTGAAAAGGTTGATCCACATCACTCACATTTTTCCCCCTAAAACTCAGTAATGTTGGCAGACGCAGAACCCTTTCCCGTTCGGTGAGATTTTTCTGCCTGGCGTGCTCTTCCCTTCCCACCCTGCGTTCTGCTGATGGCAAATCAATGGCACATTTTTCTTAAACAGCCAGCACTTGGTATGTTACTACCGACCACGAGGGCCCCCGCCTTTTAATTACTCCTGCTGAGCCTAGCACTATATATAACACTAATGTTTCTGGGACTGCCAGCAATTAAAACCAAAAATAAATAACACATTACAAGCTGCAAACCCAGCTAGGCTCGGGGAGCGCTACGGCTGGATAGAAGTCTTTTGTTTTTAATGGCTCGGGTTTCTCCTGGCCTGGCGGCATGCGAACACCTGACAGGCAGCTGTTTGCCAGGAGACGGAGCAGAAGAGGCCTCGACTGCAATCTTGCTGGGTCCCGGCACCCCAGGGAACGGCCTGACACCCTTCAGCCTCAGGGTTTCACTCTGCAGAAGGGAGAAGGCTCGAGAACAAAGCCGGCCGCGTGTGCGCGCGCTGATGAACAAGCCGTTTGGGGTCAGGTATCGAACCGGCACGGGCTCTATTGATTTTTGCTGTGGGTTTTGTTTCTCGAGCTCGCGCAGAACTCTGAAAAAAAAAGAAAAGGAGCGTTTTTCCTGAATACTTAGCTCATTTCACCCGCTGAACGTGTGAGCTTCACACCAGAGAGGGTCCATAATCACGAAGAACGATGATAAGATCGAAGGGGTAGAGTTCTCTTTGAAGCCCACCGTGGACAGTTATTTTTAGTTTTTGCTAAGGGAGGTCCGTGTGCAGTTCCCACATCCAGGGGTTGGCTGAGCTGCCGGCAGCTGCCCATTCTGGGGAGCAAGAGTACGGATTGGCCAAGAAGGACCCTGAGTCTCATCCAGCCTCTGTCCCGAGGTTCAGCAGGAGGAGTTAAAAGGCGGGGGCCCTCGTGGTTGGTAGTAGCATACCACGCCTTTGTTCCCCCGCACAGACCTAAGACAAGGGTCCAAGCGTCACGACGTTGTCGGTGGACCTGCACATGTTGCAAACGCGATCTTGGAACGATGGCCCTGAAAAAACTCTTTTGCAAGGTCAAGAGTGACTCTCCCTGTCGAGGCTGTTGGCTGGTTCCTCAATGGCTCCTCTTAGCACCAAGAGCCATGGGGACCCCAGACCAAGTTTCTTGTCCGGCCCAGCCCTGGGCAGCCCCCGGGTGTGCCGAAGAAAGAGCAGGGAGGCAGGCTCGGTACCTGCCTTTCCGGAAGATGGCTGCTTTGTGGTGGAGTCCTTCTGGTCTGATTGCCTGGGCTGCCATGATTCACGTAGGATGTAAAATTCAGACCCACCAGGACAAATCCACGTGCATTTTCCTTTAGCTGTGGGTGTTGGTGTCTTAGCTGCAGGCAAAATGCACCCTTCTTAAAAGCAACAAATTAATGAGCTTTGACAGCAGCAGGACTGACCTAATGCTGACTCATGAATGTCATCATTGTTCTGTCCCCCTGTGGGCATCAGTCCATGTTCAGTCCTAAGCCAGAATTTCTGCATAGAGAACAAAGCTGATTAGCTCGACAATGGCTTTATTCTAGGCCTGTCACGAATGCAGGTAAACAAGTGCAGGGCCAGGCCTCCCCTGGGGGGGAAGAAACAGCCAAAGGACTAGAAGCCACCAGGGCCTCCGAGGACACTGTCCACTTGTGCCCATGGCCCTTTGCTTCCTCTTGACGGTTCCCTTCAAAAAGAGGGAACCCATGAAGGGCCTTGGGTTCCTTGAGAAGTGTCAGCCTGCCTGATTCACGGAACCCACGCAGTATCATGTGTTGGCTATGGGCAAGCCAAGTCGACGATACGCGCTCTCTCCTTCAGCTCCTGCATCGCTCACCCTCCCCCTGAACCTGTCAGAACCCTGGGCGCCAACCTCCCTGCCCCAGCAGAGGGCGGAGGGAGAGGGCAGGGGACTTGCTGTCAGCGGCCCAGCTGTCTGGCATGGCCCAGCTGGACGCTCGGGCTCATGGCCTCTCCTCTGTTTTCACATCAGAACCGTCAACACCCCTTCTTCACCCTGTCAGGTTCCCTGCCCCCATCTCCCCCCCCCGCCCCCCCCCCCCCACCCCCCCCCAGATGGGCCCGCTTTCCTCCAACAAAGGTTTTCTTTCTCGCCTTGATGGATATCTTGGCACTGCAGCCCCATCACACAGGGGACAGCACCCCAGCCCACGGGATCGGAGGGGCAATCATTTTCTTTGTGCAGACAGGCAGTGGAGACGGGTAGGGTTCCTGCCCACTGCTCGTGGCGCTGTGAGCCATCCGGGCCTCTGAGAGAAGCATGAGAAGGGGACAGACGGGGGACAGGAGGACAGAAGAAGTGCTCCAGACATGGCACAAGAGATATGTGACTCACTAAGGGAAAAGGAGGAGCCTCCCTGCCCTTTTCCATGGGAGCTGTGAGTTCAGATACCTTCTGGGGCTGGACAGAGGTTCAGAGGTGGACGACAAGGCTTGGGAAAACAAACTTTCCTGCATGCATCGAGCTGTTGGAGAAGGAAATCCAGGAGCCTCTGGTCGGAGAAGGATCCTCCTTAACTGCCCTCGGTGAAAAAATTCCTTCTTAAAGAAGAGAGCTTGGGGATAGAGAGGGGCCCAGCTGTCTCACTCATTCATTCACAGACCCTTATGAATCACCAGCCTGGCTCCAAGACAGGCGACTCCCGGTTTGTTCCTTTTGGGTCCTTCCTCTTCCAGCCCCAAAGCTGATGCAAGGCAGTCCAGATCGGTGTTCTGCTTTGACTCCAATCGCAGAAGTACAATAAATATCTTTTCTTTATCCAGCCATAAATATTGATCAGACGGCTTTTTAAATCATCTAATTGCCAATGGCACATCTGCTTAGACATGTCCTTTGTCCAGGATTCTTTCGAAGCAGCTGCACGGGAACCTGAGCTGTAATTTCCCTAAACCATCCGTCAACATTGATGCCCAGCTCCTTACCACCTACAGAAATGTTCGAGACCCTTATAGCCACAGCTGGTTCTCAGCACTCACACTGTAATTGGCCAATTACCAAGGCTTAAAAAATCATTCCGGGGTGGACCAGGAATCATGTAAGCCACGGATATAACAGTGATTATACCTAGCCCTTCTCGGTGGCTCTCACCTCAGCCACAGGAATCATTTTGCAAATACTGATTAGTTGCATTCATTCAGGGAGGCCCGGTGAGGAATGTGGCGGGCACCAGAGCAGGGGAGAGAAGCCCCGAGTCACTCCATCAATCAAATAGGAAGGTCAGTGGCTCAGAGCTCTGCTTTCTTCTACGCAGTGTCCCAGAGAACACGGTGGGTCAACACCGTGTTGTGGGAACCAAGGGTAAAAGAATGGAGTAATGATGGCCTGAGGGCTCCCGAAATTCATAGCAAGGAGGGGAAATTGGATCACTCTCCATGGGAGTTAATGATGAGTCAAGGTCTATCCCAACCTGCCTGTCCACACCTGGTTTAGGATTGCCAGGCCTCTCGATGTGCACACCAGGACGGTTGTTCAACTGACCTCCTACCCCTAGACTTTCCCTTCTCCAAATAAATGTGTGCACAGCTATGGATCTCCCCATACCACACTTTCAATCAGGTAATTATCTGCTGGGAGCCTCTAACATCCTCTGAACCCACCACTGACATTACCTTTCATAAAGGTCAGGGGGATGTCAAGCCTGCTGCCCATTTTTGTAATAAAGTTTTATTGGCACAGGGGCCATTGTCATTCATATATGCTGGGTCCATGGCTGCTTTGGTGCTTCGGTGACCAAGCTAAGAGGTGACTACAGGGATCACTTGCTCATGAAGCATAACTACTCTCTGGACCTCCTGGAGAAAAAGGTTTCCAACCCATGATCTATGGTGGCATTTTTCACAGCTTTCATCAAAAGCAGTTTGAAAGGAAAAGGGTTATCTGTGGGCTTCTCACAAGTGCCCAAAGCCTGATGTTTTCTGGTTTAATATTAAAAATCCTGTGACTTTTCCACTACGATGTATTTCTGTGTGTCTTACTATAAAAACCACAGCTATGTTGCTTGTCCCAAATCTATGGATAAAATTCATGCCCCAAGAAAACATACAACGATTATTTTGTGTTCCGAAATAAGAAAGATGGGGTCGTGGGTTCAGTCCTAAACCTTTCAGGCTAGTGTCTGAGGGTCCGTGCTAGGAACAACCTAGAAACTGAATGGACATTGATTTAGTTGGGGCCCAGACGGGAAAAGAGAAGTCACTCCAGGTAATCTAAAAAGAGGGAATTTTATATAGAGGATTAATTAAAAAGGGGACAGAAGAATGAAGACATCAAAGAGGGGAAGGTAAGACTACTAAGATGTCTCCAGAGCAGGAAGCTGCTAAGCTCCCCATTGCCTCCTCCCAGGGCCAGAGACCAAGGGAAGGGGCAGGGTCACTAGAACTCAGGAGCTGAGGTCCATCCCATAGAAATTTGAGTCACAGTGGGTCTGTGGGGGAGATGGATGAGCTGGGGTGTTAGAGGAGTGAATGTAGCTCCCAAGGCTTCTCTTCCTCTGCCCTCCAATCTCCCACTGGCATAGTCCTGCTAGGAGGAAGTGGCAAAGGAGCCTGGGAATTGTAGTCTTGTTGCATGTTACAGAAGTAAGAACTAGTGATAGGTCTGAGGGTAAATAAGCAAATGACTGGCGTAGATGGCCATGAAGGGATATTGTTCCTATTAGAAAGAGTCCATCCAGGTGGCCCCCAAGAGGCCAACAAGAGTCACAGAGCCTCAGTGAGTTCATTACTCAGTGTAGGATCTGGTCCTCAGGGTCATGACCTAGAGTCACTCTCTGACCCCCAATAACTGTCTCATGGAAACATTCACTCCAATGACATTCATCGGGAAAGGTGATGAGTCAGGGGCGCCTGGGTGGCTCAGTGGGTTAAGCCGCTGCCTTCGGCTCAGGTCATGATCTCAGGGTCCTGGGATCGAGCCCCGCATCGGGCTCTCTGCTCAGCAGGGAGCCTGCTTCCCTTCCTCTCTCTTTGCCTGCTTCTCTGCCTACTTGTGATCTCTCTGTCAAATAAATAAAATCTTTAAAAAAAAAAAAAAAAAAGGTGATGAGTCAAAAACCAGAGTAAATCTCTAACAGATGGGACATTTGAGAGGCCTGAACATGATTTTCCCGTAGGAAAACTGCAAGGAAATCCAAATCACCTGCAGGCTCTTTGGAGCAGGGAGGCAGGACCGGTGGGGGGAACCTCTTTTATGATCAATATGTTTTCAGGCATCAGGATCCCATAGGGTCCCTAGCGAGGCCACACATGCCATCAAAACCAGATCCGCCTCATCTTTGGGTCAAGGCCCGTCTCCACGGAACTGTACCTACAGGAGCACAGCTGGTGTTTGCTCAGGGACTTTATCCGTCATGCTTTCATGGCTGGCTAATGGGAAACTCTTTATTTGGATAGGCTAACACAATCAATCACGTCTTAATCTGGCCTGGGAGACAGTATGCCTCTTCCAGAAGACTCATCGCGGCTTTCCCCTTTCTGTGTTGCTACAGTGACTCAGCGGCCAGAGGCTGCCATTTACAGAAGGCGGGCCTGGCAAGGACATGGGGATGGGATGAGATGGATTGACCCAAGCCCCTCCCATGCCACATTCAGGCCCCCTTTTTCACGCAAAATACTTTAATTTTATTATATCCTGGGTCTTGCCTGACTTCCAAAATGACATAGCAAAATACAGGAATCATGACTTCCTGACCTCTAGCTGCAACAGTGTTGGTATCTTGGTATCTTGGTAGGGCCCATATCTCTCTTCAGACTTTCCCCTAAATTATCCTATTGTTAGGTAGCGTTATTTTTTGGAGTGTGCTTCCTTCTTTTGACCTAAAATCTTATCATGTCATCCATTTGCCTTAGGTCCATCCATTTGCCTTAGGTCTTCCTCTCAGGTCACACAGAATAATTCTATTCCTTCTTCTACTTGGCAACCCTTGAGATATTTGAATAGAGGTAGTAGGTTGTGCCTGCATCTCCTTTTCCCTCAATCATTCCTTCTATACTTTGGGCTCTCCGTAATGCCCATCATCACATTCAAGGAGCGCCCATTCCGAAAACCTAAACTCTACATTTACTGGACTTCCCATTCAAATCACACCTGACATTGAACATGATTCCTAGGTAGTCAGATATGCCCAACTGTTGTCTTGTGCTCTTGGAAATCACTTCAGATAATGTCATTCTTCCATGGGCCCTGCACCCGCATGAGGTCTTCAGCTCTTTGGAAGAATGTAGACCACCTTCCCTCCAGACCAGCCCTGCATCATCGCATTCCTGGGCTTGAGCTACAGATCCTAACGTCCCCCTCCATTTGGGATTGAGTTCCCCATGCCCAGCCACCCTCTCACTTGCCATCGAGGTCTTAGTTAATATTCAAAGTGCATTGATAGAAATGTGTTCAATCTTACAATGTCCTTCTACAACACCAGTTTGAGACCATCCATCACTGAGAGAAAGCGAGCAAAAGAGAGAGACTTATATTTCTGAGGCCTCAGCAGCCTGCCTGCCTGGTGCCCGCAGCTTGTCTCCACCACCCTCAGCTCTCACCAGACCACTGCCATGGCCTGCTTCCAGCGGATTCTCCATGCAGGATCTGCTGGGAGTCTTGGAATGTAACTCTTATCCCAACACTCTCCTACTTGAAACATTCCAATGCCTCCACTTTGTTCTTGGGACAAAGACCAAAATTCCTAACATGGCCTTTGTGGCCTTCCAGTAATACTTTGGAAACCACTTAACTGTCCCTTACTTGCCCTCCCCAGACTAAATCAAGAACATCCCTCAAGGACACGGTCTCATAGTCCTATGTACCCTTACGATGGTCTTGTAATTTCACATGCTTGTGTGCGACTCTGATAGAAGTCTGCCTTCACTGTAGAGTGTGAGCTCAGAAACCATGCCTGTCTATACTCATCCGAGCCCCAGCATCAAGCAGGGGACCTGACACATAAGAGAGTCCTCAGTAAGTATTTGTGAAGGAAAAGAAAGAAGGATGGTATAGTGGGCTGGATATTAGGTTCCCCCCTCAAAATTATCCACATCCTTGCCCCCAGAACTTGTGAATGTTATCTTATAGGGCAAATGGGGACTTGCAGATGGGATTAAGTCGAGGCTTTTGCAATGAGGAGATTCTCTGCATTATCCAGGGGAGTCCAAAGCAGTCTCGAGGTCATTACAAAAGAGACGGAGGCCAGGAGGTCAAAGGACAGAAGAGGAGGAATAAGGATAGAAGCAGGAGGCTGGAGAGGTTCCAGGAAGGAGTCCTGAACCACCAGGCAGCCTCCAGAAGCCAAAGAGGCCCTCGCACAGATCCTCCCCTAAACACTTCAGAAGGAACCGATCCTGACCCTGCCAACACCTTGACTTTAGCCCTGAGGTGGGTTTTGGACTTCTTTTGGACTTCTGGCCTCTATCACTGTGGGGTAGTAAGTATGCATGGTTTTGAGCCGTGGAGTTTGTAGCCATCTGTTAGGGCGGCCAGAAGAAACTCATACAGATGGGAGGAAGAAGGGGAAAGAAAAAGCTAAGAGGATATTGCTGTTTTCACTGAACCTTTGGGGAAAGGTAAGCAATACCTGACCTAAAAAATACCTAAGAGAAAAGGTCTTTCCCAGAGATCAAACCTTGTCTACCCAGGTAAGGATCACTGTCCTTGAAAAGGGGCCTTTCTCCAGGAGACTGTAGTGTGCTGGGGGAGGGGTGGGGTTTAAGATTCTTTGTTGGATTCAAGATTCGATCTTGGTTCAAGATTCTGCCTCTGGCCCTGGCACTAGGCAGGATGTCTACAGGTCGGAAAGATCAGGATGTCTCAGGCTCTATCTAGGGAGGGGGAAAAAGATGACCCTTACTAAAACCTTGCCCCCCAGAGTGACCCCACTGTACTTGCCTCTGTAAATCCTGCTTAGAACGTATTACAGAGAGTGTCTTTTCTCTCTCCTTGCTGGCCAAGTCTTGCCTGGCACGTGTCCTAATTTCCCTCTGCCTCAAAGAAGCCCCCTGACCATAGGAGGCTGGTTCTCCTATTCAGACAAATGCAACCTTCCGTTTCCTGGCAAATGACATGATATTTGCATACAGCCTGAATTGAGATGCTCTGGGGCAGGGGATAAGAAGCAGATGACGCATTCAGAAAGCCCCTTGCTCTGGTCCCCGGCCATCAGCTTTGCCGGAGATCGCCTGCCCCACGCCTCTGTTTCCGCACAGCCGGCCTCAGCGGCAGTGCGGGGCACCAGGAACTGGGCCAGCTGCTTGATGACTTTAATGTTAAAACGTGTTGAACATTCACATGCCACAGAACTCCGCTAAGTGAACCAAATGGGCCTCCCTAAAGCCATATGCTCACTCCAACCCATCCCAGCTGCAGCCTCCCGCGATCAGGGAGCAGACTCACTGGGGAAGCGTTGGGGTTGTTGTTGGGCTTTTTTTGTTTTTTGTTTTTTGTTTTTCTTTTTCCTTCCTGTGGACTGCTAAGCCAGATGCTGAGGTCACAAGCCAAGAAGTGGCAGAGAAACATCAGCCTCAAGCCCCGCATCCCCAGAGAGCAAGGATTTACCCTATCCTAAGGAGCCCTTTTTAGAGGCATCTTTAGACTTTGGTGCACAACTCCCCACCCCCCAACCCCAGCCATGCATAGTTGAAGGGTGAGGCCATTACTTCATGGTCAGGAGCTGCGGGAGAGACTAGCGAGGTCCTCCCCAAAACATGTTCCTCTTCCTCTTGGGTACACAGCTTCATCATAACTGACAGCCTCCATTGGACCAAGGTGTGGCCAACGCCTCAGATTGGGCCCATGGAATGGGCCATGGGCCACTTCCATAAAAATGGACTCATCCTTGATTGGGGCGGACCAACCACCCCAGTCTGGCCAGGACTGTCCTGATTTTAGCACCATGTCCTGGGAAATCTTTCCGTCTCCGGCAAACAGGAACGGTTCATCATCCTAGCGATCCCCAGAGTCACCTGCCAGCTATAGACAGAGCTTGGGGGCCCTCGATCATGGTTCTCAGATCTCAGCCTGGATCACTTGGGAGGACTTGGTAAATCACAGCTTGCTGGCCCCAGCCCTTCTGTTTCTGATTCTGTGGGTCTGGGGTGGGCCTCAGGAATTTACTAGCAAGCCCCTCCTACCCTCCTACCCCCGCTCCCGAGACCAGTGCTCCTGGGCCAGGGACCACACTTGGAGAACCCTGCCCCAGCTCAGTGATTATCGAACTTTGCTACATTCTAGAGTTCCCTGAGACAGCGCTTTGAGGGGGGCGACGAGGGGCACTTAAGAACCTCCAAGTACCTAGGCTGTCCCCCAGATCATTTGCTCCGCAATGGGAGTGAGTCCTAGCTGGCAGTGGATTTTCAAGCTCACAGGTAATTCCAGTTTTCAGGCAAGCTTGAGAACCAGTGCCCAGATCAGTGTTTCCGAATGCTAATGCCCCCATGAATCACCAGGACACACTATTACAATGGGGTCTTCCTATTCAGTCCATCTGGGACAGAGCCGCACCCCCAGGATTTCTGGCACACTGGGCCTAGGGTGGGACCTACAAATCAGCATTTTTAACAAGTTTCCAAAGAAAGTTCTGGCCCCTCCTGCGAAGAGGAAAGAACGGATTACGAGGGACAAATACTGGCTATTCACCACCTCCCACTCGTTCTCTCTCTCTCTCTCTCATAAATAAATAAATCTTCAAGGAAGTATTCATGCTCTTGAAATGAGCAGCAAAACACCACAGGTGCCCGAAGTTCTTCCTCTGATGTTGGCAAGTGGTGCCAATGAAGAAAATCCATTTTAATCTCAACATTTAATGACACAGTTTCTGATTGAGGCCAAACCGGGCAAGGTTAGAAATGTTAGAAATGCAGGGTTAGAAATGCACTGGGGTGGGGGGTGTGCCTGGGTGGCTCAGTCAGTTAAGCCTCTGCCTTGGGCTCAGGTCGTGATCCCAAGGTCCTGGGATCGAGCCCCGCATCGGGCTCTCTGCTCAGTGGGGAGCCTGTTTCTCTGTCTGCCTCTGCAGTTCCCCTGCTTGTGCTCTCTCTCTCTCAAATAAATAAATAAAATCCTCTAAAAAATTAAAAAAAGATAAATATCACATTGTCTGTACTATTTACCATGGCTGCGCCTGCTGCTGCCAGTCCCACCATCACTGCTCCTGGTTGGCATTTATGGACTGCTTTTTTCTTTTTTTAATTGTTTTGTTGTTGTTGTTGTGGTTTTTTTTGTTTGTTTGTTTTGGAGGGGTTTCGTTTTTGTTTTTTGTTTTTTACTTACGATTTTGACTCAGGACAACCCTAGGACAGAAACACTGCTGTCACCAGCACCTCACCTTTGAGGAAACTGAGGCATAGATAAATGAAGGAACACGTCCAAGACCACAAAAGAACCAGGATTTGAAAGTAGATAGCCTGACTCCAGTGTTTCCCTGTTATAATTTATTAACTGTCCTGCCCTGTCTCCTTTGGGGACCAGAACAAAACAATGACCTGAAAAGAAGCATCCAAACATTTTTATTATTGAAGACAATCCTCACTCCTGTCCTTGTATCCTTTCCAAGTCTTTTTTTTTTTAAGATTTATTTATTTGGCACAGAGAGAGAGAGAGAGAGAACACAAGCAGGGGAAGTAGGAGGCAGAGGCAGAGGGAGAAGCAGGCTCCCCCTCGTGACGAGCCCAACGCAGGGCTCAATCCCAGGACTCTGGGATCATGACCTGAGCCAAAGACAGATACCTAACCGACTGAGCCACACAGGCGCCCTCCTTTCCAAGTCTTAAACTTCTAGTAATCCTCAAGGCTTTCAATGTTTCTAGGGGAAAATATCGAACCACAGGAAAAAAGGACATGTAAGTGTCCATCAACACGTCATGCTGACATTCACCCACTCATTCATTCAAGAATTACCACCGAGACGGGTCCCGTTCTGCATGTATTTTGAAGGTGGTGGATATATGGAGGGATCAATATGGGATGTGGGAGAAAGAGAGGAGTCCAGGATGATCAGGAGCGCATGATCTCTTCACTGCTGTGGAAACACCATGAGCAGGGAGAGGAAAAGAAGGAGGTGAAGGCAGAGACACAAAGTTCAGAGTTTGAAGAAACCTGAACACGAGAAGCTTGGGTTTCACTCTGAGGGCCACGGGGAGCCACGGAAGAGCTAAGAGCAGACGAGTGTGGACCTGAGCAGCAGTCTGAGTGCAGAGGAATAGGTAGAAATCCTTACGTACTACAGTGGGAACATACTGGCCTGAGCTAAGGTTAGCATGGCAGGAATGGATAGGAGGGGACACTGGTGAGTGACATATTGGAGTGCTGGTGGGAATTCTTGGATGGAGAGAGTGAGGGAGGAGTCCAGATGGAGTCCCAGGTCTCTGGCTTGATGGCCATTTTCCCATTACCAACCTGCCAACCCCTCTTTCCGTGCTTCAAGAAACTAGCTACTTTGTGCTTAACTTTTGGGGTGCCTGGGTGGCTCAGTTGGTTGGGGGTCTGACTCTTGATTTCAGCTCAGTTCATGATCTGATGGTCCTGAGATCCGGCCCTGCATCAGGTGCCATACTGAGCTTGCTTGAGATTCTCTGTCTCCCTCTCCCTCTGCCCCTCCCCCACTCATGCACTCTCACTCTCAAAAAAATAATAATAAAAATAAAAATAAAAACATACACTTTCCAGACCCTCTTGCAGATAAAAATAACCATGTGACACCATTCTAGCTAACAAGATATAAGTGCTGAAGGGAACTTTCTGGAAAGCTCTTTACAGGGGCTCACTCAGCTAGAACACAGAATCTCATCTCACCCTTCTTCCTTCTTCCTACCTGGACCGTGCTCGGGAAAGTAGATCGGGAGGGGACATGCAGGGGCCGTGTCAGAGCCTTGGAGGGGATCACCCACGGAAGAGAGCTAGGCAAAAATACTTGGTTCTTGATGACCGCACGGAACCATGGTGCTAGCCCTGGACAGCGGAAGCGGCTGCTGTTTGAACAAGAAGATGGTTGTGGGAAGAGCAAACAGTCTAATTTTCATAACATGAAGGACTGTTTTATTCTGGTCTAGTGTAGAGATTTTCACTGTTTGCCACAGTACAGAACCACTGAACCACAGAATTTAAGGTTTGGCAGTTTTTACTTTTAAATCCCTCTTGTCCATCCAGGGAAAGTTAAATGAGGCAGAACTGCCTCTAGTAATGCATCCATCAGTCCAGGATGAAAATTCTCTCTGTGGGGCACCGGGTGGCTCAGTGGGTTAAGTGTGTGCCTTCAGCTCGGATCATGATCCCAGGGTCCTGGGATCGAGCTCCACATTGGGGACCCTGCTCAACAGGGAATCTGCTTCTGCCTTTCCTTCTACCTCTCCCTCTGGTCCTGCACTTGTACACACACACACACACACACACACACACACACTCTCTCTCTCTCTCTCTCTCTCTCTCTGTCTCTCAAATGAATAAATAAAATCTTTAAAAAAAAAAAGAAAGAAAGAAAGAAAATTCTGTCTGTGTCTGCCTTCATCTACCACCCCCCTCAGACGGCACTGAGCAGTCTTAACTCATGTCTACACATTGATTTATGTTCACTGGCATTATTTTAAAGATTTTGTTTATATTTGAGAGAGAGAGAGAGAGAGAGAGAGAGGCAGGAGGGGCAGAGGCAGAGAGAGAGAAAAACAGACTCCACATTGAGCATAGAACACAACGTGGGTCTTGATCTCAGGACCCTGAGATCACTACTTCAGCCAAAATCAAGAGTCGGATGCTCAACGGACTGAGCCACACAGGTGCCCTTGTTCTTTAGCATTTTTATATATATTTCGTCACAGCTGACACTTCAAGGAGTACCTATGGGTATAGGCCTATCACGCAGTGTCTTAAAAGGAAAACAATGTTCCGCTCTTGGCCTCAATGGAATGAAGCTGGGACATGTTCCACACTATAGATGTCAAGACGGCTCTCCTTGAGGAACTACCCTTAGAATGTGGCCCCATCCTGACGTTACTTAATACACCACCATCTACGACTCTGCTTCTCCTGCCCTTTTTCCCTGCTACCCAGAAATGTGTTATTTCCAACTCACGGAAAGCAGACTCCGCTATCAGGGGGAGAATCACATTAATCAAACTTACAGGCCTGATGTCTAAAACTAGACATAACAGTCACAGTGAGAAAACGTACAGCATCCACGTGAGAAAAAAAAAAGAGTGTTGGAGAAGCATATAATCCTCAGAACTAAGAACTCGTTAGCTGGACTGAAGTTTGAGAGCCCCAAAATCAAGCAGAGTTGACCTTAGCCATGGGACGGAAACGTCTGGAGCTGCGGAGCCACAAATCCCACGTCCACCCCCTGTATATGGTCGCCCACTGCCTCCAGCACCGGAAACACTTAGAGACCTTGGCTGAGGGTCCCTTCCCCTGCAGACACCTTACATTTCCTGCCAGGACTCCGTGGATGGCCAAGGTCTTTCTTTGCATACTCGAAGAGTCATAATAAGGTGGCTGTCTACTCTTCCTGTCTCTTTAAGGTGACTTTGCAGTGTTCTGCTCTGATCTATTATGTATCCATATTAAAGTTTAACGCTCAGAAGGCATCCTTATTTCCCTCATTTCTCAGTTCTTAAGCAATGACTCACTTTAGACCCCAAGGACTGACAAGAGCAATGAAAGCAGACTGATTTCTGCCTGGAGCGCGGGAGCATTTCTCATAACTTCATAGTCTAATGTTATGCTCAGTACCAGCGAGACTTTAAATTCTGGGCCACAGGGAAAATTTTCAGGAAGGCCCCACGTAGTCCCTCTGCTTAGAAGGTAGGCTGCCGTTTCCCTAGGAAAGGGCTTTTGATCAGGATTTCTCCAGAATTCCAAGCTAGCTGGGCATCAGGATGCCCTCATTGGTAAGGGCCTGGGCATGCCTTCACTCACATCTGAATCTTACGGGGCAATCATTGGCATGGGTCAGATGACAGTCCCACTGCCTGTTGTCATGTCCCATGGCTCAAGCCCTCTCTCTTCTCTCTGGCAGCCCAGATTAATCACACTGTGTTTGGACACCTTCCTGGTGAGCCCACATATAAAAAGTGTTTTCTGGCACCAGAGCCGGGTTCTGTACACGTTACTGATGAGATAGTCCGTTTCTCTGGCATTGGCCCGACAGATACAACTCGCTGTTGACACAGAAGCCGCCATGTGCAAAAATACGCCATTGCAAGAGGCAATTGGTAGGGGTGGTCACGCTACTGAAAACCAGTAGGAGGGAAGGCATCTATCAACGCCTTTCTCCCTCTGAGCTGGCCCTGTCCTTAGCTCCTCTGTCCCCGCTGTCCAAGCCAGGGGAGTCAGGGAGATGAGAGACGGCACGCCGCTGCCTGCTCCCAGCAGGTGTGGTGGCAACACTCTCCCAACGGCGACCAGAAAACGAGATGGCTGAGTGCGTCTTCGGGCACGTGGGGACCAATTCACTTCACAGCGAACAAAAAGGTGGTCATTCGTTTGGCACATTATTTAAAAGCCTCGTCCACGTCTGCCTTGAGAGCCTTGGTTACTCTGAGGCACACCTTTATTCTACCACTGTGCCCTGGTGACTATGTGAGGCAGTTGGAACAAGAAGGCACTAACAGGGCAGGTTCTTACTATCTCACTTTTCCTATGTTCTGCATATCTCAGTCCTTCTCACTCTATGCCTTGATTCTCTCTCATCCTAACTGATCTCAGCAGCCCTCCAGGGCTGTCCTCAGACTCAGGGATGCGGTGGGGTCACAGAGGGGGCCAAGGAGCCAAGTCAGAGTCAAGAACAGGTGCAGTCAAGGATGGCGGAGGCGGTGGTCAGCGGGCGGATGGGAGTTACGGCCCAACATCCCCGTGGGATCTGAGTTCGAGCTCAGACTTTGCCACTTACTGGCCTGGTGTCCCTGAGCCCAGCTTCCCTGCTATAAATGCAATTACAGACCCAATGCAAGACCAGGAGAAATAAATGGGGTACAACACAGCAGGGGCTTCTCACGGTGCTTAGAACAGAGTAAGTGCTCCGCTGAAATAAAGCAATGGTGATCATCGGGGACGTGGGCGATTTAGAGACGTCGCCGTTCCTGGGGATATCTAAGCCCAACTCGTAAGGGATATATGGGAAGGGCCATATACATCCCGGACCCTGCGGCAAATCAGCTATGTCGAAGAGCCCTCCTTTATACAAAATGCCATCCGTGCTCTCACACATTTGGAGAGAGAAAACACGCGTCACGGGAGATGACCCAAAAATGTCAAGGGAACCATGAAGAGCCAACCCAGCAGATTGGCTCTTCCCAGACTCTGTGATTGCTTTTCCCGGAAAGAAATGGGGTGACTGTGTCTCCCGAAGAGGCAGGATCAGACTGATCTCCTCAGTAAGTGAGAGGCTGCAGGTTCATCACCCCAGATGACCATTGGCATCGCGTGTCCCGTGAAGGGTCAAGTTCAGGAGCATCCTCACGGGGCTTCAGAGGAGGATGACAGACAGCAGGAGGGCTCAATTCTCCAAGAGCCATCACTCGCAGAAGCTCCTCCCCACTCAGCCTTCAGCTCTATCCCTTGGTTTTGTTCAGTAAACCCTGTATGGGCTGCCAGCACCAGTTTCCTTTCCAGAGACAGACAGACAGACAGAGGCACAGAGAGCAAAGACAGGCTGGCATTTTTTCAAGAAAAGGCTTTGATCTGGAAAAAAATAGAGGCTCTCCATGGATTGATCCATCTCTCCCCCTGACTTCCTAAAAGATACTTTTATCACTTTCATACTTAAAATTAATTACTCATCATCTCTAAGATAAGCTTAAACCAAAGGACCTGAAAAACCTATCCCTAAATGCTATATTCAAACATATTTCCAGCGATCCTCTCTGAAAGCCTCTTCTCCAGCCAGACTGGTCCACTCAGAGCTCACCACCCTTCACACTCAGAGATCCTGCCACTTCCTCCCATCTGGGACACGCTTGTCTATCCCGGCTTCTCCTCTCCCTTCGGGGACATGCTTGGGTCCATTCCTTTCCTCCAGAGGATGTTGTCACGTGCTGCCCTTTCCTTGCCGGCTGGCACTTGACACATTTATGAAAAGTTGACACGAAATTACTTATTAGGAACATCTGCTAAGGGCAAGATAGTGTATTATCTCTACCTAGCAAAGACCTGAAGACATAATTCCTTCCTCCAAGGAGTTCATAATGGGATGACCCAACTCAGCAGCTAACCTTGAAATCAACCCTCTGTAGCGATATCAGCAATGTGTGCATGGGTAGATGACATCCCTCCTACAAGGCTCAGAACTCCTACTAATTAACCCAATAAGGTGCTGGACCCAAACCCACGGGGTGTCCAGAAGGCCACTGTAGAATCATCCTGAGGTCTATCCTATCAGCAGAGACCGCTTTGGTTTTCCTTTAGAAATTGTCCACTAGGAAGCCATTTGTCCACTTGGAAGAAGAAACTGTCCACTTGGAAGGTACATTTCCCCAAGGGGAGGTGGTACAGAATGGTTCCATCCCTATGGAGAGAGAAGCTTCGGGAAGACGGAACATGACATCCAGAAGAAGGTGGCCAGAGGAGCTCTGCAGGGCAGGGAACCATCCAGGAAGGGAATGAGACAAAGGCTCATATTTAACCTGGTCTTGAGCAATCTGGTGTTTGCAGGACAAGGCAGCAGAGTCCTCTGTACAGCAGCTGGTGAGGGTCAGCACAAGAACACAGGAGGAAGCCCCCTCATCTGCAGGCAGAGCCCGCGCTCCACCCACTGGGGCTTCCTGCCGAGGTTAGTTGGTTCTGAGTGTGATGACACGTTCCTGTGGCCAACAGAGACTATTTTTTTAAAGCTCTTATTTATTTATTTGACAGAGGGAGATCACAAGTAGGCAGAGAGGCAGGCAGAGAGAGAGGAGGGAAGCAGGCTCCTTGCTGAGCAGAGAGCCCGATGCGGGGCTCAATCCCAGGACCCTGAGATCATGATCTGAGCTGAAGGCAGAGGCTTACCCCACTGAGCCACCCAGGTGCCCCGAGACTCTTGAAGTCTTTTCCTTCCCAGGACCGGAGACCCAAATGCAAGGGTCCACACCCCATCCCAGCAATGCTCTTCCCTTCCTTTCATGGACACCAGACAACACTCAGTTCTAAAAGAAAATGCATGGTCTGCAGACTCCGAGGCGTTCTGTCCCTGACACACAGCGGTCAGACTGTGGCTACTTTGCAGCCATGATTTCGCAGGTCAGCTGTCCATCCTCCCAACTGTCTTCCAAAATCAATTTCCCTCTGGACCTGGCATCCAAACACACGACCCCAGCCGATATGGTGAACTTGGAGAAGTTAGTTCACAGTGGCCCTCATCATCACTTTCCTACAGCATTCAGGGACCCTGCCCCACTCCCAGCACACCTGGAGAGGCCCCTCCTGTCTCTGCAAAGCAAATGCCCTCCCAGGAATGAGGAGAAGCAGTACAGCACTGGGGTTATGGCATTATTTTCTATGTGACCTTGGACAAGTTACTTCACTTCTCTGTGCATTTTCCCCATCTCTAAAATAGCAGTGGTAATATCAGTATGCACTTCCTAAGTGTCTTGTAAAGATTAGATGAAAGATGTGTAAAATCCTTCTGTCCTAAGTGCTAGGTAAATTTAGGCATTACTATTTGTTTTTGTTTGTTCGTTTTTTTGTGTGTGGTTTTTTTGTTTGTTTTCATTTTTGTTTTTTGTTTTAAGTAACAACACTTGTCCACAGAAGTGAGTTTTCCAGAGCTGAATTCCTGGCCCTGAGGCAACAGTGTGGTTGATGGGATCGGACAATCTCTAATCTCCATTCCTAGTGTGTAGAACCACACCCCTGCGTGGGCCTGGCCTCGCCCCCAGGATTAACTCTGTCAGTTGTACAACCCAGCCCGCCTTCTTCGTGTGGGTTCTTCTCTGGGGCCATGTGATATCTTTATTCCTTTTCTCTATATAAATATCATTTCTGTTTTCTGTATTTACTACTCAGATTGATGCATTATACCACAAGCTGTACATCTGTCTTCATTCTGAAGGAGTAATAGATCTCTCTCTTTTTTTTTTTTTGCTCTAATTCAATAATTTGGTTTTCTACACAAAGCAATTCAAGTTTCTATTCCTGAGGGAAGGGGGAAAAAACAAAACAAGCAAATGGCACCACCACCTCAGTACAGAGACAGAGAGGAAAAAAAAAATTGTTTTGAGAGACACCTTTTGAGGCGAAAACCCTGAGGGCGAGAGACAGTGCGGTTTCCCAAGGGCGAATGACCCTCTCCCATAACAGGGGTCTTTCCCCCCATCTGAATCCCTTACAGCTATTATTGTCAGGGGCTGGTTAGGGCCAGAAGACCGTTAACAGGTCTGCACTAGGCATTAGCTGTACGCCGGCCAATAGCCTTCTTTTCCAGATGCTCATAGAAGCCAGGAAAGAAATCTGTCTGAAATTCATGTTGGGAGTTGGAGGGCACCCAACGGTGACAGGGACAAGTGCACCCAGAGAACGGGGAGGAAATCATCATTCTCCCGACTGACAAATGAAGTGTGTCTTAACTTCTCTACATTCGTGGTGAGTGGAGAGGAATTGCAGGGTCGACCAGCCTCACAGGCCCTTGGTTGCATAGGCCACTGGGAGGCGGAGAGCATAGTGGGTTCCCAAGCCACATGCCGTTGGACAGATAACCTCTCTGAGTCCCATCCCCCACCCCACCGCACATGAAACAGAAGGAGCAGTGGCACCTGCTCCCACAATGCTGTGGGGTGGCGGTGAGGTATGGGGGTACGTATCAGGGGTCCCTGCTCTTACTGTCTCCCTCTCTGTCAAATAAATTAAAAAAAAAATCTTAGAAAAAAAAAGATTTTATTTATTTATTTGACACAGAAAGAGAGAGAGAGAGCACAAGCAGGGGGAGCAGCAGAGGGAGAGGGAGAAGCAGGCTCCCCGCTGAGCAGGGAACCCAATGCGGGGCTCACACCCAGGATCCTGGGTTCATCACCTAAGCTGAAGGCAGACGCTTCACCGACTGAGCCACCCAAGTGCCCTACTATGTCTATTTCAAATGTGTATGTATTTGTGGGGTGCCTGGGAGCTCCGTGAGTCCGTGTCTGACTCTTGTCTTCACTTCAGTTTATGATCTCTGTCCGGGTCCTGGGATCGAACCCTGTGTGGGGCTCTCCACTTGGCACGGAGTCTGCTTGCCTCCCTCTCCCTCTGCCCCTTCCCTGGCTCCCACTCGCTCTGTCTCTGGAATAAATAAATAAATCTTTAAATAAATACATAAAGATACGTGCATCTGTCTATGTAGGTATGTGTACACATACGTACACATTGTACCACGTGCGTACCTTCTGTCTTGAACGTGTGGGTGTGGGTGTATTTTTATCTCTAGATTGTTCTGAGCTGGAAAAAACCTGAAGAACTATCTGTTTCAATCTCCCTCTTCTGCAGAAAAGGGGATGAAATCCCAAAGCCTCAGGAAACTTGCTTCAGATCCCACAGCTGGGATATGAACCCAACAAGACATGTGGTATTGGATCCCTCAGGGTGACCCTCAAGGACACGAAATATGTATTTTTATAAGATAAGCGTGTTGATCGCACACTGTCGGGACACGGCCTACTTGCTCCAAAGAGGGACCCCCACCTGAAACCCTCTTCAGCCTGTCCACATTCACACCTGCTACCCGAACAGTTATGTCCCCACATTGCTTTATACATCCTTGTATCCCCCACAGTACTTAGAAATGGAAGTTGCTCGATAAGTGTTTGTAAATGAATGAACGGTTGAGTGGGACACGAATAATGGGTCGTGCAGGGCGGTCTGGGGGGAATGAAGATTTACCTAACAATTTATGTTGCTCTTGACACACCATGCTTTCTTCCTTGCCCAGGAGGCCAATAGCACAAGTACGTGCCTCGCCATGAAAAATTCACAACCATGCATTAGTCAAATACCCTGGTGACATTGCTTTGCAAACGGGAAAGCCAAGGTCACAGCGGAAGCTGTCATAAATCAAATGTGTCTCCAACACAGTGTCTTCCTGTTGGGAAATCTGACCCATTTCGTGTGTTTTCCCCAAGGAGAAAGGCTACTTAGCACACCTCCTGCTTAAAGAGAGAGAATGCCTGACCAGCACCATCGGCCACCAGCTCCCGATGCGTCAATCCCCCGGCCCCGCAATCGCTCAGAGGCAAGCTTGTCTTCTGCACGGTGCATTAGGCAACTGCCGAAGAAGGTACGAGAAGCTTTGAAATGCATTTCCCAAACTGTTCCACATGATGTGCCTAGGTGCTTGGTTAATAAAAGCATTCCATGGTCAAGTAATTGGGCCAAGCCGTGTATACCGGATCCTATTCTTGAGAGGCTCGCAAGGCAACTGTGAAAAACCCCGCGAGGAGGAAGAAACCTGTTTATCCTGCTTAACCCAGAGGCGCCCAGGCATTCTGAGGACAAGCCCTATTGTACCCTTTATGCCACAGAGTGGCAGTGTGCTTAGAGCTACTGGTGACTACGGGGCTCTTCAAGGTCCTCCTGCTGACTTCCCCTCCCGCTCCCAAGAGTCCATAAGGACAGCAGGTGCACAGAACCCAAGCTGCTCGGGAGAGCGGGGAGTCAGCCTTACTTGGCAATAGCCCCCAGCCTTCTCGTCCATGAGCATCCTCGGTGCCTGTCCGGTGCCCCGATGCTTAGGGCTGCCAAATCAAATCAAATCTGGACTTAGTAAAGAGAGCCTGTCACTCACAAGGATTATTGCAAAGCACAGATATTAGGGTGGCGGGGAATGGGGGGACACAGATCACAAAATTTGTAAGCCACTCAGAGTTAGGCAGAAAGGGGTTTTCTTCTCTAGAGAGGGACAGGAGCGATCATCAGCAAAGGAGCACTACTCCGGGGCTTGGGGATTGCCCACCCTATCCAGAGCACCCTCACGTACCTGCTGGAGGAATCCCTGCAGACTGGGGGTGGGGCACGGCCATCGTATGGAAGAAGATTCTGGCAGATGACATCAGTGACTGCCCAACACGAACCCTACCAATACTGTGGTTTCTCCTACATATAAGTACATGTGACCAAGTTTGATGTACAAATTAGGGGCAGCAAGAGATCAGAGATGGTAAGCAGGGCAAGAAAGAACCAGGTGTGGGGAAGTGGAGTCAAGAGATGGCCTGATTGTGGACGTGAATCTGGGAATCTGGGTATGTTGGACCCTGAGGTGAGCCTCTTTGCAAGGAGGGCCTATCTGCTGGCTCTGGTGGAGGGCGGGCCAACGGTCAGGGCCCTGGGTGGGGGTGCAGGGATTGGGAAGAGAAGCTGAACCAAAGTTCAGGGAACAAGCATTCTGTTCCAATTGATCGGTGGGAACTGAACAGTTCTGCTAATCATTTACGAGGTGAAGAATAGGGGTTTGGAGGGTCAGTGTCTGGCCCCATTGTGGGTAAACAATGGGGGCACCTGTGAGTCCTCTCCAAGGCATGTGGACAAGGGTGTTTCCTTGCAGTAGCTGTTTTCCAGAACACAAAAGGGTGATGAGATGCCTTTAACCTTCTCTTTGTTCCAGGAGCGTGGGGATTGGACACAACTGGACATGGTTGTGGTCTGTTCATAAGCTAAGGTAGCCCTGCAGCAGCAACATCTGAATAACTCTCCCACCCTGCTCTTCCATGGGGTCCTTGTAGGTAAGGAGTGGATCATTTAAATCCTCAGGCCTTGTAGTGGAGGCTGAGGATGGGGGGTGGGACCCGAAGAGCCTTAGGGACAGTTTGGGCTCTAAACCCACCAGGGGCAGATGCAGGCTGAGGATGGGGGGTGGGACCTGAAGAGCCTTAGGGACAGTTTGGGCTCTAAACCCACCAGGGGCAGATGCAGGGGACCCTCCTTGGTGGCCTAGCCAGCATCCATGCTTCCCTTCTGCTCAGTAACGGAACCTCAATATTCCAGCTTTGCTCACAGCGAGGAACAGCTCCGTCACTAAGTGCTGATCATGACAGTAAGTCAAAATTACTGAGCAGGATATCCAGGAGCGTTCCTTCAATGGGGATGGACAGCTGGGGGCACGCGTGTGCTCCCCTGCTCTAATGTGGCCTCAGCCTAGAGGGTGGCTGGGTCTCTAATGGCCCTTGTGGGTTGTGATGTGATTCTGAAGATGAGTAACCATGTGCTAAGGATGACAGGAAGAGAAATTAGAAGGAACCAACTTCCTGAAGATGAAGTAAGCAGCCAACTAACCCAGGACTCTCTTCTTCCTGGTTTCCATTTCTTGAAAAAAAGAAAATTAAAAAAATAAAAAAATGAAATAAAACAAATTTGTTATTAAGCCACGTAACTTCCAGGCTCTACTGAATCAGCTGAAGCTTCCAATGCACAAAGAGGAAAAAGAAAAGGTTCAGATCAGGCAAACTAAGAAAACTTTCCTCTGAAAAATCTCTCTCTGCACTCCCAGGCCATCCTCACTAAACATAAAATATCCTGGAAGTCAAATTCAACCAAGAATATGCCCTACAGAACTGTGTAGTGACCCAAAGGGCACAGGCAGGGCTAGGGGCTGTATCTCCCTTCAGACTCCTGCTCCAGAAAGACCCAGATGTGGTAGGATGGCTACAGGTGTGAGCCAAACCATCCCCCCAGCTTTGTCTTGCTGATGCCACCAAGTGCCAAGTTCTGGGGATGCACTGGTCATGGTCACTGCTCTTGGGGAAAGCAAAGAGAAATTCAGGGAGAGGGGAGGCATTGAATTGGCTTTCCCTTGCATGACATGATGGGATGTGTCCTGGTTGGCTGTGACCAGGGTTCCAACATCAGGTTCACATAACAGTGTTTGGTGGGAGAGCAGAGCTCTGAGGCATGATCAACAGACCGTGTTTTTTTCACTAATGTTGCCCTGAACCCACTGCATGACCTTGAGCAACCCAGCTTTTCTTGAACTCATGTTTTTTGTGTGTGTATTAGTGCTGTATCACTGCTGTAACAAATGACCACAAACGTACTGGCTTAAACAATGCAAATGTGTTTTCTTACACTTCTAGAATTCAGACGTCTACGTGGCTTGGTAAGGCAGCATTTCCTCTGGAGGTTCTAGGAAACAATCCGCTTCCTTCCCTTTCCCAGCTTCTGGAGGCTGCCTGCCTTCCTCAGCCCACCGCCCCTTCTTCCATCTTTGACATTCACGGCAAAACATCTTCACATCTCTGACTCTGACTCTGACTCTCTGTCTCCCTCTCATAAGGATCCTTGTGATTATATCAGGCCTTCCCAAATAATCCAGGATAATCTCCCATCTCAAAACTACTAGCTTCGTCCTACCAGCTAAGTTCCTTTTGCCGTGTAAAGAAGATACAAGAGGGTTCCAGGGATTAGGATGGGCAGGTCCTGGGATAAGAAGCATTATTTTTCCTAACACAAGGTAATTCTAAGACTATGAGGCCCTGCAAATCTCCTTCCGTCCATTTGCACTTTATGCACTATTGTCTTTTCTCCTCTGTGTGGTGCAGAGGCATCTGATCTTTATTTTTTTTAAAGATTTCATTTATTTATTTGACAGAGGGGGGGGGATCACAAGTAGGCAGAGACACAGGCAGAGAGAGAGGGGGAAGCAGGCTCCCCGCTGAGCAGAGAGCCCGATGCGGGGCTCAATCCCAGAACCCTGAGATCATGACCTGAGCCGAAGGCAGATGCTTAATGACTGAACCACCCAGGTGCCCCAGATACATCCAATCTTTAAAAACTGTCCCAGTAGTATGGGTCATGGGATGGAGTCCTGAGTCGGGCTCTGCACTCAGTAGAGAGACTGCTTGAGGATTCTCTCTGTCCCTCCCTCTGCGCAATCTCTCTCTCAAATAAATAAATAAAATATTTTTAAAAATAAATAAATACAATAAGAAATAAAAACTATTCTACTCCTGCAGTATTGGCCCAGCTGACCTGACAGGAGATGCGCTGGTGAGCATATTTCTTTAACAGTCCGCCAAGCCCTATGGATGCACAAAGTTACGGACAGCTTGGTCTCAGGCATTAAGTAGATTTCAGCAGAGAAACTGCAAAAAATTAGAACTGCCACCACCTGACCATCTCGCTGCTGCTTTGTCGGTTCATCAGGCCAGCACAAAGGGGCATCGTACCTTATTCCCGTGCTATACCTGCAATTTACGGTCATGCCCGGCATTCTCAATAGAATGACACTTAGACAACAAAACTCTGCATTTTCCTGGACTATACAGAGAATTGCAAATCACTTAGACTCACTTAGCCTTACCTGAGAAGTGTCAGTAATGCTCCCCAGTCATCGTGAGTCTCACACACACACACACACACACACACACACACACACCTGCTCAGAGGCAGGTTGCCAAAGCCTGCTGTGGGTGGGGCAGCTCCTGGTTGAGAGGCACTGGGGGAAACTGTAGAAAAAACAGGCCTTCCTTAGGCTTCCCGTCTAAGTCTTATACTTTGCCTACATATATATATATACACACACACACACACACACACACACATACATACATACATATATGATTTATTTGAGAGAGAGAGAGAGAGCATGAGAGGAGAGAGGTCAGGGGGAGAAGCAGACTCCCTGCTGAGCAGGGAGTCCGATGTGGGACTTGATCCCGGGACTCCACAATCATGACCTGAGCCGAAGGCAGTGGCTTAACCCACTGAGCCACTTTGCCTACTTCTAGCAATCCCTGCATTTTCCAGTATTCTAAGATGCCCGACAAGCACATTAGAGCTGTACATTTTGTGATTAAATTGTAACCATTTAGCCCATGATGGCAACAAAAGCTATCTTATCACTATTCTGCGGTCTTAGAACAGGAGCTAATACCGTCCTTCTAAATTCCACTCACCGCTGGAGACGGAAGACCACAGAGATCCTTTGGCCCCTAGATACACCACAAGGTCTTACTGGGGACAGACCCCCCCTCCCCCACCCCGCCCAAGGAGAGAGCACACTGCTTGGTAGAAAGCACGGATTAAGTGTTTGACCAGAAAAGCTCTACTTTCAACAACATCAGTTCAGTCCTATGTGGGGGAGGGGACCATATACCAATGTTACATCCAAAGATTCTGGGGGTACTTTGTTTCTGTTAGTATCTCTCCTTAAAATGGTCTCCAGGGCTGAAGTCTAATCCTGAGATCTTGAGTTGATGCCTTCCTAAGGCCCGATGCCACCATGACCAATGTCACCCTGTCACCTGCAAGGCTGCCTGGTTTCCTTCAGCCAGTCTATTGGCGGCTTCCTTCCTCTTCCCCTTCTTGAAAAGCTTCAGCCTATCTTTACTGGGCATATTTCAAATTCATACCTAGGAAATATCCTTAAGGTACTGGGTATTTGCAAAGAGAAAGTCATGAGTCTGGTCTCCGCTAACCACATTTCTTCCCTCCTAATGCCTACACCGCGACCCACCGGAAAGGTCTAGCGTTCAGTCCCTCCTCCCTCCTCTCCTTCTCTGTCTCTTACCGCAGGTGCTCTGGGCCCCTACTGGGCTCCAGGTACCACCCAGAGGCCACACAGAAACAGAACTTGGGGCTCACAGTCCCATCCCTGGATGAGCCAGCACTTACATCCCGCTGACCTCCTCAGCCACTACTCGAGGCCCTCGTCTTCCGACTCTGCTCCTTGTCACCCAATTCTGCCATGACATAGTCACACCTGGCGTTCCCTGCTGTGTTCAAAGTGCCCGGTGGGACTCCATTCAGAGCAGACAACCCACCTCACTCTCTGCCTGACCTTCGGAGGTTGTTCTGCATTTTTGTGCCCATGCCAACGTAGGTACGCATTTCGATTGCAAATACACCTAGACACGGAAGGTCCAAACGATCGAGGGTGCCGATATCATAATAGAACACACTGCCAAGCGGACACCCAATGGGGTTGAACCAATCTACATTTCCACCAGCAATGCATGTGATGTTTCAGTAGCTCCCAACCCTTGCCAAAACTTCGTCTTTACATTTTAGCCACTCTGGGGGGGGCATCTAGCAAAATCACACTGCTTACTAATAAGTGTAGCACCTTTGGACCTGTATGTTGGTTACTCGGACTTCCCCTTTTACAAAGTTCTCTTTTTCTTATTATTTTGTAGGAGTTCCTGCGACCTGGTGCTACTTTGATCTTGATACCGCTGTGACCTTGGGGTGAGAGTCACTCTCTGCCTTTGGGGCTCCCCAAGCCCAGCCTCCTGACAGGGGAGGATGCATTAAAGCCATGAGGTACCAAGTTCCTCTGGATCTGGGGTCCGTGTGCTCCAGAAGCAGCGTTCCAAGATGGCAATCTGCTGCTGTGAGCTGACCTCCAGAAAGGGTCGATGTCATGGTTGACACTGGTTGACATGGTCCCTGGACTGCACCTCTCATCCTTCTGCCCCTGACTGGTATGACTGGTTTAAGCCTCCATACACTGTCTTTGGTCTGCAAAATGGCAATGACTGTGGCCGCATCACGTATTATGAAGACATGAGTGATTTAAAGTTAAGACCTTGAGAATAGCACCTCGCACATAGGATCCCCCGCCCCCAATACGTACTATCTGTTATTATCCAAGGACACAGCTCCCTGGCCTCTTTCGTGGATGGCCCAGTCATAACATTATTAACTTCCCCTAATTAAAAGAATTGTACAAAAGCCAAGAGGCATCAGGTTCTAGGTCCGTCCTTGACGCCATCCCTCTAGCTGAGTCACTTAGGGGAGAGCCTGCAGGCTTTGGTTTTCTCACCAGTGAAACAAAAGCGTTGACCCAGGCCATCATCACAAAAACTTTTGTGGCTTCAAACTTCCCCCCGCCTCTCCATTTTCTCTCAGCCAGGGACGGAGGAGAAAAGGCCAGAGTGTCCACAAAAATGCCCCACCTGGCTCCCTCCACCCCAGACCCCATACGTGCTGTGTTCTCTCAGGTACGTGGGGAAAAAAGGTAGGTCACAGGGAAGGGAATGGAATGTGCCAGAAGAATCAGGCATATCACTCATTCACACACAAAGACATACACGATGCCAAGTGAGCTCTGCCCCCTTCAATGTTAGCTCTGTGAATGCATGAACTGGGTCTGGTTTGTGAGCCCTGCTGGCCCGGGGGCCTGGCACGGGGCCTGGCCTAACATCGAGGCAGGAGCAGATGGGAGGGAGGGCGCACCTGACCTTCACAGCACCTTGCAAAGCTCTATCATCCTGCAGGCTGGGCATCTTCCAGAAGGTATGTGGGCCTCCTCTCTGAAGCAACCTTTCCAAGCCCCCCTGAAGGTTCTGAGGCCCACGTGCTTGGGGGACAGTCTTAGGAAGCCTCTATGCAGCCTGACAGAGTAGAAAGGACACCAGATGGGGCCCCAGGACACCCGGTTTCTAGCCCTCATCCCACAATTTGCTCTCTGGGCGTCCTTGCCCTTCTAGAGCTCACATAAGCCCTCTGTAAAGTGGTGACACTGCTTCTGAAAATGGGAGGGGCTGACAACAGAAAGACGGACACTGAAGTATGAAGTGTTTCTCTCTCAACGATAAAACCCTTTCATTGCTCCTTTTGCCTCAAAATGTTTCACAATGGAGAAAGGATTTTATAATTTTTATAAATTATAATGTATAATTTATAACTATATAATATAATTCATAATTTTATAAGATATAATTATGTTATATTTATATTTATATAATTTTATATATTTGTATATTCATATTATATATGTATACGTATATATTAAATATTATATATTATAATTTTATGTATTATACTTATATATTTATATATTACATATTATAATTTTACATATATAATATAATTTTATAATAAAAAACAATGCATGCTCTTAGAAGGTAAGCTAATCCTAGGTCCCACGATTTTCAGATTTAGAATAATGACTATGGTTTTGAGACACCTCCTGCCTTTTATTTCTAGATTGAGCCCCACATTCTCACCTCAGATAGAGGGATCGGCTACGGATGCTGTTGGCCATGTCGCCAACAACAGTGTGGTATTATCTAGCTGGTCAGATTCCTCAGGACTTCCTCGCCACCGTTATAAAGTGAAGAGCCTAGATGAACAGCCCCCTAGTCGTAAAATGTCACGGTTCCCTGCACAATCAGCCCCACCTCCCTGCTAGGCAGCTCCCAAGCAGTGACGTGTATCTTGTTGGCGCGTGAGCGGGGACGCCGGGGAGCTCCCTTTGTCATTTCTGTGGGACAAACCACCTTGTCGTGCAAAGCCAGCCAATCTCCTGGAAAGTGAGCCCAACAGAGGTTTTTGGAGTGAGCTGGTTTTAGGGAGCAAACAGGGGTTCATATCAAGCACCGCGGTCCTCATCAGACGGCTGCAGCTGGGACAAGAACGGGATCTCCGAAATGCAATCTGCACTTGGTACTTTCCAGCTCATTCTCTGGAGTCGGGAGTTAGAAGGATTGCAAGGTTCCGGGTAAGTCACAGCAAAAACAGAGAGCAGATCTAGGGCTGTCCTGGCCACCCGATGCCCATTCCCTGCGAGACAAGGAAGAAAAACCTTTCTGAGGATGGAGAAAGCACCCTTTCTTCCTCTGTCCCTCTCTTTGGCTGCATCTGTCTGTCCCTCCCACTGGCAGCCACACAGTGAGAGTTGGCTTTCCGTCAGTCTGATAATGAACAGCCGGCCCTTGTTGGCAATCACCAAGTTCTTAGTGGGGACTTAGAAATAGCAAGCAACAGCAAACACTCCTCTTCTGCTGAAAGTCCTACGGTTACCCAGACTCCAGAAATAAGTAACACCAGCCATTCTGATCCTTTCTTCGCTGAAGAAGGACAGAACGTTGTTCAAAAGAAAAATTAACCCTACGTGATATCCAGGCTTTCCCTTTCTTGTCCTGTTTTTTGATATCAAAGAGGATGATGGGATTTATTGATCACGGATGCAAACCCCAGCTGAGCATGGAAGGCTTCCAGAAGCCCAAGAAATGTGAGAACATCCTCATCTCAAAATAGGCAGTACCTCTTTACAAGGAACTCTGGGTGATTCCTCCCCACTGCTCCCACTCTAAAATCACCCTAAACCAACAGGTCATTAATCACGACTCATGACCACACTTGCACGAGACTGAGTATCTAAGAGAAGCTTGTGTACATGTTCATCTGAGGCTGAGTGAGCCCCACATCTCCCCCACTCAGGCTCAGAGCAGCTCATAGGGGACCCTCCTTCCTTTGGCCTTCGGCACTTCTCAGCCTCAGAACAGGTCAACTTCTGCCTCGTGGAATCGAATCTCTTGGGGAACTGACCCCACACTCCCCTATGAGCCAAACATCAAGCAGAGCCCAAAGGAATTCATCAAAAAAGATGGTGTAGGCTCTGGGCAGAAAGCAAGTCATAAAGAGACCCAGACAGCAGTATTCTCCCTCTCATCCTCTGGACAAGGACAGAAATGGAACCAACTCTAGAGTCAAAACTCGAAACAAGCAATCCTGAAGACTGGAAAGAAACCATGGTCAGAAGGGTGGGAAGACCTGGGGAGGCCATCTGTGGTAAGAATGGTGGCCCTGAGCGGACAGGTACACATGTATCCACTTGTCTATGCTAGGATTACCCAGTGATGGTTTGCAGATGGAGCTAGTGGGATAAAGAAAGGTTAAGGCTAACCCTGAGTTAATGGCCTTCATAACTGAGTGAGGGCACTGCCATGACCAACAAGGGAAGGACCATGTTCATGCCACCGGCATGGCCTCTAACCCCTGGCATGTGGCAGTTGACCTCAGCATCCCAGATGCACATGGGGCCCAGAAGGAAGTGTTTGATGGCAGAGGTCCTGCGGGAGCTCATAGCTGGCTCTGTGCTCATGCCAAGCATAAATGCTCCCTCTGAGAGCTCAAATATTGATGTCACCTCTCAGTAGGGTTCCTCCAGGCTCTACTAGAGCCCTGGGAGGGTGTTACTTCTCAGTAATTCCTTTAGAAAGATACGCCACTGACAGGAACAATGGGAAAACAAGGAGGAGGAAGCAGACAGCATGACTCCTCCCGCAGGTTTCCAATCTCCCCGCAGTCCTCTCCTGGCAGAGCCTAGTATAGAGCCAGCCGCCAAAGAACACGGTATGGCCTCATCCTTGTGCCAGCATGGCACAACAGAGGACAGGGTAGATTTGGGGCTGAATAACAAGGATTTAATTAACATCACACCTTTCAGGAGCTCCGCTCACACTCACTGATACCTCAAGACGTAACCTGTGGGAGTCGCAGATCTTTACGGCTATGAGGTGTAGACAGCCAAAAAGGAGTCAAGTCAGCAATGAAGTTGACCCTTCCACAGCATAATGAACCAAGCAGAACTTGAGGCTCCCAGGACTGATATCACCGGCAAGTCAACCTCCCCCTTTCTCACCGCACAACCTCACCTAGAACTCCCTGGAGCTATTAGGTACTAAATGATAACTCCCCAATTCAAACAGTCCCAGGCAAGAAGGAATCCCACCAGAACTAGTCAACTCTCCACAAACAACCACATATATATTTTTTTAAAGTAGGCTCCACACCCAGCATAGACCTCAATGTAGGGCTTGAACTCACGACCCTGAGCTCAAGACCTGAGCCGAGATCAAGTGTCAGACACTCAACTGACCGAGCCACCCAAGTGCCCCAAAAGTCATATATTCTTGTCATGAGATACCAATAGTACCCTCCACTCTTCTCAACGCTTGGCCCCATCCTGGCCCACAGCTCTTGGTGACTCCCCCTTGTCATGAGTAACTGCCCTGAATATTATTCCTGATTCTGTACTCAGACTTTGCTTGAGTGGATGGATCCCACATCCTGATCCTGTGAGCTTATGACTTGGAACTCTTCCCAATGCCAACACCATGTTGAATCTCTAGAGCTTCCAAAGAGGAGAGCTGGGGCAGATGCATGTCTCTGACCAGGGCCAAGCAAAGATGGCATAAGACTGGTAAACTTAACCTCAACCACACCCACTGGTTTATCTGGGAAACAAATGGGCCCATTAAAAAATATATATATCACACACCGATGTCTGAAGTTCTCCAAAGAGTATAGGTCAAATCCACAAGGGCAAGCAGGGGAAAAGACTGAGTATTCACACAACCTGTGAAATGGATAATACACAATATTAACAGAAGGACTGTTTGTACCATTCCTGCACTTGATCTAAGGCCATTTCCAGGTTTCTAGAGATGACAGGAAGGGGAAAACCTTGGAAGCAAATATGCTTGGTCTTTTATTTCTTATTCATTGTATTTCACCGGCAACTTCTATTGTCCTCCCATAGAACAAACCTCATTCCAGCTCAGGAGGCAGCAGGTGAATACCGTTGTGCACATGTTCTGGAAGCAACTGGGCTGATTCCAAAATACCCTGATATCCAGCCCCATTTTATCCAAGTGAATAATAGGGTTTCCCTTCTGTAAGCAAAACCATGATATATGGGCAAACTCTGTGTTAATTGGATAAACCAGTGGTAAAACCCCAAAAGAACAATTAACTTTCATGTGAAATGCTCCCAGCTGAAATCTTGGGAAACTTGCATGTAATTAGTACTCTCTTCCAGCTCTCCGAAGTATAAAATACAATACATTAGGGCTTGTAACACTAATATCGCCGAGAACACGGCTAACGTGGGGAGTCTAATTTGCCACTAATATGCGGATGGCAGGGTAGCTGGTGCTCTCACCTGTTTTGGCTAATTGTCTTCAATGTGATTTAGAAACTCCATGCCCTTGATGCCATATGCATGATGCATTAAATCCCCAGTGCCAGGCTGTGGTAAGTCATGAAATTCAGATTTCAAATTCAGAAGTGACCTTACAGGTCCTTTGGTCCGGTTCCCAAGCAGTGACTTATGGACCTGTTGCATCCAAGTCAGCTCAGGACAATTTATAAATGATGGGTTCCTGGGCCACCCAGGTCTTGGCTGGACCTCAATAATCTCAATTAAAAATTAATAAGTGAACACCTTTCCAAAGGCCTACAGGAAGATTCCGTGGCATGACCATGCCTGCAAACCACTTGCTCTCCTGAACCTCCAACTCAACGCACAAATTCCTTCCTGTAACATTAAGTGACTGGTGGGCATCAATCTCTGCTTAAACGCTTTCAGGAATAAGCTCAGGGGCTTGGGTCCAGTTCATGGTGGCTGTCGGGACCCACCATCTAAGACGGTTTCTGAAGCTCCAACTAGATTCTCTGGAGAAGGGGGCCAAGCTGACTAGTGTTCTCCGCCCTGGACAGAGGCGAGGGCATGACAATGCGTGTGTGCCATTCCTGACAAGAGCTCTCTGCTCTGGATCCCATTCAAGAGTTGTCATTTTTTGAAGACGGAAAACAGTGACCTGGTTCACGAGTGAGCCTGACATCAGAGGAGGGCAAGAGTCCGAGGAAAGCTTGGATCACAACCGTGACTCCACCACTTCCTAAAGAGAGGTGAGAAATCTGCTTCCACCTTGAGTACCTGTTTCCCTTTTATTGTTATAAGGACATGACATCTCTTGCGGAGGTGTTCTGAGTATCAAATATGGTTATGAATGTGAAACAGCTTTGGAAATGCTGATTAATAACAAAGGACTCTTATTGTCAGGATGCCATCAGACATCAGCGTATTCCCAGGAGGACAGGGGCTTGAGCAGGTAGCCAAAGACATACAGAATTCAATACCCTGAGCCTTTCTTCCGGTAATGATCTCAAGACTTCTTTTGTTATCGGAACAAAGGCTTGTTCAAACCCAGAGCAAATCAGAAAGCAAGATTGCCTGGTTGTCGGACAGCTTTTGTAAGTACTTCATAAACATCTCCCTCTCTGCCTATCCTTCCACCTTCAGCGGCAAACAGCCAGCCTGATCACTGATTGGGATTTAACAGACCTGTCATTTGCTTAAACTCACTAGATGGGATTACGTCATTCAAAGGAGGCTTGACCTAATGGGCCTGTTAGGTCCTGCTGTTTTGAACCAAATAGACTTAATTTGTGAAATGCTAGATCCGACAGACCCTGATCAGACTGAAAGAAAGATTATCAAGATGGAAAAATGTCGAATGATTTATTAGTTTGTTAATTACCTCCCAAAGGGCAAGGAATAGGCCTTACCAATGTCTGTGCCTTGCAGTACTTAGCACTGTATTTTGCACATGGGATGAACGGAAGTCCTGTTTGTTGGGTGAATGCATGACAGGCGGAGTAAGGGGTTCACACACAACTCCCAGATGAACCAGGGCTAGCTGGGTTGCATGACAATAAAGTTGTGTGTGTGTGTGTGTGTGTGTGTTGTGTGCACGTGGGCCATGCACAGCCTCCAAAGTGAAGGTATCACTTGCTCTAGAATAAAAAGAATTACGTCTACCCACCTCCAGTAGAAACGGATGGTTTAGTGAATTTGTTTAAAAAAATTATTTGACCCTTCAGGCCAGTGGTTTAACTTCAATTTCTGCAAGACACCTCTAGGGGTATCTTAGCTCAGCAAAACCAAGAAGAGCCCCTGTACCAGGTGACCCGGTGTGACCCCCATCTGTACCCCTAGCAGCAATTAAACATATTATCTGTGTTCCAACTCCTTCTTTTGTAAAATAGAAATCATGGTAACTGTATTTGCATCTCAAGCCAACAGGTGAGAGTTACATGGAAAGCACTAAGGCCCAGCATGGGGCCCACGCTCCCTAGGTGTGTGGACTTCAAATGATAGGCTTCCAGATAATACTAATGCAAGCCAATGAATCAAGAAAAAGCACCAAAGTGATTGGCAGGTTTTATATTCCATCCAAAGGGACCAAAATGATGTTACAGGGAGGTCACTCTGGTCAGCATCAGATCCTGCTAAAACTTTTCAGGCCCTAGGGACAGGGAAAGGGAGGGTGGAACGGGATGGGTAGGATTTTGCAAAGTGTCCTTTGTTGAAAGCTACCACGGGCTGGTGTCTTGGTCAAACTACCACAGTCCGTGTGGCTTGTAAACAACAAGTTATTGCTCACAGATCTAGAGGCTGGAAATCCAAGATCAAGGCACCAGGATGGTTGGGTGAAGGCCCCCTTCCTGGTTCAGAGCCAGTGCCTTCTTGCTGTCTCTTCACACGCAGGAAGGGGCTAGGGTTCTCTCCGAAACCTCTTCTTTAAGGGGACTCGTCCCATTCTGGGGGCTCCACCCTGAGCTAGCCTCCTAAGCACCTCCCAAAGGCCCACCTAAGACCATCATTCTGTGAGGTCAGGTTTTCAACTGAAGAATTGGAGGGAAACAGCCATTCAGACCATAGCCTCAGGACACTGTGTTTGGCAAGAAAACGGTAAAGAAGCTTCCATTCATATGCACCGAGGTCTTAAATTCTCCCAGCAGTCCTGAAAGAAGGGATTATTCATCTCGGGTTACTGGTCAACCAGGGAGAGCACAACTCCTGTGAGTTTCACTGCTCTCCTAGTTAGAAAACAAGCCGCTTGGGATTTGAACCGAGGCCTGTATGATTCCCAAAGTTTCCATTCACTCACTTACTCGTCACTTGTTGCATGTTCATGATGTGGAAGCCCCCCCACCCCCATATAAAACGCAGAGGAATCAGAGAGTACCCTCCCAACACCGGCCTCCATGAATCTTACATTCCCTCTCGCCTTTTTCACCTACATCAAAATCGCCAGCTATGAAATAAAATCGTATCTTAGCACACTTGACATTGGCACAAAGTAACCTACATTTTAAGACTGTGATTAATTTATTTATTGCTTAAAAGGAAAAAATCGCTCAAATGGAGTCATACCTACCATATACATGGTATTGGCAGGTGCTTACAGGGAGTTAAGTGGTATCGAAGATTTCTGCTCTTGGAGCAATATCCTCAGATTTAAAAATAAATGACATTGATTTATCATTAGGGCTCTTTTATAGAAGAATTTATCTCAACAGAACTTTTAAAGATATAAAATATACAGTTTATGTAGCCTCAGGTTTCTTAACAGAACCAAATCAAACCGAATAAGAAAGTAAAGCAGAATAATAAAATGATCAAATAGTATAAGATCAAGTCAGAGCTGATTTGGAAGCACCTTTTATAATTACTAGGCTGGAAGCAGTCTCTGTAGATTTGGCAGAACTGAATCATGAAATGAATTAAGACCATACCAAATTATTAATACTTTTCATATGCTGTAAAAAGTCTGCCTTCATGCCTCTCTGGGAACTGAAACAAAATGCCTCAAATAGCAGGCAGGGAAAATTGAGGAAAATTAATAAATGGGATATTGCTTATTGTTCTTTAATATCCATTTGTCAAATCCTTTGAACATTTACGGACCTTTATTCTGTTCAAAGAAATTTCAAATGCCTTATCTCATTTAATCTCCATGAGACCTCTGGAAGATTTTTGAGAGAGGCCTCCGCATGCGGCAGGTGGCTGGGGACCTGGAGGGGTTTGACCTTCGGGTTCTGCTACTCCTGGCTGAGCCCTGCAGGCCCGTGCTTCTCTGGCCTCACCAGGCAGACTCAGAGAACCAGGGAGGAGCATAAACGTTCAGCTGATACCTCCCATTTTTTTAATGCCTTTGGGGTACACCTCAGCTTAGGGGGCCATGGTCACTTGATCCTCAAGGAATCTGCTGGCCAATAGTTGGGTCAGGTGGTGGGATTCTGGCCAGGCCATTTCCATCCCCAGAAGGAATCCTCAAATGGGCTATCTGTGCTCTAGAACTCCCCACTGGGCTGGCAGTAACTTTGTGAGTTCTGAGCTGGCCTCACAGCTCCCCATGACCAATCCTGCTTCCTTCCTCCTTACCATTCCTAGAGGTTACCTCCCAGGAAACCCTCTGCATTCCTTCCTTCCTTGGAGCATCTGCTTCCAGAGGGTGTCCCCCTGGGACAATCATGATAAGACAATACAGTGACATTTGCAGCCCAGAGTTGACATGTGGTAAGTTACCCAATAAATACTAGCTACTGCTCGCATCCTTACTCTTGCTTTGTGCTTAGAGGAGTAGAGGCGATACGGTTACGTCACCAGCCCACAGACCTAACTTCCTCTGGCAGCCAGCAATCTGAAGAGTTGCCATCTCAAAGGAGACTTCTTGACATCACATAATTTGGCCCTTGTGCATTAGTCATAGCCAAGAACTCCTATCTGGGTCATTTGCAAGGGTGTAAAGTATTTCTCTCTCAAGATGGTGCTTGGCTTGTGGAAAAGCAGTACATGGGAAGCTCTGACTCCTTTGGGGCGGGTTCTCCAGATGACCTGTTCTTTGGTCCCCAAAGAGACAGAAGTCCCACTAGCTCTCTGTAGACTTTTTGTCTACGCAGTAATAACCCATTTCTTTGACCTTTGTCATGCCGTCTCAACTGACTTCGTTTTCTCTTTTTCACAACTGTGTCTCAATCAATTCTTTATAGCATGGGCTTCTCTATAACCTCTGAATGGCACTTTGTGCTTTCTAAAATGTATAAAAACTTAGAAAGGAAATGCTTTGTTCCTGCTTTCATGTGCCAATGTATTTCCATATACCGTATACCCTCTTGAGATTTAATCTCACCATGCAAAACATAGGAATCATGCCTTTCTCTGCCTTTCCCTACTATTCACTGAGTGTTTTCCAGGGTACAGCTAAGCCCTGTACCCAAGTCTTTACACCTTACTTCATTTGTGGTCCCCAAAACTCATGAGGTAGGTGTAGCATGAAAAAACGGAGACCAGAGAAGTTCAGTGTCCTGCCCAAGGTCACACAGCTGGCAGATTTCTGTGTCACCTGCCGGCCATAGATATAAGCAATCAGTGACAATTGTGGAGTAGCAGGAAAGGGATTTATTAAAAGATATGCAAAAAACAGTTAATAAAAGAAGAGTGTGATATTACTAAATATTGAAAAAAATAATTGGGGGAGGGAAGGCATCAGGAGGCTCAAGGAAATATTAAAGGCCAGAAGCATCAGTGTTGCGTGTATGCAGCCAGGAAAAATGCCCATACTTGACTCAAAAGTTTTCTCCCTTGTTCTTGTGCAACCCAATCTCAAGCCCGGTGTGGGCCCCTCTGATAAGCCGGGCCTACATCACAATCCTAAGCCTGAAAAAGAGAGTGTCCCGCACTGTTGGTCCTTGGCGTGGAAGGTGGTCTTCGGCCCTTGCCAGGTCTCTGAAACATAGGCAGAGTTGTGGAGGCAGAAGAATGCTCTCCACCCCAGTGATGTCCACAGAAACTATGACTATATTAGGGTAAGGCTACATGGCAAGGAGGAATTAAGGAAGCAGATGGAGTTAAGGTTCCTAATCAACTGACCTTGAAAGACGAACATTACCCCAGATGATCCAAATGGATCCTGTGTCCTGACGAGGGCCCTCATAAGCGGAAGAGGGATACAGAAGGGTCAGTGTCCAAGCAAAGCAGTGTGAGAAAGACTCAACCGGCCATTGCTGGCCTTGAACATGAAAGAACAGGCCACAAGCCAAGGAATGTGGGTGGCTTCTAGAAGCTGGAAAAGGCAAGAAATGGATTCTCCCCCAGGGCCTGCAGGACAGAACACAGCCCTGCAGACATGTTCCTTCCACCCAGGGAGAGAGAACGCAGTTTGCACTCCCAGGATGAGGACATAATAAACCTATATTATTTTAAGCCATTCACTTTGTAGCAATTTGTTACAGCAGCAACAGGTGACTCATATGGCATGTTAGATACCAGGTACCAAGACAAACGTCCCCTGGAATACAGAGCCAGAATCCAAAACCAGGCCAGCCTGTTGCAAAGGCTCATGGCAGGTGTGGAGTGAGTCGCAATCATCTGAGTGAGACACAGGAGAAATCCCCAGGCTTCAGAAATGCTGTCTTGTAGAGGACCGTGAGCTAAAGAGTATGAAGGGTCCACCAGCCTATGTTCTGGCTCCAAGTTACCATGTAAACCTACACGAGAAGCAAGGGCTTGAGGAAGACGTATCAAACTTTGCAAGGCTAACAAGGTTACACAGAATTTCGACTACCTCAAAGTATCCAGGCTACTCAGGGGCTCCAACAAGTGAGATCTGAGAAGGGAAAACCCGCCACAGCAGAATCAGAAACACACCGAGCATTTGGACGGAGGATCCCGCTTGGAGTAAGTGCCTTCAGCGCGTACGTTAACTGCAGCCAAGCAAAACAAATCCATTTAAGGCTGAGAAGAAGTGGGGGCTAGAAAAAGTTTCCAGGGCATAGAAGGATGATAAATGAAAATTGGTGCAATATTACTAAATGAAAGCATATAAAATTCAATATTCTCTATATTTGGTAAGCTAGTTTTCCCTTTTTTTTTAAAGATTTTATTTTTATTTATTGGCGGAGGGGGAAGCAGAGAGAGAGAGAGACAAGCAGCCTCTGCACTGAGCATGGAGCCCGATGTGGGGCTAGATCCTAGGATCCTGAGATCATGACCTGAGCTGAAACCAAGAGTCGGACGCCCAACCGACTGAGCCATCCAGGTGCTTCTTTCTTCTTTAGAAAAAGTATTTCCAGGGACTTTCAGATGTTCCCTCCTGACTTTGTCCTCTTAGTTATCCCCCTGAGATTACAGACCCCTCCACTGTGAATAGACCACAGTGACCACACGACCTGGAGGTCCAGGCAACAGAAACAAAACTCCTTCAGTTTGAGAGACTAGGAGAAGTGGCTTTGCATAGAATTTGGCTTCCATTTCTACACGCCAACCATTTGAGCTCAGAGCCGTGGGCCGCATTTTTCAATCTTGGAGTTTCTGTAATTGTCCCTCATCAACATAGAAATGGGTCATAAATTCCGATCGTGTATCTTTTCAGATTGGACCTCTGTAGTGAATCTTGGCATACCTCTAATATCCAGAAGGCCACATTCCTCCTGGCAAACCCCTGGTTTTATGATCTCTGATTTGCTTCCCCTATTCTTTGTGTGATTCCCTTGTGTTTCCAACCTTGATGTGGCCCTAAACCCCCTCCTCTCAGTCTGGCCCTGATTGGACACCCTCAAACCAGAGCTGGTATGCCTACACCCCAATCCCACCTGAAAGACCAGCGGCCAGCCTCGGGGGCCAAGGGATGGGGGGTTGGTGGCGGGGAAGGAACAACCGGTTTGTCTTTTTCTTCCCGGACCCTGGAAGCTCATACAGATTCTATGGGCATCCAAGTTCTGTTTGTCTTTAGAATTTCTAATTTCTTCATCATCTTTTTCTGATTCGGTCTTGATTTCTTTCTACAGTGTTCTCTCCCTTGGGGAAGTGTGTTCAATCCAAGCATCTGCTTACAGCCTCCTTTTGAATACTCAGGCAAATATTCATTGAATTTCTGTTGCATTGTTTTCCTTCCCTCTCAATAAATTATCCTGTCTCCTCTTAGAGGCCACCACGTCTCCCTTACTGAACTCCAGGCTCTTCCTGTGCATGAAAAATCCCCCTGAATTTATCTTCATCTCCAGTGCAACCTCACCTTGATTATTTTCCACAGTATGCACATGCCTGCTGCTGTCAGATATCAATGCACTGTGTAGGCCCCAGAAAAGGGGGCTAACTTTGTTCCTTCCCTGTGTACGCTGGTCTGCCTCCTGCTTGAATAAGCTTCTGCCCAAGCAAAGAACCTTCAAACAGTGACAGCCTTTGAGAATCCAATGCCACACGTAGTTACCAGCCCTGAGCCAGGTCTCACAAACTCATTGGTTCATGTCTGCCCATGTCAGGAAGGGCAGCTTCAAGGAATGGTGGAATGGCCCCTTTGGCCCTGGCCGCCATGTTTGGACAGGGACTAGTGCAGAACTTCCCCATCCCAATGGGGGTCCTCTAAGGCGGATGGGGATGCCGATTTATATAGTGAGTATCATTCTGGTTAAAAATCTGAGAGATAATAGGAATGTTTTGTGATATAAGGCCCTTGGAAAAGAAAATGTAAGCACCATACAAATGCTGGACATTAACCCAAGGGTAAACCACCATTCACGTCCCATGGGATCACGTTCCTGTATGTGGCAAAAGACATCAGAAGGAAGGATTTCATTATTTATAGTCCAAATAGGGACTTAGGATAAGGGAAACTGTCCTTGCCCCTCCAGAAAACTGAAGAACCTTTCCCTTGTGACATGGTTTCAGGGAAACCCTCACCAGGGCCAGCTAGGACAATACACCATCCTTCCCTGGGAGGCCAGTGGGCCAGGAAAACACCACGGGCCTTGTGTTTGCAAAAGGTGCTGCTTCATCTGACCACATAACCTGGGACAAGTTATTCAACTTCTCCAAGCCTTCATGTCTTCATATATAAAGTGAAGACAATAATAGCACATGATAGGATTGCCTTACAAGGGAAATGAGGGGATATATTTGATTGTGGTGTCTGCCCTTCTACCTGGCTTCTGAGCTGGTGATGATCTTCTGAGGGTTTGCCATTGTAGGTGGCGATTTTGTGGGACTCTAACCAGTGTAGAGATTCCTCTAGGCATCACGGATTTGGGTGAGGCCCATCTTCACAGGACATGGACATCCAACCCCATGGTGAGGTGGGATAGCGTGTGCTCAGATCTCACTAACTCCTGACCCTTGACTGCTAAGTGGTCTTTGGCAGACAACAAGCGTCATAATAGAACTGATAGGATTTTGCCAGGATTGAAAGAGATAATCTATGTGAACTATTCAGCAAATACTTTTAATAAATATTTGTTCATATCTAAGTCCTCGATCATTTTGACATGTCATTTTCCTAGGCAGATGGGGATGGGGAAGATGAGGTTATCTCCAGCTAAAAGACAAGAACGCGTTCATGTTTCTAACACGTCTCCGTGTTCAGAGTTTGGCATACTGATCCTCTAAACTGGGAGATGAGCAAAGCAATTGTCTTGCTCCCAATTGACTGAGGAGGAATTGAGACATGGAGAAGTTCAGTGGTTTTTCCTAAGTCACATGGCCAGAAAGAGAGAACCCCAGTCTTTCCAACGCTTAGCTCAATGATCCATAACACTCCGGCTCTCGGAGTAAAAGTCAAGACAGCAGGAGCCTATCCTCCGGGCTGGAGTCAAGACAATTTTCTCTGAGACTTTTAATAAAACCATTTGTTTGTTTTAGTGTCATGTGTAGCTCCTCGTCTTCTGTGCCTGCCTCTTGCCCCCTAGCAAAGAAAGAACATCAACTCATTCATTCAGTCGGTCTTTGAGATGCCGGGCATTGAGGAGAATCACTCTCTGAGGTCAATCCAGACGATTATTAGAGAGACTCAATTTCCTTCAGAGAAGGCACATTGTCAGTTCAATCTACTGTGGAATTTGTGGTATTAATGAATTGAAGTATACTTTAGGGATTTCTCCCAGATGCTTATTTTAATTTAAGCTCTAGGGGTTTAACTTTCCAAAATACTCCATTTTGTTCATTATGAAAACTAATAACTGGCTTATTTCACTGCTAATTTGGGTACGAAGGTTAATTATCTGTAGTGGAGTGGTCTCGAGCTAATCTAAAGTCTACCTGAACACGGCACTGTGGCTAATTGATTCCCCCATGCTCTGAGAAATGAGCATTTCTTTGTGGGGAAAAAAGAAAAAAGAAGAAGAGAAAAAAAAAAAAAAAAAAGCTTTACTGACTTGGATTCTCTTTGCCTCTCTCTGTAAAAGGAGCAGAGTCTCTCCAAGATGGTGGGCACTCATCTTTCCCTTTTGAAGGTCTGTGGAATCCATTCAGTTCTCTCTGTTAGAATGTTCCACTGGGTTCCATCCCAGCTTCTTTTCCTCACAAAAGGCCCAGGCGCTGTTCCCACCATTGCTCCCTTCAACCCAAAGTTTGAGGAATATGGAGACATATTTTACATGATGCTAGCATTGTCCTGATCAAACCAGAATGCCTTGCCTTCTGAAATATACCAAAAATCATGATAATAGAATCAAAGCCAATACCAACCTCTTGCTCTCTTTAGAGTTTCAAAAAGGCAAAGGGTTTCACATGCATTTTCTGCATATTTCTGAGAGTCCTATGAAGCCCCTGGGACACGTTATTTATTCCCCTCTTCAGCCCATGAGGACATCGAGGCCCATACAGAGACCCACAGGTCTCTGATAAGTCTGCGTGAAACACGAGTTTCCTGATTCTGAATTCTGTGTTCTTTCCACTTAATTACACCACCTCTGTGATCTGTAATATATTCCAAAGCCATGCTATTTTTAGTACTATGTACTGTTTCAGATCTCCTGCAATAGAATTCTGTCTTTGGCATTCCAAGAAACCAGATCTTGTCTCCAGGAAGATAGGGAACACTGCCCATAGGAACCTAGAGAACCCTCACTCACTTGGCATTCACACCTTGGCCTGTAAGGTCAGTCCTTTCCCTCTCAGCAGGCTCTATCCTCGGGATGGAAGGCAGGATGTCTGGGTCCATGGAGGATCCCTCTCCTCTCAAAGATGAAAGTCAGATCTGGTCCGGAACTTCCCATGCACGTCTTTGAAGCTCCCTTTCCCCCGTCCACCTCTGATTTATTTAAAAATTACTTTCTAAACCAACTTGAAGCAGCTCAAAATTAATTTAAACTCCCCCAAAACTGAATTTGTCAATGTCCACCATTGTAATTTGTTACGTTGCATTATAACCTACTACAGAACCGTGGCAATGTCAGAAGTGCGATGATGTAGTGTAGTCTCCCCATACAATCTATCATAAGAGCAGTTTCAGCCCGGATGATAGATGGAGCGAGCCTGGGAAGAATTTGAAAAGAGACCTAAATTTCTAGAATTTTTTTATTCCCTTTAAGTGGCTGAAGGCGTCACCCCCAAGAGATTACTGAAAGTCTAAAGCATACTTTTTTTCTCTTTTTTCATTCCTCATCCAACAGAGGTCTGCAAAGGCAATTAACCCAGCATGCTGGCAGAATTGCTGAGGCATAATTTGCTTCTGCTCTGGCCTTGTAGCTTTGGCCATGACATTGCCCCATCAGCTGTGGAAGGGAGAATGCATCTGCTTTTGCTTAAAGGCATTAGCAATGATCTACGATCATGGTCTACCCATCACTTTGGCAGACCCAACTGTGCCAGGTCCTTGGTAGGACTGATCCCCGGAAGGAGGGAAAGAATTCACCTACAGTCTGAACACCATGCTTGGGCTCTTCTTTAGGGCCAGCACCTATCAGGCAACCTGCTGCCATCCATGCCAGGCTGATGGGTCTATGACCAGGGTAAGTAAACAAGATCTCTGCAGTGAGATATACCATCTACAGCAAGCAGAAAAGGCAGTGTACACACAGATGTGGATGACATACTGTCCTTCCAGTCCTTACCAGAGTCCTGGGCTTTTTTTGCGAAATTTAAGCTCAAGGGTCCCACCCTTCCATTTTATGGGGGAGGAGCCTTAGGCCCAGAGACTCGTGTCCAGCAACAGGTGGAACTGGGAACTGGATCATGGGACCCGAGGTCCCTTATGCTTCGCACTCTGACCCAGCTTGGTCTCCACGGGGTCTCCATGGGGACCACCTAACACGCTGGTGTGTCCCGATGAACTGTGAGTTCAGCTGCAGGTGATTCATTATTTTTAATAATATTAAATATTAAAATTAAATATTTTTAATAATATTTTTAATAATATTAATATATTATTTTTATAATATTTATAAAATTAAATATTTTTAATTTAAAACTTGGGTTTTCTTCACAATTAGTTCTTCAACGTGCTTTCTTGAGTGAAAGAGAAAGACGGAGTGCTAACCATTACCTTGGAAATGGTGGGAACCCCTTGGGACTGAAGGTCATACTGATGTTCAAACTAGTTGTATTCAATCGTTAGGGCATCTGAAGTGGGGGGAAGAGGTCTACCACCAGCACGGGAAGAATCACCACATCGCTGGGACCCACCGGAGACCATTGTTTCGGTGTCACAAATTGCCATGAAGACTAGTCTTTCCTTAATGCATGGAATTGTTGACAGAATTATGTGGTACACCTGAAACTAATATAACATTGTATGTTAATCATGCTTCAGTTAAAAATATTTTTTACAGAGAGTACACTTGCTTTGTTGTATTCCTTGTTCCCATCGCTAAGAAGGTGTTTCTCCAGCTGATAACGCACATGCGTACACACGTGCACGCACATAAATCATGTGGGCATATGAACAGCTCAGAGAAAACCCATTAACCTGCTCACAGAGATGAGCCAAGGACTGTCATGGGCAGAAAGGAGGACACAGGTAGATGTGTCCTGACCACTTGTAGATCAGCTGTGGTTCTCATTCTCTCAGACAAGGGCAGCTTTTAAACAGACAGAATTAAGCCCAAGGGTGGAGAGGGAGGTAGCTGGAATGAGACACAACAGAGGCCTGCCCCCAAACTCCCTCTAGACATGGTACGGCCTTGATTTGGCTCTCAAGTCTCAACACCATGGCCAATCTGCCAGCCAGCAATAGCCCCAGAGCCACTCTTACTACTGGTCTGACTTTGACTTAGCCCCTAAGCTGTAAAGTGATTGCCCTTGGACCCAACCCCTGTTCCATGCAATGAGATGGCGTGGGAAGGCGGATTATGGTCACGTCCAATGCACAGCCTCTAGGGAAGGACACCCACCATTGACCTTGGACTGGCACTCAACATCTCAAGTGTCAACGTTCTCCTCCACTGCTCCATGCAGTATCTGACCCACACGACGGTTTCACAAACACCAGCTCTGGCGTTTATCAAATTTGAAAGGTCCAGATACTGCGAAGAGGATATCACACAGCTTGACTCTATATCAACTAGATGATAAAGGCTTGATTTACTCTTATCACTTCTAAATCACGGCCAGCATCTTGGCCCCACCCAAGGGAAGAGGTGCTCATTTCATCCGTGCTGAAATATTTCTAAGACATCCACTAAGTCGTGATGGAAGTGATGAATACTGTACCTCAACAAACCAAGTTGAATTAATCACAGCTGTTGGGTTTCTCAGCAACTATTATTCAATTTACCCTTGCTGCAGGCTCCCTTAAAAATGGAGAGGCTGAGCTTATGCACTGGGAAAAATACCACTTAATGAAGAATCAACATTCAATCTAAAACAGGGGAAAGAACTCCAAAGGCCCACGTGTCCTGGAATTCACATTTCCACGGGTTGAGGGGTTTGTTTTTACATGGTTACATTAAAGATGCATCACAATCCTACCAAATCGTATTTTATCATGGCCAGAGCTAACGTGTGTTTTGTCTGGGTTCCCACAAGCAGAATTTCTAAAGCCGAGTTACAGTTCCATCCATGTCTCCCAAACCCAACCACTGTGAATGTAGGACCAGCATCACTGTGCACCTTGCTGTTCACTAAAATGAGGCCAAATCCCACTGGTTTTACTTGTCCAAGTCACGTAATGCCATGGGGGACTGGCGGAGTCATGTGGGATGCCAGGAGCAAATTCAACCCCTTGCCTGTGAGCTGCTTTAATTTATGTATATTTCTGATGTCCTAGTGGGAAGATAACAGTGCTCTGAATCCTGGGTGAGGATTCCCCAGGGCAAGGCCATGTCTACCCTCTGAATAGAGTGGGTTTTTTGTTTTATTTTTTTCTTGAGCATACAATGCCATGTGCTGATTTCCTGCTGTGGGTTTTAAAGAGAAGTCATGTTCCTTACCATCACCCCCTCTCAGAAGACAAAGGGATGAGGGCAGAGGATTTCAAAATGTATTTAAAGAGACTCAGGCATGGGAGAGGAGGTTCAAAAGATGATGGAGACCAAAGAAACCCTGAATGTAGAAAATGTTTCTTCCTTCCCATCATCTTCCACAGATACTTTTTCTGCCCCATCTGGTCCACATGGAGCTGCCCATGATGCTTGATGTTGGGGAGGAGATGAGAGAGAACACCCTCCTTAATTCTCCCCTTATCATCTTAGCCATTGATGCTCCTTGATTAAGAAGGAGAAGAAGAAGAGAAAGAAGAAGAAGGAGGGGAAGGGGGAACTCAGGAGTGGAGGATGAGGAGGAAGAAGAAAGAGGAGGAGGAGGGGGACATGGGAAGGAGGAAGGGGGGGAGGAGGAGGAGGAGGAAGAAGAAGAGGAAGAACAAAGAAGAAGGAAGATGTGGGGAAGAGGAAAAGAGGGAGGGAGAGGAAAAAGAGGAAGAGGAGGAGGAGGAGGAGAAGAAGAATGGAGAAAGAAGAAGAATTGGAATTAGAAGAAAAAGGAAGAGGAGGGGGAGGGGAAGAGGGAGGGGAAGAAGAAGTCTCTAACCCGAGAAAAGAGAACATGGCTGAGAGACACGAGGCTCCCTCAGATGCTGGTGGGTTTCCAGAAAGCTCTGCAACCTGCTCTGCAACCTGCCTCCCTTGGCCACATCCCAGAAATGGAAGAGGAGGACCAACCACAAAATCAGCAAGTTGGTTTGGAGAATCAGATCAGAGGTTCCTGGGTTGCCCCATCCCATCCTAGCGGAGCTCCGAAAAGCAGCAAGACTCTAGCAAACAACAGGGCGCATGACCCATCTAGCTCCCGGGTCCCAGGGGATCTCATGGTTTTCCTTCTGCTCAGATGCCCTCAGGTGAAGGGCAGGTTTCCTGGATGTCCACCAACAGCACAGACTTGGCACAAAATGCCACCGAGATCAAGAGGCTATGCAGGTCCGAGACTGCTTTCCTTAGAAAGGCCTGCTTACAAGGTCATCATCCACTGGCACATCAGGGAACCTCGGTTCAGGAAGGATTCTCACCATTCTGTAGCTGGTAAGAATGGCTTGCTGTGCCATAACTATTCTCACAATGTGGTTTATGCTAAACCCCTGCTTTGCTTCTGGGCATCTGAAAGTTTGGTATGTTCTGAGCAGAGGGTATCTACATGGCCAGCTCCCAGGAAAAACCTTGACACTAAGTCTCTAATGAGGTTCCCTGGTGGAGGGAATTCCACATTCATCATCACAAATCCTTGCTGGAGGAATCAAGCATGTCCTGTGTGGCTCCAATGGGGAAGGCTTCATGGAAGCTTGAGCCAGCTTCCCACAGACTCTGCGCCACATGCCTTTTCACCTTGAGGGTGGTGCTTTGTATTCTTTTACTGTAATAAACCATGACCACAAGTTCAACTCTATTGCTGACTGTTGTAAGTCCTCCCAGCAAATCATCAAACCTGGGCTGAACTTGGGGATCCTTGACGCTGAGGGACAAGGAACATCCTGCAACATGTGACCTACTAGGAAAGAATATCCAAGTCCAGACAGACAAAGGGATGTTTCAGAGGATGCCAACCCAGATGGATAACCAACAAGGACCCCAACATCAGGGCTGGCACCATTGAATCCCACTCCCACCCACCCCAGAACTGTCTGAGAGGACCATGAACTGAGTGAGATGACGTCCCTTCCCTGTGGCAGAATGGGAGCTTGTGAGAGAAAGTAAGTTTAATTTTAGAAAACTCGGTGATATTTCTCTCACCCCCATGTTTGTTCTTGCTCTGTGCCAGCTCTCTAAAGAGAAAATCCAGGTCGAATAGGATTGAGAGGAGGCAGTAACATAAAAGTGTCGTTCACCCTAGTCTATCTTGCGTTATCCAACAGCATGGATTCCCGGCCCCAAGTTTCTAGACTGTCCTATTAAAGAGGACTTAGTATGGCAGCCAGTCTCTCCATGGGTTCTCTCCAAGTCTCCTCATGCCTCCCTCACTTCTAATCTCCCCAGTCCTTGCCTCTTTTTGATTCATCCCTGACCCATGCCCTCCCACTACATTCTCTTAAAAAGTAAGCCAGTCCCAAGTGTCGCTTGCTGCCAGTGCATCTCCAGAGCGTTGGGTCTGAGCCAGACATCATGTACCACTGTCTTCCTTGATTCTGATCTTGGTAGAGAAGAGGATAAACATGGAGAGCATTTTGGGGATGAGGAAAAACTGGCAAATAATTTGCTTTTCCTGTTTAGTTTGTTCACTATCTTGTATGTTGTGGGTGTGGGCAGAGAGACTCCTCTTGCTCCCCAGTAATTAAGATCTGCCAATTGTCATTATCAGGTCTGCATGTGAAATCCATAACCTACCAAACCTACTTGTCCATGGTCTAATATTCAAGGAGCATTAACTGCCTTTAAATCCTCAGACACTTTACAAAGCCTACAAAGCATCTCAGCCTACAAAGATCTGGACCCCCTTTCTCCTTCCAGATCCTGGATCTTCCCCTTCTTTATCTCCTACCTGGTCTTGAGAGATTACTAGAAGGAAGTGTGTCCCACTGCACAGAAATCCATAGATCTACAGATTTTTTTATAGTTCTCAATTCTGACTAAATTTGAAATGCTAAACCTTAACAGCATTTTAAGTTCTCTCTGATGTTTCCATAATCAGCACATTGGGTCTCCATCTAGTACTCCCTGTTTGACAGAACCCAACCCCTGAAGAGATGTGCTGTGGAAGGACATGGACGTTCTTGATGTTAACCTCAAATGTAGTCCTGTGAACATCCCTAATATCCCCTTCATAAAACACAGCAGATCAATCATTCATTAATTCACCTAAATCTTTTCTTGAAGCTCTTTATATTTGCAAACACTGAAGTTATCATGTTTCTCAGAAGATAATCAAGTTTGAAGGTAGTCTGGACCACTGTATAAATCCTTTATCCAAATAATTCCTCTGTGGGTCTCCCTCAGAGCCCAATCATAACCTCAAAATGCCAGAACCTTCAAGGGGCCTGGACTGAACTCTGATTGGAGCCTCCTTCCTCCATTATGAAGATGTTCCATGACTGCCTTTCTCCATTCTTAAGAACAGGTCCTTCATCAGCAGTCACTTCTGACGTATTTCTTACTTTTTCAGTCTCTCATGGGAGGACTGACACCAAAGACTCCAAAACACAATATTGGAAAGAATGACTCCTTCCTATTTTGTCCCCCCTAGAGAGGCCATCGAACCTGACTTATCTTCCAGTCCAATTGCTCTGATAATCTCTCCATAGTAAAGTCTTCTTTCACCTCAATGAGAGTTTCAACACTCCACTTTGCCTGAACTTTCTTTGTTTTACTCTTTTATGTTAACAAGGCACTTCTATGTTTTATTTTAATTGGCAGAGGAAAGTGTTTGTACACAAAAGGAAATGGGAAACCAGGCTGAAAATGCTATGGCTTTCAGTAGTATCAAACTTATTTACATGAAATACAGGTATAATGGAGTATGTTGGATGTGAATAGAGCCTGAAAGAGAAAGAGAACACAAGTGCACGTGCCTGCATAGGCGGTGGAAGGGAGAGGGTAGGAACAGAAGGAGAGGGAGAGCTAGAGAATCTTAAGGAGGCCCCATGCCCAGTGCAGAGCCCATGAGATCATGACCTGAGCCAAAATGAAGAATCCGGACATTTAACCAACTGAGCCACCCCCCCCAAGCCTGTGTCTTTTAAGAGAGTAATATTCTAATAATAAGAACTAATTGGATACAGAGCTTTACATTTTATGAAGTGCTCATCTGCTCATGATCTCAACTCTGTGAAGAGTGAGAGTGAAAGTAACCATAGTTGTTTTACAGATGAAGGAACAAGCAAAGCACTTGGGGGCATCCACTCTCAGTCCCAATCTTGAGTCTTAATGTCCTGCTGCCATCAAATCAAGCAGACCTCTCATCAAAACATGTCCACACTAAGGTCTGATCTCAAGAGTTCAAAGCACTTGACTTTAGGCAAACATATGCTAATGAGTGCTTGAAAAATGAGTGGAATCTGAGTAAGGCCTGCAGATTGTTCTGATGACAATCAGATGCTGTGTGTTAGTCATGTGAGATGTTACCACTGCGGGTGAAATGGGAGCACGGTCCACGGGACCTCTCTGTACTATTTTTTGCAACTTCCTATGAATACATGATTATTTCAAAATAAATTATTAGAGGTTTGCTTTCCATGAAACCTGAATTTTTAGAAATTTTCTTTATTTCTCAGAAGGATATTTAAGTTTGCTTTCAAAGTCATGAACTCTTTGTCCTTAGGAATAAGGACACCAGTCATATTGGCCCATCCTACTCCAGTAAGACTGTGTCTTGACTAATGACATCTTCAAGGATTTGACTTCCAAATAAGGTCACATTCTGAGATGAAAGAGGTTAAGACATGTTTTGCAGGGAAAAAAGGAGAAGAGATTCCAAGATAGACAAGAAGGCCATGTGACAAAGGAGGCAAAGATTGGAGTAATTCATCTGCAAGCAAAGGAATGCCAAAGGCTGCTGGCAACACCAGAAACTAAGAGAAAGAAAAGGAATAGCACTCCCTTAGACCTTTCAGAGAGAACATGGGCCTGTGAACATCTCAGTTTCAGACTTCTAGACTCCAGAACTATGAGATTATACATTCCCACTGTTTTAAGTTTAAAAAAAAAAAAAAAAAGTGAACTCAGGGCACCTGGGTGGCTCAGATGGTTGGTCATCTAACTCTTGATTTCAGGTCATCATGATCTTGGCTCAGGTCATAATCTCAGGGTGGTGGGATCAAGCCCCACATCATGATTCTCTCTCCCTCTACTTCTGCCCTTCCTTCCCCCTGCTCTCTCTCTCTGTCTCCCAAAAGAAAAATAAATGGACTCAGTTGTCAACTACATACATACAATAACACTTTGCTCCACAATATAAGGGAGATAATGGTGTACTTCTGTCCTATGAAATTATTGCTCACTGATGACTTCCGAAATTATTACCACCATGAACTCCCATAAGGCGATGCCATTAAATACAATGGAAAATCATTTCAAAAGATTGGAGCGTGGGTGGCATCTTTTAAGATAAAATTTAACATGGCTACACATGAAGTGCACACACATGGGCTTTAGAAGTATAAGCCTCACAGGGGTCACTGCAAGAGACAGCTGCCACCAGGACTTGTGTGGAACAAAGCTCATTCAGGGCAAGAAAGGCTATGGCCTGTTTATATCCAAACTTTTTACACCTACAGAATCATTATCCTCAATTTAGGGCACTGCTGTGTAAGAGGGACATCAGTTAACAGTAGCTGAAACCAAGGAGAATGACAAGATTTCTCACCATGAGGAACTGGTGAGGAAGTATTTCATCTGAAGAAACAGAGATGTGAATGGTGCTTTGGAACTTTCTGCTCATATTTCAAGAGCTGTCGTGGAGAAGTGAGATTAAATCAACCTGCAGAAATTAAAGCTAAAATCAGTGAAGACCATGAGACAATGGACCACTTGGCTCTATATAAAGGAGACGGAGAGTCTCATGAAGATTTGCCTGCTTCAAATATGTCCCCAGTGGCCTTCGGTGTTGCTTGAGGTCCCTTCACTCATTCAGGGCCAAGATAGGAGGTTCCCATTAAGGATTATCGGGAAAGCATAGCATTTCAGACCATTAGCTCCTGCTCACATATTTGCAGGGATTAGTGAGTTTCATAAACTGGCTGTCACCCACGAAAGCAGAAAGCAAGCCCCCAGAAGAGCAGGACACCCAACCATACAGCTTACAGGGAAATGCAAAGTGGGAGGTGTTGGGGGGAAGGAGTATACTCAATAAGAAGGAACCACTGAAGGTTCTCCCTTCAAAGTCTCATCTGTGGCTAAAGGGAGATTGTGTCATATCCCCTTCCTTTCCATGATGAGCTGCTCTTGAGAACCCCTTGAACTTATACCCTTGCACACACACACACACACACACACACACGAGTGCATTTAAACAGGTGAAATCACACACACATACACACACACATACACACACACAAGTGCATCTAAAACAGGTGAAATCTGGGTAAGTCCTGTTGATCGTTGTAATGACAATCTCCTGGTTCTGATGCTATAGTTCTGCAAGAAGTCACCATTGGGGAACACTGGGTGAAGGATATACAGTACCTCCCTGTATAATCATTTGCAACCTCCCGTGAATCTCTCATTATTTAAAAATAATACATTTAAAAAAAAACAACTTGATTTTACTTAAATCTATTTCTTTTCATTTCCTTTATTTTTCAGCGAATGTTCACAAAAGCTTTTGACAATCTATCGATGCAATTTCCAGTTACACTTACCCACGCCTCAGATACCTGGAGTCAAGACAAGTAATTGGATATTTCCTCTCACTCTGTCCCTTTCTCTTCCACCGTCTCCCCAGAGTGCAGCCGGTGGCCACCCCTTCGGCAGGCAGAAAGGCATGGATGGGGGAGAAGGGAACAGGTCAAGCAGAGAAAGGAAGGGAATCAGGGAAAAGGAAAAGAGAAGAGCGCGAAGGAAGAAGAAACGCCAGCGTTTGTCATTCAAGAAGATAAACATTTTACAGCCCAGCTTGACTGTGTCAAGAACACTTGTGTTTTAATAGTATGCCTGCAAGCTTTCAAAACAAGTGTTTACCTGTCACAATAAACAGTTATGAGTGAGGAACACAAAACAGAGAGAACCAGGAACTGGCAGCCTGCCAGCCCCGCTACACGCTGCTCAGCACTGAGCTTGTCACCCAGGCAGCAGCTCGGTGTTTCTTGTCTCCATGGTGAGGGCCACCGTCACATGTGGCAGAGCCTCTGGGCCCAGGGGAGGCCATTCAGTGCCAGAGAGGACCTGACCAACCTTCCAAGGTCCCAAGGCAACAACTGCTGGCTAAGGACAGCCCACTGGGGCCAATGGGGACCAAAGGGTCCTAAGAGATGGATCCTCCCAGAGACTTCTGGAAAGATCCTTTAGGGAGAACTGGCACACAGAATGCAACCCACTCCCCATCCTTCTCCTCCATTAATCTTTCAACAGGGTTCATGCACAAGGTAAGCAAACAGCAGGTGCCATCAACCTGTATATTGATAAGTGGCCACTGGGAGCCGGCGGTCTCGTAAGAATGAACTTCTGAGGAGTACCTTCTACTACACGAAGAGCTGTCATATCTGTCTGCCTCAGATAATCCTCAGAATCACCTCTTGAGATAAGCTGGGGAAAATGCCATCCTTCCCATTTACGGAAACTGGACAAGTCCCTTCCCATCTGACCCTCGAAGTCCACCATCTAGCAAACAGCCATGCAAGAACTCCGACATATCAACATGTGGCTCAAACCAGGAATGGTTCTCCAGCCCGTCTATGGTTTCCCATCCCTGCTTTCAGGGCTTGTAAAGAAGAAGCTCTTGAATTACTAGTTTAAAAGGTAGATCCCCTGGATATATCAGATTAAATAAAATAGATCATTAAAATTAATTCTATCTTTTTCTTTTTCACTTTTAAAATGTGGCTGCCAGGGGCACCTGGGTGGCTCAGTCGTTAAGCGTCTGCCTTTGGCTCAGGTCATGATCCCAGGGTCCTGGGATCGAGCCCCACATCAGGCTCCCTGCTCAGCCAGAAGCTTGCTTCTCCCTCTCCCACTCCCTCTGCTTGTGTTCCCTCTCTTGCTGTTTTGCTTCTCTCTCTCTCTCTCAACTAACTGAATAAATAAATAAAACCTTTTAGAAAAATAAAATGTGGTTACTAGACTGTTTAAGGTTACCTATGAGGCAGACACGATAATTCTGTTGGACACACAGGTCTCGAGGCGTCCAAGAGGCATAAAAAAGGCAGATTTCAACACATGGTTTGGCAAATGGCTAAGATACAAGGATAACAAGGCAAATCCAGAACTCCAGGAAGACTCCCCAGAAGTGTCCCCTCCCTGCCCCATCTAGTGTCAAAGGACCAGGAAGAGCACAGAGGGAAGGTGGAACGCAGGTTGTCCCTGTCATTTGGACATATCACTCCTTCAGGATGAGGGTCGCTTTGTGTCAATTCATGAAGTGTTCAAGACAGTCGGCAAACAATTTGGTATAACTCTGAAGGGACCAAAGATGGACGGGCATGGGTAAGCAGGAGCCCATCAGGGAGCTCTTGAAAGCCATTCCAAGGAGACTGGCAATGATCTTGTGCAAAACGGACAATCACAGAAGACACCGAGGGGCAAGAAGCATGGCCAAAATTGACATTGCGACCCCTTGACTCTAACTGTAGTGGGAAGGATGGATTTTTTTTTTTTAAGATTTTATTTATTTGACAGAGAGAGGGAGAGAGAGCACAAGGAGGCAGAGAGTCAGGCAGAGGAGAAGGAGAAGCAGGTTCCCCATTGAGCAAGAAGCCCTTTTCAAGGACTCCATCCCAGGACACAGGGATCATGACCTGAGCTGAAGGCAGATGCTTAATCCACTGAGCCACTCAGGCACCCCAGAGGGATGGATTTAAAGGCAATAAAATTAACATTAGGAAATCATATAGGCAGTGCAACAACCACAAGCCTACGTTAATAAAGGCCTACATTAGAGCAGTGTTCAGAAACTCAAAGAGTAAGCTATAGAATCCAGAAACTCGAGGAATGCTTAGGAGAGAAAAGTTGGCTGACCTTGGTGCTTAACCAGAGGTAGGTCAGGAGGGACAGGACTCCAGGATTCCAGGACAGAGAAGCAGCTGCTGCCTCTGTAAACTGAAGCTTGGAGCTTAGGTGCGAATCATCTGTCCATTCATTTGGAAGGAGATGATTAATGGAGTCCCACAGAAGATGCTCATTGGAGAGGCCCTCGTGGTTTTTGAGTAAATAGGTTCTGGAGAGAGCTCTTCGATAAGCTCTAAGTTCAGACACAAGTGGGATGCTATTCACATTTGGGAATCATTTGTGTATAAAGCAATGAAAACCACGACAGTGCATCAAGATCACAAAGGGAGACGAGGACATGGAACCAAGCATAGGATGGTGTGACTCAGTGTTTGGTCTCGAAACTCAGCATTGTTTAGTCTACATGTTGGCACACACTCATTTGACTCATTCCAATCCCTACTTCTACCCCCACTGCCACTGCCAGGCCCAGCGCCGTTTGCCTGGACCCACTAGCTCAGGGAAGCTCAGGGACCCAGGACCAGAAGCTACTCCTGAGCCCCTCGACCGCATGGTTGCCCTGGGAGTCTGCTATGTGCGACCTCCCCTAGGCAAATCCAAGAAGACTCCGGGAAAGACATCATGTTCCCCTATTTCTAGAACCTATTACACATTTCTTTTTTCTTGAAGGCTGAAATTACACATAAAATACATTACCAAGCCTTCTCATGTCTTCTCAAGTCTTTAAACAGAACAGAAACTCCTAAGGTCAGGGATGCACGTTCAAATTTTCTTTTGTGTCTTCATCCTTGCTCCTGTTTTCAGAGATCAACAGAGCTTCAGATCCATAGGAAGGGATTATTTCCTGAGAAGCAGGCTTTTAATAAATATTTGCAGGGGAAAAAAAAAAACAACTATACCCCATCAAAATGCACTGAATGATGGTGAATGAATGAGAGAACCATTCTGTGTAAGTGGTCTTGGGCTCTCATCAGCAAAGGTGTTAAAACAGATACCAACTATTAAAGTCTCCCTAAGTAAACCCACCCTGTCCCCCCGATTCAAATATCATTTACATGACAGCGACTCCCAAATTAATACGTTCAAGATCTTTCTTTTAAATTTCAGACACGGGCTCCCCGTGGCCTGCTGGCGGTTGCCACTCCCATTTGCAGACGGAATCTCAGAGTTAACACAACCAAGACAGAACTCCTGGATCTCATCTTCACATCCTCTCTTCCTTTCATCTTCTCTAATGCTCTACCAGAACCTGGAAGACGTCCTCGGAGCCCCAGTGTTCAACCAAAGGGAGCGTTTTAAAATGTTAACCAGACTGAGTCATTTCCCACCTCCCCTCCGCCCCCTATCCTGACTCCCTTTATTTAAAACCCTCCAGTGGCTTCCTGTCGAATTTGAAATGAAATCCAAACTCACAAGCCTGGTCTCCAAGTCCCCTACAATATGACTGTGGCTTCAACCCCGCTCTCATACCCAAGCCTTTTCTCTTTTTCCTGTCTTTGCTCTTCCCCCTGCACAGAACATTCTTCAAATGACTCACTCTGTCTTGCTATTCATAGTATAATTGAAATAACACATCCTTGGAGGTGCCTTCCCTAATCACACCTAATGTAACTTTAGCCGATAGGGCTAACTCCACCAAAGATGAAAACATAATGTAAAGCTTGTATGATTAGAACGGTGGGGTCTGGGGCACTTCAGTGGCTCAGTGGGTTAAGCCTCTGCCTTCGGCTCAGGTCATGATCCCAGAGTCCTGGGATCGAGTCCCTCATGGGATCCCTGCTCAGCCGGGAGCCTCCCTCCCCTCTCTCTCTCTCTGCCCCTTCCTCTCTGTCCCTCCTCTGCTCCTGCCCACTCTCTCTCTGTCTCTCAAATAAATATATGAAATCTTAAAAAAAAAAAAAAGTAGATCCTTGCAAATGAAAATACACAGATAGATCAGTGAACCAGAACAAAAAGCCTAGAAATGGACCCAGCTACATATGGAAATTCCGTATATGATAAAGACCCATCTGAAATCTCTGTGGAAAACATGGCTTTGTAAATAAGTGATATTGGAACCCCAGAGAGTCATATGGAAAAGGATAAAATTGTAACACTTTGCATGCCCTTCCCTTTGACAGGCTGTAAGCTCTCAACAGCAGGAATGGTGAGTTAATCTTTGTATTCTCCACAGTAGACACATACTAAATGTCTGCTTATTACACGGTGTTTAGGAGTCTGAGCTCCTAAGTCATGTTTTGCTTCAAATTCTGGTTCTCCCCCTTCCTGGCTGAGGCCCTGGGCAAGATATTTTACGTCCCTCATCTTCACATTTTCCATCCATAGGGAAGAGAGAGAGAGGAGGAGAGGAGTCAGAATCAGAAGAATGGGAAGGGGAGCGGGAAGGAGAGAAAGAGGAAGAAGGGGAAGAACAATGAGGAGGAGGAGGAGGAGGAGAAAGAAGAAACTTGTCTTTTTTGGTTGTATTAGGAGCAAATTGAATAGAGCATATAAAGCAGTTGGCACAATTTCTAGAATATTCTATGTGCTCAATAAATGTCAGTAATTGTCATTACAATTACAAATTACAAAATAAATTACAATTACAAAAAAAACTACATGGCCTCGACATTTTAATTCTACTCTCTTTACTATTAGTAGGACCATTATGAGTTGTTGTTACTGTTTGTTGCACGGTTTGCAAGAACGAGATGTTGAAAAGCACATTCCAACACTACTCCACGCAAACAGTCTATGATCTGAAGTTGCCTGGCTGATCCGAGCCCGGGTTTCCTTATTTCGGCCACAGGAATGATAACACGAGGCTCACAGGTCTTTGCAAGAGTAGACAAGGACAAGTATTTAAGATACATACAGGGGCACCTGGGGGGCTCAGTAGGTTAAGCTTCTGCCTTCGGCTCAGGTCATGATCCCAGGGTCCTGGGATGGAGCCCCGCATCGGGCTCTCTGCTCAGCAGGGAGCCTGCTTCCTCCTCTCTCTCTGCCTGCCTCTCTGCCTACTTGTGATCTGTCTGTCAAATAAATAAATAAAATTTTTAAAAATAAAATCTTTAAGATACATAGATACTCAGGGTCATAAACAGGCTCAAGAACTCAATGGCCTGCTCTCTGGGGACCAGGGTCAGAGGGCCAGTCCCGCTCCGGGTCATCGGAAACACAGGGGACCCGAGCTTGGTATGGTAGCTGAGCATCTGGTCCCCGTGGATCTAGTCCCTCTCGAAACACAGTCCACACTTGCAGGAGGCGACAGCTTGCCATTGATCCCAGGCCTCTGCCCACCAGCCTGCCTGGAGTCCCGCCTTCAAAATCCCAGGACCCCAATTTGTCCCCACAAGAGTCCTGCTCAGTCCTCTCCAGTTCCCTCCAGGATCTAAATTTGGCTTCAAATCTTTGTCCCTGAGGCTCCCCCTGGTGCCCTCCCTTCCCTCCCTCCCTCCCTCCTTCCCTCCCTCCGCATCCCTGCAGAGGCTGACAACCCCTCCCAGGCTTGGATCCCAGCCTTCAGGGCCTGCTTCTGAGAAAAGGCAGGTTTCCACACTTGCAGCACCTTTAAAAGATTAGTTTTCTCTAAGGGCCCGACAAAGGGATTTGAGAATCTTGTTAAACAATCCAAGAAAAAAATATTCCTATGGAATGTTGTAGGAGGTTTGAATCCCGCTGTAGAGGCGTGCTGAGTGGTGCTCCCTAGCAGGTACCAGAGCAAAAGAGATGAGGAAGGACTAAATGAACCCACAGGCTGGGGCGGAAAGGTCTGAGGCCTCAGTCATTTGCATATGCATTACCAGCCCAGGGCAGGGAACCCTCTGTGCCAGGTCACTTAAAAATGCAAGTCAAGTCACAGAAAGGTTCTGCTTTTAGGAAAGCAATTGAGTCCATAGGTCCTCCAAGAGATCAAAGGACACTCTTTGTCCTTTAATGAATAAGCTGTTAATGAATAAGAGAGACAATTGAATTCTCAAGTGATAGAGCAATTAGCACAGGCATGATTGCCAGCAGGCTGCACACTGAACCACACTTAGCAACTGGAGAAAACCCAGCAGAGGCCCCAAGGAGTGGGAAGGCAGCTTGTTACTAGGCGTGTAAGATAGAGCCAGCCCTCCATTGTTCAGGCCCCGGCTCCCATCAGCTGGCTCCCTGATTGCAATCTTTCCTGGACGACCGGACCCCAGAGACCATTTTGGGCTTCCCAACGTGCCCCTCATTCCCCGGGGAACACCCACTCCCCAGGCCTGGATGCCACTGAATGGCTTGAAGGGCCCGGCCACTGGGGGTCAGCATCCAGGCCCTGCTCACCTGCAAACTTGAAGGACCTGCGATTTTGCATCCCCTCATGTGGGTGTCGTGGAGCAGGAGGGACTAACTGGGTCACAGGAGAAGCCAGAGGCTGGAGAGGAGCAGAGAGGACAGGGACGCTGTGGGGGGGAAAGAGGCAAGAGACACTGGCATGATAGAAGGGGACCATTTTATATGAAGCCGCTGAAAGTCTGGGGCTACTGCAGCCGCGAAGAGAACCGCTAAGAATTTCATGTCCAGCTCTGCAGTTTACGCTTTCTCTTGGGCCGCCCCCTTGGGGTGAGCGCTCCTCCCCACGCACACGTGGCCTGAGTGTTTCCAGGTCCCTGGTGATGAAGCCAGACGCGTGTGCTCAGGAGCATTTGAGGGCCCCAGGAGGGGATGGAGTCATAAGGCCCTCAGCAAAGCATCCAGCCTTGAGAGGTGTGTCCTAGATGGGGGTTCTGGAATTTTCTGGAGGTGGGTGTGAGTTTTCCGGATCAGCAGCTGCAGCAGCACTAATAAGCATTTGCTGAGTACTCCCAGGGAGCCTGGCACTTTGCCCAGTGTGGGCTGCCTGGGTCCTTTGCCCTTCCCTGTCCCTCCGCTGAACAGAGGGCTGGGGTGGGCTGAACAGAGAGGTGGTAGGGAGAGAGAAGTGGGGGGGAAGGAATCCAAATAAATATCCTAATCCCCTGACAGACCGTTAAAACTGTATTTGAACTTCTTAAACCAGCCCTCCTTGGCCTCTGATCTCAGCCAATGTCAGGGCCCTTACGTTCAGGGCGGCAGGGCTCCACTTCCCAGACCCTAGAAATACGAATAGAATAATTCCGCTGCAATTATTCGCCCAAGACAAAGATCCCTAGCTTTATGGAAGATTTGACTACAAGGTTCATTTAAGTAGAACAATTTCCTTCTATTTCTCAAATGTGATTAGATTTATACCCAGCTTCTCTCCGGCAAAATGAAGTACAACCATAACGGGATTTTTCCAATATCTCTGTTGAATTAGAAGTTGCCAGAATTTATAAACTCCGGCGCTTTGGGGCTCAAATCACAACGGCACAGGATTCCTTCGTTAAATTAAAAGATGGAGAGAGAAGGGATGGAGAGCCTTGGCGACAGTCCCAGCACCTACCCGCATGGCCTCGGGCAAATCACACCTCCCCTGTACGCGTCACTTGCTTTACCTATAACGTGGTGAGGTAAGCCTGGATTTCCTCTCTGGATCTCCCAGGTGCATGAACCAGAATTATTCCTCAAGTGCTTATCTGTGATTTTCCTCCCCTGGGTTGGATTCAGAAGAACAGGGTGCGCCAGGAGATGTACGCATTTCCACTGAGGAAAATTTACCTTCCAGGCTCTGAGTGCAAGTGAGACGGAGATGAATATAGTTTCGAGGCGGCTTCTGGAAGCTGACACGGAGTAAGGAGGGTGGAGAGCAGGTTAGGGACAGAGGCAGAGAGAACGGGCATTTCCATCTGGGAGAGAGCAGAGCACCTCAGAAGACAACTGATCTAATGCTTCTAATTCTTGAAGTTTTGTTCTGGTTTTTGTTTTTTGAAGATTTTGTTTATTTGACAGAGGGAGACACCGAGAAAGGGAACACAAGCAGGGGGAGTGGGAGAGGGAGAAGCAGGCTTCCCGCTGGGCAAGGAGCCAGATATGGGACTCCATCCCAGGACCCCGGGATCATGACCTGAGCAGAAGGTAGATGCTTAAAGACTGAGTCACCCAGACACCCCCAATTCTTCTAATTCTTGAATCAAAGCAGAGGAGGCAGGGCATGGTGAAGGGGACAGTCTACCGGAAATCTTAAACCCAGCTTGACCTCCGTCCCAGTGTTCACTAAAGCGCTGTCCAAGGTTAACTCGTTCGAAAGGTACCATCAAACCTTCTAGGGAATCTTACGGGAAAGAGTTCCCCGTAGATATTTCTACCATCGGGGAGAGAGAAGTTGGGGAAACTCTCCCCACTCCAAGAGCACTTCTGATAAACGTTCCCTTCTGTTGTGTGAACTTCTAATCAAGGTCTAGGAAGCTAGATTCATTAATTTTAATGAATCGTTGGAATAATCTTGCTACAAAGACCTTGCCGGAGTGAGGTGGCATGCACTCTTCCGAGCAGGAAAAAAAAATCCTTAGAAAACTAAAAATAGGCAAGAAAAAGGCATGATGCGGGGACGGGGCGGGGTCACTTTGGAATCTCTACTTTCTCCAAGTCACAATTTACAATCTACGTTTCAAGGTCAATTGAACCCCTTGATGGCCAATTTGGGGACAAGGAAAGAGTTACATGAGGAATTATAAATAGGCATCAGGGTTTCTGACACCAAACAGACCCTCGCAGCCACACTCGGCTGAGTCTGTAATGATCTCAAGTCCTTCCCCAAAGTGCGGGTCAAAGGGGCTCTGTGAGCACGGGGACTCTTGATTTAACACCAGCCTGGTGACATCCATTCTGCTCAGTCTGTGGACAGACTTGCCCTGTGGAGATATGGCACTAATGAGCTACGAGGAGGGAAATCAGGACTCAAAGTGTTTGTGGAGATCCAACCCTTATCTGACAGCCCAGGGCTCTCTTTTCAATTCCAGAACCTCTATCCTATTCTAGAGACAACTCTCCAGGTGTTCGGCTGGGTCACGATTAGGGAAGGCATGACAGAGATCGTCATCCATGAGGACCGGGAGTCATCCTGGCAGGAATTTTGTCAGAAGGGATCCAGGGAAGTGCCCGAGGAAGTAGGATGTAGAACTGTTCTGTCTGATGGATGGCCTCACGTAATGGAACACGGCAGGTGTGAATTCTCGCTGGTAAGGGGGAAAGGGAGCCTCAACTTTTTTGAGTGGAGGGAAAAAAAAAAAAAAAACCCTGTCTCCAAGTCAAGCCTAGGTGCTCACGTGGATTTCAAATATGAAGTCAGTCCGCCACACTCACCTGGTTGACCAGTCAAATGTCATTGAGCCTTGCCTTTGTGGGTGACATGAGAAGATTATAAACCATTATGCTGTTTGCCACCAAGGGTCTGAAGCCTGCCGTCCATGTGGTGGCATCCGAATCATTTATTTATTAAGTCATTTATGATTATCATTTATTAAACATTTCTCACCAGTGACCTGAATTGCATTCCCAAATATGTTAGTTTAGCAAGTTACCAATACCTCAGTCTTTTTACTGCTCAGTGGGGAAACAGAGTTGCGGAAAATACATTTCCACGTCATGAAAAATCACATTAAATTCTTCTTGGGGGCACCCGGGTGGCTCATTAGGTCGTGCATCTGACTTTAGCTCAGGTCATGATCTCGGGGTCCTGGGATCAGGCCCCACATCAGGCTTGCCACTCAGTGGGGAGTTTGCCTATCTCTGTCTCTGCCCTGCCCCCTGCTTATGCGCATGCACATGCGCGCTCTCCCTCTCTCAAATAAATGAAAAATTTAAAAAAATTAAAAGTAAATAAATTCTTCTTGGGAAAGGCAGGATAGACGCACACGGAATGGTGCAGCTCTCAGAGCCTAAACTCCCAACAGGACAGAAATATTCAACAGCCAGTCCCACGTTCGCCGCCTTGCTAAACCATTTTTTTCGCCTTCCTCTTAAATCTGCTGCTTGGTTAGATGCAACATCCGGTTGCTTGAATGGGATCTCGTGGGCCTCTCGACCCACAGCAGAACACGGGCTTTTGCATTCAACCCCACAGCTCAATCCCGCCCTTCATCAAGGTGCGTGCCCAGCCACGACGTCGGCACATGCCCCTAATACATTGTGACACCCTATTACTACACTGCCTTATGAGCTTCAGGGGAAATTACATTTTAAATTATAGCATACAAGTATAATGGAAAATCTAATTGTAGCAATGACAGTTTATTTATCAATCATTTATCACTTTGATTTATAAGGTGCCCAACTTGATTTAAAGGTAGCTAATGTTTTAAACTCTCAAGGCGCCCGCACGACCAAATACACATTGAAAGCAACAAAGTGAACAACTCCTGCTTTCCTGCAGCCCCCGGCTCATCTTTCCCATGCCCGGGACTGAAGCTGGAAGCACAATGAGGCAGATCCCCAGGGACCCCCAGGCAGCATCTAAGAATTTCTGGATAATGCGTCCCATTTATTACAGAACAAGGCAGCTGTAGAGTGTCAATGTTAGCATGGAGCCGGGTTCGGCCGTATTAATACTTCCAAGTCCCAAGTTCACAGAGCTTCAGAATTCAGAGGTAGAAGGGACTTCCAGAAGTGAACTGATGGCTACGTCTCCATCCTCCCTCTGAGGCCTACGGAGGGTGCCTTGAGGATTCACCCAAAGGAGTCTGTAAATAGGTCCTCAGCCTTCCGAATGCAACTCACTTCGTGGTGCAAATCCACAGGTTCTTTCTCCCAAACACTTCCTTCCTGTTAACCGTCCATGGGCTTTGTTCTAGAACCTGAGTACCTCTCTGACTGCCGCACTCATGCTTGCTTAAGCCTGATATGTCCTTCCAAGCCTGGTCCTGGCTCTAGCTCACCCGTGTCTAGGCTTAGCTTTCAGGACCCAACCACACAGTCTACCCAACACACGCCTTCGCCATGCCCTGGTTTTCCACTTTAGTGTACTCATTATTCAGGTTCTGGAAGCTCTGGTTGACCTCCCCAGGAAGTAAGATCCCAGTTCAAGCATCAAGTCTTGGGAGATCTAGAGTCTCCGACTATGGCTACAGCAAAGAAGTCAAAGTCAGGAACTGAGGTGGAGCTCGGCCCCAAAGGTCCACTTGGGGTTTTCCAAAGCAACTCAGCACACACGTAATGCCAGGCACCATGCTTACTTGGGGCCTGCCAAGAAGGGATCGTCCCAACCCCATGTTGTTTGAATTCTGGCCTTCTGCCTTCAAAGGCAGCATTCTTTCCACTACATCCGGTGCTCTCTGATTCCACACATCCTTCATGATTTGCCGTGTTCAGCCACCTTGTTTGGCAAAGGCCGTGGGTCCCCTAAGCTGCCACTGTTGGAAAACAGAACTCATGTTTCATTCTTTAGGGCTCTGATATTTGTCTGCTCCAGAGGGATACGATCTGCATCCAAACCTTAGAACCTTGGGTTGTCAATCCAAAGTCTAATTTCCAAAAGCCTTAATCACGTAAGGAGCATCACTTCTTGACTTATGCTAAAATGGCCTGTAAGGACTCGTGATCTCCCCTCAGTGGGAAAGGCCAGTCCCTGAAAACAGCTCACGGTTGAATCATCTGCCCTCTTACACACATTGGGGACCGCTTGGGATTCACAACAAAATCTGCACACCCCCTACCATTTTCTTGCTTGAAATAAAAAGGTAAGTATTTCCTTGCATCCCTCCCTCGTACTAACTTGAAGGCATAGGATGCTGGAAAGCCAAAATTTCATTTGTTATTAGTGGGAACAGGACTGACCCAAATCTCTTTCTGGTTTGATTTCCAGAAAGCCGCCCCAGCTCCTAGAAACATTCCCTTTGGGATTTGTCCTTAGTATGGTGCTTGACATATGGGAAGCTCTTAAAAACATTAACCCATAACCTTATATTACTAACAGGATTATTATTATTATGTATTAAAATGTCTTAAAACTGGTTCAACTGAATTGACGGTTATTTCGCAATAGCGGTGTGAGCGTGTGTGCGTCGGGGGGAAGGGGATGGGGCATTCAATCCTTCGTTCTAAGAAGCCATAATTATATTTTTAAAAAATCATGGTAGCAGCTTGAATGTTCACTGCACTGCCCCTTTGCATACAAGGTGGGCTTTAAGAAGTCAGCTCAAACACCAGAGAAAGCGTGAGAAGGTAACTGGGGTATCAGCACAGACACCCTGTCCAGTCCCCACACCAGTTCAGACTAGCTTGCAGAAAAACTGAAATAGTGAAAAAGTTGCTAGTGGGTTGATGAGTACAAGTCCCTGATCTCATGGGGCTCCCATTCTAGAAGGGAGACGGACACTGAGCCGGAGACACAGACAACTCCGTGAGCTATAGAACAAGCAAATAGTCTTGAATAATGAAGCTTGCTCTCAACAGTAAACCAGAATAATGTGTTAGATGGTGGCAGGTGGGGTGGCATGAGTTAAGGGGGTTGGGGAAGCCCTCTCTGAGGAGGTGACATCTGGGTTAGGTCCCAAACACTGTGAAAGAGAATTCCAGGCGATGGAACAGAAAATGCAAAGCATTTAATGCAAGAGTCTCTTTGAGGTCATGTGCCTCTCTCTCTTAACTGCTCAGAGGAGACATATTTCTTCTACTGACAATATTTCTGAGGGCGCATGTGTGGGATCTGCCCCTACATTAGCAATTCTAACACTAACCACTCGGAGTCAGTGCAGACTCTGGGGTTAGGGGCTCAGCCCCTCAAGGCCGCACCCCCTATAATTGCAAGGAGTGGGTCCCCAGGTTACAGCCACGCTTCTGCCCAGCTTGGCTGCAAATCAGGGATTGCCATGAATCCCCAACTCAGGCTCAATAATTTGCTATAAACGCCCATAAAATTCAGAGGAACACTTTATATACTAATGCTAGTTTATTATAAAGGCCACGGCTCAGGAACAGGTGCATGGAAGAGACATATAGGGACAGGACCGGGGGGGGGGGCGGGTACTTGGAGTTCCATGCCCCTTAAGACGCACCACCCTCCCAGTACCTCGATGGGCTCCCCATCCCAGAAGCTCTCCAAAGCCCATCATTGAGGTATAATCGATTAAATCATTGACTATTGGTGACTGACTCAGTCTCCGGCCCCTCTCCTCTCCTGGGGATGAGGGGCCAAAAGTCCCACTCTTCTAATCAAGCCCTGGTCTGTTTGGTGACCAGCCCTCATCCTGAAGCTATCTAGAAACCTCTGCCTCTGGTCATCTCTTTAGCATACAAAAGACACTCTTGTCACTGGAGAGATTCCAAGGGTCTTAGCAGCTCTTCTGGCAAGAACCAGGGACAAAGAGCAAATATTATAACAAAGGATGCTCTTACCCCCCACACTGCGGACACTCAGGAGCTGTGTGCCAGGAACCAGAGGCAAAGACTGTCTATTCTGTTACAACTCCCCACGGTCACTGCTGGACCAACGGAACCTTCCAGAGAGCCTCCTCCATCCTGGTCTGTGCAGTTCCTCCAACAGAGAGATGAAGCTGATAAGCCATGTTGATCTTGGGTATAGGCCTCTCTCGTCCCACACACCTACCACGGACTTCGGGACAAAATATGAACGGGGACACCTCCCCCCTCTCATTATCAAGGCCAGCGTGGGACACTCTCCTGAGGCTGGAAGCCCCAGGGGGATGAAGCAGGAAGGGACAAATCAGCAGCTATGGTATCAGGCACAGAACCAAGGCAGGCCCTCTACCTGTGCAATCGAACCAAACCCACAGCCAAGAGTCTACCCCTTCATGGCAATTACAGAGCGAGTCAGTGAGAGCAGGGGGGGCCCCATATGGTGAACCACAGCGGTGCAGACATAGGGCCTTCCATGCAGGGGGTACCCACCGAGCTGGAGGGCACTGTGGACCTTCTGAGCCCCAGAGATAGCCCACCCTGGCTGGCTGCATTTCACATTCCCCCAACCCCCTGTGCCAGTTAGAAAAAGGCATATCCGAGTGAACCAGAAATGCCCTTGCTTCCCTGTCCTCCAGTTTTCCCTTTCCAGAAGCACTCAAACCAATCAGGGCCCCCATGGCAGTAGCCTCAACCCCCATTTTCCCAAATTTTCATGCCACATTCTAATTTGCATCAAATCAGGCCATCTAGTTGAAAATAGCCTCAATTTTGGGGTGCCTGGGTGGCTTAGTGGGTTAAAGCCTCTGCCTTCAGCTCAGGTTATGATCCCAGGGTCCTGGGATCGAGCCTCACGTCGGGCTCTCTGCTCAGCAGGGAGACTGCTTCCCTTCCTCTCTCTCTGACTGCCTCTCTGCCTACTTGTGATCTCTGTCAAACAAATAAGTAAAATCTTTTTTAAAAGAGAAAGAAAGAAAGAAAGAAAGAAAGAAAGGAAGGAAGGAAGGAAGGAAGGAAGGAAGGAAGGAAGGAAGGAAGGAAAGGGAAAGGGAAAGGGAAAGGGAAAGGGAAAGGGAAAGGGAAAGGGAAAGGGAAAGGGAAAGCGAAAGGGAAAGGGCCTCAACTTAACATCTGATCCCTGCTGGAGCATTTCCGCTCTAAGTGAGGTATGAGAAGACATGCCCCGAGGCTGACGGTCAGGAGTGGGGAGTGTGGTGAGAGGCAGGGCCTGGCACTTTGGAACCACCACACTCCGATTGCCCGTGTGGGCACACAGCCACTCTGCTCTGTCCCAGCTTAGGCACACAAAGGCTCTTGTGGGACTAACAACACGGTCTGTAGAAACAACTTCTCCCTGGGAAAACCCGAGGGGAAGGCACCCAAAATGCCTTCTCAGAAACCCCATCCACTTCTCCAATCCATGCTTCTATCCACTTTTCTAAAAGTCACCTCTCCCGGGAAGTCTATCAGGATTACCTTCTACGAACCACCCATTCCATCCTAGCTGCTTCCTCAAACGCAACGTTGCTTTGAACCAATGTAGCTCTGCCTTTTTCGCTAAGACCTTGAATAAATGGATCTGCGAGGAAATGAGGTTCTTAATTAGATTATTTCTCCAACTCAGAAATTAGAAATCTCTCAAAAGCAAGGAGCTTATTTAGCCCATATTGCCGAGCCCTCATTTGACACCGGATGTATTCATTTTAATCGCCCTATTTAACCTCCGCAACAAGCCCGCAAAGCAGATGTTTGTGCCACCCAGGATGAAATCCCGGGGGTCCGGATGCCCAGTCTAGCATACATTCCCATACACCTGTCCCCCCTTTCGTGGTGTGTCCTCACTTCTTGCTTACGTGGGTGCTAAGTAAACACTGAAAAACCGGCTGATCACAAGACCAGAGGAATGGGCCAGGCTAGCTACAAGCCATTTGCAATTTCAGAAAATGAGAAAATAGCCATGTGGCTCCTAAGAACCACCCCTCTTCCTTCAAACCCATCCCACTCCGCAAGAGTATGGGTCATTTGGGTCATCTCAACTGACTCTGAAATGTTTATTTTTCTTAAAAAGATTTTATTTATTTTTTTGAGAGAGAGAGAGAGCATGACCAGAGGGGAAGGACAGAGCAAGAGGGAGAAAGAGAGAGAGAAGCAGGCTCCCCTCTGAGCAGGGAGCCCGACACAGGGCTCGAACCCAGGGTCCGGGGATCATGACCTGAGCCAGAGGCGGATGCTTCACCGACTGAGCCACCCAGATGCCCCTGAGATGTTTAAATCAGTAAAAATAGCTCCTCCCCTTTCCCATGACCTGAGACATGGTGATCTCTCAGACTTCTGCTAAGTCCAGAAACAATGATGGAGGGTCAGTACTGTGTCTCACATGCCCAACCTGGCCCCAAATCTCTCTCCCAGAAGCCTGGGACAGAGGGGTCTGACAGCCCTGGTCAACCCTTTGGTGGGACTTGCTACCTACCAGGGGGGCAGGTTGGGGATGGGGTGTCCCGGACAAAACTTACGGGAAACCCATTAGCAAGGTCTGGGTTATCAATAGTGGAGGGGTCTCTGAGACCAATTTCTGAGGCAGAACCAGAGCAGAAGCAGCTAACATGCAAACTTTGGTTCAGTGGCATGGTTTTGCCTTGTACCCTGCTTTCTATAGGGTTTATTAACTGGACCATGCCAGCCACATGGGACCCATTAAGCTGTCAGCGCCAGCATTCAAAGGAAGATCAGATTCAAGGCCAAAGGGGTAAAAGTCAAGCAGAAGTTCTGATTCCGGGTGGATTTCCATGGACAACTTTCAACTGGGAAAGGACCCTCTGGAGAACCAGCAGCCAGCCCAGCATCTACGTGGCTGCCTCCCCTGCCAGCCCGTCCCTGCCCCTTCCCTCCTGTCCCCCACTGGCTTAGAGATGTGCCACCCTCAACCCCATTACATGATGGTGACACAAACACAAACCGAGACTCCTATCTCCAGACTCCTGTCTCCAGAGCTCAGGTTTCCCTGAGGCACTAACATGTGCACGGGGCAGGGACAGCGGTCTCAGCAGGACCTGAGTGGGAAACACCAGCCAACTACAATGTCACTCATAACTGTGACCATGTACCTGTCACTTATCCTCTCACAACCTCCACCTTCCCGGCTGTAAAATGGGATGAGCCAGGCCCCCTCCCACAGGTTGATCAAGAGATCCAAGCATAAGAGCCAGCCTGGGGCCCAGCAGGTGGGACCTGGGCTTGAATAATGTCACCTGCCTTTGCTCTGTTTTCCTACTGTCCTGATTCAAGAAGCAAAGTTGGGCTCGGGCTTGTGAGAGTTTGGGGTGGGTGTGCTCTTTTACAAAGAGGGTAGAGGGAAACTGGACCTGACAGGTAAGCAGCAGGCAGAGGACGGGGGCGGGGGAGCCCATGACCCTAATTGACTGGGAAAGTGGCCACACACCCCAAGGTGAAGGGACAGGGCACTTTGCATATCAATAAGGTCAATTACCAGAGGTTGTCTGCTTCCTTGGTGCCGTTATTAACCTGTATTGCTCTTATTAACCTTTGTGATGAAGAACCTTTCAAAAATAATTATATTAAGGCACAATTCTCTGCACGTTTAAAATATGGGAATGTTCCATTTCGGTGCTCCCGGTGTCATGAGATAATGAAACACCTGATTGCCCGGCTACAGCCGTGACGTACTTAATCCGATTCCTGTCCTTGCTCTACTGGGGGCTCAGGGCCAGGCTGGGGAGGGGCAGGGGGCTCAGGAGACCCAGGGAGGGAGGGTTTCAAGGGCAGGACTTTCCAGCAGACTCTGATGGGAAGGGATGAGGCCAGTCTCCTCTCCAGAGGAAGCCAACGGCCACCCACGGTGCATGTTCTGGGGTGTCAGGAATTGTTTTTTTGGGGTTTTTTTGTTTATTTTATTTTGTTTGCAGAGGACACACCATGATTCCACAGCAAGAGATCGGAGGACAAGGGCAAGCTCTCCTGAAACAGGACTGGGGCAGGGGCTGATTCTGTGCCAAGCACACGGAAGTACGGGTCAGAGCCCCCATGGTACCCAACACCTGCGAGGAGGGTTGAGGAGGACCAGGAAGGAGGAGACAGTTCAGACCAGGAAGTGACAGATTTGGACAGATCTGGTCGACCTTGTCCATCCCAGCGAGACAAGACAAAAACAGACCCTCCTGGGAGTCAGGCAGCCCCCAGAGCTGTTGCACACGCTTAGCCAGAGTCCCAGCTGCTGTGGAGGCCACATGCACAGTCCAAGAAGCTCGATGTCAGGGTCGGCTCATTGCTGGTAGCTCCTTTCTGCTGGCTTCCCCTCTCTTCCACAACACCTCCCACGGCAGGAGATTCACCTGTGCTGCTAGGGAACCTAGGGACCAAAGCCTGGCACACGGCGAGCCCCCTGTGTTGTCTTATTAGTAGAGACAGTGGGAGCGAGGACGTGTGAGGCAGACCCAGGGAGCTGCTGGAGCCCGGTCTTTAAACACAAACTCAAACTGGTGCTGGCCACCTTCTAGGCAAATTCTGTCAACATCTGCCCTCCTTACCCCAGCCTGTGGGTCTCAGCCTGCCCCCTGTATGCAGTGGCGATTCGTGGTCCGACAAAACTAACTCTGAGACGAAGACGGCACAAAGAAGCACCCTTTCCCCTTCGTCCCATGAAGTCAATGGGAAGTGAGATTTCCATGGTGTTCCATGCGCTCCGCACATGGTCACTTAAATCACAACCTGGATGGACTAAGAGGAGGAAAAAAGAATGTCTCATAAACACGGGCCAGGGAGGTGGACACAGGGGTTAGCACGACCATGGACAACTCAGGATCCGGTCTTAGCAAACGTGTTGCTGATATCAACTTTACAGATGAGGAAACTGAGTCACAGAGAGGTTAAAGAAGATTCCCAAGGTCACAGAAACTGGGATGCACATCCAGCCACTTGGCTCTCAGAGTCTGCCTTGTTGCACCATGACCCTCACCTGCATGGAAGTGGAAGGCTGAGAACTACAGGTGCGGGCGAGAGACAGCACACCACGGCACAAACTCTCTCTCGGCTGAAGGATAATTCAGGAGGGAATAGTGTGTGGGCTCAGCACCCATCCTAGCCTCACCATAAGTCAAGTGCCAGGAAACACTGGTGACTCAGACTCAAACAGCAGGGATGAGGGAGAGACTGGGATCTTGGCAAGCAGAAATCCCCATCCGGGCCAGAATTGTGTGGCAGGTGCACAGCCAAGGTCGTGTCGTTAGCCAGCCTTTACCTCAAGGAAGATGCCCACAGAATGAGCATCCAATCCTCCCGCCTGGACCTTGTTGGGGATAGAAAAGGTAACAGGTTATCCCAAATTTCTTGTAACTGAGCAATCCAGAAGGCGAACAGGAACCAGACAACAGGATCCCTGAGGCCAACCCTGGTGAGGCAAAATACGGTGTCCAGGCCCTCATGGGCGCCTGGTCGCCAGAGAGACATTCCAGCGGAGTGCTTAGGAACAGCAGGCTCTAGGTGACCTGCCTGACCTGCCTTCCCAGCTCCCCCACCGACTCTGGAGCCTTCGGCAAATTGCTGGACACCTCTGTGCCTCGTCTTCCTCGCTGTTAGAATGAGATTGTCGTAAGGATGAAATAAATGGCTTAACATGAGCAAGGCTTGGTCTGGTAAATACCCTAACCATGGTGAGCACTAAGTCAGCAGGTGAAGAAGGTGCAGAAATAATACTAGAAATGGGGGGGGGGGGGCAAACACACCCCCATGCCATCCCAGGGCTTTGATCTCAAAGGCAGAGGCAGCACGGTGGTTCCAAACACTTCCCACTGTGGGTATGAAAGTCCCTGACATGTTAGGAGCCAAATGGCCCAATGGGAAAGTGACATCTGTCCTGGGGAGGTGTGAGGATGAAAAACCACATTCACCGAAGGGGACAAACCCTCAGGGGCCCAGGCAGGCAAGAGCATAGGAGGACAGCTACCCTCCAACCCAGATGTGCATCACCTGGAGGGTTTGTGGAAACACAGGCTGTGGGGCCCTACCCCGGAGAGGCTGACTCTGCTGGTTTGGGGCAGGGCCTGGGGATCAGCATGTCTGTCAAATGCCCCATAGTTGTCGGGGCCCAGGGGACACTCTGAGAACCACTGGCCTGGAACAGTCAGGATGGGTGAAGCTTTCGAGAACCACAGGTCGCCAAGCAGGGACACGGCTTTGAGTTCCCAAATCTTCAGGTGTCTGGAAGACAGGTCTCGGATCTAGAATCTTCCATGACGTATCCCAAGGTCTAAGACAGGGTGAGGCCCACACACACAAAACACAGCTGAGCACATCGTGAAGGGAGGCCCCTGGGGCCACGCAATCAACCACCCTGAGCCCCTGACTTGGCTGACGTGCAGGGGAATCGGGGAGCCTGAACATTTCGGAGGGGGGGACTTCTGTCCTCTGCTGCCGTTACGACGTCAAGTAAGTGGAGTGGCTTGTGTCCTGGTCTGAATTTAGAAGTAACTCTCCTTTGAAAAGAGTATGTAAATGTGGTTAAGAAAGAGACTCTGAAAGCTGTAGGTAACACTCTAATAAAAAGGAAAGTGGGGTGGGTGGACAGGGAGCCAAAAATTGTGCGGAGGGAGGGAGAGATAATGGGGAAAGGGGGTCAGCGTCTCTAACAAAAACACACCTGTCAGCTTTCAGTGCAAATATCTGGGACACCCATGTTAAAGCTCCAAGAGCGTCAAGCTGCATTAAAATGAAAAAAAAAAAAAAAATTCAGTTTCTTTCTTACTTTTTTTTTTTTTCCTTCCAGAAAGACTGTCTGAAAACCGGGAAATATAAGAATCTCAAAAACACCCCTTGGAGATCAAGAAAGTTGTTTTCTTTTATACACGTTTCCACAAATAGCATTTGGTAATAAAATCCTCTAATGGTTTGTGATATTAATTAAATGGGAATACACATTTGATTTCCACTCCATTCTTTCCGTCAAACCAATATCATCTGGTTTTTTTAGTGATGATCTAATTTCCCCTTCTTTTTATGAGAAATGTTTCCCGTACCACAATCAAGGTCCTTGTTTTTATGCAAGATAGACAAATGAATCATTCTCTTTTCCAAAATGGGAGTGCAGGTAAGGAGAATTTGCTCTCATTTTGCTTGTGGATTTATTCAGACCCACCAAAATGTCTTTTGGGTGTTTTTTATTTTCAATTGGCATGATTTAGGATAGTTAGAACTAGAATCTGATGATTTCTAGTTACCGTTCTAATTGGGTCATTTGACTGAAAGCTGTTTTATGCCCCTGAGTTCAAAGTCCAAATTACATGAATATATATATATATATATATATATATATATATATATATATATATATTTTTTTTTTTAATGGGTGAATGTTTCACAGCAAGGATTTTGTTTTGTTTGCCTTAGGTTTTTCATTATGTGTTTGGTTTGAAGGTAGAGACCCAGAGTTTAGGACTTTCTACTGGGAAGTGGCATTGAGGGCAGATACAGAGGACGATGGCCCTGACCCCAACTAAGAAGCTATTGTAAATCAAACCAAAGGTTCTAGATATCTGGTACTGTCCAGTTTGGGGGTACTGAAAATGATCTGTCCTCCAGTTATCAGTGGACAGGTAGAGTATGAAAAATCAGGTATACTCCGTGCTCCTCAGCGGATAAATGGGGAGTCTGGTCAAACTCAGACAGTGTCCTCATCACAAGCACAGTCGGGTTATATGTCTGTTGGGAGAGATGGGAGGATCCAGGTCAGAATTTCTGAAGCCTTGACTTTCAAAGTGGCCTCCAAGGTCACTCAGTTCACACAGCTATTTCTTTCTGATGCTGTCTCAGGCCACGACCACACTCTGATTCCAAGCCCCTTCCTACCCATTAAGTTGATCCATGAGTCACTCTATTTTCATCTCTGATTCACTTAATTACCTATGCTCTGCTCAAGATCCAAGGCCACAATTACTGTTTCCATGGGAATAAGATTCACAGTGGCTTTTCCATCCCCCTCTACACTTCATTTTAATGCTGCCTTCCGCAGCTCCCTTGGATATGCCCATCCTTAGGGAATGTTCTCCATGCCAAGCCCAGAGGCCTTCAGAATGGGCCCTAAGCCCAAGTCATGGTCACGGGTGCCATTGGCCCAGGCAAGATCCATATCCTCTTTCTTCCCGGGGCCCAGCATCTGGGAAAGAATCTTTGCAAACACTACCTCCCGGTCCTCGGTTTCCTACCGAAGAAAGACATCATGGTTCCCAGCAATGCTTCTACCCTCTTCCCACACAGATTTTCAAAGACAACGCACGTAGTGCAAGACAGTCCGTGCCTACCAAGCTCTAGGTGACCTGTGGGTGTTCATCTTCGATATTGGTTAATGGAAGCTTAAAAGCAGACAAGTGTCTGGCACTGGGCCTCAAAGGAGGAGTAGAATTCTGTGGGACATCACCATGGGGGATGTCTTCCTTATTTTTACAATGAAAACACTCAAGTGTAGCGTGGCTCAAAATGGCCCCAGTCGTCACCCTCACTGCACCTGGTATGAGCTGGGGTACCTTGGAAGGACTGCCTCTCTGACTTTACTTACTACTCAGCAGATTGAGAACAAAATCCTCCCTGCCTCAAGGGGTCCTCGTGCAGAATAACTGGCCTGTCCTTGCAAAGGCCCTCCCAAGTGCCACACGTGCCCTTCTCCCCAACTTCTCTTTAAAGAAGTGGCCCCAAACCATAGAAAGACCACCTCTTTGATGTCGTTCAGATTCTGGGGCGAAATCACAGATCCATTACTTAACCTGTTAAATGTCAGCTTTCTGATCTACCACCACCTTGTCCCCAAATGGGAAATGTGAGATTCACCTTGCTTGGGGGTAGGGGGTGGGGCAGTTAGCTACTGGCCCCAGTATGGACTAGGCACTTGATGAATGGTTACTCCTTTCTCTCTTGAGTTCCCATCCTGACTCTGCTATTTATCTCTGTGTAACCTTGGGAGAGTTCTTTAACCTTCCTTGGCCTGAATTTCCTGACCCATAAAACTAGGGGATTTGGCCAACTCCTCTTTGAATTTCCTTCCAATTCTACCATTCCATGATTCTGTGACTTTGAGCCACCCGGGGGATATGGTAATGGGTTACATTACACAGAAGACTTGAATGTAATATTATGAGCTGTAACACAGGCTTCCTGCAAATTCTCCCGCCCTCCCCGGCAGAATTCCCTATTGTTCTGAGTGTAATGAATAATCCAACACAACACATCCTCTGTCTGAGCCCTGCCCATGTCCATACTCGGGGGCCAGCCAGAGGCAACATTGTAAAACTGAAGAGGGATGCTGTCAACATCCTGTCTTCCCCTGGCAGTGCCCCCTGCCCCAGATAAATGTATTATTCACTTAGCTTGACATCCCCCACCAGCGCCAATACTCTAACTACTTCCTGCTCCCCCAAGAGCCTCCAAATCCACCTTCCTTTTGTTCCACTCCTCTGGGACCCAGTGTGCTTTCTGCCAGTCTTATGAACTGATTCATTTAAATACATATTACTTGCTTTAAAAGATACAAAGTTGAACAAGACATAGGCGCTCACCACGGGAGCCTTCAATCTGAAAGGCAGGGGATCCTAACACACAATTATAAATTGGAACACACCAAGTACAGAAACAAAAATAAAATAACATTTCTTTCTGAAAAGGGAAAGTGCACTGCTCCTTGAAGCAAGAAGGGAAGGCTTTGTGGAAACAGGGCACTGGAGTGGTACCCCAGGTGTAGCTAGCGTCTGATAGGCAATGATGGGAGATAAAGAACATCAGAGGAAGAAAAGCATAAGCAAAAATACTGAGCGAGGAGGCATACAGCAGGTGTTGGAAACCGAGAGCAATCTGGTCTGGCTGGGTTCCACAGAAAGGAACAATGAAAGAGGATAGCAAGTCTGCTTGAAACTCATCACGGATGCCTGGGAAGCCTAACTAAGGTGGTTTTGGGGTTTTCTGGTGTTTTTGTTGTTGCTGTTTTTTTCCCCAGTAGATGAGAGAGAGCTATTGACAGTCATGGGGCAAGGACAGAGAAATGGGAGGTCAGACAATCTCCCCAGGAAGTGTAATCCAGGAGCCACCTTTGGGAGGACTGAAGCAGAAGCATGGGAAGTAGGCAGCAGGCTCACTGATGTCTTTGAGGGAACTGGTGACAGATAATGAGATCGGAGATCGCGGAGTAGTCAGGGGAAGGGAGAGAGAATCACAAGAGGGGTAATCACTAGGACTGGGCTCTCATGACATAGAGAACACAAGAAACACAAAAAAGCGACAAAGAACCAAAACCTTGATGACTGGAGACAGGGACAAGGAGAAGGCAGACCAAAGGCTGGGTTTGGGTGGGACGAGCATGAATTTGGTTTGCTAGACATTGAGTTTCCAATGCTTTGGGGATGACGGGGACAAGTGTTTAAGCCGGGATTCACACGGGGAGTGAGGCTGAGTATAGAGAAGTGGCAGCAGAAGCTGTGGGGTTGAAGCTGTTGGGGTTGAAACAAAATGAGTGTTCAAAGAGAAGGAAAGCCACATGAATCTCCATTTGTGGAATGGACTGGAAGCAGAGGGCATATGGGCCCATGCCAGAAAGTCAGGACCAAGGCAGCAAAAGGATCCCAGAACAGATCATAGTTCCTGGGTTAAATCCCAGTTATGGGTTTTCAATGTAACCCAGGCACTAGCTCTGTGGCCAGTCTGGGTGGCGGGTGGGAAGCCATGCAGGAAAGGCAACCCCACTGCCCACTCTTGACAGGCTTAGCCCTGCTCTAGCTCAAATGTGAGTTCCCACCTTTTCACCCCGTAGAGCAGCTTTACTGGGGGCAGAGATGGAGAGTTCTGTGTTCACAGAATCCCTCTCAAGAGCACAGTTCTGTCTGCAGGCAGACCTTCGTGAGCCCACAGTGGGGAGGGGAGGTGCTGCAGAGAATATGCACGAGCACGTGGGAAGGAATCAGAGGCTGGACAGAAGCTGCTCTGCACAAGAGAGAAAATAGAATGAGCAGCTCATGGGGGCAAGTGGACAGAGAAACTGAGGTCCCAAGATGGGAGTGGGAATGAAAGAAAGAATCCATAAGCAGGAGGAAGCCTGATCCTGGGGCTGGGGGATGAGGACATTTTAGGAATTGTCCTCACATGGAGAAGTCTTAGAGGCATATTACCCAGGGGGGAGAAGCCAATCTGGAAAGGCTACATACTACCCGATTCCAGCTACATGACATTCTGGAAAAGGCTACACTATGGAGGCAGGAAACAAGATTAGCAGTTGCTAGGCACTGGGTGTCAGGAAGAGTGAAGAGGCAGACCACAGACGGTTTTTAGGCCAGTAAAACTAGTCTCACCATATTACAGCGGTGGATACATGTCATCTGTTTGCCCAAACCCACAGAATGTGCAATGCCCACAATGGACCATACTGGTAGCCATGGGCTTGGGTGTTGATAGTGTGTCCCTGCAGGTCCATCAGTTGCCATAAATGTAGGACTCTGGTGCAGGGTGTTTACAGTGGGGGATCCAGGGGTGGGGGTGGGAGATTGGGGGTTTATGAGAACCCTGGCTTTCTGCTCAGTTTTGCGATGAACATAAGACTGCTCTAAAAAAATCAAGTCTAACCAAAAGGAAAAAAGAATGGATACAGATAGTGATTTTTTTCTTTCTTTCTTTCTTTCTTTAAGAGAGAAAGAGAGATGGGGCGGGGCGGGGAGAAGCAGAGAAACAGGGAGAAGCAGACTCCACGCCGAGCAGGGAGCCCGATGTGGGGCTTGATCCCATGGCCCTGAGATCACGACCTGAGCCAAAATCAAGAGCCAGACACTCAACTGACTGTGCCACCCAGGTTACCCAGATATTGCTTCTTTTAAATATTTGTCTGCATTGTTGTGAATAAACCCTCTTCTTTCCTGTCTCCCAACCCTCTCCCACCAAGACTTATTAACGTATCCTGAAATTGAAGCATCCTTGGCCTAGGTGGATTTTCTTTTTTCTTTTTTATTACTCAGAGGCTGAGTTTTAGGTACAGAAACACCCTCACAGGACTGAGTCAGGAGCCAGAGGGGACCCAGAGAGTCAAAGTCTTAGAGAAGTCAAGAAATTGTAGAAAAGCTTCAGATTCCCCTAGTCAGGCACCCCTAGCCAAGGGTAAGATCTGGAAGTCCCCCAGGTTGGCCTAGTTAATAACAGCAGCACTTGGCGATTTTCAGTGACTCTGGAGGACAGGGATGTAGAAGAGAAGGTACCATGTGAGGACCTGAGCTGGGCCGTGAACACTAGCTTTGACCTTGACCAAGGGCCTGCATTTCACAGTCCTCTCTGCTCTAAAACCCTATGCTTCTATACAACTCCAGACTTCCATGTGGCTTTGACGCTTCCCAAAGAAAACCGCATTTCTGACCTTGGGGAGCCAGTCTGCAGTCAGCAGGATGACCGACCACCTGTATTCCTGAATCCCAACATAAGTAGTAGAACCTGCCAGAAATACAGGGGTCCTTTCACCTCCGGGATCCCCAAGATGCCTGCTCCGGAGGGCTCATCACGCTCCCGCCCTCCCCGCAGGGTGGCCACGGCCAGGAACTACCTACAACACCGTGACAGCTGTTCCATAGACTGGACAGGAAGGACGCCAACAGCCGTCCGTCAGGCCCAGCAGCCACGCAAGCATCAGGCATGGTGAAGTGATCTCCGCTGACTTTCATTAATCTCTCCAGGGCCCCCTGAGGTCAGAGATGTTTAAACAGCGGTGGAAGGTTGAACTTGCTCCCCAGGCCAGCGCAGCTCATCTACTCCCCATGGGCGGCAGGCTTCCTCCTTCATGGACAAATCACCAGGTGAGCAATAGGCGAATTGCAAGGTGTGCAAATATTTGGCTTCATCCATGATCAAATAAATCATTTTTCCTCTCCCTGAGCTCTAGGAAAACCCAGCAAAGCTCCCGGACCTGCCCGGCCACCGAGATTTATGCACACGAAGCACCCCCATGCTTAAAGAAAATGTGAGGCTGTAAAGAGAGTCCATTGTTACACACACACAAATTACGACTGGGATCTCAAAACTTCATTTTTTGGGGAACATATCTTCTCAAAGCATGTTAGCCGGCACATAGTAATGGGTGATATTTCACGTGGAAATAAAGCATCTTTACATGAGGAGTTAAAATAAGGTTTCGTCTTCAAAACCTCCCTGCCATAATTATTTGGATTCACGTAGGCTGGGTAAGCGAAGTGGCTCAAGGTTTTCATGTTTTTTAGAAGGTCCTAGGCCTTCAAACAGCTACACAGCATTGCCCGTCCCATCCCCAGAGGAAAATGAGAGCCAGTTCATGACACGTGACACGTGACACGTCACACCCCAGGGCAGCCAGAAAGAGCCTGGCTGTGTTTCCCACATGGTGTCCAGGCACGTGCTCTGATTCCTTCCAAATGATGCTAGAAAGCTTGGTAACCCAGGAAAAACACGTCATCGGTTTGGTCTGGGGGCTTTATATTTTCAGATGACTTGTTCTGAACAAATTCAACAGTTGCCTATTTTCTGCAAATTTAACTCAGTGGGTTTATGCATTTTGGGTATGGCTTCTAATTGGGCTTCGATAGTACAAGGGCAGGATCAATGTGGGAATTCATGGGCCCTGGCTGATTTTTTTTTTTTTTTAATCTCAGCTCTTCCTTCCTCCCTCAAGTGATAGTGTGGCCTGCTGCCTTGTCTTCCTCCTCCTCCTTCTGGACTCCCTTCAGGAAGGGAATGGCAGTGATCCACTCCCGAGGAGACACCAGCACGTATCTGGTCCAAGTTGTGGGGATACTGTTGTTGCCACCAACATCACGAAATCACCCACCAGAGCGAGAACACTCTATGCTTGCCCACTATCACTACACCAGGGACAGAAAGGAGCCTCCTTTTGGATGGTGGTCTTAGAACACAGCGTGCTCCTTACTCCCAAATGACGTGCAGCTATCCTCCACAATGAATAACCCACATTCTCAAACCCAGGTAACCGTGTGGGACTTGCACGTGGCTTTATCAAATGACCCAAATACCAGGACATCGAGGCATGGAGCCTTCCTTCTTGGGCACATACAACTGCCAGTTTCTTTGGACTAGATCTCTCCAAAAGACACAAGTCCTCTCTCTCCAGACCACAGACGCTCACGTAGGTTCTCAGGATAAATCCAATAGACCTTAGTTTCTAGAATCTTCCGTGACTGGATTCTTCACGCCTACCAGTTCTCTAAACTTCCCGTTTCCTCCAATTCCTTACGGGGGTTGCCTCCAGACTTCCGCGGACTCCTCATGTCTGCCTCAGAGCCTCACGGGGCTGCCTGGCTCATTCCCCTTCCACTACCTTCCGAGTCATCATAATAAAGCGAGCAATCCCCCCAGAGCCATAGCTGTTGCGACATCCTTGGACAATGTCTGTCCACTCCAAAAAGAGGGGGCAGCAATACACCCACAACAGAGTAGGGAAAGCACTCCAGGATCCAGTAAGGTCATGGCAGGGTCAAGTGCATTAAGCATCTACTATGTAACAGATATTTGTTTAAAACCTTGTTCTTTTCAGACCTACCAACAACCAGGTGAGTCAAGCCGTGCCATCTCTGGCGGACAGCTGAGGATTCTGAGTCTCAGGGAAGTTAGGGAGCTGTGGAAGGTCGCGCACTAGCCTCACCCAGGTCTCTGATATTTGGTAAAAGATCTCGGTTCACAATATGGGACTTGAGCCCCGATGTCCTTCCACTTTGTGCCACCCCCTCCTTGCTCCTTCTGTCACTGTCAAGTCAGGGACCTGCGATGCCTCACACTTGGGTTAGAAATGCAAATTTAATATCGCACGAAAGTGTTTCATCCAGAGGAGGCGGGGGCAAGGAGCATACGTGTTCTTACTCCTGAGCTTTTTATTATGAAATAATTATGGAGGAACAAGAAGTCACAAAAATAGCACAGAGGGGCCCCATGTACCCTGCACCGTTTTCCCCCAGTGGAACAAGATTTTCCATGTAATAATTGTGTTATTAGTCAGTTCTAAATATATCCCAATATCCTCTAAGATTTCTTCTTTGTCCCACGAGAAACAAGTAAAATTTTAAATGCAAATATAGAGATTTCTGCAACTTATTTTTTATGATATCTGGTTTAATTGATTGTAGATAGGAAAATGCTGCCACTATGTTATTCTTTGATATTTTCTGACTTTTGCATTATGGCTTCATCAATGGTCAATTTTTACAAACCTGTCATGTGCAGTAGAAATAAATATATATTCACTAATTACTGGGCATGGAGAATGTCTTTTGCACCTTGGAGAGTTTCAGAAGATATTTAAATAATCTATGACCTTCTATGTTTCGGTTTGTTGTATCTGATATCGAGAGTGACGCAGAAATCTCCCAGAATCATGATGGCTTTGTTCAATTCTCCATATAACTCAATCAAGTTTTTCCTTTATATTTTTTGAGACTATTTTAGCATGTTGAGTTTGAAGTTGTTTTAGATTTCTAAAGAAATGTTACATTTAACACCATGTAGATCACATCAGTACGACGAATTCTTCCCTTTGCCTTAGAAAGCACTTGTCCAGTGTGAAGGTGACAACTTCCTCTCACTTGGTAGGTGGCTCGTCTATCTTTTCCATCTAAACACTGCCAACGTCTCTGTGTCTTCAGGTTTGGGTACGTCTCCTGTATCGTGCCCTCGGATGGATTCCTCTTGTTTCTTTCAGTCTCTGGTCGTCTGCCTCTCGACTGATGAGTCCACGCACCGTGAATGAGCAAACTGATTTTTACGTATTCATTTTTTACTATTCTATTCTGTGCTTTCTCACCGTTATTTTTATGCTTTTTAATGTTTCCAGTTCTGCATCCTTAAATTAATCAGTTTTCCTTTACGCTTTTATGTCCCTCTGCTACTTAGAAATTACAGGCTCAGCTTTTCCGTGTTCAGTGGTCGCAATTTTAACATGCTTACGGGGCTAACCAAGCCCTCGAGTTAATCCATACCTCCACCCTCTTCCAGAACAAGCAGATGGCCTTCATGCTAATCACCCCCTCCTGTCCCTGTGAGACTGGAGACCAATATCAGAATTCCTTCTCCCGGGTGAGAAGCCCAGGATCCGTGGTCGTCATGTCTCTTGATGTGTGAAGAAAGCAGATATGTGGGGCACCTGGGTGGCTCAGTGTGTTAAAGCCTCTGCCTTCGGCTCTGGTCGTGATCTCAGGGTCCTAGGATCGAGTCCCGCATCGGGCTCTCTGCTCAGCAGGGAGCCTGCTTCCTCCTCTCTCTGCCCGCCTCTCTGCCTGCTTGTGATCTCTGTCTGTCAAATAAATAAATAAAATCTTTAAAAAAAAAAAAAGAAAGAAAACTGATCTGAGAGAAGAGAAAGCAAACACGCAGACAGAAACCAAGATGACAGATGGGACTATTTCTGGCAGAAATGGAATTCCTGGTTCCTTCCCCTTCCAGTGGGAAGAGCTTTTCTCTCTCCCTCTTAGAACACGGGTCCTGGGCTTTGGTCTGATCGGACAATTCCAGTCACAGGTCTCTTCCTCAGACAATCCCTCTGTTCCTAGGGGTGGACTTTACTGAGTAACTAAGGAGGACGACAGCGGCGCCATTTTCTCCTGGATGCCATGGCCACCATACGGAACGGTGGGTCCCCATCACGCACGCACACGGAAACAGCATGGTGTCATGAAGAGAAGGAGTAATCGGTTCTGGAAGCGCCCAAAGCACATGCCCACTCCTCCAGTAAAGAGGCGGTAATGGTGGGTAGGGACTCTCCATTCAGTCCCTTCCATATTCATTTAAATGATGTCTAGCCTTTCGTTCAACTACGAAATGCTTGTATGTCAGGCGTCGGGAAGAACTAACAGATAAGGCAGGGTAGCCCGGAAGGAGTCAGGTTTTGGACTCGCAGACAAGAGCACTGGACTAGAGTAACTTCTGTAATTGGGGTATGAGTAAGTGGCCAAGGGAAATAAAAGGAGAGGCAGATCCTGGGAGACCTTCCCAGTGGAAGTAATGCCTGGGGTGAGCCCTATAGAGTAAACAGACGTTCTTCAGTCAAAGGGCAGGACGAAGGGGTCATATTCCCCTTCTGGGGGGCACAGCGTCAGCACAGTGTGAAAGGTTCAGTTCTCAGGTTGGAGAACTTCTCTGCCACTTTCCAGTAATTTCCACATCAGAACGGTACGTCATGGGCATCAAACCATCCCCGTTCTAACCATCCGTCCACTGTTCTCTGCATCCTCAGACGACTGTAGCTCTGTTCAACGACTTCGTGCTCTTGGCCCGTAACCTCCCATGTTACCAGTGAGACAGCTGAGGCCCAGAGAGGTGAAGCCCTCTGCTCCAATGTATGAAACTGTCTTGTCTTCCTAAGGCAAAAGCAGCCGCTCATGGAGGGCTCAATTCCTGTCTCAACCCTACCCCTGAAGAGGTTAGCACCAGACTCTGCAATCAGGGAGTAACTGATTAATACCAGAAAGAACTACCCAGGACCTGAAGGTCATCTCTTGGGCTGCGCCCTGAGATACAGACTGCGAAGCTCTTCGAGGGGAAGTTAATGGTAATAAAAGTAAGTAACAGTCTGGGGCTTCGGGCCGGCTCAGTTGGAAGAGCCTGCAACGCTTGATCTCAGGGTCATGAGTTCGAGCCCCATGTTGGGTGTGGAGATTACTTAAATAAAAATAAAACTTAAAAAAAAAAAAAAACTGGGGCACCTAGGTGGCTCAGTCCGTTAGTCGTTCGACTCTTGGTTTCGGCTCAGGTCATGGTCTCAGGGTCATGGGATCGAGCCCCACACGGGGAGGACTCCACACTGAGTGCGGAATCTGGTCGGGATTCTCTCTACTCCTTCTGCCCCTTCCCGTGCTCACACGTGCATCCTCTCCCTCTCTCTCTCTCTCTCTCTCTCTCTCTCTCAAAAAACAAAACAAAAGAAACCTAATAGTCATTTAACAGATATTGCCTGCTCAAAATTGTATCAAGTTCTTTTCATGTATTTCTTTCAACTCCCAGAACGCCTGCATGAAAGGCGTTATCAACAGTCCCAACAGTAATACTTAGCTCTATTTAACAGAGGAAACTGAGGCTTGGTATCGCTATATCGCTGGCCCCCTGTCACATGGGGGGGTTCACTGTGGAATTCAGACTGGACCCAGGGCTGTCTGCTTCTGGGGCACCTCCTCTCCGCTACTACGTCCTGAGCCTCCTTGCAGATGGCTCTCCCGGACAACTGAAAATGGCTCAGACACGGAAAATGCAATTTACACCTTCATCTCTGCCTCTCAGTGTAATGGCCCATACACCCTCCGAGACCGTTTCTGGAAAGAAGTCGCTCATCTCTTAGTCTGGAAATCTGAGCAAACGCAGAACCGGCTGGCCACCAGAGAAGCCCAGGAGGCTGGGCTTTCCGGCCGTGACCTTTCCCAAGACAAACCAATCTGGGTCACCAGCTTCCACTCAACAATCTTTCTGATGCTGCTTCTTTTGAAGGGGTTTTGGGGAAGACAAGTCACCGTCCGCTTCTTCCCCCAATTTCTGTTAAGCAGGGCTATGCTCTGGGCAGCTCTCCAGAGCCTAGAGGCCCAACGATGGCCCAACATGGCGCCTGCCTTCAAGAAACCACCAGTCTAGGGACGAGAGTCAGGTGTGTGAATTCTAAGTGTGACAGAGCAGCAGAGACGGCGCGATGTATGCATGACGACAGCAACGGCAAGGAGAAGAGGAACCACTGACCTTGGAGGGCGTAGCGAGTGCCCAGCAGTGTAGCAGGTGTTCTACACGGAGGACCCGTCTCAGCTCAGGCTGCTACAGCAGAACACCACGGATGGGGTGGCCGGAACAGAGACATTTATTTCTCACAGATCTGAGGGCTGAGAAGTCCAAGACCAAGGAGCAAGCAGATCTAAAGTCTGGTGAGAACCCGCGTCCTAGTTCGTTGACAGCCACCTTCGGACTGGACCATCAAACGGCAGAGCGTAGGGAAACAGTGCTCATTTCTCCTACAAGGGCACTAATCTCATTCAGGAGGGCTCCACCTTAAGGACCTAATCACCTCCATCTCCAAATATCATCATTTTGGGGGTGAGGATTTCAACATAAGACGTGGTGGGCTCAGGGGAGGTGGGGGGGCAGGAATCACAAACATCTAGCGTATAACATTACCTACTCCTTCTCCGTAATGTATCTGAAGAAGGCACCTCTAGCGTCCGCTTCGTATTCTGTACACATTTTACACAGGCACAGAAAGGTTAAGCCACAGCCCCAGAGCATCATGAGTGGTGAGATGCAGATAAGATTAAGGCTGTCTGATCCCCCAAACCAGCTCTGTAACTGCACCCAGGCACCAAGTCCTATATGGGGGATGCTTCAGGAATCCCGAGCAGACCGCTATGCGGGCTTTCAGGGATGGAAGGAGCCACGAAGGCACCAAGGAGCGTAAAGACGTGTGATGGAGGGCGCGGTGGGGGAGGGTGCCTTGGGACCGTGTCACAAGCCCCTAGCAGAGTCTGCAACAGGAGAAGGAGCGGGAGATTTCCTGGGAGGCACATAAATCTCCACGTGTTAAGGTCAGAGCTCTGATGGCAGAATACCGGGTTTGACTCCTGGACGTGCTACTTTGCTCTTATGTAACCTACACCCCAAATTTCCATCTGTGTAAAATATGAATAGGGTTTTTCACTTCTTAGTGTCCTAAAGAAAAATAAAATGAAATAAGCCATATAGATGCTAAGCACCCCACCATGCTGAATACACGTTGGCCTAGGGGCTCCTGGGTCATTCCATAGGTTAAGCATCTGACTCTCAATTTCAGCTCAGGTCTTGATCTCAGGGTCACGAGATCGAGCCCCATGGGAGATCGAACCCCATCCAGAGATTCTCTCTCTCTTTCTCCCTCTCTCTGCCCCTCCCCACTGCTCATCTATGCTCACTCCCTCTCTCTCTTAAGAAAAAATACATGGTAGCCTAGGAAAAAAATAGAAAGTGACTTTCACTGGGAGACCTAACAAATGAGTAAGAGGGCTGAGTCAGATCAACAGAGGAAAGGGGCGGGGGGAAGAGGTGTGACACGCAAAAGAAACGCAAGTAACAATGTTCAGAGACAAGACTCGGGATTGGGTCCTGGCAGCTCAAGAGAAGGAGGGGGAGCAGGGAAGGATGGAGATCCCCATGGAAGGGTCGGCAGAGGCGTGCTCACGAGGCGCCCTGCAGGGCAGGCCGACGACAGAGAATCTTGGACAAAGCGCCGTTTAAGCAGGGAGGGTCACATTGAGGTTTTTCGAATAAATCAGTCTATAGGTGATGCTGGTGTGGACTAAGGCAGGAGACATGGAGAGAAGAGGATGGATCCAGGATATGTCTGGGACTGGATGAGTGATTCGGTTTTGGGAAGAGTGAGGGAAGCATCGCCATGACAACGGGGCTGTGGTCTACGTAAGAGGGAGTTGGAGGTACCTAAGAGAGAAGCCTGGTGGGGAGGTTCTGGGGTGTCAGTGAGAAATGAAGTGGAGCTTCCATGTGGAACAACGGACACCGGGCTAGATCTCAGGAGAGGGGTCTGGGCCATTTGAGAATCACAGCAGATGTATGTCAGTTGCCTGTCTCCATATTTGGAGATGTCTCCTTTTTGTTCCCATTTCTTTGTGGGACCTTGGACTTAAAAATTCTTTTCTCCAGCCTAAGATTTGGTTAATGGGATAGAACAAAAGTATAAGGAAACTGTCAGCTCATCTTTTCTGCTGCCTGGGATGCAGATATGATGGCTGGAACCCCAAGGATCCATCTTTGACCATGAGGTAGAAGCCAGGCTCTGAGGCTGTTGGGGCAGAAGGATGAATGCTTATATCCCTGATGGCTTTGTGGTGCTGGCAGCAGCCCTCAGTAGCCCACCTCTGGAACTCATTGACCTACTACAAAAGAGATGCCTATAAAAGGGGCTGAGAAGGAGCCAAGATGAGATTGTTGAGAATGAAGGGGGCTTGTGCCCAAGGAAGGCCAGAGCGGGTGTAGGTAGATGAGGCCCAGGTGAATTCCCTGAGCCAAAGACCCTCCCTCTGTTGTGTGTCCTTGTGTAGGGCAATGAGCAAAGAAGGGGGCTCAACACAGACCCCAGGCATGAAGGCCTCAGACCCCTTCAAGCCAAATACTTCAATGACAGTCAGAACCCTTTTCCTCATATGAAAACAAAATCTTCCTTCCCATGATTCCTACCCATAGCCTCCTAAAGACACACCGAATAAAACCTACACCCTCAGCTTCAAACAGGCCTTCTAAACTTTAGAGATGACATTCTTGTTCTCCCTTCCTACCAGATGAAGCCTCAGTAACTACCTCTCAAACGTTCACCCCACCACAGATCCTTCCCAGGGCTCCTTTCCCTCTTCTAAATGGACATTATCTTGTTTACATCCCCGAGTGGGCACAAGCTAAAGCAGGCTGATGAGTCTCGGAGCCCATCACCTCCCTGGATGGGCACTGCGCTCCTATTAATGTTGCCAGAGTGGCATGGGTTTCTCCGGGAGCCGATCACCCGGTGGTCTATGTTGAGCTTGAAGCTTTCGTTAAGTCAGCTTATCCGTCAAGGACAAACACGTTAACATCCATTTAAACGACATCCAACCTCTCTGCACAAGTGGCAGAGAGATTAGATCCCAAAAGGCAGCTCGGAGATGTTCCCAGACCATCCTGGGTTGGAAATCAATTTCAATCTCTGGCCTATTATGTCAGAATGAAGCAGCCCCTTGAACACAGCAGCCTCGTTAACAAAATGAACAACGTGACACGTGGCCCCCCACCCTCCAAAGCGGTCCCAGCTGCCTAACTTCCCTGGGGTGACAAAGACCATTGGCGTTAAAGTTTCATCACGTGGTCCAGGGCAACAGAACAGTGAGCACCCTAGAAATGCCTCCTTCCAAACCACATTCACAGAAACGAGCAGAAGCTCTAGAATTGTATCTTGAGAGGCCTCGCCAAGGAATGAAAAGACCACAGATTTCCTAATTTAAAAATCACACTAATATGGGCTTCTCGAGAACAGGGGATGACATCAGCGCTTCATCCAATGAGAATCACCCAGGGACGGCAACATTAGCATTGGTTGTCTCAGCCAGCCTTCTGCCTGGGGCGGGGCTTGTCTCCATGGCAACCCTTCTGAGGGGCTCCTGGTACCTACCCCCGTGCCCTGGACTGTGCCAATGCACAGAAATGCATGCTCAATGGCAGGATGGAATGATAGGAATCCCACATGTGTGGCAGAAAGAGCACGGGCTCTCACACGGTACCCTCGCCTATTAAATGGGCCCCATTATTATGGACCTCAGACCCCGCAGTGTTCCAGTGAAAGGGCTACTCTTTATCAGATGGACTCATAAAGCACCTTTGCTTTGGCGCTACGCTCCCTTGCAATGTGTTGCCTGTTGGAATCACTCTCTTGCTGTCGCTGTGAAATCTTCGGAGGTTCCAGAACTTTTCTGGACTGGCCAGTATCAGTCAGGAGAAGAGTATCAGTTGAGCGTAAGAAAGCTCCAGATTTTATTCAACTGCAGCTTCTCCCCTCCTCCTCCCTGGGGAGGGTGGGCGCTTGTTTTAAACTCGGATGCATGGCGGGGGAGGGAAGCGGCTAGAACCCCAGGGACCAGCTCTCTCCAACTCCTCCCCCTCCCTTCCTCTGCCCTGCTTACCGCCCAGGATGACTGCACAGTTTGCCCAGAAGCGTCCAGTTTATGCCACTTGCCCAATAGGGTTACTAAGAGTGCTTTCTTTCCCTCCAACAATGCTCTGCTTTGCACAGTCAGGGATACGGTCTCCCTACTTCCGACCCCTGTGGTGTCCAGCAGAGAGAAAGTTCTGGAACAGCTTGCAAGGCAGATCCAGTTGTGATACGGTATTGCTTCTCTGCAGGTGGAGGCTGTCCAGAGCTGACTCTTGCCTTACGGGGCAGCTTAGTGGGTTTTCTCAAAGTTGCTCCCATGGAGCACTTTAGCTCCCTCCTCAGAGTCAAAGCATTTCCTTCTGGCAAGCTTCTGGTTCTCTCCCCCAGCTTCTTGACTTCTGGCTGCCACCTCTCAGATTCTCATTATGAGGACTCCTGTGTCCTTCCAGCCAGGATCCTTTTAATCCAGCTCCAAGCTACAACCCACATCGGGGCCTCTAGATGTCTCTAGAACATACAGAACACATCGATCTTTGCCCTGACTTCCAGAAAGGTGCAGTGGGGGCAGTGCCAACCAGACCATGGCACCTTCAGCCCTCTCTGGCTGGAAATTACATGCCAGTCCTTGTGTTTCCCACTATCCGGGGACATGGGTCAGATTCTTCCGGAGTGAAAGATCTCCCACTTTGCTATTATGAGGAGGAAATGGGAGCAAAAATCCACACACACAAAAAAAAAAACACCAAAAACAAACAAACAAACAAAACCATGGGAACCCATTGGTTTCTCCCAAAGAAAAACTATGGCACCCCTACCTGTGGAGACATTGTTGGGCCGACCATCTTCATGGTCCCTAAGCATCATTGCTTCACCCAGCCCCTCACTTCAGGATGCGAAGGCATTTTATAAACTGTAAAGCATGCTACATATAATAATTATCACAGCAGCTAACATTTCCTGAGCGATACCCAAGTGCCAGGCACCATGCCAGGAGCATAATATCTGTTACTAAGTCCCTGAAAAAAATCCCATGAGCCAGGGTCTATTGTTATCTCTGTTCAACAAGGTCAGCTATTATCTTGAAGTGCTTGTTGACTCAGAATTGCTTTTCTATGGCTTCTCCACAGTTCAGACTTGGCCCCGAGGAACGGTGAGAAAGTCAGGTGTTGAAGATCACATTTATTATTATCAATCCTATTGAAGTAATTTCTTCTGCATATTCCCAAAGTTCCCCATGACAGGCTACAGGATCTCTTCATCCTGTCCACTCATCTCAGGGATCTGAAATTTGTCTCTGGTCTTCTGTGTCTGCAACACAGATGGGGAATTCTAGATCATCGACCACACCGATGATGCGATAATAGCTTACACTGATTGAGCATTTACTAGGAAGTGGATACCGTTCTAACATCTGTACATGCGTGATCTCTTTTAATTGTCTCGACAACCCCGTGAGGTGTGTTCTGGGGCCAACCCCATTTTGCACATTTAAAAAAAAAAAAAAAAGCATTTGAGTCTCAGAGTGGTTTAGTCACTTGCACTAAGTCACCCAGCTCAGAGCAGCAGACTCGGGATACAAAATGGCATCTTCCAGATTTCAGAACTCGTGCTCTTCAGTGAACACATGTCGTGCTGGTACATGTGTCACGGTATCTAAAGCTGTTTAGAATAATACGAGGGGCTGCTGGCCCCCTGGGCATGGCTGGGGCCTGACAGGGGGAGCGGAGGCATTGGGGACCAGGGGAGTGCGTGGCAGCAACAGGCAGCAGCCACACTAATGGAACCAGGAAAACAGGTAGCCGAGGACACAGGGACCACATCAGCTAGACCCACAGCCCCAAAGACTATGCTGAAGCAAGGGCATCTTCTTCCTGCTAGCCACGGCTCAACCCCAGACAGTGGGTGCCAGAAGTTAACTGACAGGACTCATGACACACCGGTTTCGAGGTTCCCAGCTACTTTGCCACGGAAAAGCCACGTGTTTACCTTGAGCCCCGGGGTTCCATTGAGCCAAGGACGTCTCAGGGATTGTGGAGGCAAAGAACCCATTATCATCACGCCTTTGCATTTTAGTTTCTTCTGCATCTATGAAGTGTGTGGCCACTGGGGTCTACCATCCCCTAATCATCCCGATCAGAGCCCTATCTGCAGAAGGAGACCTGACACGTACATAGATGTACTCATCAGCTGAGTGTTTGCTAGCCAAAAGGAACAGACAGTTGAACAATGGAGAAACAACCAGAAAAAAATTGTCAATCCTGTTAAAAGATGGCTCCACTTCCCACTCCAAAGGAGGAATCCCCCCAGTGGGAACCGAGAGCCTGTTTCAGGGATTCTTTTTTTCCTTTTTCTTTTTTAAGATTTTATTAATTTATTGGACAGAGAGAGACACAGCAAGAGAGGGAGCGCAAGCAGGGGGAGTGGGAGAGGGAGAAGCAGGCTTCCCGCCAAGCAGGGAGCCCGATGCGGGGCTTGATCCCAGGACCCTGGGACCATGACCCGAGCCGAAGGCAGACAATCAACGACTGAGCCACCCAGGCACCCCTGTTTCAGGAATTACGGTCATTAACTCACACCTGTCATTTCTTAAGGTTTCTGGAAAACTGCTTTCCCCAGCCCGCCACATAACAGCCCTGGCAGGGGCCTTCCTGGTTCTGATACTACAAATGACGTGGCAGCCTGGTCACCCCTCGCCCCCAGGTTTCCATCACCTCTGCATCCTCAGACAAATCCCCATTCATCTTTGTTAAGTCTGGAACAGCTGCTCCCCACCCGCTTACCCCCCCATCCCCCTGCCCCACCATCTGAACTACGGAACTGCCAACAAGGCACATTGAGAATTCATGACAAGGAGTCAGGCTTCTGGGAGTTTCCAGACGGTAACATAGTTCAGTCCCTATCATTCCTAGGCTCCACGCAGCCCCAGATGAAACTGGCATGGTAACTGGGGATTCTCCTTGTGGACTGGACGTGCCCAGGGGAGAGCCCACAGAGGATGAAGGTCCCTGGGCGTGGTGACGTCAGTAAGGATGTGATGAGAAAGCAAGACCCGGCTGCTGAACAAAGCAGCCACAGGCCAGGGGGGTCAAGAGCCCTCTCTGTGATGGGCTCCAAGCCTGCCTAATCAGCAGCACAAACCAGCCCAAAGCAAAAGTCTCCAAGGCTGTATCTGAACTTACTTCAGTGGTCATCCAATCTTTCCACCTGGACGGTGATCTTTCTAAAATGCCAGTAGTCTTTAGGACCGAATGCAGTTAGCTTGGCCAGCTTCACATCTCAGGATAAAGTGTGTTGGTCCAGTCTTTTCCTGAGAGGAGCTTGGAGGAGAAAGAGGGAGTAGGACCTGGATACCTGGGTCAGGAAAAGGGACTTCTCCAGGCAGAAATGGGGGCATCCTACGGGAGCTAGGTAGGAGCAAGAGGAGGAACATTTCCATCAGGAGCAACCCCCTAAACTCAAGTCGCCAGGCCAGTCAGCCTAGGGAACAGGAAACGCTTCTTCCCAACCCACTTATCCTGGTCCAGCTTATTGATTTTTACATTGACTAGTGACCAGCTGCCTGCCTAGTCAGAACTCAATTTCCAAGAAAAGAGTGCATTGTTAAGTTAGCCCACATTTCACTCTGTCACACCTCTAAAATGCCCAAGAAGTTAAATACAATGTTTCGTTTTGTTTTGTTTTGTTTTCACGACATGCAATGAGAAGGAGAAGATGGGAACTTCCGCGCATGGCCACATTGCAAGCAAACGCAGGTATCCCCCAAGTGCTGTCAAATTACACCAGGGGCAACAGCAACCACAGAAAGAAATCCTCAGAATGAAAATAAAAGACTTATTCGAGTCTCTGACACCGATATGGTGCTTTACTTGTTCCCAAACCACCGCGGAGCTGTTCCCTGATTGAATGTGCACATCTGTAGGAAGGTCCTCCCTGCCAGGTGGGAGTCACAGGTGTGAGGAGGTTAAGAGAGCTGCATCTCGAAGGTGAAAACCCAGCTTTTAGCAAAGCAAATATCCTCATGGAGATGTCCCGCTGCCGGATTTGGAGGCAGGCAGGGGCTTCTGCAGAGCTGCGGGCGCAAGGTGACATGCCTGTTTCAGGTCAGGCAGGATCAAGGGGCTGCCTGGTGTGCAGAGGCACATTTACTCCCTGCAGGCAGTGATTTGGCTTAGCATCTTACACACACAACACAGAAGCTATTCAAATAGGAAGGAAAACAAACCATCAGTGAAAGTCAGGAGAATTCTCGTTTCTCAACTCAAAATGGAGCACCTTTGCAAATAAACCAAAAAAGATGTCCGTAGAGACTTGGTGAGGTTTGCTGCCTATTTTAAGACCACCTTGGCGGGGAGGGTACTGATGGTAAGTCTCTACTTAGTAACTAATTCACCCATTTTTTGCCCTCAACAAGTTGGCATTTTCGTCTACCATCCCGCCAGGGAGGCACCTTTCCCTCTGTGGACACACCTGGATCACCCTAAAAGAGTACATTTGCACAACACGTGGGCTCTCAGACCTTGCCAGGGCCACTAACAGGACAACTGATGGGATATTCAAATTAGCAGATTTTCACAAATGTCTCCAGAGGGTCTCTCTGATTCTCTCAGTTTATATTTGAAGCCTATCATCACCCCCCCCCACCCCAAACCACATAAATTAACTAGATGGGCACTTGGGAAAGTTCGTTATCAAATGAAACTTTGTTTGGTTATTTGAAGCCTCAAAGTTTCCATTACTTGCGTTTTGGCTATAAGCGTTAACTTTTCTGCCAAAGCGGTCATGTTCCTGGAATTCAGATGGGATGATCAGTGTTTCCCTGATCAGAGCCACACTCACTGGGGCCGCGAGAAGGGAATGAAGCTACCATACCTTCTACACGGTTATTCTTGTCCCCCGCCCTCCATGGTGCCTGATAACATAATCACATGCGTGTTCATTAACATGCACCTTAACCACAATCACTAAGAGTTCTGTTGCTCTGTATCTTAGGCTGGATTCCCTTCCACCAAAGAAGATTTTGAAATAAGGGATTGGAGACAGAACTTTCACTTGGAAGGTGTTCTCAGGGAACGGCCGAGTGGGTAAGGGAGGGGACAGGGAGACAGCAAGGGGAGACAAGTCAAGGAAGGGTACAGTCATGAGCTTGTGACCTTGGAGGGCCACAAGTCATGACTTTCCAAGTTGTCTTATGGAATATTCCTTAGGCTGAGTCCCTCATGGGATGCACATCGACTTATCTCCCCACCCCATGTATGGGTTGCCCCACCCCCAGGCGAGGCAAGTCCCCAGGACCCCAGAGAAGGCCCCCTGGGGAGCTGAGCAACACCTGTGAGCGTCTGGCTGGGGTGGGCGGAGCAGGGGGGTTTCCACCATCACACACAGGAACTTTCCACGTCACTGCAAGGGAACTCAGAGTGGAGCTGGAGGGACACGAGGCACAGTGTCAGCATCTCCCACTGCCTATCCTAGGACCACTGGTTCTTAGACCATTTCTTCTGGAAGCGATCTTTGAGAATTTTAGTTTCCTAGGGCTGCCATTCCAAATGGCCGCAAACAACTGGAATTTATTCTCTCACAGCTTTGGGGGCCAGAAGTCTGAACACCCAGGTGCTGGCGGGACCACGCTCCGTCTGAAGGTTCCACTCGAGAAAGCCTCCCTCCTCCCCCAGCTTCCGGCGTCTCCGGGAAGGCGTCCTTCGGCTTGTGGCTGCATCTCACAGTCAGCCTCTGCCTTCCTGCTGCTTCTGCCTCCTCCCTCTGTCTAACTTTTCTCCATCCCGCTGTTATAAGGACATTTAATGCCATCCAGGTAACAAGGGCGAGCTCCTCACAATGTCCTTAATTTAATTACAACTGCAAAGACTGTTCTTCCCCCAAAAGTGACAGTTCCCGACGAGCAAAATCAGCTGACATTTATCGAAAGCTTCCTCTGCGATGTGTGCTACCGATGCGTTAGCCAAAGTCGCTCCAACTCCAAACGTGTTCCCACAGCCATGTTCTACCTTACAAGAGACGGGCCTCTAGCTACGACTTCTGCCTCCCAGAATGGAAACGACCAGTTGTTTTGTGAATCCCTGGTACTATGTGAACAAGGTTTGTGTCAGAGAAGGAGAGAACCTGGATCCAGAAGATGAAAAGGACCGGTGGACGGGACTAGCTTCATGGCCGTGCCTGCTACGGAGTCACACAGGGCACCACCATCAAGACGACCCTGAACTCGGCCACTTGGTAGAACACTCTGCTGTCTTGAGACCCTTAACTTTTGAACAAGGGACCCCCCCCCCAACCCTGCCGTTTTCATTTTGCACATGGAGTGGCCCGTCCTGCCAGCGGACGGAAGGTACAAGCTGCCGATTCCCGATCCGTACGGAGAACAGTTTCTTCTCTCACCTGGAGTCACTCAATTCCCTCCCTCTCAGCACAGACAGACACAGACGTTAGATGACTCTGTAGCAGAGACGTGAGAGGCAGAACTGACTTTTCAAGTAAAGAGTTCGGTCAAGCCAACTCTCGGCCTCCATCCACATCATTCTGGGCAATGACAGCATCTCAGATTACAGCAAATTCTGCCTCCAGAAGCCAGTCCTTTATGGATGTGTATTTTGGCCCAGGGTGCAGACCAGAACCACCTGGCTGAAGCTGTCAGGAGACAACACGTCAGGGACGGCCGGGGGGCTCCGTGGTCTGGGCCTCTGCCTGCGGCTCAGGTCATGATCTCAGGGTCCTGGGATCGAGCCCCGCATTGGGCTCTCTGCTCAGTGGGGAACCTGCTTCCTCCTCTCTCTCTGCCTGCCTCTCTGCCTACTTGTGATCTCTGTCTGTCAAATAAATAAATAAATAAAATCTTAAAAAAAAAAAAAAAAAGGAGACTACATGTCAAGAGATATGTGCCCAGGACCTCCTCAAAACACTGCATCCAGATCTTTAAGGGTGTGACAGGTGTAAGAATCTTGGGAAACACTCTCCTGAGGATGTTTAAAGGCCCCATTATTCAGGACCCCTCCCTAAACAAGGGCTGTCTGGCCCCGTCTGGAGACACCGCTGAAGAGGAACACAGCGCTCTGTTAAATGGGAAGACAGTACTGGCACTGAAACTCAGTTCTAGCTGCTCAGGTCCCAGACCTTTTGTCCTGCCAGAAAGCTGCAACGATGTTTCCCTGCCCCACCCCTAACCTCTCAAATATCCAAAAACCACAACCGCTCAACAACATGGAAAAGGACCCAGAAACAGAAAACAAAAAGAGGCCCAAGGATTGTGGCTTTAATCAACAGCACCCCCTCCTCAGATGAACCCTCTGTCTCATTGTCCTACAGACCTTTTCCTCTCTTTGGGGGTCTTCGTTATAATAACAGAATAAGAGATTAACGGAATCATGCTGTACAGATGAACAGAATCCTCTGTGGTCTCAAGAGACCCCCTGACACAACAGAGAAGGAAAAAAAAAGGCACGTGAAGGTCAAGGTCAGCCAGCACAGTTCTCCTAAACCCACATCATCTCTTCCAGCTCCCGTGTCCTTGTACTGCCCTGAACGAGCAGCCAGGGTTCCAAAGTTCTGTCTCCTTCCAGAAAAATGCAAACAATGTTTTAACACTCGGGGCCACCTGCTGTGGTTTTTTAATGCGATTTGAAAAAGTGCTGTTCCAAATTACATGAATCATCTCTAAATTTAGAAGTCAGCTTCTAATACTCATTGCCTATGCTGAATGGTAAATAATGTTTCCCAGTTTCCCTGCGGGAATCATTGCCAGGAATCTCTTAAGTGGGTGCCTCGCCGTCCCTGAGAGGTGAGCACGAACCACGTGCTCTCTTTGGCAAAACAACCAAGGGTTTCATCAATTCTGCACAAAAATGGAAAGCACTTCACCCCCCTACACACACACACACCATGAGGAACAGTGGCTCACAACTTGGAGGGTGTTACCGACCGGCTATCTGTGTCCCCCCAGGATGTACATATTAAAGCCTTGACCTCCAATGTGAAGCCATCTGGAGGTGGGGCTTTTGGGAGGTGGTTGTGTTTTAGATGAGGTCATGAAGCTGGTGCCCCCACAATGGGATTAGCGCCCTTAAAAGAAGAGAGAGAGATCCGCAGATCCCTCTCTCTCCACCATGTGAGGACATGGCGTATCTACCAGCGGGGGAGAGAGCCCGTCGAGAATGGAATGGGCCGACACCTTGATCTTGGACTTCCAGCCTCCAGAACCGTGAGCAGCAAATGTCTGTGGTTTGAGCCTCCCAGTTCAGGGCTGTCCAAGCTGAACGACAGGGAGGGAGGGGCGACGTCACACTCACTCTGGCCTCCCCTTCCTCCTCCATTCTCCCACACACTCCTACCCCCACCACAGAAAGCACAAAATTCCCAGCAAATACCTTGGGGGAATGTGAAGTTTATCAAAGCCTCATAGACGATTTCGTAATTTCCCCCACCTCCTGACGATCAATGGTATAAGCCAATTTCTCCCTCTGCCACTGCTGTTCATCTAGACCTGATACATACACACACACAACCACACAGGGTAACTCGTGTTTCAAAGAAAAGGGTTTTCTTTTTGGTGATTTCATCCATTGTATTCCACACTATTCCACCCCCCCCCCAAAATCGAGCTTGAGCAAATTCTTCACATTTCAAGGGTTTGCTTTGGTGTTCTGTGGATACAGCCGGGGTCTGTGGGGGATGAGGTGGGGCCCTTCCAGGATGGCTGCATTTCATCTGGCTTATTACAGACCCGCCAGGTCCAGCAGTGAATAAAGGAGGGGCCTATCCGTATGGAGACGCCAGTCCCCTGAGCCTCTCCTGTGAGGTCCACCAACCCACAAAACCATAGCCCCACCGCAGGGTTACTACTTCCCTAAACTCCAACCCCCCAACCCCTGATTCCTGCCTTGAGTTCAAGATAACTGGAATCAAGGTAACTCATCCTGATAAATAAGGACCCTGCAAAGATGATTATCTCAAAGACTCTCCAGGGCTGTTGCTGTAGTCTCAAAATCCCTAACAAGACCCATTTAGTGCCATTTTAATTCTGTGGACAGACAAATTCACCCCATTGAATGATAGTGGGGTGAAGGCTGGGAACGTTTTGTCCTAACACATCGTTGGTGACATAATAGAATCCAACATGGGATTCCCACATTCTTTCTTTGTCAGGCCCAGCCAAATGCCCATATTTGACCCTCCCCACGGTAGAGTCTGACTTGCCATCACTAGTAGACCACATATACCCCAGGATCTAGAAGAAATCTCAGCCAGAGACACAGGGAGGCACTCAAAGCCCCTCCCAGCCTGCTCCCTAAGAAATGTTCCCTGTCTTAAATTTCTATGTCCTTCTCATAAACCATCCAATAACTCACTCCTTCAAGGATGGGTCAGCCTTGTTCTTTCCCACTTGGCCAGTCTCCCACTCAGGTCCTAACTAGGAGCAGAATCCCATGCTGAAAATCAAAAGTAATGAGTAAGTGAAAAATTAATACATGAGCAAAAAACATACACCACGATTGACTAATATGATGTGATGTTGATAAGTTACAATAGGGTCCCTGTTTAGATCACTTAGAATTCTTGCTATTAGATTTCCCATCTGTTTTTTTAGCCACTTATTTAGAACACCCTCAATTTGCGACCAGAGTCATTGGTCTCAGCTACCCTAATGTGTCTGTTGCCACACCCCGTTCATGTTCCATCCGTGGGACTGGTTTCCTCCCTGTGACTGTCAATCGATGTTGTTCTGTCTAGTGCCAGCCTTGCCTGATGAAGACACTCAATTCTAAAGGCAGGACCAAGTCATCGTCTCCTTCTAGAGTAAGGTTAAGGCTAGTGCGGGCAGTGAGTGACCGGGGCCCAAGCTAAGAAAGGGAACTTTTTACAGAAAAATCACAGGAGAGAAAACAAAACAAAACAAAACAAAAAACCAAAGGAAAAACAAAACAAAACAGAAACAAAAACAGAGAAACAAGCAGAAATAATCCAAGGTCCTAGTTAAGGAAGCCAGAAAGGAATGTTTAAATGGGCTCCCAAAACACATGGGGCCAGAAGCAGGATTTGAAAGGCAGGGTCTGGAGCCAGACCTTGGAAGCAACCAAGGACATCAGGTTGACAGCGAGTCACGAGGACACTGCTCTCCACAGCTGGACTTTCCATGCTGGTGTCTCCTACAAAAAGCTGCCATCATTAAAAGGGCCAACCACAAAACACTCGTCTCTCTGAGTCTGACTCACCAGACAGCTGGTGAGACTGCCCTGTGTTAGCACGTGATGACCTTCTGCTTCCCACTTGCTAACATATGCCCACATACATGCACACACGAACACACGGTGTCTTATGATCGACAGAGCTAGGACGTGTCTTGGTGTCACGCACTAATATCTGCCCTCTTCACTAAGGCAGACCTCTGGAGAAACCTCGCCATCATTCTTCCAACAAACTGACAGTATTTCCCAACTCCAGCCCCCCGCTTCACCAAGCAGAAACACCTCGGAGTGCCTCACCCTTACTCCTGAGTCCCAGCCACGTTCATCACAGAAGTAATCAACACCAACCTTATGGCATTGCTGTTCCCTGGTGCCTAACCCTCCATCATTAACCTGAACAATGTCACCAGTGTTCTCTGTCCCGAGCCTGAATTAATAGGCGAGGGAGGCTGCCCCACACACCAGAGCATTCGGGCTGTAACTTGGACTGGACACCCAGTGTCTGAGCTAGACTGTCCCCATGAGCCAGGGGGAGGGCTTGGAGGGAAACCAGAAAGACAAAAAGAGAGGGGTTTTTATATGGCTGTTTTACCAACTGGATGTAGATCCATACAGATGAGCAGTAAAAACTTCCCTAAATAATGTGATCATTTGAAAAAAAAAAAAAAAACAGATAAAACAGATAAAACAGTAGAATCAATGAAGAATGATTATCAAAAGTTACCTGCTGTCACAGAAAACTGAGGGATGACCGGAGTAGCCCCTTAATCATTATGAACCAGGCTGCGCCCCTGGCTCTCTAACCACCTGAGGAAAGCACACAGTTAACTTTTACTGAGCTGCTTTTACAGATGAGGAAAAGAGGCTCAGAGAGGTCAAGCAACTTGCCCTGGGTTGCACAGTCAGGAAATAGCCAAATGGGGCTTTGAACCTATGACTGACATACCAGCCAGAGCAATGCCCTCAAAGAGGTTTCCATCCTAGTGCCTGAAACCTGTGTGAGGTCCCCGTGGCAAAGGGAAACTGAGGCAGCAGGTGGAATTAACGTTGGTAGTCAGCTCCTCTGTAATCACAAGGCCCTGAGATGTGGAAGGGGAGGCAGAAGAGTCAACGTTAGGGTGCTGTGATGGGTGATGGAAGGAGACTCAGCCAACCATTGCCAGCTCTGGGGATGGGGGCAGGGAACACAAGTCGAGGGGCACGGGCGGTCTCTGAAATCTGGGAAAGGCAAGAAAACTCTCCCCTAGAGCCTCCAGAAGGAACGCAGCCCTCCTGACACTGTGATTGAAGACCCATTCCAGACTTCTGACCTCCACAATGTTAAAATAATAAATTCATGTTGTTTTAAGCTATTAAGTCTGTGTGATTTGTGACAGTAGCCATAAGACGCTAATAGCGCCGTGGAAGTCTGAAGTCTTGTGTTCATTATGACCACTGTTTGTCTTCTAGGACTTCGTAACGGGTTCCTGCCAACCCGGCAGCCTCGAAACTGCATGATTTTATGAGTTCTCAGTGGTTTGTTTTTTAGGTCGGATGTCTGGATACGGCACGGGTGGGTTCTCTGCCCAGGATCTCACAAGGCCAAAATCAAGGTGTTGGCTGGCTGTGTGCCTGGCTGGAGGCCCTGGGGAGGAATTTCCCATCCAGTTCCTTCTGGTTGTTGACTGACTTTCAGTTCCCAGCAGGTGTAGGACGGAGCTTCTCATTTCCTTCCTGGCTGTCAGTGCGGGTCACTCTCAGCTCCTACAAGCTGCATGCATCCCCAGCCATGTGACCCCTCTTTCACCACAGCCAGTAACAGAGATGTGGACCTGCATGGAATCACTCTCAGTTCAGAAAGGGCTCAGAGCCTTGAAGGGGCTCACCTGATTAGGCCAGGCCCACCCAGATACTCTCCCTACCACTTAAAGTCAACGGCTTTGGCGTCTGAATTACATCTGCAAAATGCCTTTTGCCATACAAATTAGCATAATCATGGAAGTGCTATCCCATCACACTCAGGTCCTGACCACATTCAAAAGGAGGGAATTATGCCCCAGAAATTGGGAATCATGGCCGGCCATCTTGAAATCCCACCTTCTACAACCACATCAGCATAGAACGGTTGCTATGACCACACAGTACTCCATTTCCCCCTTACTCACTATCTACCATCATGAAGTCTGTGGTCTTTCTTAGGTGAACCACAAAAAAACAAAGGAACAAACAAACAAAAACTTAAAAAAATAAACAACCAAACTCAATACTGACCTTCCCTACCTCCTAACCCCATTTTCCACCAGACCACACTCTTGAGTTTTTTTTTTTTTTTAGCACCGTTCAGAGAATTACGCAAGCACCCAGCTAGAAACCTAATAATGTTAAGAGTTAAATTTATTAAGCACCAGGCACTGACCTAAGAAACATGCCGCCCCACAGATCTATGACTTGGTATTAATACCACTCAAATTTTGCAGATGAGTAAACCGAGGGGTGGAGAGGTTAAGCAACAGATCGCTCTTAATTATGGAGCAGGGCCAGGGTGAAAAGGAGGGCCATGGGACTCCAGAGCCAAGCTAGCCTCTGAGCCTCTGACTAGGCCCCCCCGCAGGGAGAGGGATGGCCAGGGGTGCTCCCATTTTTGGATCAAGCTGTTGACTCTGCTAACTAGGGCAATTTCTCCAACGTGGATATTTTTTTCCCTCTTTACAGAACAAATGAGTTCACGGAACATTCTAACAAAGCCCCAGGGAACTGGGAGGGGGCGGGGAGTTTTGACATACTCAGCCATTTCTCCAAAGCCAATGTTCAGAGTCCTCGCCCCCTACCTCCCACCCTGTAGGTTTCCAGGCAGGAAAAGTACAGGGAGATCTGGTCACCCACTCTCAGCAAAAGGCAAGCCCCGCTTTGAGCACAGGGAAGAGGGAGCAGGGATTTTTGTGAGCAAATGATGTCTGTGTCTCACCCACATGCAGAAGAGGGGGACCAAGTGCTCTCTCCAGAAGCTGTGCTCTCATGCTCTTTCTTAGGACCCCTTATGTACTTAATCCACGTAGAATATGTTTATAAATCAATCTTGAGCTGTGCAGGGTCAGTCCCAGTTCTGGTTAACTCCTGCCGCACCTGCTTCGGTTGGGGCTGGAAGCTTCCTGAGGGCAGGAGCTATGCCCCACTTTTTCTCTTCCTCGCTATCGACCTTAATAAAATTTTCATTGGTAGATTGATATTCTTTTTTTAAAAAAGGATTTTATTTCTATGAGAGAGAGAGAGAGAACGAGCAGAGGGAGAGGGAGAAGCAGACTCCCCGTTGATCGTGAAGCCCAACACAGGGCTCGATCCCAGGACCCTGAGATCACAACCTGAGCTGAAGGCAGACGCTTAACCAACTGGGCCACCCAGGTGCCCTGGTAGATTGATATTCTTCTGAAGGGCCACAGACCCTCCATTGCTGCGTGCCCTGGTTTTGGCGACCAGAATAACAAGTATCCAGAAAGAACCATCTGATTGCTCTGTGGGGTCCCAGAGCCATTGAACCTAACATTCCCCTCTCCTGCTACTTACTCCCCGTTCTTAGGCAACAGCTATAAGGGCATCTCAGTCTGGTGAGAACCATTATGGTCTTAATGTGATTTTGATGCTACAAATGATGATTACTTTATCCTACCTCAGCAGATCTTATGCAGAGTTGGGGCGGGAACACAAAGGTCTGGGTGGGATTCTTCCAGCGAACGTTTTCCCTAAACTATACATGCTTTCTGAAATCCGGGAAAGCAAAGCTCTCTACCCCCATTATTTCTAATACAACGCAGTTTGGGAAACTGACACAGATGGGTCATAATTTGTAAAAATCTGTTAGTGATTCTGAGTCATTCTCTGCAAACCTTCCCCAGCCTCCTACACCCACACTACACTACCAAGTTCATTACTCTAGAATCATGCCGAGGATCTTTATTAACCAACAAGGAGAAAGCCCACGCTTCCTTCCTGCGAAGGTCAGAATGGAAATTAACCTGAGTTGTATCAACCTGCACAGATCTGTTTGAAGGAAAACAGTTGAACTTGCTTGGTCTGAAATGACTTTTGAAAATGAGCTTAGTGGGTCGCCAGCATTCTGAACTTATGCGGTTGCTATTTTTTAAAAAGGTCTCTTGGTCATGTTAACTGAATTGAACTTTTCAAAAGAAAGCTTATTTTTCAGGAGCATCTAGATTTCCAGGGTTCAGCTAGTATACCAAATAACTTTCCCACCCCCTTCTCTGAGTCCCAGACATTCAACATTTTTAAGATTTCTCAGATGTAACTTGCCCATCAAACTGGATGTATTTGGCTCTCTTGTGCTTCCTGGTGGCAGAAGCTCCTGGTTGCCTCCCACAACCCTTCTCTCCTTCCCCCTCTCTGAGAACTGAAGTTCTCATTGCATTATCTGGAACATGCACGTGATATCCGGAGCTCTAGCCACTATCTGGGAACACGAGGCATGGGTCATACACAAGCCTAAAAATTTCAAGAAGCTGCTGTTCTAGCCCCAGATGACCATATCCAGACTGCCTTTACTCTTCTCGCAAGACAGAAGGTTCTAGTTTGTTTAAGCCACTCTAATGTTGGACTCTTCTTGTACAGTTGCCTGCTCTGATCAGATGTGCCTTCCCGCTTAGGTATTCTAGAATGCCAATATGCTCTTCCTTATTTTATCCTTGGCTTATCATCAACTGTCGGGGGGAAAAATTAGCTCAGAGAGGTTAAGTGTCTTGTCCGAGATGCCATAAGAACAGAACCTGGGTTTTCTCTGACACGACGGTCTTTTGTTTGCTGATGCCTCTACAAGAAGCCTCAATGTCAACCCACAAACACATGACCACACATCACGATGCTCGATCCCCTCATGTTTTTGCATTTGGCTTCTTAGACAAGCACCACTTTCCAAAAGCTGAATTATCACAGTATATCATGAAGTAGAATAGCACTTGATGGGATTCCCATCCATCATTCCTTTTTCTCTAAACTGGTGTGCATCGATCGCCCAGTCCAGAGCACTGTGACAATCAATAACTTTTTTCAGAGAAATTGTGTGTGAGACTGAAGAAATTAGCTTATTTTGTAGTGGAAAGAAACAAGATGCCAATCAAAGCCCTTAAATTTAACCTCAAGTCAGTGTAGGTGTCAAGAGAAATCTGAGTCACTGCTGCCAATGTCACTCTGATAGGAGGCCGGTGCTCTCACGCCCGCTAAGCATGGACAGTACATTAAACACAGAATCCCCTGTCATACCGCGAACACCCTCCTCCCCTGTGAGCCATCTCAGAGGACATCCATCCTACCTAAGGGCTCTTTGTCACCATTACAATACTCAATATCATATTCCAAGTCTTGATGACTGCTACCGAGTAACAAATCACCCCCCAAATTTAGCAGCTTCAAACAGTCAATTTATTTTGCTCAATTTGGGGGATCGCAAATCTGGGAAAGACTCACCTAGAAATTTCTGGCTCATGTGGTTGCAATCCGATGCTGGCTGGGGCTGCATGCATGTAAAGGCTTGATTACGTGGGACATTCAAGATGGCGCATGCACATGGCTAATGACTGATGCCGACTGCTCCCTGGGGCTGGTGACCCAAACTCTAGCCTGTGGCCTCTCCAGCAGGAGCATCTCTCGGTAGTCAGACCTCCATGGCTTTCCTTCATGCAGTGATTCAAGGAGCCAGGCTCTTTCTACTTTGTGTCTTACTCGGATGCTATGGCTAGGCGATGCAGCCTTTGCTGGGAAGTCACTTATGGCAGAGGAAACACCAGTGTTGGTGGAAAAGCTAACCATCCCGGCCACACATGCTCTGCCCTCTCCTGCCCTCTTCAAAACTGTAACCAAGATGTCATATTGAAATAGAATCAAAACCAGGGATGCTAACTTCAAGGCAACCTCAAAGATGGGAAAGAAGCCACAGAAGGACTTCATACGGGATTGGTTCGGGGTAGCTAGTGATGGATTAAAGGAATAGGAGTTAATTAACCTTAATGTTCAATGTTTTTATGGGACCATCCTCAAGCCTATAATGGATAGAGCCGTCCTCTTTACACGCCGCCTTCCTGACATACTTCTTCAATGCCAGAAGCAAAGAGAGACCCGAATTCTGAAGTTTTGGGAACGCTCTCCATTCACTGACCCACAAATGCCATTTTCCCTTCTACTTTGCAGGCTCACTCCTGCTTCAGAACACCCGAGTTCTTGCTGAGGGCTTGGAGAGCTGAGGTCTAAGAATCAAGAGGGAGGAACATTAAGGGAATATGCAAGGAGGACTTTTTTTTTTTTTTTAAGATGTATTTATTTCAGAGAGAAAGAGAACAGGAGTGGAGGGAGGGGTAGAGAGGGAGGGAGAGGGAATCTGAAGCGGGTTGTGTGCTGAAGGTGGAGGCTGACACGGGGCTCGATCTCATTGACCCTGTGATCACGACCTGAGTCAAAACCGAGAGTCAGAAGCTTAACTGACTGAGCCACTGAGACGCCCCACGGAGGCCTTATTCTAATGCGGTGGAATGCTAGCAAGAACGGAGGCTGTTGGTGTCCCGTAAAGGCCCATCCTCTTCGGAGGAACTTTGGATCTTCTTCTTTCCTGTGCGTGGGGCCTGCAGATTGCCTCAGAGAACCCTGGGGAAGAAGGGATCTTCAAGAGGACCTACTCCATTGCCTTTGACACATGACAAATGTGAGGCTTAGAGGAGTTAGGTAACTTTCCTGAGATCACACAGCCCAAGAGTGGCAGAACCCAAGCATGAGCACAGGCATGGGATGTGCTCAGTAAATACCGGTGTCCATCTCCCCCCAGGTCTTCCCAGGCTTCTCTGTCCTGATTGTACCTCCTCCTTCCTATCCTCCTGACAGCCAGTCTCTGTCCAGTTCTGCAACATCAAGCTGTTTCTCTACCACATTCTGCAGAATCCGTCAACAGACTCCTAAAGATTGAATTCAACTCACACATCCTCCTCCTCCTGTTCATTTCCCCAGCAAGGGGACAAATCGTAGATCCGGGCAAGGCCAACTGTATCCCATTCCAGGGTTATCTGGAAGGCTTGAACTCAAAGGATCAGCTAGACGGACTCTCCTTTTCCTAAAGCTCCAAGCCATTTGGTTTGGCTTAATGTCCTGCTAAACACTCAAGTTGATGTGGGTGGATGGGACCACGATGGCCACTGCCCAGGGGACACTCATGCGTCCTGACCATCTTCCATGTAAACCAAAGATGGCAGAAGCAGTTACTGGAGCCCCCGCGGGATTAATAAGTCACCCAGTGGAACCTGTCCCACGGTCTCATTATGACCGCGTCTGCAAAGCTTTGAGAGAGGCTGGTGGGAAGGAAAACCCGCAGCTGTTTTTCAAGAAATTAATTTCTATCCCTGCAGTGATCAGTCCTGGTTAAGTGAGAGAATCAAATTATCTAAGTTACTTCTGCTGGGAAGGTCGGCTGCTCTGAATCCTGATGAAAAATAACACAATGGTGCTATTTAATTTAAAACCTCCGTCTGCTTCACTTATAATTCATAATGATTATGCTGCACGTTTATGTAGTATCCAAGGATCGCAAAGAACTTTGATAGCATAAATGATTCATCCTTGGGACCCTACAGAGAAGCAGCGCGGGGCTCTCTCTCTCTCCACAGGGCCGGGGAACAGGTAAGACTGAGCCCACCAACCCGGATTCCCAACGGGCTCTCCAGACACAAGTCAACACTCCCTCTCTAGTCATTTAGGACCTGGCATCAAGATGAGCCAGACTAACATATTACACAAACGGACATCATGATATTAGGCACATAAAAGATATAAGGAGTTATGGCTTGCTAATGTCACTCAGTAAAGACCGTGGGCTTTCAGCCGTTTGTTTCTGAGAAAAACGCTACAAGTGCTTCCAGCAGCCTGGCCAGCATATGGTAGCCTTCTCCAAGACAGTCTTAAATGTTGATCTAATAGGTTCATGCACGACACAGACGGAACGCGCCGCATGCAAATAACAATCAACACGTGCCCTGCACTTTACAGTTTACAAAGCACTTTGCGTCTACTCCCTCATTTGCATCCCCCTCCGTTGCATCGCGGGATCTGTGCCTTGCACTGCTGGCGGAAACGGCAGCGACTGTTCACAACCCCTCCAGGCGAATCGGCCGTGCTCAGCTGCCCTCGCCACACGGGACCGCAGCAGGACCGCCGCGAGACAGCGCTGGCTTCACTATACTCGGTGACGAGTCACCAAGCACCACGCCACTCGCCGCGGTGGCCCAGCGGTCGGAGATCAGCTACTTCTCCCCTAAGCTGATCCACAGAAGGAATTAATAATAGTGATGTCCATGCTTCATCTGATTCCCGCTTCGCCCCAGGTGATCTGTCACTACTAAACTGGCCCAAGACTGGCCAAAGGAAGAAACTGAGGCTTCAACCCACCCAAGTTCAGAGTTGAGTAACGGGTAGAACCACTCAGATCTGGCCCAGTCCACGGCCCACAGACTTCCCCAGGAAAGCCGGGAGACGATGGACTCTAGCCAGACACCGGTCCAGTCAACGGTACTCCTGATGGGCTCCTGGCAGCCATGAGCTCTCCTCCTGGGGGCACCACCTCTGTCAAAGCCCTGCCCCGTTCGTGATGGACTCCTCAAATGCTGGGATGGCCACATTAATAGGAGCACAATGTCCAGAATAAGGGAGGACAGTTACTTTACTGTGTCTCTAAACGTACTTGAAATACCATACCGAACCAAGAATAATGCTCTTCCAGGACACATCCACAGAAAAGGGACGGACCTAGCTAACTTTAAACTATTTGGCTCAAGGGACAAAGACAAAAACAACCTGTAAGACGTGAGGTGAGGCAGGCCTGGGATGTTCATCTTCAACCTTGCGATGGGAGAGAAATCCGCCTCGTTCTGTAAGTGACAGAGGATCGGACGAAATTGAAAATATCAGGCAAGTTGGTGCACATCTTGTGCAAGCAACTTGACCTCTTGGGCCAACCGCTATAAATAGGACCACATCAGCCCTTCCCCCATGCATTGCTAGGATGGCCACATGAGATAATGTATGTAAATGCTTAGCCCGGTGTCCGAACACGGTAATCTCTTGGTCATTATAAGCCAGGGTTCCTACCTTCAAGAGGGAGAAAGGGATGACAGTGAAAACGGAGATTTCTTCCCGGGACTAATTTCAAGCCAGCTATTTTGAAAAGCAAAAACGAAACAGCTAGCCTCGCTGTGGGATAATGCATCAGATCCCTTCCCAGATTGCTCTTTTGCTGCATGGAGGAGAGGCCCAGATTACTATGGAAGAATTTCTGACACTCTCACCCTTTAAACAATCACACATTCCCTGGAAGAGAGAATCATTTGGTGTGAAAATCTCTCCACGCTGACTTGTAGCTGAAAGTTCTCTGCTGCACCTCCTGCCTGAAGTAGGCCATTTGGGATGGGGGCAGCCAACTGGGGATGGGCCCTCCAAACTGCAGGACCCCAACAGATGGCTCAGCCTTCCAAGACACACTGGCCAGAATCCACCCAGCTTCTTGGATCTCACATTTTAAGGAGAAGCAACTCTGTGTTCTTATTTAAAAAAAAAAAAAAATGGGGGTGGGGAAGGCCCATGGAGAAAAGCAGCCAATAGATGCTCGTGCCCATTAAAAGCTGTTCCTATTGTCTAGACTTGTGGCTCCACAGGAGGGACACCACAGGGATTGTGTGGAGGTCAGAGAGCTGTGGGTATCACGGCTCAGTGCCTCTGGTGTGTGGGAAGGATCCAGGCGATCTCCAAGCAAGGGAACATACCCCTGGCTGGAGAAGGCCGCCCACCCCGTGACGGGGCCTCAGGCAGCACAGACAGATGTCAGGACAAATTGGGGCACGGTCTGAAGGAGACATGCTGGCTGAGGGTTGACCTGTGAAAAAGCCATTTGTGCCCACACATCCCATCCCCCAGCCACAACGAACCACTGGCTTGTCTCGCAGACACACTGGCCCTTCTGTTTCTTCTGCATGGAAGGCTTCGATCCTTTCCCTCCCGGCCCACCCTAAAAGCTGCTACTCTTCGCATTAAGACAAGCTCATAGATTTTCTCTCTCATGAGACTTTCTTGGATCTCCAGGCAGAAGTAATCATTTCCTCATCTGCAAATCCATGACGTTTTATCCATACTTTATCGATGGGAGTAAGAATATTGTCTGAGAGATCATTATCCATGTGTCTGTCTCTTCCATCAGACTGAGAGCTCTTCCAGGTCAAAGACACCATTTCATCGTTTCTGTATCTTCAATTTTAAATATGAAGTCTTTGCACGATCATCCGATTACTTCCTCTTCCTCTTGCCTCACTCCCCCTGGACTGTAAGCTCGATGTGGGGCAGGAGCTGTGTGTGGTTGTATGCTTGGGCCCAGCTTAGGCCATGGCGTTTACTTTCTGAACAACTGGACTGAATGGAAGATTGCAAGAATGGATGGAGGGACGGACAGAGGTAGGAGGGGATGGGTGGATGGATGAATGTTCGAGTGGATGAATGCATGGATGGATGAGTGGGTGGATGGACTCAGGGACAGAAGGAAGGATGAACGGACGGGTGGATGGTGGATGGTTGGCTAGACGGATGGGTGAGTGGGTAGATGGATGCATAGGGGTAGGGAGGGATGAGTGGATGAATGAATGTTTAGATGGACAGATAGATGGTTGGATGGATGGAGGAGGGATAGATGGATGGGTAGGTGGGTACATGGGTGCATGGATACAGGGAAGGATAGATGGGTGGGTGGATGGATGGATGACTGGATGGTTGGAGGAGAGATGCATAGGTGAGTGGGTAAACAGTTGCATGGAGGGGTACGATGGATGACTGGATGAGCAAATGTTTAAATGGATGGATGGACGGATGGATGGATGGAGACGCATGGACGTATGGATGGGTGGGTGAGTGAGTGGATAGATGGATGCATGGATAGAGGGAGGGATGGATAGGTGGGTAGATGGATGGGTGGTTGGATGGATGGAGGAGGGATGGATGGATGGGTGAGTGGGTGGAGGGATGTATAGAGGTAGGGAGGGTTGAGTGAATGAATGAATGTCTAGATGGATGGTTGGATGGATGAAGGAGGCATTACAAGAAATAACGCCAATAAAAGTGAGAGAGGAAAAACTCACCACTAACACGTGGGACAAAGATGCAGTATCCAGAAATCCTCATGAAAGGGGAGCTATCTGGGGTCTACCTTCACAGCAAAGTGGAATTTCAGCTGGCCCTCAGGAGACACTGTGTGCAAAGATGGAACAAGAGGATGTACAAAGCACCAGGGACCCCTCGGCAGCTGGAGTGTGGGACGGGTGTGATGTCATAGAGAACAGAAGCTGGGAACAGGCCTCATGCTCGTCACAGAGGCTCTCAAATGTCCTATTGAGGAAATGGGAGTCCATCACGCACAAACCAGTAGGAGACACCCAAGGGCTTTATTCCCTGGTTTTGTTTTAGCAGAGGTGCCTGGACAAGGCTCTGTGTTTTAAGGGTTAAGGCACTAAGTCTTCCCTGAAGACAACACGTTAGAAGTACTAGATCTGGAGATGCTCCCTCATCAGCCATGGGCACCCCCGATTTACCAAACCTGCCAAGCCACCGGCTGGGAGGTGAAAGCAAAGCAGGCCAACTCTGAAGGTCCAAGGAAGAAAGTGAGGCTGGGGCCACGGAGGGCCTCCAGCCAGCCTGCGGCCAGGTGGGGAATGGAAGCGGGGAGCAGCCAAGGTGAGCCCACCCTGGGCTTTACCCTCAGGGCAGCCTGTTCAGTCCTGACCCGCAGGCTTTTGCACAGCACAGCCGAGAAGCATCGCGTGCAGGACCCAATCTGGGTCAGGGCATTCGGATGCGGGCCGCCTAGGCCACATTCTAGAGCAGCAGCTTTTGTAATGCTCCTTCCCTCTGGGAGGTGTCTGCGTAGGAAACCCGGCTCTGGGGCCCCGGGTGCCTGCGCGCACGTACCCGGCTGTCCGTTCTCATGGCAATGTCACTCAGACTCCGCGCCAAATCCAAGGGATACTTGTTCCCTTCCAGGTAGGCAAGGACGCCTTTCCAGAATGGAGATGCCCAAGGCCCCATCTATACACACCCTCCCACCTCTGGGACACTTCCTCAACACCCTTATCCACCGCCCTGCACCACACGCTCCCTTCCTCTTGGGGACCACACAGCCTCACCAAGGGAAGGCGGCTAGGGGTTTTGGTTGCAGATCAGATGACAGATGAGGTAGCACAGGGAAGCTTCCCGAGGAGGGGGGGCAGCGCCCCCACCCGCCGCGTGCTGGACTCAGTCCTCCCCTGCTTTGATTTGCTGCTTGCCTTTCCTCCCCTGTCCTCACAAGGACGGAGCCCTGCTCTCTCCGTGCATCGGCTGGGGAAGGGGTGCGGACAGTCCGCTGTATCTGCTGCCTCTCACCACCCAGTTGGGAACGCAGTTGCCTCCATGGTGCCCGCAAAAGAAAATGAAGAGGCAGCATTATTGCAGCGATTCTAATTACTGTATGCTAATTGGGCCACCTTCAGGCTTTCGGGATGGTGCCATTTCCCTGAGCTGACAGAAGCCCTGGCACTCGCCTTGCTCTACTTATTCCTGCCGTTGCTTGTGGAACATTCCGTGCCAGGCACCAGCCCGCACACATATCCCAGGCGGGGAGGAGCCACAAAGATGTCTGCCCGCGGATGACCTGGTCCACATTCCATCAGACCCAGACACAAGCTCCTGACCTGAGACCCTGGACAGGGGGGCTTTTAGGGTCCCTGAATGTGCCTCGCCCCTAGGGCGTGCAAATGTTTTATAGGCCCTGTATGCATTTATGGGGTAGGGTTGGGGGGAAGGGTTCAAAGCTGTCCTTGGTTATTCAAGGAAACCCAGATACCTTTTTTTAAAAAATGAGAAAACCACTGTCCTAAAGGGGAAAGCACCTAATTTATCAAGAGTTTATTTTATTCTCTGCATACCCTCGGGGGAGGAAATATAATAGCAAAAAACTTTTTTAAAAGGCAAGAAAAGAGAGGGAGGATAGAGATAGAGAATGGAAATTAGAACAGAGTCAGCAATCAAAGGAAAAAAATTTCATTTAATTTGACCCATTTAACTCTTACCAGACTTATCACCTCTTGGTTTAAATTCTAACCAGTTAAAAAAAATGTAAAAGAAATCTTTAATTTCTTACTGGGGCTTCTGTCCTGTCCTCCTAACTGGTCTACCTGTATCCAAGCTTTTTATCTATTTCTTTAGTTTCTAAGCACAGAGAGCAGTTGAAAGGACTGAGCGGAGGACAGCCATGTCCCCACCACACCTGGACTTGACAATGAACTTGATGCCATACCTGTTCTCCCTCATGGCTACCCATCTCTCCAGCTGCTCCCTGTCCACCCTGCCCACATATCCCTTGTTGCTGCTCTTGGTCTGGGTATGTGTGTCTCTCCTGAGTCCTTCCGTCTTACTGCCCACTCGGAACAAAATCTGGTCATACCCCGACCTGCAGGTCTCATATGTCCTCAGATGTGTCCCAGAGAGGCATCCCTGGGCTCAAACTGGGACAGCCCCTACTACGAATGATGTAGACAATGAAATTCAATTGTGTGTACATGTTACAGAGAAACATGGCTGTGAAGTGTATTGCTTCTGCCTCATTAATCCCAAATGCACAGAACTGCTTCAAAAAAAAAAAAAAGTTAACTACACAGCATATCCTAATACTACCTACGCTGCAGATAAAGCATCTTTTCAATTAAAACTTCCACTGATGAAAAAGCAATGTTTTGACTTGAATCAGAGTTCCCGTGTTGCGTTGCAGCCCAAATATGAAAATCCTTCATGGCTGCTAGAATTCCAGATGCTTCAAGATTTGATGGGGAAAAAGAATAAAATAGCCTCCACTTTGCCGTGGTTTTTAATAGACGCTGAGTTCAACGCGTGCATCCTGCCAAGCAGTGCTGCGTTGGGCAGAAACAAAATGTAGGACTTCAATGCCATTATCAAATGGAGACCAGAATAGGCATCTGCCCCAGAGGCCTCAATATGAGGGTCAGAGATTCGCATCTTACAGACAACGCTTTGTCAGGCTGATGATGCAGACGCTGAGGATACAATGCGATACAACTTGCGATTAGAGATATATTAATAGATAAGAGCATCTCGCAGGACTGAGCTGGCATAGCGTTTTGTTACTGTTATTATTGAGAGAACACGGGGGGAAGACGTCCCTCCAGCAGATTCTGTATGCACGGCTGCAAATCAGCTCCTACTATGCCTGAACTCCTCAACAGAGGCTGTGTGTCTGGACAGTCCCCTGGGGCTCCCATCCACACCCCTCGGGCACACAGAAGAGAGACCCATTGTGCCCGATAGCCATGGAGAAGGTAGATGGCAAATGAATGTGGCTAGAAGGAGCTGGGATTAGTTCTACCAATGGTTCTATAGTGTCAGCGATGGGCCTTGAGTTGCTGCGTGGATGAGACTTGGGGGAACCTGCTGTCCACAGTCCACGCAGCCACTATGCAAATAACATGTTCCTGCTTCCAAGTACTCTGGACAAGGAGAAAGGCTCTGTATGCTGTGGGAAGACAGTGGCCGGTCTATAGCCATCCATCCTTCCTCTCATCTTGCTAGCACCCCAACTTTAAATGGGGTGACACATGAGCTCCGAGAGCTGGACTATGATCGGCTTAGGCCCATAAATGCTGTCCCATTCTTGCCTGCCAGCTACATGACCTCCTAGTGTCCTCTGCTGGGCACAGTCTTGAGGCCCCATATGGGTAATGAAATGAAAGAGACAGGTGTAGGGGAGGCTCTATGGAAAGATTATCCTCCATGAGTAAAGAAGACCCTTTGCTCTTTCAACTGTCCCTTTGTCCTGCCTTGAGCACGATGAGTGAGGACCTGGTGCTTGGAGCAGCAGCATCCCATCTTGAAGCCATGAAAGGACTGCTCTGAGGAGGAAAAACTGTCATGCAGAGCGTCACAGAGCAAACAGATGGAAGGGGGCAGAGTCCCGGATGGCAGCCAGTGGCCACACCTACCCTGGAACGGACATAGACTCATTCCGAGAGAAAATTAAATATATATACAGCTTGATCTCCGCTCCTCTGGGTTTGTTCCTTGCAGCCCAAAGCACTTGTACCTGACGAGGTCACTGAGCTCGAATCCGGGGCAGTGTGAGTACTGCATCAGCATTTTGCGGTAGAATCTTCCTGTGCTCTCCTGCATCTACTTCTCCTTTCCTCTGGGTGCACGGGAGGATTCCTCTTCCCTGCTGCCTCCGGGTTAGATAATGTCATGTGACTCCACTGCCCATTTAGCAAAGGCGGGAGAGGCATAGGGCAGGGCAGAGTCCAAGTATTTCATTGCGAACACTAGAGTCTTGGTGTTCTTTTTTGCTCTTGTGGCCAACAAGAAGGCTCCATGTTTCTGCATCAGCCTAGATCACCAAGGGACTAGGGGGCGGGACCTTTTGCCAATGTATGTGAGACACGCAGTGTGAATTAGAAGCCAAATTCTTGTCGTGTGAAGCCAATGAGATTTGGGGGTTGGTTGTTATCTTGGCATAGCCTAACTCTGCTGAAAAATACAGAGTTGTCAACTGTGCTTTTACAGAGGCAGTCCAGGGGCGCCTGGGTGGCTCAGTCCGTGAAGCATCTGCCTTCAGCTCAGGTCATGATCCCAGGACCCTGGGATTGAGCCCCACATTGGGGTCCCTGCTCATCAGGGAGCCTGTTTCTCCCTCTCCCTCTGCTGCTCCCCCAGCTTGTGCACTCTCATTCTCTGTGTCAAGTAAATAAATAAAATCTTTTAAAAAATAAATAAAGAGGCAGTCTGATATGAGTTACATAGGATCTCGGTACGACAGATACGTCGATTCACTGACGAGGTTACCCAACACTCGTCAACCCTTTCTTCATCACTAACCAAACTGCAATTTTCTTCAGGGTTGGGATCTTTCCCAACCCAGGGGATGTCGGACACAAGAAGTAGCTGACCCCACAGGATGGCTGTCTCAAGACACTCCCTTTCCCAGATTCTCTTGTTGGGCTTGTGGCCAGTAAGAGATAAAGGAAAATCTGCATATTAAGAGGTATGTAATAGTTTCCTCCGGCTGCCAGAACACAGCCTGGGGGGCTAAAATGACAGAAATGTATTGTCTCACAGTTCTAGATGCTAGAAGTCCAAAATCAAGGTGTCCATAGGGTTGACTCCTTCTGAGAGCTGTGAGGGAAGGATCTGTTCCAGGTCTTTGTTCTTGGCTTGTAGAAAGCCATCTTCCTTTTATCTTCACCTCATTTTCCCCATGTGTACGCTGGTCTCTGTGTCCAAATCTCCTCTTTTTATAAGGACACCAGGCCTATCAGATTAGGGTCCACCCTAAGTGGATTACCTCTGTAACAACCCTATCTCCAAATCAGGTCACATTTGGAGTTACTCTGGGTTAAGATGCCAACCTTTTTTTTTTTTTTTCAGGGACACAATTCAACCCATAACAGTTTTGTTGTTGTTGTTGTTTGGTTCTGCCTTTGGTTTTGGTTTTATCTTACATTACTCATCCTCTTCTTTTAGGTTTGGAATGCTGGAGTGTAGATATTAGGTATGGAGCTAAGGCAGCCGTCTTGTGACCATGAGGGAGAAGAACAAAACTCATAGAGATGCCCCAAGAGTACCATGCAACACTCTGGAACCACCAACATTCAGACTTCTTGTTAAGTGAGCCATGATTGTTCTTATACTTACAGCTACCATTAGATCAAGTCTCCATTAATTGCAGCTACATATGAACTTAGACCAAGATTCAAGACCAAAATTCCTAAGACTACCATCTCTGCCTCCAGTTTCATGGACAATAACAGAGAAGTCATTAAATACTATAGCTTCAACATCTGGCTAACAAAACCCACCCTATCGACCTTTAATAGGCTTATTTGTAGATGGTGTATCACATGAAATAATGTCCAGGAATTTTCAAAAACTCAACAAAAAGTTATTGATTTATTTACCTCACAGTTAAATATCAAGTATCTCCTGCTTGTCAGCACTGTGTTAGGTCTAGAAATGGTGTTCAGAATCAGACGGCATCCCTGCCTTCTTTGAACCTCTAGTCCAGTAGGAACAGAAATCAAATAAGCACACAAGTAACTACCAGACTGGAAAGTGAAAAATTAAATTCAATCCAATTATTTAACCATAAAATAAACACATAAGAAGCTAACAAAATGCACTCAATGTTGAACAATGGGTTTTCCATTGAGCTCCGTCACTATCTTTATGAAGACATGGTCTCAGAGCTTCTTCTTTTGAAGAAAAGGGATTCACATTATATTGTGCTCATATAATTTACTAGCCAAAGCAGACATATTTAGGAGTTGAAGGAGGCACTATTAATAACCGTCCTTGGATAAAAGGCACAAAGCAGAGATGCCCCAAGAAACCGGGACATTTGGATATCCTGGTTACAGTGATGGGTACAGTCTAAAAATTATGATAAAATTTCGATAAAATAAAAATAAAATAAAATAAATAAAATTATGATAAAAATTCAGAACATGAAGATGAGGCATCCTGAGTCAAAACTGCACAAGATTTCTCATTTTGGAAGGATAAGATAAACCAGGAAGTAATTTACTTAATGTGGTTGAGATTAAGAATTATACATGGAAAAATTATTTTTAATTTATACTTTTTATACTTTAATATTTTATTTCATTGTAAGTATCATTAAATATTAAATATTACAAAAATATTAAATATTACATAAAAATAAAATGTTTATTTTATACTTTTATACTTTATACTTATTTTTAATTTATACTTTTAATTTTTATTTATAGTAATTTAATTATATATCGAATAATTATTTTTAATTTTAATTAAGTATTTAGACAGACACCTACACTTCTGGTAGCCCAGAAAGTTTGTTGGAAAGCAAAACAAAGAACTGATGTCTAGACATAGTTTGAGATACAAGAACAGAGCACCATGAGACTGATTGATTTGTGCTATGCTAAGCTAGAAGGAAACCTCCTTCCCTGCTGTGTCTTGTAAAAGAAATTGAAAGCCTGCTGCAGGATATTAAATGAGACTAAAAATCTTGATCGATAATTTTCTTCACAAAACACAAAAAGGGTGAAAATGATCAGAGATTGATTCCAAATACTTAATGCCTACTACCAGTTGGCAGAAACACTTTGCAAGCAATATTTTGAACGTCACCAGTGCATTGGTCCAAATTGCGAGAGGATTTTTTTTTCCTGTGTTCCACCATATTCTCTACTCATTTCTAAATCTGAGACCTGTCAAGGATGTCTGAGATGATGTTGTGCAAATTAACATGGCTTGTTTTTGCAAACGGCTTTGGGACCCTTCGATAAAATAGCAGAGTTCTTAAAAAGAATCTGTTAACGATACACTGTGTTGCAATTACATGCCCTTTATTTACCTAAATATTCTATTAAATTGAATACATCAGCATCTGTATTTGTGATTTGGAATCCATGAATGCCGTCCCCCATCTCATACCTGAAAATCTCTCCTCCCCCTTCTTCCCCGTGAAAAGGGCAGCAGGTCTTGGGAAGCCCATAAACATTCTCTACTTTGGGTAGAGAAAGCCTGAATTCATTCTGGGACGGCTTCTTCCCATGCAAATAATCTAGCCATGTTATTTAATTTCTCTAGATCTCAATTTCCACACGTGAATTAGGAGTGATAACGGCCACCTTGATTAGATGACAAAATGGCATGGGATTGACACACACAGTTCCTGACATTCAATAAGCCTCGATAAAGATGACAGTTTAATACGCAGACCTTGTCACCCTCCTTGCTCTCAAATTTTCAATTGACATCTGCGAGGGGGGAAAGGCAAGGCTTCATTTCTGTTTAACGAGTGAAGTGCATGACTTGCTCATTTAAATGACGAAGACTGAGAAAGAAAACGCACCGATGTAACCATCAAGAAATTCACATTCCTAGACTCCCAGAAACCTCTCCCTCAGGCTGCCTCCTCAAAAGTGACCGATCTACTGATGTCCATCACCATAGCGTCTGTTTTGTCCTGTTCAGAAACTCATACAGTCTCTTACTCTTTCGCATCTGGCTTCTTTCATTCAACATTAGGCGTCTGAGATTAATCAATTTTATTGATATGGCAATAGCTCATTTTCATTCATGGGAGTATTTTACTGTATCTATATATCATGGCTGATTCTTCCTCTCTTGATGAAGATTTAGGCTGTTTTCCAATTTTGGCTATTTTTAAAAGTGCTACTATGGACATCCTTGTCTTTTGGGCACAGAACACAATTTTCTGTTGAGTAACTTAGAACCGGGATGGTTGGCTCATACGGTTACTTTGGGCTTGACCTTAATAGTTTTCATCAAAGAGTTTTTCAAAGGAGCTAACCATTCACACCTTTACTAGGACTGTGTAAGAAACCCAGTGCCTCCACTTTCCCCATGACTAAGACCTGGGGTTGTTGCTTTGTTGTTGTGTTATTGTAATATTATTTCAGCCCTTCTGGGTACATAGCCAACTGGTGCATGGTGGCATCCTACAGTTTCAGTGGGCATTTTTCTGATGACTAATGAAGTTGGGCACTTTTCATGTTCATTGGCCATTGTATGTTCTCCATTTTGAAGTGCCTGTTCAAGACTTCTGTCCACTTTTGTAGCATTTTCATCTTTTTTATTGGTTTGTAGGAGTTCTTTATATACTCTGAATTTGAGTCCATCAGTTATGAGCCCTGGAAATACCCACTCCCACACTGTGACCTGCCTTTGCTATCACTCACTGTTATCTTTTGATAAGGGGAATTTCTTAATTTATTATAAGTCTTTGTATCATTTTCCCCATTACACTCAGTCGTGTTTTGGGCTTAAAAAAAATCTTTGCTGGCATCAAAGACATGAGCAGTCATATCTGCAAAGAAGACATCCAAATGGCCAACAGACACATGAAAAAAGTGCTCCACATCACTCTTGGCATCACGGAAATACAAATCAAAACCACAGTGAGATACCAGCTCACACCAGTCAGAATGACTAAAATTAACTAGTCGGGAAATGACAGATGCTGGCGAGGATGCGGAGAAAGGGGAACCCTCCTACACTGTTGGTGGGAATGCAAGCTGGTGCAGCCACTCTGGAAAACAGTATGGAGGTTCCTCAAAAAGTTGAAAATAGAACTACCTTATGACCAGCAATTGCACTACTGGGTATTTACCCTAAAGATACAAATGTAGTGATCCGAAGGGGCACGTGCACCCAAATGTTTATAGCAGCAATGTCTACAATAGCCAAACTATGGAAAGAACCTAGATGCCCATCAACAGATTAATGGATAAAGAAGATGTGAGATACACACACACACACACACACACACACACACACACACACACAGAAATACTATGCAGCCATCAAAAATGAAATCTTGCCATTTGCAACAACGTGCATGGAACTAGAGGGCATTATGCTGAGTGAAATAAGTCAATCAGAGAAAGATAATTACCCTATGTTCTCATTGATATGTGAAATTTGAGAAACAATGCAGAGGATCATAAGGGAAGGGAGGGAAAAATAAAACAAGACAAAACCAGAAAGGGAGACAAACCATAACAGACTCTTAATCTCAGGAAAAAACTGAGGGTTGCTGGGGGGTGATGAGGGGTCGAGGGAGGGATGGGTTGGCTGGGTGATGGACACCGGGGAGGGTATGTGCCATGGTGAGTGCTGTGAATTGTGTAAGACTGATGATTCACAGACCTGTTCCCCTGAAACAGATAATACATTATATGTTAATTTTTAGAAAATAGGAAAAAAAAATCTTTGCCTGCCTCTACCATGAAGGTATTCTCCTACGTTTCATCTTAAAAAGATTTATTGATTGCCATTTAACCAAAATTCTGTTTGGAAGATTTTTGGGATGGTAGAAGATGGTGTCAAGATTATTTTTGTTTTGGGATACGTAGGGGACTCAAGTCGGTTAACTACCTGCTTTTGGCTGGGGTCATGATCTCAGGGTCCTGAGGTTGAGCCCCAGGTCAGGCTCCCTGCTCAGCGGGGAGCCTGCTTCTCCCTCTCTCCCTCTGCTGCTCCCCCTGTGCTCTCTCGCTCTCTGTCAAACAAATAAATAAAATGTTTTTCTAAAAAAGATTACTTTTTTTTTCCTATATGGATGAATGACTGAACTGGCCCTAAACAACAACATGACCAACCTTTCTCCATTTCACCTCAGAATCACCTTTATCACACACCAAACGAGCACTGTGTCTCCGCGTTTCCTAATCTCTTTTCCTTTGTTTTATTTGACTTGCCTTGCACCAAAACTACCTTACGATAATTACAGGAGCTCTATAATGGTACATGAAGGTGTAAGTGTGCCACTTTGTTTTCCTTCGAAATCATCTTGGCTATTCATATGACTTTTATAAAAACCTTTTCAAATTCCATGAATTAGCCTGTTGTGATTATGCCTGGGGTGATACTGAAATTTAGACCAGTTTTAGGAGAATTGATGCCTTTACTGTTCCAATGCATAAACATGGTATATCCCTCAATTGATTTAATATTCTTTAATTTCCTTCAGTGATGTTAGTCATTTTCTAACACAGCAGCTGAACTTGTTTGTGCCAGATTTTATCTAGGCATGTTTTTAATCATAATTATTTTTATCACAATTAGTATTTCTTAAATTTCATTTTCTAGCTGTCACCACTACCAAGAAATACAATTGTTTTTCACATACTGTCCTTGTTGTGTCTAGTGGTCTTGCTAAATTCATGTACTAATATTAATAACTCATCTGGATAGAATGTTGGATTTAAAATCAATTATGTTATATGTGAATAATACCATTTTAATTCTTTCTTTCCAGTCCTTACATGTTTATTTTTCTTACTGTATTGCAATGGTGAAGAACCACAGTACAGTGTTGAATAAAAGTGGTGACAGTGCACATCTCATTCTTGATCTCAGAGGGAAAATTTTTAACACTTCAACATCAAGCATTATATTCATTATAGCTTTTTGTTATGCTCTTTCTTAAAATATACATCTGTTTCTTATTTGTCAAGAAATTCTAACTTCTATTTCTTATTTGTCAAGAATTTTTCCTTTTAGCATGCATTAAATTTTGTTATTTAATTGTATTACATGCTTTTTCTCTTTTTTTAATATTTTATTTATTTATTTAACAGACAGAGATCACAAGTAGGCAGAGAGGCGGGGGGAAGCAGGCTCCCCGCTGAGCAGAGAGCCCAATGCGGGGCTCCATCCCAGGACCCTGGGATCATGACCTGAGCCAAAGACAGAGGCTTTAACCCACTGAGCCACCCGGACGCCCCTTACATGCTTTTTCTATGTCTACTAAAATAATCATACCATTTCCCCCTTTACTCTCTTAATGTGATTAGTTGCACTGACTGATTTTCCAATGTTAAGCTATCCTTGCATTCTTAAAATAAACCCATCTTAACATGGTATACTATCTTTTTTATATATTGCCATAATTGATTTAAGATTTTTTTTTAATTTTTAAATTTTATGTCCAGGAAAATTATTACACATGATTTCTTGCTCTCAGTAATGAAAATAATTGATCACTAATTGTCCTTTCTTTGCGTAGCAAGATTATGTTGACCTCATAATCAATTAAGTGTTCCCTCTTTTTCCATTTCCTGGAAAAGTTTGTGTAACAATGATACTGTTTATTTTTCAAATGTTGGAAGACTTCACCACTGAAGCCATCTGGGCCTGGAGTTTTCTTTATGGAAATATTTCTGATTAAAAATATTATTTCTTAAAAAATTTAAAAATTTTAAAAAATATAATTTCTTTATTAGAGCTGAATATCTTCAAATTTATATTTCTTCTAGTTTCAAGTTCTGTACATTGTGTTTTCTGAAACCTGTTCCTTCCATCTAAATGGTCAAGTTTATTTGCAAGCTATTCACTATATCCTTAATGTCTAAAGGATCTTTTCATTTTTAATACTGGTAATTTGTACTATCATTTTTGGTTCTTGAACAAGAAGAAGTTCCCTAGGTAGGTGTTTATCAGTTTTATCTATCCTTTACATAATCTGCTTTGGGACACACTTATTTTCTCCATTATACAGTTTTTATTAATGTCTACTCTTATCTGTTGTTCCATCCTGCTACTTTTGTGGCTTTAATCTGCCACAGAAATTTTTTGTAAGTTTTTTAGATGCATAACTGACTTTGAGTCTCTCTTCTTCTTTTCTAATATACACATGTGAAGCTGTAATTTCCCTCTACACATGGATTTAGGTGCATCCCACAATTCTGTAATATTTCCTACTTATAATTTCATTAAAAATATTCTTCCAACCAAGCAGCTGTAAAGAAGAATAGGAACACTCTTTGTGAAGTACTACAAGGTGATCTTCAAGATATACTGCCATGTTTTAAAAAAACGAAAAAGAGAATATATATGCGCTACTGTTTATATGAGAAACGTAAGTAAATAAAAAGGTGGTTACGAGTGCATTTCTTATTTTTGCAAAAACACAGCAACAACACAGGAAGGAGAAACTAGAAACTAAAAAAATTGCTTAGGTACAGAAGATGGGTTGGTAACTGTTTAACTAACAGGGGAGGAAAAGACACTTCCTTAGCTATACCTACTGTTTTCTTTGTAAACATGGTAATATTTTATATATTAAAAATGAAATTAAGTCAACAAGGGTCAAAAATAAAGATACTTGGGGCACTAAGTCAGGGGAGTATGCAACTCTTAATCTTGGGGTTGTGGGTTCGAGCTCCACACTGGGTGTAGAGATTACTTAAAAAATAATGAAGTTTAAAAAAATAAAAATCCTTAAGCCGAATTCCAACATAAACAAGTGAACCTGTTTATTAAGTGGATAATGTAACCACACAGAAGGGGGAAAGGATCAATACAGTAAGTACTTTTGAAAGAGTACTGAAATTTACATATTTGGTCTAATGGAAACAAGCACTACACATAAATCTTGGACTCTTCTTAGGGGATTTGGAGTTGATAAGGGTTTAGGTGTATTAATTCTGAAGTTACTGTGCGTGTATTCTAGGATTAAGCCATTGAGTAAATGTATTGATATTTTAAGAACTGGGATTTCACTGTAAGAGAAGGAACTTACAAATACAGAATGGGGGAAATCACAAATACAGAATTGGGAAAAGCAGCGTTTGGGTGGGTTAGAATTAAAAATATCCCTATTAACTCATCAAAAGGCCCACAAGCAATAACACACCAGTAGTAATTAGCCCACATAGCATCCCAACCTTGGTTTCTAAATACCTTTTTCCCACAGAAGGAACTGGGGCTTTTCAAAGAAACAGGACAGGGGAAGAACAGACATACTGGAACATTTGTGAGTGTGTGTGCATCAGAAAGTAATTAAGAGCTCGTCTCCCCAGTGACATAACATGGTAGAGTTATACAGGAGACAACATATGAAAATATAGAATAATAGATAGGGAACAGGGAATAGATATAGGGAATAATAGATTATAACACAGTGAATACAAAGGAATCTGTGAATCATACTGAGATGAAACATATAAATGAACAGGTGAATGAATGAATGAATGAATGAAGGGAAAGAATGGAACGTTTTTCTTAATGATAGAAGGTCAACTAATAAATGTATAAAGGATGAGAGTTAGAAAATTACCACTTTGGAAACACTGATGTAGTAATGGATCCAGGCAAAAATCATCAACAGATTCTAAACTATTCCAATTATATTGAATGAAAGTATATTAAGGAACAGGGCATTGACACAGTCTCAAATTATCTCCCAGCATATTACTTGTTAATTACAAAAGAGAAGAGGGTACTTTCTCAGTGAAGAAATCCAATGGACACCACCTTAACGAGGTGATAAAAAGTATATCGGCAATGATGGTACAAACTGACATCATAGGACTCTTGGTGTGACAATGAAAAAGACACAACATCGTTGGTATAAGATTCCAAAAATTCATGAAGAAACACTTAGATAAACCCAAACTGAGAAATACTCTTCAAAGCAACTTGGTTTGTATGCTTCAAAAAAGGTAATGATGGGGCACCTGGGTGGCTCAGTTGGTTAAGCATCTGACTCTTGATTTTGGCTTAAATCGTGGTCTCAGGGTCCTGGGATCGAGTCCGACATTGGGCTCTGTGCTCAGCGGGGAGTCTGCTTGAGATTCTCTCTCTCCCTCTCCCTTTGTCCCACCCCCTCATGCTCTATCTCTCCAAAATCAATCAATCTTCAAAATGGTAAAGTCATGAAAATGAGGGAAGACTGAAAAATTGTTCCAGATTAAAGAAAGCTCAATGCTGTACCTGATTCTGGATTGATCCTTGCCTGGGGAACAAAGCTGCTATAAAGACAACATTGGCGCAATCAGTGAAATTTGAATATGGACTATATATCAGATAATAATATTGAGTCAGTGTCAAATTTTTTTGATCTTACAGTAGTTATACAAAAGAATAGTGTTATTCTTAAGGAATGAACCCTGAGTTATTCAGGGGTAAAGTGTCATGAGGTCTTTAACTTAATAAATGTTTCAACAGAAATAGGAATTATAATACTAGAAAGATAAAGCAGATGCACTGTATGTTGGGTTCTCCAGAGAATCAGAACCAATTAGACATTTGTGATAAGGAATTGGCTCATGAAACTATGGAGGCCAATAAGTCCAAACTCTGAAGTGTGGGCCAGGCATTCTGCTTGGGAATTCCCTCTTGCTCAGGGAAGTAAGTCTTTCTGTTCTATTCAGGCCTTCATTTGATTAGATGGGGCTCACCCATGTTATGGAGAGCTCTTTACTTGACTCCAAGTTCAACTTAAATGTCAGTCTCATCCAAAAACAGCCTCCAAGTTGACACATAAAATTAACATAATAGAAAAATAACCATCGCATGAGGCAAAATCTTAACAACTTGTGAATCTACATGAAAGATATACTTGAAAGGGTAGGGTGCTCCCCCTTATAACTTTCTCTAGGTTAGACTTTTTTTCCAAGAAAAAATATTTTCTAATTCTCACTTGTATCTCTTCTCTGATTCAGAGATAATTCAGAAATCACATTGTAACTTCCCAAACATGATATTTATGATATTATTGTTATGGATTTTGAGCCACTCACAAGCGGGAACATTCCTCAACAAGAAAAACAAGGGGAGATGTGTGGCTGGTCTGGTGTGGTTTCCTTCCTTTTGGGATCTTGACCCCATGGCTTCTTTGGTTCCCTCCAATGCCTTCAAACAGCTTTCGGGGTGGGGGGGAGCTTTTGTTTAATAAATTGGGTTTTGGTATTTTAATCCACCTGTGATAGTTATATTTGGCAGGAAGAGTGGTCTAGGGCAAGCTACTCCATCATACCAGAATGTGAAAGTTGGGCTGGACCACATCTTGTTCCAGTCAGATGAACTAGCAGAAAGCTGCTCCCAAGGAAAAAAGAATGTGCCACTCAGAATGTGACCCTGAGATCCCCTTGAAGCAAAAAGAGCCTTCCTGTTTCTCTAAATTCCCAAAGGCGAGCATCTGTGGGGTCCCAGTAAATGTATGGTAGTTTATGAATAAAGGAGAGAATTTGTCAGCTTGGCGTGCACACCAAGGTCACCAGGGATGACCTATTATACACCAGTCAGTCTTTTCAGTCTGGGAAAGACCACCAGTCAACTGTGGTCCAACATTGAGCCAAGAAGCGCCTACCATCGAGAATGATGGATTCCATGACAGGGACTCAATGTGGGGCCGAAACACGGCCTCATCAGCCTGACTTTGACATACGAATCCTTCCCAATGCACCGCCCCGGAATCAAAGAATCTCTCTCCTGATCAAGTGTCGCTCCCGTGAGTCTACAATTCAATTTTGGAGGAAAAGAGCCAACATTATTGTTTTGTTCTGTGCCAAACAGTGAAACACAGAAAAACACCCCACCTATCCTTCCACAGAGAACAGGCCTGACAATTAAGATACAGTCTTACAATAATTTAGTATTCACTTACTTTAAATAATAATGAGGGAAAAGGTGTAATGACACAGCAAAGCATCCCTGATAGGCTATTAAGTGAAATAAAGCAGTTACCAGTAAGTATAGTGTGGCTGCATTTTTGTTTTTTAAAAAGGCTATGTATGGAGCACCTGGGTGGCTCAGTCAGTTAAGCATCTGACTCTTGATTTCAGCTCAGGTCACGTTCTCAGGGTTGTGACCGAGCCCCACATCAGGCCCTATGATGGGCATGGAGCCTGCTTAAGCTTCTCTCTCCCTCTCCTTCTTTCTTTAAAAAAATTCTACATATGTGCATAGCTAAGGTTCTGACGAGATATCAAAATATTAACAGCTTTTGACCGTGAGATGATAGCTAGTAAAAGTTTTCTTCTTTGACTCGTCTGCAATTATAAATGTTTTATAAAAATGTTTCTACTTATGAATAGCAATTTTTAAAAGGTCTTGTTCAAAAAGTGCTGCTCTGGCTTCTTCCACAGAAAGGAAGGAAAGCGTCCATTTCTTTCGGCTTTGTGAGGGTAGATGCTTCTGTTGGCTGTTCTGGAAGAGAAGGGGGAAGGCAGCGTAGCCTAGGGATGAGGGATTTATGAGGACAGCTACCAGCCTGGTCGATGATGGGTGATAGGGCCCTTGGCGGGCCACATTTCCCTCTAAGGGACAGGAACTACAAGAAAAAAGGAGAGGAACCCCAGCCAGAGCAGAGCCTGCCCTGCTGAGCCCAGCCCAGAGGGAAGGAAGAGGGCTCTCCGCTTCTGGAAGACAGGAAAAAGACAGCCTCTGCTGTGACTTGAGCTGCTAATTACCCACAGACACCATTAGCAATGACCTGACCCTACGCAGCGCAGGAATCAGGACCCGGCTGGCGGACAGCGACAGTTTCCTTCCTGCTGCAATTGCTTCATGTGCCACCCTGTGGAAATGGCTTTCCCCAAGCTTCTCAGCTTCTCTGCAGATGTGGCGCGTTATTATGGAAACTGCGGGGGCAGGTGGCTTTGCATCAGGGACCTGGCTCTGCACACGATCTCTTTGGAGGAGTCCGCTCTACGGGGACCGAAGAACAGCCCTCCTGAAGATGCTGGGTCTGGGTCAAAAGATCTCTACCACTCTTGTTCACTTTCACCTTCCCAGTCACAGCCCCCCGCCCCCATCAAAGATCATCCCTTGCCAAGTTCCCATGGTGCCTTGAGCAGCCAATCCTTTAGAACCAGGTGGTCAGGTTTGAATTCTGCTTCTGTTTCTTAGAGCTGTGTGACCTTGAGGAAGGCAGCTAACTTCTCTGAGCTTCACTCCAGCCACCCATAAGTTCAAATGGTTAACATTTATAGCTAACATGAATAGATACTAATCCATTCAGTCCTCACCCCAGCCCATGAGGTAGCTGGTGTGTAGTCTGTCCACATCTTAGTGACAAGGGAGCTAAAGTTCAAATGGTTCTAGAATCTCTCCTCACCCATGTCCTCAAAGCTGGATGGTCTTCTGCAAGCCTGCTCTCTTCACGCAAGGCTAAACTAGCTTTCTTAATGAAAATAATGCTTTCTCTGTACTGTTGTTGCAAAGAGAAGGAGATAATATTTGAGGAATATTATCTGACAGGGTCCTCACAGAAAATTATTCTCAATAAATTCTTGTTCATGCATTTGCTGGCTAATGCAAATGTAGACATCTACGCAACCGGACAAAGAGATTCCAGGACCAACAAAAAGGTAAGTTCTCATCAATCCATCAAGACAAGGTGTCACTGCGTAGCAGTGTCTTTGGAATGGTCCTCTGGCTGGGAATTCTTCACCATAGCAACATCTCATAGACCAGTGGTTCACCATCCGAAGTCCTGCCAAACAATATTTTTATATGTATATGGGCTGTGGTTGAAAAAGAAATGAAATAAAGCCAACTTTTTGAAGCTATGTTTGTAGCTTGCAAATAAGGGACCAGGGTGGCTCAGATCTCACAAGAATGCATTGCTGGTAGGTGTTGGTCTATGCTGGTGACTCCTGGGGGCCCTCTGAGTGACTTTTCCATTCAAGCCACCACCTCCCATCCCTCCCGGTCATCCCCAGTCACAGGGCTCTGGAGCAGCAAATGTGAAGAGAGACAGGGAGGCAGTGAGGAGTCACTGGCAGTCAAGCCCCATAGGAAGAAACACACCCAAAGTCATTACTGCCCAACTGGAAAGGCTCCCTTGGAGAACCACTCGCCATTTTAAGTGGGGCTTCCTCCCATCGGTTTCAGAAGGCAGAAGCATCAACCAAAATACATATGTCATATTTTAGTAGATGTGGTAATTCAGGGAGCTAAGGCTTTGTGATTGTGACAAAATCCTACATTTCAACAAAGTATCTCTTCATTCCCCTGGTGGGTACCCATGCCAGCACGTTCCAGAGGTTAAGAGCTACTGTCTTTGGCTGCACCTGTGATCGGTGGCTAATCAAGGTGACCAAAGTCACAAGTGAGCCACTCAGACCATTTGAGCTTCCACTCAGCAGAGGTTGCCATAGGTTCTCTTTGAAACTCCCTTTCATTCACTCTTCTGTCATTTGTCCTGCTTTCATTGGAGGCTCTGAGGGGATGAGATCTGTCGTATCCCCTCCCTCGCCCACAGTGATGACTCAGAAACAGCAAAGACAGATCAAAAGCCCAGCTCCCTCCATAATAAGCACCCCACTCTTCAGAATAAGTCCACATCTGATTATAGGACCAGACTGCATCAGGCTGGTTGATTACCTGGACCAGCTGGAAGCACCACATAAATAAGAATAGAGGCAGATATAGATCCAAACCCCAACAGAAAGAATGCATCATTCAAAACAGCCTCCTTACAAAACCTGCCCCTTGTTTAATCCTAGGCCAACAGGCTCTATAAAGAGAACTTGACTTACGCCATCCCTGCGAATTTTGCAAGAATCTCTGTAAGATGGTTATCATCATCCCATTCTACAGACAAGTTAACTAAGACCCAGAGAGCTTGAGCTAAAAGTGCCAGGTTGGAATCTAAACACCTCCCAGCACAGTACCTTGTGTGCTGGTGAATTCTCATTAAGGGAATGCATCACTTCAAATTCATGCTTGTTTCCTGAAACCTCACTGCCCCCAGATGCTGCCTTGTCCCAGGACTGAGGGCAGGCTCAAAGCAGGAGATAGAGCAAGAGTTTGGGAAGCCAGAAGATGTTAGAAATATAGATGCCAAGCGGGCCGACGTCAGCAACAGACCTTCAGTCACCAATGGTGCCGGTGTGGTCCAAGTGAACACTGTCCTTGGTGCTGACCACAGGTCAAGGGTAGAGCAAGCAGAAGCAGACACAGGCTCAGGAAGAATCACTCTGCCAGGGGACATTCCAATGGTCTCTATGTTCTCCTACTGTTTCTGAATTCAGGGAGAACACAGAAAAGGGTCAAGTCTAATCCATTAAAATGGTAACAATCCGTTGAAAGCCAACCCAGAGCCAATCCCTTCAGACAGTTGCATGCCTTGTTCTACGTGCTTGTATTAACCAGGATACTTTCTGTGACACCTCACAGGTCACCAAGGAAATCCCGCAGCCCACCTCTGTGAGCTGTCCTGGTCCAAGGATTTTGGCTGTCCTGGTCTGAACCACACACCCACTGCTTGGACTAATGACTGTCACATAGGGTAAAATACGGTGATTGACCCAGCATGAGTTACATACTCACCCCCTTAACCCAAAGGGACTAAAACCATAGGTGTTCTCTCCAAAGAACAGGGGTGCTGTCTGGGTTGGCCAAACAGAAGCACTCATGGCTAAGATGAATGATGAAGAGGGCCCTTTTCAATCCTGGGCTCATGCATGAGGCTCCAGTTAGCAGAGAAAGATATAAATTCCTAAAGTCATGGAAGCCTCTGAAAATGTCACTAGGCTTCTCCTGTTTCTTTACCAGAGAATTTTTGATAGGCTCTCTGTGGACTATGAAAAAGAAATTAATCTGCTTTGCTGGGAGTCAAGCCACCTTCTACGATTTGAATCAACCTTCCCATGTCTAGGCTTGAACCATGCATTCCCAATAAATCAGTCAATATTCTGTTCCATAAAGACCCTTTGTACCTTCCCATCACTGAGCTTTTTCACCATGTGGTTGCCTTTCCCTAGAATAACATTCTTGGTTCTCCTGACATCTACCTGGCAGTGTCCGTCCTCCTTCCCTAACCGGGAAGGTGGGGGGACAGGACACCTGACCCCTCCTTAGATGACAGCAGGTCACCTCTTGCAGAAAGCAACCCTAACTCTGGCCCCAGTTGCTCCTTACTGTCTACTCCCCTCTGTACCCACCACTGGTATTCCAAGTGCCGGATGGCTTAGCCCCAGGGAGATCAGAGGATCTGTCCTTCAAAGCCAGTCCTCACCACACTGACCAATAACCTCCTCTCTCTCTTCTGAAATCCCCAAGCACGACTTTATGCCACGTGCCGGTTTGTTGATCAAAAACAACATGAGGCACGTGAAGCCTCCATGCCGGGCCTCTGCCATTTTCAGCAATCAAAAATAATAATCACCAATTATTGTCATTGTAACAGAGCCCACTTCCCCTGCTAAGCGGGACAAACATTTGCTAAACAAACGAACGGGGATGTGAAATGAACAGAGATGAATGCAGTAACAGGAACGGTGGAAATTGTAGTACGGGTGTGTGTACCTTATTTTCATTTTTAAATTTAGACCTATGATTTTTTTTTAAGTGAAAATCCTCCAAAACTTTAAAGGACTCCTGCTAGAGGTTTTACCCATTCGATGTGCCTGTGTCACTCCATTTATCAACAGCATCCTGTTTGTTCCACGAAAAGCAGCATCCTATCTTTTTCGGTCCATTTTTTCACAAAGTTACACAGGGCTTCAGGCCTCATGAGAGCTACTGAGGCAGGAAAGGGGAAGAAAGACACAGGGAAGAGCCAGCATTGCTGGTGACCAGAGGGGCCGGCCAGCTGGGTGACTTGCTTCCAGAGGCGGCAGACAAACTCTGGCCTCGGCACCCCCCAACCCCCGAGCCTAAAGGTCCAGTGGAAAGTATTCAAATTCACAAATGTCACAGTCCTCAAATGCCATGGATCTCGCAAATGTCTAAAACATACTAAGTTGAGCAATCATTCTACTCACACATTTCTATGGAAGGGACCATTCACTGGCGATATCTTCTGTTTTTAAGAATTTATTTATTTATTGGAGAGAGACATCAGGAGTGCACACAAGAGTGGGAGGGGGCGGGAGAGAGGGAGAAGCAGGCTCCCCACTGAGCTAGGAGCCTGACGCGTGACTCAATCCCAGGACCCTGGGATCATGACCTGAGCCGAAGGCAGACGCTTAACCAACTGAGCCACGCAGGTGCCCCCACGGTTTCTATCTTAAAAGCAATAAACATGTGCATGTCATTATAAATGTTAAATATATATTTACATGTATTTCATGTAATTCATTTTTTATATTTATAATTATATAACACATAATTATATTATTCTATTTATGTATTTATGTCTATGTATTATATTATGTATTATATGATTTTAAATGATTTCTGCCATGTTGGGATTTTATCTTAAAACCTCCATCATGGGGTGCCTGGGTGGTTCAGTGGGTTAAGCCTCTGCCTTCGGCTCAGGTCATGATCCCGGGGTGCTGGGATCGAGCCCCACATCGGGCTCTCTGCTCAGCGGGGAGCCTGCTTCCTCCTCTCTCTCTCTGCCTGCCTCTCTGCCTACTTGTGATCTCTCTGTCCAATAAATAAATTTAAAAAATCTTAAAAAAAAAAACCTCCATCGTACGTGGGTTAAGGATGTGCCCATCCCTTGCTTGCACTCATAACTCCACCCAGGAACAGACGACACGCGGTGACATGAAGGACATACTGGCATGTTTCAGCTACCGCAAGAAAGCATGAATCGTTCATCTGAACATCTGCATTTTCATTTCCACATCGATGAGAATTAATGTTCCGTCTCCACAGACCCCAAGCACCTGCCTTTAGTTGAAAGTTTGGGAGCAGGCGAGCTCTGATGGGACGTGCAGTAGTAAGCACAGACAACCAGCCGGGGGGGTTGTTAAGCTGGGACGGATTAGTGCAAGCTGCCACGCTAACTTGTTACAAACTCCTTTCCTGATAATAACAGGGAAAGGAGACCCAGACTGGAAATTTTTGGCATGCAAATTAGCTTTAACATAGGACTCACTTGTTTTTTTCTAAACACAGAAAGAGGGGAAGGGGAAAGCAACCCCAAAATCATTTAAAAGCTCTCTTAGGAAAGGCATAGACAGGAGCTGCCTGGCGTTGGGGCGAGCCCTACCTCTGGGATGTGGCTGACTCAGGATCTCCCCCGACTGAAGCATCATCGTGCCCACACATGGCCGCCATGTTGGTTCTCAACAGTGGCCGTCCCACTGTGCCTGTTGACAAACATTCTGAGCGAGTCAGGGTGGTGAGATCCCTTGGTATGAGGAAGAGGAATGATAATGAGGTGTGGAAGAGCCAGGATGCCCATCATGATTCCTAGCGTCCCGGGGAAAACAAGCTCCCCTATATCCATTGCCTTCCTGGCATTCAAGTCATTCTTGGAAGCTTACAAACATAAACACAACCCCTGGTTTAAAAAAAAAAAAAAAAAGCTGGGGGGTAGTGCCATGAGGGGGGTGTACTATTCATTGCTGAAGTTTTAGACATTAATACTGGAATGAAAGACAAGACCCATGGGTTCAGAGTCAGGATCCCTCCCTGAGGGGGTGCCTGTACACATTTCTTCATCTCTCTATACCTCAGTTTCCCTTTCTGGGCAGTAGGGATAATGGCACCTATACCACAGGTTATGTCAAGACTCACATTCAAAATTATAAGAAGGCATATCTCCATGGCGGACACAAAGAGAGTTCATAAACCCCAGGTCATAACCCTACTGACGTTATCTGTCAATTATCTGACAGGCAAACCAGCTCTAGGTTATAACATATGGTATGGAACCAAACAGTTCTAGCTGGAGAGTACAAAATTGAGGGAAGTGAGGTACTAGGCATCTTCTAGATGGACAACAGCAGCCAGCTGCTACCTACTTAGTTGCTAGACTTCGAGGCAGCCTCGGTCCCACTGGTGTCCCCCGCAGGAAGATTCCACATGCTGTGTTAGACCAAAGCATTATTCACACGGAGTTCAGGCTCACCAGTACTGAGGCAGAGGGGTCTACATCTCTGATGGAAATTCAGATGAGCTTTGTGCTTCTCAGGACACAAATCTACAAAGGGTAGATTTGGAAACTTCATAAAATACATTACTCAAGTTCTTCTTTATTTTGTTACTTTCTTGCACTTCAAACAAGTCCCAGGGGAGAACCTCGTTTTCTTTTTCCCCAGGTTTCTAAATGGTAGGGGTGCTTTCAGCTTCTCTTTGATTACTACACACACACAACACACACACACACACACACACACACACACACACACATGCTCAACCCTACAAAAATACACAAAACCTAAAAAAAAGCTAGCATATGTGGTACTCAATATCACTGATCATCAGGAAAATGCAAATTGAAACCACAACGAGATCAGCTCACACCTATAAGGATGGTTGTCATCGTCATCAAGAAGACAACAAGTGTGGGCGAGGAGGCGGAGAAAAGGGAACCCTTGTGCACTGCCAGTGGGAGCCTAAACTGGTTCGGCCATTCTTCAAAAGATTAAAAATAGAACTATCATATGAGTGAGCAATTCCACGTCCAGGTCCCTAGCCAAAGGAAATTGAAAACAAGATAGCAAACTCCCATTTTGCAGCATTATTCACAATAGCCACAACATGGAAACAACCCAAGGGTCCATCAGCGGATGAATGGATAAAGATAGGACACATATACAGTAGGATATTATTCAGCCATGGGGGGGAAACAACAGGAAATCCTGCCATTTGTGACAACATAGATGAACCTTAAAGACATTATGCTCAGTGTGATAAGACGGAGAAAGGCAAATATTCTATGAGATCCCTTCTATGTGAAATTTAAAAAAAAAAAAACCAGAATGGAACAATAAACACCGGAAACTCAGGGGCTGAGGAAGGGGAGAGATGTTGCTGAAGGGTACATTCTTGCAACCAGCAGATAAAATGAGACCTGCAGATCTAATACACGGTGTAGTGATTATAAGCAACAGAACTGTTTTCCAAACATTCAACCTACTAAGAGATGAGATCTTTAATATTCCTAACACACAAGAAGACGTGGCAATTTTGTAACACGATAAAGGCGTTAGCGAATGTCATATTGCAACATGAATGTATCAAATCAACATGTTGTATACCTTAAACCCAAACCACCTTACGTGCCAATTATATCTCAATTTTTAAAAAGCATATTAGGATCTAAAAACGTCTCTCCTGTTGCCGCATGACACTGAATGCAGACAGAGCGCTGACAGCCGCGGGCTTCACCCCGACCCCCACCCCAGCACATACGGCTTCTCAGTGAGCATGCCTGAAGCCCAGAACCCAGGAAAAGGCTCCCTGGCTGGTTCCCTGTGGCTGTGTCTTTATTCACACTCTCAGCCAGGTCCCCTGCTTGCCTTTTCCCACACGCTGTCATTCACCTGGTCAATTTCCAGTGGCTGCTGACATCCCACCCAGCACGGTCATCCTCGGTCTCCCCTTCCGGCACAGGGACCCCTTCATGTGTCTCCTCCCCGCATGCACTATGATTTCCTGAGCTGGTTCTGTGCTCCAGCGTGATGCCTCACAAGGCCCAGCCCAGGCCATGACTTTTCTAAACATCCTCTTAGGCCATGGGACACCTCAGGGTATCTATTGCAAAAGCAGGGATTGTGTCCTGAAAGCAACCTCAATACGGAGTTATGTTTAAGTGATGTAAAAAGTACAAGTCCCTTCAGCTCACAACCAAATGCCCTCTTACGGTTTTCTCCTAAGTGATTAAAATGCCAGGAATATTCCCTTTTGGGGACCCATTATCACGCATTCAATAAGGGCCTGGGGACATGCAACTCTTTGCCTGGATTCCATATATTTGGTTTCTGCACGCCCCAACCTGATGTCCAACCAGCTTGGCCCTTGCCCTCCCTCGGCCCATTTTCATCAGCACCATCCCCCAAATCCCAGCTGTGTACCCTCTGAGGCCCCCATTTTATTGTCAAGAGGGCTGTTGTGGAAATCACTTTTTCCAGATTGTTCCACTTCTTTGCCTCCATTGGAACCTACAGGACCCGCTGCTGCCCCAACCTTCTTGAGTGGGGGATGGTTCCCGTGTGCCACGCTCCCCACTGGAGTGTGAAACAGAGAGAGAATTGGCCAACCCACCAGCGCCACATCAAGACAATTTTTCCAGAACAACAAACCTCGACAGTTGGCACCTCTTGCCATCTGTTTCCACCAACCTCAAGATCATTCTTCACATTCCCAGCATCCATGAGCTTGCAACATTGTCACAGGTGTTTCTGGAGGGCAGCCTCCCAGTCTTCCTCTTTGCTCCCATCTCCCATCGTCCCAGACGATTTCAAAATCCTTGTTAAGAACCTAATATCCTGGCTCCGATTACCTGGAACTTCTAGTTCCATACTTAGGCTACTGGAAGGCTCTTCAATCCCATCATGTCTGTCTTTGTTCGGCCTGTGGCCAGGACTGCTAGCTGGCAAGATCCACAGTCCCCTCCTCTGCTTGGACACACAGCTAGATGACATTTCCCAGGCTCCCTTGAAGCTAGAGTCATGTGAATGAGCTGTAGAGCTAAATGGGAGGGATGTGTCATGCTGAGACCCAGAAACTTCTACCCAGGTTCCTCCATGCCTGTAGGCTCCATGGAATTAAAACAATCCCTAGGGGCACCTGGGTGGCTCAGTAGGTTAAAGCCTCCGCCTTCAACTCAGGTCATGATCTCAGGGTCCTGGGATGGAGCGCCACATCGGGCTTTTGCTCAGCAGGGAGCCTGCTTCCTCCTCTCACTCTGCCTGCCTCTCTGCCTACTTGTAATCTCTCTGCAAAATAAACAAAGGGGCGCCTGGATGGCTCAGTGGGTTAAAGCCTCTGCCTTCGGCTCAGGTCATGATCTCAGGGTCCTGGGATCGAGCCCCGCATCGGGTTCTCTGCTCAGCAGGGACCCTGCTTCCTCCTCTCTCTCTCTGCCTGCCTTTCTGCCTACTTGTGATCTCTGTCAAATAAATAAATAAAATCTAAAAAAAAATAAATAAATAAATAAACAAATAAAAAGTCTTTAAAAGGATCCCTAGACCCACTTGGATCTAGGCTATGTGTTGAAGACAGCAGAGCGTCTCTGTGAGTGGGACTTCTCAAATGCCACTGCAGGAAAGGCTTATCCACCCAGTGCCATCACATGAGCAAGAAGTAATCTATTGTGTTTGAATCTGATATATCGTAAAGTCTGAAGTAGAGTCCATTCACATATATAACTAACATACTCTCAGGGGTCGAGCCCTGTTGATTCTCTTTGAGCTGTATCTTTTGGATCAACCCCTCCCTCCCGGACCCACTGCTGCCCCCATAAGGTCCAGCCTTCATCGTCTCTTCACAGGGTCTATCATGATGGCCTCTAAGCAGTCTCTCTGCCTTCAGTGTCTTGCCTCTGACATCTCTCCTTTCACTAAGAATCAGGTTCTTAAAACAAAAAGCAGATGCTTCATCTCGTACCTCTAGAAGGCCTCAGGGCTCACACACTCAATTTCATACACGCGTGACATGGCACTCAAGGTTGCACATGGCCTTGCCCTAAAACACTTCCCAAAATCCATTTGTCTTGGGACCAAAGCAAAGGCACCATCCCTCATGGTGACCTCCACTTAAGGAATTCCTTCACCCCACTCTAGTTTTGCCATATAAAGAAGCTCTTCTTGTCTTTCAATTTCCAAGTGTCCTTCAAATATGAACTATCACCAGATCTTTCATTTGGAATGAATCATTCCTTCCTCTACCACTGATGTGATCCGGTATTTCTCCATTATCTCTTCAAAGTAAACTGTGCGTATGTCTCTCTGACCAAAGTAAGTATCCCTTGGATGGGTAACATCGTTGTGTTCATTGTTCTAGTCTCTCAGCTCTCATGCTATGCCCAAGACCTAGCACATACTTCACAGATAACTGGGAAAGAAGAACACCAAATCCTAGGAAGTGAAAGGAGGAAGAGGAAGGAAGGAAGGAAAAAGAACAAGGCGAGGAGGAAGAGGAAGAAGAAATACGGTGCAATTTGAAAGGCCCCCTTTCATAAGCCTAGAGGCCAGGTCCCTCCCTAATAGGCAGTGGAGACTGGACACAAGGACTTAGCAAGCAAATCACCTCTGTAAGCCTCCATCTCCTCATCCAAGAGAATGACGTCCAAAACACCAACTCTGTAGGGTTACGGAAAACTTGAACTACAGTCCAGCCTTCAGCGAACACGCAATAAAAAGTCCCCAATGATTGTAACTCTCAAGTTCGCTCTGGAAAAAGGCAGGGACTGAAATTTAAAGGCGTCCCCCCTATGATGTCACTTGCCATGACTTCCCTGGTAATTACCGCCAAGGAAGCCTGCCTTTGCTGGCATGCCCCTGTCCCCTCAGATCCCCTCCATCCCTGACACTCATTCCCACGATCCCAGCAATACCTTACATACAGATCAAGAGGACCTTCCCGATGGGTTTGATGGGATCCTTACCATGAGGTTATCAAAAACCGTTTTCTTAACAGAGACAGCGTAAGTCGGCCAGTGGCATCAGGAAGCTCTATTAAGCAGCCAGAATCCCAAACCCCAGTTGCCCCTGACCTCCCCCCCACGTGTCTGCAGGTGCTCGGGGATCCCAGCTCTTACCTGCCTCTGCTGTGGGCCTCGCGTTGGGTCGGCTGGAGGCAGCTTCTTGCCTCTTCTGAAGTCTGCCTTTCTTCCTCACCTTAACTGTATAAGAAGAGGGAAATTTTCATTTGTACGTTTGTTTTTCTTCCCTCTTACACCTGCCACCATGGCCTTGTTCAGGGGCACAGGCTGAGGTTGGCCACGGCTCTTTGTAATACATGTTGGCTAGATACAGCTTGGCTCCCCCGTCTCTCTGAGGCCTTTCCCCTGGTCTTCAGGTGAGATGCCTGCTCCCCTCAACCCACTGGCATTTCCTGCTGGGGGCAACAGGGCTAGCGGAGGTCCCCAAGGTCATGACCTGCCTGGAGCTGGGCCGCTGCCAACTTCAACTCCGTGCAGTCCTGAGCGTCAGCCTCCAAATGCCTCATTCTCTGCCTGCAGCTAACAACCATCCATTTTCTCCCTGGAAAGACAATCCAAAAAGAGAAACAATTAGCTTGAGAGCAAGAGGACACAGTTTACACCAGGCTTTCCTTGTGCATTTCTCGTTCTTTCTACTTTACCCATGATTTGTGCCTTGACACCCTCTGGATATAGGAAAGCTCTGTACGTACACACACACACACACACACACACACACACACACCCAGTGAAACAGACACATTGATGGATGTCCTCTTATTTTTCTGTCATTCACTTAGTAACATGTCTTCTTCCAAACCATAATAGCTAGTAGTTTGTAGATCGTGTCTCGCAGGGGGAGGAAATATATTAGAAATGGTCTTGCTCTTCATAATCTTTTCTGTGGTACCATTTAGGAGGAAAGATATTTACCTATTTACCTGCTCCCTGAGGAGAAGGGCGTCATCTTTGGATAGAATGTGGGGACACGGAGGCTCATTTGTTTGAAATGCAAATGTGGCCATTTTCCACGAAGTAAGTTGACCTTGCGAATTTCACCCAGATGCAACATTTTGTGGGACCTCCAGGATCCCTGATATCTTCTTTACTGACATTTTCCTGCTGTGAGGAATCCTAAATTCCTTCGGACTTCCGTGAATCATAGTACGTGTCCGGGATCTTGCCTTCTGTCCTCCTCCTCCCGTTCACTGAGTCATCGCATGACGCTCTAGTGATGCAGGTTCATTGGGACAGGCTGACATGAGGTGAGGTCCCGTGTCTGCACCCCAGTATCTACACGTGGAGGGGAGAGTGGGGTGCAAACAGGGTTAATGACTGACACAGAGATGGGATCCCAGGGCAGAGGCATCAGAAGACAAGGCTGTAGGAACACATGGTAAAAGCAGTAACTCTGAGCTATGTCCAGAAAGCTGAGCAGGAGTTTCTGGGTGCGGTAGGTAAAGGGCAATTCAAGGAGAGGGAAGAGGACATATAGTGCGACATGTTCAAGCAGAGTTTTCCTGTGCTGGGGGAAACACAGAGACCTCCAAGATTCCACCTGCATCAAAAGACCAGAGGGAAAGAAACCATACTTAAAAAGAGAGAGAGAGAGAGATAAACAGACTTCTATTCATTTGGCAAGCACTTAATGAGCACCTACTGTATGCCCTACATGGTATCCAAGCATCTTACCACTGATACAACCTCCCTGAGTGATTTTAAAGAACGTATGGGTCCCAGGGCATCTGGGAGGCTCAGTCAGTTAAGCCTCTGTCTTCAGCTCAGGTCATGATATCAGAGTCCTGGGATCAAGCCCCACATTGGGCTCCCTGCTTCTCCCTCTCCTCCTTGCTCATGCTCTCTTTCTCTCTCTCAAATAAATAGTTTAAAAAATAAAATAAAAAGTAAAAAGAACGTATGGGTCCCCAGATGGCAAATCCTCGTATGGAAGCTAGGGCACGGGGCTCATCTACCAGACACCTATGTCCACGTCCCTTACACAAGAGGCCGTGAGAGGTTCTAGTCAAGGCTGCAGAGCACAGTGGCTAAGAATGCTGGGTCTACAGCTTGGGTCCAAGGTCCGGCAGCCCCAGTCACTAGCTGCAACTCTTTGCAATTCCTCTCTCCATCTGTCTCTTAACCCGATTCGAAGGTAATAATGGCACCGCCCTCTGGATTCTTCTTCTTAAGCACCCACAAAACTCCTGGCAAGGAAGGAAGCACTGTGTGCTTTCCGTATATATTAGTTTGTTAACTAAATAAATTGGGTTTTATTGGAAAGCATATTAAAAAGCGGTCCATGCCTTCAGGAGCTGAGGATAAGAATTATCACCTGATTCCAAAGGAGAGGAGCTATTCACAAATCCTGGCAATAAAAACCGAGCTGCACCTCCAAATAAAAGAGACTTGCCCTGGTTCTCAAATCACAGCTGCTCTTGAAAACCGCTAATTTGGGGAACCTGGGAGAAGTCGGTCCCCTTCCAGACTAATCTTCGTTCATAGCAAAAAAAGTAACAATTCGGAGGCTTTGCTTGGGGAGGAGAGAAATGACAAGCCGTGAGGGTTACATTGTGTCTCTGCCCCAGACTATTTTCTGCAAGGATAAAAACCATCTTAAAAGTCCTCCCTGTTGCCTCTTTGTGTTCTCCCTCCCCACTCATCAGGTGGAGCAAACTTTACACTCTTTAGTTTAAAATAAAGCATTTGGGGGCATCTGGGTGGCTCAGTTGGTTAAGGGTCGGACTCTTAACTTGGGCTCAGGTCATGATCTCAGGGTCATGAGATCGATCTCCACTCTGCATCGGTTAGGGAGTTGGCTTCAGATTCTCCCTCTCCCTCTGCACCTATCCCCCTCCAAAAACATAAATAAAAAAATAAAATAAAACTTTCAATACAGAGTAAAAATCAGCCGGTATTTACAGTTGCTCCTGGTTAGTTTGGATATGAACTTGTTTTTTAGAAATCAAAAATCTCCTTTTCTCTTTTACCTCTTGGGTCAGGTACCAATAAGGGTGAGGGGAAAACATAGGTTGACCAATTCCCAATATTTGCTCTCACAAAAATACCGGCTGTTACGTTTTCTGTTTGTCAGCTCCAGGGCCAAGAGGAGGCTTGGATTATCTACCCAAATAGCAGGAGAGGGAAAGGGATGTTCATTTCCTTCAGCAAACGTGGTTGACCAACATCTTAAACCAAGGGTCCAGGACAGAGTCAAGCCTCCTCTTATCATTGAAGATGCTCCATCTGGTTTCACTTACTGCTGTTTCTAAGGGTCTTGGAGAGATGTTGCTGGGCTGTGTCAGGCCCCAGGGGAAGAGCACTCGGCATGTGGGGGAGGGGCATGCCAGGGTTTTGCCCTCATCCTGCTGGGTTTGGATGGACAGAGCTGTCCTTTTCTTTATGTCCTTTATCAGCAGAGGGAAGAGGTGACAATGACGATATCAGGAAATAACAACATGTTCTAATCATGCTTGGTTCTTAGGATGGCCCCTGATTAGGACTACCGGAAGGAAGGAAGGGAGGGAGGGAGGGAGGGAGGAAAGAAGCCAAGCTTTCCAGCCAGTGGCAGAAGATCTAAACAGGTAGAAGGTAGATACGTAAGCTAACCATTATCTGTCTTAGCTGGCTACCAGAAGAAGCCATTATATATACTCTTTAACCCAAAATGCAGGTTTCTGAGGGTTACAGCAAATAAGCTTTGAACCTCAGCCTTCATACAAATTAGAAATTCTCACCTCCCTCTTGCCAGGAGTCCTGTTTAAACATCCCTGCCTCCTGTGAGCCCAGAATTGGGTCCCCTTTGCAGCCCATTAAGAAAAAGCTCTGCAAAGCTACCCTTTCAAAGGGCGATCCCTTACCAGCCACAGAGGGACACCGCCTGGACAGAAGGGTACTGTTAAATATGAGTTTGATTTAGTGGCTCTGATTTTATCTTTTGTACTGTGCAAAGAAAAAAAAAGGCAGTAATGTTTTATCCACAGTTACATGGCAAGCATATTGTACACTTCAATTAGATTCCCCTTATCTGGCACATCCTGCCTTAAGTGAAATGATGCCTTGTGTTTCTCCATCCCCAGGCAGGCACACGCAGCCCCTGTTGAGGGCTCCAAGATGCTTTATTAAACAGAAAATTAATATAATGCTATTGTCTCAGCTGGCAGCTTTGTGAGAGTTAAAGACTTTGCAGTATTTTATTATCAGAACCAAACCCCAACTTCTGGGACTGGCAACCGGAGACTTTACCCAGATATGCTTGGCCCAGGGGGAGACTGTGTAAGTCCCAAGGTGAAGCTTTGGCTACAGCCACATGATGCTGAGATGATACAAACTGAGCCACAAACCCAGCTCTTTCCCCGGCAAGATCAAACGGGCCTTCACATGATGTATAAACTGAAGAGATATGGAGGATTTGTGTAGATTCTACCTTTTTACTCAATAAATGTTTAAATGGGTCCCTTCTATGCCAGGCATTATAGGTCCCCAGCAGAGTGGAATGAGCTGCACTCCGGCCTTCAAGGAGCCCACCACCTAATAAGGAGAAAATCGGGCAACAAACCCTCATAATACCAAAGGCACGTGGCAGATCCTGTTGTCGTTATCATGGCCTCAATCCCTTCTCCCTTTTTTCTTGCTGGCAGGTGCCAATAACCGTGTTTGGCGGAGGGATGTGCCCAACTGTATACCCATTCTTCTCAGCTTCGTTTGCTAGCTAGAATTAGGCAAATAACAGAATTCTAGACAATTAAATGTAAGCAGAGGCCCAGTGGCAGACTGTGGGATCACGTTTCCTCTCTTGAATGAAGAAGACAGACAGGGCCAGTGCTGCCCTTTGGCATTGAACATAGATGTGATGTCTGGTGCATGGGCAGCCCTGTTGTAACCATGAGGTGAAAAGCATAGAAATGAGAGCTAACATGAAAAGAGTGGCAGAGCACCAGGATGGAAAAGGCCTGGCTTCCTGGTGACAAGACTGAAAAGCAGAGTCAATACCAATTATCACCCAAACCTGGATACTCTGTTACATAAGAAAAAAAGGACTTTTTTTTTTTTATTCTTTAAGCCATTCTTCATCTAGTTTTCTGTTACTTGTATAGCCACATATATTCCCAGCAGATACTGGCATCAGAACTACAGGTGTATAGGGGTTACAGAGAAAAGTGTAATTACTTTTGGGATGGGAAAGGTGCATGGGAGGTAGGACTTCTTCCTTGAGAGGATATACTTCTTCCTTGGAAAGACATTTTATTTTTTAAAAGATTTATTTATTTATTTTAGAGAGAGAATGTGCCCTAGTGGGGTGAGGGGCAGAGGGAGAGAGAGAGAGAGAATCCCAAGAAAGCTCCCCTCGGAGCCTGGAGCTCAGTAGGGCTCCATCCCGTGATTCTGAGATCATGATCTGGGGGGAAACCAAGAGTCAGATGCTCAACCACCTGAGACAGGTGCCCCATATAGAATGACATTTTCCATCAAGTTGCCGTGGAAACACAGGAGTCCCCTGGGGCAGGGGAGGAGGTGTGCAGAAAATCCGGACACTAGGTAGAGGGAGCAGTGGGTGCCTCAGGGTAGCACGAGTGGCAGGAAAGGGAAGGTGTGAGACGATGCCGTGTGAGGACGGGAACATAAGAGGATGAGCCGCTGGGGAAGTCAGGTTTAGGAAAGTAATGAAGGTTTCAAGCAGGTGCGTCATGTGATGAGTTAGAAAGACAATAACATGGAAAGTTGGCTGGTCCTGCTCTTGGGGTCCCAGGGAAGCGATGCTTTAACATTTACCGAGGTCCAGATGACTCTGCAAGACCTCAAAGCATGGGCTCACTTTCTGCCTGAACACACACTTTACCTCTGCTTCGTTCAAGAAAATAACCAAAAAGGAGTCTTCTGAATATAAAAAATAAGAAAAAGGAAGAAACCACCGTGGTTCCCATAAGATTAAAGTCAGACAGCCCTGCATATGCTAGAAACTTCAGACAAGGTCTGCTACTTTCTGAAATGTTCTTTGTTTAATAATTTGTCACATTTTATGTAAAAAGATACATAAAGAGCTCTACACCAAATGTTCCTTTGCGGGAGAACTCCATTCTTTTTTTTTTTTTTTTTAAGATTTTTATTTATTTATTTGACAGACAAAGACCACAAGCTGGGAGAGAGGCAGGCAGAGAGAGAGGAGGAACCAGGCTCCCTGCTGAGCAGAGAGCCCGATGCGGGGCTCGATCCCAGGACCCTGAGATCATGACCTGAGCCGAAGGCAGAGGCTTAACCGGCTGAGCCACCCAGGCGTCCCAAGCGGGGCACTCCTTTCTTTGTGAAAATTGTGTACTCTGGACAGCTGTCCTAACTTGGGCTTGAATAAAACCTTCTTCCTTTCTTTCAGAAATTCTAAAAACTTTCTTCTTCTTGAATTGACACAGAGGATAGCTGCAATGGAATATGTAGGAAAAAGGGGAGAGGTTGGGAAGGTGGCTCTAGGAAGATCCGTTTGGGTATAATTTTCGAATGACCTGGAACTATACTCCAGAGCTATACTCCCCTATAGTATATAGGGATGAACAATATTTGCATTTCAAGCCTGGTGCCTAGGCAACCTTATTTAATCTTTCACCCACTGGGTGAGGTGTTATGTCCCCATTTTAGAAATGAGAAGACTGAGGGTAGGAAGCTCAACTGACTGTCCAAGTTGGCACAACGACAAATGGGAGGTGTGGTTCCTAAGCCCACGTCCGTGTGGCCCACGGCACTGCCTGACACCTCCCCAACCCCCAACCCCACCACCATCTATGTTTAGAGGGACTGTTTGCTTCCAACTGGATGTGGGGAACCAGTAGACTTTGCAACCTTAGATGCTAACACCAGGAACCTTAGATGGGCTGAAGGGAGGCAGGTAGGAAAGGACGTACTGCATGCCTGAGCCAGCACTAGGTCCTCTGAAAAAGCCCATACAGAATTGATTGCACATTAACAACCTGTGAGCTAATGCTATCAAGAGGGTTATTTAATGGCCTTACCCGGGAAGAATCATGGCAGTTTTGTTCCTGCCCACTGAGGAAATCCATTTTCACTTAGGACATCCACCAGGAACTTCCACAGCCCGCCAAATGGAATAAAGCATGGATCCCATGGCCCCATCTGAAAGAACACAGGTGATAATTCTGATGGCTAACATTTATCAGGTGTGCATGACATGCCAGGCACAGCCCCGAGTGCTGTCTGTTCGCTATCTCATGTGGTCCCTGGGAGATGGGTGAAAATGGCATCTCAATTTGGCAGATGAGAAGAGTAAGGCGTGGAAGGAAGGGTTGCAGTCAGGTGACCACGTGTAGCCAGTGGCTGAGCCTACAAAATCCAAGATCCAGAGGTCTGTTCCATTAGAAGGGAGGCAGAGCTGGGAAGCCGAAGGGTCCCTTCCTGGAGTGGTTCATCGGGGTCATTACCAAAACATCAGACAGCCAGTATGGCCCCGGCATCGGCCAGACGGGCTGGATGCTGGCAGTGGGCTCCCCACTGTGGTGCGTGGGCATCCAATGGCTGACCATCCGCCCTGGTGATGAGCAGGAAGCCAGGGGCGTGCCAAGTATCTTGGAGGGAAGCCCCGTTTCTCCAACACCAGCACAATAAAGATCTAATTCTTGAAACAAACTTTGAACCGGGGTTTAAATGAAGACTGAGTATCTTTCCCTGCTTTATTTTATTTCATGGTGCTCATTAATGCCTTCCTTCGGGAAGCAAGTATTTCCTGAGTACCTGCTGTATACCAGGCACAACTATAAGTGATAGAAATCCCCCCAGGCGGGGATGCCCACGACAGCGCGACTCTTCCCTGCGGCACCTGACTCGTGTTTACTCTGACACGGTTGCCCGTGTCCCCCATGGCCTGAGAGGCACGGGCTGCATCTCTTGAATTCTAAGTTTCCAGACCCTCGATCAGGACCTGGCACGGGGTAAGCTCCTGGTGGGGACTTGACGAAGAGGGGGTTGGTGAGTGACCTGTTGGGTACCTGGAGATAGAATGGAAGTCTGGGACTTAATAATGCAAGTTGTCAGCTGTTGAACGGAGCAACAGAGTCGCTCTCCAACAATAGGTTTCAGGTCAGACATCTCCAGACCCCGGTGCTTAAAGGCAGGGGAAATGTCGCCGGCGATGTGAAACATGCACCAGAAACAGATGCTGACCCCAACGGAACCATGTTAGCCAAGCCTTCCCGGTGCTTTCACGCCCTTGGACAGAGAGACAATTTGCCCAGGGTCCAGGGTCACTGATGCCCATAAAACAAGGCAGCCAGAGCCTCTAACCTGGAAATGGCTGGCTTCTCCTTCTGCAATATGCCATTGAGGCTCAATGCCGGGGTCTTCACAACAGGACTTCCTACAGCCTCACGTCACTGCACAAACAGAGCTGGGTGGGGATGAGCCAGAATCCAGCTCATGCCTCATTCATGGGATTTCTCCATTTCCGGTGACAAAAACAGGCTTTTTTTTTTTTTTTTTTTCTGGAAGCCTCAATCTGTGCTTTTCATGTATCTCTGTCCTCAAATAGCCTGGAGACAACTGGGCTTGTGTATTAGATGAAGAAGAGAACGAAAGAGGAGCAAAGGCAACTCTGCTCGGTAGGCGGCTGGCCCCCATGCCCGTGACCGTGAGATGGCGTCTGCACAGGCTCCAGGCACCCTGCTTGCATGGGAGGCACCGTGGGACTGGCCCTTACTTCCCTCCCCTCTCCTGCAGCCAAATTTAGTCCAACTCCTTGATTTAATTACACTCCTGTGTACAAAAGGAAGCTTGCATTCTCCTGTATGTGATGAATATTAAGCTGTTAGACTTGTAATTTCCTCCACCAGGCACGCTCCCATTTTTGCATACTGATGCCACATTTAGTTTGTTACTTTCTAATTTTCCATCCTTTTGGTCCTGGGCTAACCACCTTCTTCCCACAGTCATTTCAATCAACACACCCATACACCTGCCTCCCCTCTCTCTCCTCCAAGTCCACCCAGACGGTGGACAGCGCGGTGTGTGTGACCTGAGTCCCCTTTCATACCTGCCACAGAGATGGGAAGAGCTCTGGGCTCTGGTCTCTAACTGGAGGTGCCCGGGCTATAAACGGTCAGGAACGGAGCTGCGGGTAGAGCACTGAGGAGTTTGGAGACCCGCACACACCCTCACAGACATCAGAGCTAGCCTTCCTCTTGACATGCCTCCTCCAAGAAGCTGGTCAACGGCTTTAAAATTATTTTGGGGGACCAAAATATCTCTCTGGGAAGGAAACAGGAGTAAAAGTGGGGTGGGGGGACAGGTTGGGGTATCCCGCCAAGCTCTGCCCCATGCCCACAGGTCCTCTCCTGGCAACTGCTGATGATCTGGGGACTTCCCTTGGTGTCTCGGTCAGCTTGGGCTGCTGTAACAGAAGGCCACAGAGCGGGTGGCTTAGAAACGACAGACATGTATTCCTCACAGGTCTGGAGGCTGGGGAGTCCAAAACAAAGGCCCCTGTAAATTCAGTGTCTGGTCTATAAATGGCGGTCTTCTCACCGTGGCCTCACATGGTAAGGGGGAGGGGACAAGGGAGTCTCTGGAGCCTCTTTTATATTCATGGATCCTCTACTCTCCCAAAGGCCCCACCCCTAAATACCATCACACTGGGGGTTAGGTCTCAACCCATCAGTTTGGTGGGATACACACATTCGGTCTCTAACACTTGGCTTCAGCCTTCCTTAGCATCCTACCATTACTCTGGAACCTGGTGTCCGAAACAGCTCCCTCCCACCTTGGTCTCAGGCTCCCAAATCAGTGAATGTCCTCTGATCTCATGTGAAACCCCCTCCCTTTACTTTCTATCTTGTTTTGATCAACTCTTAGATCGGCCCTCACACGAGATCTCACAGAAGCCTAGCCATGGGCACTAGCTCCGCCTTCTTTCCCCAGGAACATCTGGGAGGGGAGATCTGTGGGGCCAGGCACAGGGCTAGACTCTGCTTGGCACTTGAACCCTGGTTGCAGGCTCACGCTCCAGCCAAGCCCAAGCCCTTGCCGTCCACGAGCAGCCTCTCCCCCAAACTCAGGTGTGCGAGCATCTACCAACAGTCTCCCTTCACGTGGAGCCCTTTGGACACTTCTAACCTGCTTGGTCCTCGAAGAAATTCTCCATTCGCTGGCCCTGTGGCCATCGGCGATCAGATGAACTCCCTGCCTATGTAACACGCTGGGTAACACTATCGAGGGCTCCCAACCCTTTGACACGTGTCCTTCCACAAACGGCATTTTTCACTCACTCCTGCCATTCCGTGAGAGGATTAACTCACTTCATCTTCACCAGACCCCTCCAGAGTAGCAGCCTCGTTTCCATTTCTCAGATGAGGCAATCATAAATGGTGAACGATCCTGCTGGTACTAAGTGGGAAGACGGAGATTCAGACTCGGGTTCTTTATTCTAAAGCCCATGCCCTTAACCACTACCCGGTAAAGACATCCAAGCGGGTCCTGCTGACAGTGTCAATGTCTATCCATCCCCGTGACAGCATGAGACAGGGCCAGCAGAGTTTAGAGCCTGTCTCAGTTTGAGGACAAAAGCTCTATTTTATTAGGCTTTCCAGAAGTCCTAACAACTGCTGAACCAAATTCATAGGGTCAGCGGATAAGCCAGGGGTCCTTTACTCTTTCGGGGGACATCACGCCAGTCTTCCTGCCAGTCAAGAACCATCCCATTCCGTCTCCTAAGCACAGGTCCAAGAGAAGCCATCCTTCCACCTGGGCCCACGTTGGGTGCCTAGAACTGATCAGAAAACACAATAATCTTAAAGCTTAAGTCACCCAGCTTGGCAGCCTGAGTTTTCTGACTTCCCTGTAAGCAGAAGCTTGTCAGCCGGCCAACAGAACTCTTGTTGCTGGACAGAGCAGTTCTGATGAGCTCTTGCTCACTGATTTTTCTTTTCTAGGCTGGATGCAAATACTGTCTATTCTTAGAGTCTTTGCTTCGCCAAACAAGGGATGATGGGTCGTGTGAAGTCTCGCTTTCCTTGGCACACTCATCCTGGGCACGCTCTGGCCATCCCGATGAGGCTGACTGGCATGCTAGTGTGATGGGATTCTCTGGTGCTCCCCAAATCTCCTTAGCAACACACTTGCAAAGGCTCTTGGAACAGACTGTGTCTGCAGCTAATTCCAACCATTATGTGTTACTTTCTACTGGTTCCATTTAGAAGAAGATCCTTCCCTCCAAGAGCCTTAAATATCTCCTCAATTATAAGACGGGGATAATTCCTTAGGATGTGGCTATCAGTGGTGATGGTGATGACGATGGTGGTCATAGTGGACCTGTATCCTAAGTTCACCATGCCAATAATCAAGGTAAAGTACATGAAAATGTAAACTGTAAGTGCCAAATTGATGCAGCCTCATCTAACCGACTATAGGATAGAACAGACCAAACACTAGACTGGGGCTTTGATTTTATGCCATTTGCAAGGCAGGACACATCACTTAATATTTCAAGGGGCTCCCTCTCCCGTCTGTGAAAGGCACGTCATGACTTTTGCCTTTCCCCCTAGCCAGGCAGTCGTAGAACCCAAGTGAACATTCTGGAAAATCATTTGTAAACTGTAAATTATTGTGCAGGCACCCAGGACAGCTAAATCCACCAAGGGAAGTGCCCAATGTGGAGAAATCATATGGCAAAATCCTTTTGTAAGTAATCTGCTCACATATGCTTCGTAAGTGCAGAACAGGCGTAGATTTCAATTTCAAAGCAGTTCCAATGAATTGGCCACATGTCCATACCACGGGGGGTTTTATTCCATGGTTATCTGATGAATGAATGAATGAATGAATGAATGATGCCAGGTCTCATGAAGAGATGGCTCTATTTTTATAGCATGAACTCCACGTAATGCGTTTAAACTCCCCCCTATAATTACCTTCCTGAACACTCACCAGGCAGCATCAATCATTATCGGCACTACAGAGAGTATCTGAATTATTGAAAAAACTGCTCTTACTCCAAAGTTTTGTAAAGAATCGTGACACGTGTTATATAATGTTTCAATTGAGCACCGAGTGAATGAAATGCATTCAGAGGCAGAGAGGACTTTGCAGGCACACAGGCAAAACGTGGCCATGAATTTCCTTCTGCATCCAGACTCAGGGCTGTCCTGGGTCTCTGGCCCCACCAGGTGCCTGGAGCTCTGCTGCTGTAAGGAAGACCCCACTGGCTTCCCTCAAGGGCAGTATCAGTGTCCAGGCTACAGCCTTCACATCCCACGCATGACCACGCAGATGATGTCGGCTCACGCGACAACTGGCAAAATCAATGGCCGTCTGCTCATGCTAGCCGAAAAGGAAGCTACAGCTATCTGGTTTCCTGGGTGCCTGGTTTTCTGCTTTCCCTACTTCAGTCCCCCCATTATTTTTTTTAAAGAGTGATTGATTGATTGGCTGATTGATTGATTTGAGAGAGAGCACAGGAGGGAGGGGCAGAGAGAGAGGGAGAGTCTAAAGCAGACTCCACACTGAGCAAGGAGCCCAACACAGAGCTCGATCTCATGACCCTGAGATCATGACCTGAGCCAAAACCAAGAGTGGGACGCTCAACCGAGGTGCCCCTTGGTTTGCCCCTTAAATCCCACCAAGACATCCCTGCCTCCTCCGTCCTCTGAACCCCACCCCTGGCAAACGACTGTATTACAGGATGCTATTCTCAAAGTGTGTTTTCTGGTATTTCCTCCGCACTGTAAAAATTAATGGACTAGGAGATTTGTGTTTGGTTCTCAAACAGCTCTTAAAAAGCTGCAGGAGAAGAAAGTGTGGTTCAGTGGATAAAAATGACGACCGGCTTGGATGATGACCAATTCAGATAATTGGCCATAGACCTCTAATCTCGCTGGCATCCCTCTGTCACTCAGCAGGGACCCGGCCGATCATTCCATCAATACATTTATTTTGTCAGCTGTCACTGTGTGGCGCCCACATGTCTCAGCTGGGTAACTTGGGCTGAGAAATGGAAACCTGCCAATATCAGAATCATTTCATCCCTATCACGTGCCTTTCTTGTTATATGGATTTTCAATGCATTTCTGCCTGGCTTGGCAAATCTCAGCCATGACCTTGCTTTTAGCTGCTGGGTCCCTTTAATTATTACTCTCCATTCCAACCAGCTTGAGTCAGTACATTTCCAAACTGCATTAACTCAGTAAGCTCTACTCATAAGATTTCTTTTATTCTGTCCAGCATCCCCCTCTACACACACACACACACACACACACACACATGCTCATCTCACCCAGTATCACTCTGACCTGGTTCCTTGTCCTCATCAGGGAGCACGCATATGTACACATGCTGATTTATTTTCACGGCACTTTTCGTGCACAGTTTCTCCTTGGAAATAACTTCATTCCTATCTGAAGGAAAGTACTAGATTCCAGATCACGCTAAATACCTAAACCATTGCCCATTCCACGTCGAGTCCTGAGTTTTCCAAACCAGGCACCAGGATAAGTCCATGGGATAGCGGTCATCATTTTGAGAGGCAAAGCAAATGGTCCAGAAATGGGTTTGGGAGACAAACCTCCTAGTTCATTATAATCCCTGAGATGAAGTCAGCACATCACATAGCTCTTGAGAAAGTTGTCATGATCATGCCTTCCCTTACTGACTCCAGAGTTTGGGCTCTGGGGTCACAGGCAGGGTGCAAAAGCCCAAAAGGGAAAGGGACATGAGCTTTCGAGGTAGGCCTGGATCCAAACCCAGCTCTAGTGCCCTGTGATCATGGACAAGCTCCATCGTGTGGATAACGGAGATGATAATTGGGGCTGTCAGTGAGGTTTAAGGCGAAGAGTGCACACACACCACGGCCCAGCACAGGCCTGTTATTTACACGCGGCTCCCGCCGTCCGCGCCCCAGCTCAGTCATCGGCCAAGGATATAAGCTGTAATACTTGAAACTTGTCTTGAAACCATCGTCCCACTCCTGATGCCTCTGAAACCAGTAACAGCAGCAAACGGTGCACGGAGCCTACTGGTTAGTCCCCAGTGGATACCGCGCTCTTCTTCAGCAACATACTCATGATTTCCCGCTGGCTATGTTGTCACCCACTTGAAACAGTACATCTACGACCTCCCTTGCAGCTTATATGCAGACATGATTAAGTTTGGGCCAATAAAACATAAAAGTGGTGTTAAATTTCCAGGAAATATTTTTTAAAAGAGGAGGCATGTCCTCTTTGCTTCTATCTCCTCTATTTTGTTGCCTGGAACACTTATGCAAGGACCGGTGCTCTAGCAGCCATCTTGGGTTATGAGGACAGACTCACAGCCCACGGACATGGACTAGAAGGAGCCTGGATCTCTGATGTCACCTTATCATGGCTTTATCATTCATGGGCTGCTTATTCCGGGACTTCTTTTATATGAGAGGTGAATATGCTTTTATCTGATGTAAGCCCGCAAGTTATTTGGGGTTTTCTGTTATAGACAGGCAAACTCCCCTCTGACCCATCAGGTCACAGGCCAGCTCAACTGAGTCATCTCAGATCATTTCTTCTCCCCCTCCTTCATTTCCAAGATTCAAATTCCTGTGATAGGTTTTCCAATTATCTGAGCGTAGATCAGGTGCCTACCCTGTCTCCACCAGGGATGGGGGGCATTGAATCTGGAGGAAGGAGCCCCCAGAGACGCCTGAATGGGCCACACATTCAGGAGTGAAAAGTAATACCCCAAAGAGAAATGAGGGTGCTGGCGACCAAGGCCCACCCCAAACCTTCCATTCCTCATGTTCCTGTTGACCACAGCTCCTGGGATGGTGGTAGTCAGAGTGGCCTTGATTGTGAGGTCCCGCCTCTCTGACTGCCAAGCAGGGACAAACCACACTTGATCTCTGGGTAACCCTAGCAACGGGATAGGGAGGCACATATTTGCATCCCAGAAGAGGGATGGAGGCTCAATTCCTTCAACAGTTTTTTTTAAAGATTTTATTTATTTATTTGACAGAGAGCGAGAGAGGGAACATAAGCAGGGGGAGTGGGAGAGGGAGAAGCAGGCTTCCCCCTGAGCAGTGAGCCCGATGTGGGGCTCGATCCCAGGACCCTGGGATCATAACAAGAACAAAAGGCAGACGCTTAACCAACTGAGCCACTCGGGCCCCTCCTGCAACATTTTATTGCAAGTGAACTAAATGCCAGGCCTGTTCAAGACCCTGGGGACACAAGGATACAGGGTTATCCAGCCTGCCCGATACTCCCAACCTGGAGGGAAGGGCGCAGGTGGATGGAGCAAAGGAGAGAGATGGGTGGGATTTACAGGGATGCCCAGGAGTGGCCTGTAATCCGGACAGGTGGGTGGGGAAGGAGGAGGATGGGGGAGTAGGGATTATCTCTATGGGGAGCCCAGCCTAGAAGCAGACTAGGAGTCAGGCAAAGCAGGAGGGAAGTAGAGGGAAGAAGAGGCTGGAGACTGTTGCAGGAGGAAAGGAGGGCCGGGGTAGAGAGTCAAGGCCATGTGGTGGTCTTACCAGAGCCCAGAGTGAGAGGGGACAATAGTGGCCTAGAAGCAGGCCTTGGAGGGCCTGGAGGGATGTGCTGCAGAGCCTGGAATTTATCCCATAACCAAGAGTGTGCTGCTGAAGCCTTGTCATCATGAGAACGATATGCATTCTAGAATGAGGTTCTAGAATCTAGAGGATTGCTCGGTGTGGCGGGTGGGCAGTGGAGGAGGGGCAAGAGTTAAGGCTCGGCAACCAGGGAGGACCCTGCTGAAATAACGTAATCAAACAAGAACGGTGTCCAGAACAGAGAGGAACATGGCTTGACCCCCCCACACCAAAAGTGCAGCGATGTTCTGGCCCATTCTGATTTCGCTCCCCCAGTGAAAGCCAAAAACCTAGCCTTAGGTTGCACGCATTTCCGCAGACCTTCAGAGGAACAGAGGCCAAGTGTGCAGACTTCTGGGATCCCACTTGTACTGGAGCAGAGCATCAGAAAGTCAGCAGCGAGCCCAGTGCTTCTGAGACCGTCTCTCTGGGACTTCTCCAGTGGGTCCGCAGCAAGCCCAGCCTACATCCAGAGCTGGAGATCTGACAACACAGAGCGGCGGGGCTGGCTCTACTGGCCTTCCGAATGAACGAGAGAGGGGATGAATGAATGCAGGGGCTTGTCAATTACATTTCTGGACCGGGGTCACCCTGGTTTCTATAGTTAACCATCAGGGCGGGGGTTCTCTTTTTTCTCACTTCCCCTCCCTGACCTTTTATTTTAAGTACTTCTTAAAAGAGCTGCAAAGTGTTATTGAACCATTCCTACCTCTCTGCACTACTCGAGAGAAGTGAGTTATCCATTATCCCCCATCAGAAATGATGTCTGGGGTGGGTGTGAGGCTCCCCACACCTCGACTTTGAGATGATCTTATAGCCTTTTACTGACAGTGCAGGTGGATAATTTGGGAAATGTATTTTTAGAAACACTGTAAATGCAGAACAAAAGTTACGCAGATAGATAACACAAGTTCTCAAGTACCTTATTACTCTATGAAAACCTTTCCTGAGCTGTCAGGGTTCACTTCAGAGCTGGGGGAGAAGCAGGTTTTTTCCCAGGTATGGCGACTGTCCTGGTGGAACTGAATTCAGTGGAGGAAACCATGTACCGTATGCTGAGCTAGTCAGTGTGTACAGTTTACACCCAATTGTCCAATATGGGTTCATTCCCTTTTCATCCTGCTGTGTAACCTTCTCTAAGAAGGAAAGGAAAGTTCCGAGAGTAAATCCACCTACAGGGTTATCGGCATATCTCATATTCTAAGGAATTCTAGGAATAGTCACCATGGCCTCCCTCTTTTCTGCTGGGTTCAAACACATTCACTAACCACCTTGGGTCTGAGGCCCCTGAGATGCTCCAGGAAGTTCCCAGTGGCTTTCTTGCCACCCTGGACCATGACACACAGCCTTGATCACACAAAATGAGAGGACAAACTAATGTTCAGTCAAAAAGCATCACCTCACACCCATTAGGATAGCTACTCTTTAAAAAAAAAAAAAAAGAAAAGAACAAGGGTTGTTGGCAAGGATGTGGAGAAATCGGGACTCTCGTACCCTGTTGGCGGGAATGTAAATTGGGGTCATCCCAGTGGAAAACAGTGTGGTGGCTTCTCAAAAAAAAAAAATCTTTTTTAAAAAGAATGACTATATGATCCAGAAATACCCCTTCTGGGTATATATCCAAAAGAACTGGAGCAGGTTCTCAAAGAGACATCTGTACACCCGTATTCAGAACAGTGTTATTGACAAGACCCAAAAGAAGGAAGCCACCCAAATGCCCATTGATGGTTGAAGAAATAAGCAAAATAGAGTCTGTCCACACAATATGGTCAATATTCAGCCTCAGAAAGGAAGGAAACCCGGACACCTGCTACCACATGGATGAACGTTGAGGACATTGTGTTCAGTGACATAAGCCACTCACAAAAAGACAAATAGTGCATGATTCCACTCGTCTGAGCTAGCTAGAGTTGTCGAAAATTAAGCGGAATGGTGGTTACCATCAGCTGAGGAGAGAGGGGGATGGGGGATTAGGGTTTAGTGGAGGCAAAGCTTCATTTTTAAAAGGCAGAGAGTCCTAGGGATGGACGGTGGTGACGGTTGTACAATGAGGTGAATGAGTTTAACACCACTGAACTGTGTACTTAAGAATGGTGAAGATGAAAAATTTTGCTAGGTATATTTTAGCACAATTTTAAATAAAAAGCATCTGTGGGTCGGTAGGAGACAGGAGGTACCAGACTATTCTGCTCAATCAGTCCTAAGGGAGACCCTAGGGAGATGCGTCTTCTCTTCTTGCCCTCTTCTTTCTTAATCCCTTCCCTCCTCCCTCCATGTGGCTTCCTCAGGCCACGTAGAGACCATCCTCACGTCCTGGGAGCTGGGAGACCTCTGCTCTCCCCCTCCCCCAACATCAAGGTCATCCATCGCCAAGATCTCCGCCATCCCCTACTTCTCTACAAGCCCCAAGCCAGACCTCCAGATTCTTCCTCCTATTCACTATGCTCCAAACTTGCATCACCACTTGCCCACTGGAAATGTCCCCCCACTGAGCCACCCAGGAGCCCCAGAAGCAACTTTTCTTTCTCATGCTGTTCCAGAGTCAAGCCCAAGATCTTGAATGCTGTGAGCACCCGCACCCATCAGGATCTGCTTCCGTGGGCTCTGACTGCTGAATCTGGAGTTGACGTCAGAGTCCGATTTTAGATGTGTCAGAAGCAAAACAGGGGAAATTAAGTGGACACAAGAAGTGCAGAGTAAGGTGACAATTGCTCTAACCTGAGTGTTCAGAAGAAAGCGTTCAAGAACACAGAAGATGCAGCAGAGCTCGTTTGTGGTACCAAGATCATTCCCCCACCAGCAGCTCTTGGGGGATCTGGGCAGATCTGAGGTCTAGTGTGTCCTCAGGTGTTCTTGGAGCATTTGGGAAGCTTCTCATAGGGAGAGGCCAAAGGTAGGGAGGTTCCCCTACATCTCAGGGCAGGAGAAATGATAACAAACTACACCAGGTTCACAAAGATGTCCTCAGACTAGCAGCAGCAGCAGTATCACCAGGGGACTTGTAAGAAATGCAAAATTCTCAAGCTCCATCCCAGACCTACTACATCAAAAAACCCAGATGCTGGAGCCCAGCCACCTGTGTTTCAACATGTCCCCAGGTGATTCTGATGCATACTGAATGTTGAGAGCCACGGTTCTTGAATATATATCCACATGAAATATACATGAAATATATATATATATATTCAAAGGATGCTGAGGAAAAATACCCAAAACTTGGAAGTCAGGCAGAGAGCAGAGCAAGACCTTCCAGTGTCATACTGAGGCATTATTCAGTAGGCAACCCATTATTTCAGGGAATCTACCTCCGGTCGCATTGGCTATGTATTATGCATGAGATCCCAGAGGCTAGGAAGCTCTGTGTAACTCCCAGCTTCCCATCCATTAGAAAAGATGACCCCAAAGGCTGTGGGTTTTAATGGCCCTACAGGACACTCAGCACGTCCGCATCTGACTCAGCAGTCTTATGCCCACCTTCCTCCTGGAATGCCTCTCAATACGCAGTTACTGAAAACACACTTCAAGCCAGCTTTACCATTTTCTTGGATCCCTCATGAACAAGCAGAAAGATCTCTGACACACATCCATTCTACAGTTATGGAAGAATCATGTTTTTCGCTTGGAAAATTATTCTTTTAGATACATGCATCTTGGTTACAAGACCCGCAGTAGACTTTGGGTTAGATTCTGTCCTGCTCATTGGTGGTGAGGCCATCGGAGCACAAGGGCCATGTGTCTACCCTGTAGAGCAGAACCAGTTTTTTGAAGGATGGTGGCTGAGCTGCCTGCACCAGGCTCAGGAACCCACAGCCTGGCCAGTGGGGCCAGGAAGTAGCCTCTGAATGGACCTGAGAGCAGATGCCGGAGATCATCCCACTGGGGGATGTGGCCACATACCCCCCTCCCCACTTCCAACAGTCTGGTCCTGTAAGCATCAAGCAGGGCCAACACCGGGGCAGGCCACCAGACATAAAGAGATGAGTGGCATTGGCAGTTAGGGGACAAAGACTCACCCTACTAACCTTCAACAGATAGATATGCACACAAAGGACATGATGCAAAACATGCCACACACCCACAGCTGATTAACAGGTAGATTACCCATCTTGTTATCCATCGTCCGTGGAAGACCAGAACAGGGAGAGGACAGCCAGCCTGTGAACATGTGCTCTGCCCGGACTTCCAGCAGGAGGATGGGCCGGGCAGGTAAGCACCCATACCATCTGCCTCAAGCAGTTCTGGAAGCGGGGACACAGCCCCACACACAGGAAATGTCCTTTATCCCCAAAGCTCCTTGCAATGGAGAAAAGTAAACAGTGGGCTCCAGCAATCAGATCACCTTCTCTTCTTCCCCGGAAGAGAAGCACTGAGTAAGCTGGTAGAGAACACTTGCCACCTTCTCCGGTGGGAGACCCACCTCTATGACCAAATGAGACAGGTGCAGATAAGGGTGTCTCAGAAAGGGGCGCCTGGGCGGCTCAGTGGGTTAAGCCTCTGCCTTCAGCTCAGGTCATGATCTCAAGGTCCTGGGATCAAGCCCCGCCTGGGGCTCTCTGCTCAGCGAGGAGCCTGCTTCCTCCTCTCTCTCTCTGCCTGCCTCTCTGCCTACTTGTGATCTCTCTGTGTGTCAAATAAATAAATAAAATACTTAAAAAAATAAAAAAGGGTATCTCAGGAAGACAGAGACAATCTCTCACCCTGGAGAATCCCTGCCTGGAGGGAAGACAGACCCCACGCCTGGTTCATGTCAGCGAACAGACAATGTCGGAGGAAGAGGGTAGGTCTATACTCAGGGTCACCGTGATAGGATAGGTCTGCCGCTAAGTGTGATCCCTTCCCTCCCCCGTCAGTCTGGTGGGCACTCGCTTGCAGCACATGCTTGAGAAGACCCCTGAGCTGAGTGTTCGGGGACCATGGGAAGTTGGTCAGGTGAAAGAAGGCAGGCACAGGTCCACGGCGGTAGGGAGCATTATAAGCATGACCGGAAGGAGTCACACTGCTTAACCGTGGGCATGTCTACTAGTGGTTTGGTTGCTGGAACACGAATTTCAAAAAGTCATGGAGCAGAGGGATTTCACGTTGAGGTGGTCAGCAGGGACCGGACAGTGGAGTGTCCTGCACATCCGGAGTCTCGCAATTGAGAGGGAGTCATTGATGACTGTCGCCACATGCCTGCTACAGTCAGATTTTGTTTTACAAAGATAAGAATAACTAACATTTATGGAGCCCCTTCTATGATCTAAGCATTGTTCTCTAGGCTCTAGCCATATTAATTCCTACAGGTTTTTAAAATTTTTTTTTAAGATCTTATTTATTTGAGAGAGTGAGTGAGAGAGAGACAGCCATGAGAGGGAAGAGGGTGAGAGGGAGAGGCAGACTCCCTGATGAGCAGGGACCCCGATGGGGAGCTTGATCCCAGGACCCTGGGATCATGACCTGAGCCGAAGGCAGATGTTCAATGACTGAGCCACCCAGGCATCCCAATTCCTATGATTCTTGACAACTCTTTAAGGTATCATCACTGATTTGTTTAGAGGTAGGGAAACAGAAGCACAGAGAATTAAGTAACTTCCCACGGTCACTTAGCCCATAAATGCAAATGGAGGGTTTGAACGTGGGCAGTCTGGCCATGCAACTGATACGCTTAATATCATAATTTTTACCTCACTTTTGTTACTTTATTTTTTCAAAACCTGAGCCTAATTAAAGGAACTTTGTGAAGGAGGGCCGGCATATCCTTTTCAAGGATTTGTACTAAGTTAGAGAGCTACCTTTCATATACGGATCCGGAATGTGTTCCTTTAAGAGTATTACTGGGGAGGTACCTGGGTGGCTCGGGAGGTTAAGCGGCCAACTCTCGATTCTGGCTCAGGTCCTGATCTCAGGGTCCTGGGATTGAGTCCTGCATCAGGATCTGTGCTCAAAGGGGGGTTCAGCTGGAGATTCTCTCTCCCTCTTTTTGTCCCTCCCCCCTCAGGCGGGCAGCTGCCCCCTCACTTCCCTGAGGGCGCACCCTCACTCTCTCTCTCAAATAAATAAATCTCTAATCTCTACCAAAAAAAATAAAATAAATAAAGAGTGTTGCCGGGGGTGGGGGGGGGACAAAACATAACAAAAAAGAATGTTATCAGGGGCACCTGCTGGCTCAGTCAATGGAGCCCATGACTCTTGATCTCAAGGTCATGGGTTTGAGCTCTGAGGAAGTGGAGATTACTTAAAAATAAAATCTTTTTTTAAAAAAAAGTTATCAAATTCTCTGGCTCCAGGTTGTTCTTCAGAACGTGAGAAAAAGTGGTTCTTCACGGCGTTGTTAAGATTCAGTGATAAAACACACGAAAGGCACCCAGCACCTCGTTTCTGACACAATACAACAGCTGCTCGCCACGTCTGATCAGCCTGCACGATTGCATTTCACGTCGGGATGAAAGCTTCTCCCAATTACAGGATCCTCAGGTATCTTCCAGGTAAGTTGGGGGCCTATGTCTGAGGTGAATAGCCCTTGAACTCGCACTAGACCCACTGGGTGGGTTCCAAAAGCAAACCTGACCTGGAATGCTCAGCTGAGTTAGGATGGCAGGAAATGCATGAAGAAGGAGAGAAAGAATAAACATGAATGCTCCATTCTAAAGACAAAAGGAGGGGCTCCGCGGTGGCGCAGTTGGTTAAGCGTCTGACTCTTGATTTCGGTTCAGGTCATGATCTCAGGGTCATGAGATCGAGCCCCACGTCGGACTCTGCACTGGGCATGGAGCCCACTGGGGCTTCTCTGTCTTCCTCTCCCTCTACCCCTTCCCCACTTATTCTGTCTCTCTTGCCCTCTCTCTCAAATAGATTTTTTTTTAATCTTTAAAAAATAGATAAATAAAGGTAAGTGAGAGAGTGATTGCAGGGCGTTTGAGAATTACCCAGACATGCACAGGGCTCCTTTGCTCCTACTAGCCTGTAGGGGAAAAGAAATGGTATGAGTGAATGTGCCCACACCCACGGGAAGAGGCATCAGGCTGCCTGTCACCTCACTGCAGACTCCTTTATAGACATATCCTCCCAGGAACACCTGCCGGAGGAGGGCAGGGTCTGAATGGGGACATCTGGGAGCGTCCCCACCCCTGGGAATTAAGTGCTCCAAAGTGAGTGGGCAAGAGCCGTTCATTCATCTCATGCAGGGGGTCTTTACCCAGGGTTTGTCATCGTAAATCCAGATGGAGAAAAACACGACATCTTTAATTTTCCCTCACCCCTGACTGAAATGTAGCATTTCCGTGGATTACGGAAGAGGACAACAAACTGTAACTGAACGCGCATTTCCGGAGACCTCATCCCTTGAGAACCAGAGCTACTTTCATATCACATCGTGCTTGTGTAGATATCACAAAATATCAATTATGTTCATCATAACTTCAAATTAGGCTCATCATCCACCCCACAGCTAGAACTTGTTACCTAACGTGTTAATAAAGAAGCTGATCTGTTACTATGTGACCAGTTTGTTTCAGTAATGTTGCGATAAGTGGTTTAAGCGTAACCAGTTTCTTCTTTAAACTAGTTTATTTTATTTTCTTCTTTTTTTTTAAAGATTTTCTTTCTTTATTTGAGAGAGACAGAGGGTATGAGTGGGGGAGGCGGGGAGGAGAAGAGGGAGAGAAAGAATCCTCAAGGAGACTCTGCACTGAGCTGGGAGCCCGACATGGGGCTCAATCCCAGGACCCTGAGATCATGACCTGAGCTGAAATCAAGAGCTGGATGCTTAACTGATCAAGCTCCCAGGTGCCCGTATTTTATTCTTTAGGAATGGTCTTCTGAGAAGGGGACTGCCAGAAAATCCTTCAAGACAAGCGATGAAAGGAACTAATTTTATGGAGCACTAACTCCCCATCACAGGCTGTCCATTCCTTAAAATAATCTCCTGTCATCCTCATCCCAATCTCATGAGGGGAGAACAATTTCCCCCATTTTAGAGATGGGTCAACTGTGGCTCAAAATGTGTTATCCTACTGCGGGGAAATGAGTGAACGAGAGCCAACTCCATCCCAGGTCTGTTTGACTATCTATTCTCTGACCGTGGCCATGACCATGAGACACAGCTTTGGAAGGACCGCTCCACAAATGAAGAGATCAACACACTTACCAGAGAAGCAGCCACCTTGAGTGGTCATGGAAGTACACGGCTCAGATCCTACTTTAGAAGAACCCACAGGGGGCAGGGAGGGGCAGGATCTGCGAGGCGAGCTCCTCTGCATTTGCCCTGAGGACACAGTCTCCTGGGCCAGTATTGCTTTAGCCAAGCCATTCCTACCTGATGAGCAGGTGTCCTCTGGCAACAATCTACCTGCAGCCTGAGGCCTCTCCTAATGGAGTACATCCTCCTTCCTTCCCTCTACCCTTTCCCAGGGGCCAGAGCGGCCCCGCAATCCGAAAGCTCCCAGCCTGTTCCTGCTCACTCTCCCCATTTTCCTTCACGGCCCTTTCCTTCGACACATTGTGTGGATGTCCACTTCCATCTTGCAGGACCCAAATTCAGGCGTCCCCCAGACCTGAACAAAGCTGCAGCCCTGATCCCCTCTGATGGGCAACAAAAGACAGTGTGTTTCTTGTGACAGTTTCATGCACGGAGAAGGGAAACCACGCCTTCCTTCTAAGCCATCATGTGAAGACTACATCATGGACACTGATGGCATGGGCCCAGGTTGTTATGGCTGAAAAGATGAGGGTAATTCTATTAAAGTGGGTTAAGCCTCTGTCTTCGGCTCAGGCCGTGATGAAGGCAGATGCTTAACTCACTGAGCTACCCAGGTGCCCCAAAAAATGTTTTCATAAAGAAAAATTGGTAGAAATCTGCACAGATCATAAAGCAAATGCCTTGATGAATTTCCACCATCTCAGAAGACCTGTGTGATCAGCCCCGGGTTCAAGAAATGGGACATTCCTAGCATTCCAGAATCCCCCAAATATTCATCATCAATCCCCCTGCTTGTGCTCTGTCTCAAATAAATAAAAATCTTTTTCTTAAAGATTTTATTTATTTATTTGACAGAGAGAGATCACAAGTAGTCAGAGAGACAGGCAGGGGGAGGGGGAAGCAGGCTCCCTGCTGAGCAGAGAGCCTGATGCGGGGCTCGATCCCAGGACCCTGAGATCATGACCTGAGCTGAAAGCAGAGGCTTAACCCACTGAGCCACCCAGGTACCCCTCAAATAAATAAAATCTTAAAAAATATATCTTTTAAAAGTATTTACAACACCTAGATCCCAACGAGGTAGAATTTGAAGGGCTGTTCTTTGTAGGACAGGAAGCAAAAAATTTAATTAATGGTGGTGGGGAGGGGGTTATGCTCTACAGCCCACACTCTGGGAGCTCTAGGGATCTGATCTGAACTTGAGGTGGCCCTTAACAAAGAAACTTAAGTCTATTTATCTTGGGGATCCTGCACGGCTCACAGAGGTTCTAGACTTATCTGAAATATATGCTCTTTATAGCCAACCTTCCGTTAAATAAATAAATGGCTCACTTCTATCTTGACATGCCAGAGATGTCAGGAAGAGAAGAAATAAGGAGTCCTTGGTATTGCCCGTGGCACGATTCAGTGCCTGACTTTGAAAGTATGACGCTCAGCTCGCAGGGAATGAGTCTGGCCGGCTGGAGCAATGTGGATGTATGTTTGACAAATCAATTCCCTTTCTTGAAGCAGGAGGAGGGAGGCTCCCAGGGAGGTCAGGCAGCTCAATTACCACAGGCAAAGCAGAGCAGCGGAGGTCTTGCAGAATCAAGGGGCCCCCTCACGCGGACGTCTGCATGGGGAATTGCTGGCATCACCTGGTCGGCCGGGAACCACTGCAGCTAGCCTCTGAAATTAATGACATCCTCACCCCCGCCAGCGGGGCTGGCCTCTGCCTTCAGTCTCGCGGCTTCAGAAGCATCTCCAGGCTGAATGGTGCCATGCGCTCGGCCAAACAGGAGAAATGCGCCCATTGGATCCCAGGAGCCCAGGCAATAGTCGCCTTCCTCCTGTTGCTTTAGCCAAGCCTCTGCCTCCAGTCTCCCCCTGGCGCCCCTGATGAGGGTCCTTTACCTCTTCCTTGCAGACAGAGGGAGCTAGCTTTTTGGTACCCAGGTCCCAAATCAGGAAATATGGCCCAAATCAACAGCAACTCCAGGCAGTGAATTGTAAGGGTGAAGACCATGGGTTTAAAGCATAATTCTACCACGCAACGGCAGTGTGACCTTACGCCAGTTTCTTAACCTCTCTGTGCCTCAGCCTCCTCATGTATTAAAAAGAGTGAAATACTGATTTCAGAGGATTAGGAGGATTTAATTTACTAATACACACAGAGCTCCGTAAAAGGGAAAGGGACAACTGGTAGACTTCAAGCCCCCGTTAGTCCTGTTCACCAAATATCTCCTGCCCTTTGTCTCCCAAGGACACGGTACACGGTAGGATTTCCCCTGGAAATGTAAATTAGCTGGGCGGCTTGTTTTCATCAAAGAAACATGAGCAGAAATTTCATATGTCGTTTCTGGACAGAAACTCTAAGGACCGGCACGCAGGTCACCAGCTTCCTTTCTCGCTGACTTGGAAAATACGGTGGCATGAAGATGGAGCCTCCTTGAGTCTGAGGCCTCGAGTTGGGACAGGAAAAAGCAAACGTCCCAGCCCACCATGGGTAAACCTGTGCTGTGGGCAAGAAATCGATCTCCACTGAAATTTCGTATTTATGTGCTGCTTCAACATCACACAATCTCTTCTGACGGAACACAAACTGGTACCTGAAAACAGCAAAATGCTGGGTGCCTGGGTGCCTCAGTTAGGTAAGTGCCTCCCTTCAGCTCAGGACATGATCCCAGAGTCCTGGGATCGAGTCCTGCATCGGGCTCCCAGCTCAGCGAGGGGCCTGCTTGTCCCCTTGCCCCTTCCCTCCTTGCTCATGCTTGCTCTCTCTCTCAAATAAATACAAACAAACAAACAGGATATTGCCATCACACAAACCTCCAAGACATAGAATTAGCTTGAGATCCAGGAGGCCTGCAGGGAGGAAGCCACTACTTCAGGCTAGAAGAATGGTAACCCTTATTATGGGTACTGTAGTAAACAGGTGGGGAAACTTACTTGCTCCAAGTACAATGTAGGTGAGTATCTTGTAGCTCCAGGGAAAGAAGTTGCAAGACAAAACGTGTGTGTCACTTGTCATTGGCTTCCTTTGGACAAGTCATACCAAAAAAATAAAGCAGCTTAGAAAAGAAGCAGCCAGTTTATAAACAGGAAGGAACAGAGAGGCAGAGTAGCTCTGGGTAGCTTTGGAAGGGTGAAGACCAGAGCTAAACTTGAAAGGAGCAGCATCTACTGAAACCCGTACAGCCAGGATCTAATCCGCATGGTGGCCTCGCACACGTTGTTAATACTAATTATTATTAATAGTTCTGAACGTCCTTGCAACTATGCTTGGAAACTCAGCTCCACACAGAGAACTGGAAAAGCTTCTGCACTCCTGGTTCCAAAGGCTGTGGACCCACTATGACCCCATGCCCGATTCTAAGACACAGGGTCCTCCTTATTCTCGTGGCCTGCGTTTGGGTCCCTGTCTTAGCCCACTTCTGGCCCTGTGTTCTCAGTCCAAAATTCCAGCTTTCTTAGCTCCTGGCCTTAGGGCCTATCTTGTTCTAGAGACCAGAGTCCTTCTTCTGAGTCATGGTCCCTTGGGAGCCTACCTGCCCCTGCTCCTATCAGACTCCTGGGACCCTGTGAACCTGAGCCTCCGAATATGGCCACGGCCAAACAATCCTGAACTGTGACATTTGCCTGGGAGTCTGTCTTTCTGGGATTTCCAGAGTTTTCTCATGCCAACTTCACAATCCTCGACTAAGAGAGTGTCTCTGTCACTTGGACCTGTCTCATGCCAGCCCAGGACCTCCACTTCTGGCCTTACCTTTTTTTCAACTTGGTGCTCAAAGCTGAACCAGAGAGTCCAAACGGTTTCTCCCAAGGGTGAGATGCAAAGGGCCCATCACCTCCCTTCCCTTCTGCTACAGACGCAATTTGAAATTTCACTGGTTCTTTTATATGCTTTGTGATTTGGGATGAGCATATCTACCTGCCCTTTGGCACAGCCAGAAGCCCCCAACTCCTGCTCCTGGGCTTTGTTGCCTTGTAACACCCGCATTCTGAACCTTTCCCCTCAATGTTTATTGCGCAAGGCTTCCAGACTTTGTGGATTCCCTCTGCTCGGGGCCTCAGATGCACCGCCGGTGCTCCTCTGAGATGACCTATGGCTGCATTTCCAGGCCATGATTCTCCCTTGTTCCTTGAGTTATGGCTGCTTCCAGCAAGATCCCCCAGCCTAGATCATTCCGGGTTATGGGACCCTCCTGGGATGATTCGTGTGGTTGGCTTTCCAACTGAGCACACCCTAATTCGAAGGAAAGGAGATCCCCGATCAATTCTAAGCATTGAAGTCACTGGATCTTTAATAATTTATTTTAGAGCTGTTGTTCATAAAATTGAATTAATTATAATCCTTTAATGACACACTACCATAGTGAGTAGAGAGTGGTCCTAACCTTTTTTTTTTTTTAAGAGTTTATGTATTTATTTTATAGAGAGACAGAGAGCACGAGCAGGGAGAGGGGCAAAAGGAGAGGGGGACAGAATCCCCAGCAGACTCTCCATGGTGTGTGGAGCCCAACCTGGGGCTCAGTCTCACGACCCTGAGATCACAGCCTGAACCGAAACCAAGAATTGACACTTAAGCAACTGAGCCGCCCAGACACCCCTAGAATAGTCCTCTTCTGATTTCAATAATATTTATTTGTATATTGATTCATTTACTTTTTAAAATATAGTGACATTTCACGAACCCATGATTGAACCCCCAATGAGGCAATTAAAAAGAACCCACATCTACTTGTGCGTTCTCTCCTTTTCCCATTGGTCTAGAGCTGGGGCCAGGAAAGGGAAATTGCCCAACATTTTCTTGGTTAATTGATGCTAACTTTACCTGACCATTTCTCTCCTATCTGATTCCAAACCATACCTCCAGCTGTCTGCCTGGTCTGACTTTGGGCAACTATGAACTTCTGTCCTGTCCCCATCCCAGGGATGGTCTCGGAATCCTTGTCATTTGGCCACTCAGTGCCCTGGGCCCAGGAGAACATGACCTTGTCAGGCTTAGATCTACTTCACACATTTTTAGGACAGACATCTATTCTATCCTCCCCATGGCTTCCCTCTGGATTTTTCTTCTTCCTATTTCCACAAAACATTAGTTTGCAAATGTCCCATTTTAGAACACATGTAGTCTTTAGAAAAACCCACAGTTCAGTTCCTTTGAACCTGAAAGTGAAAATGCACACACTGGCATTCCTATCTCCATGAGAAATGACATCCCAGTGTGTCACTCCTGACATTAAGTTTGCCTGGCTCAGACATCCACACTCCTGTCAACCGACTAATTTTTCTTCACAATTAGTAGAAACCCAAGGAAAGATACCTTAACATCTGCTGGGCTTTCAGGCAACTTCTTATAGGAATTCAGCACCTGGATCGCCTGTAGAGTGTCTGCTTAGTGTTCCCTGGGAAGAGGGTTCCTAGGGGTTCAACACTCACCTATTCATCAGGGAACAGATACAAGCAAATCTCGTAAATGTCAAAGGAAAGAGCATTTAAGATGCCTCCTTTGGTACATTTTAAGGGCTACCAAGCTCATTCTTAAAAGGCAATAAAACAATGTATGAGGGGTAATTCCATAGCAAACATTTACGTGTAAAGGAAAGAGAGACAAGAGAAGGAATAGGGAGGGAGAGGAGGGAAGAGAGATGAGTGAGCGAGCGAGCGAGAAAGAAGACAGAGAGAAAGGATGATCCTAGACCCAGGTCGAGCAAGCTGGCCATTGAAATTGACTCTTGAAGTTTCTGGACCTCTCATGGCAGAACCATATGGTAGGCTCCGTGAAGAACACCAAGAGAGGAAGAGATAAATGGCCAGTGGCTGGCATCAAGTGTACAATCATATGGCACCCGGGGCTGGGAAACAAATGTTTGTGAATTAACCCGAAGGCCATCAAGAGAGGGCTGACCCCTTGGATCTGTGAGCCACTCATTAGCTCAGCCCCATAAATATGAGCAATTATATACATAAGAGAGAAATATGGGTCGTAGATCACATTACCCTGTTGGAATGTAATACCAATAAAATCTTAACAACGACTAATAAATTCTCATCACAGACAAGTGTTCTAGACAACAAAGTTATTGTCATATTATGCATTGGACCAGAGTAAGCAAATGTTTTGATCTGAAAAAAGCCAGTAGAAAATCTTTTACAACACATCACCTTGAGCTATAGCAATAAAAATTTTTCCCTGATTTGCAACCATTGGATAAATATAATAAAAAAAATGAAATTTTTCTGTTTTCCTCTGTGCAAACTGCCTACTCTCTGCTCCCAACCAAAAAAAAAAAAATCACAACAATTAAATTATCAAGTGACTCTTACTTTAGCTGAATTATTCCTGTCATCCTACCATGAAGTAGCTGTTAATCTGATATGTCCTCACCTCTATCAAGCATCCAATGCACACTCACAAGCAGGCTCAGAAACCCTCACCCACAGACACAAGAGCACCTAGAATTTCTAAGAGGACTCAGAACAATGCAGCGTCAGTCAATGGTTCTGAAAATAGAGTGGACGAACTAGTTAGCCAAGGAACCAAGAAATGAGTGGGAAAAAAAAAGAAATGAAAGAGACAAAAGCAAGCACTTGGATTCCAGTAGGAGAGAAGTGAGGGAGTTTGAATCAGGTGCACCATGAATTTGTACTTTCACCAGTAGGTTTAGAACACTCCTTTTTTTTTTTTTAAGATATATTTATTTATTTTTAGAGAGCGAGAGAGAGAGATCGTGTATGAGAGCAGGGTGGAAAGGCAGAGGGAGAGGGAAAGAGAGAATCTCAAGCAGATTCCACACTGAGCGTAGGGGCCAATGTGGGGCTGTCCCAGGACCCTAAGATCATGAACTAAGCCAAAACCAGGAGTCGGAATTTTAACACACTGAGCCCCCCCGCCACGCGCCCCTAGAACACTCTTTCTTGGTGTTTGACTGACCAGAAGAGTTGGTCTTCATTCCCATGTCATTTCTGCTTCTGCAGATGGAAACTATTCTTCCCAGGCACAGTGTGGTTGACAAGGGAGCTGCCCCACAGAGTATGGGATAAAGAGATTGTACCCGAGCTGCTGAGAAGCTGAGAAGCTGGTTTCTTAGTCATTTAGTGTGAACACAGGACAGCCCTCAGGCAGCTAACGTGTAGAAATTATGTATTCAGTGAGGTGTCTGGATCCCCGGATGTGAAACACTCACTACCGTGTACTTGAGGACTCTCTGACACATGAGTCCTACCATCTAGAAAGACAGAAGGACAAACTTCTGAGGCAAAAATCTAAGAGTGTGCTAGTCTTGAGGCAGAATCTAAATATTTGATTTTGCCATATTTCTTTCAAAGTCTTGGTAAGTGGGTTCCCCCCACCTTACGCATCGAAGTCTTCCTTCTTATTCTCCTTGTTTTAAACAGAAAGAACAGTTCTGATGATTATGAATGAGAATACATCGTCCCTGGTGGGATCAAGGCTTCTAATTCTATTTTATCCCATTCATAAACCTTCCTAGGTAAGCTATCAGTTGAATTCTAGTCTTGAATTATTCAGTGGAAGATGCATTAAAATATCGCCTGGCGTTAAGGGAGAGCCCGTAATGCACGTTCAGTATTCTTTCCATCTGCTATTATATGTCACACTTTCTAATCCTTCTCCCTACCCCCAGCTCAGTAATCCCTTCAGTGACATAGACGCACACACACCTAACCATTCTAAATAATCCCTTCCTTTCTTGAACAACATCAGACAGTCTTTTTACATACCTCATTCCATAACAAAATTCTCTTTTAGAGCCATTTTTTGTTAACTGGATTTACCGCGATGATTCATCATTTTGCTTTACATACAAATATCGAATCATTGCTTTTTTCTTTTTTTTTTCCGAAGCAAGAAGCTGACTCCGTAACTATAGAGAACACACTGATGGGGATGGGGGGGGGGGGGTCGGTGAAATAGGTGATGGGGATTAAGGAGTGCACCTGTTGAGATGAGCACTGGGTGTTGTACGGAAGGGTTGAATCAGTGTATTGGACACCTGAAACTAATATGACACTGTATGTTAACGATACTGGAATTTAAATAACAATTTTAGAGTTATTTTTTAAGTGAGAAGTTGCTTTCAAGAAAAATTATAAATAGTACCTCATTAATGGGGACCCAGCCTCAATAATCTTAGACATGCAACCAGAGTGTAAAATGCCACAGCTGATCCCTTATGAGCACAGATAATTTCCATTATCGTAGTCATTCTTCTGCCCTGGGGGTATGGGTGGCCCATTTCCAAAGCAGGTGTATTTAAAAGAGTTTGGTTTAAATGGGACCAACTTCCCATGAATTAGCAAATGGAATCCAGGGACACATTTGAGTGAGACCCGGGGAATGTAAGTTGTATTTGGATGCAACCAAGATGTTAAAGTGATTGTGATCTGTACCTCCCAGCAGTAGACAATGAAGAGACTCATGTCATACATGGAGTACGTGAAAAAGCAGAGAGGCAGCGGGCCCAGGAGGAGTAGAGATTAAAAAGCGAGAGTCTAGAAGTGGAGAAGAAGGAGCAAGATGGGGAAGAGGAGGAAGAAGACAGAGTTGAAAGAGGAGAGAGACCGAGACAGAAGAGTAAGATCACCATCTTGAATATTTGTAGGATCTAATGCTTTAGAAAACAAAACCAACTTAATCTGTAAGACCCCAGAAAGCAGAAATGGGAGTAGGAGGAACAGTATCAAGGAGAATTTGGGCTGTAGATGAGGGTATTTTCCAGTCATCAGTGCTAAAATTGGATTTGTAATATAATAATGAGCAGCCCCCCCCCATCAGAAGAATTATCCAAACAGAGGCTGGGTCACCATTCATCCTGGCTCTTCCCAAAAAGACTGCCCTAGAAACTCAGGTTCATGTGACACATGAGCAGAACATGTCTATTGTAAGACACACAATTCAATAAACATATGGTCCATTCTATCATGCTGTTAACTCTGTGAATGCTGAATTAGTGAAGGCTGAACTCGCAAATACTGAATCGTTGCTTCTAGGGGAAAATAGGGTTTGGTTCCTGGGAGCCTCCAGTCTCAACATTTTCAACAAATAATCAATAAAATATTTTCATGTGTGTTTCTGTTTAAAGACAATGCATTTGACCTATATCAGTGATTCATTCCCATTGAATTCGTGGCCAGAGGCACTATTACTCATGCCTCAACAAGGCTTATCTAACACACACATTTTCTTCTTAAGGCACATCACACCTTCTCGCACTTAGGAACACGAGAGTTCTTTAGCATACTGCTTGGAGGTCAGGGAAACCACCAACAAAAAGCATACAAATGAAAAAAAAAAAAGTGGTGCCAGATAGACCATGTCAAGGACACTTGCTTATAGCATGAGCGCTAAAACGTGGAGGCAGAGGGTTGCCTTATTTGACCGTAGCTGGAAACGTGTAGATCAGGTTTCACCACCTTGCATGTGTCTGTGAGTGTCAGAGGTCTGTAAGTACTTATTTTGGGGCCACAAGTAAACACCAGTGAGTGGGTAAATTTGCAAATATGGAATTTACCTGACCTGCCAGAGCGAGGGGAGCCATAATGGGCAAAGCAACCAGATGAAGGGCTCTAAACAGTCTGAAAACTCGACTTCCCATTCCACGACCTCTTTTCACAGAGCTGGGTACTTTTTGCCTGACCATGGCTGTCAACAACCCCTTGGGTCACAGGCTAGGTGGGCAGCTGACTGGGGGGCCCAAGCCATAAGAATGAAGTAGGTTTGCCATTTGGCTGGAAGTTCTCAAATGGATCCCATTGGGGGTGGGGGTTATGACCGCCATTTTGCTCCTGGGTTGCCCCCAGTTCACTTCAGAACTCAAGGAGGCGCTGTTCTGCAGTGCATAGACTGACCCCGTGATCCCCTCCAGACTCTGAAACATGAAGGGATTTGTAGTCAATCCACTTAATGGCAGACCTTTCCACTTCCTGGCACTGCTCCCCCTCGGTGATCAGAATTCGACCTTCTCAGAATGAAGAGGATTTATTTATGCTCTCGTTAACACCCACCCTTGTCCCGCAGTGGACTAAAGGTACCTCATGGAAACTGGCCCATCTGTGGGCCTCGCCCTCGCACACGTCTCCCAAATGAGAAAATGGTCATCACCGGTGGAGTCGCAGTCATCGAAAGACAAAAATACAAGATTTCCCATTTCTGAAAACAGGCAGAAACAAAGACAGGAACACGAAAAGCATTTTGACTTTTGTCCCAAATTCAGACAACTGAGTGGAAGCTGAGATCTTTCTGTAAGAGCCTGGCTGTCTGCGTCTAGCACCCCGTACGGGAGTGTGATGGCTTTGTCACAAACTGAAAGCAGTATTTACCTTTTTGTGGATTTGAATGTAATGATGTGTGCACACTCGTTATTAGTTCCTAGCAAATCCCAAGAATTGAGGCCTTGGGAGTTAAAAGGATGTGCTATGGGAACATGGCCTCAATTAACTTCTTGGGGTTGGCTGAGCACTGGCCAGAGTGAAGGAGAGACTAACAAGGAATGACCACTGGGACTCACATGACAGCTACTACATTAGGGACCATCTCTCATCTCAGAATCTCCAGTGGGGTCCAAGCCCACTGTGTGCAGAATCCTGGTAGCACACTCACACTCCGGTCTGGCCCAAACCAGGAGATGATCAACGCTCATGGGAGAGGCACGCATGTGGAAAGTAGGTGAACATTTTCAGGGAGCCACGCAACCCCGTGGCCTGACTTGGAGATGAACACCAGCCCCAGAAGGGCCTCCTGGCTTGTGTGTAGCTCTGTGTACTTCTACAAACAGAAATTACTTCTTTGTTCCAAAGACACACAATCGCTTTCTTGACCCAGACCCTGTTCCTCTTTCTAGGCTCGTTTTTTGCTATGCCTCACTTAAAAATTTTTTTTTCTGTTCCTTCAATGAATTGGGTTCTTTTCCAAAGCCACAGAGCCTTTGCCTATGTGCCCCCCTTCGCCTAGGATGGCCTTCTGCTGTCTCATCCCCTTACATCCCCTGCCGCTGCTACAGAAATCAATGAGGGTGTCACCAGCTAGAGCTCCTTTAGCTGAAATCATAGAAACCTTGACCCAGCTGGCTTAAGACAGAACAAAGATGTGTTATCTTACAAAACAGGAAGTTGCAAGAAGAGGGAGTTTTCAGTCTGGTGAATTCCCCTGCTCCACAAGGGCCTTAAAGATCCTGGTTTTTCCATCTTTCTGCTCTACCATCCTTCGCCTGTCTTCTCAGCTTCGTGGTGGTCAGAGTTGGCCACCACAGGTCTACAAGTCTAGGCAAAACCCAAGGTCACAACAAACACCCAGCGGAAGAAAAAGGCTTGTTCCCTCCCTGTCTGTGTGTGTGTGTGTGTGCACCCGCGCACCCAAGCACACCTGCATGTGCCTTTGCGTCTCCCTTTAAGAGTCAGAAAACATTTCTCAGCATCCTCAATCATACTTTCTCAACGCTCAGGGACCAGCATTGCGTAACAAACCCTCGCCTAAATCAATCACCAGCAAGAGAGGGATTACCATGATTGGATTAGCGAGGCGCAGATTACAGGAACAGAATCCGGTCAGCTAGAAAAGAGGAGGTGTTGGGGAGGCTACCAGTACCATTTTCCACAAACACCCCACCCGGCCCACTGCATGCTGCTCTAGGTGACCTTGGGCTGCCTGTGCCCCTGACTGTCACCTGTCTCTGAAATCTGAGCCCTTTACATCACAAGCGACTGCTGACTTCCATGTCAACCCTTTCATCTTTGAGCTGCTTAAAGCTAGATATAATGGCTCACTCACGGCTACACCTTAGAACCTAGTACCTGCTCCGGGCTTAAGGATGAATGAATGAATACATGAGTGGCCTCACAGATGACAGCCACTGGGTGCACAGGCAAAGAGGAACCCTCTACAGGACGCAATCATTTCCCCATTCTGAACTTGGAGAAACCTCCCTTAAGAAGGAGTGAAAGATTCCTCCAACATCATGTGGTACCGGGCAGAGCCAGAACTCAACCTGGTTCCAAGCTGAATGTTGGAACCAAAAGAAATAATGAGGACAACGGGGCCAGAGTATGAAATGGCCTTCCTAGCATCCAGAGTGGCAAAGCTGGGAACTAGGTAAAAATAATTTTACTAATGTGCACAAGGCCCATCTGCAATTTTGAGCATAGACACACATGAATAATCCTAAGACTTTTTCTCTGCCTGATTCAAATCCTACGAGTACTGCCTTCAGCTTTTTATTGTCCCAGAAACATTTATGTAACAAATGGACCCCAATCTTTGGAGGATTCAGTTTCCAATCCTGACAAATTAAGGACCCTAAAGAATAAATTATTTTTACTTATCTCCCAGACCGAAGGGGAGGAAGCCCTACAATTCTGGAACTTTGGCTTTGAAACCTCTTGAACGCATTACAGAAAATCCAAGGGAATTAGACAATAAGGATTCTTTCAAAACAGTAGGATTTAAAGGATCTTATTACCTACTTTATAATCTTACCTTAAGGCTGTAGAAAGTATTAATTGGAGCAAAGACATCCAAAAGAGAACAGCCACCGTAAATCATCCCTATTGTTGAAGTCTGTCTTTTATCTCTTTAATTTGTTACTTGCCTCAACCTTGCTGCTTTTTCAGATAAACCTATCCAACTCCTGACTCCCTGGTGTAATGTATGTATGTGTGTATATATATCCCCTCCCCAACCCCGGCACAGAAAAGAAGAAGGGGAAAAAAAAAAAAAAGCTAAGCCCAGTAAATCAATAGCACTTCAAATCCCATTTCCTGCCCTGATCAGTGGTTGATCCCTTCAAGAAAATCAGAGGGTGGAAAACAGAGCCGCTGGCTCCAGGCGAATAGAAAAACTCTGAGCATCTCTGAAGGAGGCTTACATGGGGCCTGCATCCCCAGCATCCAATTCTTACTGGAAGTAATATACTGTTTCTCCACGGAAAGTGTGAAATGCTTTAAAATAAATTGGAATGGCTGCTGACCCCTCTGATAAATGAAAACTGGATGTGCTAATCGGATCCTGTTGTCCTCCCTGGCTGGGCTCCGGGGGCCCTCATCATCCCGCTCGCACGTCTCTGTAGTGGGATTGGAAATACTTCTTATTTTTTTTTTATTTGAAGTAATAATCTTCGACCAAAATGTCACAATCCCGTAGAAAATGGCAAGGGAAAAGGGAACTTCAATCTTCAGAAAGGGAACAAAAAGCAAGGTCAACCACTATTTTAGGAAAATTGGTCTTTGTATAATTTCCTCTCCCGATTGGTAAAAGGTTTCTGAGTCCGTGAGGCTCTCGTGGGGCTCCTTTTCCCTTGAATTGCTCCCTTTCTGAGGGCAATCTAGGGTACTGAGATATTTCTCCAATCATGGTCCTGGGATCAGTCAAAAAATGCACATTCCCAGATGCCACTACTGCCCCCTCAATAAACAAGGGAGATCCACCACCATGAGGAAAGGGGACACATCTGGTATTTCCTGGCTTTGCTGGGTAAACAGAAGATATCTACAAAGGCCTCACCAGCCTCACAAACATTTTCTAGGTTCCAACCATCCAGCTTTATTTATTTTTATTTTTATTTTTCAAGTAGGCTCTACTCCCGACAGAGGGATTGAACTCATCACCCCAGGATCAAGAGTCGCACGCTCTACTGACCGAGCCAGCCAGGTGCCCCAGCCACCCAACTTCATGCAGTGAAGGGTCCACTGTCCTTTCAGAGCAATGCTGGGTCCAGAGCTGTACTTACTCGTGTGATTTTTGTTTCCGTCTTTCTCGACTCCATTGATTTCATCCTAACTTGTACCATGGGCACTCCCTTCTGATTCTCGCTCATTCTGCACGTGTCTACGTGCTGGATTCCGAATTAGAGCGGCTACCCTGAAACATGACCTGGATTCAGACATTCAACCTCCTTGATGAATTCGGACGCGTTTTGAGATTCTAAACTTAGAAATATCCAAAGGGGTGGCCCAAGAAAGTGTGAGATGTGGGCAGTGGGTGCTGTGCTTGGTAAGGATTCTGAAGCTATTTTGAGTCTAGGGGATGCTCAGCTGAGCCAGGGTGCCCATAACATGGTGATGAAATGGGTTAATGAATGGGTTTGCGTATTTCTCAAGTGTGCTCTGATTATAATAGTAGGAAACAACTTGAGTGAGTCTAAGTCGATGAAGAAGAAGAAGAAGAAGAGGAAGAGGAGGAGGAGGAGGAAGAAGAAGGGAAGAAGGAGAGGAGGAGGAGGAGGAGGAGGAGGAGGGGAGGAAAGGGAGAAGGGAGAGAAGGGGGAGGAGGGGGAGCAGGGGAAAGGAGGGGGAGGAGGCATTTCAGGGAATCCATGAAAAGGTCAACAACCAAACCAGTAGAAAGATAAGGAGCCAGGGAGGCTCTGGGGTTTTCAGAAAGAAGAGTTGATTGTTCTTACTTCTAGGACTCTGACTGTCCTTGACCCGGCTCCCAACCCCCCATCTCTCCAGACAGAGACTCTAATGACCTGCCATGGCTCCATGTGCCATGCCTTGGAAGCAAGTGTCACACAGTGGCATCATGGGTGTTCTGGAGGCCCCAGTCCTGTGAGTGGGGTGGCCCATTTCTCCAAACACCAATCCTAGGCCGCCCCAATGGCACTTACCCTGATCTAAAAAAAATGGAGCCAAGTGAACTAGACCGTAAGCTCCCAGCAGACTGGTAGCCTGTTGAGGGCAGGATCTGTGCCTGATTCACCTCTCTGAAACCTCCAACACTAGTTTTGGACTCAGCCTGCCTCAGCTTGAATTGCCACTCTCCTTTACCAAAGTCATTCATCTGACTTTAGACACCTCTCTTAACTCTCAAGCTACTGTTCCTTCGTCTGTAAAATAAGGGTAGTGCTAGTACCTAACTCGCAAGTTGTTGCAAGGATGAAACCTGGCATCTGACACCACCAGGCTGGGACATTCCATGATCCTCCAAGCACTGCTGGGAAAGCTGTAGCCCAAGCCCCAAGAGGGAAGGTACAAACCTCATTAACTGACAGCCATGGGACTGTTTTTCAACCTGAACTTGTTGGATAATAAATAAATCATCTCTTATATCTGAAAGGGATATTCTAAGGGCAGTTGTACAGTTTTCAGAAAGTTCCCTTAACAATGAGCCATCCTTCATGGTGAGCCAATCCCAACACCCCTCCAGATGGCCTCCGTTGTGAATCTCCTTGCTGTCTTTCCTGATTCCACAAGAGCCATTCTCATGACCTGCTTCTGCTAGAGGAATTTTCAAATGCTTACTTGATATCATGGAGTGAGAAGTCAGCTGGAGTCTTGCCTTCTACAACACTCACCTCCAGCCCCTCCTCCAAGGGGGTGGGAAGAGAAACAAGATCTGGGGTCCTGCTAGAGGGTAAGATCTATGCCCACATCCCCCAAATCCCTGGAGAGGCCAGGCATAGCTTCAGGAAGGCCCATAAGGCTTAAGGTCAAGCCATGGGACACAAGTAACATGGGTTTTCTGGAGACCCAGCCCTGTGGCCAAGTCTGCTGCCTACACAAGGTCTTGGGGCACTGCTGGGCAGTGCTGGACAGCACCCCCAGAAGTGTCACGGTTACCCCCAGGGAGCATCCCACTCTGATTTTGATAAGACTATATGAACCCTCAAGCTCTTTTGCAGTCCAATAAGGGAGACATCCCAGATATCGGACTGATCTCAGCCAGCTGGGGTCATGGAGTTTTACTTCTGTTTTTTTATTTAAGAAGTATGGCATTTCTTGCACTTTCACTTAGCTGGAATGTTCACACTAGTACCGTCTATCCTCCTGCCTGTTCCCCAATGTGGCCTTCAGCACTCCCTTCTCAGTGAGGGCAATTCCGGAACTGGGGCTTGGACGAGCAAAGCACATGGTCGAGGAGGGGCAGGGACTTGAGTCTTTAGGTGGCTTCAACCGCATACTCACAAATGCAGAATGAGGGGAGAGTCTGCCTGGTGGGAGCCTGCAAACCTGCTTCAACCCACAAAAAGCCACGGGGCCTGGTTCCTGGAGACATGACCCAGACCACACAAGGTCCAGGAACAGGGAAGCTAGGAGAGGCCATCAGAAAGGGGCCAGATGCAGGAGAGCTAGGCAGAGAGGGACAGGGGGACCCAGATAAGGGCCAGAATAACCAGCTTCTAGGATTAAGCAGTGCTTAGAACTCTAGCATTACAAAAACAACCCCAAACTAAGATCTTCACAGTTATCTCAATAATCATTAAGTTTTGTGATGATCTATGCCTTGTGCCAAGCACTTTTATGTATATTAATTTTACCTAATTCCCCAAGCAGATCTGCCAAACAGTATTAAGAACCCCATCCTATAGAGGAAGAAACAGAGCAGGTAATTTACCCAAGATCACTGAGCTGGTAAGCAAGCAGAGCACTTGCCTCTTGAAGCAGAAAATCCTGACCTCCATCCCCTGCACAGGAAAAGCTGACCTGTGGCTTGGGCAGGTCTGATCCTAACAGAGAAGAATGGATTCTAGCTGGGGTAAGGGCACCACAGGGCAGGGGCCAGACCCCTCTCACCGTGTCCCCACTTCCTTCTTCAAGGACGACAGAAGAGGCAAACAGAATTGATGCAAAGTACAATCAATTCTCATGATTCATGGTAATCGTGTTCTATAAAGTCCCCGTGAACACTGCATTAGCAAATACTGAACCCATGTTCCTAGGGGAAACACACAGTTAAGTTCCTCTGAGCCTCTGGTCACAACATTTTCATCAACCGCATCAATACGTGACCTTGTTTTAGGTGTATGTCCGTCTCAAGACACCTTACTAAATACACATTATTGTTGATTCATTAACATTGAACTCATGGCCCATAGCACCATAACCCTGCCTGAACAAAGCTGACCTAACACACGCATTTTCTCCATGAGCACATCACAGCCTTCTCACATGTGGGAACACAAAACTGTGAAAAACGTGGCACCAGACCGACCACAGGAAGTGTACTTGTTGACAACGTGAGCGCTGGAACAAAAAAGAACATGACCTCATCCAGCCTCCTCTGGGAATGTGTGTTGGGCAACTCGAGTTCTCTGCTGTTGTGGGCACATCTACAAATTGCACACGAAAGAGCCACAAATGTTGACTTGGTGCCTACAAGTAAAGTCTCAGCGAGGGAGTGAACTCACAAGTGTGGAACCTGTAAGGAATGCAGATCAAATCGACTGTCGCCTCTCCATTGGCTGTGCGGCCTTGAGTGAGACAAGTACCAGAGCCCATTTACCCATCTGTAAAACGGGTCTAACATCAGCCTTGCCCCAGGATGGCAGAGGGCTGTGATGGTGATGGTAACGTAGAGAAGCAGGCCACGAAATCCTTGCGACATGGGCCCAGAGAGCATTCATCCCCTTCTCTCTCAATCCAGGGACATACTGGATTGTCTGCCATCCCTTCAGTGGTTAAAAACCTCCACGAGGCCACGTGAGTAGTCAAGGTTACACAGCTTAAAAGCATCTGACCCCAGACTGTTAGGAAGAAGGACCCAGTTTACATCCTCTCAGCCACAGCTGAGATAACCGGTATGTAGACGGACCTGGCTGTTGGTATCCTCCTTCTCAACTCCTCCCCTCATGGCTCAGGGAGAGTGACCCCCTGGCAGGAGAACAGGAGCCAGCTGGCGTGGGCCCAGCGAACACCGTCACATGGCAGGCCTGCCTGCGGGGAGTTCACGGAGTCAAGTGCAGACGTGGAGTCCCACACGTCACGGGACCAAAGTCATCTTCATCTTCCAGCACTTTCCAGACCATTCATTCACCAAATAGACAAATACCTGCATTTTTGTAGATAAAATGAATGCAGAAGGAGCTATTTCCAAAGATAGATGACTGTCCTTTTTCCTTCAGCAAAGTTTAAAAAGGTAAAAATTATCATATTATGGGCACAGTGGTCATGGAGAGAAAATGAGGCGGCTGCTCGACAGGGGGAATTGCTCTCCCTGCATGGGAATGTTTTAGCATTAAATTAACTCTCCTATCTCCTGCCTGCTAATAGGAAAGCTTTCACCTCTCTGTTTGGTAGGGGATCTGCATTTGCATTTAGATGGACCTGTTGTAAAGATGGTCCCGCGCGGGGGCCCCCATCCCTTATTTACAATAGCAGCCAAGTGATAAAATGATGATCACATAAGTGGTTGTTTCACTGGTTTCGATAGGGTTGGAACCAGATTGGGGAAGGCTGTCATCTGAATTAGTCAATGAAAGAAAAGGATCGTTCCCCCCACCCCACCACCACCACCACCACTGTGGTGAGCATTCAGTGACCCACTTGACAACACGGAGACATGCTCTTTCCCTCCTGCCTGCCCGAGCTAGGTGGCCAGGACCGCTGGACATGGGGAGGCAAGGAGTCAGTGGCTGCTTCTGTTACTGCTGCTGCTTCATGGGCAGATTCCATGTTACCATTTGCAGATCTTTTCGCATCTCACTGGAGTTGGGCAGCCCTTGGATTGCTGTTCCCATTTTTTTAGACTTTGGGGGCGGGATGCAATAACTATCCCATGACCATACATCCAAAATGGTGGCGGTAAGTGAGATCCCGACCCTGATGCACACTGTCTCCTGTCAACAAGCTTCCTTACCATCCATCCATCCATCCATCCACCCAATGAGCACCTACAATCCAAGGTACACAGAAGTGTAGAGTGCGGAGAAGTGCAGAGAACTAGAAGCCATTCTGATTCCTGCAACTAACAGGAATCAGTGAGTGGCAGCTCCCCCACCCCCACCCACACACACACACTAGTACATTTTTTTTAAGCCCCCATGTTTTTATCTGTAAAAGCAAAGAATCTGGACAAAGGTAGTGTTAAGAAAAGCTTGCTTCTCTTGTTCGAATGTTCCAGATCTCTCTAACATCACATACGCATCCGTCCCTTGGACTATGGGAGCAAAATGAGCAGCTGTTGCAGCCGTCAAGAAAATCAGTCTGTTCCCAGCCACACAGCAGTGTTCCCTAGACAGTAGGTGCCATTCAAATCACCTGGAGGGCTTGTTAAGCTAGTTTCCTGGGCCTCAGAAATTCTGATTCAGGAGTCCAGGATAGGGGCCCAAGAATTTGCATTTCCAACAAGTTCTTGGGTCACGTTCATGCTGCTTGTGCCCAAATGACAGATGACACTTTGAGAACCACTGCTCAGGAGGTAAGAAGCTCATACCACTGGGGGAAGGACTATTTGTGCACACCTGTGATGACCTAATACAGTACAAGCCCAAGCAATGAAGCAGTTCACCATCCAAGTGTCCTTATGGGCTAGGGAAATAAGGACCATGGTCAGTGACCAGACCCACACAGGAGAAAGTGATCTTGAAATGGACCAATGGAAAAAATTCTTCCTTTGAAGAAACCATGCAACCAAGTCATGTGGGTCTTTGGGAAGCTGCTCAACTTACATGCATATGCCCTGTAATCAAGAGAACGATAATGTCCCTTTATCAGGTGGTAGATAGGAAGATACACAAATTTGGACCCTTATCAACTAATGGGTCCAGGGAAGGAGCACCCATGGAAACCCAGGCTAACCAGGTAAGGAAATCCCTGCCTTGACAGCCCATAGTCCCTCTAGGCCCAGGAAACGGTCATGCTAATTAGTTTCTGTCTCACTGTTTAAAGACTGGACTCTCCCCACACATACCAGCCTGAAAGGAGTTCCTACAAAGCAAACTCCACGTCTCTGTGGCCGGGCACCGAGAACTCCCATCCCAACAGGATAGAGTAATGAGATGGTCTCCAAGATTTCCCACACAAATTAAGTTCCCTGATCCTGAGTGTCCCAGTGTTTAAGGCAATTTATTGCTCCAAAGACAACGTCCCATCTTATTATGGGTGGAAAAACCATCCTCCCTAAAAAGGAGTTTCTTTTTCTTTTTTTTTTTTAAGATTTTATTTATTTATTTGACAGACAGAGATCACAAGTAGGCAGCGAGGCAGGCAGAGAGAGAGGAGGAAGCAGGCTCCCTGCTGAGCAGAGAGCCCGACGCGGGGCTCGATCCCAGCACCCTAGGATCATGACCTGAGCCGAAGGCAGAGGCTTAACCCACTGAGCCACCCAGGGGCCCCTAAAAAGGAGTTTCTTGATCAAAACTGGAAGACCCAGTTTGCCAAGGCTGACCAAGTTCTTACCATGAACCCCATGGAAACAAAAGACAAGAGGCATGAGGTGGGCAAGGGTGGTGGCAGCTCCCTCAGAGGCCAGCTCACCCCACCTTAGGACAGACGCTTATATCTGAGCAGTAAATTAGGGAACGTTTCCTATGATCCACACTAAAAAATGAGAAAAGCAGCCCAGGACATCCAAAACAGGTTTCCTCCACTATATATTCTTCAGTCTCAGAATGGCGTGTCCCATCTCCTTTCCTCCTCCGTCACATGCACGCACACACACACAGGGTCCCTATCTTGCTCTCCATCTACCTCACTGTTCCCCCTCAGTTAAGGTGAAGGAGTCAGGAGAGCATGGGCTGATGAAGGAGGGCAACAGAAGAGGAGTGACAACTTATGATAACTGAGTGTCCTGCCCAGCTAGGTACCTAACCAATATACTTTGTTTTGAGAGAGAGAGAGAGAGAGAGAGAGAGCAAGCATGTGCACAAGTAGGGGGAGGGGCAGAGGGAGAGAATCGTAAGCAGCCTCCATGCCCAGCGTGGAGCCCAACGCAGAGCTTGATCTCACAACCCTGAGATCATGACCTGAGCGGAAATCAAGATTCGGACATTGAGCCCACTGAACCACCGAGGTGCCCTGACTAGTACACTTTTTGAAACTCCTTGTATCACAATTCTTCTGTCCCACTTTAGCTGAGATGCTATGCTTCCCCGAGTCTCCTTCCCTGCACCGTTGTGGGTTAGTGTGAACCAGAGCCGACATTCTGTGTGAGATTTGACAGACGCACACGAACCAGCAGCCATATTCCTTCTTTGCTTGGAAGGTTGGTGCCGGGCGTGTCTATTTCAGCTTAAACACAGCATCGCTCGTCTCTGGAGCACGGGGCTGGCACAGTGAGGCAACTCACTGGTCACACAGCTGACATACAACAGATCTGCCTCGCCTTCAGGGTCTGGTTAATCAGACAATCCAAACTTATGCGCCAGGTGCAGGGAGGGTCTTCTTGGCGAGGCACCGTCTTGAACTTGAAAAAGATAAAGGGTCTCCCCTGTTTTGTGTTCTCTTCAATAGAATAGATGTAGAGTTAATATTTCATGAGAACTTGAGCTCATCATCTACGGTGTATAAGTAATCGCCAATCTTTCTGTTGAGATTTTTAGCGTTCATGAGAGCATCCCGCTTACCGGCACTCAGAAAACGGGGTCAGCAGAGATGCCCGGGTGAGTGGAGAGGCTGACTGCCCACTCCAGACGCCAGCAGAGAGCCGGTTAAAAGAATGTCAGCTGCTGTTCCTGCTTCACCTCTAGCCCCCACTGTGGGGTAATGACCCCTGAGAGAGAAGAGGGAAGGCTGGACAGAGTGCGATTGGAACACATAGATGAAAAGAAATCAGAAGGCTTTTTCTTTCATGTTTCAAGTACCAAATTATGCTTGACATTTGAATTTTCCCCAAGGCTCACTTCCATGAAATCACACCAAATTACCCTGAAAGGGTTGGAGCTTCCCAGAGAGACTTTTGACTGTAATCAAATAGGTTCCTTCCATTGTTCCAGACATTCTGCAAGGATCTAGAGGAGAAAGGGATGGAACGGCAGATGGGCGGGGAGATGGTGTGGTGGCTGCCTTTCTGGTGGTCAGGTACTCACGGCCATGAAACTGGGCATTGACGCAGCTCCCCCAAATCCAGACATCCCAGGGAGCTGAGCTATGGACACGAGGAGGCAAAAACATTCCAGAACAAAGGGCCATATGACAAGAGTTGCATTGGCTAACTTTATGGAGTTTATCACAAGGCAGACACTGTGCTGGGATCATGACTCATTTGAACTTCATGACAGCCCAGCGTAACTATTACTAGTTTGCAGGGATGAGAGCTGAAACTAAGAAAGAGAAAGAACTTGTCCTCATCTTTTGGATGCCAGAGTGGGATCTACAGGTGAACCGTCCTGCCTGGGGGACCAAGAGTAATGTCAATGCCACAAGCAGAAGAAAGGGGCATTGTGGTGCCAGATATCACTGGATATCAACCCATCAATGGGTGCCATCACTTCATTGAACCAATCAAACCACCCAGCTTCAGAGCCCTCATCTAGACTAGCTTCTATTTACTGACCAATCAGAAAACAGTCCTTCTATCCCGATCTTTGGCTGGGCTTGCTGACATCGATGCTAGATGGAGGGGGAAAAAAAATCTTTAGAACCAGCAGGAGCTCACTGTCGCAAGAGGTCAAAATAGGTCCCAATGCGACAGGTCCTTCTAGATTGACTCTGCCTCAAGGACTGTTTGCTGGGCACTCATTGCCGGTCTGCTGTCTGAGTTGCCCATGGACTATAGTGGGCATCCTTGCAAACCGTGCTTTGTTCTTTGTTCTCTCCAAACGCTGCATTCACCTTCCCTGTGCATGGACACTGGCATCGCCGAGGTCTCCATCATTCCCTCCTGGATTATTCTTAACACCTCTCAACGGTTTGCCTCTTGACCCCTCGCATTTCTGCCCAAGTGATCTAGAAGCCAATCTGCTCTGCACCCTCCCACAGCTTCCCGCTACTCTGGGGATCCTGCCCTGAGACACCAAGGCTCTGCTCTGTCTGAGCCCACATGTCTACAAGTCCTGCTCCACCCCCCCACCCCACCCCCACTCCATCCACCGTGACCCATCAGCATGTCTACAAGGGCACTGTTATTTCTTTAACCTCCAGAGCTTTGTGTGGCTCCCTCAGATCCTTCGGCCGATAGAGCAAATTTGTGCTCATTCTTCTGGTCCCATCAAATGCCACTTGTAGGGTCGAGACCCATCTACAGATCAGCACAATGCACCTGCCTCCACTTCGTCCCTATGACAGCTTGATGGTTGTGTGGGATGGACCAGAGTGACCGTGGAGGTTTTGGGCCATGAGGGACTGCTGGCCAGGCCACCCATGGAACCAACTAGGCATCCAGGGGCAAAGTTCACTACCAGCCAGTGAGTCTCCGGGAGCAAGGAAACCACAGGGAAGCGCCAGAGAAAAAGCCAGCTCCGACTCCCAAATAGAAGCACTCCAGGGAAGCGAAGTTGGAAGATATTTTTGGCATTGCCCGAGTTAGGCTTCGTGCATTTCTTCTGCAGTGTTTGCCTTCAGGTTTAGCTCAGCCTCGCTGCAGAGACAGCACCAGTGTTTCAGAGCGTGAACCAGATACCCGTCTCCCTGCACCCACCTCGCCCTGCCCACACCATGCTCAGAGCTGCTACTTTGGTCCACGTGGCACGTGCCTTTCTATTCCTGCCCAGGAGCCTCTCAGTAGCCCAGGCCCACTGGCTGGACCTTGATCGTCCGCGTCGATGAAGTCGGCTGCTTTCCCAGAGGTCTGGGCCCCCACATGTTTCCTCGCTTCCACTCCCAATGAACCGTGAGCGCTTGGAGGTTCCTTGCCCCCCTCTCCTCCAACAAACCAGCTCAGCCAAGTCAACCCGGGACTGCTGTGTGGCGGTGAATGACAGAGGTCCCAGCTCCCAATGCTTCCCAAATGGCTATCCAGCACTATTCCCTTTCTAAGCCTTCTCCCTTTCCAATTACTTAGGTCTTCCCACCTTGAACTCAGTCCCGACCCAAATCCTTTTTGCATCTCCAACTGCCTCCTTGGAATACCAACGCTTGAACCTCCGCTTACAGCTCTTTGAGGCAAGGCCCCCATCTGGACCCCTTCCCCTCACTGGGGACCCCACCTGTGCCTGGCATCCTCCCCCCGTGCTCAAAATAGTCCATTTCAATTGTATCATCTCCCACTCTGTAAGAATACGCTGCAGCAATCTGCAAATGCCTAGAGACATCACTCAGCTCGGGGCTTTACATAGCATAGGTTTTCGATGAATATTTGATTCGAACCATTAACAGTCATAATTCACAGTGATGGATGGTGGCTACAAGCTGGAGATCAGCACTACGAAAACCCCGGTCTAAAATACGGTAGAATCGTAAATAGAGGTGTCAGAGGTGGGGTTTCCCGGGAAAGTGGCTTCCAAGATGCAGAGAATATTTACTAGGAATTGAAAGGCTGGTGAACAGCCTGGGAGAGAGGTGGGATAGGGCAGAGAAAGGAGGGAGCCTTCATGGAATCTGAAGGAAGTTCTCAGCAAACCCGAGGAAACTTGGGAAGCGACCAGACCAAGTGCGGTTGGAACCGCAGAGCTCTCCAGGATTGAAGAAAGGGATGGAGATTTTAACTCTTGCATTGGCCAATCACTGGGTGCAGGTTACCCAGAAGGGGTATGTGATGTCGGGTGTGGTGGCTTTCTTCAGCCAATGTATTTTCTACAGAGAACAGGAGGCTAAGGGCTCTACCAACAGAGGAATAAACTCTATCTCTCAAGGGGGACCCAAGTGACATATCTCACCAACCAGCAAAGAGGCAGAAGATGTCCCCTTCCTTCCAACAAACCAACTCTACCAAGTCAACCTGGTCCTGCTTCATGGAAGTGAGTGACAGATGTCCCTGCTCCAAAGTGCATCCCAAATTGCTAATCACCAGTATTCCCTTCTTATCCGTCTCCCTTTCTAATGCCCCGACCTATGATCTTGAATGTCCCAGTCTTACCTCCTTTCTAAGTGAATGCTTTCCCTCAAACCAGACAACACAATACTACTTGTCCCCTCGAAGTTGAGCGGATGGCAGGGTAGCAGCTGAAGAAGTGAAGGAGGTGGGGACACAGGATACTAGGGCATGCCATGCAGGAAACCAGCACAGCACACTGGTCAGACCAGAGAAGTGGGGGCTGGCTTGGTGTGCCAGGTGGTACCAGGGAGGACCAGTCAGGGTCTGCAGATGGGAGATCAATGGAGGACACCAAGAGCTAGACAGAGAGGAAGAGAACAGAGCAGGACATTCAGAGTTTGGCTTCAGGACAGAAGGCAAGACAGCTGCTGTGGGACCATGGACCATGCCTGGGGCCATCAGTGGATGACCTGACTCTGTTCTGCTCCGGGGTGGCGCCTTCTGGCCTGGGACCCATGCAGCCTCTTTCTAAACCCCATCTCACCATCTAAAACACCAAAAGCGCACTGGGTTTTTCTAAAATCTGATTCCCTCTAACCTAAATGGCAAGTCAGGAATCCACGAAGATCTTAAGGCATCATTGGCTGTGGGGTCTGGACAGGAGCCCAGAAGAGGAGTTGGCAAGGAAGGAGTCAAGCCCTTCCCAGGAAGTGAGAAACAGCCCTCTTGCCATCTTTTCCCTGGACTTCCAGCTTCCCCGCAGGGGGCAGGCTGCTCCAGAACTTGCCTCCATCTGTGCGTGTCCGGAGATCTCCCGGGTCTCATCTCTGGGGCTCTAACTTGGCCAACTCATAACAGAGCGTTGGCCTGGGATGCCAACCTTGGCGCCATGCAGTCAGATGCTCAGGGGGAAGCATATCTTGGGCTCCAGGAAACATGGCATGTTTTTCCTCATGCTTGCCCTTAAATGTTCACACAATTAAGAGGCTCATGAGGAGGTACGTGTAGCCTGAATTAAAACAGTCAGAGACAGTTTTGCTCTGAACTTTTGTTTAAAAACAAAACAAGGCAAAAAATATAAGAGGGCAGCTGTGAAGACATGCTACTCAGTTCTCCTTTCCGGGAAGAAGATGCCCTTCCACTCACCGTGAGGAGTGTAATCGGATGACAGCTTCCAACTGCAATGTTTGGCTTAGGCCACAGTCTTCCCAGAGGGTCCCCAGTCAAGAACTGAGCTTGGAGGGGGCACCAGGGCCTGGCCAGTTGAGTCCCAATGCAGGACTTCTCCCTGGGCAACCCGCACCGGAGCTCCCCATCCAACTAGCCGAGGCCTTCCAGGAGCTGCACCACTGTCTCAAGCTCTTCCCACCTTTACTTCCTCCTCCCCCCTCTTCTGGCATGTGCATCAGGCCTGCGTCATCATCTGACATCTTCCTTTGCCCTGCCATACTGGTCCGAAAGCTGCCCTGGCTGCCCTGATCGATCTCTCATGAGTAAAGCTCTCGTACTTCTAACGACCTCTTGGCGTCTGTCTCCTGGAAAGCCTGAATTGGTGCAGCATCAGGATACTGATCAGGACACGGAGATGCAGGGAGTCTCAATGGCATGCCTTAGGTTGCAACACAAGGTGGTCTAGAAGAGACAAAATTTATGCCTTGACAGAGAGGCATCAGTCTGAAGCCCAACACTGTCATGCCTGTTCGTGGATGAACTACCTGAGATTCCAGACAAGTATGGAGGACACAGGACCTGCCATGGTCTGGGCTGGCTAGACATGAGGACCAGAAACATTCGGATCAGTGCCAGCCATCAGCGAGCAAGCAGAAGGTCGAGTCTGTCACCCTGGGAAGAGAGAGTCAACAAGGTGGCAGGAAACAGCTAGGACTTACCGTAAACAGACGACCGTAAAAGGAATGTCTTGAAAATCCAAATCCTGAATGACAACCTAGGTATGAGGGACCAGAAAGAGAAAACACGGAACGGGGACTGACCACAGGCATGTTCGTAAGGTGGTCTACTGACCGAGGGCTTCTCATTCCGTCCCCGCCTCTGACTTCCCAGAGCAAACCAGACAGATGGGATCTGAGAAAAGCCAATTTCCTTCTGTGCCTCCGTTCCCTCCAGTTGGAGCAGCAGGGTTCAAAAACACTGCGCGGCTATAGCTGAGCAGACATTTCTTGGTCATTTTCCAAGCCGATGGGACTTTCAGAGCAGTGGAATCATTTATAGCCTCGTGTCCCACGCAGAGCAGAAAACAGGCGAGCATTGAAAGGAACACCTCCCATTGCATCTGAAAAGTTGCCCAACATTCTGGAGTGTGGGGTAGGGGGCCCCTTTCACCATCAAAAAGAAAAAAATCCAAAGAGCCCTCTCTTCCAAAATAGCAGCATTGACACTTTTTAGCCATTATTTGAGGAAGTAGACGAGAACTGCTTGGATGCTGTGAGTGAGACAATTTTTTAAAGATTTTATTTATTTATTTGAGAGGCACAGAGAGAGAAAGACAGCACGAGTGGAAGGATGGGTGAGGGAGAGAATTCTCAAGCAGACCCCCTGCTGAGCATGGAGCCCCATGCGGGGCTCAATCCCAGGACCCCGAGATCATGACCTGAGCCGAAGGTGGATGTTTAACCGACTGAGCTGCCCAGGTGCCCCTCAAAGAGGCTATTTAAAGCACAGAGGAGCCTGTACTTTGCTCAGGCAGAAATCAGGAGACTGGGGGGACAGAATCCAGACCATAGATCTGTTGGTCAGTGAGTCCATCAGTGACTATCAGATGATGAGAACCCGATCCCGCTGTAGTCAAAAAACCCAGTGGGCGTCACTCTGAATTTAACAGCAACACTCATGAAAAAGCAATGACCGGCAGACCCACTACAATGCGGGACTATGTCCACCAAATGCCAAACAGTAAGTTGCAAAAAAACTCGGACAAATGGGTATCTGAGCACCGCGGAGAAAAAAATAATTGTATCCAGCCAGAGCCATCTGTGGATGGAGACACAATCAATCCAAACCATCCTGTGCTTTAATTCTGAGCACAGAGTGCTGATTAATTGCCAATTTCTCAAAATCTTTAAAGTCTGTTTTTAAACTCAAAAGGTCTGACATTTCAAAACATAAATATTGCGGGTTTGCAGACTGTGGTCTGGTAAGCCCGCCGGGCAGCAATTCCTGACACATCAGCAAATCCCCACAAAAGGAACCAAAGGGAATGTCTTTCTGGCTAAATGACTCCACTTTCACACGCTCTCCTGTAAATCCCCCGTCTCCCGGGGGACACCATCTCCTGTGTCAGAACTCACAGCAGTGGGGGCCTCCTGCCTGGGTCACTCTGTTTTCATCTGCCTCTTGTGTCCTGGGAGCTGAGTATGGGGCAGAGATCCTGGACCCAGCAGGACAGGAGTCAAGGTTCTCTTGTAGCAAGGTGTTGTGAAGGGAAGGTCTCCCTCTTACCTGAGCCACACAGAGAGGTCTTCTGGGATTATAATGAAACATTTTTTTTAATATTGATATATTTATTGTAGAGGGGTGGAGGGAAGGGGCAGAAGGAGAGGGAGAGAGAGACTCAGGCAGAGTCCACGCAGAGTACAGAATCTGACATGGGGCTAGAACTCACGGTGCGAACATCATGACCTGAGCTGAATTCGAGAGTCAGACACTCAACCAATTGCCCTACCTAGGTGCCGCCCCTCCTTTTTTTAAGATCTATTTACAATGAAAAGGTTTAATCCAGGGTGGAAATACTTCCCTTTGGCTGTTAGGCTTCCAGACGTACCCTTAACGAGACACACAAATTCAAGTGACCATAACTTTATAGAAATATGGCGGCCGGTGATAGGGATCATGAAAGTATCGGACATTTACTGAGCACTTACTAACTGTCAAATTCCTTGCATGCTCTCTCAGCTGTAGCCAGCCCAGAAAACAGAGCCCATACCGTGAGCACAAGGGCAGGACTTAGGTGGGGAGCTCGATACCAAGGTGTGGGGACAAGGGGCTGAGGCATCCCAGAGATGAGGAAGGAAGGGGCCACACCTCTGCTGTTTCCATCCAACCTCCAACCACACTTGGTGTAACTCAAACCCACTGTGATCTTTCCAACTACGACCTTTGAGCTGTGCATTGTTTACTACCCCGATAGTTCTGCTCCCCGTCACACTGCCCCTTCTCAGTCTAGGGAGATTCCCGTCCTTTGGGGACTCCGTCCTCTGCTTCCCTTGCCTGCCTCCATTCATTCTTTCTCTTGTGCTTCCAAAACCTCGGGGAGACAAAACATGAATTATCATCCATGGCATGGTCACTCCACTAGAAAGGGGTTCCTTGAAGGTAAGGACCATGAACAAGTCATCTTGCTAATCCTTGACATGATAGCCATGAAATCGTGGCTTAGTTAAGATGAGTTGAATGACTAGAGGATCGTAACGATTCCAGATGTAGGAAAAAGTCTCCTCTGACATTCTGCATTTTTTAAAAGACATATGTATTTATTTCAGGGAGTGGGGGAGCAGCAGAAGGCTAGAGAGAATTTCAAGCAGACTCTGTGCTAAACATGGAGCCCAACGAGGGGCTCGATCCTGCAACCCTGAGATCATGACCTGAGCGGAAACCAAGGGTCCAATATTCAACTGACCAAGCCAGCTAGGTGCCTCTCCTCCGACATTCTTCAGACTCCGAAGCATTACATAATTATATGCTGATCAAAGCTTAAATTAATGAACAAGGCCACATTAAGGAATTCATAGTTTTTATACCCAGCCTCTCCAGGGCATGAAAATAGGCAACTCAATAGCTATCTAATATGCCAATATTACTGCACCTTGATATTCTTTTTTCTTACCTTTGCTGCCATCCTAGTCTCAGCAACTCATCCCTGTAAACGCCTTTGAAAACTCCAGAATTCACTGACATTGAATAACCAGAGAGTGGCTATATTTAATTCCTATTAAACAGAAATAGCCCATTGTTGAAGGGGTTTCAGTTCAAGTCTTATTGGAGGTCCACCTTGTCTGGGGCAGTCTGTACACAGTCAGGCCTCTGGCACTACTGCTGGATGCAGGGAGGTTCCTCCCACCCCAGCCGAGCAGCTGAACCATTAAGTTCATGGAACTTCAAGGCCAAAGACTGGTTTCCATTCTGGTGGTGACATATGTTCCAAAATTCTAACACAGGTGGGATTCGAGATGAGCTTTCCTTACATTTGCCTAAGTTTTCCATTTAGAGCAAGGATTGTGCTATTCTGATTATAAATGGCACTACAGATACAGTGTACGTTAGGACACTGTTGATCTCGTACCGTCACAGAGGGAATCGGTCACAACTTTTACCACACATGACACTGTTTTACAAGGAGAAAAACAATCATTGGTAAAATGAAGGAAAATGGAATTTCAAAGCATCCTTTTTCTTTTTACTTCAGAAGCAAGAGCCAACATTTTTTAGGTGTAAGTAAGAAAGCAAACCAGAGCAGGACTATAAAATGAATCAGACAAATGTGCATGCGTCCGCGATCGCACACGTGTTCTGTGTGGGCCACACGTGTGGCTGGGGGTTCTCAGCAGCCACCGTGGAAAGGGAGTCCCTAAGCAACTCCACAGTCCTGAGCTTGGGCAGGGACAGACCAACTATTCCGAGAGGGACGACGTTTCCTGACTCTGGGCCCAGAATCTTCTCCTCGAGCTCGAACAGGAAGGCTGCTTTTCTGCTTGGTGGTATGTTGGGTCTTTCCAGTGGCCGAGGCTGACTGTCCAAGGTCTTAGCACCACCCTTCGATTTGCAGACCCAGGGACATGTCCACCCCAGAGCTGCCCAAGGTCCGCCTTCTCCATCATTGCTACCCCTCTCCATCCCCTGGTGGTCCTTCTGCTGACTGGTCCTGCTTTACTGCCTCTCCTGCCCAGTCCTCCCAATATAAGCCCACATTTGGCTACTCTCCCAGCTTCCCAGCATGGACTTGGCTCCCCCCACACCACTGAGCACTTTCCCTTCGTGGTGGCTCGTCTGCAAGCTGGTCAGCCAGGCTTCAAAGCCCCTGTGCACCTGGCCCCCCTCGCACTGTCTCCTGTCTTTCTCAATGGTCACCTTTTGGTGAAATCAGAGAGATCACACAGCAGCTGCCCAGGGCAAATGGAGAGCCATCTAGAGCAGGGTCCCTCAAAGCTGATGTCTTAGTCGGTGCCATCCCTCAAGCTGCTTGCAATTGGCCCACAGATAGAGGAGGACAGAAGAGGACAGCAAGCTTGTCAAAGCTCTGACAGTTTTGCCAGGGGAGCATAGGACCACTGGCCCCGCTCATCATGCAAGGCAGAGACTAGTTCAGGTGCGGCTGACTCAAGGTGAGCTGCCCACCAGTAACACGCAGGAGGACCACTTATCCCGGCCTGATGTTTTGCCAATCTTTATAAAGCTGCTCCTCCACTGTTTGGAGGAACTGTCTAGAGCCCCGGAAACCACAGCCTCTGTCTAAGTGTAACGGCACCAGGAGGGGCTGAGTTCTTACTACTCACCAGGCTCTGTGCTAAACAAATTGGGCATGTTGTCTCATGTAATCACAGCCACTCCAGGAGGTAAGTGCTATTGTCATCCTCCTTTCATGATTAACACAAAGGAGTCCCCGAGTTGTCCTGCGGCTTACTGTGGGTCTCACAGGTGGCAGAGGCAAACCAGGGATTCAGACCCAAATCTGTTTGAATCTGAAAACCGTGTATTTACTACAGCCGTCAGAGTAGCAGGACAACGTCTGCAGGACTTCTGGAATCAGCAGGAAACCTCAGGCTGTTTTCCCTAATGAGGACCAGGGACTGGGTAGCTTTCTCCCCTACCTTAGCTCCTTCTGCTCGGAGCTTGTTACTCCTGATTTTAAAACAATTGTTCCCATGGCAACACCCCTGCGGCTTCTCTTAGCAACCAGGGCTATCTTTCCCAATTGTAACCAAGTTGGTTCAAATGCAAAATTGCTTTCTGAAAGAGTTTTCAGAAGCAAAACCAAATTGACCGACTGACCAGAGCTTAACTTTTTACACAGCTGAAGGAAATCCTGGCACTATCTGAAAACCGCTGGAAAGCAGTTCCGCCAGCCTGAACAATGGGTGAGAAAAGGCAACACCCACGTTTGCGGCCCAGGGTACCATTTCAAATCTAAAAACCAACAATAGATAAACTCGAAAAAGTGGATTTTTCCTCTGATTGACAAAAGGCTCACAAATGGAGAGTATTTAAGGCTTTACAGATCGTATTAGTTCTCTACTGCTGCTGTGACAAATTATCACCGATTCAGGGGCTTAAAAAGGAGACAAATGTAATATCTCACAATTCTGTCCATCAGAAGCCTGACATGGGGGCTCACCGGGCCAAGCTCAGGGTGTTGGCAAGGCACGCTGCTTTCTGTAAGCGCCCAGTGGGGCGGGGGAGGTTCCTTTTCTTGTCTTTTCAAGCTTCTATGAGCTGCCTGCGTCCCTTATCTGAAGGTCCCCTTCTTCCTCAAAGCCAGCAACATGGAGCTGAGTCTTTCTCTTGACATCTCTTCCAATTCTTTCTTCCACTTTTAAGGACACCGTTCATGAGGGGCCCTCCACTCATCCAGGATAATCTCCTTCTTAACAGCTTTAATTCCATCTGTACCCTTAATTCCTCTCTGACATGTTAACTAACAAACCCACAAGTCCCAGAGATTAGGATGGGGGCATCTCTAGGGAGCCATGGTGCTCTCTACCGGGGCAGACAGAGCATCCTAGGCAGGCAGGTGTTCCTAAGGAGGAAGAGAAGTGGGGGTGCGGGGAGCACTTCTGCTCTGACTCCTCCTCCTTGTGCCCAGAAGCACATACAGCCTCTCCTGGCCCTCAGCCTCATGGACCCCTCTGGCCTTCTTGGATATCCTGGCGGTTGGCTGAAGTACGTCCTCATGGAGGGGGAAAAATGTGACCCGCAGTCTTTTCCCCAACCTCTGCCCCAAATAGCAATGGTTAGTAGCCCCTAGAACAGGGCTAGCCCACAAGGAGGTGGGGTCTGGCATTAAGGAGACAGGCCCAGACAACCAGCCCTGTGCTGGGGCAAGGGCAAGGTGGGCTACCAGGGCAGGAGGGTCCGGGAGGGGAGCAGCTGGGGCGGTTAATGAAAGACAGCTGGGATGGACGCTGAGCAGGCGGATGGGGTACGCACCGGCCCCACTACACAGCTGTGGTCACCCCACGAAGACAATTCTGGAGCACGACGGCAAACACACCCCCCGAGCAATCAGTAAGAACAAATGGAAGGACCGAACTTACCGGGAAGAAAGGGCCTCCAGGCTGGCCGAAATGGCAGAGGAACGCACCCGGTCCTAGGGCGACGGCTTGGAGGAACAGCATGAGGGAAGCCTCGTGCCCTAGCGGGAGAGGGAAGAAGTATATACACTCTGGAAAGCTAACTCAGAACTGCAAACACACTTGACTGGGAGCCAAAGAGCTGTGAGCTGCTCTCATAGTCGGGAGTTTGGAAGAGGTGGCAGGTCTTGGGGTCTGGGGATGGACGGGCTCAGCAAGGAGAGGCGGGGAGGCAACAAGTGGTGGGGAGTTACCATCTGTGAACCTCCAGCAGTAACTTCACCTCCCGTACCTCGGTTTCCCTGTCTGCGACCACAGAGCTCTCAGGCTGTACCTGTTGGGGCAAGCCCAGCGTGGGGATCCCAGTGCGCAGGCTCTGTGCTCGTGTTTGTTTATGTCTGTTTTTGTTCTTTCGTGGTAAGAATTCAACAGAAGATCTGCCCTCTTCATGGACTGGTAAGTGTCCGACCCAGTGCTGTTGCTGTAGGCACAGCGGTGCAGCCCAGAACTCCAGAATGTTCTCTTAGAACGCACTCATCGGGCGGAACTGGCGACCTAGGGGCTGGGTGATTGCCGATTGCAGAGTTGTTGTTGGTCAGTGAGCTGCTTCTAGCTCTTTCCTGCACACAGCTGTGGTTCTCAGTATACCTGTTTTCCCAGAAAGGGTGGGAAGGAGGCAGGTGAGGCAGGGAGACCCATTCAGGAACAGGAAGAGCCCAGGTGGGGTCAGACCAGGCTTATGGGGGTTCAGCTGTAGCCTCTGGTGATCACAGCTCAAGGTCAAGTTGCAAAGTGGTCCTAAAGGCGGTCCAAAATCCCCTAGATGGTCCCCAGATGCGTGAGATCAAAAGAGCCTCACCAGATCATTTGCAGCTCGCCTAGAGATATTCTGGAATGTGTGGTTTTCTACAGAGAGTCAGAGACCCGGGCTGGGTGCCACTCAGAGCACATTTTCTCACTTGTAAGGTGAGGATGACAGTCACCTTCCTCAAAAGGGCAGGAGTGAGGATACACTCACTCTCTGGGACAGACATAGTAAGCGCTCCGAAAGTATTAACTAATTATTCCCAAGAACGCGTGATTGTCTTTTTAAGTCGTTTGATTTCAAAATGCGTTTCTGTTGCTTTTAACAGTGGAACTTTTTTTCCCCGCCAAAAGAACACCTTATAGAGTAAAAAAGAGCAGGCCTGGTTGATTTGGGGTTTCAAGGCTCAAGGTCTCCTCCCTCCCCGCAGGGCACCTGCCGTTGATTCTGCAACTCGAACTCCAGACACCGGCAGCTTGGAAAGAACAGTCCTTAATGTTCTTAACAGTTCTTAATGTAATGAGTTCCCCTCATTCCGGGGGCACCTGGGTGGCTCCATAGGTTAAGCCTCTGCCTTCGGCTCAGGTCATGATCTCAGGGTCCTGGGATTGAGCCCCGCATTGGGCTCTCTGCTCAGCAGAGATTTTGCTTCTCCCTCTCCCACTCCCCCTGCTTGTTCGATCTCTCTCTCTCTCTCTCTCAAATAAAATCTTAAGAAAAAAAAAATCTTGTTTTGGAGGCAAAATGAAAGCTGATCTCCTAAAACTTCACTGAAATCTTCTAAATATTTTTTAAAATCATCCAACAGCTTAAAATAAATACATTCTGAGTAAATTCTTTGAAATTGTCATTTGACAAGTTGACTATATTGTGAATTAGACCAATTGTCTGTCTGTTGGCAGATTGGGTATTTTTTTGAAAACTGGAACTGAAAACTGAAACCCAGGCCCCAGATTTCTGGTCCAATCTACTTACTTCTACATAATATTTCTCAGTACTTGGTGGAAAACATACTCAGGATGTCCTTATTAGTATGGTTAACTTTGGCTTCTTTTCTCTATTTTTGGCAACTTTGTTTTTGCAAAACACCTTCTCTCAATTTTTTCCCCACTTGCTTTCTTTAAAAAAAAAATGCCGTGTATTTAAGATGTTAATGGACTCATTTTAATTTGCACATATTCTTGTTAATAATGAAATCTACTTAATATGAGTTAAAACTAAAAGCCTGTCAGGGTAATTCACAAATATTGAGAAACTCTGTAGCAATTCTAGGAGGATTCCCTGTTAATATTCTTAAGGACTTCCAGTGGGTATACTAAGTAGGGCTTGGTATTAGCAGAAATAGCAAACAAATTAAAATTGGACTCTCGGTAACAATTGGGAAAAATGAATATGCAGACCCTTCCGTGTGCGACTGAATCTGGTTGCACGGGTGCCTCCTACACATTTCAGAAGAACATCTTTACTGAATAACCATCGTGCTAAGTATCGCTTAAGTCTGGCAGGGAGTCACCTGACCTCACTGTATTTCTTTCAGGAATGCACAAGAGAATGGCATCAATCAGATTTAAAATAATGCAATCCTCATGTGGCATCGGGGTTAGCAACACTCTCTATTTGTAGCATCTAGCAAATTTTCACGCAAGCAGTGTAATTTACAAGGAATGCACATTTTATTAAAATTCTAGCCTTGGAGACATCTTCAAAACCCATTCTCTGGCCTTGGAGATGATCCTGATGATCCATGAGAAATGTCAAAATGATCCCCGATTTCCACAGTGGATTAAAACTTCAAGAACAGTGCCTATCACCTCAAGGATATATCTCTCTTCAGGCCTAATCTCTTTGCGAATTCCATTTATATTAGAAGAAGAACACTTTGTTATGTATTCGTACATTAAAAAAACAAGGATTTCAAGTGGAGCTTTCATACATTATCCCGTTTAATCTTCTCAACAATCTTCGGCCGTCGGTATATAATCGTCACGCAGAAGAGGAACTGCCTGAGGTTCAGAAAGGCTAAATGACATTCCCAACCTCACATGGCTCATGAGAAGTAGCTAGGCATTAAATTTAAGTCTCCAGGCTCTGAGTCAATCAATAATCAATAAGAAAGCAACGAACATGCATCCCCAGTTATAGACAGAGACCCTTCTCTTTTTTCTTTTTTTTACAGCTCGACTTAGATGTAATTGACAGGTAACGTTGTGTAGGTTTAGGCAATCCAACATAATGGCTTTACATATGTGTATGTTGCAAAATGATTACCATGAGCTTAATGAATATATCACCTCAATGTTTTCATTTTTATTTTTTAAGATATTTATTTATTTTTAAGATTTTATTTATTTATTTGACAGAGAGAGAGAGATCACAATTAGGCAGAGAGAGAGGGGGAAGCAGGCTCCCTGTTGAGCAGAGAACCTGATGCAGGGCTTGATACCAGGACCCTGAGACCATTACCTGAGCCAAAGGCAGGGGCTTAAGCCACTGAGTCACCCAGGCACCCCTATCTATCTATCTATCTATCTAATCTATCTATCTATCTATTTATTTATTTATTTATTTATGGTAGAGAGAGCAACAGAGAGAAAGAGAACAGGAGCAGGGGTCAGAGGGAGAAGGAGAAGCAGACTCCCCACTGAGCAGGGAGCCCGATGCAAGGCTCCATCCCAGGACCCTGAGATCATGACCTGAGCTGAAGGCAGACCTTAATGGGCTGAGCCTCCCAGGCCCTCCTCTCCGAAGTTTTAGCTAACAATTGTTTTGTGTGTGCAGTGAGAACTCTTAAAACGTACTCTCTTAGCAACTTGCAATGATACACTGTATTATTAACAATAATCACTGAGCTCCCAGTTACCTCCCCAGAACTAATTCATCTGTAACTGGAATTTTGAAACCTTGGTCCACATTCAATCATTACTCCTCACCCTGGGCAACCAACAATCTGTTCTCTGTTTCTATGAGTTTGGCTTTTTTGTATTTCACAGGTATGTGAGATTATACGGTATTTGTCCTTCTTGGATTTATTTCTTTCAGCCTAATGCCCTCAAGCTTCATCCACATTGACACAAATAGCAGGAATTCCTTCTTTCTTGTGGCTTTGATAGTCTGTCATACACATATACCACCCTTTCTTCACCCACTCAGTTTCCGTATCTGGGTTGTTGTGAACAGGCTATCATAAACACTGGACTGCTGATAGGTCATGGAGATGGTGACTCCATTTCCTTCAGATGTACACCCAGCAGTAGAATGGCTTGATCATACAGTAGATCTATTTGTAATTTCTGAGGAACCTAATATTGTTTTCTACAGTGGTTGCCCCAATTACACTCCTACCAATGGTGCACAAGGGTTCCCTTTCTCCACATCCTCACCAACACTCTTATCCCTGGTTTTGTTTTTGTTCTTGATAATAGCCATCCCAGCAGGTGTGAGGTGATAGTTCATTCTGGCTTTGATTTGCATCTCCCTGATGACTAGTGAGGTTGAGTATCTTTTCATGTACCCGATGGCCATTTAAATAACTTTGCTGGAAAAAAATACGTTCTGATACATGGACCCTTCTTGTCTGGCATGTCTGTGGGGAAGTGGCCACTGTGCAGATGGCCATGAACTCTGACCCATCATCTCTCACCTGGATGGTTTCAATAACTTCCTCATGTACCTCCCTGCCCCAAACCTCAATGCTCCATTCACTCCAAGGCGCCATATCAATCCATAAAATGCCTCATTTTCATGCTGCACCCTTACACAGCTCCCAACTGTCCATAAGAATAAAGTTCAGTCTTCTCAATGGGTCTCACAGAAATTTCACCATCTGTCCCCAGCCTCTCACACCTCTCAGTCCTAACCTTCCCCAGCCCCTGTAGTTCCTCCAACTGATGAACCCCTCATTTCCTCCAACTGAGATGTTTTTCCTCTTCTGGGTCTAGTAAAATGATCCCAGGCTGACTCAAAGTTCTCTTTATGAAGCCTTTCCAGATACCCCATCCATGACTTCAGGCAGAATTTGTCCTGCCCTGCCATCTGTTATCAGCCATCCCACTGTTTTGTGACTAGGTCTGCTGTCCATCCCTCCAACACCCTGAGCTCTCAAATAAATCGATAATCTATTCTTCTCGTGTGTGTGTGTGAGAGTGATCTCTCACTCCCAACCCATACCCCACTGCTTGCTTTCTTACTGTGCTACAGCAGGGTCAATAAGCTACCGCCCACACCAACTCTAACGCCTATATTTAGAGCATTTTGCTGGAACGCAGGGGTGTTTAACCAGGTACATATTGTCTGTGGCTGTTTTGCACTCTAAGGACAGAGACTGCCAAGCCTGTAAAACTGAAAAATCTTTATGATTTAATCCTACAGAGCAAAGTTTCACTGATCCCCGTGCTGGAAATTAGGTCAAAAGTTAAAGTCAACCTGTACATCTCAACTGACCCAACAAACTCTGTGGGATGTTGGGGACAGGAGCCCCAGCACAAGCTCTGGGATGGGCTTGCTCTTGTAGATGGGACAAATCCATTCCCCTATATGGACCTCAGTTTCCCTATCTGTAAGATAATAAAGGTAGATTACATCAATGATTTTTAAATGAGAAGCCTTCTCCTAGAAGTTGTCTACAGTAAGCCCCGTGCGTGAAGCTGATAAAGACAAAGTTATTCAGATAAGGTCTGGGGTTGGAAGCCAGAGTCCTAACTCAGCCTCCTCTTGCCACACCGGGGCTCCTGAAGGGGTCTCATAGTCCCCCGACAACCCCAAGTATAAAGGCCACTCTCTGAGTCCCTTCTACGGTTGCCATCCATGATTCTGAGTCTAAGGCACCACAAAAGTCTCCAAGATTCAAAACCCAACTCTGCCTTTCAGAACTTTCTCCCTCACCAAACCGTGGCTGAGGTAGATTGGAAAGGAAATAAATAAATGAACAAACAAGCAAACATCATCAGACATTTCCTCCCACGTAGCCGGAGGACAGCCTAAAGGGTACTCTCCTGCCTTCTGGAGTGCACTGGCACTTTCTGTGATCTGTCTTGGGCATTTGAAAACACAAAAGCAGAGTGTCAGCTTTGGGGAGATGTACAACATGAAGGACTGTCACTCTAGTGACGGAGCACTCTTGGGAACGGTGCTGCTTCAAAAGGCATCTGGCGGGGAATGACATGGTGAGTTATCTGTTGCCTGAGCAGGGATGATTTTGAGTGGCTGTCAAGTGCATTGGAACTACATCCAAGGGTATTGTGGTCCCTAGGTAGGAAGCTCCCAAGAAAGAGAGCTGGTCAAAGGTCCTTACAGCCCAGTGCTCTGGAGATGGTCAGGATATCTGCACAGTCTTCCCTCAGACACTCCATGTACCTGAAACAAGTTCTCTAGGGCTTGGGCTTCCTTCTCTGTAAAATGAGAAGGTTGCACCAGACAATATCAATGTGTCAGGCTTTGCATACAATAACTCAATTAATGCTCACAAACCCTCCCTCTCTGTAAGATAATCCATTTTATGAAAAATGTAGGGAATTGAGTCTTAGAGAAGTTGAGTGCCACCCAAAATCACACAGCTGGCCATCAGGACACCTGGACTTCAGACTCACTGTGAGAAATATTTCATCAAGATGGGCAAGGTATGGCTCTGCAGTCAAACAGCTTCTGTGTGGATCCTGGCTTTGCCCCTGACGGGGTATGACTCTAGTTCATTGAAATACTTTCACTTTGATTTCTTCATCAATAAAGTGACTCTGACAGCCCTGTCAGCCTCACAGAGTTGTTTAGAGGATGAGATGAGGTAATTTTCATAAAACACCTGGGATATACCAAGTAATAATGGATGGTAGCTATTACCGTCTTCTGGCTAATTCCAAAAATCTGTATTATTAAGCAATCTGTATGAATTGAGCTTGTCTCCCTATCTCAGAGCAACGATAGGATCCTTCGCAATGTCACCAATGACCTACATCAGGCCAAAGCCCAAGGGAATGGTCAGTTCTCTCTCCTCACCCCACCCCTCAGCTCTCAGGTGCTGAACTCCCCTCCTTGTTTATCTTCCTCTCTAGGCTTTGGGATGTCACCTTTTCCTGGTTCCGCTACTACCAGAGAGATCACTCCTTCTCACCTTTCTTTGGCAGGCCCTCCTCCTTTCTCAGACTCCTACAGGTAGGACATCCCCAAGGCCCTATTCTCACACCCTTCTCTTCCTACCAACACCTTTTCCTTAGGGTGTAACATTTCTTCCTGCAGCTTTGAATGGAAGGACATCCCACATTTCTCTCCCCATCTGGACCGAGCCTCCAAGCTCCAATTGTCCTGCTTCCACGTGGATGTCTCAACAGCATCTCGAATGGACACATCCTAAACAGAAATATGTTTCCCGTCTGCTCACATCCCTGTGCTCCCACCAACCCATGTCACGAAAGGGCACTGCCGTTGTGTGTCACCCACAACTGTGTGTCAGGCCACACACCTAGACATCATCTGGATTCTTCTACTTCTCTTACACCCTGCATCAAGTTCATCAACAATGTCTTTCAGCTGTACCTCCAAAACATGTATTATCAAACCCGACATTTTTCACCACGCTCCGCAGCTGTAAGCCTGGTCCGAACCACTACGCTCTGCCTCCTGGGTACCCATAACAGCCTCCTCCTAAACCAAGGCAGGCTTCTTGTTGAGCATCTGCATGCAATTTAATTTGCTCCCCCAAAGTGACCAGACTTTAACCTGAAGTTTCTCTAAAGACTGTGCCCTCAAGAGCTCTCAACCCCATAGTTAAGTGGTATATCACTTTATTTTCCTATGGTGAGAACAGAACAGGTAGGACTGAAGTCGATTTGGTCATTTTTGCAAACTGGAGGAGAACCTGAGCCCAGCTGTCCTCACTCTGCCTCTACTACGTGACCCTAATCAAGGGATAACATGCTCAGTTCTTCCTACATTTGCGGGTGCCTGTGCCTTCCCACATGATGCATTCAGAGCAACGGGCTGTGCTGGAAGGTCTGGCCTGGGGAAAAGAAGTTAATCGGAATCAGTCAAAGATGATGAAAGGACAGAGAAATGGGCCCGTGTGTCAAGCCAGGCTAACAACAGAACATGTCCAGGAGGGTATGGCCAACTCGGTTCTCGAATAGATGAACAGAAAGGCCACAGGGTCCAATTACAAAGTCTGGGAGAACAGGACTTCTAAAGGGCACTCATCCTGTGCTGACACTTACTCAACAGGCATTTTTAGGATTTGCTATGAATCCTTTCAAATCTCAGTGTCAGACAATGGTTTGGATATCTCGTCCAGCCAAAAGAACCCCAAGCTTCACACCCCATCTAGGATTAGTGGTATCTCATTTTGAGACCTCTAGATGGTTGGTGAAGGTAGTCTATGAATGGTTTTATTTTATTTTTTAAATTATTATTATCATCATCATCATCATCATTATTATTATTTAGGTAGGTGCCACACCCAGTGTAGGGGCTAACACAGGGCTTGATCTCATGAATCCTGAGATCAAGACCTGAGCTGAGATCAAGAGTTGGGCGCTTAACCAACTGAGCCACCCAAGTGCCCCTGAATGATTTTTTTTTAAGATTTTATTTATTTGAGAGAGAGAGAGAGGCCAGGAGTGGAAGGAGGGACAGAGGGAGAGGGAGAGAGAAAACCTCAAGCAGGCTCCCCGCTGAGCAGGGAAGCCAACTTGGGACTCGATCCCAGGACCCTGAAATCATGACCCAACCCAAAGTCAGACACTTAACCGACCGAGCCACCAAGACACCCCTGAATGATTTTTTTAAATACATATTACCACAAAGCTTAGCCAAACCCGTACAATGACTGTGGCAAAACCTACCGGCTTTAAATTTCTGCGCTTTTGCCTGAAATTACGTCAATTTAATTATACTCACACTGGGATCCGTTCCCCTGTTTCTGAGATTACAAAGAAGGAAAAGACGGATCTGTATTTATGTTAAAGTATAATTTTCAGAATTTTAAAATCATAACTCATGCAAATATAAAATGAACACTTGTCAAAGATTTTATTCTACTCATTAATTATTGAGGGAACAAGTGAGATGTGGAGACTGGTTCAAATAGCATCGAAGGCACCACGTCTTTATGGGCAATTAATTAAATGGTTATTAGGATAAAATTTCTGGACTAGACACAAACCCTTGAACATCCATCCATGAGGGCGACAAGCTATAAACTTGGAGTTATCTGTTCCATTGGACAGGAATCATTTGTATCTCTACTGGACAAAAATCTATAAAAGTTAACATGTAACTTCAGTAAATCTAAATTTTAATCAATATTAAGCAACAGATCGAACAAGATAAACCCCTCTAAATGTGTGTGGGTCTGTGCTCCTGTAGGATGTTGAAAGGACACATCACCCTCTTTTTGATGTTATTCCCAAGTTTTGGATAACTCAGCAGTCTCTCTACCATTGTCCCAGTATCAAAAATAATTCCCCGAAAGGCTGCTGTCGGTATGTTTGGTCCAACTGTTCACAGATGTGCAGAAAAGGCGTTTATCACTGATGCCTGACTCCTTAAATTTGCTCGGCAAATCTAGAGTCCTTCAGTAGGGAGCAACTTCTGTGTGGAGATTTCCAATAAAAAAACACTTGACTGAGTTTTTGAAAACCTCTGTTAATTTGCTCTTTTATCCTAAGCCTAAGGAAAGAAAGTACAAGGCACTGTCTCAACCAGACTTTACCCGGTGGGGTATGCACCTGTATTTTGGGGTGAATCACTCTCTTCTTGAGACCTCCAGAATCTGTGACAATCCCCTGCCCCCAGGAGGTGGCCTTCCTTCCCTACTGTGACATGGAGACTCTAAGCCTGATATCCCACTGGTTTCCTTGGGAGGGATTTGTACACATTCGCATTTGCTTCACTTAGCAGGTCCGTAATTGTATTAGCAGGGTTCTGTAGATACAGAACCAATAGATTAGATAGATAGATAGATTATAGATAGATTGATTGATTGACTGATTCTAGGAATTGGTTCACGTAATCATGGAGATAAGGAAGTTCCGTGATCACGTGGTCTGCAATCCATAAGTTCAAAAAAGCTGGTGGTGTCATTTGAGTCTGAATGTGAGGGGGAGTCTATGGTTAAATCCCAGAGCCGGGCTGAAAGCAGATGTCCCAGCTCCTGTGGGCAGAATGGGGATGAATTCTTCCTTCCTCTGCCTTTTCTTTGACTTGGGCTCTCAGCAGAACGGGGCATACTGCTCACACTAGGGAAGGAGATCCAGTTGACTGAGTCCACTGCTTCAAATGCTAATCTCACCCAGAAACACCCTCACAGACACACCCAGAAATAGTGCTTAACCCCAGTACCCCATGGGACAACCCTAAAATAAGCATGGCGGTAATTTTCCCTAATCGTGGGTTTGTCACACTTAATTAAAGAGAATCCTTCTCAGGGCATCTGGGTGGCTCAGAAGGTTAAGAGTCTGCCTTCACCTCAGGTCATGATCTCAGGGTCCTGGGATCGAGTCCTGCGTCGGGCGCCCTGCTCGGTGGGGAGCCTGCTTCTCCCTCTCCCTCTGCTGCTCCCCCTGCTTGTGCTCTGTCTCATTTGTGCTCTCACTCTGTCAAATAAATCAAATCTTAAAAAAATTAAAAAATGAAAGAGAATCCTCCTCAAATCTGACATCTAGTTATGGCCTTGGTTGTACACTTGATCTGTCCAATTACAGTCTGGTAAACAAGAGGACAGATTCTTATGAATTCATGCAAAAACTATGTGGTCATAAAAAAAATAAGGAGACTCAGTAAAAGTATTTATTTCTGAACTCTGAGGAATCAGGCACGAATAAGAGACCATTAAAAGTTTCCCTTGGGTTTAAAAATAGTCTACCAAATCGAGGGTTAGTGAAGAAAATAGGAGAAAAGGCTTTCTCACGTTTTCATCTATGCCCACAAAATATGCAAAATATAGAACATTAAAGCAACATCAACAGTATTACAAAAGAACTACCCCAATTAAATTTCCCTCATCAGTCCATGTGGCCCCATATGATTCATTCTCATTCTGCTGGGTGTGGGTGAGCAACCTGGTTTCACACAGTAGACTTCTTTAGAGAGTCCTTGAAATTCCGACTTGCTCTACTGATACAATCTGAAAGCTGTTTCGGTGACATCCACTCAGAGACTGGTACCCAAGAGCTATTCTTAGACCTATTGATAGTTGTGCATTTGGTACAATCCCTTTCCTGGAGGCTCTGTGGCTGACCTTTGCTGTTGAAGACACAAAAGCTAGGCTGTATGACCTTCGGGCAAGCATCAGAAGAAGGCAGAAGGTTCTCTGATTATGAAACTGAATGACCATGGTTAATTCATTACAGTGATCAATAATATCAGAATGGAGAAGAAAATTCTCTGCTAGGGTAGAGTGCATAACTATCTCATCAGACTTTGACTGCTGTTTTCCCCGGAGGGTAAGAACATGGTACGGATAGCAAGGGTATCGACCAGGCTCCAGGGTATCCCTGTAAAGTGTACAGCCTCTGAAATATTTGAATTGATAACACTTTCAGCTATGGAAACTTAACCTAGGGAAAGCTGGACATCTTTTGATCTGACAGTTTTTGCCAGGCAGCTCTAGGGAACATCTTGAACTGATCGAAAGCTATAGCGTAAAGCAAAACAAAAAAAAAAACCACCCTAATTATTTCTAGCATCTGTTTTTAGAAGGTGAAATCACACACTTTTATGATTTCCAGGGGGCCTCTTGAAAATCTAAAATATTGTTTCTGATGTAAAGAAATATCCTGGGAATGTCATTTTATTTTTCTCAATTAAGGGTTCAAACGTGGGCCAGACTCAGGCCAAATCAAAGATGCAGTGACTTGATTAAGGTAGGTTCATGGGAGCCAGAGGGAAACAATTTGGCTACCTATTTAATCAAAGTGACAATATAATATTTGTATATATTTTAAAGGCATGGTGATTGTAGGTAACCCAAGCTTATTTATGGTGAAGACATTCTGTTCTTTTTCGTTATTAGTTTTTATAAATAATCAAAGATAAGGTAAAGTCAACACAAAGGCCAGCAAATTATTCCAGTAGGACCCAGCATCTTGACTATCTAGATGGATAAGGGCTGTAAAACCAATTATTTTCACAGAGAGAATGCCAAATAGAAGTCTGAGATAGTATAGCAGTAGCAGAAGAGGCTTTGTGAGTTTTTTTTTCTTTTACATAATCTTGTGAATAAGCCCATCAAATTTGAGCATACTTTGCCAAAATTTCAACACATTTTTGTATCCTCTTTTCAGACTCTGGTGTGATAAAACCCAGACAAATAAAATCCATTGCTTTCCTATCCTCTACATCTTGCTGCACATACTCACTAAGCTCTTGTATTCTGGAACAAACTGACATTTTAGGACAAATCAACAATGGTCTGTTTTTCTCAAGAAAACAAAGCCTAATCCCATCACGTCGCATACAGAGTTCAGCTTCTCCATCACTAATGCTCCCTGTACGGTTTCGGGCACCAGTTCTGTTTTCCGAGGTGTAAGTTGCGTAGTCAGAGTCACCGTTTCTTTGTGGACAGCCCTGTAGTTCCAACACAGGATATGCACTTGGTGGGGTAACCACCGCCACGGTCAAGACATACAACAGTTCTTTACACAGACCTCCAAGTCCCCTCACATCCTGTTCCAATGAACCCTTCATCATCGCACTCACAGCCCCTGGCAACCACTGATGTGTTTTCTGCCCCTACGGTTTTGCTTATTCTAGAATGTTCTATAAATGGAATCTTACAAGCGGGCCTGCAGTCTTTTGAGTTTCTCCTCCCTCATTCAGTGCAATGCACTTGCCCTACGTGCATGGGGTTTGGTGTCTCCATAGTTCGTTCCTCTCCACCGCCAAGCCGTATTCTACTGTAGAGATGTGCAACAGTATATCCCTTCATGGGCTGAAGGAGGCCTGGATTTTTCCCTTGTTGAGCAATTATGAGTAAAGGCTCAAGAAACATTCATGTACAAGTGTTTATGTAAACCTAAGTTTTGCAGTTACACAGGTATATCTAGGATTGAGGCTGCTGGGTCTTACGGTCAGTCGATGTTTAATTGCAAAATACTTCTGGTGTGACTGTACTATTTTGCATTCTTACCATGACACAGAAGGGTTCCAGTTGCTTAACACCTGCACCAGCACGTGATATTATCAGGTTTTCGTTGTTTTTCCTCAGTTGGTTCCCATTATGGTTGGTGGTGGTATTTCAGCTGTGCTAATAATTACACAGTGGTATCTTGGACGGATTCAATTTGCATATCCCTAGAGACTAATGATGATGAGCATCTTTTCATATGCATATTTGCCTTCCATATATCTTCATTAGTAAAATGTCCGTTCGATGCTTTTGACCATTTTCTATTTGGGCTGTTTCTTTCCCATTTTGTTGAGTTTAGAGAGTTCTTATATATTCTAGATGCAAGTCTTTTATCAGATATGTGTTTGGCAGACGTTTTCTGCTAATACGTGCCTGGCATTTTCGTTCTTTTTATAGTGTCTTCCGAAAGCAAACGTGTTTACTTCCGACTGAGTATGCCTTACCCTTTTTGTTCTTGTAGGATTCATAGTTGATAGGCATCACATCTAAGAATTATTGCCTCACCCAAGATCACAAAGATTTCCTCCTATGTTTTCTTCTAGAAGTTTTATAGTTTGCGCTTCAGACAATGTATAGACTGGGAGTCATTCTTCCACATGAGGATGTCCAGTTATTACAACATTTGTTGAAAAGATGATAATTTCTTTAGTATTGCCTTTGCACTTTCATCAGCCTCAATTAACCACAAAAGTAAAGGTCTGTTCCATTGATCTATGTGTCTATACTTTTGCCAAACTGCCCTGTTTTGATTAATATAGATTCTTTAAATTTTTTAAAAGATTTTATTATTTATTTGAGAGAAAGAGAGACTGAGCACTGAGGGAGAAGCAGACTCCCTGCTAAGCAGGGAGCCCAATGCTCAACTTGATCCCAGGACCCTGGGATCATGACCTGAGCCGAAAGCAGACGCTTAACCCACTGAGCTACCCAGGCGCCCCTGATTAATGTACTGTGAGTCCTCCAACTTTGTTATTTTTAAAATATAATTTTGCTTTTCTATATTCTTTGCCTTTCTCTGTTAATTTTAGAATCAGCTTGACAACTTCTACAATAATCCTTCTGGGTTTGATTCGGTTTGGGAAGAAGTGACAACTTGACAATACTGAGTCTTCCCATCCATTAGTATCTATCTATTTCTTCTTTTATTCTATTCGATCATTGTACTACAATTCTAGCAAATAGATGTTTAACTTCACTTGTTAGATTTATACCTATGTATTTCTTAGTTTTGGGAGCCAATGTAAATGGTAGTGCTTTTTCAATTTAATTTCAAATGTTCATTACTAATACCTATGAAAGTGCAACAGATTGTTGCATATTGACCTTGTGACCTCCATCCTTGCTAAACTCATTTATTAGACTTAGGCGCGTCTTTGGATTCTCTGTGTAGGCAACCTTGCCATTTGAGAGTGAAGACATTTATTTCTAATCGATATGCCTTTTATTTCTTCTTGTTGATTTTTTCTTGCACTAACACCTCCAGGAAGATGTTGAAGAGGAAGGGTTAGAACCGCCACCGTCAATACGAATCATAGCTCTTAATCAAAATACCTCATTTTCACCAAAATAATTTCACAGACAAAACTGGAAGGAAGGTCATCAAAAAGTCACTGTTGTGCATAATCATTATGGTAAACTATCAAAGTTCACAAAAAGATATAACAGAACTATCTATACCTACTTGCGTCTTTGCTCCTTCTTCATGTGATAAAAATGAGCAAGTTTCCCGTGCCATTCTTTAGTATGTAAAAATAATAAGCCAAGTATATAAATTTAAAATTATGCTTAGAAATTAATGTTTCAATTATTCATCCTTCCTTACAAATTATATAGGTAAACGACAATTATCAATGAACTCAGTGTAATATAATTCAGGGTTTCCAGTTATCTGATGACGTTATAAAGTTATGTCCAAGCTGACATACTACAGAGCAGAAATACTGTGATGGAAACATTTGTGAAAATTATCGTTTCGAGTTCATGAAACAAAATTTACATTTTTCAGAATCTTAAATATCATGTAGGAGTAGGGTTAGATGATTTGATCAGTAAACCAGTATTAAAGGGCTAGGAAGTTCATGAGAATGTTTAGCAAAACCTCCATACTAACAAAATTGAGGAAAGGGTGTTTACTTATTTCTTATTTTTAAACCAAAATTACTAAGCCAGCCTAATTTTTCTGAAGATTTATCTTAACTACGTAAAGTTAGATTCTTATATTAAAGCATTTATGAGGGGCGCCTGGGTGGCTCAGTGGGTTGAGCCTCTGCCTTCAGCTCAGGTCATGATCTCAGGGTCCTGGGATTGAGCCCCACATCGGGCTCTCTGTTCAGCAGGGAACCTGCTTCCCTCTCTCTCTCTGCGGCCTCTCTGCCTGCTTGTGATCTCTCTCTCTGTCAAATAAATTAAAAAATCTTTAAGAAAAATAAAATAAAGCATTTATGAGCTAACATTGCCATTTATTTATATATTTGAGAGAGGGGGGAGCGAGCATAGAGGGAGAGTGACAGGGAGAGGCCCTCTCCATTTGGAGCATTTTTAAAAATCTAGTACTTGAAAGTGAGGTTTCTTTATTTTCTGTAAATTTGGAAAATATGAAATTTACATAAGATTTATCAATTTCTGAAAGCGAGTTGGATCGCAACTCCTTGATTTTAAGATGTAACAATTAATCTAGAAGTAAGAAAACCTTTCATACTTGAACAATGACATACTGAAGCCTTTTCTGAACCACAGGTACATAGACCTCCAGACGCAGAGAGAGCACATGGCCTCATCCAACCTCATCCAACCTTATCCAACCTCCGGCAAAAAATAATCCCAGAAATACAAAAGTCAACTAGTTCAGAGGTGCCTGGTTCTCTCGGTCAGTTAAGCGACAAACTCTTAATCTCAGCTCAGTTGACGATCTCAGGCTGGTGAGATCCAGCCCCACGTCAGGCTTCACACTCAGCAGGGAGTCTGCTTGAGTTTTTCTCCCTCTCTCTCTCCCTCTCCCTCTGCCCACCCCCACTCATGCTCTCTCTCTCAAATAAATAAATTAGTTTTTTAAAATGTACTGGCTCAGATCTCAACTCTTCTTTCTAACAAGCTTGGAATTCTTAATTTACTTGTGCTCACAAGTGACCAAATGTTTTTTTTTTTTTTAAAGGCTATCAAATGAGAATGTCTGTCTCACCTCCAGAGACTAGATACCCCTCGTCTACTTGCAAGAGATCACCAAATGGACCACACGACCAAATTCCCAGTGACAGTGCCCACCCACGGGATTAACAAACGAGAATCTAAACAGATAGCATCTGTAGGTAGGAAAAAAAGAAGAACTCTAGAGAAACTGAAAGCAAGCCAAGTTAGAGTTCTCTTGTCAGTTGGGATTCATTCTGGAAGCAAGACTAGATGAGCCTGGGCTCACACGGCCCTTGAGATGCACGTCTCAGGCAACCCAACATAATCGACTCTGACAGGTTGGTCCTCTCAGGCATCTCTGTACGGCAACTTACAAAAAGCATAATTTTCAAGAAGAGAAAACTTTGACTCTTGTGTAAATATAAAATGAACATATGTCAAAGGTTTGACTCAATTCATTAATTAATGAAGAAACCAGTAATACATGAAGACTCGCTCGGAGAACACTGTGAGGGCTGGATATTTAACCAAAGAAATGTTAGGGTATGATTTCTGGGTTAGACACAAAACCATTTAAAGTTCAACAAGGTAATAAACTGTTAACATTTGGGGTCACTGGTTCAATCAGATAGAAATTATTTGTATCTCTGAGGGACAAAAGGCTCCATGTTAACATGTCTGGACCTTTAACCAGTTGTAAGCAGAGTGCTGAACAAAATACCTTGTTCGTCTTTGGTGGGTCTGGAGCCATGCATGACATTTGAAGGACATGCCACTCGCCTATTGGCCTTGTTTCCAGGTTCTGAATAATTTTTCTCAACACTAAATAAAAACTGTGCTACTTGGGAGATAAAAGCCCATGCCATTGTGTCCTTGGAGAACAAAAATAGGAAAATTGATTGCTTCTGACTGATGAAGAGGCATCCACTTCCCTTCACCCAAGACCACAAAGCGACTGCAGGTCAGGACCCAGGCTAGAACCCAAGCCTTCAGCTCCCATCATGCTACAGACACGGTATCCTAAGGTCGACTGGTTCTTTAAGACCATTTCAAAACAGGTCAATAAAATGAGGGCAGTAAGTACACAGTGCCACCTCATAGGCACCCACTGGAGTAAGCGGATTGGCACAGAAAGATTAAAGAGTGTATTTCTTTCTGAACGGGAGAAAAGACAAAGTTTGAAGTCTATAGCAGTAAAATGCCCTCTCTTTGTCCCTCAGTGTCTCTCTCTCACTTTCTTCTGTGTATGGATGCCTCCTTCCAAAGAAACCATAGGCCCCAACCTAAGTGCCTGACCTGACCAGTGACTCAGGAAAGCTACTCGTTGGGGACACAATTGGGTCAGAAAGTGAGACTCATGGGGGCATCTTAGTGGCTCAGTGGGTTGAGCCTCTGCCTTCGGCTCAGGTCATGATTTCAGGGTCCTGGGATCGAGCCCCGCATCGGGCTCTCTGCTCAGTGGGGAGCCTGCTCCTCTCTCTCCCTCTGTGATCTCTCTCACTTTCACTCTCTCAAATCAATAAATCTTAAAAAAAAAAGAAAGAAAAGAAAGAAAAGAACAAAACACCGACCGGCAGGGAGCTGTGATACTGTTCATTCAGGTTTCCGCACTCCTAGTACAGTGTCTTTCAAGCTGCTGGAATATACAGTATTAACCCTTACACAGCAAAATCAGACACAAGGACAGGTAACTATATGCAATGACCGTACCCCCTAGTGACTTATTATTACAAAGTGAACGTCCCTCTAACTACCGTCCAGGTCAAGAAATAGAACTCAGCCAGTCACCCCAGCCCAGGGACCTCCCTCCTTCCTCCAGAAGTGACCATGCCGGACCGCATTTTAAGTTGTGTAGAGTGGAAAACACTAGTGGACATGCAATAGAGTTGAAGTACGGTAATCAAGGACTTCTGTTCTAGGGGCGCCTGGGTGGCTCAGTTGGTTAAGCAACTGCCTTTGGTTCAGGTCATGATCCTGGGATCGAGTCCCACATCGGGTTCCCAGCTCCATGGGGAGTCTGCTTCTCCCTCTGACCTTCTCCCCTTTCACACTCTCCCTTATTTTCTCTCGCTCTCTCAAATAAATAAAATCTTTAAAAATATATGTATTTTAAAAGAAAGAACTTCTGTTCTCTATAACTTTTGTGTGAATGTGTCTGTGTAGGTATTTGTATTGGACCACAATTTCTCACTGAGGGTCACACTCCCAGAAGGCTATGGCCATTGTCATCGGTAATGCCTACTAGGTTACCGGAGGGGAAGAGAAAACTCCAGGATTTTGTTAGTGTGCCCCAAGCAGGGGTGGGCACAGACTCAAAATCATGTGCTTCACATTTTATAAAAGCTACAGAAAACTTACTTTTTCACCTATCAGAGTATTTTAGAAAACACCAAATATTTTTTAAAGAAGATAAAATATCTGTCCATATTAAGCCAAAAAAAAAAAAAAGGAATATGGAAGATGATAAAGAAAGCAATTAATCCACACTTAAAACTAATTGCCTCACCCAGTGGGTCTTTAAATTATTCATCAACGCTATTTTAAAATAATTTCAATTTATGAGGAAAAGCCTTTATGGATTTCGTTTTAAAACTAAAAAGAAAGGGTTTCCCACCCCCCCCTTTATTTACCAACTCCTTGCAGCTCTTGAAACCAACCCATTTTGAAACCGGTTTAATCTCCTCATTATCCCCTCCCCAGTCAAACCGACTTTAACATTTATCATACCATCCCTTCCCGAGGTTCCCTGAAGTAGATCCCGAACTCAGCAGACAGGACAGTGGCAGTGTTCTAGAAGAGTATGAAAGCTGTATGCAAAAAAGGAAAAAAGAGGGGCGCCTGGATGATTCAGTGCGTTAAGCAACTGACGCTTGATTTCAGCTCAGGTCATGATCTCAGGGTCGTGAGATCAAGCTCTGCCTTGTGCTCCGAGCTGAGCGTGCCCCTGCTAGGGGTTCGCTCCTTCTCCCTCCCCCTCTGCCCCTCTCCACACTTTAAAAAAAAAAAAAAAGGAAAGGAAAAGGTAAAAAGAAAAAGGTTTTCAGAGAGCAAGGCAGGAAACTGCCACCATGATAAGTTTCTGACCATAAAGTTCATGGTGGGCCCTCCACCTCCTTCCAAACGGCTTGGGTTTCCCATCACGTTTGCCCTGCTGGCAGGGGCTCCCACATGCTCTCCCTTCTCTCTTCATTCACTTTCTGCCTCCTGTTCCTTCATTTCCCTGCTTCTCTGGTTCCGTCCAAGAACACTCAGGACTGTGACTGGGAAACGGCAGAACAGGAAAGGATTTTGTCCAGCGAGGTGGCTTATAAACCATGTCCACTGTCACTCCCAGGAGTCCCTCGGGTGTCCGAGAGCTCCCGGGTGAGAAAGGGTTGCTGAGCTGGTAAGGCAAAACAGAACTTGAAAGGGACGCTCATGGTGCATACTGGCACACAAGGCCCAGACAGGGAAAGCCACCTGCCCGAGGCAGGACGGCGAGGTGCACATCTGGGAGTAGACCTGGCCTCCTGACTCTGGGTCTAGTATCTCTGGGGCCAGGGGCAGCAAAAGGAGCTGAGCCTCGGGGCCAGAATGATCTGGATCCGAGTCTGATCTCAGCCACTCTCTACTTATTGGTCTCTGGTGTCACATCTTCCTGCAACACATCTAAGCCTGTATCTTTTTTTAAAATTTTAAATAAATTTTAAAAAATTGTTTTTTTTTTTTTATTTTTCAGTTAGGAAGTAAAAACACCAGCCTTGCATAAGGAGCTATTGCACCTGAAAACACCTTGTATATATGATCACACACACACACACACACACCAAGGGTACACGTGTGAACAGCACCTGTGTCATCAGAGCCGCTCAGCGAGGACCTCACTGAGAATGTGCTGGTGACAGTCGCCGCTGTGCCCCAGAGTAGAGTTCTCCCCGAGCTAGGCAGTCCGGATTGCTCCATTGAGGAAAACTCACTTCCTGCCCGTAACACAAGCCTTCCTTTTATGTGTAGACCCGTGTTTGTGTTTGTGCCCAAGCACACACATACACACACACACACACACACACACACATGCACACCCCTATTGCTATCAGGACGACACACAGACCCAAAGATGGTGTTGTGGGCGGCCATATCCGTGTTCCCCTACACACGCTCTAACAGTGTAGAAACATCCAGAGCTCTCCTCCCCACTGGTCACCTCTTCCTTCCTGACCTCGTTAAAACCAAACATACACACTGGGGGTACGGAAACAAAATAATCAGAACATGGGCTTTTCTGACAGTCATGAGAAGTATCCACTTATCATGTTGAGGTAAGTAGTAGCTGAGATAAATAACAGATTATTGGGGAGACTAGAGAAAAGATGGAATCAGTTAATTTAATAACTTGAGTGACACCAGAGATTCATGGTCCCTTCCTAGAGCGACAATACCCTGATTTTTGTGGTCCTTCTTTCTGCGGCCAATTCTCCCATTCACAGCCGACTGGGGACAATAGGACTGACCCTACCCCCAGGTTCATAGCTGGGTTCTCAGTAACTGAAGCCAGTGGGAATATTCCATTCCTCTGGCCACACCACTTGGTTCTCAGATGAAGCAGAACGTGGTGAGGGCCCAGAAAAAAAAGAGAGATGTTAGCTGGACCTACTGGGAACCCCATGTTGGGGGTAGAGATCACTTAAAATAAAATAAATCTTTAAAAATCTTTGACATTTTGTTCATCATAGACTTTTGCATCAACTGTTACTTGCTTACCAATATCCTGCATCTCAACTACTGAGTGTTTTGGTGCCCATTTAAGTTTTGCATCCGAGGGGAGAGCCTCAATGCCTTCAGCCTAGTCCTGGCCCTGGGGAGATGTGGGGCTCAGGGCTGCCACAGTCATTTTATTTTACTTGATAAGAGACTTTTGAGCAGCCAAAGCTGCCCTTCCTGGCTGAGGTCAACTTTCTGAACAGCAGCTTTCTCGGTAGAGGAATATTTTAGTGTATAATGTATTGGGCCCCTTTTATATTCCAGGTGCTGTCCTAAATACCCTATATGGTATTTTTTAAATTCTTGTCCCCCCTCAAAATGGTGTTGGGTCCTTTGTTATCCATTATTTTACAAATAATGGAAGCCAAACCTGAAAATGGAAAAGCAGCATGTACAGGGCCACAGGACAAATGGCAGAGGAGGGGTTCCCAGCCAGATCCGTTGAGTACCCGAAGCCTGGGTTCTTCATGACCACACCAATATGACCTCAAGATTTTAGCTATAGGTGCGAAGAAACACCCACTTACATAATAGATCCTCGATACTTATTTCAGGAGGAGCACCTGGGTAGCTCAGTCGGTTAAGTGTCTGCCTTCAGCTCAGGTCATGATCCTGGGGTCCTGGGATCGAGTCCCGCATTGGGCTCCCTGCTCTGCGGGGAGTCTGCTTCTCCTTCTGCCTGCTGCTCCCTCTGCTTGTGCTCTCTCTCTCTCTCTCTTTCTGGCAAATAAGTAAAATCTTTAAAAAAAAATACACACTTGAGGAATGAATGAATCAAGAAGTTGAAAAGTGAAATGCTAGCCATTTTGATATCCACTCATTTAATTTAATTGACCTCCATCTGTAAATAGAGTGTGAAACATAGCCTCTCCTGGTTCAGTTTGGGTTAATAAAGTCTCTTCTGTGAAGGGACACGATTCTCGGGAGTCGCACATCCACAGCAAATTTGGATACGAATGGGTGGGAAAGCACACACAGACGGAATCGTGGCTACAGAACCTAAAAAAAATTTCATGGCAAATTTGGGCTCTTACTTCGAGGGTTCGGGAGGGAATCAAACCACGTCAGGGATTTTTAAAATGTTTTGTAAACTATAAAGCACATAAACAACTGATTATTAATATGATTTCTTGGTGGATTTTCTTCACGGAAGGACTTAACCATTCCCGAAGCTTAAATTGAATGCTAAATTTTATCTGACTCTAAGACCGAGAGCAATCACTTGATGAGTGTGCTTGTGAGACAAAATCAATAGAATCTTAAGAAATACATTTATCTGACAAAGGTGAATATCACCGTAGAGAGTTCCGGGTTTTTAGCATTCTTAACCAAAGCAATACATAAACAAACTCCTCCCAAAGTAAAGATGGAAATATAATTATTCAGTCTGTCCATGTTAGATTTGCCCAGAAATTGAAATATTGTTAGCAAACACGGATTTAAATTTTGTGCTCCAATGAATTGGGAGATCTCTTAGTTTATTGTTTTCATTTCTCGGCATCCTACCACGGGGAAATTATGCAAACTCACACCGTACACAAAAAGAATACTGATAATTATGGAATTTGCCACTTAGCTTGAGGATAATTTCATGAATCGCTTTCGATCCACTGGCACAAGAGCCCGGGTCTGCGTGCCCGGCTGCTGTCCTTAAGACCCATGGTCCAGCGCGTGTGCAAAGTGTGCATGAAATGGTACAAACACCAAGCCAACTGTTCAGTTGAGCAACTAAAAATCAATTCAGGCGGTTTTCTCCAAAGCGCTGGTTGTTTCACAGATGTCAGTCATCCTGAAGTCCCAGATTGCAAACCCAGAGTTTAGTTCCAAGCCCACGTGCCCATCAGAAACCCTTGGAGAGCTTCATGGATAGAAAACCCGGGTCCCACCCCAGAGCCATTGGATGAACATCAGAGCCCAGGAAATCTGTCTTTACTTTTTAAAAAAATTTTATTAACATAGAATGTATTATTAGCCCCAGGGGTACAGGTCTGTGAATCGCCAGGATTACACACTTCACAGCACTCACCATGGCTCATACCTTCCCCAATGTCCATAACCCACCACCCAGCAGTCGTTCTTTAAATGCGCCTAGTGAGAGATTCATTGGCTCACTGCCAGTTGGAGACCAGGTCCATATCCGCGACCCACGGAGGCCAGAAGGGACAAAAATAACTCCATCCTCTGCTGAAGCTACATGAGCTACTTCCATTTTGTTAGATGTATTTACTTACTCATTTGTGTATTTATTTTTACAGAACCTGTTAGATGTCCCACCTGCTATCATGTCAGGGAGCTCTAAGCCCACAGTCTTTGCTTCCGTCTCAAAAAGTCTGCACTGCTTAGACCCTGAAAGGACTGCATTGGTCACAGAGTCTTAGAGGGTATCTGTTTCAGAAGTCCCACCTGCCTTCTCCATCGTAGTTCTTCCCGATGAGGCTCAAACTCTTCTCTCTGTTGTGAAAAAGGACCCTTCCACTCCATGAAGGCCGAGAAGTCCCTCCACTAAACACCTCTTTTTACTTGATTGTCCCAAACATTGAAAGGGGATGGAGTATAGCAGAAAATACAAAAGAAAATTATCTTTTAATCTTGCGCTTGCCACGTGGCAGACCTCCGAATCCTACTGACCTCAGTTTCTTTGTCTGCAAAATGGGGTTTAATCGCAGGATTATCCTCTATTACACGTCATCTGTTGGGATTATGAGGATTAGAGGAGCTAATTCATGTAAAAAGCACGTACCTAATAAGTGGTCTCTATGACTGTTGTTATGACACTATGATGTTTCCCAGACCTCTGTGCACTAGAGTTTTCTCTCACAAACAGCCGAATCTACCAATTTCTTGCCGAAAGCGTGACGATAATCCCAGCTCTCCTTCGCCCCTGGAAGTGTCAAATAAACTGATTATTTTATTTAAGATTGGCAAGGTCATACTCCCAAAATGCTTCTCCCTATTCAGACAACGTGTGGAATATCACAATTATTTTGGGACGTCCACTTTAAGGACACTGACGAACCAAAGTGGCTTGGAAATGTGCCTGGGGAGGTGTCGGAAACCAGGACCACATCATACAGGAAATCGCTTCTAGAAACCCACATTCTCAGCTAGGAAAAGAAAAGCCACCAGGAAAGTAGGACAGTAGTCTACAAGTGTCTACGCAACAGCTCCAGAGAAGTAGAATGAGATCCATGGAGGGGTCCTCAAGTAGTGGAATTAGCTGACAGCACAGAATTGAGCCAGGAGGTCTCCCCAGCCCTGACAATCTAAGGCAACTGGGATCCAGGATTCTCCTTGAACAGAACCCTCGGCTTCTGTTCCGCCTAACAAGAAATGAGTGTTCTGTTGAAACAGTCATAGTAATGCCCTTTCTGAATGCTCAAATGGACCTGGGGTCCTTGCTGGGAATAGATCACCTGCAAATGACAAAGGAACCCTTGTAATTCACATGAGAAAAGCAACCCCAAAGACAATGACAGACGAGTAGAAAGGCCAGCCACCTTGTGGAAGGATCAAAGGGGACCCAGAGCTCTTAACCTTGACTCTCAAGATTACCGGTAAAGCAGGGAGAAAGTTTGCATACAAAGAGCCTTGCCACTCCACAAACCCTTGGCCCACGGGCCTGAAAACCAGTCCAGGGCAAAGCAGGGACTTTCCTTAATGTGGAAAGCAGACCGTTGTTCAACAGGACCAAAATCCCCTAAATTCGGAAGGGAACAGGGAAGCTACTTTTTATTAAAGTTAATTTTTGTGATTATAAAGTATGATGCAATCAATTGAGAACTCTGAAATCTCTTCAGGTTAGTCCATAAAAATATTGCAATTTCGGTTTTGTGTGATGATGATCATGGCACCGCATTAAAACACATGTTTTCTGGGGAAGTCAGAGTCTCACAGATTTTCTTACGCATACTACAAAAATAAAGGCATTAGCCAGTCTACATCATACATACAAACCCTTACTGCAAACAACCATCATGCCTCTGGGATTTGTATTTTATTCCCCAAGCATATTTATGAGTGCTACAGCCTGAATATTGTCCCCGCAGAATTCATACGTTGAAACCTAACCAGCCAAGTGGGTGGTATTTGCACATGGGACCTTTGGGTGGTACTTAGGTCACAAGGGTGCAGCCCTCATGAACAGTTTGGTGTCCTCATAAAAGAGCCCCAGAGATCTTCCTCCTCTTTCCACCATGTGAGCGTGTGACAGGACATCTGAGCAAGACCAGGAGGAGAGCCCTCACAGGACCATGCCTTGATCTTGGACTTCCGACCTCCAGAGCTGTGAGAAGTAGATCTCTCTTGCTTACCAGCTACTCAGTTGGGGATCTTTGTCAGAGCAACCCGGACAGACTAAATCAATGGGAGAACCATTTAAAGAGGGAGACAGCCGGGCACGGAGGACTTACCCCCTTTGCTCTCGGTCATGCAATGAAAATGGCGGAGTTGGCACCGAAACTCAAACCACCTTCTCCTCCTGGTACATTGCAGACCGAAATAGCCTAAGGCCATGAGGGGGGCTAACTCAAGGCCACGGAATAAACTGGAGCGGGGACAGGGAGGGGGGATGCCCTGTTAAGAGCCAAGATTAGAAAGAGTGGACCCAATGCCAGAAATGCCAAAATTAATGTGTTCCATGATGTTCCATATATTCCAAAGGGCCCTCTCATGCCAAGCGGAGGCTTGGCCTCGGCAAAGTTAACTTGAGCTTCCAAATCTTATTTCAGAATCTCATGGTTCACCTGGAAGGCCCACAGCACGGTCACAAATTAGATCTCCACGTGGCAAGATGGCACCACCACTCGGCCCAACCCCAAGAAGATGTGATTGACACCATGGAAGATGTCTTCTGAGTTGTGCAACAGGTAGCCCAGTGGTGCCGTTGGAGTGTCCACAGAAATCTAAGCTTGTGAACAAACCCAACTCACCAGCGAGCACCTGTATCCTGACGTGGCCTTGATGCTTTCTATTCAACATCTGATACGCCTTGGCACCTGTGACGTGTAAAATACTCTGTGTCTTTGTGGGAAAAACAAGACTCTCCGTATAAGCCGAAGGCAAACATGAAAAATGGGAATAAGGAGAAAGTGAAACGTTGTGTGGGATCCATTCAACGGTAAAATGAAGTTGCTTGAACCCACCAAGTACTCTATCAGGAATCGAGAGAAAATTTCTGAAACTGCTCAGCGAGCGTTCCAGCAAGAATTTATTTTAATTGCTTTATAAATTGCTTTAATCCTATATTTAGGGAATCATTAGGGGCCTAAACGGGTCACTTAAAATTTTCACTTATGCTTAACTAAATTTTATGGAGAAAATTACATGTTTTAATAGTATTCCTAGAATTGGGGACTTGCAAAGGTCTCGCGACGTGTCCTTCTAAAATAGCAAAGGTCCTTGACTCAATATCACTTAATTCCCACAATAGTCATGTGAGGTAAGGGTAATTATTCTCTTTTTACAGATGAGGTTAACTGACCCTCGGAGAATCTGAATTATCTGCCAAGTAAGCGATTCAAAGGAAGGGTCTTGCCTCCTCCATCTCTTCATCTCAAGGGTTTAGCACATGGCGGACACCCAGCCTATTATTTCGAGGGTTCCCAAAGCATGGCCCCCAGACCAGCAGCAGCTTCACCTGGGGACTGGTGAGAAATGCAAGTTGCCAGGCCCTGGCCCCCAGACCTCTGGATTCGGACACACAGAGCACAGGGCCCAGAAACCTATGCTTTCACTTTCCTTCCAGAAGATTCTGATCATACAGAACGGTGTGAAAAGCCTTGTCTCAATGGTGAACAGAGCTGCGTGCAGCTGGGAAGGGCTGATCCAGGCTCCTCAGAGCACTGAGACCAAAGTCAAAGGGAAGAGCCAAAGTGAGAGACTCAGGTCCAAAGTTTCAAAGAATTTGGAAAGTAGCGTCCCAGCTATGGACAGACCTTTGATGCAATCTCCCCACTTGTCCTGTTTCTTAAAGGAGCCCTGTGCCCTCAGACCCCAGTTGGGCAGATCTGCCGACGGCTGCAGTGCCACACCTCACAGCTCTGCCTGCAACGGGCATAGGATCCAGGGCCCTCCCCTGCCACAAATACAATTAGTCAAATTTCCATTTCTCCCTCTTCCTCCCAAATCCCTCACCATGAGAGCCACGTGAGGAAAGAAGATTTCATCTTGCACAAAACCAGATTTATCTGCGTTCTTTCCACAACAATACACTGAAAGCCCAAATGATTTTTCCACATTTGGTAGCACTTAGAAGGCTTTTCATCAGCGTGAGAATAAAGAGGAGAACTATTTTCCTCATTTCTCTTTACAGCAGCAATACGGCAGAAAGAAAACAGTGTAAATCTATAAATTACAAAGACGCTTTTGACTTGAGACAAGCACCAAAGTTTCAGTCATTTATCTAGAATCACAGCTTGTCGGCGATGAAAAAGGCCCGAGAGATCGTCTGGTTGGTGCAAGGTGATTTGCGGTGCCTCTCAGAGTTTTTTAAAGAGCTCTATTTGGATTTTAATAGACCTCGGGAAAAAATACACAGCCTTCCTATCTAACCCATCATTTCATGGCTATCACTGCTTGCGGTGAAGCGAACATTATTATTAGGTGAGATACTAAAGTAGGATGATTTAAAAAAAAAAAAAGGGTCAGGACATAAGCAATGGCCCCAGTGTTGTTCAGGTATGGCAAAAATTGAAAGTGATGCCCAGGGTTTGGCGATTTGCTGATCATGCCTAATGGGGTCCTAGTAGGAAAGAGAATTTACCCCACTCCAGATGGGTCAGTGCAGAGCCTTCGACGAAATAGTGTCTTGGGAAATTATGGTCAGGGTTAAGGGGACCAAAGCCACAGTGAGGCAAGGGACAAGGGAAGGACATTGGTGTGGCTGCAGAAGAAACGGCTTGACAAGAGCCAAGACAGACCCCTGGAGAGAAGCAGCAGCGAGAAGAAAGCTCACGCTTTCCTCCCACTCCAGTCTCCCACCTCTACTTCCCATTGGCCAAACCCAACCGGAAAGCTGGAGGCCAAAGCACTCAGGTGGTCTCAGGGATAGAGGCTGGCCTCTAAGGCACAGGTGACACAAAGGATGGGTCCTGTGGCTGGAAAGCAAGGCTTAGAACAGGGAAACATGAGTCTGTTCCACCTGCCCTCTTTACTCCTGCAGAGCTATCCAACCAGTAGGCAATTCAGGATTCAGGACCAGGGCTGGGGTCAGTGGTTTAGGGGCCGGAGGAACAGGGGCAGGGGTGGGGGCTGCACAGAGATTCACTTGGGTGGTGGAAGGATGACCAGAAATATCTGTTGATCTCAGTAAAGTTACTTCAGCTCTTTGCACCTCAGTGTCTTTATCTGAAAAGTGGGAAGATGATTTCCACTTGGTGGGTTTGTTGGGAAGACGATAGATGACCCACAACATTGTGGCTACACAGAAGATAGATGATAAAACGTAGCAACTATCATGCCAAATGGAAGAAACCAGACACAAAAGGTCACATGTTGTCTAATTCCATATATATGAAATATCCAGAATAAAGAGCCATATAAAACTAACCATTAATATGGGTTGAATTGGGCCCCCACGCCATTCATTTACATTCAAATTATATTAATGGTTCATTTTGTTATGGTTATAATGAGTAATGGTTATGATCATTATTATGAAAATGTGGTCAGTGGTTCCTTATCTCAGAATCAGGTATAGCAATAAAAACACCTGTTAAAAATTAATTTCTTCCTGGGCCCCGAAAAACCACTCCTTTGATTGTCATAGAGAAGGCATACTCATCCCAAGTATCTTCAAAAGTTCCTGGAGATACAGATTATGAAGGCTTCATGGGGTCATCATGAAGGTAATTAACATGCTTGTTAAGTATACAGACTGTTACCCTGAAAGGAGAACTGGATACACTGTAGCATATTCTAGAAAGCATATGCATGACACAGTTACCAATGCAGTGAATTTAATGTCTGTTAACTCCTAACTGAAAGCATCCTGATAACCTTTTAATTAGCTAGGAGTTTCCTGCTCTGCCCTATGCCGGCCTCATGTCCGCCCTGTGCTGGCCAAATTCTGCTGAGCTCTTGGTTCATGGTCCCGCATGTTCTCCCGGCCAGGATCAAATCCACACTGGGGCCAGGTTAAGACTTTGGTTATCAGCCAAGGTTAAGGTTGAAGTAAGAAAGAAGAGGGGCAAGTTTCCATCATACCAACCCCCACCCGATGCCCCACATGGCAGCCCCACCTCTCAGAAAATAACCTGGAGACCCCGAACCCCATTCTTCCCAGACTCTCTTCCCTCCCCAACTTACTTACTCTTAGCTCATCTTTCTCATTCCACATTCTACTTTTCCACCTTTATTCGTGACCCACTGCTGTTTAACGAACCACCAAAATTGAGTGGCTGGGAACAGCAATCATTTCTGCTCACGGTTCTGCAATTTGGGCTGAGTTCAGGGAAAAGCTTCTGTGCTGACCTCACTGGGGCTCACGCAAGCATCCGTGGTCATGGTCACGGTCATGCAAGAGTTCATCTGAAGCCAGATGGCCTCACATACATGCCTAGGGCTTCTGAGGGCTGACGGTAGGCTGGGGACATTCAGTTCATTTCCATGTGGCTTCCCCAACAGGAAAGCTCAAGTTTCTTACACGATAGCAGCCACTTTCTACAAGAGTGAGCCTGATATTTGCAGAAGTCCCACCAGCTAAGGAAGTCATATGGCCAAACCCACAGTCAGTGTGGGAGGGCGATACACAGGACGTACGTACCAGAAGTCATGATTCACAGGGGACCATTGATATTACAATTTCGTTCACCATTTCACTAAAGATCTAATACAATTAAACATCCTCTTACCATATGATCCAGCATCTCACTCCAAATTGGCCAAATTCTGATCTCTTCTTGCTTTATTCCAGCAAAGGCTGTGTGCAGTCGGAACTGGCTTACAGCTCATGTTCCTACACATATGAGAACAGTGAAGGGGTCGCCCTCTTGCCTGCATGTCCACTCCCAACCAAGATTCAAGAGAAAGATCATGACTCCAGCTCTAGACCTTTGCCATTTGGTGTTTGAAGTCCATTTCCTACCTGGTTCTAGCATGTGAGGTTCAGGCAGACAACAGAGTAGTGGTTGCAGGGGCTGGGAGAGTGTGGCTAGACAGAGACTGCTCATGGGTTCAAGTTTTCTTTCGAGGTGATGGAAATGTTCTAGAATTAGATAGTGGTGATGGTTGAACAACTTTGTGACTATATGCCCACCCCCAAAAAACAGATTATATACTATGAAATGGTGAATTTTATGGTATGTGACTTATATTTCAATTTATTTTATTTTTAATTTAACTTAAATTAGTCAACATGTAGTACATACTTAGCTTCAGATGTCAGGTTTGATAATTTACCAGTTACATATAACACCGAGTGCTCATCCCATCACGTGGTCTCCTTAATGCCCATCTCCCAGTTAAGAAACCAGCAACAAGTTTCTCATCTCTGAATTAATATACTGAGCCCATTTTCAAATCAGAACGTGTTTGAAATGGTGTCAAGGTAAGAACACGGCATACGGTAATCTAGCGGATCAATAAAATGGTGGGTATGTCAAAGCAGGGAGCCTCGAGAGCTTATCATTTCTTTTTGTTCTTGAAAGAAAGAGAGAGACAGAGCACATGAGCAGAGGGGTGGGGGGCAGAGAGAGAGCTCTTAAGCAGGCTCCGTGCCCATACGGGGATCGATCTCATGACCCTGAGATCATGGACCAAGCTGAAATCAAGAGTTGGACCCTCAACCAACTGAGCCACCCAGCTGCTCCTGGAGCTTATAATTTCTTCTTTACATCTTACCACTTCTGGTAATGATCATTAGCATGCTTTGAGAGCTGTCTTTCCAGGGCTGTTCCAAGAACCTCACATATTTAAGCATACTGAATTCTCCAAACGACCTCGTGAGTTAGTGCTAGTATTATCATCTTTATTTTATAGATTAGAAAACTAGAGTCCAGGAGAGTTACAGGTCTCAAATCCCAGAGCCAGGCCATATCAGAGAGGCAGTGGGTCAAGGAAGTCTGATTCCAAAACCTCAGTCTTCTGTCTACCACCCTCAACTGTCCTCCAACGCCACAAAGGATCACGGCGTGCCTTCAAATTTAGTGTTGAAATTGGATCCTGGGCTAAATTCAGATTCAATAAGTATTGATCTACCACCTCACGGATTTTCATGGATTTCACAAATACTGCCTGAGAAAAGGAGTGTATTCATTGTTTGAATAAAAGCAAGAGTACACCTTATATTACCCCATGCTTTATAGTTTTCAAAACATCTCCACAGATAATATTTGATCTTTGCAAAATTCCTCAAAGTAGAGAAAAGAGAAATTATTTTCCCATATTTCACATGATAACACGGAGGTTCCAGAAAGTTGAGATGGAATTTGAACTAAGGTCTCCTGGCTTTTCACCTTCTACCTGCTGTCTACCGACTGAATTGTTTGGGGATGATATTGTCACCATAGTTTGGCCAATTTGGCAAGTGCTGATTTGTTATCCCTGGTAGAAATGTCAGCATGCCATCCCCTGCTTCAAACTAGGACCTCTCTTCCTTCTTTCTTTCCTTCCTTCCTTCCTCCCTCCCTCCCTTTCTTTCCTGTTCTTTCTTTCTTTGTCTTCCTTCCTTCTTCCTTTCCAAAAACTTTATTTTTTTTTCATTTTTTTTTAAGATTTTATTATTTATTTGACAGAGAGAGAAGTCACAAGCAGGCAGAGAGGCAAGCAGAGAGAGAGGGAAGCCGCTCCCTGCTGAGCAGAGAGCCCAATGCGGGGCTCCATCCCAGGACCCTGAGATCATGACCTGAGCCGAAGGCAGAGGCTTAACCCACTGAGCCACCCAGGTGCCCTTTTTTTTTTTTTTTTAAAGATTTTATCCTCCTTTCCAAAATCTTTCTAGCAAAAGCATGTTCCAACAGGAGTGTTCCTAAGCTAACCATCATTATTTCCAACACCGAATCAGAATAGTCCAGTGACTGGTTTTGCACACCACCACATCTACAGTGAAGGTAGGGAAACGATCCCTGATTCTCCTCGGTATCAATGCTCATCATCTACCTGGAGGCTGGTGTGGCCGTGGGGCAAAAATCTAGACTGCGTCCCTGTCTCCAGAAAGAGCAGAGTGAGGGCAGGAGAGCCTCCCGCTGCCTCCCTCAGAATTACAGGAAGGAAGGACGACTTCGGATCTCTCGCAGGCTTCCCATCCTGAAGATCATATTTCCCTTTGTGTTTTCACAGCCAGGAAATCCCTCTTCAAATCCCAGTAAATCCTTCCTTCTCTTCTCTAAGCCGTCATCGTGTTCTGTTTTCCAGGAGGAGAGTGAGCAGCTGGGTTCCGGAGAACAAGAAACCCCTGAAATCTGCCTGCCCCAGCAGGCTCTGGGATTCCAACTCTTTCGGGGTCAGACATCTGAGTGTGAATGACCTTCCCGTGCCTCCCACGTGGATGCTGACGGGTGCAAAGCCGAGCTCACTCAGTGTCGCAGGAAGAGAAGCAGAAAACGGGCCACGGGCTCCCCAGAGAGTGTAACATCACCCCAGATTCTCATATGTTTTCGCTGCCATTTCTCACCCGACCCTAGTGCTCAGCCCTCAGCCTCCGCCCCGACTCCCCTCCCTCAGACACAGGTGGGGGCAAAGACACACTCACAAACACAAACTGGGGATTTGCCCCTCGACATCCACTGTCTCAGCTCTCCCACCTCATCCTACCCACCCATTTCTTTCCTCTTGGCTGTGGACCCTTCCCTCCTCCCTTTATCCAAGACTAAAGACTCCTCTCCACAGCCTGATGTCTCATCCACTCCCTTGTCCAGAGCTGGGGTTTCTCAGGACAATTTTGCGCAACCAGCACTTATCCCATAGCCCGCTGTACTCTTCCAGTGGTGGGGAGCAGCAGAGTCTGCATGACTCATGGCCGACAAGAAGAGCCAGGGACCAGTAAATGCAAAAAGCAAACGTTCCGTACACGTGTGGTACATCCCCAACCCCCCACCCCTACTAAGGCTGCAAAAGACAACCTTAAGAGTTGGACCCTGGTCTTTTCACAAAATCCTCCATGGGTAGGAAGACGTTGAGCCAGAATGAGGTCATAAATACGGTCATCCTAATATAAATATGTTGTAAAAGATCTATGATCAAATTATAAAATAAATCCAATGACCTAATAAATGTAGATCATAAACATAAAAAACCCGATTATAAAAAACCAGTCCAGCTAACGAGAAATAGTTCTGGCCCCCGGTCACTGTTATTACTGGGGAGCTGGGTTCGCTGGAGGACTTGAATCCACATAACCCAGGTCCCCATGCTCTTCTCATGGACCCTAAATATCTTCACTCCACTCTTCCTCCTGCAAATGGATCGAGAAGGTGAGTGCCCCGGTCCCAGGCTCCACACCTTCATCACCTGATCCCCTCCCCCTGCCCCCCCCCCAACAGGTCTAGATTAGAGACCAGCAAGAAGACTTGTAATAAGGGGTTTTGACCATTCACAGAACAGAGGGGCTGTAACCCTATAATCCCATCCACAATGTCCTCAGTCTGGGTGGGGGGAACCTCCCCAGAGAGCCACCAAACCTTTATACATCACCAGCTCAGGCAAATTACTTACTGTTTTGCAATTATGTTCACTCAGGAAGATGGAATCATTACTGCAAAGAGCAGCTACCCAGCAAAGGGCTGGAAGTGAGCTTTCAGCCGGATGGCGGGCAATTCCCAGCGATGTCAACGGAAAATTGCCCGTGAGTACCTGCGAGGCAAGACTCCTCCCCGGGACGGGCTCTGTGGTTTTACTACCATAAAGGGAGGTGGGGAAAAGCGTAGGAACTAAACGCGGTTGTAGAAAGCCATCATTTCCAGGCCAACATAGATTCTGGTAGGTCGTGTTGACCAATCCCATACGGGTCGTGACGGCTTATTCTTCCATTTGGTCCGGTTTTTAGGAAAACTGGGAACAGCGCGTCTTTTGCAAAAAAGTGTTATTGTTACATTTCTTTTTTGCACACGGAGATTCCGCTCATAGCCAGGAGACACCAAAGGAGAGTATCTGTTTCAAGTTAGCGAGTCTAGATCCCCAATTTGCTGACAATCACGTGGAAGGAAGGCACAGGGTCTAGAAGGACAGGATCTGCCACTGTGAGGTCTGGGTTGCAGGTTCCTGGTAAGAGGGAGAAACAACCCACTGAAAGCAATAAACACAGAACACACCTTCAGGTCCTTAGGAGGGCGAGGAAGTGACATCGGGTTACTGGACAGCACCGAGCAGTCCCAGAGCATATGACAGCTTGGGCTGGAGCCCCTCGAGATTACTGCTGAGAACATGCAAAACCCCCCAAAAACCAAATCACCATTCCTGTGTCAAGACAACCCCGACTTTCCTTCGTTGGCATGAAATAAAGCCCTTACCCGCCGGGCTGGTTTTATAAAGGCTGGGCTTGGGTTATAAATCCAGAGAGGAAAGACCCGGCATGTTGCTGGTAGTTCCTCCTGTGGGGAGCGCGTGTGTGTGTGTGTGTGTGTGTGTGTGTGTGTGTGTGACAGTAAGCAGGATAATCTCACAATAACAGATAGTCGCTAACACTTACTGAGTCCTCCCTGCTCATCGCTAACACTTACTGAGTCCTCCCTGCCAGGCACTGAGCAAAGTGCTCTGTGCCCGTCATCATACCGCACGCCCTTCAAGCACCCCATGGGGATTTCTGCCCCTGCCACCCCGGCTTCTCTGGCTGGTAGGTGCCCCTATTACTCCCATCTTACAGATAAGGAAAGTGAAGTTGAATCACATAGAGCAGGAGGTATAAAGGGAGAGCATCAGCCAGGAGGGAAAGGGATTGGGCAGCAAGAGTAAGGAAAGGTCACTGAGTGGGGGCGTCTGGCCAAAGTGTGCAGGGGAGGGGACAAGCCCCAAGGTCAGTGAAGACAGAGGAGGGTAGGCAAGTAACACAGACTGCAGCAGGAAGGCAGGGGCCAGGAGCTGAGCTATTGGTGGAGGAGAGAACCAGCCGGGGGTTCCGGTTAGCGAGCTCTAATGGCAGGTGCAGAAAAAACATGGATTGAGCAACGACCCGTCCACAGTTACCGCCGTGTAGGATTCTTAGGGCAACGGTAATGCACGAGCACCAGGGCAGAGGCTCAGAAAGGGTCTGCGGTTCTGCTCACGTTGCTGGGAATCCCGAGACTCATCCACTCAGGGCACGTTCAAGTTCAGGCTGTCTGCTCACGTAACTCAGCTGCCTCCTGGGGCCAGATAACCAACCACTGCGTGGCTCGTGGGTTCTTGATAAACCTCCGGTGTAGACCATTCGGGGTATGAACCAGGGTCCCAGAGCCAGAGCACACCCCATGGATAATGAGGGAAGACCATGTCCATGCTGGGAAAGACTATCCCGGTAAGTGACCTGAGCCAGCAGGGGCGAGGATACCCAGCACTGAAGGACAGGACAGGGGCCAAACCACGGAATGCAGAGGAGTGGGCAGGAGGCATGCCTGATAGTGCCCACATCACGGAAGCAGATAGGCTGTAGTTCAGTGGACTGAAAGGAAGCAAAAGCCCTGGTCTTCAGGTGGCCTGTGGCATCCCCGGAGGGCCTCAGCTGAGCTGCCCCTGGACCTGGGCTGTGGACCATGTGCCAGCAAGAAATGGCACCAGGAAGGGAGCAGCTCTGTGTCATGCTGGAAACACTCTCCCTAGGTGCTCCAGACGCTGGGACTATAGATAACCACCTGGAGCCTCTCTTGAACTCCTTCCCCTTGGGACCACCAAGATCCAACTGCATATCTCCGACGCTCGCTATCACGACCACTTACTCTGTGGTGATGTCAACCCCAGGGCCCTCCTGAGATCAATGCTCCTTTTTAATTCACCCCCAGATCCCCTCCTGGGGGTCAGACACTCTGAGACAGGTCCCAAGATCTAGAGTACCACGTTATCATTAGAACCTTCCTCCCAGCCACGTGTCCCCAGACCCTCATCAGAAACGCAGGACCAATCCCCCTTGTTAAGCCATCAGGGCTCATTAATGGCTCACTTTCAACCTTCTTTGCCAATTTAGGAAGACCCTTCCTCAGGCTCCTTCGTATTTCCCTGTTTCCACTTTCTCTCTCTGGTAAACAAGAGAGGTAGAGTTCCAACGACATTTTCGTGCCACTGCAAATAAGAAAAACGCTTTGGTTAATTTTTCTGCGGATGAGGATGTAACACTGCTCTCAAGTAAGGGAGCAGAGAGGGTTTCCAGCGGCGGCAGCCGGAAAGGTGATAAGTAAATGGAAAAGCTCTGTGTCAACAGCTACACTTCGCAGCCCACAATTTCTTCACCGGGCGCCTCTGAAGCCGGCTCTCCAGCGAGCATTTGTTTCCTTGCGAGAACAGAATGTTTGAAAACCAAAATTAAACAAAGATTTTGACCGTATGGTTAAACATAGTTTGTGATAATAGACGAGGGAGCTGGGTTTAAAATAAGGAGCAGGAGGCTTGCCGCCGCCACGAGCGTGCTGGGGGGAATGAGAAATCTCTGGTCGTGGAAACGGCTTCGGGGTTCGACGGTGGACACCAGCGGTAAGTTCGTGACCAAGTTTTAAATCATCCGCCCACTTCTCAAATGCACTTGCCACTCCAACCGCCCTTCCCCTCGTCACGCGTGGGTGTGTCAAAGGGCTCTTCAGAATCTGGCCGGGCGCAGGATCTTCACTCTAAATGGAAACTTGTAATTCCACCAGAGACCTGTCTGTCTCTGGCCCTGCCTCCCTGTCGCCTTGTTTCAACCCAGCAGCCAGAACGATCCTTTGAAAGTGGGATGGCTCGAGTCACTCTGCGCTCAGAATCCTCCAAAGTGTCCCTTTATCCGTCAACGCAAAATCCAAAGTCCCGACTAAGACTTCCAAGATCCCCAGTCCACGCCCACCTCCTTACCTCTGATCCTGCCTCTCCCTCTCTCCCTCTCCTCCCCTTCTCCTCCCCCCTCTTTCTTCTTCTCTCCGTCTCTGTCCCTCTCCTACACCTGCTCTGTGCACATCCTTAAAACAAGCTCACCCCACACTCTGCGTTTACTACCCTCTCCCTAGAGAATGACTCTTCTCCACCCCGTTTCAGCATCATCTCTGCCTTCCCCTCATTTAGATCCCGACACAAAAATCCCCTCAGCAGGGACTCTCTCTAGCTTCTGTATCAACCCAACTTAAACCAGCACCCTTGTCCCCTCCCCTCCCCAGATACCCACATGCACACGCATTCTTGATCTCTTTCACCTTGCTTTCTTCCATGTCACTTACCTAACACTGCATTCTTCTGTTGTCTGCTTATCCCCTGGGTTCCCCCCCACCAGAGGGCAAGCCTTTGTCTATTTGTCTATTTCTTTGTCTCCTTCCATCACTGCTAAGTCCCTAGCAACTAAACCGAGTATGCAGAACATGGTTGGAGCTACAGAATTTTTGTTGAATCATTCACGCATATGCCTGCCACATAAAAGTTGCTTGAAAAATTCAAGTTCTGGCTTACTTGTTCCAACTCGGATTGATCTGAGGCCTCAGAGTTGTCTGATGGCTCATGAGACAGGGCACAGGATTCTCGTCAACCGTCAGCCAGTAGCTCACAGCATAAATTTCAGAGCCCTCTCTTGCTGTTGCTCTGACTGGCCACTTTATATTTTGTGTATTTACCCAACAATCCTCCTTAGACAGTGAGTTCCCTGGTGGCAGGAGATCTATTTTTTCATATACAACATTCATTGGGTAAAGTGTTGCTATGCATCAGGTACTAGGTCAGACCTTCATGATACAGAAATAAGATATAATGGTGATTTAAGATGGCTTCACATCTTTGGGCAGGCTGGTCCACACCCATAAAGTTGTGTAGTGCACAACATGCACAATGGTACATAACAGTCCTGTAATTGTGATCAGTTAAGGACTAATTCCAATTGATCATACTTTCCAATGCCTCTCATATCCTTTCGCAACACTGTCGGTGACCTATTTTATTCTAATTAAATAATCTCCCTGGATTATTGTTTTATACTTGTGTGACAGCCATGAAAATGTGCCTTGCAAGGAATGTAGCTAACCAAGGACCCTGACTGCTTGAATGCTCTGAAATCCATTGCCTAATCTGTGCTCCCCACCAAAGACTAAAGGTAGCAGTCCCACCAGGAAACTCTTTGTCCAAGGCGAGGTGATGGGTAATATTCAGGCCTACTCCTGGGAGATACATACTCCTCCGATGGCCAACTGTGCCTTGAAGACTTCTTGGTGGCTTTCCCAAACTTTCCAAAGACTATACAGCAATCCAGTACGCAGTCATCCCACCTTCCTTCCCTCCCTCTTCTGCTCCTCATGGCCTGATGGCTCCCCCAGGCTTCTGCAGCTGCCTCCCCAGAAACTCACAGTTGTTTCTACTCTAAAATCCTCAAACACGTGATCCTGTCTCCACTTCTGCTTCCTGGAGGACCTGGACCAACACACCTCTCTTGACTTCCCAGCTCTCGTTTCAATTCCCTATCTGTCCCCCAAACAGAGTGAGCCTCCCAAAAAGAAAATTAGATCATGTTTCTCCCTTACTCCAAATTCTTGGCTGGCTATTCTTCACTCACAGGAGAAAAGCTAACCGACCAAGTGTGACATATGAGCATATGAGACCCCTCGTGCACGAGCCTTTGCAGACTCTTCCAGGCCCTCCCAACCTTGGCTGCCTTGCATTTTATGCTTCCACACCTCCAAAATACTACAGTTCCCAAAAGGGCCATGCTTCCCTAGGCTGCTTTATTTTCAGCAAGTTTTCCCTCTGCCTGAAGAGCCACCCAATCCCAACCTTCCATGCCCCATCCCTGCAAACACACACACATACACACTGGTGTGAGCCTTATGGAGCCCTCCGCATGCCTGTCAAGCTGACTCGGGTCCTGAGCTCTAAGATATGGAGAAGCTTCCTTCCTAGAGCCCCAGCCAGTGTAGCATTTACAGGCTTCCTTCTCATTTTTCAGGGGAGACCCTCAAAGGCAGAAACTAGGAGGGGATCCCAGTGGGCTGTGGGCTCAGTCCCCCTTTTCCAGGGGCTGCTCTATCATCCCGACCCACGGATGACTTCCCCGGGGCCCCAGACACCTTGTTCCATGTAACCTGGCTCCCCTCACCATAGCTGAGGGAACCAGATGTGGGTATATCATCTTTGAGCCAGTCAGCTTCCTTCCCAGGAGCTTGGCTTTTGAACCAAGAGAAAGTCAGACTCTCTTTGGGTGGCTAGATCTGCAGGATCGACTCCACCACTTGTGAGAAATGGGGAAGGACAGAGCCAGCACATGGAAAGAAGCAGAGAGGGAAGGTGGTTCTAAGCCCTTCCTCCTGCCACCTTTCCCCTTGCTATGGTGACACAACCTGACTGCCTTCTAAGAAACTTCTCTTTGCTATTAAGCTAGTTTGAAAAAGACCAGTCATCTTCCTCACCTGTACATCCAAAGTGCCTGGCATGGAGTAGGCACTCAATAAATGCTTGGAAAGGAACAAACACACACATGGATGAATCAGTGAGTGGGTGGGTGGGTGGGTGGAAAGTTCGTGGTGGAGGGCAACATTGCCTGTCCTTGCAAGAACAGGACAATCCGATGGGGAGCCTGGGTGGCTCAGTGGGTTAAGCCTCTGCCTTCAGTTCAGATCATGATCCCAGGGTCCTGGGATCGAGCCCAGCATCAGGCTCCCTGCTCAGCAGGAAGCCTGCTTCTCCCTCTCCCACTCCCCCTGCTTGTGTTCCCTCTCTCACTGTCTCTCTCTCTCTCTCTGTCCATGAAATCTTTAAAAAAAAAAAAAAAGAGCAGGACAACCCAAGAGAACTATGAAGACAGCTCTCTATGACCAGGCATTACCCTGGTTAAAAGACCCAGAGAGAGATTCGGGATAAATGTCACAACATTAGCGTCACACACTGGTGCAGGAGGACCTGAGAGGCAATTCATAACTTCTAACCCTGCCGGGATGTCTTGGACTCAGCCACGTTGCCAGCAAGCAGGTGTTCCCTCTATTGTCCCAACTCAGCAAGCCTGGCGGTCCATGCAGAGCTTTGCAAAGCTTGCATGTCTAGTGAGGTTTCACACTTGTCCCAGAGCCTGTGCCTTCAAATTCAGTGACATGGTCCTTTTGGGGACAAGTGCCTTCGTGGGCCAGAGTGGATCTGTCCCTGAAGTCAGAGTACTCTCTGACTCATCCCAGCCCCTAGCAGTGGGCGGTGCTGGTTCTTCCACCCAGGGCCACACTCCTAAGGGGTGGTCCCTCCCACCGCACCAGCTCTTGCAAGTGGGCCCCATGGGGACGGTGTCTGCCCCGCTCCCTTGTGCACATTACGTCCGGTCCTACCTGCCCAGTCCTCGGCAGACCCAGGCTGTCAGTAGGTGCTCAGTAAGAACAACTGAGCAGCTCCCGTCAGCCTCAGTTCCCTGTCGGGAGCCCGAACTCAGTTGGATTGGAGGATTTCTGATGTTTTTCCCATTCCGAATGTCTCTGAGTTTTCTCAGTCACAGCCCAGTTTGGGGCCATAGCTTTGGGGCATTCCCAGGGTAGCCCAATCAAGCCTGTACCCAAATCAAAACCTGCCAAGGAAACAAGCATCCCAGGAGGACGAAAGGAGCATCACTGGGGACAGTGACAGTGATGGCAACGTTCTTTTGTGGAGATAATGGTCATTAGCTGGTGTCCCAGGGTCCCCCGAGGACCTCCGCTGCTAATTAGGAAAGACGCGGCAAGAGGCGTCCTGGTCCCCAGGGCTCTCTCTTCATAATTTCTCATGACTCCTACCTCCTTCGTGGTTGCTACTCTAGCCCGTTAGTGCAAGCTGCTCTCCTTATCCCTGATGGATGGGAATGAAGGGGGACAAAGGCAGCAAGAGGAGCCAGCAAGCCCGGGTCCCCTGGCAACGCCTCGAGGGCCATCTCCAAAAACGTGAGCCCTTATCACTGGAAATCTGCCAGCAGAATCTGGACACTTGGGGTCCTGAGCTTGACCCACCTTCCTCCCCTTGGTGTGTGTGAAGGGCCTCTGTCCTGGCATGTGTAACTAGACGCCAGATTATAAACAAGCAATTAGGGGAACAACGAGCGCTTTCACGGACATAGGAAATTGTGCTGAAAGCACCTGGCTCTGCTGAAGAAGGCCACAGAGGAGCAAATTTCTTTTTCTTCCCCCCCCCCTTTTTTTTTTTTTGCAAGGGGTGGTGCAGAGGGAGAGGGAGAAAGGGAATCTTAAGCAGGCTCCAAGCCCAGTGCAGAGCCCGGGGTAAGGGTGGGAGGAGGAGGGAGGATCTCTGGACCGTGAGATCATGACCTGAGCCAAAATCAAGTCAGACGCTTAACCAACTGAGCCACCGGAAATTTCTGATCAAGGCAGAACAGCCCGTCTGAGTCCCTGACCAAGACCAGCCCCAGTCCGCGTCTCACTCGGTTGGCCCACTGCACACCCCAGCTTCCTTCTGGCTCCCTGCAACCTTTGCAAACTGAGGTCCCAGGACCTGGGTAATGACAGCGTAATGGCTATTCTCCATCCCCACCCCAAGATAATGCTCCACCTTTCTCCCCACCCCAACCCCCAGACTGCCGAGACTGGCCACTCTGGGCTCCAACCTTGGCCCTCCGGCTCCCTTGAGTTAAACTGACAGGAAGCACCCAAAGGAGGCTGCCAGGCTAGAGGAGCGAGATGTCAAAGTGTGTGGCCCTCCCAGCGCCTTCTGGGCTGGTGGGGGGTGGGCGGTGCTGGTCCCTCCACCCAGGGCCACACTCCCAGGGGGTGGTTCCTCCTCCAGCACCCGCTCTCACCAGGTTCTAAAAGCCTTCTCCCGAGCCTTCAGGCCGGGGTGATGACAGCCTCCTGCAAACCCTCCCCAGGGCACTTGCCTATCTCCCCCCGGTTTCTGTAACCCAGCCCACATCTGTGTAAATAGCCCTGTCACTGGAATTTCTTCAGCTTCTCCTTTGGAGTGTGCCATCTGTTTCCTGCCGGGACCCTGACTGAGACAGATGTTTACATAAATACTTTGAGACTCACGGATTTAGATCAATCCCAGAGTTATTTCCCTAGTGGGTACGATATTTTATAGAGGGTCTCGTTTGTAAACTTAAGAATTTTACAAATGAATATCTAAGAAACCCTTTTTTAGTATCTCTTTCCCCCCTAGGAGGCTTTCAGGAAGCTTAAAATCCCCTGAAATTCCATCTGCCTGGATTTCTGGGATGGACTCGCTGCTCAAAAATAGTTAGCAACTGCAAATACCCCAAAGACCTCGGGTAGGGATGTCTCACTCAGACATCCGGAGCCCATTATCGCTGGGCACTGACCTGCCTCACTGGCTTCTCTCCCCCTCCCCATCCGCATCTCCACAACCACAGCCCCCAGAATACTGCCTCTCCCTTCGGTTTCTTCTGGTTCCTTCTGCTGCCCTATCCCGTCCCCTCCAAGCACCACCCACCTGCCTCTTCTCCTGTTTTTGCCTGATGCTCTCTTCTTCCTGGCTTTCAGCCCATCTCCTGTTCTGCCCCTACTTTGAGTTTCCAACGCATTTCTATTTTTAAAGTAATACTCAGTAAAACTGGCTTTCTTGCAGGGCGGGGGGGGGGGGTGTACAGCTCTATGAATTTTTAAAAGATTTTTATTTATTTCTTTGAGAGAGAGTGAGCAAGAAAGAGAGCACAAGCAGGGGCAGAGGGAGAGGGAGAAGCAGACTCCCAGGCTGAGCAGGGAGCCCGATGCGGGGCTCCATCCCAGGACCCTGGGATCATGACCTGAGCCGAAGGCAGACGCTTAACCGACTGAGCCACACAGGCGCCCCTGAATTTTAATACAGTATGGATTCATATAATCACCACCACAAATGGGATACAAACAGTTTTGTCTGTCACAAAAACCCCTCACGCTAGCCCATGAGAGTCATATATGTATGAATAGGAGTTTGTGCATATACATAGGTACATATATAAAGAAAGAGCTCTATTATAAGGAATTGACTCATGGAATTATGGGGGCTGGCAAGTCCCCAGATCTGTAGAGTGAGTCAGCTAGCTGGAGACCCAAGACAGCCGATGGCATAGTTCCAGTCCAAAAGCCAGCAAGCTCAGGAAGAGCTGATGTTTTAGTTTGCATCCAAAGGCAAAAAAAAAAAAAAAAAAAAAAAAGCTTATGTCCTAGTTGGAAAGCCTACAGGCAGGAGGAACTCTCCGTTACTCAGGGAGGATCAGCCTTTTTGTTCGATTCTGTCCTTCAACTGATTGGACGAGGCCCACCCATATGGAGAGGGACACTTTGCTTTACCTAGTCTACCAATTTAAATGTTAATCTCATCCAAAAATATCCTCCTAGATATGCCCAGAATAATGTTGAACCAAATATATGGGTTCCCTGTGGCCCAGTCAAGTTGGCACATAAAACTAACCATCAAGATCATATAAATGGAATCGTATAATATGTAAATTTTTGAGACTGACTTCTTTCATTCAGCATAATGCATTTGAGATCCATTCAAGTTGTGTGTATTAATAGTTCATTCCTTTTTATTACAGAGTAGTATTTATTGTGGACATGGCACAGTTTATCCATTTACACATGGAAACACACTTGTATGGGTTCTGGTTTGGGGCAATTATGAGCAGAGCTCCACAAACATTCATGTACAGGTTTTTGGATGACTATAAGCTTTCATTTCTTTAGGGCAATCTGGGAGTGAGATTGTTGGGTCACGTGATGAGTGTATATGTAACCTCATAAGGAACTGCCAGTGTTTTCCAGAAACGCTCTGCCATCTCCCATTCCTACAGGATCGTGTAAGAATTCCAGCTGTTTCCCATCTGAGGGACTGGTATCACCACTTATTTTTTAAAACTAGCCCTTCTGGGGACTCTAGGTGGCTCAGGTTGTTGAATATCTAACTCCCGACTGCAGCTCAGGTTATGGTCTTGAGATCATGGGATTCAGCCCCAAGTGAGGCAACTTTTTAATTGAGTGTTTTGATTCTTTCTCCTTAATTCCTCTTCTTCAAAATTGTTTCAGTTATTAGGAACCCTTTGTCTTCCATATAATTTAGAAGAAGCTACCAAAAAAAAAAAAAAAAAAGTCTTGCTTGGGTCTTTATTGGAATTTCAGATCTTGCTTCCTCTGACTGTGTCAAACCCATTTGTTAGTTTCAGGAGTCTTCTCATCGATGCCTTAGGATTTCCTGTGTAGAAAATCATGTCATCTGTGAATAGAGACCGTTTCATTTATTTATTTCCAGTCTATTTACCTTTCACTTCTTTTTCTTACCTTATTGCACTGGCTGGAACTTCCAGGATGGTGGAAGATTGTTGCAAGTGGACAGCCTTGCCTTCTTGATCTTGCAGAGAAAACATTTAATCTTTCACCATGAAGTACGATGTTCTATACTTCTTCATAGAGACCCTTTATCAGTTTAAGGAAGCTCCCCTCTGTTCCTAGTTTGCTGGCAAATTTTGTAATAAATAGAAGTTTTATTTTGTCAAATGCTTTTTCTGCATTAACTGATACTGATCATGCAGTTTTTTCTTTTTATTACATTGATGGATTTTGAATGGTGAACCAGCTCTGTACTCGTAGAGAAATTCCACTTGCTGACAGTGTACTTTCCCCTGTATAAATTGCTGAGCATGATTTGCTCACATTTTAGGAGGTTTTTTTTACTTCTGTACTCATGAAGGATATTGGTTTGCAGTTTTCTTTTTTAATACCAACTTTGGTTGGTTTTGTATCAAGGTAATCCTGGCTTCATAAAATGATTTGGCAAGTGTTCCCTCTCCTCCTATTTCTCAAAGAGCTTATATAGAATGGATAGTATTTCTTTAGAGTTTTGTTGGTATTAGCTGGTGAAACCACCTAGTCCTCAAGATTTCTTTTTCAGGATTTTTTTAAACTATGAATTCAATTTCTTGAATAATTAAATTCAATTTACCACTTAGGTCTTGGGTGAGTTTTGGTAGTTTGTGATTTGTTGAGGAATTGGTCCTTTTCTTCCAAGTTGTAGTATTTATGGGTATAGAGTTGTTCATGCTCTGTCTTCATTATCCTTTTAGTTAATAGCTCCCCTTCCTTTCCTGATGTTGGTCATTTGTGTCTTCTCGATTTTCTTCTTTGTCAGTCTTGCTAGACCCACAACATTGGATGGTTCTCCTGTCACTTTTTGATGTTTCTTTCTCCCTTCTTTGCACTGTAGCTGGGTTATCCCTGAGTACATTTTATGTGTTCCCACCACCCCAAGATTCTTCCCAACATCTAGGACAGAGCCCCACACACTGTTGAATGGATGAGATTTTTTCTTTCAGATAAGAGAAGCACCCACAGCCCTGTGTACAGGTCTCATGAATGCAGCTCTGACTCCAAGCTGGATTTTGATGACACTTTTGCTGCTGTCACATTTACCTAGTGAGAAAAAGTAGCACCTGGGACTGGCTCCTAGGGAGAGCCCATCACCTCTCCCTGTCTGCTCATACACACCTTGTCCTCTAAGCACAAGGAGTTCTCAGTGCATTGGTCAAGTATAGAGACATTTGTTGGGTCATTAGGATAGAGATACAGGTTTTCCCTCTCTTTTTTCCTTGGTTTTCAGTTTTTGTCCCTTATTTCTATATGCCTGAGAGGAAAGAGGATTATATTCGGTTCCTAGTTAGGAATCACCCACCTAGAGAAGATTTCTGAGGTTCTACGTCTTCTGGGCTCTTTCTCCCAATCAGTCTCTCTCTTGCTCTCCCTCCCCGTCTCCCTCGCTCTCTGTATGAAAGGAGGATCGAGAGGGTTTCACTCTAGGAAGGATGAGTGGTCCACTCTGCTCTCAGCATGAGGACAAACACTCCATTCTTCCCTCCAGTGATTTGCTAGTGATTCCTTAAATTGGCCCATCTTTACTTGTTAGAGAGATAGAATACAGAGGGCCAAAACATGAGTGGTGTGCACTTAGAAGAAAGGGGGTATAAGAGGCTGTCCAGCCCATATTGATTCTCTGTCTTGAGTCTGCCCCAGGCCAAAAAGAAAGACTCCATGTAACCTAGTCTAGTTTACCCGGAGATCACTCTTTGATTTGAATCAAAATCCTGAGTATGACTTTTGCCTGATGGGTCGTAGAGTGGGATTGGGGGAGGCCGTGGCAGGAAATGTTTGGGGGATTCAGGTGCTGAGCCCTAACCATCATTCAAGACTTACACAGGCCTTTGGTGCATTGATGACCAAGAGGCCACCAAGAAGACCCCATGGCCTCCCCAGAGGGGCATGATCCGGGTCACTCCATAGACGGAAGCGTCCATGGTAACAGGCCCCTTGGCTTAACTACCGGTCAGGTCTCTGCAGCTAGAGGACAATTTGGCTATGAGTGTTTGGCTATGAACGTTTGGCTTCCAGAAGTTTACTCCATCGACTGAGCAGGCTTTCTGCTCACTGAGCCTATAAACATTGATTTCTGGATAATGTCTAATTCTCCTAGGAGCACTAGCTTTTTGTCAAGGTCCTGGGTCTCCCAACTCTGTTGTCATTGTTCTCCTCCCCGGCGTCGACCCAGCCCTAAACTGGTTTATACAATCAAACCAACAGCGCAGTGAACTTCCGATCACATCCATCGACAAGAGTTGTGAAATGCCCAACCAAGTTCCACTGCGTAATCTCAAGTCCCTTATCTTAAATTCTACTCGGCTTTTCTGAAGTGTGGGGGGGGAATTAAGTTAAAAAGGGAAGAAGCGCTCTTAGAAAGTGTCCCTACAGTGTCCTTTTCAAAGGCTTGATCGAGATTTATTAAGTTTTAATTACACGTGAAGCACATAAACGCACGTTCCGGTGCATACAAAACGGGTATGAAACATGGGCAAACCTGAGAGCGGTCGCTGTGGGGCAGACAGTCAGGCCAAGGCTTAAAAATCCAGATCTCTCACTTACTTACTTGCTGTGTGACTTAGGCTGGAGATTTGTGAACAAAGTATTGGGAAAATCTAAGGCTCAAAGATCAAGGAAACTGGGATGGAAACTCCCTCCCGGTGTTTTGTGTGGAAGAAGATACAATAACAGGTGAGAGCGATTAGCACAGGGCCGGCCCGAGGCGGGTCCTGGATCAAAATCGCTGATCAGGTGGCGAAACGGGTAAACCTACCATCTTGCTGGAAAACGAAGAAAAATAGAAAGAAAGCTTGAGAAAATAACCTTAAATTCTGAGCCGGCTGCAATTGCCATTGGGGCGATAACATCAAAAAGCATCACGTGGAGGTTTCTAAGGGGGATCCCTGTGTAATGTCTATAAATGTCAAATCACGGTGCCGTGTCCCCGGAACGGGTCCTATAGCGTCGGTCAAGGGCACTTTGATTTTAAAATATTTTAAAAAGCATCCCTTGGGGAGCACATTGGACCAAGAAACAGGAAAAAGTGCACGGTTTGGGTCCGCAGTGAGCACGCAGCAAGGGGCAGCCCCACCGAGGACGACGATCCCTACAAAACAGGAAGGGGGCGAGCCACCGCCAACACCCATCTGCGAGCCTCTGGGTGCCTTCGCCAGTGGAACCAAACCAAATTACAACAGTGTGTGAAGCCCTAAGCAGGACTTGGCCTCCAGCTCTACCCTTGATTAAGCTCCCTGCCTCGTCACACCCGAAATGACATGCACTCAGGACTGCCAGCATCAGCCTCTGTCCTAGAACCTCTCCAGTATGCCTAGCAGAGGAAGGAGGTTCTGCAGTCAGCAGGCGTCCCCACGCACAGCATCCTTCTGGACCGCGAGCCTTCTCACACCTCAGTTGCTCACGAAGGAAGGATTGCTTCCTCCTATTTGGAAAGGGCAGGCCGCAGTGTCCAGAAAGTCCTCCCACAGTCACACGCTGCTGTCCTGGCTTGCCTGCCTGCCTGCCTGCCCGGTGCCTCTCAGGCAAGCTGTTGGCAGGACAAGGGGAGAGATGATGAATTCTAGTCCTCGAGCTGCGCTATCTGTTTTCTTCTAGAAAGGGAAACAGAGCAGGTTCCGCATCTTCAAGAGCTTATCCTCAGCGTCCCATATCAGATAGCTTGCTAGGTACTCTGGGGGCTGCGTGCGAGCTACCTCCCTTGACCCTGACAAGGGCTTCAGGTAAATGTATCGGTCATTTACAGGTAGCGAAACAGATGCCGCTCAGTGGGATGAGATCACAACGCCAGGAGAGGGCCAAAGCCGAATTTGGAGGTAGGCTTGTCGGGCTCAAAATCCTGCTCCAACATGCCAAACGGGGCCCGAGAAAGAGGAGGCTACGCTGTAGAGACCTTCGTCCACCCACGTCCACAGAACTTGGGGCAGTGATCCATGAGATACGAAGGGCAAATAAATAAATAAAAATTACATGCAGATGCAAATGCAGAGAGGTGTGGAAGGCGAGAATTGATACACACAAGAGGTTTGGGGAAGGGTTGTGAGATATCATTACTTAACATCATTATGCTTCATTATTGACGCTTCACAGCCCTAAATTTTATATTTATTTGTGGGTTTATTTTAAAATGCGGTCTCTTTTTGATATGAAAGTCATGCTGACAAAACAAGATTGATTAAAGTTTCTAATTATCTGTCATCACAGCATGACCAGTGGCAAATGGAATGCATTTTCTTGTTTCTTCCAGCAGGGGAAAAAAAAAAATAGGGGGCTCTCTGATGCAAGACACAAAGCTCTTCTGGTTCACTCAAGTGCTCAGTAAAACTCTGCATGGCAGGGCACTTAAATGAGAGGGTGACATCACATTGTCTCCCAGGAAAGCTGATTTTTCATTGAAAAGACCATCAGCTGGGGGCCAAAAGTAAGAGCTACAGAGTAAGGCTGATTCTCTTCCTGTCTTTAAATCTGGTACCAGGGATAACTGGGTTCTCTCTGCCCTCCCTGTGGTAGCCATTCATCACAGGAACATAACCTGCTGTAGCAAATAAACTCTTACATTGTCAGTGGCTTCCCACGAAGGAAATGTACTTCTTATTCAAGCACCTGTCCAGTGCAGTCATTCCCAATTGGTCCGCAGCCTTCTACAAGGTGACACAGGGATCCAGGCTCCTTCTAGCTCGGGCCTGTCTCATCCTATCGGGCTCAGAGTCCTCTACAATCCGATCAGTGGGGGGGGGGGGGAAGACATGACCCCTTTTTTACCTCTTCAGGCCATAGACGGTGCTTTACACATAGTCCGTGGCCAGATGTTGTGATGCCCGTGGGGACTGGGCAGCCACTTCCCAGTCTAACCCTCATCCCTGGGACAGCAGAAGGTGGTGGCAGTGAGTCGTCTTGCCACTGTTGTTCCTTTGGGCCACCAATATTGGCATACCCACTTCGCACCCCCTTCCTTCCACACATGCAAATAGTCATCCCCTCCTCAGCTCTCGCCCTCCACAGCATCTGGGGCAAACCACAGGAATGAAGAATAGCCCCTTCCATACAGTTTTGACAAAGTTTCTCGCGGCATGGTAAGTCACGCGGAAAAAATAAACTTCTCTACCCTCCACACACTCAGTATCCGCAGCGGTGATAAAGCAGGAACCAGAGAAGCATTGATAATAATAAGAAGAACAACAACAATAATAATGGAACAGAACCCTCCCATCCCTGTCTACTGAAGGAAACCCAGCACACACCAGTAACAACATGTTTTCTAATTTTTTTTTTCCACCAGAGCTACAGCCTTAGAAGCCCTCAGCTCGCCTTCCAAGTTTACTCAAGGCAGCATGTTTCCAGCATCCTTTGCATATTCTGGACCTGCACCTGTTTGGTCTCTAATACCAGCACCCTTCAAGCTCACCGACCCCCACACGAAGCCAACAGCAGGTATTTACGGCTTCTTCTGATGGCAGCACCCCTCTTCAGGGGGACCCTGGAAGTGGGAATGTTTCTGCAGGAAAATAACCTCCATGCTTCCACACTTAGCAGAATTCTGAAAATGACCCAAAATGGTATTAGAAGGAAGTCATTCCAGAAACGCGACATGCATTTGGCCCACTACATTTAAAGAGTTTTGCACAATGGTTTTACTAACTTCTTAGAAACCAAGCAGCTGTGAAGCTGGATTCTTTCTTTCAATGAATGGTTTGGTCATTTTATCGGCATTCAAGGACCGACCGGAAAGAAACGCGATCAGCTTGGTAACACGTCCCTAGGCTCCTTGTGTCTATGTAGCCTCTTCCCAGCGGCCTCAGTAATAATCCATATTTGCATCTGAGCTCTGCTTCTCTTTACAAAGCATCTTCAGAGACGCTAATACCTTCTTCTAACTTTCTTTGCTGTTAGACTATTTCCGAAAACCTAAACCCACTTCCAAAGGTATCCGTTACCAAACCTGGTCAGTAAGATGGATGGTCAGGGTGGTCCCAGGGGCGGGGTCAAAAGTATGGGGTATATTTCAGGAGGGGCAGAGAAGTAATCTGTGTATAAGAATCACAGTTCTATCAAAACAAGCATCCCTGGGTGGGAACGTGGGGATATGTACATTCATCATCTCTCATTTTGTAGAAAAAAAAAAAAAGAAGAAGGTTTGAAAAATGCTGTAGCATATCCTGCTATAGGTGGCAGGGTTAGCCCACCCCTCTACCCTTGTTCAGAGTCACCAATGCTCATGACCTTGGGGTTCTGTTCCCCACACGTATCTTTATACTGCTACACTGTATGTAGTGAAATGATACATAGTGTTATTTTGTAGATGGTTGAGCCTTAAACAAATGATGTATTAAAGTCATTCCTGTACAAGTTCCTTTTTTCACTGTATCTTAGATTTGTAAGAATTATCCATGTTGCTTGATACAGCTCTACTGCATCTTCCACTTCCATTTGGTGGTTCGCTATATGAATATGCTCACATTTAGTTATCTAATCCCCTGCTGTTGGGCATTTACTCTGTTTCTAGCTCGTCCTAATTGCACACACACACTGGCGATGGTCATTTTTATATATGCTTCGTAGCTCATTGATGTGCTTTAAGATTTTCCCAGCTATTTTGCTTGTCAACCCAGATCAGGAACCAATGCTCCCGGACAAGAGTTCTCAAAATGTGGTCCCTGGGCCAGCATACGTTCATACCACCTGGGCACCTGCCAGAGATGCAAGGGGCAGGGGATAGAATTCTTTATCTTGACAAGCTTTCCAGTTTCAACGTGATTCTGATGCTTGCTAACGTTTGTAAGTACTACTGTTCTAACTTAGCGCAATCATGCTCCTTGTTTTCCGCGTCTCGTAACCCAAATGAAAATATCCAAAATGTTTCTGCAACGGCCCCAACTTTGAAGCAGAAACCCCCACGGACTGCTTCAGAGTAGTATATGCATGTTAATGAAATATGCTAAGGTCTAACGAGGAGCTTTGAGAATCATGAAGCGTAATCCAAATTAGTAATAGTCAATGTGGTAAATGGTTTCAGAACATTGTTACGTTACTTTATAAGTCGCGACTCGCGTATCTATAGACCACAGCCAGAGAACACGGAAATACAAAAGCAGAAAGTCATTTCAGTCAAGTGTAAGTGTTTTTAAAAAAAACCCTCAAGAGCGTCTGAGGCATTAAATATATTTCTGAATGAGTTTCGGTATCATCACCCATATGGCGTGGAATTGTTTCCTCTGTATTTCAATGTGTGCTCCTGCTTGTGTTTTGGCTGGCTAGGCTACTTAAAATTCCATGCTCTCGAAACAAACAAACAAACAAAAATTCCCATCTCTGGATTTGCTTGGTGAGGCATGGCAGCTTTCTGGAGTGAGACGGAGGAGTGAGACCCGGCTGAGAATCACCCCTCTGCCAGACGCTGGGGGAAACAGCCAGGGTAGCGGCAGGAGGTCAGCAAGCCAGCCGGGGGCCCAGTGCCCAACGGGCTTGGCATTTTCTCATCATGATTCAGAAAAGCGGTGGCGGAATGGGTCTGGGGTATAATCAGATATTTCCAGGTGAATAAACATGGCTTCGGGTCATATAAATAGAACATAGAGAAATCCAAAAAATTCCCGATAGCTTTTATCTGCAGCGGGGTGTGGTCAGAGGGCAGGAAGGGAAGCTTCAGAGTCAGGAATTGTCCCATTCTTACCGAGGGACTGGGGTTTCCCAAAGGACTGAGGACCAGAAACTCACGTGGGAGCTCAAGCCTTAAGATAAGGTAGAGTGGAAACCAAGCACAGGGACTCCATCAGCAAAAGGGAGGTGATGCGACCATGGTTTCAGGTGGGCACCAGGTCGGGCAGCCCCAGGACATCCATCTAAGGACAAGGGCTGCCCAAAGAATAACTCAAAGGCAAGTCCTGGGATGGAGAGATGGACCATGTAAATATACCCAGTGTCAATCAGGTTTGATTCAAGAACACGGACGGTACAGTGTGGGGTAAGCCTGTGTGGGAACATCAGGGAGCCCAGATCTAAGCGGATGGAGAAGGCAGACTTTGGGGAAAATAAGGAGGGAGTCAACAGAAAGAAGGGAGAAGAAAAAATAAGTCAAATGTTTCATCTACTGGCGTATGCCTCACTTTTCCCAAAAGATTTGTTAATAGAATGGTCCAATCCCCTCCTTTGAGGGAATAACATGAGTAGAAAAGGGGCCTAGCTGACCTCTGAAACTCAGGTGAACCCCAGGGGGAGCCTACTGGAACCAGAGAATGGGTATGGCAAGTCCCATCATGCCAGGGTTCTACAGTCCAGAGCCAAGAGTGCAACTTAGCAGGTGCTGAATGAATACTTATTGAGTAGAGAAGAGGGATCAGAAAGACAAGCTTGGAGATATTCCCAGATAAACTCTGGCCACCAAGGCCACCAAGCACAATGTGAGAGAGCTGAGTTCACTCAATGGAGCCGGACAGGATGGACAGTATCCTCCTGAGACAGTCAGTGGCAAAGAACTGTCTTAGGGATAAAAATCCTGAGTTCAGAAAAACGAAGAGACTGGAGTTCTTGTAAGAAGCCCTCTGCCTTCTGCCCTGCCCACCATCTGTAGGAAGGCTTCTGCTCTCAAGCAATCCAGACAGGTATTGGACCCAGAAAATCGGATATGACCGAGGTTTGACAAGCCTGGAGAGGCTAGGGCTTCCTTCACCGCGTCCTGAATAAAATGGTTTAAGTCGCAAAGCCAGCTCTCGCTCATTTGCAAAGCAAATGTATGCAAAAACCACAGAGGTAGATTTTATTACCCAGTCTGAAACCACTGTCCACTGGGACAACACCAGCCTCTCTCAGCAGCTTTGTGTTTGTTGAACTGAATTGAACCCACATTTGAAGCCAAATGTTTGCTGAGAACTTTCTGAGTGCCAGACCTTGTGCCAGAAGGAGAACAGAGGTGAATTAGACCCAGTTCCCTTGTCTGGAGGAGGTAAGCACTGAGTAGGAGAGACCATGTGTCAGTAGATCACGCCAGACTTACGTCATTAAGTTGGTGAACATTTATGTCAAGTCTGGAGTCTTCCTCCCTTCCTAAAATGAGCCTCTGATTCTGTAGTGATTTCACTCACCGTTAGACAGACATCTGAAAACAGGGTCACCGCAAAAGATAGATTTATTATTATGTTGTGGCCTTCAATACCGATATTGGCTTAAAAATAAAACCAGTCATTAAGTTGGGTACATTGTGGACTGGATTTAGTTAGTGAGATGCTAAGTGGACACTTGAACAGCCACACTTTATCTGGAGCCCTGGGCTAGCTACTTTGTATTATTTTTTTCCAATCTTTTCTATCACTTATACCCACAGATTGTCAGCATGGGCCCAGAAATGAGAAGACTTTGTTCAGTAATTTAAAAAAAGGAGGGGGGTAAGTCCTAGGTGGCTTAGTGGGTTAAAGCCTCTGCCTTCGGCTCAGGTCATGATCCCAGGATCCTGGGATGGAGCCCCGCATCGGGCTCTCTGCTCGGCGGGGAGCCTGCTTCCCCCTCTCTCTCTGCCTGCCTCTCTGCCTACTCATGATCTCTGTCTGTCAAATAAACAAATAAAATCTTAAAAAAAAAAAAAGATTCTGCTTTGTTGATTGACAATGTTTTCTTTGGAGCCATTCTCTAAAAGCACACTTAAATCCAATACTAGTTTTGTTTTCTATTAAGCCGAGTGGGCGTCCAGTAACTGGCACCAATATGCTTCCCACTTACATAGCCTGGGTCTCCTGTGGATGAGAAAAGAGGCGGTGGCAAGAATCCACGATGTGTCAAAGGCCATTGGAAGGGAAGTCATCCCATAACATCTGCTATCATTTTACTTCTTAGTGAATAAGTACATTTAACACCAGAGGGAGGTCTGTGGAGAAATGACAAGCACCCTCTGATTGAATTTCTGTGCCTCCAAAGGTGGAATTACAGTCAGCTTCCCCTCTGGCTCTGAGGAGTCATGTGTCATATATGCATAGGGCCTGCCCCCAGCAAGTCTGGCTGTGCGCCAGACAAGGAAGGCAGAGCCTACTGTGGACCCTGGACCCATTTCCGGGGGCTGCTGTAACAAATTATCACAGCTGAGTCTCTCAAAACAACAGAAGTGTATTTTCTCACAGTTATGGAGACCAGAAGTCCAAAATTGGCACCCCCTGAGCCAAAATCAAGGTGATCTGATGCCTGGGGAGGCTCTGGAAGGGAATCTATTCCTTGCCTCCTCCAACTTCTGGTGGGCTGCCAGCATCCCCTGGCTTGGGGCCACATCGTTCTCCTCTCTGCTCCCATCTCTCCCTCAGTGTTTACTGACTCTCCTGCAGCCCCTCTCCTGTAGGGATGGTTATGACAGCATTTTGGGGGGGACCCACCCAGAGAATCCAGGATAATCTCAATTTCCTTAATTGAATCACCTCGGCAAAGACTCTCTTTCCAAATAAGGTCACACAGTTTCTGGGGATTAGGCCTGATCCCAGTGGGAGCCATCATCCTGCCTCCCTCCCCAGGCCCCCTGTGGGGTTTGGATGACATTGGTACATCACAGGAAATTAACCCACACTCAGCTTCTTCCTTTTCCCTCCCTGCTTCTGCCCTTCCTTACCCAGTTTTCCCCAGGAGCATGTGGTCCACCAAATACTTCCTGGTCCAGTCTGTTCCTGCGCTGGCTACAGAAGAGGAGGCAGGGGACGCTTGGGCTGCGTTGTTGGAAACCACCACACTCACTGACCTTTGTTATAACAGCAAGAGGGAGCCAACGCACCTGGAGAAGAACTCACACTGGAGTCTGTCCCTCCTTGAGGCACTGACTAGGGGCAGCCATGAAGAACGTAAACTCTGGGCACTATCTGGTCTGGCACATCTGGGTGAAGCTCCAATAGCCTGAGGATAATCAGGAGATGAAGGCTCCAGGTGTGAACAGTCAGGAGGGAAGCACAACCTGGACAAAGCCACCCAGAGCCGAAAAAGGGAATCTGGCCAGAGCACTGGCTTCGTGGGCTACACACACCATTGGTTCCTCCTCAGAGACTTAGCTCTGTCTCAATGTTTGACTCCAGCAAGCTTGGCTCTTCGAGACCCAGCATGCATGTCCCGAGGCACCAGAACCCTCATTTCTGTGGTCTGGGTTCTTTGTGACACGGCACTCTCTCTAGAGCCAAACTCTTACCACATTTAAACTACCCGACTTTGGGGCCAGAAATTGGTTGGGCTAGTGCCTGTATTGGTTTTCTAGGGCTGCCGTGCCAAGGTACCATCAACTGAGCAGCTTAAACAACATAAATTTGTGGTTTCATATTTCTGGAGCCAAGAAGTCCAAAGGCAAGTTGTCAATAGGGTTGGCTCCTTCTGAGGGCTGGGAAGAAGGATAGATCTATTCCATGCTTCTCCACCAGGCTCTTCTGGGGGTGGGTTGGTCATCTTTGCATGCCTTGTGTTGTGGGGTTTTGCCTTCATCTGGTGTGTGTGTGGCCAAGTTTTCCCTCTTTTGTAAAGACACGGTTCATATCGGATTGTGGATCCCCTCTACTCAAGTACAACCTCACCTTAACTCCATTTGCAACAACCTTCTCCCTAAATAAGGTCCTATTCTAAGATACGGAGGGCCAGGACTTCCACATGAGCTTGTGAAGAACATCACTGAACCTAGAGCAGTGTCCAAAGGCCTACTGCCTTCTTACAGATTTCTCCGCAGCTATCTGCCTCAATTTCTGTCCACTGCCAGCATCCAGGCATGTTCTCCCCATCTTCCTGGCACTTGGTGTTGGGTAAGATAGACACAGACGGCTTTCTTGGCTTACCACCAACTGACTATCATCTTCCCCTTACCTCACCTATCGGCCTAGAACTCTTCTTAGCACTTGCAATCATCACGCTGAGATGGTGTAGGCATTCAACCAACAGGCTTTGAGCTGTTACTTGGCTCATTACCATCCAACAGGTGGGAATGTACTTCCGGAAGCTGACCTACTCAGGCAAGTACACATTTTTAAGCCAGACTCGGCCACGTCTTGAGACATGACATTATGGAGCAGTAAAATATCGGAGAAATGACTGTGAATCCATAATTCTATCATGAGTCCATAATGTTCCCGCACCATTGGCCCAGGTGACATGTGGTGGCAAAAGGAAGAGAAGCACAGAGCTTTCTGATAAGTCAGTAAAGCTGGTGAGTGGGCACAGTCCCCTAACTACTACCACAAATTCCATTAAGAAAAACAGATGCTGGGCGAGCCTGGGCGCCTCAGTTGTCTGAGTCTTAACTTCAGCTCAGGTCATGATCTCAGAGTCGTGAGATTGAGTCCTGCATCAGGCTCCCACGCAGCGGGGAGTCTGCTTGAGATTCTCTCTCTCCCTCTGCCCCTACCCCTACTCACATACACTCTCTCCCTCTAAAAAAAATTAAAAAAATAATAAATAACAATAAATAAATAAAAGCTTCTACCCACCATGGCCTTTCCCTTCTGTGATGCACAATTCTGTGTGTTGATATGGCTAGGTTTCTGGTGCCCAGCAATGGGCTCAAACACCTGTTTAGATGTTGCCTAAAGGTATGTTTTGATGTGATTAACATTTAAATCATCAGACTTGGAGAAAAGCAGATTACCCTCTACAATGTAGGTCGGCCTCATCCAGTTGGTTGACGGCTTTCACAGCAAAGAATGAGCTTCCCCCAAAGTAGAAGGGATTCTGCCTCAAGATGGTGACATGGAAATTCTGCCTCAGTTCCCAGCCTGCTACCCTGACGAATTTGGACTCAAGCCTGCAACATCAACTCTAGATCAAGTGTCCAGCCTGTTGGCCTGCCCTACAGATTTTGGATTTGCCAGTCCCCATGATTGCATGAGCTAATTTGCATAGATAGATAGATAGATAGATAGATAGATAGATAGATAGATAATTGATAGATAGGTGACAGGTAGATGGATGGATGGATGATAGATTGCTCACTCAATCGGTCTCCTCCGGGTCAGACTCTCCTCTAGGGTTACTGAGTTCTGACACAGCTAATTCAAGACGGAGAAGAGCAACGCGCCATGAAGCACGTTGAGGAACCCACAGTGTCAGGCCTTCTGTGGGTGGCTAGTCAACCATCCAGGGACTTACTTCTTAAGGAGCTTAAATAGGCCTCTCCTGAAAGAAATGTCCTGAAGCAGGTCCGTGGGGGACCCGGAAACAGACTGCTGGGGACCACCACCCCTGGGGAAGGCGCTCAGAGGAAAATCCCAGGTGATCTTTATTCCCTTATTCAGCGGACTGACTGAGCCACAGGGACTTGGAAGTCCGGTGAGCAAGAACACCCAGGAACCAGGCAAATCATGGTTGTAAGAGGAAAGAGAAGCCACTCGGGCTCACACGGGACAAGAAAAAACATCCCACTGTTGACAGGTGTGTCCCCGTGAACTCTCTTGCATTCCTTCTTCTCCCCTCTGCCGGAGATGGAGTCTGAAACACTCAGCTCCGGAAGCCTGTGGGTTGGTCTCCCTGATGCCCAGACCATACCCTCATTTCCGCCCCCCTCCTCCTCCAAAACTGGATGTTTGTTTGATTAGGACCTGCCTGGGCCATTGGATATTCCTCGTTTCAGGAGCTCGAGTCTCAAAAAGAGCCCATGACAAATGGCTCCAGAACCTCAGTAGGGCCCCCCAAGACACTTGGGACTTGCTCAAACTTCCAAGAAACACTGAGAAGTCAAGAACCATTCACGACAGGGGCTCACAAGATAGAGAAATCCAGACGGGCTCATGAGTGAAGAAATCTAAGTCCTGCTTTGAAGAAAGGCTCCAGTGGGGTTGGTTGAGAAATGTGGTAAAGGACACATCTGAAGGACACCAACAGCAGCCTGTGGGGGAAGGACAGGTCGGGGAGAAGACCCAATGGGTAGACAATAGAACGCAAGGCAGGAAGTGGTTGGAAACAAATATGGAGACAAGCCAGGGCTGTGTCTCAGCTTTTAGGCCATGCACGAGTCTCCCATCATTCTGACCTCTTACCCTGAGCCTCTCCTCAGACCCGATTCCGATCAGGCTCAGAGTGACCTTGCTGACCACCCCCCAGATGCGGCCTCACCATGGGGCCTGGTCATGTTGTCCCCACTCCAACCCCAGCAGCTCTTAATGAAAAGTCCCAGTTCTTCACATGGTTAGCTGTCCTCAGCGTGCCTTCCAAGGGCGCCTTCTGGTTTGACTCAGGAGGACCAGGCTTTCCTGATCCAACCACGAGTGGAGAGAGGGCCTCTGGCACATGACCGCCCCCCCATATTGGCTGACGTCTCCTCTGGACTTTTTCTTCTGACTTGCCGCCGTCATTACAGCTCACTTTCAAAATGCTCATTCTTTGCAGTTTTAATAGAGATGCAAATCCCAATTATAAAAAGGACTTAAAAAAAAAAAAGGCAGGGGGATGCCTGCATGTCTGTCTGATAAGCTTCTGCCTTCCACTCAGGTCACAAGCCTGGAGTCCTGTAGTGGTGCCCGGCGTGGGGCTCCCTGCTCAGCGGGGAGCCTGCTTCTCCCTCTCCCTCTGCTGCTCCCCCTGCTTGTGCTCTCTCTCAAATAAATAAAATCTTTTAAAAAAGCACATGCATACAAACACACACACACAGAGTCTGCGAAATGCCTGTTTGTAAAATGAAGCCACCTGCCCCAAGCTGTGAATCCTACTGTCCCCAGGAAATGGTGCCCTTTTGCTGTGATGGCATGACAGGGTGTGTGAATCAGGCGTCTACCGGCCTGTTGAGAGCACGTAGCCTTGCAGGGTGAATTAAATGGTCATTTCCTCCTGTCACTAATTTCCCCCGCCAGGTGAGCAACAGCTCTATTAATTGGGAAGGACCTTCACTGGTGGGGTTTCTCTATCTGCAGGTGCAGGTGCGCCCGCAGTGGCTCAAGGAGCGCGACAGGGCGGCCAGGCCAGCCAGTGTGCTGGCGGCGGCTGGCGTGGGTCAGCGAATCTGATTACACTGCTGCTTGGTCCAGAGTGTCTAGCTCTGGGTTTTTGGGGTTTTGTTTTGGTTTTTTTCTTTTGGTGTTTTCCCCCCTCCCTAAAGAGTGCTGTGATTACTCTATGCCAAACCACTCAAGGATAACTCATCGTGTCAGGCAGCCCTTGCATTTGCCTGTTATCTGACAGTTTGGGGCACACTTCGTATTCTGGAGCAGCGTGATGTAAGGTAACGCAATTTGAAATACTTTAAAGCAATAACCAGGGTAACACAGTTTGACATCTTGAATCTCAGAGGAGAGACACACACACTGGCTACACTGTATTCCCACTTCCCAGGGACCGGCTCCTCGTTCGTACCGGACTGTGTAAAGCATCATCTGTTTTTAAATGCGATCCCAGGCGCGAGGGGTTGGCACGGGAAGTTCCTCGTGCTGGAAAAGAACAGTCGGTGGCCCAGTCAACATCTGTCGAGGCTGTCCGGGAAGGGGGGAAAGGCTGCACCGGCACACCCACACACACGGCAGCGTGTCGTCACCCACCCACACCCACATGACACGGAGTCATCAGCGTGCGCTCGTGCCACGTGATGAGACGGTCCTGGCGCCCCAGTCGGGGGCCGCGAGGCTCTCTGCATGTCCCAGCCGTCCACAGGCGTTGACTGGGCACCAGCTCTGCCTAAGACTTTACAAGGAACTCTCGGGCGTGTGGACGGGAAATCACACAGGTTGTGACAGTTTGGAGCAAGCGTGGTTTAAAGATTGGAGGATACCCGGGATCAGGAGGATACCTGCCTTGCTTTGCCCGGATGATTTTTTTTGTTCTTCACCTGAGCCAAAAGCAAGGGTTTGGGGGCCAAGTGGGGAGTGGCCGTCTTAGCCTCGGCAGTTCCATGTTCCAAAAAGCCGAGGAAACTTGCTGCCTCAGCACGGAGGCCCAGATTTGGCACAGAGTCTGTTCCAAGGAAAGGAAAAATTTCTTCAAAACAAACTCCCCACCATCCCTTCTCCTTCTTAAACAATTCCCGGGGCTATCTTTCTCCCTGTGAATGTTTTGAAACAACAGTTCCTGCGTGCTGAATCTGTTTTCTCTCCTCCTGGGCTCAGGCCAACCCCCTGTGATCCCACCATCCAGCCCGCCATGTCATCGTCTTTCTCTCCCTCTCCTGTACTTGACCTCTGAGCTGCAGCCCCTGAGAGGTGACCCACCTTGTCCTTCTTAATGTGGCCCCCTCCCATGGCCTGCCTCTCTGTTCCCTCCTTCCTGCCTCTCCTACTGCTTGTTCTAGGCTTCTGGGGGGTGGGGAGGGGTGGATGTTCCTTCTCTCCCAAGGCTCTATGCTTGGTCCTTTTCTCCTTCTGCTCCATGGTCTCGGCAAAGGTAAGTGTGTGTTTCCCTGAGGACACCAGGGCCACATCTGCACCAGTGATTCCCACATCCTTACCTCCAGCACACACCTCGTTCCCAATTTCTAGGCTTGGGGTTCCAGGTGCCCACTGGGCCTCAGCTAGCTCGCTGGTCTTTCTCTGCTTCTAACCCATGTGAATGGTGGAGGCCACCAGTGTTCCCCTGGGGCTTGTTCAAGGTCTTTTCATCTCTCCTGGTCTAGTGCAGAGGACTTCTGTGCATTCCTGGAGTGTGCCAAGTCCTTCCCAGCTCCTGGCTCTTCAACGTTGAGTTCCCTCCTCCTAAAATGTTTCTTCCCCAAAGGAACATTGTCACAGCCTGTCCTCAAGTATCACCTAAGAAAGGCCTTCCCTGCTCAGAGGGGCTCCACAGCTTCCCAGGCTTGTTCTATGTCATCGCTTTCCAAATTCAGTGATTATTTTATCTACTTACTTCTTGTCCATCTCCATCATTCTGTTGCTAGAACATGGAAGGCAGGTATCTCGTCTAATAGATTTATTAGATTTATTTATGATTTATTCCTGGCACCTATGGAGAACCAGTAAATACTCAGTAAATATTGTTGGATGAGTGATCGCTGATGACTTTCCAAATGTTATATTCAGCACCAACCTCTTCTTTGAGCTCCAAATCCACAGGCCCAGGGGCCTACTTGACATTGTCTCGTGAGATCTCACGGATACCAAACGTAGCGCGTCTAAACCCATAGTCTTTTTTTTTTTTTTTTTTTCGGTTCCTTCCACCTTCATCACAGGAAATAAATGGTGCCAGTTACTAGCTACTCGGCCAGAAGTCCAGGAGGTGTTGAATTCCTCCTTCTTTCCCACACCTGCCCACATCAACTTCACCATGATGTCCTGGGAGTACCATCTCCAGGATACACTCCAGACCTTCTCTCCAGCTCCACCGTAGGCTTCCGCCCCGATTATCCCACTGTCAGCCCCAAAAGGGAATTCCTTTCCAGCCACTGTCCCTAAATGCACTTTCCCTCCACATAACACACAGACTTTTCTCTTAGATTTTTAAACCTGTGATGCCATGTCCATGCTTAAATATCTGTATTTGTCTCTCTCGTAACATCCTACATACTCCAGCAAGCCGTGTCCCTGGTCTTCTTTCCTAGTCTCACCCCATGCTTTCTGCCAACTATACACCCACCACACTGGTTTCCTTCTACTTCCTGGGACCCTCAGAGCCTTTTACAAATGCCAGTCCCTCTGCCTGGAAGGCATTGCTCTCTCATCCCAAGGGCTGGATCTCTCTGTCCTTGAGGGTCTGGCATAAATGTCACCTTCTTGGTTCACTAAGTTGGTTCATCCCCAACTGCCCTTATTCTGTTTCCTTCCTCGTGGCCCCACATGGCTCTCTTCTCCGCTGGACAATAAGTTCCCCAATCACCGTTCCCAAGACTGCTTTGTCTACAATGTACACCCAGCTCCTGGCATAACTTACAGGATTTGTTAAATATTTACTGGACCACAAGAAAGAAGAAAGAAAGTTTGGAAGAAAAAAAGGAAGGAAAGGAGGGAGGGAAGGAAGAGTGGAAGGGAGGGAAGAAGACTGAGAGGGAGAAGGGAGAGAGGGAGTAGTTTCATAAGTACTTTCAGACCATATCAGAAATTTCTTTCCCCCATCCTCCTACAACCCACCAGGCATCCCAAATCCCCTGTCTCATGGTCACCGTTCACCATGGTGTCCAATTTCAATGTCTCAGGATCATTTTCATTTCTTCTTTCACCTCCTCTACCTGGGAGACTACCGGAAGTTATTAACTCTACGTCTACAATGTATCTCAGATCCTGCCTGCCCCATTCTCCATCCCGACTGTTTAGGAACTTGGATACGGTCTTTATGATGTCTCCTCTGGAATGCTGCACGAGCTTCCTGGCTGGTGCCTCCTTCAGACCTGCTCTCCTGCCAGCATGCACATTCTGAAATAGAGGTGTGATGTCACTTCTCTTACGAATTTTCAAAGCCTACTCCCCGCCACCCCACCACAGATGGAAGAATTCTTTGTCATGGCATTCGGGACTCTTGAAATTCTGGCTACATCCTGTATTTCCTGTCTGATCTTGAGGGGGCGGGGGGGGGGGACGAGACTCTCCCAGTCCCCATTATCACTGACACCTGGTCACCCCCAGTTTTATGCATGCTTCCCACCTTCATGTTACCAAGTCTTCAGTCTAGAATACAGTTTCAACCCCTTTCCCACTGCCAAGGCCCCAACTCATACCCCAGCCGGGTCATCGTTCCATAAATTAAGGAAATGTCACCTTTCCATATGTTAAGCAAAAGCTAAGCGTGTTTACAGAAGCTCTAAAACCATGATTGGACTTCATCTATGTCTTACAGCACATGAGCAACCATGTCTACACTGGGCACTTACAATAGGCACAGAATTTCTATATTGAGTCTTTACACATATGGTGTAAAACAGAAACTACTAACGTCTTTACTTTTGCAAAGTGAGAAACCAAACTTAAATGAATGAATTGCTTTTCCTAGGTCACCCAGTTAGCAAACAGGAAAGGTGGGAACTTAACACAGGTAAGTCTGACTCCAGAAAGTCACTTTTATTTAAAGCCCTTCTTGGTACACCTTCAAAAGGCAGACGTCCCATCTGATTCATCTTTAATGCTCAATATCTAGGCTACAGTAGACAATCAATAAATGTTTGTTGATTGAAGGAGAGAGAGTGGAAAATCATCAGGCCTCCCAAGGTTCACAAGGGAAACTAGGAGACTCCTTTGTAATTTGGCTGAAGTAACTATTCAGTCAACATTGAATCAAATGTGAATTGAATTGAGTTACCCCAAGTAATAGAGCCAGATATGTCTCCCGAATTGAAGACAGAAAACTCCCTTCTATATGACTTTGCAACTTATCACTGTCAGAAAGGCTGCACAGAGAGAGCCGGGGCTGAGCCGGCATGCACGGAAGAGTCTGGAAAATAATCAATTGAATTCAAACCACCATACATCATGGATGTTTAGAGCCAGAAAGGGCCTGGGAGATTGTCTGCCTCTCTTCCTTCATTTCACAGAAGAGGAAAATAAGGCCCAGCCGGGGGACCTGGCGGCCCCAAGCCACTCAGATTCATGGGGCGTTTGTACTAGGCACACATTCTCTCTTCCACGAATTTGCCCGTTGCTTGCCAGAACATGGCCTTCAGTTGCCAAAACACCTACCTACATTATTCTCTCTTTCCAAATAATTTTTAGATAGATATCTAAACTTTTATATTGCCATGTGTGTCTACTTAGAACTTTGACTTATCCTTTAATGAATGGTGATGCTGTTTTTTCTTTAAAGGATCATCTGCTTAAACATTTTGCTTAAGTTTGGAGGTCTGGGGTGGGGGGGATAAGGTAATCTATAGTATTGGCCAGCAAATAAAAGCTGTATGTTTATAGAACTTTCTATAAGTTCTATAGCTTATAGAACTTAGCTACAGAATGTGGCTTTCCTAGCCATCAGCCCCACACACCATGAGGACCCTAAAATTCTGACTGTGAAGATGAGGGAGATCAAATCAGAGCCAAGATAGAAAGGGTGGTGTCCAGGTGTCAGGAAAATGGTACTGAAATACACTGTCAGCTAGGAGGCTCTCAAATGAAAGTCACAAAAAACAGCACTCAAACAATAAAGAGAATGCAACTGAAAAGTCCACAGAGAGGGTCAGCATCAGGCGAGGTTTGTTCTAGCAGCACAAATAGTAGGTACATCCATGACTTAGTTTCCCTTGCCTTGCAACTGAATTTACAAAGGTGGAAAAATGCATAAGCAGCCATCCCCAAGGAGCTCATTGCTTATTTAAGGGGGTAGATATATTATGGCATCTTCTAGAAACTGTAATGTGTGCATGCTGAGTCTACTTCCTCACCACCTACTCACCCCTCAGCCCATTATGTGTGCAGAATGAGAAATAGTCACAGAATCCCAGACAGCATAGAAATGGGTACATTCCCAGACTGGGCATGGCACTCAGCTTTCCTCCTCAGAGAGCTTAGGAGGTATGTCTGAGTCCTTACAAACTAGTTAAAATTTGTCTGAGAAGTAAAGCAGAAGACGAACTAGTAAGCACAAGGGCGAAGAGGTTGTACTTGGAGGTTGTGATAGGGGAGTACTGAGTATTCAGCGCTAATTAGAGAACAATTCAGAAATAAGGAGACAAGAAGTAGGTAGCCCCAGATAATAGAAGGCATTTCATACAGGATGGAGAGACACCAAGCAGACCAGGAATTAAAGGAATTAAAACAACTGTGGAGTTGGGGTTTTCAGCATCTAGGACCTGAGTGGAGGGAGTTACACGAGTAGAGTTTCTGGAATGAGACAAAGAGCCAGAAATGGTCTCATCACTGAATGAAACCATATTTCAGAGACAGGAACTCGAGGGGGCCCATAAAAAAGATTAAGAACAAATATAGGCAGGAGTTAGCTGTCACAAAAGAAAAACAAAAACAAAAACCAAAAAAACCAGCAACAAGAAGAACAAAAAACATCGTTAATCATGAGCCTTTCCCTGAAATGACATTCAAATTTTCGTTTCTCAGGAAGTACATTTTTGTGGAGAAAGGATCCACAGAGTTCATCAGAAATGCCTCATGACTCAAAAGGAACTAAGAATCACTCATCGAAAAATAAAAATAAAAAGGAAGGCATGACAAACAGCTTTAAATTCCCTAGAAGACCAGTCATAGGGAAAGCAGAACACTAGGAAATACAGAATCAGAGGCAGCCCTAAGAAAAACTCTGCCCATGGTGGGGGAAAGGGGAGCTTGAGGTTTTACGTGACAAGCTGGAAAGTGAATGGTAGATGAGGAAGGAGGAAGACAACGCGCTGTTTGTCAACAACAAAATACTGTTTCCAAAGGTCCGACCGCAAGAATGAGGTGAGAGATTGGGATGGTAACTCACAATGAACACTGGAGTCTAAAGGGTCATTTATAGAATGCTGGAGATCCTCTCATGTTCATGGCTTAAGGAAGTATGGAAAGAATAAATCACATGCTTTTTTGTAGGCCCCCAAAATTCTGACCAAATCTTTCTAGACTAAAATGTGTAAGTTTCTGGTGCCAGCACCTGGTGAAAAGCATACAATCACCACATTCATCAACATCATCTTCATGCTTGGTCCAAGGGAGGACAATGGAGGATCCTTCCCACAAATTTGCCTCGTTCCTTTGTCTCCCCCCTCCCGAGCCCCAAATCTCTTGCTATGTAAAGGTCACTGAGAAGACTGTTTGCAATTTCCTATCATTCCCTTCTCTTATACCAAAAAAACATGTTATAAAATATCAAAGACAAAGCATTATGCTCGGACTCTGAGAGAGGCACAAGTTTCTTTTTCCTTAAGATACAGAGGCAAAATATTAGTCTACATTGAAAAGAAATCCCCAGTTTTTCTTCTTGATACCCCCAAATAAGGCATTTGGTGAACACCAAATTTTTTGGTTTGTACTAGTCAGCTATTGCTGCAAGAAAGCTATGTAAAAAACCACCCTAAAGTCAGTGACTTAAAATGATAAATGTTTATTTTCACATTCAGGGTTCTGAGGGCTAACTATGAATTTGCTGGTTAAGCCAGTCTAAACCAGAAGGCTTTGTCCTATGCTACAGGATGGGTTGATATCTCCTTGATGTGTGTTCTTTCTGGGATCCAGGATGAAACGGAAGCACCTACCTGGGGAAAATCCTGCCAGTGCATGTCACCAGAGCCCAGTAGATGAGCAGAAACATGCAAGACCCTCTCTCTAGTGGGAACTGCTGCGAGGCACAGGGAAAAGGCCATAAACACATAAATCTAATACAATGCGGGCGAGTAATTGTGAACAATGGACTTGATCTATCATAGTGTAAACCAGGTTTGGGGAGAAAAGAGTAGTCAGGAGTTTTGTGTCTGTTGAAGATGATCTCTTGCCTTTTCCAACATTCAGAACTCAACAGAATCAACCACTGTGATCGCGAGTACACGCATGCACACACACCCTTAATGTTGTTTCTGTTCACAACCCTACCTCCTAGAGTGCATGTACCATCATGGAAGCCATCTTCTACTAAAAGGGTGCTTAATACAGTGGAAAAAGCCTTGTACTCAGAGTCAGAAATGCTGGGTTCTAGTCCTGATTCTGCTCCCAAGTGATGTGTCATCTTGGTCTTAAAATAAAAAGGCTTTGATGATTCAAGAGACTGCGCTGGCGTGGCCAGGGCTATGAGGAGAGAAGGTCCACTAAATAAGAAAGTCTTTCCTGCACCAGTCAGGGGCTTCCTACCAGTCAAGAGTCCACCACACCATGCACCTGGGAATCCTAGACCTTGGATTTAATATAAGAATAATCCTCCCAAGAGTAGAAGAAAGTCTTGGCCCTGTGACGTCGCATGTGAATGGGGGAGAGATCAATGGGAGATTTTGCATTCAGGACCACGCTCCCCGGGAAAAGGAGCGCTCATCCTGACATTGCCAAAAGAGCGGATGTGTCTTCCAGTCTGTTCCGCTGGATATAACAGAATCAAGTCCAAGCAGAAAATATTCACCTGGATCTTTGGAGGACACTTTACCTACAGGCGGGAGCAAACCAAAGTGTCCTGAAGCCAAGCCACACAGAAAAGATCACAGCATATCACATGGCTCAAATGTAAGTTTCTGGATCATTCCATCTGCGTTTTCCAGGAAAATCAAGACTTTCTCTTTTGACTGAATCCACTTTCAATCTGTCCTAGAGCTTCCTAGCCCATATCCCTGAGCAGCTAGCAGCCTGCATATTGTTGGGGTGCTAATGTGCTGTGTCCTGGGTCCTCTGAACAGCCAGGCAGAGCCCAGGATCTATGTTGCTCCCAGACCCTTGGCCCCTGGCCACACGCAGTGCATTCTCCCCCACAGTGTGCCATGCAATCTCATCACTTTCTATGCATGTCCTGACATGAAAAAGGTAGAGAAGCACTGGTCTACATGCTCAGAAGGTTAAAAACCTCAAAGGTATATTCTATTTGCTGAAGAAGCAGCAGGATTCTCGGCCTGGATTCCAAAAGAGAATTAATCCCCGACACCCGAAGGCATCCAACATACCCAAAAAAATTAGACTCTCTTCTGATCAGTTAGAGAGGCATGAGCTATGTTCTGCTCTTTGAGGACTTGAGAAAATAGTCACTCAAATCGGTGTCTTTGTTCTGTGGTTCGGAGGAGGAGCCTGGTGAGAATAACTTCATGACCGCTTACTGTTTACTCCTATGGCTCCTAACTGGTTTTATTTCTGTTCCCATTTTTTTTCTAAACAACAAAACAGAACAAGCTGTTTGCCAGGTAGACACAACTCAGTTCAAATATCTAATGTAGCAAAATACACATTGCACAGCCATAGATGTATGCAAGGCCGTATGAATTACTCCCTTCGATGGTTTGATGTTTTTGGCAGATGTTTTCTTTTATCTGAAATGGGCAAATGGGAGCCTTTCATTTCTGCAGAAAAAGAAATGGGGAGGGGAAGGTTCCCGAAAGGGCGGTGGCTCACCTTATCGTACCCCTTACTTGCACAAATGGGACTGGAACCTGTCTCTTGACCCATAAGGAAACACTCTCCCTTCCTCTGCTTTTTTTTTTTTTTCCTGCCAGAAGCATGTTTTCTGATGATTTCCCATTACATGCACCCTTCCCATTCACTCTCTAGAGAGCACTTTTGAAGAATCCTCATTCTTGTTGTACCCAATCACCGAGCATGGTTGCTCTGTGAGATCCGTGGTTTGGAAACCTTCTTGTTGCTCCTAATTATTTCCCTTCTTGGGTTCCTAGGGACGTGTGCACCAGGTAATCAAGAGTTATTCATTGGAAGTCTTCATTACATTTGATGTGGATAACACAAATCTCACTCATGAAATGCTACTCAGGGTCTCATTTTTGAATGAAGACACTGATTTACTTACATTTTCAGAACACACACAATAGGCAGAGAATTAAAATAATGGACAGCAACTAATAGAAAACAGGTGTGACTTGGAAACTTCAGTCTTGCCTCCTCCGGTCTTGGAGCCACGCCGGAAGAAGAATGTTTACCATACAACAATGGAGACAGCAAAAAATAAGACGAAATAAACAATAAATTCTCATTGAATGAGTGCAGCTTCCCAGCTGGAGCCCATCGTAGCATCTCGCAGAGCAACCAAAAATGAACACACAAAGACTGCTAAACTAGGTTGGTTTTATTTTCCATAGAGACAGGGAAGAAGATGGCAAGAGTGTAATTTAGTCTTTGTAGAATGTTTTCTAAACAAGTTCAGGGGCTGTATCATTTGAGTTGACAAATTGAACACCAGGTCTGAAGTTCTTGTGATAAGGTGTGTGCCTTGACTTCGTAAGAGAAACTCATCACTCAGATCCACACGGAGAAGCCAACAGAATGTAAGGGGGATGCACAGAGCCCTCGAGGCCAAACCTTAGGCCACCCTTTCATGAAGGGTGGAGGATTTAATCTGCTGGTCCCCAGCATCCAGAAGCTGGAAGCGGTAAAGACCACCTTGAGCGGTTATTTTTGGCCTCCTGCATCCACTCCTGTTGTAAGCTGCTAGATTAGTTCCACCAACCAGTTTTGGCAGAATGGCCATCGTGTTTGGAAAACCTCTTTTCCTCTTGTTCTGAGCCCTGAATGACACTCTGCCAAATTAGCCTAATTGCATTTTTGGTGCATTTCAGCAGATCTCATTGCACAAATGGATTGGAATGGCTTAGGAGAAATGAGATGGGACAAAAATTAGTTGTTTTTTTGTTTTGTTTTGCTTTTGGGTTTTTTTTTCTTTAAAGAGAGGGGGAGTGGGGGGAGGCAGAGGGAGAGGAAGAGAGAGAGTCTTAGGCAGGTTCCATGCCTAGTGTGGAGCCCCACACAGGGTTCAACCTCACAACCCTGACATCATGAGCTGAAATCAAGAGTTGGACACTTATACTGAGCCACCCTGGCATCCCGTGTTTTGTTTTTTATAAGACTGACCACCTAGAAATCCAGACCCTAAGTAAGGGAATGCTATAGACAGAATGTTTGTGTCCCTCCCCGCCAAAATTTGGATGTTGAAACCTAATCCTCAGGGTCGTGATGGTATTTGAAGGTAAGGCCTTTGGGAGGTGATAAGGGATTAGTGTCCTAATGAGAGACCCATAGAGAGCCCCTGACCTTTGTGCCATGTGAGGACACAATGAGAAGGCAATAGTCCATAAACCAGGAAGCGAGCCCTCATCAGACACCAAATCCCTCCCTCAACTATGCCGAACTTGAACTTCTTAGTCTCCAGAAAATTTCTGTGAAAATTTTCTGTTTTTTTTTTAAGCCCCAGAGTCTGTGGTTTCCATCACAGTAGCCTGGATAGCCTGAGGCAGGGACAGAGAAAGTGAAAGTCTACCAGCACAGAGAGGAGCCTTATGGATGAAGGTGATCAAGGACACCTGCAGGTCCCATCTCATCTCCCATCCATTCTGGCTTCCTTGTTCCTCAAACACTCTTCTATGGATAGCAAGAGCCAAAAGTTTGGAAGGAGCCTTCTGGATTATCGAGGCTAGCTCTCAACTTGGGATGGTACTGACATCGCCATGGTTCTCAAAAAGTCAAGAGGAACTTTTCAGAATGTGGATTCCTAAAGATTTCCCCCAAGGATTCAGATTCAAGAGATCTAAGGATGGGCCCAAGAATCTTCATTATTCACAAATGATTCCAACGCTGGTGAGCTGTTGAACACACCTTGGAAAATGATCACTGAGGTTTCCATGCCGTGCCAATGCTTGGAAAACTCTAGACCTGAGATTTTCATTTCTCAGCATGCAGCCAACCCTCAGACGGAGCTGATTATCAAATAGGTCCTGCATGTCCTTCAGCCCATTGGTGCCAGCCCTACATTCAAGGACCACATGCAGCAATCCTCCCTTCTGGAATGATGCTCCAGAGAGTATGGACAGTTCATGGGTCCCTCATGCTGAGATTCCCATCCTCCTTCCCAGTTACTTTAAATGGCTCCTTACCTCAGTCAGAATGAGGTCGACACCCATCACTATTTATGAACACCCATGGCCTGACCCATATCTGCCTCTCTGTGGCCCCATCTCTCTTTAATCCCTGCCCCACATGGGAGATTTCTACAGAACCCAACAACGGCTGTTGGCACACCTTGCCATCCATGTTTCCACATGCTTTTTCCCACATGTGTCTCTGTAGTCCCCCTTCCTCCACCATCCCCTTGAAATGGTAGAACTTCCAGACCCACCTCAGGCCTCTTAGAGGTCAGAGACCTTCCTCACCATGACAAAATGTGTTAGACGTACCTTCTGAGTGATTTGTATCCCCTAGCCCACTTCAAGTATGGCATTCATTGCCACTGGCCTTCAGTGGCCTGCTTTCTCTACCACCAACAGTAGATTCAAGGTCTCTGTTTTAGGAATTATCAGGTCCCTGGCCAGTGTCTGGGCCATAAAAATGACTCAGCAGATAGTCACTGACTTGAGTCAAACCCTCCAGGGCTTCAACACAGAAGATAGGCATCAGCCAAGCATCACCACCCCCCACCCACACACACAGCTTGATCACAACTCTTTACAAGACAGATCACATTATGACCTTCTCCTCTGCACCAGCCACTGTGTGATGCTGGGGGCACCAAAGTGGAAAATAGTCACCCTGTCATGACAGAGAAGCCCACGTCTCATCAAGAAGATGTATCTGTGTGATATGATGGGAAAATGTATACCTGGGACACAATGATGTGGGAATACAGAGGAGGGGGCCACCAGCTGTGCCTCAGAGAATCATGGAGAAAGGGAAGAGACAAGGACCAAGAAGGCAGAGGAGCAGCAGACGGAGATGACATCAGGTCGCAGGAGACCAGCTACACAGTCATCCAACCATCCCGAAGCCCGACAAGTCCAACAGGAGAGGGAAGAGAAGAAGAGCGACCACGATCCGGAAGGCGGGACCAGCCATGTGCAGAAGGACAGACCGTGGGGGAGGGGCGGCTCCCGGCTGGGGGTGGGGCCGCAGCACAGAGTCGGATGTGTAGATCGGACCGTGTAGACGTCGCTCCACTGGGGGACGTCGCTGCAGAGGCGGGGCAGGGGAGGGGCCCTCGCAGGGAGAGCGCGGTCTCGGGTCCGGGGGTCCCAGAAGGACGGGGTCTGAGGGTGGCGGAGCGCGGGGACCGGAGCGGGGACGCAGCGGCAGAGATGGGGCCGAGGAGGGGCTCTCAGCTCGGGGTCCCCTTCACCCGGGACCCGAGGCGCAGTCCCGCCACTGCTCTCCGCACAGGGACCCCTCACGTGGCGGATCCGGGGACACTCACCGTCCTTCTCTGGGAGGAGCCTGCGGGAGCGCGGCGGGAAGCTGCGGGTTTACAAACTCCAGACGGGGCCGCGCCAGAGACGGAGACGCGCGGTCACAGGCCGGGGGCTCGGAGCGCGGCGGAGACCAGGGACACCAGAGGGACCCACAGCTTTTCTCCCCAGGGCACACTGGAGAGGGGCCCTGAGCTCTCGGCTCCTCCAGGCCGGGGACTAGGCGGCCGCCATCTTTACTCCCGTCCTCCAGAGCTCTACGGAAAGCGCTCAGGGAACAAAAGCTCCGAGCGCGAACCCGAGCAGATGACTTAGCCTGGCCCCTGGCAAGGGCGGTGCAATTCCACCTCCGGCAAAGACGTTTAAGCATCAACAGGCCCCTCCCTGAGAAGATCAGCGAGAGCATCCAGCCAAGCTCACTGATCAAGGAGAACTTCGGAAGTCCAGAGATAGGGGAATGCAACACATAGAATTAATGGCTTTTTCCCCATGATCCTTTAGTCTTTCAAAGTTAAATTTTCTTAATTTTATTTTTTTCTTATTCTATCTTTTTAAATTTTTCCTCTTTCCTATTTTAACCCTTTTCTATTTTATCTTATCAATACCTTTTTAAAAATCTTTCTTAATTGTCATTGTTATAGTCGTATTCTGTCCCTTCATTGTATTTAAACTTATTGTTTGTATACATATAGGTTTTTCTTTCTTTAAAATTTTGGGATACAGTTTCTCCTAATAGATCAAAATATACCCTAAATCTAGCACATGGCTTTGTTCTAGTCTCCAGCCTGATCACATTCTTTCTTTCTTTTTTCAACCAACTTCTTATCTTATCAATTCCTTTTTTAGAATCTTTTTTGATTTTCATCTTTACAGTCATATTCCATCCCTTCATTGTGTTTACCCTTATTTTTGTATAGATATAAGTTTTTCTTTCTTTAAAATTTTGGGACATGGTTTCTTCTAACAAACCAAAATACACCCAAAATCAAGTGTGTGGCTCTGTTATATTCATCAGTCTAGCTAGTGTGTGTGTGTGTGTGTGTGTGTGTGTGTGTGTGTGTTTATGGAATTTTTTTTTCTTTTTTTCCTCCTTCTCCCCCCCAGTTTCAAGTCTCTTCTGATTTATTTAGTGTATATCTTTCTGGGGTTGTTGCTACCCTTTTAGTATTTTATTCTCTCATTCATATATTCTTATCTGGATAAAATGACAAGGCAGAAAAACTCACCTAAAAAAAACAAAAAAAAAAAAAAAAACAAGAGGCAGTACTGATGGCTAGGGACCTAATCAATACGGACATTAGTAATATGTCAGATATAGAGTTCAGAATGATGATTATCAAGGTGCTAGCTGCACTCGGAAAAAAAGCATGGAAGATACTAGAGAATCCCTTTCTGGAGAAATAAAATTCCTTTCTGGAGAAATAAAAGAACTAAAATCTAACCAAGTTGAAATTTTTAAAAAAGCTATTAATGAAGTGCAATAAAAAATGGAGGCTCTTATTGCTAGGATAAATGAGACAGAAGAGAGAATTAGTGATAGAGAAGACCAAATGATGGAGAATAAGGAAGCTGAGAAAAAGAGAGACAAACAACTACTGGGCCACGAGGGAAGAATTCAAGAGATAAGTGACACCATAAGATGAAACAATATTAGAATAATTGGGATCCCAGAAGAAGAAGAAAGGGGGGGGGCAAAAGCAAATTATAGGAGAGAATTTCCCTAATTTGGCAAAGAGAGCAAGCATCAAAATCCAGGAGGCACAGAGAAACCCCTCAGAATCAATAAAAATATGTCCACAACCCGTCATCTAATGGTAAAACCTACAAGTCTCAGTGACTAAGAGAAAACCCTGAAAGCAGCTTTGGACAAGAGCTCTGTAACCCACAAAGGTTTCAGATTGGCAGCAGACATATCCACAGAGACCTGGCAGACCGGAAAGGCATGATATATTCAGAGCGCTAAATGAGAAAAATATGCAGCAAAGAATACTATATCCAGCTAGGCTGTCATTGAAAATAGAAGGAGAGATTAAAAGCATAAAAAGGGACAGGAAGGGGCACCTGGGTGGCTCAGTGGGTTAAAGCCTCTGCCTTCAGCTCATGTCATGATCCCGGGGTCCTGGGATCAAGCCCCGCATCAGGCTCTCTGCTCAGCAAGGAGTCTGCTTCCCCCTCTCTCTACCTGCCTCTCTGCCTACTTGTGATCTCTGTCTGTCAAATAAATAAAATCTTTAAAAAAAAAAAAAAAAGGACAGGAAGGGCGATAAAAAGTTGGGGGCCTAATCTGAGTGCTCAGGGTGCCGTCCACGGAGAGCAAGGGAGCTTTGAGGTCTTTGCACACCGTTGTCTTTTACTCCGAGTGCTTTTGGGAACTATTTAGGGTCTTGAAGAGGAAAGAGACATGACCTGGTTGATATTGCAGGACAATTACTGGAGCTAGGCGCTACACAGAGACCAGAAGGAAAAAGAGCCCATTGTGTTCCAGGCCCTGAGATGAGTAGGTGGAACCTGAGAGACCAGAGAAGGTAAATAAGTTACTCGTGGTCACACAGCCAACCAGTGGCAGATGTGGGATTCACACCAGGTCTCTCCATAGCTCTAAATCCTCTTTCTCTCTCTTCCTCTCTCCCTTTCCCTGTAGCAGTGCTATGTCTCCCCAGGACCCAGGGAGGAGGAGCTAATTCCTGGACAGGCAGCAGAAATGGGATCCAAGGGGCTTGGGAGACCAGGCAGAAGCAGCCACAGCTGATGGAGAGAGAGGCCCATTTTTGCCCTGCTGAGTCAGAAAGGAAGACTTAAGCCAAAGCGGTGTGGTCCCATGAGTCCCTGTCTGGCTCTGTTTTTGCCCCAGAGCCTCAGTGCCCCCAGTGAGAATCTCCTCTTTCCTCTAGCTCAAGTATAGACCAAAAGGAAATTCTTTTTTAATTTCTATTTTAGGGCCCAAGATGAGTTGCTATTTCCAAACTGATATATATTCAGTCATAGGAAAAGAAATAATTGTGGAAACTATGGGCAGCATCCAAACAGGTAAGTTCACTCTTGCTCTCAGCCTCTGAGGGCTGCTGCAGCTACCTGGAAACACAGGCCCAATGTTCCCTCCCATCAAGCCTCACCTGTGTCTCATGTGGCCCTGGGCCTGGCTTCTCCCCTGAGCCAAGCAGGTTCTGTCCACCCCCACGACTGTGCCCACTATTTTCTTCCTGGCCCTCATCACCCCCGAAATCACTGAAACCACCTCACACTGTTTTGCCTCAGGTTTCTTAGGTTTCTTCATGTAGTAGAGACATGGCCCAAGGTCAGAGGGCAGGTAGGGCTTGTGGGTGACATGTTCCCAGCACTTAACACGGACCCACCACACATGAGGCATTCCACATATGCTGGTGGGTTGTTGCCGCTTTGTCAACCCCTGGCAAGTGGAAAACGTCTTTCTTCATCAAAACATGTTTTTCTTCTATCCCAGGGATTCCAACAGGTCTTCCTAGTTTTTGCTCAAAATTTGGCTAAAATCTGAAGAAGGCATCAGTGCTTTTGTCTCTGGTTACCCTCTCAGACCACTTTTGGAGACTTCTGAAATTTAGCTCATCAGGAGAAGCCCTAATATGTCCCACCACTTTCCATGGAAAGACAGGGTCTTAGCTACGGTGGAGGCCCCTACCCCCCACATCGGTGGTGTCACCAGACCTGAGGACAGGAGGAGAAGCCAGGATAAAACACGGGAGGACTTGGGGCCAGCTGACGATGAGACAGATCAGACCAATCCCCACCCCCGACCACAACCAGGCTCAGCATCCCTTCCCATGGAAACAAGAATCAAACAATACAAGACCCAAGTATTGTAGGACTCACTCTCACTCGCTCCAACTACCCCTCCGTTTCTACTTCGGTTCACCAAGTCGAGAAGAAAAGGACTTGGATCTTAAAGGAAAATCTGTTCCTCTGCTCACCCTTCTGACACTGAAAGTGCGATGTCCCACAATTCAACTCAGTTCTGACACTGACCACCTGGCGTTAGTGTGGACCCCAAGAGGGGAAGAGTTGAGTCCCCGAACCTGCTCCTCCCCCCCACTTCAGACACCAGTTGCAAGTCTCGGGCCTCCTGTACTTCAGGCTGACTCAGCCACACATCAGGGGTTCCCATGACCCCCCACCTTAGGTTCCCTAATCTGCTCTAAGGGCTCACAGGACGTAGGGAAACCCTTCATTTACTGTTACTGGTTTGTTATAAAAAAATATTATAAAGGACACAAATGAACTGCCAGATGAAGAGGTACACAGGGTAAGGTCCAGAAGGTCCCAAACGTAGGAGCCTCTGCCTTTCCCCATCCTCCCCACTAGCCCACCCTCCCCCCACCCCCTACCCGTGCCTTCTTACCCCCCACTTTTCCACCCTTCCAGACTCCATGTTGTGAAGTCTGGAAGGTACCACGCTCCCAGCATGTGGATGTGTTCTTGCTCACCAACCCAGCTCTCTGAACCCCATTGCTTAGGGTTTTTTGTGGGGGTTCCATTACAGATGCATGATTGGTCAAACCCCGAGCTACTGGTAGTTACTTTCATCTCCAGCCCCTCCCTCTCCAGTGGAACCCTTCCATCATGTGGCTGGTTCCTCTGGCAACCAGCCCTGAACTCCGAGGGTCACCTCATTAGCATAAATTCAGGTAGAGTTAAAGGAGGCATCTTGATGAATTAAAGGAGATGCTCATTTCACCCCTCCTGCCTCATCACTCAAGAAATGCTAAGGATTTAGGAACTGGAAACAAAGACCTAATATTATAACAAAAGATGCTCCTATTACTGTTATCACTAAGGAAGTGCGGTGGTGAATTTTTCACATGACCTTGATGGGACTAAGGGATGCCCAGGTACCTAGCAGAATGTTGTTTCGAGGAGCATCTCTGTGGGTGTTTGTGGGTCCGGTTTGCATTTGAATCAGTGACATGGGTAAAGCAGGTGGCCTTCTCCAGAGCAGGTGGGCTTCCTCCAATCCACTGAGGGCCGGACTGGAATGAGAAGGTGGAAGAGCGGCAAATTCCCGGTCTCTGCTGGAGCTGAGACGTTCACCTTCTCCTGTCCGCAGACCTCAGACTCAGCTCAGCACCGACGCCAAACCAGTTCACAGATGGCAGATCGTGAGGCTTCTCAGCCTCCCTAACCACGTGAGCCAACTCCTATAATTAATCTCCTATCTCTATGTTCTACTGGTTCTGTTTCCCTGGAAAACCCTGGCTGGTATAGCAAGTGCTAAGAGTTTTAGGAGCTCCGTGCCAGGAACCAGGGACAGACAACGAAGATGTAGTTCTTATGTAGCTATCTTTGAGCCCAATTCCATTCTTGGACAGAAAAGGAAAGCGAGACCAGAACAGCTGTCTTGTTCAAGTTCACATGCCATGGCTGATCCAGAAACATGGTGTCTGGACCCCCGTGGTGGACACGGGCTGTCGGTTATACGCAGTCCAGATCCTGCGAGCTGCCCAGCATCCGGGAAAGAGATCAGCCCCTCGGGGCCACTGCAGAGAGCCCCTGGCTCCCGGTCACACTCAGAGGCAGCCCGCATCCTGACCCGAAAGGGCAGAAAGACCCAGGTGTTCCCACCTGACATGGGACACAGGGGGACACCAATGACTGCTGAGCTGCCCCCACCTTGGCCAAAGCTTTACGGGACCTTCTCCAAGGCTTCCATCTCTTCCCCAGCCAGTCCCACCTCCCTTTCCTTCTTTTCCCACAGACCACCCCCAACCCATACCTTGCATCCTCCTCTTTGTCCTAGCACCTGCTTCTAGAACCACCCTGAAACACCCCAATTTCCTCCTGACTACAGATCTACTGTTTACTTCCCTAAACATCACAGATAGGCTTTTTCTTTTTTTTTTTAAGCCTGAAGAACAGACCCTCAACACATCAATGCCTGAGGCAAAACAGGGCAGCAGATCACAAGGTTTCTGTTCTGCCAAAATCTCTCCAAGGTAAGCGCTGTGTGCAGGCATCCAAGCCCCTGGAGTGGGTACAATTTATATTTAATGTGCAAACGCTCCAAGGAGAGCTGCGCGTGGAAGCCAGATCAAAACATTTATCCTCACTGTGTCTTGGAAAAAACTTATTAGCTGGCTGTATACCGATATCCAAGAGGAGCAGCAGAAAGAAGGCAGAGAAAAAGGAGCGAAGGAATCTGCTGCTACCAGATAAATCGACGGAGCCCCTCAGAGCACCAGGGCGGAGGTGGCTACCATAATATATTGTCATGCATCGCCACCAGAGCACTTGTAAAGCAACCGAGACCATGTCTGACATTGCCTCCGCTGACCTTTTCAATATTGCCCGAGCACGGCGGAGCCAGGGCTTCTAGAGGAATTCAAATAGAATGTACTCAGGCAGAAAAGGATTTGGCTGTGGGCAAACCCTATCAGTCTCTTCATGTTTTGCCTTGTCATTCTCATGTAAATTGTAATTCTTTATTAGCATGGCCAGTCTTCTGCCAGGTGCAAGAGGTGCCAGGCGAAATGGCAGGGAGCGGTGGCTGCGGCGCTGGGAGTCCCCCACCCCTTGCCCCCAAGCAAGGATGCCCTTGTAGGTCACCGTCCAAGGCCCAGAGAGGGGATGGCCCCCAGGGCCCCGCAGGAGAGCACCAGAGGAGTTGGGGGATGGCGTGAAGTTCAAAGAGAAAGGAGAAACTTCTGTTTCTGTGTCTGTGTGGCCAGACTTTTGCTCTATAAAAGGTAGTCTGTAAGATGCGGAGGGGTCGCTCTCTTCAGAGACGGCCCTGGCCTGTCAGTCTGACTTCTAATGCTTAGCATAGAATAGAGCTTTGCATAACTTTCACTTTATCTCAGTCTCATTTCGTTTAATAACAGACCTAACATTGGTGGCTCATCCGGCCACACATAGGTGGCCAATGAGATTGTAGTCATGTTAGGTCACACGCAGGTGGCCAATTGAATTACAATTTACCCTATAGTGGCTGTTTGAACTAACCTATTACTCTGGTCAGAATTGGTGCTCAAGGTTGGCACCCAAATGGTGGGGTTTACATTTTTTGGTGGCTAGGGAAAAGGTATGTGTGTTTCTTACTGATTGGATGTCTCCACCTGGCCTGACTCATCCTTGTATTCTGGGCTCTGTTATCAGGAACTAGCTGACCATATTTTACTGATTTCCCAGACTTGCTTCTAAGTAAGTTTCTCTGGGGGAAGGGGGGCAGAGTCAGTTTAAGTTTTACTGCACGAACAACAAAATGGCTTTTAACCAAGTTGGAGTCGCTCTGGCTAAATAGGTCCTTACAACGATGATGATAAAGATGCTTATTACCTGGACCGTGGTGACGGGTTTGTGGTTGTATGGGGATGTCCAAACTTTACCAAATCATACGCCAGGTTTTGTTTTTTGTTTTGGGGGTGTTTTTTGGCATATCGATTAAATCTCAAATCTCAAGAAGCCATTAAAGGGGAAAAAAAAAAAAAAAGACACACGTCCGAAGAATGGAAGAATGTTAGTTGTATCCGAGAATAAGGAGGGTGTTAAAGTTTAAGGGAAAGAACGTATTCCCCACAATGTGGTACATGAGATACACTTTGTAAGTGTACCTGAATCAAAGAGATTCTGAAGAGTGCTAGAAAAACAAAATAAAATTAGATTCAGGTTTAAAACAAAAACAACCAAACAAAGGAAGAGAGGAAGGAGGGCTCAACTTTGCCATTCAGTTGGTCCTTTGGTTTTCCTTCCATAAATTCCCCTAGGCAGCTCATCCTGCTCAATGTTCATCTCCGTGCCTCCCTCTGCTACCTTAAGATGGATGGGGGCTCCCTCCCCCACTGCTTAGGAGGTGGCAGAGCCCCAAGGAAGGACAGAGGAACTACTGGTGGTCAGAGGTGGTGACCCTGGATTACAAAATCCTTTCTTGCCTTTACTTCCACTAAGAGCAAGACCAGGAGCACTAGAAAAGCCAGATTGGTTGGACCCAGGTAAGGCCCAGTGCCTGCCTGCAGTTGTGCTCCAGGGCTCCCTAAGGGGATCAGCCTTCCAAAGCCTTTCTCTTACTCTTGCTCACTGACCTTGCTTATATACAGTGGGTCCCCAAATGCGATCCCCAGCTTTTGCTTTACCAGAGCAGGTGGTGTAGGGTGGACCCCAGCAGGCTGTGTTTTGACAAGCTTTCCAGTTGATTCTGGTACACAGCGAAGTAGCAGGACCTCTGCTCTAATAGTGGCTTGGCCTCTCTCTAGCCTCATCTGTATCCAGTCTGGGGATGTTTAACTCACTGGAAGGAGAGAAGAGAAGACTCAGTTTATCACTGGCACCCACGGAGGGGCATGTCTAGCAGGGAAGAGCTTGGAGACTTCAGAAAACAGAGTCTACAATGGAAAGTTCCAGAAATATGGAACTGGAAACTCAGAAGAGAAGGATTTCGTGAATTTCCAGAAACGAAGCTTGCCAAGGAATAGGAGCTGGAGGTCGTACCATGGAGGAAACTATGATTCCCTCTTGTCTGGCATCCCTAGAGGCAGATGAGCAACCTGGGGAAGCAGCCATGTGGGGGAACCTAGGAACATGCAGCTGAGACCTGGGGTCCAAGTCGGTGTGGAGAATTCTTGGCTGAGCAATCATGAACCTGGCCATTGGCTGGAGATGGAGCATGGCCCTCTGCCCCTCCTTACCCTGCTCAGGCACCTCCAGGAGCAAACCAAGTCAGACTGTGAAGACCCCCTACCAGGTGCCTGGGGCAGGACTCCAACCCCAGAGAGTAGCAGAAATGTGAGGCAGGCTCCCAGAGGTCCAGCATCCATTGGGACAGGACATGGAAGGAGCTGGAACTCTACCCAGATACAGTTCAATGGCAGCACCAACACAGCCCACTGACTGAGGTCCAGCTTGTGCTTTCTGCCCATGTCAGGGCTGGCTCAGGAGCCACTGAGCCTCACTTGGAAGGAAAAAGCATCAGACACTCCTGGGAGGAAATGCTGGGAAGACAAGAGCTGGTGGATCCAAGCCAACCTTGCAGGTCTGAGAGTTTAAATAATTCCAAGGTCTTATTGTTCCCCAGGTGAGGGATCTCAGGAGTTCATTGAGGCCGATACAACTGACTTTCTGTGCTCAAAATGAAAGAGCCTATGAAGAAGGCAGAGAAGGTTTCCAAGACATCAGGAAACTCTGAGAGAACAATATTTTGTCAAGTTAAGTGTAAATTAATAGAAAACACATGGGTTATGTTTCTCTAAAAATATACACAGTTCTGAAGGAAGCGGGTGAAATCTGTTTTGGGTTTGGCAGAATCCAATGTGGTTGGAGTGAGGTGAGGCATTTCAGAGGACAGGTTTTTCCTATTACCCTCCTTTTTCTCCACCCATAGTCATTGGGATGCAAAGATGTTTAGAGGGAAAAGAACTTAAGTCATCCACCAGCTTTCCCACCGAACACATGAGAAATGAAGGCTTCAGGAGAGTAATGGTGGTCATTTCACAAATAAATGATAGCAAACCTTAGAGTTGTTGAGGGCCAGAATGGAGACAATTGCACTAATGTGCCTTCTTTCTCTTCTTGTCTTCAAGTGCCACACCCAGGAGCTATGCAAGACCATGTGGCCCACATACATTTTTCCATAATGATAAAACGATCAACCCACCAAGAAGTCACGGTAATCCTAAATGTGGATGCACCAAGCAACAGAGATTCAAAATATATATGAATCAAAACCAGAAGAACTGGCAGAAGCCAGGGTGGCTCAGCTGGTTAAGCAACAGACTCTTGAATTCAGCTCAAGTCATGATTTCAGGTTGTGAGATGGAGCCCATGGTCAGGCTCCATGCCAAGCATGAAGCCTGCTTGAAAATATCTCTCTCCCTCTTCCTCTGCCCCTCCCCAACCTGCTCAGGCACTCTCTCTCTCTTTCTCTAAAACAAAACAAAACAAGACAAAAACCTAATAGAGCTGAACAGAGAAATAGACTAATCCGCAATTATAGTTGGAGACCTCAACACCCCATTCTCAGCCATTGATAAAACCACTAGATAGAAAATCAGCAAGGATAAAGAAGAATTGAGTGACACAATCAACCAGCAAGATCTCAGGGACAAATACAGAACACTCCACCTGGCATCAGCAGAATACACATGTTTTATCAGAGGCCCATGTAACATACACCAAGATTTATGTTTAATATGATTACTGCTATCATATTCTTACACCCATCACTTGGCCATTTATTTTCTATCTGTCCCTTTGGTTCTTTGTGTCACTCTCTTTTTCTGACCTTCTTTTGGATTAACTTAGTATTTTTATGGTTCCATTCTATCTCCTTGCTTTGCTTAGAAGCTATGCCTCTTTGTTTTGTTATTTTAATGGTTTGTTTTTCAATTTATTACAGTCCACCTTCAAGTGACACTATAGCATTTTTACACACAGTATAAGAACCTAACAATAATGGGGGCACCTGGGTGGCTCAGTGGGTTAGGGCCTCTGCCTTCGGCTCAGGTCATGATCTCAGGGTCCTGGGATCGAGCCTGGCATCGGGCTCTCTGCTCCGCAGTGAGCCTGCTTCCTCCTGCCTCTCTGCCTAGTTGTAATTTCTCTCTGTCAAATAAATAAAATATTTTTTAAAAAAAGGAACCTAACAATAATGTACTTTCTTTCCCCCCGGGCTATTGATGTCATGCCTTTTACTTATCTGTATGTTATTAAACCCAAATACATTACTATTTTGGTTTGAAACAGTTAATTATATTTTTAAAATACTTAAATAATAAGAAAACATTCTCACATGTATACTGTGGTGCTCTCCATTCTTTACCTAGATGCATATTTCAATACGGTATGATTTTCCTGCCTGGAGACTTCCCTTAATATTTCTTATAGTGTGACGGTCCTAGAGATGAATGCTTTCAGTTTTGTTTTTTGGAAAGTTCCTTAACTCTCTTTTGTTTTGAAAGATTTTCATTGGGTATAGAATTACAGTTAGACCATGTTTTCTTTCAGTACTTTAAAAATGTCCCCCATTGTCCTCTCACTTGCATTGTTTTGGAGGAGAAATCTGATGTCACCTGTATCTTTATTTCATTTTTTTCTTATAGTGTATTTTTTCCTCTGGCTGCTGTTAAGACTTTCTCTTCCTCAGTGGTTTGAACACTTGGATTATACTGCATGCATCATGGTGTAGTTTTTTGATATTCCTTGTGTTTGGAGTTCATTGAGTCTCTTAGAACTGTCAGTTTATAATTTTCATCACATTCAAAATTCGGCCATCCTTTTTCTTTGAATGTTTTAAACCTTCTCCTCCTTCCTCCAGGAGCTCCAATTACATGTGTATTAGACTGAGGAAAGTTGTTTCACATTTTTTTTCTTCAATTTTCTCTTTATTTTGTGATTCATTTGGGGAAGTTCCTCCTTTTGTCTTCAAGTTTACTCATCATTTCTTCTGCCACATCTAACTTCTGTTAATCCCATTCTGTGTATTCTTTTTCATTTCAGACATTATAGTTTTCATCTCTGCAGAATGTTATACATATATTCCATGATTCTACTTAACTTCTGGAACATGTGGAATATAGCTATAAAATCTATCTCCCTGTCCTTGTCTGCTAATTCTGACATCTGTTCCATTCTGGGTTGTTTTGATGGATGGACTAGTCTCCACATTACAGAACACATTTTCCTGCTTTTTTGGGTGCCTGGTAATCTTTCATGATATGGCAGACTATGTAAATTTTGCCCTGTTTGAAATTGGATGCTTTTGTATTCCCACAACTACTTGTGAGCTTTGGTTTTTGGATATAGTCACGACACTTGGGAAGAGTTTGGTCTTTTTGTAGTCTTGCTTTTATAATTTGTTGGGGGTTGGGCAGGTCTAGAGTAGGGTTATTATTCCCACTATTGAGGCAGGATCTCTCTGAGTATTTTGACTCTATACCCTGAGCATCCTAAGTTTGCCCAGTCTGGCTCATGGAAACAGGGGCTATCGCTGTCCCCAGGTGAGTCCTGGGGCACTGTTGACTAATCTTTTTGGATTCCTCCCATGCAGGGACTCACCAGTACTCTGTTGAACACTTGAGAGGTATCTCAGCAAATCTCCAGGCTCTTCTTTTTCATGTAGCTGTCTCCTCTTTGGTGGTCTGCCCTATAAACTCTAGCCACTTTGGTCTCCCTCAGTTGGAAACCCTCAGTTCTATCTTCTCAACTCAAGGAGTCTGCTGATTTCCTCCTGAGGACTTGTTCTGTCCACTACCACCTGGAAACTCAAGGCTGTAAGCTGAAGCAGTCATAGGGCTCACTTTATTTGTTTCTTGTCCCTCAGGGATCACTAGTCTTTAAAAAGAGATTGTTTTATACATTTTGTCCGAGTTTTTTTGTTGTTTCTTACAGAAATCCCATCCCCATCACACCATCTTGGATGAAAGGGAAAGTCCTATAGGGGTTTAATCTGGGACAGGAGTCCAGGCACGGGGATCTTGGCAAAGATGTCAGAGCTGGGAATTTGTCATACAGCATTCAGAAGGAATGTTGTCTTTGGAAAGCACTCTGGGTACCAATAGTCAGTAAACTTATCAATCATTTTTAATCCTAGCAGTGGTATTTAAATGCACATCAGTACTTGTGCTCATATGGACAAAAGAAGAGGCAAAGGAAAAAAAAAACTCAAAATGAGTTTTATTTAATATGGACTTTATCATTTAAAAAAATTAAAAGAGTTCATTGACCCAATTTTTATTATAATTTAAACTTAACTCATTATAAGCATTGTATAGTATAGTAGAATAATAGCATCATGGCTTTCAAAATAACTTAAAATAATGGTATTAAAAATAGCTGAGACTACTTAACCCTTATCATTTACAAAGCAATTTCATCCACATTATGTTTTAAAATCTTTCCTCACTTCCTTAAAACAGATGCATACACCATGGCTCTTAATGTTTATTTAACCTCAAATTTGCTCAGCTAGAGCTAGGACTCAAACTAAGATCATTATTTAACTATAATGGATAATGGATAATGGATAAATAATTACAGGCTCTAACTTTAAAAAAATTGATGTCATGGGGGAAAAGTTGGGGTCTGTTCTAAATTAAGAAGATCAAAGAAATAAAATAAAATGCAAAGTGTTAACTCTTGATCAGATCTTGGTTCAAAGCAAAAGATATAAGGGCTGTATGGGGAGAAAACTGAGGAAATTTCAATATGTGTTGGAAATTAGGTCATATCAGAGAATTATTATACATTTCACAGGTGTGATCATGGTATTGTCATTTGTAGGGGAACCTGCTTATTCCTAGGACATGTGTGATGAAATAATTTGGGGGTAAAATATCTCTACAACTAAAAATGGTTCAGGAAAACTCTATGTGTATATTCACTAGCACATAAGTAAAACAAATATAATAAAACGAAAATACTTGCCGAATCTAAAGTGGCAGGTGTATGGGTATTTACTGCCAGTGTTTCTGTATGTTTGCATGTGTTGGTAATAAAAAAGATAGGGGGAATCGAAAGGCAATATTAGACTCTAAAAGGGAAGAAAAAAATTATGTATGTGGATTGACAAGGAATGGTTCTAGAACCATGCAGGCTGACCATGGGACTCCCAGGATGGCGAATTTTCCTTCCTCATTGACTGTGAATATAATTTCAGACTCTAAGTGAAACCTAAAATATGTTTACCTTACACCAGAAACCTATTTAAAATATTGTGAAAATGATATAGTGTTAAATGATATAATGAATTACATATGATCATGATAAATGATGTATAATAAAATATAAATACAAATATATTTGGAGGTTTTAAGCCTTGTTATATCAGTAGCAATTCAGATACTTTTTATTATAGGAACCTACTTCCCAATAGACTGACAAAAGCAGTAAGAAAAAGACCACAAAGCTCAAAACAACCCTAACATGTAATTTCCAAGTTAAGATATACAATCGATTCTCATTATTCCTAGGGGTTATGTTGTGTAAAGATGCCCTGAGCACTGAATTAGCAAATTCTGAACCATTGTTTCTAGAAGAAATGTGTGTGTATGTAGATACATAGTTCACCAGGATTATAATCTTTAATAATCTTAATATAATCTCATATTACAAGATATAGATGTAATATGTATGTATAATATATAACTTCTTATATTTATTATAGTCTTAGAATATATATTATACAATCTATATAAGATTATAGTAAATATAATCTTTTTTTCATTTTATTTTATTTCTTTTCAGTGTTCTAAATTCCATTGTTTATGTACCACACCCAGTGCTCCATGCAATACATGCCCTCCATAATACCCATCACCAGGCTCACCCAATCCCCCACCCCCCTCCCCTCCAAAACCCTCATAATCTTAAACCTAAAAGGAATGCATCCTGGTAGATTCTATTTTCCTTACCTTACTAAAGAGAAAAGGAGTTTCAGGATGTGAAATGACTTGTGTGAGACCACCCCATTAACAGGTATCAAACCTGGGGTACAAACCTCTATCCAACTGACCCCAGAGCCAGACCTTCTTGTACTACACCTTGCTGCCCTCTGTGGTCTTCACTGTCTCCTCATCTCTGTATGAAAGTTAAAACAAGAACACAGAGTATGACCTTGTTTGACTTCAGCTGGAAAGGGGCATGTTGGACAACTGAAATTTTCATGGTTCTGTGCTATTTGGGAATGATCACAAAAGTGAAACTGAGCATTAATTTGGGGGCTACAAACACATATTAACAACTTGGTGAATTCACAAACACAGAATCCATAAACACTGAAGAGCTGGTGTAATTTACAACTGCGAAACTTTCTACTGCATTGTAATGGCGGTACTCATGTTAAATTCAGTTTCATAGGCCCAACAGTGCTTCTTCATGAGAGACTTTCAGTGTATCTTTGATAGATAATGGAACAAATGACTGTACAGTTAATACTCTAAATTCAATAGATGGCATTTCATAGGGAAGACAACATAACAAAGATAAACAAGACCAGACAGAGGTTACCTCTAATTTTTGGCTTCAGCCATTCAAATCAAAGATGAGCAAGCCCTTTGAAAAATGTTAAGGCTCGTGGCATTGCCTGCAGACCTATGGTGGAAGGGTGGGCAAGAATTCACATTGAACAGTTGCCAAGCAGTTCCTAAACTACAAAATAGATAATAAATCTATCAAATTAGAAACTCACTGTTTACGAAATCGAGACAGGTTTTCTCAGGTTCTGAATGGTCCTTAGATCTCAGTTCACAGAATAGATTGTTACTCTGGTATGTCAACTGTGAGTAAAATGCATAAACTACAAACTTGAGTGCACCAGCCCTTGGGTCCACAAATGGCCACCAACAGTGATCAATCACACCCTTTCTTCCAACGTCCATTGGTGGTCACTGTACATCTGTTCTTCAGTTCACTCACAGACAGCAGTGTGTAGTCGTGTTGCCTCCTTATCGTTCAGGAATAAACCCATGTGACATTTTATAAACGTGCATAAAGAAAAGTTGAAACTGGCCAACAAAGATCAAAGTGCGGCAAAGAAACAAGAAGTGATTCTAGTGGAAATGAAATGCAGGTCTCATGCCGGTGGAGTTATAGAAGGCCATGGGAATGTGGATGCTGTCTCCAAGACTACATACATACGAATGCCAGAAGAATTCAGTCAAGACACAGGAAGAAAGATTTACAAAAAGGTGGTGATGTCCCAGAGAAAATGGTTCCGGCAAGAGATTCACATTAAAGGTACGTTCGGAGGTATTTTCACGACACAAAAACCACAAAGAATGAAATGTTACAAGCTGATTCGAACTTCGAGGGGGTAGGACAGTTCACCAACATGCTTACTCTGTAAAATAAACTAAACAAAGAGAGGCAACCGGGTGGGACAGGTGGTTAAAGGAATCTCTCTCTCTCTCTCTATCTGCCCCTCCCCCGACACCTTTCTCTCCCTAAAATAAATAAATAAATAAATAAGCAAATAAATAAATAAATAAAATATTTAAATTAAATAAAGAAAAAGAAGTTAAGCACTCTTCAAATGACTCTTGGTAAGTTGTTTTTTTGTTTGTTTGTTTTTTACAAAGAAATAAGGACATTGTAATTCTCAACCTTTCAAACACTTTAGGTTACTTTATACCAAATTATTTTTTTCCCTACACATTTGTAACTGACAAGCAAGAAAGTTTTTTTTGTATTTTGACCCAAAAAACGTCATCGAACAATTAGTGTTTTTCCCATTGATCATTAAGATCACTTGACATGCTTGGGGTGGGCAGGGTCATTTCATGTATCAGTGTATCTGTACTTCTTGCAAAGTGAGGACTCCCTGAATTTGCAATGATAAAACAAAATGCTATTCTGATGCAAGGCTGGTAATTAAACAAAACAAAACAAAATAACAATGAGGCAAACAAATTTTCATTTTTCAAACCTATTGTATTTTTCCATAAAAAAATGTATGCATTCCTATAAAACAAGCAACATACTGATGAAGTTCTAGAGAGTTGGACCTTTCTTAAACAAAAGTAAATATTTCTGATGTTATCATTAAGAAACAAATATTTAACTGTTCACATTTAGAAAAATATAATAATGAATAGTTAGACCCACTCTTGCGAAATCTGTCAGCCTGTGAACACAAGCGATCAGGGACTCAGAATTGTATCTGACAGTTAAAATGCTGTGATACACCAATGTGTCCCCATACCTGGGAAGTCAGAGCCTCTGACTCCCAGCCAGCCCACCCTTCCTGGAGGTCAGAGGGTATGTTTCCACAGTCTTCTTTTGTAGCCTCCATGGCACTTAGCTATCCTAGACAGCTAATAATTCAATCAGTACTTGTTGATTTATTATAAGTCTTAATTTTTTTAAAGATTTTTTTTATTTATTTGACAGACAGGGATCACAAGTAGGCAGAGAGGCAGGCAGAGAGAGAGGAGGAAGCAGGCTCCCTGCTGAGCAGAGAGCCTGATGCAGAACTCAATTCCAGGACCCTGGGATCATGACCTAAGCCAAAAGCAGAGGCTTAACCCACTGAGCAACCCAGGTGCCCCTTACTGTAAGTCTTAATTTTTTAAAAGAGACACATTGGAGGTGACTGGATGGTGCAATCGGTTAAGCGACTGTCTCTTGGTTTTGGCTCAGGTCGTGATCTCGGGGTCATGAGATCAGGCCCCATGTTAGGCGTAAGCATGGAGTCTGCTTAAGACTCTCTCCACCCCCCCTGCCCCTTCCCCGTCTGTCTCTATCGCTCTAAAGTAAATAAGCCTGCATACACACACACACACACACACACACACACTGAATTGAGACAAGTTATCATCCAATTCAAGCCCAGTTTACTGACTGCTACAGAATTAACCTCTCCAAGTAGGACACTGTCCTTAAAATCCCAGATACACTGTCCTTTACTGTGAGGTCAGGAGGTTCTTAGCAGAGGGACAGATGGCTTCTATTTCATGTGAAAACACAAAGGAAAAAGGGTTAAAAGCCTGGTTGAGTCCTCACATGTTGGTTAAGCACCTGTTTTTCCGGGCATGTCATGGGAGTGAGGGACACAGACATGCAGGAAACCTTACCTGCCTGGAGCTCACCAGCATGGCTGGACAGCATGCACGGACGTGTCCAGATGGACATGTGCACGAATGACAGGGACCCTAGGAGGCTCTTGGGGAACACAACGAGGGAGCAATTCCTCCTGTGAAGGGGTGTGAGGGCAAGTCCCAAGGCAGAGGAGGTGATGATTCCAGACCCGCTCAGTGACAGCAGGAGAAGCAAGGCACGGGAGGGCAGAGGAAAGCACAGGGCTGATCTGGGCAGCCTGGTCCGCCTGCCGCTGGCACCCAGGGTGCCCGGTAGGAATGGCCAGACACGGGCACTCAAAGGCGGGACGCTGTCCTGATGCCCTGAGACCTAGTCTGCTCTTGGTCAAGGGAGATGTTTTAGTTCCTTCAGACAGAGGTGAAGACTGCCCTCAGCCAAGCCCCAGCCTGGAGAGCATAAGGACCCTGTGTGTGCTTTTCACTGCTGGGTCCCCATCAGGCCACATGGTGTCTGCTAGATGGATGTGACCCAATCACCATAGGCAGAGATAGCCATGATGCCCTTAAAGGAGCCTTTGGTTGCACAAAGGAAAATCTAGATGGAAGGGACCCTAATAAAAAGCTTAAATCTCTCTTCCTCAGTGAAAGGTGCCTTTGATTAAGGCGTTTGGCCTAAGATTCTTTAAAATAATGTATTTTCAATGGTTAGAAACTTGAAGTTTCTTCTTGGCAGGCTCAAAGAGTTGAACCGGAGGCTTGGGCAGCTGGGAAAGGTATTACTGGGTCTTTGCTCCAAAAAGGATCGGGCCTCCCCAAAATAACATTCAGCTGAAACCAAGGAGAAATATAGCTTTTAAGGGACTGTCTGTGGCCAGGACTGGCCAATAAATTTGAGGACCAACCAGTGATATGTGCTCTCCAGTTTTAGCTGTTTCCTGCCCCACACTGTCATTTCCCAGCCTGCCCCAACTCAGAACTCTCTAGTGAAGGCAGGTGTGGGGTTGAAGGCAGGGCACCTCTGCTCACAGCTGGTGTGAAACAGTGAGGAAGGCACAATGTAAGTGCAGATGGCCATCGGCCCCGGGCGGATGACAGTCAGAGCCAGTGTGGGGGAAAGTCCAGACTTACTGCAAGCAAGCAGGATACAGGCTCCAGGTATCTGTGATTCGGTTGCTAAAGGAAGGCTGGCGAGCCCAGGACACTCAGGTTACCCGCTGTGCTCCCCCTGACCTCTCCTAGCTTTTAGGTTGCTGCTGGTGGCCTCAGCCACTTTTCAGTTGTTTGAGCCTCGGTGCACTGAGTCTTGAATCCATGTGCACATCCTACCAGACTCACACCAGCTTTGCTGCTTAAACATCCCACTTGCCACCTGCCAAGTCCGACTACTTCTCTCCTGCCTGCACAGCCTCAGCTGCGCAGTCCCCAGCGGCAGACACCAAACCGGATGGATGCCTCTTCTCAGTTCTTGGCTCTGGCCAAAACCCACTGACCGGTGTCCTCACCCCCGTCGAGCCCACCCACCCCCGGCACCCCAGTAAGAAGGCTAGGATACCTCTGCAGTCCTACTGGGTTGCTCCTCTTTCTAACTCCATTAAAAACTCTTGATCCTTTTTTTTTTCTTTTTAAGATTTTATTTATTTAGTTGACACAGAGAGAGAGATCATGCCAGAGGCAGGCGGGGGGCTGGGGGGAAGCAGGCTCCCTACTGGGCAGAGAGCCTGATGTGGGGCCCCATCCCAGGGATCCCCTGGGATCATGACCTGAGCCGAAGGCAGAGGCTTAACCCACTGAGCCACCCGGGCGCCCCATTCCTGATCCTTCTTATTCAACTCTATCTCTTCTCCTTCATCAGGAAGTTTGTTCCCAAAACCACAAGCAAAGTGTCTTGAAAAGCCCCCAAAATGGAACATGGCAGTCTGAGAAGGGTTCATTCATTTAACAAGTGTTTCTGAGCTGTGTGCTAAGTGCAGGGAATGCAATAGAGATTAAAAACAAAGAAGAGAACCGATACACAGAATACGGTGGCTGCCTTCTGGAGTTCAGTCCCCAGAGGAGACACCCATTGGCAGAATTGTCTTGTGGCCGCTGTGAGTGCGAACTCTAGGTGGCGTCACGGAGGGAGGAAACTCACCTCTCTGAGCATTTTAAAGAAGACCCTGACGGAGCCTGGGCGGCCAAGAAATGCTTCCCTAAAGGAAAGTCATGCATGTGCAATAGGAATAAGTCACCGTTATTCAGGCCCAGGGTCAAGGATGGGAGAGCAGCATGGCTGGGAGAGGCAGGCAAGGGCATGTGGATGGGGGGGATGCACAATAAGAATGGGGGCGGGGGGGGGGGGGGCTGGGTGGCTCAGTGGGTTGAGCAGCTGCCTTTGGCTCAGGTCATGATTTCAGGGTCCTGGGATCCAGTCCCTCATCGGGCTCTCTGCTCGGCGGGGAGCCTGCTTCCTCCTCTCTCTCTGCCTGCCTCTCTGCCTACTTGTGATCTCTGTCAAATAAATAAATAAAATCTTAAAAAAAAAAAAAAAAGGGCACTGGAAGGACCCAGAGTGGGAAAAGCATAGAGCACATGAGGGGAGATGATGCACGGCCTCTCCAGAGGCAGCACGTGTTGGGGGTTCCTGGGGGGCTCATCCTAGGTCCTAGGTTGGCTCCAAACCCGGCTCCCTGCGGAGGCAGACCTCCCAGCACTCACTCCCTTGTGGACTCCCTTCCTCTTGAATCTGTTTTAGACCAACAGAACGTGGTGAAAGTGACTTCGTGTGACTCAGCTGGGACATAGGAAGCCTTACGGCTTCTGTGGAGGGATCTTGGAAAGCTTGCCCGCTCCTAAAGCTGGCAGATCGGGAGGAAACCCGGGCTAACCTCATGGAGAGGACGCCTGAGCAGAACGACGCCCGGCTAGCCCGGCAGAGCCGCCCGATACCGGAGGGAAACGATTACCTCACACACCCATCCCAGCTGAACCTTCAGGTGCCCCAGCCCCAGCCAGTGTCTGACCACAGCTGTGCGAGAGACCCCGAGCCAGACTCACGGAGCTGAGTCCAGTCCGCTCTAAGGACTGCAAGAGCTAGTGGACGCCAGGGTGGCTCAGCCAGTGAAGCATCAGACTCTTGATTTCAGCTCAGGTCATGATCTCAGGGTCATGAGATCGAGCCCCACATCGGGCTCTATGCTCAGCACAGAGTCTGAGATTTTCTCATTCCCCGTCTCCCTCTGCCGCTGTCCCTGCTTGTGCATGTGACAGATAGATAGATAGATAGATAGATGATAGATAGATAGATAGATAGATAGATAATAGATAGATAGATGATGGATAGATAGATAGATAGATAGATGATAGATAAAACCTTAAAAAAAACAACCACCATAACAGCCGAACAGAGTATGCTTTCAAACCACTAAGTGTTGGGCTGATTTGCCAACTTGCTCTGCAGAAATACGGGAACAGAAATTGGGGCATCCAAATAAGATGCTGTCTCTACCCCCACCCCCAAAAATCTAAACTAAGCCTCAAGGTATGAAGATGTCCCTGTAGATCAATAGACTTGTCCATTGCACATCTTGAGTCATGAATGCTCCCCCCCAAAAGGCTGAAGGGCACAACGCCTGCAGACAGAGTCCAGCTGCTGTCCACCTGTCGGATTTCTCAGCCTTCCATTTGTTTGAGTCATGTGCTTTCTGGGGGGCCCTGATAGCCCGGTGGGTCCTTCTGAGAATTGGGCTGTAAAATTGTAATCACGCTGATGAGTAAGAGGTCTGTATTTCCTTCTTTCCTTCGCTGTCATTTACAAGGAAACAACAAGAGTGGGTGGTGAAATACAGCCTCGTCAGGAGCCTGCCTTCACAGAAATAAAGAAAAATGGGGGGGGGGGGCTGTCCAATCTCAAGTGTTCTATATCCAGAGGAATATTCCCACGTCCTCTCTGGCATCCCGCAGGGTCCCATCGTGCTCCTATCAGTGAAAAGACAACAGTGTGACGTGCAGATGCCTCTTCTGGGTTTATTTTCGTTTGGTTTGTTGATGACCAGGATGATTTTTGCATCCCAAGAAGGTAGTTACAGCCAAGATTCCTGCCTTCCCCTGTGGGACCAAAATTTTATTCATCACACCAGCCAGACTTCAAATGCCCAGGAAGTTTACACTCTGGTCTGTGAAAGAATTCAAGCACTCTTGGTAGAGACTACAAACTAATCTGCTGTCTAAGGACCCAATTCATTTATTGCTTCATTCAAAAATCTTTCCTCAGGGCACCTGGGTGGCTCAGTGGGTTAAAGCCTCTGCCTTCAGCTCAGGTCATGGTCTCAGGGTCCTGGGATCGAGCCCCGAATCGGGCTCTCTGCTCAGCGGGGAGCCTGCTTCCTCCCCCCTCTCTGCCTGCCTCTCTGCCTCCTTGTGATCTCTTTCTCTCTGTCAAATAAATACAAAATCTTTAAAAAAAAAAAAAAATCTTTCCTCGAATGCCTCCTACGACCCAGGCACCGTGCTCCACTGAGCAACCTTTCTCCATCATGGCAGGTGACTGTGGTCTTAGCCTGCAGAGTTTCATTTGCTTTCGGTGCTCAAGGAGCTCCATCTGAGCCCAGGTTTGGGCTCAGGATGGCCTGGGTGTTTCTCTCACTCAGGTGTCCAGACTGGCACTGGTGCCTTTCCTTCTGGATGCCTGCTTTTCCGTCCTTTCTTCTTTCCTCCATTCTAAGAAGTCTTGCCCATCCTTTCCATAATCCCCTTTTCTTTGTTTAAATTAGCTTAAGTCCTTCTTTGCTGCTTCCAGCCAAGGAAAACCACCTGATTGAGACATCACCCCTACTCACAGATCAGCTGTCAACGAGCTTTATTTTCTTCGGGATCTCAATCCAGCTTCAGAGAAAATAGAAAAGCCTCTTTCATGTCAGTCTTAAAATTTTCTAGTTAAAAAGAAAAAAACTTTCTAATTTTAATGTCACTTTAATGCAACACACGAAGCAGTCACTTCAGGTCCTACTGCCTTAAGTCTTGAGGAGCTGTTATCTGCCGGGCCTAATGGAAAAGCCCAGGTTCAAAAAGACACAGTTCTTGAAGCTGTGTGTGCCTTCTAATCCATCTTACTGGGCTGCAAACTTCTTGCTGTGAGAGACTATGGCTTGTTCATATCTTCAAAATATAAATTGTTCATATCTTCAAAATCTTCAAAAATAAGGATTCCTAGGAGAACATGGCTGGCTCGGTTGGTGGAGTGTGCCACTCCTGGTCTTGGGGTTTTGAGTTCGAGCCCCATGTTGGATGTAGACATGACTTAAAGATAAAATATTTTTAAAAAATTAGTGATTTGGGGTGCCTGAGTGGCTCAGTCAGTTAAGCATCTGACTCTTGGTCTGGGCTCAGGTCATAATCTCAGGGTTGTGAGATCGAGCCCCGTGTCAGGTTCCATGCTGGGTACAGAGCCTGCTTAAGATTCTCTCTCTCCCTCTTCCTCTGCCACACACCCAGCTTGCTTGCTCTCTGTAAAAATAATAATAAAATAAGATAAAATTTATAAAGCAAGCAAGCAAGTAAGCAAGAGATTCCTAGGCAGTCATGCTTCAAGGGCAGTAAAGATGGGTTTTGAGACTCATTAAAATGCACATTAGCAGGTGGGAGTCTTGGAAATAGATGAGAGTGTCTTCGAAGTTTGCAGTGGCTTTTAAGAACTAAACCCTACGGGGGCACCTGGGTGGCTCAGTTGGTTAAGGGTCTGCCTTCGGCTCAGATCATGATCCCAGGGTCCTGGGTTCAAGTCCTGCATCAGGCTCCCTGTTCAGCGGGGAGGCTGCTTGTCCCTCTGCCTGTCACTCCCCATTTGTGTGCATGTGCTCTCTGATAAATAAATAAAATCTAGGGATGTCTGGGTGGCTCAGTGGCTTAAGCCGCTGCCTTCGGCTCAGGTCATGATCCCAGGGTCCTGGGATGGAGTCCCGCATCGGGCTCCTTGCTTGGCAGGGAACCTGCTTCTCTCTCCACCTCTGCCTGCCTCTCTGCCTGCTTGCATGCTCTCTCTCTCTTTCTGACAAATAAATAAAATCTTTCAAAAAATAAATAAATAAAATCTAAAAAAAAAAAAAAAGAAAGAAAGAACTAAACCCTAGGTAACATCAACACTTGAGAAGGAGAAGAAGACAGAAAGGAAAGCCAGCAATAGAGGTGGAGAAAGCCAACAGAAAGACCTAAGAACCAAGCATGTTCACACAGAAGCCGAAGGAGACCAGAATTTGGAGAATTAAGTAACAGTCAACAGCATAAAATGCTGCAGAAAATCCCGGCCAATTGTCCACTAAGGACCGTTCAAAGAACTGGACCGGAAAAAAGTCACTGGTGACTCAGAAGATCATTCCCAGCAGAGCAATGACAACCAAAGCCAGATCGCCCTGGCTGAGGAGCCAAGTCCCGTTGTTCGCGGTGGTCACAGTGAAGGAGAAAGAATGGGCAGTGTTCTGCGGGAAAAAAGCAAAGTGGAGAGAGGCTGTGGCTGTTCCTTTGCAAAGGAACAGATCACTGAACAAATAATTATTTTATAAATGAAATGTCCTCCTTAATGCTCAATTTCTCTGGATACCACTAAACCCCAAATTCCATTTTAAAATACTAAAAATAATTAGTATTTGGGCAGTACTTTGTGGTTTACAAAGCACGAGCTAGTGCTCTTTCTCTCTGTATTTAAGCAAAACTGATCCACTCAAAACCCCAAACCAAGAGTAGTCTTATATTGAATCTCAGACGAACTAAGACTTTAAAACCCTCCCTTTGATCAGGGACTGAGAGCACTTGAAAAGAATACTGTGGTAATCCTCCCATTCTCCGCCCCGAGGAAAAAAAAAAAAAGTAACAAGCACTAATGCAAATAGCAAGTGCTTCTTTGTGCTTTGAACTAAAAAAAAAAAATCACACAATGCCGGGGGAGCAAGAAATGTACCCGCAAGAAGATTTTCTCTAATGGAGACAAAGGCAAAAAAAAAAATCATTTCATAATATGGTCAGTGGGGCTTACAACGTAAAGCCAAAGTCGTATCATGCTATCTGGATTCCAAAACTTCTATCCCTGTAAGGATGCATTTTTTTTTTCAGGTTTTTTTTTTTTTAAGATTTTATTTGTTTATTTGATAGAGATCACAAGTAGGCAGAGAGGCAGGTGTGGGGGTGGGGGGGAAGCAGGCTCCCTGCTGAGCAGAGAGCTGGATGTGGGGCTCGATCCCAGAACCCTGAGATCATGACCCGAGCCGAAGGCAGAGGCTTTAACACACTGGGCCACCCAGGCGCCCCCAGTTTGGTTTTTTGTTTTTTTGTTTTTTTAAGAATTTCCTCTTAATCTTGGATGTAGAGAGCATACATTGTTAGGCAAATAAATTCGATCCTCGTGGCTCGATAGCCAGTCAATCAACTTCTTGAGCAAGGGGACCTTGTCCATCTAGTACACTTTGTATTCCGATGACATAACACTGCTCCTGACATGCCATAGCCTTAGCTAAGCCTTAGCTGGAGCCTTGGCTTAAAGCCCTCATCATTTCTTGTCTGAACAAGAATAGATACACCTGACTTTATTGTCCTGCCACGTAACAACTCTGTTGCTATGAACCATTGCTAAGAACAACTCTATGTATGAACCATCATAAAATGCAGCGTCTTGGAAGTTATTTTGCCCTCAGATGTGAAATTCTGGTAGGGCTCAGCAGGGGCATCCCCTCTCTGTTCCACATGGTATTAGATACGATGGCTTAACCAGGAGCTGTGGGACCCACTTCCAAGATGGCGCACTCAGATGGCCGGTAAGTTGGTGCAGGTTGCCAGCTGGGCGCTCTGCCTTATCTACTTAATTCTTCTTCATGTGGACCTCTCCACAATTGCTCGAGGATCCTCGTGCCATGGTGACTAACTTTAAGAGCAAACACACTAAGGGAGTTGGTGGAAGCTTTATTTCCTTCAATGATCTGGCTTGGAAGATGCTCGGCTTCCTAACCCTGCCCAGATGTTCGTCCACGAGAGGAGGGTCAGGGTCATCTTGTAAGAAGAGCACATGGGATAGCAGCCCTTTATACAATCTGCCACATTCTCCAACCATGTTTCTCAATGTTTCTAGAGTTTCTAAAACACAAATCTGATCGTTTTAGGTGCCACTCTGCCTAAAAAGTCTCATGTTTGCCTTTACTAAAACAATAAATTGCACACTCTTAGAGTAAGGCTCAGAGATCAAGGAAGGCGTGCGAGGTTTCCATGACCTGGCCCTTGCATCCTTCCTTTCACCACTCATGGGATTCCCCAAGGTCACTCTAGTCACCCCTGTCCCTCATTGTTCTCTTGCTAGGTCCAAAAGGACATCTCACCTCTCTGATTGGCTGTGTCTTCACCTGGGAAGGATGAGTGACCATCCCACTGTCATCCCCCTACCACCACTGGGGTTTGGGTACCACCTCTGTGGGTCATCCAGCACAGCTTCTCATGGGACTTCACACTCTGAGCTTTAAGTAAGCATTTATTTGTATTTCAGCCTGTCCTTGAAAATGACCTCCTAGAGAGAACACATCTTGTTTTATTTACATAGAGATCTCAGAACCTCACAACAATAATACTTATCACTATATGAAAGGAGAAAGCTGACACACACAGAGCAAGTAACTTGCTCACTGTCAGCATAAATGGCAGAGCTAGAATTTTAATCTGAGTCTTCCCTCTAAAGCCCTTGCTCCCCACAGAAAGGGATCTACGTGGTTCTTGAATGGACCACAAAGGTAATAGGAAGAAATAAAGCAGAGCCCTAGTTTCTTAAGCTCTCAAAACTAACAAAATAAGTTTAAAAGATAAATGTGAGGCTGCCATAAAAAGAGGCAATAATCAAAAAAACAAAGGGCCACAAGCTCAGGCCATAATCCTTGTTGAAGGTCTAGGAATTAACGTTTCTTATAGTTATGTCCCCCCAAAAGCAGAACAGAATAAAGATGGGCAATGGACAAAATCCTAAACTGTCTCACAAATCCCTCATTATTTCTTGAGAGGCAGGCTGGGGGCTGTGTGGCAGTCAGGGGAAAAGATGTAGAAAAAAACTTCAAAATCAGAAGCCCTCCTCCACAATCTGTGTCTCACCTTTGCTTTCCTCTGGTGGAGAAGAAAGCTAGAGAGGGAATAGAGAATGATTATAATTGCTCAAAGCTAATTACCTCCGGCAATAACAGGGATTTCAAATTGCAGTAAAGAAAATAAATAAGACAAGATATCCAGTGGGAGGGAGAAAGTTGCAAGGGAAAAAAACAACAACAACAACACAGAAAGAACTGGTTTTGTCCCCCTCTTCCCACAATTTGAAACATGGCAGCCAAAATCACTGAGTTTCTCCTTCTGTTGCTTCCCCAGGCTGGGAGCCAGAAAACCAACCACTGGGGAGGAGGGGTGGGTGACGTTTAGGAGAAACTCTGGAACAAATCCTCTGTTTACAGTGAATTGTCAAGATTCTATCTGAATTAGGAGAATGACCCACAGCCCAAGAGTAACTTTAGTGACCTTCATAGGATAATGCTTTGAAACAAAGTTGCAGAAGGTAAAGCAGGAAATGGACCACTGCTTGTTCTGTGGCTCTCCATTAAACAGCAGAGTTGGGAATAATTGTTTACAAGGAAACTCCCGCTAGCAAATCTGGCCCTTTACAGAAAAAGTTTGCTGACCCCAGATCTAAAGCATTTGCAAAATAGAATAACAAAACGGAATAACAAAAATAAGAACGGGTGGGTTAAAAGAAAAAAAAAATCAACATAAAATAAATATTGATCTTCAATGATACGTTAAGACAGGAGAAGTTATTGAATTGAATGTGTTCTGCAGGCCGCTATTTGAAGAGAAAAGCCATTGGCTCCTTTTGGATGTTAAGCTTTTTAAGCATACTGAAATTTTAAGAATAGTGACCAAAGGAATAAAAAGAGCGAGAACTCAGAAAACAGGAGAGGGGAAACATGAAATTTAAAAATACCATCCAGGGCGCCTGGGTGGCTCAGTGGGTTGGGCCACTGCCTTCGGCTCGGGTCATGATCTCAGGGTCCTGGGACCAAGTCCCGCGTCGGGCTCTCTGCTCAGCGGGGAGCCTGCTTCCCCTCTCTCTCTCTCTCTCTCTCTGCCTGCCTCTCCATCTACTTGTGATCTCTCTCTGTCAAATAAATAAATAATCTTTTTAAAAAATTAAATTAAAAAATAAAAATACCATCCATGGGGCAACTGGGTGGGTCAGTGGTTAAACATCTGCCTTGGGCTCGGGTCATTTCATTGGTCATGATCTCAGGGTTCTGGGATTGAGCCCCACGTAGGGCTTCCTCCTTGGCGTGAAGCCAACTTCTCCCTCTCCCGCTCCCCCTGCTCATATTCCTGTTCTCACTGTGTCTCTCTCTGTCAAATAAATAAATAAAATCTTAAATAAAAATACTGTTGAGGGGCGCCTGGGGGGCTCAGTTAGTTTAGCGACTACCTTCTGCTCAGGTCATGATCCCAGGGTCCTGAGATGGAACTCCACGTGGGACTTGCACTGAGCACAGAGCCTGCTTATGATTCTTTCTCCCTCTCCTTCTGCACCTCCCCCTGCTCATTCACTCTTTCTATATAAATAAATAAACAAAAAAATCTGTCATAAATATACATAAACTGATATTCACCAATTAATAGAATGTCAGACTGAGTTTTTTAAAAATATGATATGCTGGTATAGAATATTGAGAATTAAAATTGCAGGAAAAAAATCTCGTGTAGCTTACGATATCGGGTAAAAGAGACTTTGAAGCCAAACCACACCGTCATGAATAAAGAGGGTTGCTATCACATTCAAAGGTTTGCTTCACCAGGATGGAGCACCTATTCTGTATTTTTTCCTGATTAATGGCAGAGTCTCATTTATAAGATTAAAATCACAGAACTGTAAGAGAAATTGTCAAATCCATCAACAGAGTGGGAGTAAAATGCATCTTTCCTCGGAATAAATAAAGCAGACAATCAGTGAGCTATAGAAGGTTTGAACTACACAATTAACAAGTTTCAACTGATGAATATGTGTGTGCACATCCCTATAGCAAACAGGAAAGTCGTGTTCTCAACCACTCACAAAACATTTACAAGAAGCAACAATGTCATAGGTCAGAGAGTTCTTAAAACTTTTCATAGAACTAGCATCTAGTAGACCATGCTCAAGTGAATTCAATTAAACTAGAAATCAACCATAAAAAAGACAGATTTAAAACCAATGCATCTAGGCATTTCAGAAACATGGTTTTTTTTTAAATCCTTTTATTGTGGAAATTTCCAAACATACATATAATCAATAATATGTTTGCATCACTCAAACACACGCATACATATACACACACACTTTAAAATAATTCATGGGTCAAAGAAGAAATCACCATGGGAATATTTAAATATTTGAGACTAAACCCTAATAAAATCGCATACATCAAACTGTCAGCGTGCACTAAAACAATACTCTTAAGGTTAATTTAAAATCTTAACTGCTTATATTAGAAAAAAATAAAAACGAAACATAATGATCAAAGCATCTAATTTAAGGTGTTGGTAGCAGAACACAGAAGAAACTCAAGGAAGGGAGTAGGTAGAAAATAATAAACATACAAGTCAGAATTAATGACATCTAAAACAAAGCTCTAAGAGAAAGCCATCATCAAAGCCAAAAGTAGGTTACTTGAAAAGCCTTAGAAAGTAAACCGTCTTCCAGGGATAATACTTAGGGAGAAGAGAAAGAAGTCACCATATCATGACTGAAAAGGTGTAACTCAGAGAACGGATACAATCGAGATCCGTAAGAGAGGTCTTATACACAGTAAGAGAACGCTGTCAACCCGCTTCTACCAATAAATATGAAAACAGAAGAAACGAACATTGTCTTCCGGGAAAAAGTTTATCGACGTTACTCGAGAAGACACAGAAGACCTGAGTAGACCCCTAAAACAACTCAAAGAGATACTGCCTTACCCTATTCCAAAAAACAAACTCATGCAAGTGACTTCTGAATAAGTAGGCTTTTGATCTTACGGGTTTTTCTTCTTTTTTCCCTATATATCACTTCCAGTAAGGTCATGCATGTCATATAAAGCCACGGCATCCTGTTACCAAATGTGGTAACTGTTTGGAGATTCAGGGCAAACTGTATAACCAGAGTCTTCAAACACCAAGAAAACGGGTCATAGAACCGAATCGACTTAACATGGTAAGTTCTCCAAAACCACAGATGGAGGCGGGAGCCTTGAAGGACTTTCAAACAGATTCTTTGTGAAAGCTGAGTTTCATGTCAAAGACAGGGATCCAGAGGAAAAGGAGATGATCTGTCAAGTCACCCAGATTAGGAATTATTCCATCCCCTGAGCTATCCCCTGGCAATCCCAAGTGGATCTAAAAAGTGCCTAACAGTTTCCCAGAGGATGTGCACAGGGCCCCAAGCTGCCGGAATTACAGTTCTCTGAACCCACAGGTTTCAACCTTCTTTAGGTTAAGTTTCTCATGGCGAACCCTCCATTCCTGCCTCCATGCCCCTTCTCTCAGCTCTTACCTTGTTTCTTAGGAAGAAGCCTGGGGAGTGGCTTCGGACTGTCAGGACAGAAACCAACCTTCAGTCTTGCGAGAAGGCATGAGGGTGCGCACACACACGACAGCTCCTCTGTCATCGGGAAAGGAAAGAGCTCTCCCCATTCGCCCAAGGGTGCCTCAGGATGCCACTTAAACCCATTACACCTGCTGATCTGGGGAGTGGACCCAGAAGGAAGGAGGGAAAGCAATCCCGCCGTGGACTTTTCCCACCTGACCCCACCCCATCCACATTCAGCACGAGCTTATTACCATCATTTGCTTCTCCAGTGAACACAATTAAACACACCTCCGTGCCGGATCCTTTGGGAACCTGAAATGTTGCTTACAAATTACTACCTTCCTTGGCCATTAGCGGGTCCGTGTAAGCCCCATTGCACTCTAACGACCAGAGAGGAATGGCGGAAAAAGCCGGACTTGGAGGGGAGATGAACCTGAGCTTTGTGTCCCATGGCATGGTGGTCTCACCCCTCACAGTTTAGAATGTGCTTCAGTAAAATTTAATTCTAACGTACCGTTACCAGCACTTTAATGAAAAACTCCAGTCCCTTTGGACTTGCGATTTGTCCCCGGTTCAGGGATGCCCTATCTCCCATCCACATAATTGCCTTGCTTTCTGGCCAAGGTGGCCCTGGGCGTGGCGTGAAGTTCCATTGTTCCTGGAACAAGGTTTCTGCTGCTGCTGGTGTTGCCCATGGTGACAGCTGCTGCGAGTCCCCGAGGTCACTACAGAGCATGCCCAGGGGGCATCTTGCCTCACACCAGGGCTCACACATCTGCAGCACACCGGGGCTCTCATATTGTCTCTAAGCTCAGGATGGACCCACTAAGCACAGGGTGGACCCACTAAGCACAGGATAGACCCACCAAGTGCCCACACTGAATCTGAAAATGCAGGAAAAACTTTCAACACTGGGAGGTGGTGTCAACAGATAAATGCTTCCCCCTTTCTTCTCTTGCAACATGGGGCTCTTTCAAGGCTACTTGAGAGCCCACCGTATGATGAAACAGTAGACACTGGGCAATACCTTCTTATATTGCTTCCTTCCTTTCCAGTCTCACTCCTGATCCCTGGGATTTCACTCCCCAATAAAGTGTTAGACCTTAAGCTCTTAACCTTAGGCTCTGGGTTTTTTTCGTTTGTTTGTTTGTTTGTTTGTTTGTTTTAGGGAACCTGGAATGAGATGCCATTCTTGAAAAAAAAATACATTTTGTTGTTTTCTCTTTGTACCACCTCTTTTAGGAACTGGATTCTTGTTCTTGGGCTGAGGGGCTCAAACCAGCACTGAGCCCTCTGTCACTCCCAGCGAACCCCTTGCCCGGTCCCCACCTTACACTAAATCGACCATGAAACCAGCAATAGATCTATGCACCAAACAAAGGTTCCCCCTTCAACTTTTGCAAAGGAACTTTCTGCTGGAACATCTCACAGCTCTGGTTTTTCTGGGGTTTTTTTTTGTTGTTGTTGTTGTTGGTTGGTTGGTTGGTTTTTCTGTACCCAGAAAGCAAACACTGACAAATCCTTTTGCAAGCAAAGATGGGTTCAATAAAATATGGGGCCAGGAAAGAGGAAAAAGGATCGCTTTCCAAGGCGGATTGCCATCGCAAATTAAAGCATTTTGGCATTCAAATGTAAGAGCTAGCTGATTTTCAGACAGTTGGGTGGTTTCTTTAGCCTTTATTGACAAGTGAAAAAATTAATTGTAAAACTCAATGCTTCTTGAACCACGCACAGGAGTGATGTAAAACGAAGATGTAACAGAAAATGTAAAATGCTGTTAGTCCACTAGGAATTATGGTACACTTCATGTTCCAGAATCACTAGGTTTCAAAAAAAAAAAAAAAGCAAATGATAGGACTGATGTGATAGATTTTTTTCTATTGCTGTGTTAAAATGAAACATTTTTACATGAAATACTCATTTTTTTTATGTTTTTAAATGCTAAGGGTTTTAATTAGTGAAGGGAATTGCAGGAGGATTTCATGTTCCCCAGTGTGTACTTGGCTGTACCAGATTCTCCCCCCGCTTCCTGACTGGGAGCAGGGAAGTCTTGAAATGCCGGTTGTGGGGGCACCTGGGTGGCTCAGTGGGTTAAGCCTCTGCCTTCAGTTCAGGTCATGATCTCAGGGTCCTGGGATCGAGCCCTGCATCGGGTTCTCTGCTCAGCAGGGAGACTGCTTCCCCCTCATTCTCTGCCTGCCTCTCTGCCTGCTTGTGATCTCTCTCTGTCAAATAAATAAATAAAACCTTAAAAAAAAAAAAAAGAAATGCCGGTTGGGTTTTCAAAAAACTACATCTTGAGATGGGAGCTTTTCTATTAGAGCGTTTCAGCGTTTTCCTAAACCTCTCTGTTATCATCTTCTTTTGGAGATGCTAAGTATACGGCACAAAGACCAGTTCTCAAGTGACACGCGAAAGGAACCACTTGCTTTGGATAATCAAGCATACCCACGGGCATGCAGGCTGTTCATTCCAGCAGAACACCCGTTCTGGGCGCCATCCTAGACTTTTCAGACTTCACCGGGTAGATCAGGTCCCACAAAGATGACAGCTCAACGAATGTGCTGTCTCCTATTAGATTCTGAACTGGCAGACAGATCTATATCCCTCCTCCGTTCAAAGGGACAAATAAAAACACATCTGTTGAGGGCGGTCAGTCACTGGGCTCACGCATGTCGTGTACAGGGTCTCCCCTGATTCTGCGCTCGCTAGGGTAACATTAGCTGCTGTAACAAAGAAACCGGTGAGTTCAGTCGATTGTTACGGTCTCTAACCTGACTACCCACGGTCGGTGTCCCTGGTCACCAGGTAGCTTTCCTCCATATAATGAACCCAGGATCCAGTTTTTTCCATGTGGTGGCTCGACCATGTGTCTTCCAGGATTCTGGATCCTTCTTCATCCAGTTGGCAGGGCCCGGGCAGAAGGGGTGGGGGAGGCACACCCATTCCTAATCACTTCTCTTCCCCTGGCAGACTAGTCCAGATGTCACCTACGAGAGTCCGTGAAAGCAGCAGGGGCTGGATGACCCTCCCCAGAGAACAGTCTACACCACGCAAAGGGACCACACATTTTAGGGGATGGCTAACCACCTCCCTCCCTCCCCCTCTCCCTCCTCGATACTCCTCCCCACCCCCCACCCCCGCCCCGACCCAGAGCTATGAACACACAAACTTATGAATTAGGCATAGTTGTTTTTTTTTCCCTTTTACTAGTGATGAAACAGTCTTTTGCAAATTTCCTGAAGTCTCAGAGTCACCGGGGTTGGGATAATAACCCAGTCTGTAAGGCTCCAAAACCCTGGATTTTCCTAATATATCACGAGGCACATAACAAGTATTTGTATAGCTCTTTCAATATGCAAAGCACTTGGGGCTTATTGGGAACCAGTGTGTGAAACAGCATGTTCTTCCTCGGTACATATAAATAATGTATCCCTCACAATTTTACCAATCGATTCTGAATGAATTAGTGTGTACCCCGGGGGATGTTGAACAATGATATATTTATTTATTTCTCATGGTTTTTTCAGGTTCATTTTAGAGAACAGCATAATATTTTCATAGTATAATTCTTAACATGGCAGAAATTGTTTCCAAAGATGTATAGATTTGGTCGTAATTTCAATGGAAACCTTAGAGTCGTAATTTTTTTTTTTTTTAAACAATGTTGGATTGGTTTGCGGTCCACTAAAAATAAAAGTGATATTTGGAACCGGCTCTTCCTGGGTTCAGTAAATTAATGTGGTTAGTTCTGGTTTATAGTTAAGTTGAATTCTGATTCCTAGTAAAAACAAAGTCTCACTTCAAGCAAAACAGCTTGTTTTATATATATATATATATATATATATATATATATATATATATATATATACATATACATATATTTTTTTAATGTGTCGGTACAGAGCTGTTTCCTCATTCACTAAGGCAGTAAATCTTGGCTAAGATGGATATTTCTTCTACTTTCCTGTCATGTGACCCCTCCAGGTCTTCCGATACATTTCATTTCTGTTTCACCTTCTGTGGTTTAATTATATTGAGCGTTCGATCGTTAAAATGGTGTTTCTGCCTCTGTTTGCAGGGACCCTCACTTGGAAAGTAAGCATGAAGGCTGTTCCTGTGACCTCTCTGTCTCCATGTAACAAGCCAACCGAAAACCTAGTGACATAAAACAATCAGTTTTTTAGGCTTCTAGATTCTGCAGGTCTGATATTTGAGAAGAGCACTGTGGGGATAGTTTGTCTCTGCTCTGTGACATCTAGGGCTTTGGCTGGAGGCTGGAACCATCTGAGTATCTCTTCACTCACTTGTCTGGTGAATGATACTGACCAGGACCTCAGATGAACTATTGGCTGGAACATCTGCCTCCCCATGGCTACTGGCTTCTTCATAGCATGGTAGCTGGGTTCAAGAGCAAGTGTCCCAAAAGAACAAGGCAGAAGCACTTGCCAGTGTAATGACCCATCTGAGAAGTCACATGGCATCATTCCTACCATGGTACCCGTTGAGGCAATCGCAAAGGTCCAGCCGGGCTCAAGGGCAGGGGAGGTGGAACCCACCACTCAACAGGACAGTTGCCAAGGTCGCATGGTAAGAAGATGTGGCATGGGAGATATTGTCGGAACCATCGTTGGAAAATACAGTCTGCCCCAGGGGGCTCAGGAGACAAACCCAGGAAGGCAGCAGCTGCCACTGTCTCTCTCAGGCAGCTGCCACTCAATAAATTACCACAGGTGTGGCCAGACCAGCCTGTCATGCTTATCAGATTTTATGAAAGGCTCAGGATTAACCAGAAAGAATGACAATACAGAGAACTGAATTTTATAGACCAGAGGTAGTTGTTTCCAGATGCACAGATCTGGCCCCTATGGAGCAAACCCCTCAATTCCAACCTCCTGGACTGCCACCAGGTTGTAGCAGTCAGCCTCCCTCCGGCGGCAACGCCCAGGCACATGTCCCCATCACGCGAGGTCTAGAACACAGTTCTTCAAGGCTCAGATGAAGTCTGGGGTCTCCCTCTCAAATCTGCCCTCTGCATCCCGAGCTGAATGACAGTGGAAACATACACACCCTTCAAGTGTATGGTCTCGCCCTTCAGTACCCCAGTTGCATGCGAACCCATGACCTTGACATTCATCGATTTCCCAGGGCAGAGTGCATTTAGGACTGAGTGTACCAGCTGCAGGGCCTCCGATGAAGAGCCGGGGCTGGCTTTCAACTCTTCTTTTCAGTGCTCTATGTGCTATCTTCCAGCAGAAAGATGAGAATGTGTTCCTGTGTCTTCTGAATACACACACACAGCTTCCAAACACATAATCACATTTGAGACTCAAAATTACCTGTCGGAATTGGTATTAATATCCCCATTCTGCAGGCAAAGAAACTAAGGCTTAACAGAAGAGAAGAGGCAAGCTCCAGTGTCTGAAGCCAGGATGAATAAGCCCATGTCTCACTCCCAGGTGTTCTCTGCCTCAGACCTCCCTGGCTGTGTGGATTCAAAAATTCTGATTTTGAATCTCATACACACGAGTCAATATTTCTTACCTGATATTAACTCATTCGTCATCTCCCACACAGAGTCTTCGCTTCGGGCTGTAGGTAGCTCCGCACCGCTGTCCGCGCGGCTCCTTCCCCACCCCTCCCTTCGAGGCTGTCAATTTATTTTCAATCATTATCGTCTTGCCTCAGATCTGCACCGGTTTGCTCTAAGTGATAGAATGCCCTGCACCCCAAAGAGGAATGCCGCTACTCTGCAAAGCAAGCCTTTGAGTCTCTCTTTAAAGAGAGTTCCTGCAGTGTGGCAGGTTTTAATGACCCCCATCTCTCATGCCTGCATTGGGTCACCTGAGCCACTCTGCTCAAAACGATCCGGCCACCTCACAACGCAGGCCAAGGCAGACCCAGGCTCACTGTGGGGGGCCCGGCCTAATTCATTACAACACTGGAAGCCATAAATCACAGGGTTCTCCCCCTTCCGTCCCACCCCTCCCACCGAAATGAAAGCTCACATGAAATCTATTTACATGGCATGATTATTCAATTAATTTTTTCATTACACTTGCCAGAAAGCGTTGCCAGGATTTCTAAAACGGCCCTGTGTGCTTGCATTAATGATGACCGTGGTCCGTGCGACTTAATTTAGCAGTCCTGGCCCATTTGGAGGTCATGCCCACTCCAGGCAGACCAGGGACCATGGAGGGGTGGCTGTGTAAGCAGGAACACAGGAGCGTCCCACACATGTTTAAAATAATCACAGAGATAGGGGTGCCTGGGTGGCTCAGTGGATTAAAGCCTCTGCCTTCAGCTCGGGTCATGATTCCAGGGTCCTGGGATCGAGCCCCGCATCGGGCTTTCTGCTCAATGGGGAGCCTGCTTCCTCCTCTCTCTCTGCCTGCCTCTCTGCCTACCTGTGATCTCTGTCTGTCAAATAAATAAATAAAATATTTTTTTAAAATCACAGAGATATAACATCTCTCCGTGTAATCCCCAGGACTCCCTCCCACTGCAGTGGCCTTAGTCCCAGGCGTGGAACTCTCAGTCTCTGCAGCCCAGGTGATTCCAAGAGCCCCTAATTATCCTCCTCGTCTCTTTGACCCTTTCCAACCCAACCTCCATACAGGCTGCCATAGCAACCTTTCTCAAGGGTAAATCTGACTTGTTCCTACACATCAGTGGTGCGTGGTGGCCCCCAGACTAAAGTACGAGCTTCCAGCTTGCTTTGCAGTCAACACCCTATGTGATCTGGCCTGACCCATCTGGCCAGCTCAGCTCTTGCTCCCTAACCCGCCCCACCCCAGCCACATAAATATGCCCAAGGCACTCACAATTCCTCAAACAGGCTCTTTGGGCCAAAGTGCATTTTACTCCCTCACCCACCTGACAAAATGTGTACCTGCTCTCCAATACCCAGCTCAAATGTCACCCCTCTTGAGACGCCATATTTGTGGCTCTCACAAGGCACCAGCTGCCTTTTATCGGGGTCTTCACAGCATGTCGTATGTGCTTTAATCACAACCTTTCCCTGGGATTTTATCTCTCTTTCTTGTGAGTTCGTGGGATCAGAGCCCAGTCATTATTTCTTATATCCCTATGAGATGGGGATCCTCAGAATGAGAGCTTTGAAAAAAATACAGATGATCTGAAATTCACCTAGACCTATGGAGAAGTTCCAGAACTGGTATTTTTAACAACTTCCAAAGCTGCTTCTTTTGCTGCCAGCCTGGTGAAGTCCATGGGTCTGGAGTTAGAGACCTACCACCCCAGCACATGCTCTGCCTTGGAAAGTGGTCCACTGGTTGTTCCCTGAATGAATGGGAAAATGTGTGTCTGTCAGGCAGATAGAATCACAGAGTGGTGTTCTCCAGAGGAGGGAACAGGGCAATGGCTATTCTTTGTCTCCTCTGACCATTAGAGGCCAACACTGATCTCAAAGGTATCCCAGTTCTGTAAACTATTAGAAAATAAGTGGATGAAATGTGCATTTGGGTCTCATTTCAGTGTACATTGACTTCTAGGCTCCAAGCATGGTGCATCCCAGCTGCCTGGCATCTGCCCTTTTCTGTGGGCTCTGGAGGCAGGAGGGGAAGAAGGATGGGCAGGTGTGGGAGGATGGGCAGATATGGCAGGATGCGTGTGCAGACCCAGTCCTCTGCTGATGTAATCACAGGAGTTGCCACAGGGCATTCAAGGATGCCTCTGGAAATCCAGCCCTCTCTTCCCTTGTCTGGGCACTGGGAGACTCTTCAAGATCCACTAGCGACCCCCACTCCACCAGGTTATAAATCAGAGTTGTAAAATCACCCCGTCCTACTGTGGCTGAAGTCAAGCCCCCATGCACCACTTCTGCCCCCTTTCTGGAGCCTTGGAGTCTTGGGTGGATTATCCGTTGCTCCCAAGTTGACCTCCCCTCCTGGTTTTACTGCAGTCTTGTTCTCAAGCATTGATACACAATATTGAGACTATAAGACTAGCTACTCAGGCTTTCACGATCAATTCATCAAAATCCCTTCCAGATACAAATCTTGTCCTGTGAGGACCAGAGAATGGAGGGGGAATTTGTCATCTCTCATTGTGCCTCTGGCAACAGGTATGGAGGTTACAACCGAAATCGACCCTCTCTTCTGCGCGAGGCCAGGGTGACCTCCATGCAGCATTGGTTGAGGTATGCAGAGTGAGCTGTCATCACGAAGCCCCCTCCTTGGCTGCTTGCCATGTTACTGAAATGCCCACCCAAGATCCCACCCATGGTCTTCCTGACCTGGACACTTTACCTTCCTGGGAGCAACCGTTGTGCAGGGCTTTTAGGAACAGGATCCCAGTTAAGTCACCATTGATCATGATGCTTCCACTGAGATAATTCTAGAACAACCTAGAAAAATCTAGAAAGACCCAGAAAATGAGAAAATGAGGAAGGAAACTCACATTTGTGGAGCCTTTACTATGTGCCTGAGATTAAACATCTATCATTCATTTAATGCCCACGACCACCCCAGAGCACGGGTATCATTCTCCTCATTCACAGATGACAAAACTGAGGCTTAGACAGTTGGTTTAATTGTCCACTTTTGTAATGAAAGTCAAGGCTATGGCTATCTGACTCCAAAGGACCCCCAGTGGGTGTCCCAAACCGTGGCAGCACCAAACCCTATATACACTTACCTAGGATACAGTTTAATTTATAAATTAGATATAGCAAGAGATTAACAACCATAACTAATTATAAAATAGAATAATTATAATAATATACTATAATAAAAGCTATGTCACCGTGTTTTCTCTCTCTTTCTCAATATGCCTGATTGCACTGTACTTGCTCCTCTTGTGATAATGGGCAATGATAAAATGACTACATGAGATGAAGTGAGGGGAATGACATAGGCATCATGACATAGCGTTAGGCTACTACTGACCTTCTGATGATATGTCAGAAGAAGGATCATCTGCCCCCCAAAGAGGTTGGCCACAGGTAACAGTGAACCCGAAGGTAAGGAGGGGCCAATGTCCATGGAGTCCACATTACCAAGGCTGGGGCAGCATAAGACCCTAGTGTTCCTAGAAAAGTGGGCCAAGGACCCCTACTGAGCTACTAGCCATAAGTTCACTCTCCCTGGTCCTCTATTGGTGGGGAGGAATTTGGCCAAACCATCTCTTTTAAAGTTGGGAGGATAGTGTGAAAAGAGCCAGCTGTGAAAATTCCACATCAAATGCACATTTATTAAGGTGACAGGGGTCAGGGGAAGAGGGAGGAGATTCAAAAGAATCATAAGATAAAATGTGTCCTCAAGGAAGTGGAGGACAACAGACTCACAAACATGAAATTACAATAAGCCTGAGTCTCCGTGCATCCTTATAACTAGAAATGTGCTTAAAATAGGGGGTGAGAAGCAATTCATTCTAGCAGTCAAGAGAAGTGTAGGGAAGGCTGACCCTTGAAGGATGAGAACAGTCCATTCCTGTGGCCTCAGTCTGTGTGAAAGTACCCAGCAGGGGATGGGTCTCTGGAGAGAACAGTTCCCTCCCGACCACATAAAGGTGGCAGGTGGTTATTTTGTGTCCCCAGGCAGGAGATTTATTTAACTTCTTTTTGGTGGAGACCTATAAATGTTATCATAGTCCCTGCTGTAAAGTTGTGAAGTCCCTTTTAAAAACTCAGACTCTTAACTCACTTCATTGCCTACCAGGGACCATGAAGTCTTCAATGGGCATGGCAGGATGAAGGAAGAGATGGTGCTTTTATCAGCAACAGTCATGTCTCTGGAGGGGTCTTCTGTGCTTCCTTCCTGTCCTCCCCCACTCCCCTCTCTCTCTTCTCCTCAAAGCTAGCCACAAAAGACACATGGGACCTTTGGAATGTGTAGGGTGGTTTAATGGAGGTTCTTCTGTATTTCTCGTGTCAGACTTCCCAACACCTTCACGCTGAGCCTCCCCTTACCTCCCAGGAAACACGACGGTGGGTGGCCATTTTAGCTCCTTTTTGGGGGATTAGCAGTAAATCCTATAATTGGCCCTTTGACCAGCTTTTTTACTGTCTTTGGGCTTTTCTTCGTTTGTTTGTTTGTTTTACCAGAGACCAAGTCAAGAATTTAAATGCTAGTCTTTAAACTACTCAATCATTGTGGTTCATTTTCTATTATCTAACCAAACACAAAGTTAACCCATAACTTGAGCTCAACTGTGTCATGACAGTCTGTGAAATGTCTGTTGATATTGCTGGTATTGAAAGAGGCCATATGGCCTGCTGCCTGTGCCCCCTGAAGAAGAAGGAATACTCTAGAGGCTTTTTGTTTCCTTTGTATTATTATTAAAATTAATATGGGGGCTTTTTGGAAAACTTGAACTATTCCAGAAAGTACTGGAAATAAAATCTTTTGAAAAGAAAAACCTTATAATCCCACAGTTCTGAGATAACCATTAACATTTTGGTACATTTCTTACACACATAATTTGAAATTTATGACTTTTGCCTATTTACCAGCTAGTTTCCATAAGCAGACTACCAGCTAGAACTCTTCTGTTGTGACAGAAAATACAACTCAAAGTGCTTAAGCAGACGTGGGGGCTTACTGGTTCACAGAGCTGAAAGGGCAGAGAAAAGCACGTGTCAGACACAGCGGAATCCAGACCGTCAAACTGTGTCCCTTAGGTCTGACTTCTCTCCACTTCCCTGTATGAGCTCCATGCCAGTGGCTTTCTCCACATGCTGGCAAAATGGCAGTCTACAGTTCTTGGATAGTCTTCCTAGTTTCAGAGCAAGTTCTAGAAAAAAAATCCCCTATCATTAGATCTGATTCAGTCCTCTGCTCATCTCTGAGCCAATCGGAGATGACATGATGCTCTGATTGGCCAATCCTCTGTCACATGCCCACTCCTGGAGCCAATAAGAGTATGTATGTGGAATAAAGCCACAGATGTGTCCTGCTGGGTTCCATCTTGACATAAAGTTGACCCAGTCAGAGCAAATTGATAGACCCCTGGCTCTCAGGAAGTGGGCTACAAAAAATCTTTTGTCCACCATTCAGTTTTTACGAAAGCCAACTGAATGTTCAATAAAATCTACTTTTCCAATCTGATCATCTAAGCTACAGAGAGGCAGAAGTTGATCTAATCACTCATTCAGTCATTCAACAAACATTTCACGGGCTGTTTATTTGCAAGAAATTACTCTAGGAATTTGAGGCTATGGAATTTGAAATGGAGACTATAAATCTGCTCTCTAACAGCTAAGCAAAACCTTCCACACATGAAGAAATCTGAAACAGCTGTGTTACTCTTCCTGAAATGGAATGGTTTGTAGGTAAGAACAGGACCCCGTGGTGAGTTAACTGACTTTATTAACTTATCCAGAGAAAGAAGGTGTCAGTCAGAAGAGGGATATGATCACAGGATACACAGAAAAAGAGAACATGAGAGGGATTCATTTTGGCAGTGCCCATCAAAGTGCCCTTCTGTGATCCTCGAAGTCCGCAGGAACACATGAATTGTTTGATTTCTCTGTGGACATAGATGCACCAGACTACCAGAGCCTGATGATATTAAACATTCAAATCTGCCACCAAGGCCCCTTGCTCTGATCTCTTATAATCCATGCAACCTTCTGACAATTTGACTTTATATGCAGTTTTGCTAGATGGAGAAAATGTGGAGATCAGCCTAATGCAAATGTCTGCTCCTCTTGTACATTGTGTTTCCCATTGTAAATTAGTGAACTGACATTTTGATTTATATACATGAGATTCTTGTGAGCTGGGTTAATTTGCACCCTGAGAAATTGGCCCACTTAATATGCTGAGAGAATCAAGCTTCCGAGCCCCCGGGGCTGCGGGTTAGGTTCACCAAAGTAATGCCGTCCTGTACAGCGACTCAATGACCAACCAACCTGGCTAGCACAGTGCCTGGTACGTGGAAGTTGTCCGACAAATGCTTGCTGACTTAAACGGATTTGGATTGAATGGATTTGATTTCATTAAGATTGGGAAAGAGAGAGATAAGGACAGGCTCTTAGATGGGCAGGGTCACCAGTAGAGGTCAGTTAGAGCTCTGTGAGTGAATGAGATCATCCAGGAATAACGGGACTGGAAAGAGTTGGGGAGGGACGTGATGGCCATAATTTAGGGGATGCCCATCAGGAGAAGATGGAAGAGGAAGAACTGTTAGTGGCCCGTTTGAAAGTCAGTCAGAGAAGAAGGTTGAGTAGGGGTGAGGATCCTGTAATGAAATACCCCAAGTTCTAGTCTATCCTCCTCTGTCTGTACTCTTTCCATGGGTCATCTACATCACTGGCTTTAAGGACAGTTTATAAATACTCTCTACTAATAACCCAAACTCCTACATCCAAGTGACTCTATCTATAGTGAGATATCTAGTGGAGCTCCTTAAAATGATATACCCGAAACAGAACCCTCGCTTTTCCCCCCTCCAAATCTTTTCCTCCCTTGGTCTCTTCAGTGCCATCAATGGTGCCCCAGTTGTTCAAGTGGAATACCAAGGCATCACCCATTATTCATCCATGTTCTTCACACGCCTTCTCTCCCACATTAAATCTGTCACTACCCCCGTGCCTCTCTCTCACAAATAGGTCTCAAAATCATAGACTTCCCTCCATCCCTACTACTCTTAGTCAAGCCACCAATATTTCTTTTTTTTTTTTAAGATTTATTTATTTATTTGACAGACAGAGATCACAAGTAGGCAGAGAGGCAGGCAGAGAGAGAGGGGGAAGCAGGCTCCCTGCTGAGCAGAGAGCCCGATGCGGGGCTTGATCCCAGGACCCTGGGATCATGACCCAAACCGAAGGCAGAGGCTTTAACCCACTAAGCCATTCAGGCACCCCAACGCACCAATATTTCTTACATGGAGGTGATCCTCTCAATTATATCATTGACAGCTCTATCCTTTTAAAAATACACATTGGTTCATATCTCTTCCCTGCCTGAAAACATTTCATGTTTTTTTCCACTGAGACTAAGATAAAACACAAAATCCTCATCATGGACTAAAAGTTACAAGTGAACTAGTCTCAAAAAACCTTCCAACTCAATTCCCTACCACTAACTTGTTCTGTGGCTATGACTCTTGGCTCTGTGACTAAGCACTTGTGATCCCTTCTGCCCCTACGGTCTATTCCAATCTTTGCAAGACTGCCAACTGTCACTCAGGCCCCACACAGATGTCGCCTCCTAACCACCTCTAAGGACCCTATTAAATTACCTAGCCCCCTGCACTGGGCATGAAGCCTGCTTAAGATTCTCTCTCTCCCTCTGCCCACCCCCCAGCTTGCGCTTGCACACTCACACACATCTTCTCTCTCTCTCTCTCAAAAAAAAAAAAAAAATAAATCACCCAACCCCAACTATGGCCACGGTGTAACACATCACCTAACTCCATGCTTTTCATGGCACTCTCTTGAGGACTTGTTCACTGTCCTCTTTCCACCACACCCATTCCCCACCAGAATCTCTAAGACTGCCAGGCCCTTGGTGAGTGCTCAGAAAATATTCATTCAATGAAAGATGAATAAACAGAAGGTAGGGAACTAAAAGGAAACTCTACAGGAGGAGGAGGAGGAGGCAAGCAGCCTGCTCAACTTTTTGCCAAATTATATTTTTCTCCACCAAGAATCCCCCACTTAAAAATCTGGTTCCATTCGCCATATTTTATTCAGGTCTGTTCAACAACAGGAATACTTGATATGTGGTTCTTCTTAACAGCCTCGAGAGTCATGCCAAAAAAATTAAAAATCCACCCATCCTGTTGAACTACCAGGAAGATGATTTTCATGCATTCAAATTCAATATTTTTACTGGAATACAGAGATGTGATTCTGGAAAGAAAAAAAAAAAGTAACAAGTGTAATCTAGTCCCACTTTCTATTTTTCCACCTTGAGTGGATGACTTGAACTCTCTGAGCCTTAATATCCCAGCTGTAAAGCAGGCATACCAATACCAGCCTCTTCTTACCTACCAAGTCCAGTTTAACTCATAAAATGGGAAAAAAAATATATCACCATGGCTTAAGGTTAGAGATTTTATAGTTTATAGAGCTTGTGAATTTTTTGATAGCTTTGAAGAAAAGAGTGAATTATTATTGTTACAGCCATAATTCAGATACAGTTTATCACATTATATTAACTTTGAAAGGAATTGTTCTTTAACCAGAGAAATAACATGTTTACATTATGGACTGCTGCACTAATAATGGGATCCATTGCTATAGCATCAATGAAAAGGAAGACACTAGAATAAGAGAAATGGAAAATCAATTTATCTACTTTTCCAACCCAACATTTATATGCTGACACCAAGTGCTGATGGTTATTGAGTCAAAGATCAGATATTTATACAATGTCTCAAACACTACAGGCTGTCAAGATTTTCTTCTGAAAATTCCAATTGCCTGACTTAAGTTCCAAGAAGGATTTCTTTCCTCTGCTACACATCCATGACATTACATTGACTATTTTCCAGCTGTGTTTGGCAGAGTGAGCTAAATGACTTAATAGTTTTGTAAGTTAGAATTGGTTTTTTTGCCGTAAATACCAAAAACAAAAGCAAAAAACCTTGACTAATTGGCTCAAAAACACTGGAGCTTATTTGTGCCATCTACCCAGAAATCCAGGGAAGGGCAGTCAGTCTAAACTGACACAGAAGTTCAATGATGCCTTCAAGAACCCAGCAATGGTGTGCTCTTAAGTAATAACCATTCTTCAGCTCAACCACATTTCCAATTGGGTACCTACTTCCACCACCTTTGGTTTTCAGCTACCGATGGTGACATAACTGAATGAAGAGTTACAAAGAAATACATAGTAGCACGCCATTATAAAGCATTTCCACTGCACATTTAACAGATGTAAATAACCTCAAGAACATTAATAAAACATAACAGCAGAATTAGAAAATTATGAATTTGTTCTAATATAATTTATTTTATTTTATTATAAGTCTATACAGCAATTTTAAATAATGTCTGTGTTGGAACAATAGGTTTTCAAAATTCCTGAAAACTTACCAGTCAATTCTTCCAAACCAAGGCAAATCATGTCCAACACAGCACTGAATGCAGACTCGTCACATCATTTTGCTCTGCTGTCTTCAAAGTGTAGACAGACCTTCATCTGTGTGCTTGTTGCCCCATGGTCGCAAAATGGCTTTTGCCCTTCTAAGCCTCACATGTGCATACTAGGCAAGAGGAAGAGAAAGCGGAAAAAAAAAAAAAAAAAAAAAAAAAACTTACATGGAATGCCAATTTAAAAAAAAAATACTTCCCAAAGCCCCACCCAGTGGCTTCTGTGGACAAATCATTGACCAGAATTGTGTCACATGTGCCTAGATTAAAGATGGCTGGACAGAAGTGAATCATGGAAGAAGGCTGGGTTGGGCTACTCAATGGGTCTCCCATAACAATAAAAATATATTTCTAGAACTCCAGTGTTCAAGATATGATGCCATGCCTAGCACAATGACACAGAGTTGAAAATAGAGTGGTTCAAGACTCAGTGCCTGCCCTCAAAGAATCTTGGAAGACAAGACATGCACACATGAAAACACAGGTGAATTCTCCTTTAGTAGCATAAGAGCTGGGTATTGGTTCAGAAGCTCAGTACTTCTGGACTTCGTGGAGGCAGGCATCACAGTGGACTGGGTGGTCTATTTCAACAGAAGGGCTTGTCATCACAGAGAGAGAAGTCAGGTCAAACAAGTAACTGCCAACAGGTTTATAAATTCTGCTTAATTTGAATCATTAGTTAGTGTACATGGGTATGGCCTTTGTACACTCTGCTATTTCAGTTATTTTACTAATTGCATAGGAGGCTTAAATTCACATTGAAATACATGGACTAAAATTAAATGGCTCTCTCTGCAGTGACCTACCTGCTTTTTCTGGGTGACAGATAATTATCATTTTCCTAAGCTCAGTCCAAACTCTTCAAAGCCCTCTGGAATCACATTATTGGCATCAAGTGGTTTTTCAAGTGTTCCATTTAAAAAAAAAAAAAATTCTGTCTGTCTACCCAAGAAAGAATATTGCTGCAGTGGTTTAAAGCAGCATGTGTGGCCTCAAGTGATGATAAATAGTCCAAATAATGATAATAACGCTGATTTGAATATTGTCATCATTCCTCTGGAAATTTCTGTCATTGCCAAAGTGGATTACACATGTATTTCTTTAAATGTTCCGAGCTCCCTCCTGCACCTGGACAGAGTGAGGGATCCTCACCCTTACCATGAATGAACTTCTTCTAAGTGAACAAGAATGAAGGTTGCTCCCAATTGCTGAGCTCTACAAGCCTTCAGGCTGTGGAATCAGGCCATCAATTTTACCTGATGTAAAGGTCATTCTCTTACTGCCTTTCAGTTCTGCCCTTTCAGCTCTGTATGGGTCACCACTGAGTTCCTGCCTTAAAAATTTTTTTAGCATAATGGCCTGTCTGGCACAGTGATAGGTCAGGAAAGTTCAGAGACATTCCTGCGACAAGGCCCTTCAGGACCTGTGATAGACAAATAATGGCATTCTCCCTTCTCTGCTTGTAACCTGGAGACCTTTCTTACTCCCCCATTGCCCTGAGCTTTTTCCAAGATGACTCACTTTGCCCCATATAAAATAATATGTTAATCGGCTCTTGCTTCCATAAGGCCACAAAACTAATTCTCCTGAAATACCTGGCCTTACAGCAGCAACCACTTCTCTCTCTTGCGCCCACATCTGTGCAGTTTCGGGACTAGCCCAGCAGGTAGATCGGTGTGGCTTGGCGGCAGACTTCCGGTGGAGTTCGGTTCCGCTCCACGTGTCTCCACCTCTCTTTGGACAAGCAGCTACCTGGGGCGTGGTCTTTCCCTGACCTGCTTCAGGAGTGCAAACAGCGAACAGAAACACACAAAACCTCCTGGGGTGTCAGCCGAGGACCCACAGGTGCCAGATGTGTTCGGTTTTCCACTGGCCCAACCCATCATCATCGGGAGGGAAACACAGTACCCGCACTGCAGTGGAAAGGATTTGAAGTCAACTTAAGAAGCAAAGCAAAGGAGTGGGGTCCGGGAGGCAAACAAACACCAGACTCTTAAACATAGAGAATAAACTGGTGGTTGCCAGATGGGAGGTGGGGGGTGGGTTGGGGCTGGATGGAATGGACAAAGGGGATTGGGAGGTACAAACTTCCAGTTACAAAATAAATTAAGTCGCCAAAGATGAAATGCATAGCACCAAGAGTACAGTCAGTAGGTTTGGAATAATGCTGTTCCGTGACAGATGGTAACTAACTGTAGTGAGGGCTGCGTAATGTATAGAATGGTATTGAATCATCATGTTGTACACCTGAAACAAATATAACACGACATGCTAATTATATCTCATTAAAATAAATAAATAAATTCATTTTATTTTAAATATTTTTATTTTATTTATTTATTTTAAATATTCTATTTAAAAATAAGTAAAAATATAAAAAATAAAATACAAAAATATTTTTAAAAATAAGAATAAAAAAATAAAGTCACATGGTAAAGGGCACAAATGAATACCGATGACCTCTGAACAGCTCAGAGGTTAGGGGTGCTGACTGACACCCCTCCTTCCTCGCAGTCAAACAAATCCATGTAAGTTTTGATTCCCCCAAAATCTGCTTGATAACCGACTATGGGCCAGAAGGCTTACCAATAATGGGCTTCTGGGCCAGAAGCCTTACCAATAACCTAAAGAGTCAATGAACACATACTTTGTATGTTATCAGCGTTATATACTGTATATGACTTAAGAAAATAAGCTGGAGTCAAGACCATGTTAAGAAGGACATCATAAAGAAGAAGAAAGGCATTTACACTACCTACTGTATTTATTGGAAAAGATGCGCATGCTCGAGGGTCCACCGCCATTCTAACTCAGGGAGGACTTGAATTGGGAACGGTGATCCCATGGTCCTTAGAGAGCCTTCCCCGCTCTGCATCATCCCATTCTCTGTGAGCAGTTCGCAACTCACAGTTGTGCAGAGACACTTCTCTGGCGACTGACTTTGTTCTGTTGTCAGTAAGGACACAAAGAAAGCCCATAAGATATCCCACTTGTCACCGAGGGCTAAGACGGGGGTGCCTTTCTAGAGAAAACTTCAGCAATGGGAACAACCGGCAAAACCACACTTGGTTCAGTTGGCTGGCCACGCAAAGTAATACATGATCAAGAGCGAGAATGGGATGGGGGAGGCAGGATTTTGAGTCATTTCAGATACTTTTCCAAAGGACCGGCACGTGTGAAGGAGGAAAAGGTTCTAGATGGGAAGAAGCATTACCTCTCACATCATCCTAACTTTTCCTCGTTTTATTTATTTATTTTTAGTAATCTCTTTACCCAGCGTGAGGCTTGAACTCATGACCTGGAGGTCAAGAGTCACAAGCTCTCCTGACCAAGCCAGCCGGTCGCCTCCTCGTCTTAACTTTCAGAAGATAAAGGATGAGTGATCCCGTTGACCCAATCTGTGGGCTGGTGGTATTTCATCCTTGTCTCTCTATCCCTAATTTCACCCTGTCTTTCCATTATTTGACTTGTTAATAATAATAATCGTAGGACGGCGCAAATGAAGATAATCTTTGGAATGCTTGGGCAATGCCAAATATTCAGCTAAACAATCGATCAGTTTTATAGATTCAGGTTTCATTCTTTAAAGGCAGAAATACGATCCCTACAGAGACTTGTATTCACGTCTGAAGAAGGACCACGGAAGGAGACAGTGGCTGGAAGCTTTCATTCCAGGCAGCGGGAGACCTTGGGGGCTCGGGTCTGTGGTCTTCCCACAGTGGCCGGGCAGGAAAAGATTGCTTTCTGCGTTTTGTCCATTTCACACGAAGCACGGAGGAGAGACACGTGAGCTCTGCCCTGGGCTGGATCCAGTTTCTGAGTTTTGCCTCCTGGACGCAGGAACTCTGCCCATCGGTCTCAATCGGATTCTAAGAACTGGAAGTCCCTGAGCCTTCATTTGACAGATGCTGAACAAGGAGCCTGGGAGCTCATTCAGGTAAAATTTAACAACACTGGTACGAAAACCCAGGATTCCTGATTTCCTGGAGGAGGGCAAGATTCTGCCAGTCACCTTCTCCTTACACTCCCAGAGCGTTTCCTGTAAGCCTCCACGAAATGAGGCCCAAGGAACCCGGAGCGGAACCTCGACTTCAGATAGAACCGGTTTCAGATCACAACTCGCGCTTCTTTGCTGGGTGTGCTGGAGAAGACTGCATGACATCTCTGTGCTCCCATTTCCTTCTCTGTAAAATGAGGCTAATGCAGGGGCCCCTGGGTGGCTCAGTGGGTTAAAGTCTCTGCCTTCAGCTCAGGTCATGGTCCCAGGGTCCTGGGATCGAGCCCCGCATCGGGCTCTCTGCTCAGAGGGGAGCCTGCTTCCTCCTCTCTCTCTCTGCCTGCCTCTCTGCCTGTTTGTGATCTCTGTCAAATATATAAAATCTATAATAAAATAATAAAATAAAATGAGGCCAATGCTACCTAACATGCAACCTGCCATGTCAGGGCGAAGCAACAAATAGTCATTACAGTTAAGTGACACGTGAGTCCTGTCCAGGTACTGTGTCCACACAGAGCACTGGGTAGGGGGCTATGGCAGGGCCTTGCCTGAGACCCAGGTGGGCTTCTGGAGATTTTTGGCCCTGGGATAGCAGGATTTGGTCTGCTGAGAGAGGACAGCGTGGCTCCCAGCCCCGACAGACGCCCTGTTTGGGGACTCGGAGAAAGCAGTCACTTCCCTGGTGCCCAAACTCACCCACCCCCTCAGACTGTTGCCATTAATTTAATGACTCAGACTTGGATGAATGTACTATTTGGAGTGGAATGGGGAGAGCTGTAATGGGACTTGAGATTCGGAGATTTCCCTGGGGATGGGGAGAGAGATTTCCCAAAAGGTAGATGGAACTGTGGAGATGGGAGGGATGAGATGCCTGACAGAAAGCCAGGCGAGGAGGACACAGTCAGGAAAGAAGAGAGGGCCACCAGGACCCTTGCAGTGGGAAGATTATCCTGGACACTTTATTTCCTTCTCCAATGTTGTTCATCCCCCAGATGACCCCCAAATCCACATGGACAAACCGATCCAAGATTGAGCGGTAACATGATGGAGAAGGAAATGTCAGGAGAATGACAAAAGGTGGGACCCGCCTGCCTGAATTGTCCCGGAGGTAAATGGTGGACCCTACCCACCCCTATGCCTCTCCAAGGCAAACATGAATTATGAAAGGCAGCACTGCTAACCCCAGAAGGCAGACAAATATATTTTCCTGCTTCGTCCTGTCTTATAGTCTAAGAAGTTCTTCTCTTGCACTGGTGAGCCCAGTCGCCATATTAGCGTGCAGAATCCTATAAGGTCCTATCCTTTGCCCCCTCTTTTCAAATGGCACCATAAGATCTACCAGAAATAAGAAAGAACCCTTTGCTCAGTCATATCCATACTTCTCGGTGACATCCAAAGACCAGAGAGAAGCCTGGAATTACCACCTGTTAGGATACCACAACTGTCTCTTAAGGGCGAATTATTGTAACCTGACTAAAGCCTCAGTTTCTCCAACTGTAAAGTAGAAATAATATCTCCTACCACATATGGGTATCACAGGGCTTCAGTGGGTAATCCTGGTTTCACTATGTATCTGTGCAGTGCCTGGCACATGACAGGTTAATGTTGGTTTCCCTCTTCCACATCTTAGTCATGCTCACCAAGGTCAACTCTCTCAGCCTACCCATGAATAAGAGTGCTTCCAACAGCACAATGACAGGAGCTCAAAGCTGGGGACCCCAAGGACAGCTCTGTCCAAGCGTACCTCATGGGGGCTCTTCAGAAAAGAGTTTCCAGGAAGAGGGCACAGTGTTATTTCCAGAAAGAAAATGTCACTGGTGGAAAACCAAGGTAGTTGGACACCGTTCAATGTTCCCCTGAACTGAGTTGGTTTCTAACAAGGTATGGGGTCCTGGCCAAACGCCTATTGCTTGAGATGGATTAAAACAGGCTCCATGAGCTATTAAGGGGGAAAAAGCCCCCGGGTAGCTATCTGAAGGGTCTGAGCAGGCTACCACTAGGATTTGCTGATGAGGAGGGGGACCTGAGGGTCAGAGGCTAATGGAAGGACAGCATATGCCCCAACCTCTGGAGTTTTTTTTAAAGAAACCATTTACAGAGTGACCTTGGTCTCTCTAAATTTAATGAGCCCTGACCGTATGCCAGTAGGGGGGGAACTCGGGCAGTGACCTCACCCCAGGCCCAGCCAGTGCTCCATGGTGGGCAGATGACACTCTGAAGGCAGCCTTCAGGTATCTTCTTCCTGACACTACCACGGATGTGTTCTCCTGGGGAACACAAGGTGTTGTCTTCTCCGTGGTCTCTGGAGGCTGTCAGGAGCAAGCCTACTCGGCCGTCGGGTCCAGGAAAGGAAAGAGCAGAGGACTTTTAGACATGGCTTTGAGGGTTTTACATCATCTAAGGGTTCAATATTTAGAGCAATATTGATTCGATTTATCTAGTGTTGTAACGTCCCATTGGTTGCTAGGCAACAGAGTTCTTTCTTCTCTGTTTTCTGGGTGGCTCATGGGAGTTTAACTACCGAAGAGATTACTTTGTGTATATGAAACTAAATGGACCATAGGTGCCATACATAAGTGGAGAAATGCTGCTTTACCGGGCAACGCTAAGACCATGTTTTCTATCCCGTCTCAGTAATTGCAATTCAGCCTCCCCGAACAGGGCCATCCATATTCACATTCCCCTACAAGATACCCACTGAGAACAATTTAACACAAAGTTGTGCTGATGCCTAAAACCCTGTGTTGTGTGCTTAAATTCCATCCTCATGAAGTTGTAACCAGCGCTGGGATAAACGGTGGATTTATTCCTCCCCATCCTGACCCCCTCCACTCGCCCCCCACCCCAACCCCGTGAAAACCAAAAATAGCAGCCCAGATGATACAGGGCAAACTCGGGTTTGCCCTTAAATCCTGGTCTGGCCAGATCTTTCCTCGTTTCTCGGATACCATCTTCTCCCCGGCTCACTCCAAAATTGCCTTCCCGTGGTTGGAAACTCTTTTGGGAGTCCTTGATATGGACATTCACTGTTTCTTTAAAAATCAGAAGCAGCAGACAACCGAGATCTGTCAGCTTGGGCTATGTGGTTCAGTGACTTGGCATTAATGACGTCTATTTTGGAACCTGCATGACGGCTGACCTATTTTAGGATCTCTGTTTCAACTATCCCTTCCTCCCCCACTTTTTCCAATTAGGAGGGAAGTAAAAGAGATTGTGGGGAGGTTGGAGAGGGGGAGAGGGAAGAACCAGGAGATGATGGGTCCAGGAGTGACATCGGAAGCTGCCCGTGTTGGCCACAGCACTGGAACCAGTGTCAGAAAGGTGATCTGATGTCCTGCTGGAAAGGCTGTGGCCACAAAATGGGGAGAGATCCCAGAGGCACTGCTCTGCTCACTTTCCCGGGTGCAGCCCCAAGATATACACAAACCAGAGGCCACGCTGGGTATTTTGCAGCATTTTCCTCTACGGAAAGACCGGTTCAGGAGAGGAATGATCTCACTCTTCCAAAGAGAAAAGCTATCTGGAGGTGGGGAAGGTAGGGGTAGAGGCAGGGGGAGCAGGGGAAGCAAGTTCAGGCAAGTAGCCAACTGTGCACATTTACGGAGAGTAAGAATGTAAAACAGATGTTTTGCAGGAAAATAAACCATTGCCCTGGGAGCATCCGCAGCGGCCTCTGGAGAATAGGGTTTCTCAGATCTAGGCAAATAACCCAGTAAGTCACTGAAAGCTGCGTGCTCATCATAAGTGGTTCTGAGGAATGGCCCTTCTGGGTTGCCTGGTCCTCTGTCTCCACATCTTTTTTTCTTGGCTGTGCGGTAGCCAGCATGCCTCTGAAAGATGTCATTCTGTCTAACTAGGAAGGTAGTGTTTTCGCCCACCCCAGAGCTGCTTCTGTGCAATGCAGGACCAGAGCCCCAAGACCTGGACCCCAAAAGGGAAGTGGGGGCTCTATAAGCCCCTTCCTACTGGCTCCAGTGGAATAACGTGGAGAATTATAAGAAAGCCAAGGACCCATGCCGTTACGGGGACCCTCATAAAGCAGCTGTAGCTCTCATGGAGGAAAGGGTGAGTTATAAGGTTCGGTGGTATGGCGTAGCCATGGCCACTGGGTTGGGGAACTCTGGGAAACTTCAACAGCGATCAGGAAGATTCTGTGCTTACACCAAACCAACAAACAAAAAAGCAGAAACTGACCCTTAAATCCTGAGAAGGAACTGATGATGCCGGAGAGGAGGGGCTGGAGGAAGGGTCAACGGATGAAGGCACGTGGGAGGCACTGGCTTCTGGTCACGGGGATGGAAGGTGCAGCAGCATAGGGAATAAGGTCAAGGTTATGGTGTTGGCGTTGTATGGGGACAGCTGCTACCCACCCTCGGGGTGAGCACCGATGATGTGTCCACTCGCCTAGTCACTATATTGTACACCTGAAGTTAATGCAACAGTGTGTGCCAACTAGACTTGGATTTAAAAAAAAAAAAAGATTCTGTGCTTGATTCACCTGGGACCTGCCAAGGGAACAAACAAACAAACAGAGAATGTGGGGTCCTAGCATTGTGCAAGAGAGAGATGTCAGAGGGGTGACCTCTCCTCCCACTGGGCTGGGGTCTAAGAGGCATGTCCTCATCCCTTAGAGCTAGCAGAACTCAACTCTATCCAAGGGCACTGTAAACGTAACGAGCCAAGCAGGTCTTAAGAGAAATAAAACAAAGGAACAGGTGTCCACCGTGGGAAGTCACTGAAGTTGAACACGGTGCGGAGTCCAGACAGCAAACTGTTCCCCCAGAACGGAGCTCACAGAGCACATCTCATAATGATATTCTTTAAATCAACAGCTTCTGTGACCCGTGGAATTTATGGACAAAATCAGAAAAAAGCCAGTCCTTCTTTCAGACACTCTGCTTTGCCTTTCTGAATCTTCTTTTAGAATTTCGCATGGCAGGTAGGCACTGAAATATTTTGGGTTACAAAATATTTTTTTTTTGAAAAGCAAGCTCAAAATATCAACCTGTCAGACATTGTCTAAAGTTATTAGCCTGTGTGGGGGATGCCTTGTAGAGGCTGGTTGGAAATTTGGTCAGGTGTCTTTCTTCCTTTCCTATTTCTTTTCTTTGATGGGTGTGTTTTCCTAGGACTGTGGTTCACATATTTATAATTAGCACAGGAAAACAGGGAAGGAGGTGATCTGTGTTCTTTCCCCATTCCTAGCACTGCTTTCCCCTCTAGCTTAATACTGTTACATTTTGAGGGTCTGGAGGGAATATGGAAGAAGAAGGAGAGAAAGGAGAAGAAGAAAGAGAGAGAGCAGGAGGAAGAGGAGAAGGAAAAAAAGAAGGAGATCCCTGCAAATTGTATTTCTAGTTCCCAGACCCAGAATGATTGTGGAACCTGAATTTGCCTGTCCTTACATCATTCTGTCATGCTGGAAGAACAGACCTTTATCTAGGTGGAACCAGGTTGAGCAGAGGAATGTTGTGCCATAAAATTAATTAGAATAAATTAATTCCTTAATGAAACCTACCATCAAGCATGAAAGACTCAAGGCTGCAAAGTATTCATGCACTGATTCAAAACGCGATCGGAGAGATGGCAGCCGATGGCGTCTAAGGCTGTGACTCTCTACGCAGGTGGCTTTGAAAGACATCAACCTTCTGATGGCTGGATCACAACCAACTAGTTAGCAGCGGCTTGGTTGCTCGGCTGAATTCAGCTGGTTGGTTTCAAAAATAACCCACACTCTGCCTCAGCATCCTCACAGTTGTGCAAGTTTTCTGGGCGCAGTCTGCCTGAGCTCAAGTGGAGGGGTGGATGACATCCACAGGCTCAAGCCGAGCTAAAGAAGTTGGTTGAAGGAGAGAGTTCACAGAAGGTCCAGCAGCCAGGAGAGGATCAAACAAGGGCTGCTGGCCGACAGCTAACTCCAATTTAAGAGGGATACTGAATCAAGACAGTGGAACTGCCAGAGAGAAAACCCAGTGGTTCTAGAAAATTCCATCTTACAACATGTCCTAGGAGCCTCGTTTATCCCAGGCCCCAGTACTCAGGATGCAACCCTGGAAAATGGGAAGGAGCAACCATCGAGATGGTCTGATCTCTCCGAGGAGGGATCTGGCGAGGCGGGATTATTACTCAGGGACATGTCAACGCTCTGCTCCACAAGGAATGTCACTTCTATTTTTGTAATCTGGAAGTTTTCGGGAAGAGTGCGTTTGATGGACTGTTCGGCTGACCTTTTGTGAGGTCCAGAAGGGCGGAGAAGTCCACAGAGAGCTGGCCACTTGTTCTGAACAGCTGGGACGCAGATGGAATGACGGGAATAGAGATGTCCACTTCTGGCATCTCTCGACAGTGACACAGCTCCAGGGAAAGACAGGGGCATGGACTCCTTTCTAAGCAGTCAGAGAAGCTTTTTTTTTTTTTTTTAAGATTTTATTTATTTATCTGACAGACAGAGATCACAAGTAGGCAGAGAGGAGAGGGGAAGCAGGCTCCCTGCCGATCAGATGGGGGGGCTCAATCCCAAGACCCTGGGATCATGACCTGAGCTGAAGGCAGAGGCTTTAACCCACTGAGCCACCCAGGCGCCCCAGTCAGAGAAGCTTTTGATGAGAACCGCAGGAGTCCCTTATCCCCAAATATAGCTTGTCGCATGATCCTGCAGACCCACGAATGCACCCTGGATGAGACGGATGGGTGGTGTCTAGCTCTCACTCTCCCGTGGGGTTCCCTTGACAGGCCACTCTGGTGATTTAGGGACCCATCGGTGGCCCCGGTCGGATTCCTCACTTGGTGATTCATCTTTCCCAACAAGCTATGGCTCCTGTTTTGTAACACCCTTCCATTCCTCTCCTTTGAAGAGAGACAAACAGGTGATGAAAGCCAGGTTTGAGAACAGAATTCTAGATTTTTGCTGCCAGAACGAACGCACAATAAGAAAGAGAAATGAACAGACTATAGATTGATTTCAGGGAAGACTATGGATATTGACAAAATAATGCCCTTTTGCATCAGACACGCTGCTTTTGTTCTGCTACATATTGGTAGAAGTACCGTGAACAGCCATGGCAACATATGAACAAATAAGTAGATTTTTCTACCTGAATCTTATGATTATTTAAAGGGAACCACATTTTTTTAAGGAAAATTATGTTTTGACCCTTAAGTATATAGACCTATTAATACATTGAATGCTGCATATCTGTCCTAAAAGATTTTACTTCCATTTTGAATTCTGTCACATATTGTCTGTTTTGGCTACTATATAACCTCACACGTCTTATTTTTACAATATTTTTAAGCAATATTTATTGTGGTTTTACAGCAGAGGCAATGCGTGTCTTACAGTGAGCTTAGAAAAAGAAAATTTCTGGCTAATATAAAGAAAAAAACCCATTAAGCTACTACCCAGAGATAATCAACGTTCATAACTTTTTTGAATTTTATGTATTTATATATAATGTACATATTATATAAAAATATGTAAGTTAGGATCATCTAATATAAGGATAAAGGAGTCACATTTTGCTTTTATCCATGAATGGCCTTCATCTTAGCCACCCCTAATCAACTTGTAATGCCCATCTATCTAGAGGGGTTTTCTTAGACAAAACAAGCACAGAGGAAACCGAAAGCAAAACCAAGCTTCTGGAATTCAAAACTAGGGCTTTGTCACAGGCAATACGTTGCAATCCCGGGCATTTTCTTAACAAAGTTTTGTCTAAATCTTGTAATCTCCCCCTACCACCACATATCCCACACCAATGGTTTAATCATCCAGATTAGAGACTTTTTTAAGATTTTACTTATTTATTTGAGGAGAGGGTCAGAGGGAGAGGGAGAAGCAGTCTCCCCGCTGAGCAGTGAGCTTGACACAGGGCTTGATCTGTGGACCCTGAGATCATGACCTGAACTGAAGGCAGACTCCCAACTGCCTGAGCCACCCAAGTGCCCCGCAGATTAGAGATCTTAATATAAAAGAGGTCCAGAGAGAAAGAAGAAAGGGAAAATCCTACCCTCCAATGGAGACGTGCTAATTTCCCTCCCTTCAGCCTGAGAAGAGCAGGTACACGGAAAGGGGAAGGTAATGTGAAAGCAAAGGAGACTGTCTTAGTCTATTCAAGCTTCTATAAGAAAAATACCATAGCCCGAGTGAAGAGACAAGGAGTCTCTGGCGTCTCTTTTATCAGGACACTAATCCCATTCAGGAGGCTCTACCCTCATGACCTAATCACCTTCCAAAGTCCTGCCTCCAGATACCATCACACTGGGGGTTAGTTTCAACCTATGGATTACAAACATTCAGTCTGTAGCAGAGGCCCTGTGCCTCGTTGCTCATCAAGGCATCTGAAAAAAATGCTTCCTCCAAGTCTTTCCCTGTATCCCATTGGGATGAAGCCTCATCTGTTTAGCTGGAGACCATCAATCATGTAGGGAGACACCCTGAGGCTTGGCTCTCCTGGCTGTCCTGGGTTCCTAAATAGCAAGGATATAGAGTAGAGAGTCCGCTGGGCTGCCCAGGGATTTGGCAGAGCAAGGTGAGCTGGCCTGGGCCTCCCAGGCTAGCAGGCTGGATGGATGATGCGGGCAGAAGCGCAGAGATCATTTTTTAATACAAAGGGTATAAGAGCATTCACTTTTTTGAGCTCATAATACTGATTTGCTCCAGATCAATTAGACAACGTCTTTGAAAAAAAAAAATTCCAGGGGCACCTGGATGGCTCAGCCATTAAAGCACCTGCTTCAGCTCAGATCATGATCCCAGGATCCTGGGATCCAGCCCAGAATTCAGGCTCCCTGCTCAGCAGGAGTCTTCTTCTTCTCCCTTCCTTTACCCCTCCCCCTACTAGTGCTCTCTCTCTCAAGTAAATAAATAAAATCTTTAAAAAAAATTTTTTCCTGAAAGGACAAATAGTTGGTAAATTTCCTAGGATATTTTGCTTCTACCTTCAACTGTGAATTAAAATTAAGCCAAGTTTAAAATCCATGGGTCTAAACATTTCTCCTATAAAACCTGGTTTATTCCAACACCTTTTGATTATTATTCCAACACATTTTGACATTTCATGTTAATGGGTAAAAGTCTGAAGCTGACTCATTTTTTGTTATCTTGAGGGGAAATTTATTTCTTTTCTGCCTGGATATTTGTATTATTTCATATGATTTATGTTATTCTTAGAAATAAAAAAAAATCTCCAGACTATGAATGTGTGTCTATTGCCTGTATACAAGAAGACATTTCAATCTTTAAATTCAAATTCTTTTTCAAATTCATATAGATTCCTTAACTATACTTTCAAGTTTTACATATTGTTCCATTTGTTCTACTTCTTTCCTCCATAAAGCCTACATTTTACCTTTATGTCCTCTAGATCTACTTAATTTTTCTTGCTTTGATCTATGACTTCTTTTCCCCTGAATTCTGAGAGAGTTCACAAGTTTGCCTTCCACATTACTGAGAATATTTTTCTTGGCAATGTATATCAGATTCCTTGATTTTTTCCTTTAACTCTTCTCCGCCCCCCACCTGTGTGTGTGTGTGTGTGTGTGTGTGTTTGTGTATGTCAGTTGGTTAAATCTAAAACTCATCCCATGGGACACTTTACCTCTGCCACTTCCTTCTTAAGGTGTTGTTTCTTCCCTCATCAAGACCATGTCTTCCCGCAAAAATTGTGGTTACCGAATAGTTTCGTAAAAGTTTCTTTTTGTCCTTGCAGTAAATATTTCCAGAACTATATTTGTCCATTGAGTACACTGGGAGATGCTCCCTTTTCCTTTTTCTGCAGCATCTTTTCCAATTTTTCCATCTTTTCAACAGCCTTTTCCAAGGCTGTGTTAATTTGTTGTAAAAGTCTCATCTTGAAAACAGAAGAGTACAATCAGCATTTCTCAATAGCTCTAATGTGAATTTCTTTGGGTCCTACTCACAACCCCTCCAAGTGCCAGGAGGTCCCCTCCTTTAATCTTGCCCTGGAGAGAACATTGATTAGAATAGCTCTCAACCGTTTTTAGGATCTGATATGCATTTATCTGGTCCTAACTTTTGTTTTCTCTCACCACCATGGCTCAGCCCTGGACAACTGAGAAACAATGAAATACACATTTATTGATTAGAAGGGGGATGCATTAAAAATTAGACCCCAAAGTTTATAATAGTTCAAACCAATAGATACACATTTATAACTTAGATAAGAATTCAAGTGTTCCTGAACAATAGGCAGCTCTCCTCCACATATAACTCCAGGATTCAGGCTCCTCACATTTCTACTCAGAGGAAGGAAGGAAGGAGTTCAGAGGACGGAGGAAGAAAAGGAGAACAAGGAGGAGGCACAGTCTCTTCTAAAAAGTCTTGGACTGGAGCTAGCATCATTCATGTCCACTCACATTTCATGGGAAATAACTAATTCTTGACCACATCTAATTTCAAGGAAAGCTGGAAATTCTTGAGTGTTCAACAAAAGGGAACACTCATTTTGGTGAACAAGTCTGCCACCATGTTGGAAACTAGAACCACCACTACACACTGTCATATAGGCTGTTCCTGCTTCCCTCCTTGTCAACATTGCTTTTCTTGGTTGCAAAAGATACAACTGTCAGTATACAACTACTGTGACTTCTCTGTCTCCTTACTTCCTGGCTATTTTGAGTAAGATATTCCACTCATTCCAGTCTGAGCTGCTGGCATGCAAACTCTCTAACCAGGCCAGGCAGCCTGAAATCATGCTAGAAATTAATCAGAGAAAATGAACAGGAGAGGAGGAATTGTCCAACACAAGCTAATGCCTTTTCTTTAATTACTTGGGAACACAATTAGGTTTTTCTCTAACAACAGAGGCAAAACGAACCAATCCCACTGAATGGATGTACCACCAGCTCAGTAGTTTTCAAAGTGTGGTCCTTGGGCCAGCAGCATCAGCATCATCTGGGTACTCGTTGGAAATGCAAATCTCCAGGCTCCACTCCAGACCTAAGGAATCAGAAACTCTGGGACTGAGACCTGGCAATCTATGTTTTTAACCAGCCCTTCAGGTGATTCTGATACTATTGCTCTGACTAATGCTTGGCTGTGACCTGGGCCTTCACAAAGTACCCCTTCATCAACTGGCAGACCGAGTTGCAAGCAAAACACATAACAGGGACTATCTGGAATTCTAATCTTGCAAAACTGAAAGCACAGAGCAATGATAGTAAAACTCACTGCCCTAATTGGACTGATAAGGAAAACTTAAAATTTAAGACTTCGTTAAATAGGAAGCTTCCATTCACAAGCTGTTGACTATCTTTTCCCCCCCCTTGGCATTAATTATCTAATTCTTTGTGCCAGATCAAAATCACCGTCAGTGATGAGCATAGTCATAAAAATATCCGATGGGAAGGAATCTCAGAGATCATTAAGTCCATTCACGCATTCTATAAACTGGAAAACTGAGGTCCAGGAAGAATAAATCAGTCTTCCAAGGCCACGCCTCTGCTTGGAGGGAAAGCCACAGCTAGAACCCAAGACCCCTAATTCCTGATCCAGCTCGCTTTCTGCTAACCTTATCTCATGAGATCATGTTTGTAAAGCCCTCTGAAACACATGAAGTGTAAAAAAGTAGTTGTGTTATATTAATACTGAATTGGGTCCAGATAATTTGAATTCCAAATCTTAAAGAGCCAAAGTTAAACGTGTGTGCAAATTTGTTCTGTAAGCCTTGTCCAAATGCAAATAAAAAATGAATGAACAGTATTGCCTTAGAATTATGGAACACTTTGGGACATTGATACAGATATTAAGAAATGTAATGAAAAAGCATCAGACAGGAGCCTCTGATACCTCCTTTTCAGGGGTTCCTCTAAAGTTTCTGTGGTGCCATAAAAACCTGAGAGAAATGGCCACTAAATATAAGGTCAGTATTTCCGAATAGAGGAAGACAGTCTGCAGAATGCTATACCTTATTTCTGCAAAGAGAGATATCCGCACATCATAGAAGAAGGTGGGGAAGCCATTTTGCCCCTCCCTCACTGTGTATATCAGAAGACTATAGCAAAAGCAACAAGAAAAATGGAAAGCACAAATACTATTGTAGATGACAATAGACAGGACACTTCCTCCACTTCCCCTGCCCCAACCAGACCTCATCGTCCAACACATCTTCAGAGACTGCAACTCCCATGATCCCACAAGGCTGAGTCCAAGATTTTCCCTTTCCCAATACAACAAGAGCCACATGCTGTTCCAGACCTAGAACATTTCAGAGATTGAAAACAAGTGAGATGGTGATGGGACTGTCTCCTAGGTCACTGACCAATGGAGTTGGGTGCCCTTGGCTTGGTTTCATTGGTGGTCTGCTGCTTGGTGCCCGGCTGGCTCAAACAGGGTGGGAGTGGACATGGCCACCCCAGATACCCGGGGTGGCCTCTTCCCAGGAAGAATTTTCCTCCCAGTTTATTGTTTAGGTTGTTAGCTGACATAGACTTCTTTCTGCCTTGACTTTATCACTGGCTTAGTTGGGTCTTTGAATTGAGAATCTTTTTTTCTTTTTTAACAGTCTTATTAATTATGTAACTCACATACCAAACAGCTCACCTGTTTAAGGTGCATAATTTAATGATTTTCAGTGTAGTTGCAGATCTGTAAAAACCATCACCCTAGTCATTTTTAGAACATTTTTCATGCCCTTGAAAAGAAATCCTATACTCTTTAGCTATGACATCCTGGACAACCATTAATCTATGTCTCTGTAGATTTCCCTGCTCTGGAAATGCCATAGGAAGGGAATCCTAGAGTCTGTGGTCATTTGTAATTTGCTTCTTTCACTTAACATCATGTTTCTGAGGCTCTCCCATGATGCTGAAGCACGTACCAGGGCTCCAATCCTTTTTATGGCTGAATACTATTCTGTTGTATGCATACACCACTTCCATTTATTTGTTCGCTACTGGATACACATCAGGGTGTTTCTACCCGTCAGTTACTATGAATCATTGAACTGGGAATATTGGAATTGTCATCTAGTCAGAGGGAAAAGAAATTGTGAATGAAAGAATTCTCATAATAACTAGCTAATTTGACATTGTTTAAGCCCCTCATTCAACAAATATTGAGCATCCAAACGAGGAAAACCAAGGGAGGGGCTACTTGGAGGTTATTGTTCTTTTTTTTTTTTTAAGATTTTATTTATTTATTTGTTAGAGAAAGAGCGCCTGAGCACAGGCAGAGTGGCAGGCAGAGGCAGAGGGAGAAGCAGGCTCCCTGCCGAGCAAGGAGCCCGATGTGGGACTCAATCCCAGAATGCTGGGATCATGACCTGAGCCGAAGGCAGCTGCCCAACCAACTGAGCCACCCAGGCATCCCGAGGTTACTGTTCTGAAGAATATTTGTAACGTAGTAGTGGGAACTTACCCAGGTAACACTTACAATGGTGCTGTGGCCTGGCATTGCTAGTCCTGTTTTAAGAATTTTTTTCAATTTATTTATTTGGCAGGCAGAGAGAGAGGAGGAAGCAGGCTCCCTGCTGAGCAGAGAGCCCGATGTGGGGCTCGATCCCAGGACCCCAGGATCATGACCTCAGCCAAAGGCAGAGGCTTTAACCCACTGAGCCACCCAGGCACCCCACGAGTCCTGTTTTATAGAACATAAGCTCTGAGGATTCAGAATCACCCATCAAGTGAATGGAAGGTCAGAGAACTTATAATTCAGTCTCTAAGATAGATTTTCTTCTAATTTTTATAGGGAAGAAATCCTTTTAGGAACACTTTCCTACAATAGCTGAGACCTCGACATTTCCTCATTCTCCATCAGAGACAAGCACATCTCTTCTAAATTTCAATAGTTATTTTAATATTTTTTTAAATATACCAACTTTCGCATTTTATTTATTAAGATTTATTTTTTTTTTAATTTGAGATAGAGAGAGAGAGAATAAGCATGAATGGGGGTAGAAGGACAGAAGGAGAAGGAGAAGCAGGCTCTCCACTGAGCAGGGAGCTGGATGTGGGGCTCGATCCCAGGACTGTGGGATCATGATCTGAGCCAAAGGCAGACGCTTAACTGACTGAGCCACCCAGATGCCCCACCTTTTGCCTTTTCTCATCAGATTTATGTTATCCCCTCTGCTAGCTATTCATAGCAGAAAGACTAGACCAGAAGTCCCTGAAATCTGCTAATCATAAAGGTTCTGGGGCATTTTCTTCAGTGATACAGAATGATTCTACCATTAAAACGATGTTTCTGGTTTTTCTGTCAGTGGTTTCCTTTCCACGAGGCTGGGCAAATCCAGTAGAAATGCTAGCCAGGTGGGCTCACACTGGATGGTTTGGGAATGGCTGGAAGCCAGGGGCTCATGCAAACACCAAGGAGGGTCATGCGCTTGCTACAGGGGTATCGCCATGAGAAAGGGAGCAGCCAGAGACAGGAAATGAATAAGACGTCAGAAGCCAAGTCAGGCAGAGGCTGGAACTGGAGAGAATGTGGGATGAGTCCAGTGGGTTCATGACAAGGTCTGTTGGATGCATCAAGGTCCCTGAAGGCTTATTTGTAGTGTGTCCTTACTTCCTGGGAAAAGGTAGGGTGGTTCCAGCAGAAGAAAACAGGGCACAATTGAATGTCCTGGACTATGACTGAGTCTAGTTTTTAGAGTTTATTTTCCAAGGGTATCATTATTACCATCTTCAGTGCAGAATTGCTACCTTGTAGGCTGCAAAAAAAAAAAAAAAAAAGGAAACAAGCTAACTGACCATCAGTTGGGACAAGTTAACTATAAGCCCATACAGTGGGCTACTGTTGGCTCTTCAAATGGTGGTAGAGACCTATACATTTTTCCGAAAAGATATTTCTGATAGAGTGTTGATTTTTTTAAAGGTTGTTAAAAAAAATTATAAGAAGAAAAAAAGCTCATAGATACAGTTAACAGAATGGTAGTTGCCAGAGGTGAGGGGAGGGGAGATTGGAAGAAATTAGTGACTTGTTTTGTTTTATTTAAATAAATTGAAGAATTTATATATTTTTTAAGTTATAAGACACCATGAATATTTTGCCATTCATGTACAATTGTGTGGATATCTGTGTGTATGTGTGTTTGTGCATATGTGTATGTGTATAATTTTATGTCTCTAAGTGTAAACGGAGTATTGAGACCTCCTGTGATTTAAAATTATATCTACCAAAATTATAATTGCTTTCAGGATCAGTAGACTTTTCAGTGATTTATTTAAACTTTTATTTTAGCTCTTCCCTGTATTATTTGACCACTATTCTTATCCTTAAGACTTACCAAAGGCTCAAAATTCATCAAATAGTGTGCTTTAAGATAATACTATTTGTTGGACACCCACCAGCTGCCGGTTACATGATTTGTCTCATTGGAACTTCACAGCAATTCTTGGAAGTATAATATTTTTATCTCCTTTTTTAAAACGAGACAACTAAAACCTCCAATTGTTAAGAAATTAGTCCAAGGCCACACAGCAAGCAAATGGCAGAGCTGGGACAGTGGCTTAGGCCTGTTGTGCTCTCCATCACTGTACTGAGCTGCTATGAAAAAGGCAAACAACTCTGGCCTTATCCAGTACGAACTATGATGACCTCAGTGAGCATAATTTCCTCGTGTGATTTATTCTCCGAAGCCATAATGAGCAGGTCATCATGAACTTCGATCAGCCTTGACAAGAGAGGTTCAGAACTCACAAGCCTATTCGAAGTTGAGTTGCTCAATCCCCTTTATATACCGGTATCAGGTCCTGAAGTATAAACATAGCTGTGAATTCTTTGACAGTCCTCTGTAGAGAAGTGTTATCTGTTCCCCCTTCCTTTGAATCTGGGCTGGTCTTAGTGATGGAACTAATAGAAAACATGGGGGGGGGGATACTGTATCACTTTTAAGGCTTCTACTTGCTCAGTGGGATGCTATGCTCACTTTTGAGTCCTGAACCGCCTGGGGCCATCCTGACTGAGGTCAGGCCACAAGAAAGTAGTCCAGGGCAAAGTCCCTGAAGAGAACAGCCACCAGCCAGCATCACCCAACAGACACCTGTTAAAGATTTCCTTATACGACGCTAGCCTCCAGACGACAAACCACCCCAGCCATTGAGCCTTCCCAGCTGAAACTGAGATCAGAGACAAGCCATTCCTCTCTAATTCCTGACCCACAGATTCCAAAACCATAACGCAATGGTTGTCTCCCGCCACCAAGTCTCGGGGTGGTCCACTATGCGGCGATAGTAACAAGCACGGACCCCAGCTCCGATGCCCACTCATTCCTTCAACAGCTGTCCCTTTTACTGTATACTTACCAACTGGATTTAAGGCTTGGAGGTTATTTGGCAGGAGTTATTGACTCTGATCTCTTTTTCAAAAAAACTAGGACAAGCTGCAAGCTCCCTGAAGGCAGGAATGTCATTTTGACAATTGTCATTTTGACAATTGTGTTATAACAGCAACCCCGGTGCCTGGAGCATACGAACAGGCTGCTCTGGTTATCTTTCACATTTGTAAAGCCACTCCAAAACTTCGTGGCTTAACATGAGGGCCAGCAAATCATGGTCTGCAGGCAAGTCCAGCCTGCCAGCTCTTTTTCTAAATAAAGTCTTATGGGAGCTTGGCCATGCTAATTTATTTACATATTGTCTACAGCTGGTTTAGCTGCAGTGGCAAAACTGACCGGTTGCAACAGACTATGAAGCCCTCCTTCTAAACCTAAACCATTTGCCATCTGATCCTCTAGAGAAAGTCAGCCAGCTTAACGCAATGATGATTTATTATTTCTCACCCATTCTGTGGTTGGCTGGGCTCCGCTGAGCAGGTGTGTTCCCTCCGAATGGTCACTGATGAGACAGCTTCCGTCACCTCCCCCGAGATCTGGACTGGTTCTAGAACATCCCAGGTAGTCCACTCACACATCTCAGCATCTTGGTTTTCCTCCATGCAACCTCTCTCTGGCTTCCTGACATTCATGAGTCTGTCCAAGTTCTGTTATTGAGACTTCTAAGAGACAGCAAAAGCAGAAGCTATGAAGCTTCTCAAGTTCTAGGTCCAGAAGCTGCCCAGCATCACTTCCATTGCTTTCTGTTGGTCAAAACCAGTCACAAGTCAGTCGAGATGGAAGGAGAGTGACTCTTCACTCCTGGTTGGAAGGAGCATCATGGAAGTAGAGAGTAAGCACAAACTGTGGGCCTCCATCTTTGGATCTGCCTCATATACTGTGCAGTAAATATCAGCTGAATGAATGCAAGAGAGCTCACAAAGGCATGAAAGGAGAAAGAAAAGTGAGCAAGAAAAAGGCAAGGTCTTGAAGGATATATCGTAGCTTATCCACCTAGGGAGGCCAGGTCTCCATGAGCTGTCAGCATGGAGACAGAGCCGGTGGAGCTAAAAAGTGCAAGGTCTCAGGTGAGCACAGAAAGTGAGAGAAACCAGGAACATAGTCAAGGCATTTGGGGAATGGGAGGCTGTGAAGGGGACGAGGAGGGGAGATCAGATACCGAGTCTACACATCAGGAGACACCAAAGGTCCCCAGAACAAGTACAAGAATCAGACTTCATGGGTCAATGTCAGACAAGAGCTGGCAGTAACCAACGGGGAGGCAAAAGAATGGACTTTTGTGTTTCTACAACACGTGGATGTGCATATGGGATGGCCTTCTATCGTAGTGGTGGAGTGTCAGACCAGATGGCTGACCTCATGGGTGTGATTCTTCAGGGTTACGAGTTGGGTCACAACAGCCTCTGGCAAAAAAGAAATGATCCAAACCCAGATAATAGGCTTGAAAGAACTTGTTACAACCAGGGAAAAGACCATAGCATCTTCAACAACAACCAAAAAGCGTTACCTTCCAATGATATGTAGGTTGCAATGAAGAGGGCCAACGCTCGGCCAGCAAAATGATGGGAAGAAGACGACCTGTGTTCTCTATCTCACTTCATTCTGTGAAGAGCTTAAAATGCTCCCCATTTTCCAAAGGAGGACACTGAGGCTTCATGTTTGTCATTAACATACAGAACAGGCAGGATATGGACCTGATTCCACCTGACGCGAGCAGTTAAGTTGCTTCTCTGTGGAATACAGAAATTGCCACTTAAGGAAACAATAAAAATATGAGGCTTTGTCTGCCTAGAAAAGTGTGTCTCAAAATAATGTCCTGTGAAGTACCAGTACCCTGAGGTGACCGCCCCCCAAAATAAGGATCCTGAGATAAAAAAGTGCGAGAGCTGGTACCAGGTGGACCCCCTTTTGAAGGTCAATGATCACTATGTAGTTAGACAGAAATCTGTCTAAAACCCAAATCTTATTCCATGTACTGTCCTCAAATACCCTGAAGAATCAGTGTTTTAGGGGCACCTGGGTGACTCAGTGGGTTAAGCCTCTGCCTTCAGCTCAGGTCATGATCTTACAGTCCTGGGATCGAGCCCCGCATCGGGCTCTCTGCTCGGCGGTGAGCCTGCTTCCCCAGCCCCGCCTGCCTCTCTGCCTACTTGTGATCTCTCTGTCAAATAAATAAATAAAATCTTTAAAAAAAAAAAGAATCAGTGTTTTAAGGAACATACTTCGAGAACATTCTATCTAGGAAGAAGAAGCAGCGAGACAACCGCATTCTTATAATCTCTTTAGGTGTATAACCATTGAGAACACGTTTTTGGCAACCGCCAGAATTTGGAGGACCTCCTGAAGACTGTAACAGTTTTAAGACAAATAAAAAGAGGTATCATTCTTCACAGTCTAAAGTAAGCTTATGAAGCTGGCTGCTACATTAAATTAAAATGTTAAAAAGCTATAATCATGTTATTAAGGAATAGAACCTTCTGGACCCCCAGGAGCTGCTGCAGGTGTCAGAATTAGAGATAACGTTGTCCTGGATGCCCCACTGCTCCAGCATTTTATAGAGACAGAGAGCCAGTCTGGCCCAGTTGACCTGGCCAGTCACAGCTGGCCAGGGGTTACCGTGTCCTGTCTAATCTGGAGAGGATACCTAGCAAAGTCAGCTTCTTTCAATCTTGCCACGTTTACATAATCCCAGTCCCTGGGAATTGAGAGGCCACTTACTCGTGCATTGCTGGTGGAAATGTAAATGCTGCAGCTGCTATGGAAAATAGCAGGGAGTTCCTCCAAAAATAAAAATAGAACTGCCATAGGACCCAGCAATTCCACTTCTGGGTATATGCCCAAAAGAATGAAGAGCAGGGGCTCGATGAGTTGTGTGTACACTCGAGCTCAGAGAAGCATTGTTCTCAGTAGCCAAAAGGCAGAAGCAAAACCCCCGTGTCCGTGACAGGTGAACGGATGAAGAGAAAGCAATACCTACGTACAATGGAATATTATTCAGCCTTCAAAAGGAAGGACACTCTAGCACCTGCTGCGGCGTGGATGAATGAGGACATTAGGACATTATGTTCAGCAGAATAAGCCAGTCACAAAAGGACAAATACCGTATGATTCCACTCACATGAGGGGCTTAGAGACAGGAAGCAGTGTGATGGGTGTCCCTGGGGCCAGGGGAGGGGGAATGGGGAGTTCCTGTTTAATGGGTACAGAGATTGAGTTCCACCAAAGGGAAAGAGTTGTGGGGGTGGATGGCAGTGACGGCCACACAACAATGCAAATATATTTCATACCACCAAACTGTACACCTAAAAATGGTGAAGACAGCCATGTTTTTGTTATGTATAGTTTAGACAATAAAAAAAGAAGGAAAGAGCTGGTGTGGGGCTAGATTGAATCATATTGTACCTGGCGAAGGAGAAGGGAGCTTTCCTAATGCAGAAGCTAAGCTCTGACCCCTCCACACTCCCAGCTAGGATCAAACAAGACCAGCTTGGGACCATCCACCCAGCCCTACACTCAGTCCTGGGAACCGCTCCTCGCCCAGGGTGGGTTGGGGGGTGTGAGGGCAAGTCCAGGCAGCCACTGTAGTCAGTCACGTGCCCCCCAGTCCTGCCGTTCCAGGAGCAAGGATCCCACACATCTAACTTACCGCTGGCCTTGTGGTCCTTCTCTTTCTTCGAAGAGGAAGGTGTCAGGCTGAACAAAAGAACCAGTTTAAACAATGACAAAGAATCATTTCAAACCTCATGCAAACAGGTATTGAAAGAAATAAGGAGCCCAGTCTCTCCTTTCTATTTCCTCTTTTTGCCACAAGGGCATGGCGGGGCTCATGAGACCTGGCTCTGGAGGGAACCCCAGAATAGGTCATCATCCAACGGGAGCTGGGATTCACTAGCCTCTGGGATAAGAATTGTCCTTGAAGCCTCTTTGAACCTGTTTGGTTTCTGCGAACCCTGCTAATCTTCCATCTGCCATTTTTGGTCAGTTTCTCACACTCTCCTCCTCTTCAAACGAGCCCAGAATAAAGAACATTTCTGAAGCAGTGGCAAGAAAAGGGAAGCGGTCACCAAAGCAACAACAAAATTCCATTTTTCTGCTAATAGAATTGAAAGGAAGGACAGAAAGAGATCATTTAGTGAAATCATGTTGAAACAAGAACAGTCCAGCATTTCCTGACAGCATTTTGCGTTGGAACCACTAACTAGTTGGGCAACACAGTGCTGGGCATCAGGGGTAATAAAAAAAAAAAAAAAAAAAAAACAGCTTTTCGCCCAGTAACTCCACTCAAGGGATTTGTTCTCAAGAAGTAAGTTAGAAACAAAAAGCAACATGCGGGGGCACCTGGGTGGCTCAGTTGGTTGGGCACTGCCTTCAGCTCAGGTCATGGTCCCAGAGTCCCAGGGTCAAGTCCCACATTGGGCTCCCAGCTCCACGGGGAGTCTGCTTCTCCCTCTGACCTTCTCCTCACTCATGCTCTCTCTCTCACTGTCTCTCTCTCTCAAACAGATAAATAAAATCTTAAAAAAAAAAAAGCAACATGGGTTAGAGTAAGGATCTCAGAACAATGTCCCAATATTGGGAAATTCAAAAAAATCTAAATATGAGAATAGCTAAGTCAGGTATGAGAGATCAGCTTGGGGGAACCTAGGTGGATCCATCTGTGAACTGCTGGACTCTTGATTTCAGCTCAGGTCATGATCTCTGGGTCATGAGTTCGACTCCAGGGTCAGGCTCCATGCTCTTTGTTGCACATGGAGCCTGCTTGGGATTCAGGATTCTCTCTCTTCCTCTCTCTCTGCCCCTCCCCATTTGCACACATATACGCACATGCTCTCTCTCTCTCTCTCCAAAAAGGAAAAAAAGAAAGAAATCATCTTGATGATATACTGTACAGCCACTAAAAATAATTATGAAGAACATATCACACTATAGAAATTTTCTAGTAAAGCATTAATTAAAAAACAAAGATTTTACATTTATGTATATACTCTGATTATAAGTATATAAAATATATGCCTAGAGACCTACTGGAATGGAATTTAAAACTGAAAATTGTTATCATAACCAGGCTGGTAGAATTACCAGTGACTTTTCTTCCTTTTTAAAATATTTGGTCTAAATTTCAAATTAAACATAATTATCAGAATGACTTAAGAGCCAGAAAGCACCACCAAATTTATGATCATTCTCCATCATAAAACCCAGTTTTCAAAGATTTATAACTCAGATATTTCATTATGTATGGATCATACAGGCAGAGAGAGAGAGAGAGAGAAATATCAAGGACATAAATGCCTTAAAAGATTCATATTTCAAATACGGTATCCTCGACTGAGCTAGGCATTGCCAGGAAACACAAAAAATGTAACAATGTAACACTGTAGAAACAGTTTCAGTGGCTCTTCAGTAAGTTCAACTGCCTTACTACATAACCCGGCATTCCACTCCTAGGTATATACCCAAAAGAACTGAAAACAGAAAGTCAAACAAAAACTTGCACATGTGTGTTCATAGCAGTGCTGTTTGCTGAAGCCAAAATGTGGAAACAACCCAGTGTCTATTAACTGTTGGATGGATAAACAAATATGGCATATCCATACAATGGAGTATTACTCAGCCACGAAAAGGAATGAAGTACTAATATATACTACAACCTAGATGAACCTTGGAAACATTATACTAAGTGAAAGAGGCCTAACACAAGGCCTCATATTTTATGATTTCCATTTATGTGGGTGGATGATGTCCACCCACACTGAGGAAGGCAGATCAACCTTCCTGAGTCCACCAGTTCAAATTCTAATCACATCCAGAAACCCAGAAATCATATCTAATCCAGGCACCCCTGCCCAGTCAGGTTAACATAAAATTAACCATCACATTGGATTATTACCTTTTTCCTTCAGAAAACTTTAAGTACCACGAGAGCACGACCCTCCTCTGTACTATCTACTTCTATATCCCCAACATCCAGGACAATGCCTGACACATACAAATGTAATGGCTATCTATTGCTGTGTAACAAATTATTCCAGAGGCTGTGGCATACCATGACTAGAGACATGAATTATCTCCCACAGGTTCTGTGTGCCAGGAATTTGGGAGCCACTGAGTGGTTCTAGTTTAAAATCCCTCATGAAACTGCCACACATTTATTTCTAGGCTATCCTCTTGGTAATGTAGATTGGTCCTATTCACAGCAAGAGAGGACTACCCCCTGGCGAATACAAGGAGACCATCTTTGAAGCCCACTACCACAATAAGTGTTCAATTAATATACAGTTGACCATTGAACAACACAAGTTTGAACTACATGGATCCATGTGTACATGGATTTTTTTTTGACAAAAACAGTACAATACTGTAAATCAATTTTCTTTTCCTGATGACTTTCTTAATAACATTTTTTCTCCAATTTACTTTATTGTAAGAATGCAGGATATAATACATGTAACACACAGGCTTACTGGTAAGGCTTCTGGTCAACAGTAGGCTATTAGTAGTTAAGTTTTGGGAGAGTCAAGAGTTATATGCAGATTTTTTTAAAAAGTTATATGCAGATTTTTTTTTTTTTACTGTGTGTGGGTGGGGGGTGGTCAATGCCACTAATCCCTACATTGTTCAAGGGTCAACTAACTGTATGTTAATGAATACTCATGATTAATAGTAAGAAAAAAAAGTTTGAGTGCTTGGATTTACACTGTAGCTCTGACACTAGCTTGCTATGTGGTTTTGGCAAATGATTTCACTTCTCTAAACCTCAGTTTCCACATCTATAAAATAAAATTGCTTTAAGTATTAAATTACATATTCAACGTAAAAGCACTTAACATGATGTGAAGCATATAATAAGTGCTCAGCAAATGTTGGCTATTTTTTTATTGTACTTACTATTAATTCTTGGCCATAAGTCTCCTCCTTAATACTCTTGTAAGGGCTCATTGTTCAAGGAGAGAGAAACTCACTCATCTGGAGAAAAATGTTCAAATCCTTTTACGTATATGAGAAAAATCTAAAATATTTTCAGGATTGCCCTGGAAGCAAGATAATTGGCAATAGACTATTTTAAGATTTACTGGAAAGAGAATATCAAGGCCACTGGAGAAAAGGGATATTTGGGAAAATTGGATCAAGATGGCAACAGAGCACATGCTTTGGTCACTCTTCCTACACAGGAAGAAATAGAAAATCAATATTATTGCTGGAATATAAGAAAGTGTGCCAGGAGCAGACCAAAGACTTTTAGGAATTCATAAAAAAGAGAAAACATGTGGGTACTGTATATAATAAAAAATATTTATGTTGGGCACTGCCCCCAGTTCTTGGCACAGAATTCCTAAAACCCTTGTAAATTCCTAAGTGATAAGAGCACTAGGAGCATCTTTTTTTCTAATGAGGTGACTCTGCGTGGGCTCCTGGATGGTTCCTGATTGGGGGCTGATCACTAGAAAGGCCAAGCTATGATTAGAAGCTTGGAATTTTCAGCCCCACCCCTCATTCTCCAGAAAGAGGAGGAAAGGCTGGAAATTGAGTTAGTAATTGATCATGCCTGTATTAGAAAGCCTCATAGAATCCCAGTAGTACAGGATTCAGAGAGCATCCAGGTGATTGAACATATCCATGCAGGGTGTCGTACCCCAACTCCATGAGGATAGAAACTTCTGTACTCAGGACTCTCCCAGACTTTGCCTGGATCTCTTCCTCTGGCTGTACATCTGTGCCCTTTATCATCTCCTTTAGTAAACTGATAAACATACCTAAGGGTTTTCCTGAGTTCTGTGAGCCACATTAGCAAATTAATTGAACCCAAGGATGGAGTCATTGGAACCTCCAGTCTATAGCTGGTTGGTCCAAAACACAGGTGACAGTCTAGGCTTGCAACTGACTTCTGAAGTATGTGGGGTGGGGGGGGAGAAGGGAGGGACAGTCTTATGAACTGAATCCTTAACCTTTGGGAGCTGATGTTATCTCCAGGTAGATAGTGTCAGAATTGAGCTAAAATGTGGGACATCCAGTTGGTGTCACACACATTTTGTGACCAGAAATGTCAGAAGTAAAGTGTATGAGTAGGTAAAAATTGAACTGAAGTTTTCCCCTACAACAGAAAGCGGGAAGGAAAGGCTGGATTTTTCATTTTGGGCACAACCATACATTGTTGGTGGTAATGTCAGATGGTAAAGACCATTTTGAGGGCACTGAAGGCATGTTATTTAAATTGTTTCAATAATAGGAGTCTATCTTAACAATCTATGCTAAAACATGTATCAAAGAATTACATGTGTGTGTTTGTAAGTATATCCACCAAAACGTTTTTCTATAATTGCAAAAACTTAGCAATAACCAGAAGGTCTATGAATGGTCATTATTAAACAAATTATGAACAGACTCTTTAATACAGAGAATAAATTGATGGTTACCAGAGGGAAGGTGGGCAAGGGAATGGGTGAAATATATTATGGGCATTACTTATCATGATGAGCACTGACTAATCTATAGAATTATTGAATTACTCTATTGCACACCTGAAACTATTATAACACTGTACATTAACTATAACAGAATCAAATAAACAAATAAATTTTGAAAAATCAAGGAATTGTGAAACCCTATGCAGACATGAAAAATTATAAAGAACCCTCATATGTACCAACATGGAAAGTTCTTCAGAATATATTATTTCTTACTATTATTTCTTATTTCTTCCTATTTAAAATCAGGTGGAAAGAGCCAGTTGCGAAACAGTGGGCAAAAAATGTAATGCCACTTCGGTAAAAATAAAGTCACGTACTTATGATTAAACATGTGATACATGTGTATGCATGTGTGTGTATAAACGTACAGAAAAAAATCAGAAACTTAAACAACCTGTTAATAGTGAATGAGTCAGAGTTCAGTCAGGAATCAAAAATCACCAGTTATTTCAACCCAGAGAACTTCTATACAAAGAGGGTGTTGACTAGGTATAGCGATCTTAAGTAGGTAACTGGGAGCTAGGACAGAGGTAGCAACTACAGCACGCATCTACCACCCGCAGGGCTGGAGGAGCAAGGAGAAAAGACTGGGATTATTTAAACGTAAGAGAACTTAGAGGAAGAGCCATGGGGGCCCCAAACCCCTGCAGAGGGGAGACCGGTGGGCTGAGGCTGGTGCTTCACAAGGGGCCTCATGAAGCTCATCTACCAGAGGTGCAGGAGCTGCAAACCAGAGTCAGCCACCTCCAAGGAAGGAAACCACCGCTGCTGGGGTGGCACTAACAAAAACGGAAGCCGCGGGGAGCAGAGAGGAAGGCCACGGGGAGCGGACAGGAAGGCCACGGGGGGCGGGGGGCGGACAGGAAGGTGAGCAGAGTCTCTGTTTTAATAGTCTC